>NC_064649.1:72412091-73697091 GCF_023864345.2 Schistocerca serialis cubense
ACTCCCACACCCCCCCCCCCCCCACCCCCCCCCCCTTCCCTCTCCCTCACCTATCTCCTGCTCCCCCCCCCCTCCCTCTCTCCCCCCCCCCCCCATCCTCCTCCTCTCTCTCTCTCTCTCTTCATCTCTCCTCTCTTTCTCTCTCTCTCTCTCTTCCTCTCTCTCTCCCCCCCTCCCCCCTCCCCCTCCTCCCTCTCTCTGACACACACACACACACACACACACACACACACACACAAACACACACACAGAGAGAGAGAGAGAGAGAGAGAGAGAGAGAGAGAGAGAGAGAGAGAGAGAGGCATAATTTGTTAAGAAATAAAGCTTCCTTCATTTGACCGTGGAGAAAATATTTTTAAAAAATGGAACAGTGCAATAATGGAACTATACGTATGCAAAATAATGTCATCTTTAGAACTGGAATAAGCTGTTGATGTGTTTGCGTGTATTGCCTGATAAGAGTGATTACATTTCAACCAGATCTGTGTGGAAGACTTTACAGATGTCAAAAGAAGCTGATACATGTTTGAATGTGAACAAAGAACTGAATGTATTTTTGTATGAATTGAAGGAAATGCAATTGTCAACCACAAATACATAAAAAGATGTAAAGAATCTAGATTTTGCTTACTGTTGGAACCAGTCATGGTGTGACTGTAAACTACGATTGTCATTTGGATGAATAAAATGAAACATACCTAACATAGTGCATTTGTATAATTTTATGACCGACAGTAATATATACTGTTATTTTTCAGATGTGGCATGGTGCCAGAGGTTAATAGTAGAAGTAACAACTGGTCACAGGAAATACCAGAGACTACAAATGAAGAAGAATCAGATAGTAGTACTAAAGAAAACAAAAATATGTGTACACAGAAAGACAAGTCACATCAGAATAGGAAGAAGCACAAGCACAAACACAAAGAGACTGAGACAATCCATGTGGCACAATCAGAGCATGAGTTTGCATGTCCCACATGCTTAAAGACTTTCAGTGACCACAGCAACTTCATAACACATCTGCTCTTTCATAGGGAAGAGAAACTCTTCTCCTGTGCGGTATATGAAAAAAGTATCACATCGAAACAAAGTTTGCAGGTATGTATGTGTAGTCACACCATAGAGAAACCATTTGAAAGTGCTGAGTCTCCAAAGTCTTTTTTGGACTTAAACAATTTCAGGAGGCATATGCTGTTGCATAATAAAGTAAATGAGTTTGTCTGTGGTACTTGTTCAAAACCATTTCCCCTGAATCATCACCTTGAAGCTAATATGATGAACCATGAGGATGTGATATTGTTTCCTTGCCCCCATTGTTAAAAAATGTTTACTTGCAAATAGTGTTTGTGAATATACTTTGATACATGTTAGACATTAAATCCCTGAATACACTCAGTTTGGTTGAAATATTTCCTTGTGTATACAATTTTTAAAGGTATATGCATACTGAAGATTGTTGGATTATTGGTAACGCTATTTTTTGAATAACTGCCTGTAATGCATCTTATTTTAGTACAGAACTTGTTTCAAAAGGTGAGGCTTAATTTATTCAAAAGATTGGATCATAAAGTGTTTCATAATGGAACTTCTCACTTACCTTTTATTTTGCTATTGAATTAATAATGCTTAGCAAATCTCAATAAGTTCTACAGTTATCTGTTCTGCATTCATTTCCTGTTAACTCGAGAAGAAATAAAAGATAAAAATTATAATTTTTATGAAATTAAGTTCAGCTCATTAAAATATTTTTTTCACTTGTCTTCTATCCATTGTCCATTACTACTCACTCTGTCTGTTGGTACAGTTTTGTCCATATTGATGAGGTTGCTGCTAGCAAATTTTTTTAAATTTTTTTTATATGTAAGGTGAAAATTAATGAAACTGGAAAACTCCAGGGATGAATTCCTGACTGGAAATGATGAAAGACAGGTCCTATGAACGTGGGTTCGGAAATGCATAGTATGCATGCAACGACAAGAAATCGTCCTGGAACACAGTACAGAGCTGCATCACATCCATGTCACAACAGATGTTCAAAGTGGCCTCCATGGGATTGTAGTTGACAGGAGTAGTAGTGGTTATCATGCAGGATACACATAATCGTACTCTTACACGATGTTGGTGGGCCACTTGCCTGCAGCTTTTACTAGGGTTCATCTCAATATCCTGTAGCATGCAGTCCTCCAAATCTGGTGTACGCACAGTCCGTTCATCAGTCATAAAGGATCTATGAGCACACAAACACTCAACAAAAGGCTTGAAATGTTGTGTGATGTGGTTAGTGTCTGTGAGGGTACTTGTTTTGGTATAGACGTCTTGCCCCTTGCCCTTTTCCATCAGCTTGTTCCTGATATGAATACTGAACCATTCTGCTGCTTGCAGTACGCTACGACAATTACACAGCCTGCAACACACAATGAACACATGGCAAATGATCAGAGGAACTGTCATTTGTCAGTGCTATCTATTGTGGCAACAATGCATTTCTGGACACATGCATTTCCGGACACATGTTCATATTACCCTTCTTCCTCCATTTACAGTCAGGAATCTGTCCCTGAGGTTTGTCAGCTTTATTACTGTTCATGTCATATACTTGTGCAGTACATTAAATGAAACGTGACAATCTACTTGATTTCATATTCCACATTATATACAGGGTGTCCCATTTATCTTGACCACCCTAAATAACTGTTTGTCCAGCTGCAAATTGCAAAATGTTTCAAGTAAATGTTCTTTAGCCATCAGGGGGACATCAATCAGCATGCTTGCCTTCATTGTAGCTTTGTTTTTTGTTTTTACAAAGATATGAAGAGCGGTATGACTTTTTTAAATGGCACCCTGTATTTTTTTATTAGGTAATTCATTTCCTCTCGTACAGATCTATTCAAAAATTTATCTCAGTGTGCCACTGAAACACAACATTATTAATTACATAACATAACATTGACTTTGAGCCAGGGATCACAAACTCATCCACTTGCTAGAGTTGTCAGAAAACAAATGAAAACCAAGTAAAAACATAACACAAAATTGACTTTGACTCTCCTGTACCATTGCCCAGGAGTAGAACATTCAAATGTGCTCAAAGTGGTGACTCTGGACACCGATACACTGGTGCACTTGTTGAATGAAATAATTATTTACTGCTTCCAGTGTTTCGTGCTGAAGAGAACTACAAGCAAGCGCAATACATTCCTGCATGTCCTCTGGAGTTGTTGGAATATCACAATAGACAACATCTTTAATGCATCCCCAAAGAAAAAGTTCAGAGGATTTAAATCAGGAGACCTAGCTGGCAAAGTAACTATTCCTCCTTGGCCAATCCATCTGGCAGGATACCTTCGTTTCAGAACTCGACGTGCATGGAAGGCATTATGTGCTGGACAACCATCGTGTTGATGCCACGTAAGCATTCTGATTCTTAGCGGCACTTCATCCAAAAGAGGAGGAAGAATTCGTCTGAGGAAGTTGGTACATGCTGTGCCGTTTAGAGTACCATTGATGAAATAACGGCCAATAATTGTACTACCAAGCATCCCACACCAGATGTTAACTCCCCATTGATGTTGATGTTCCACCTGTCTAAGACATTGTGGGTTGTCACTGGATCAATAACGTGTGTTCCTTGTATTTACTTGTCCTTTGTTTGAGAAGGAACATTCATCAGTAAATAGAACATTGGAGAAGAAGTTAGGGTTGGTAAGGATTTGCTGCTGTGCCTACTGACGGTACTGTACACAATTCTGGAAAACATTCCCATGCAATTCTTGATGTAGGTGTACGTGGTAAGGATGGAACTGGTGGCGTGTAAGAAGATGATGTACACTGGTTTTAGAAATGCCAGTCTCATGTTCAATTTATTGTGTGCTCACATGTGGATTCATAGCAACAGAAGCGAGAACACTAACTTCGGCAGCTTCGTCTGTGCGAGTGCTACGACGATTGAGTTGATGTGGGTTGAAACTTCCCGTTTCCTGAAACGTCACAACAAGATAAGAAAACATCCGTCGGAAGGTGGGTCCTTGACAGGATATCTCTGTACAGTTCCGCTTCCTGCGTAACATTTCACCTACCTTCAACAAAGCAATAAAAGAAACATTATGCCGATGCAGTTTGTAGGAAGGACAGCCTGTACTGTATGCCTTCTCTACACAACAGTATTTAAAAGGACTATACTACTGTACTAAGTATACCTGCACATAAGAAAAAAGTATTGCAATTACTGTTCTGCTAACTTACATTCCCCTTAGATGAGTAGCATTTCTACCTTCTCTTTGCTGGTGTACATTCTATTCACACAACTCTTCAACTGACCATGGTAGACGAAATGACGGGTGTGCATTCTATTTATGTTTACATTTGTCCTCTGTCAACATCAGAATGTGGATGTGTTCCGTTACCCCGAGTACCTGCACTGAGCGCTGGGAGCATCAACTTCAATGTCGTGTTATGTAATTAATAATGTTGTGTTTCAGTGAATGGTACTCTGTGATACATTTTTGAATAAGTCTTTAGGAGAGGAAATGAATTGCCAAATAAAAAATACATGGTGCCATTTAAAAAAGTCATACCGCTGTTCAAATCTTTATAAAAAACAAAGGCAATCATGCTGATTGATGTCCACCTGACTGCTAAAGAACATTTGCTTGAACCTTTTTGTAATTTGCATCTGGACAAACAGTTATTTCGGGTGGTCATGGTAAATGGGACGCCTTGTGTATAATCTTCTCTGCTAATCTCATCCAATAGGCAGGAGGTCCGGATGCAACACTACTATGTGAACATGCTCAGCATAGTAACTACAGCTCTCACCAATACTTTTTACCAAAGATCTTACTCATTAAAGTTATTCCACTTGTTTCAGTGTTAACCCTTTAATAGAAAAGAATTTCTTGTACAACAAAATTTTGATTTACCATTTCCAATAGGTTCTGTAATTATAGTAATAACTATTATTATTATTATTATTATTATTACTAACTGAACCAATTGCAAAAGTAAACACACTCTTGAGTGCAGACACAATTTGTATATTCATTTCATGTTGATACATATGTGAAAATGATGTAAATGTAATGTAAGTTAGGAATACAGATGTAAAAAATATAATGTCCAATTTCACCTGGTCTATTTGTATTCTAATCCAGGGTATTGTATGGTGTGTTTTTTAATTAAGGTCTGTTTCATTATAGACACTAATAGTTCACACGCATACCACAATGAGCGCATGCGTCATGTGCCGGCACGCCTTGGGAACAACTGTGCTCAGTTTCAGCTCTGTTGCTAACCTGCACAGTTCTGTTCTGCACTTTCAAATTGTTTAAGACTATCAACTTGCCTGCCACCTGTGAGGTTCGCTCAGTGATACGGTTTTTGTCAGCAAGGAACCTGTCTGCTGCAGAAATTCGTCGACAGATTTGTGAAGTTTACGGTGATATTGTTATGAGTGAAAGCAAAGTGCATAAGTGGGTACGAGAATTCAAAGATGGCCGTGACCATGTCCATGATAAGGACTGCTCCAGTTGCCCTTCTTTGATTACAGACGATTTGGTGGCTTCAGTTGAAACATGATTCATAAGAACAGGTTCTTCACAATAACAGGTCTCTCAAACGAATTTCCTGACGTGTTGAGATCAGTGCTTTACAACATTGTTTCTAACACCTAAAGTGTAGGAAACTGTGCTCGCGTTGGGTGTCGAAACTCCTAACAGAGGACCACAAAAACCAAAGATTTGAGTGTGCGATGAAGTTCTTGACTCGTTATCACGAAGAAGGTGACGGCTTCTTGAGTTAGATCTTAACTGGAGATGAAACATGGGTTTTGCATATCATGCCCAAATCGAAGCATCAGAGCACGGAACGGAGAAGCACACACTTGCCTGTAAAGGTGAAGGCCAAACAGACTGTGTCCCAGCGCAAAGTCATGGCGACATCAGAGGCACACTCGACATGTGCACCCCAGCACGTCGGCAGTCGCAGAGCACTGTTTGTCCGAAAATCACAAAATGGACTACCAACATACCAGGATCTCAGCACAGACATAATCCAAATGGAAACCTACTTGTTTTCTGCGTTATGTGGATTGTTGTGTCTAGACAAGACAGCCTAGACACAATGAGAGGAAGCCGAAAGGCACGCGCTTAAACTCACGCAGGCTGGCGTGAGATCTGAAACAGGATACGTAATGAATGCTATAAAGAAAAGTACGTAGCTTCTGGAATACTTAACTTTAATCCACAATTGTAGAACATCGCTCTTGATGATACATGTTATAACCACAATATATATAGCAAAGGATTATGGCGCCTTGCTAGGTCGTAGCAATTGTAGCTGAAGGCTATGCTAACTATCGTCTCGGCAAATGAGAGTGTAGTAGTCAGTGAACCATTGCTAAGAATGTCGGCTGTACAACTGGGGCGAGTGCCAGTCTGTCTCTCTAGACCTGCTGTGTGGTGGCGCTCGGTCTGCTATCACTGACAGTGGCGACACGCGGGTCCTACGTATACTAATGGACCGCGGCCGATTTAAAGGCTACCACCTAGCAAGTGTGGTGTCTGGCGGTGACACCACATGGATGACACGTTCGTGATATGGCCCCATGGAAGGGATAAGCTCCTAGGCTTCCTTACACACCTGAACTCCATGCAACCGAACATCAAGTTCACTATGGAGACTGAAGCAGAAGGAAGATTACCATTCCTGGACGTCACGGTCAAAAGAAGAATGGATGGCACCCTGGGCCATAGGGTATACAGGAAGAAAACACACACCGACCCGTATTTGCAAGCGGATAGCTGCCACCACCCTGCACATAGGAATGGGGTGCTAAAAACACTGGTGCACAGGATGCACACCATCTATGATGCAGAGAGTCTGCCCCAAGAGCTGGAACACCTCAAAACTGTATTCTGGAAAAACGGGTACTCAGAATGGCAGATCAGACTCGCTCTCCGCCCCACCTCTACAGTACAGCGTGTGGAGATGGAATAAGTCACGGAGAAAGAAATAGCCACTGCCTATATACCGTTTACTGGCGCACTATCGGGGAAAATAGGACAAATATTGAGAAAACACCAAGTAGGAACTGTCTTTTGCCCACCAAATAAAACACGAGCATTATTGGAAAGTGTCAAAGATGATCTCAGTTTGCGGAAGGTCGGCCTATACCAGATTCCGTGTCAGTGTGGGAAGACTCATATTGTAACAGTGCCCACCATCGAAGGTCGTTGTGGAGAACATCAAAAGCACACTCGACTTGGGTACCCCAGCAAGTCGGCGGTTGCAGAGCAAGAGAGGCTATCGAAATTCATACCGGGGATGGACTCATCAACCGAGATTACGGCTACAACCTGGGCAGGGCATGGGAACCAGCATTGAGTCTAATTAAAAAGACACTCAGCAAAGGAAACGAACGAGTGACTAGGATGGACAAGGCAGTTACAAAGACACCGACACCAGCGTCTCACCGACCGTGGATTATGGCGCCTTGCTAGGTCGTAGCAATTGTAGCTGAAGGCTATGCTAACTATCGTCTCGGCAAATGAGAGCGTAGTAGTCAGTGAACCATTGCTAAGAACGTCGGCTGTACAACTGGGGCGAGTGCCAGTCCGTCTCTCTAGACCTGCTGTGTGGTGGCGCTCGGTCTGCTATCACTGACAGTGGCGACACGCGGGTCCTACGTATACTAATGGACCGCGGCCGATTTAAAGGCTACCACCTAGCAAGTGTGGTGTCTGGCGGTGACACCACATGGATGACACGTTCGTGATATGGCCCCATGGAAGGGATAAGCTCCTAGGCTTCCTTACACACCTGAACTCCATGCAACCGAACATCAAGTTCACTATGGAGACTGAAGCAGAAGGAAGATTACCATTCCTGGACGTCACGGTCAAAAGAAGAATGGATGGCACCCTGGGCCATAGGGTATACAGGAAGAAAACACACACCGACCCGTATTTGCAAGCGGATAGCTGCCACCACCCTGCACATAGGAATGGGGTGCTAAAAACACTGGTGCACAGGATGCACACCATCTATGATGCAGAGAGTCTGCCCCAAGAGCTGGAACACCTCAAAACTGTATTCTGGAAAAACGGGTACTCAGAATGGCAGATCAGACTCGCTCTCCGCCCCACCTCTACAGTACAGCGTGTGGAGATGGAATAAGTCACGGAGAAAGAAATAGCCACTGCCTATATACCGTTTACTGGCGCACTATCGGGGAAAATAGGACAAATATTGAGAAAACACCAAGTAGGAACTGTCTTTTGCCCACCAAATAAAACACGAGCATTATTGGAAAGTGTCAAAGATGATCTCAGTTTGCGGAAGGTCGGCCTATACCAGATTCCGTGTCAGTGTGGGAAGACTCATATTGTAACAGTGCCCACCATCGAAGGTCGTTGTGGAGAACATCAAAAGCACACTCGACTTGGGTACCCCAGCAAGTCGGCGGTTGCAGAGCAAGAGAGGCTATCGAAATTCATACCGGGGATGGACTCATCAACCGAGATTACGGCTACAACCTGGGCAGGGCATGGGAACCAGCATTGAGTCTAATTAAAAAGACACTCAGCAAAGGAAACGAACGAGTGACTAGGATGGACAAGGCAGTTACAAAGACACCGACACCAGCGTCTCACCGACCGTGGGTGCGGACCGCGGAGAGAACACCTCATGAGGGTAGGGGATTTAAAACGGCCGCCCGCCCTCAGGAGCTCAGCTCGTCAGTGCACCTGATGATGGCGACATGTCTGATTACCAAAATATTGTGCCCGTTGGACACTATGGACCAGCAGTACACCCATGGACTGTTCGTGCTACTGAACATTTGGCTTGATATGAGGATGACATGTGACTTCTTGTGGTTTAGTGTAAGACTCAGATTGTGTGCTTAGCAGAAATGTTGTCATGTGTGTAGAAGTGCCACCTATGTGAATGCAGTGCAGTTGGAAATATCATTGATCATTTATTTTGTCATCAACCCAGATGTTGACTTGATCATCATAATGCATCCTATAGACATGCCTCAACATACAAATGAACTTACTTGCCAATCAACATGTAAAGAAGGGAAGGCAGCTATCCTTCTACACCTCCACCATAAGACAAATATTTGTTTGGGTTGAATTTAGATGTTCTGGAAAACTGTTTAAATTCTTACTACCAACAGGATTGGTTGTATTCAGTGTGAACATGGCGTGAAGTGTGATTTTCAACCACCATCTAAGATTTATTGTCTGTAAAGGATGTTCTTGGTTTGCGTAAGGTGAAAGATCTAGTATATTCCTTTCATTTGTGACATCTCTTACATTGCTCAGATGGTTAGGGCTATGGAGGACCAGTGTATTGACCATAAGCATCACACAAGCTTACAGAGATTTTGGTGTGCCCCACCAGGTATCTGAATTGTATTATTAAGGAAGCAGTTGAAATTAAATTGAATAGTGAACTTATAATCTAAGGATGGACATTTTTGCTTAAATTCTGCTCGGAATCATGCTCTCTCTCACTGGTCAGACAACAGAGGAATAGAGTCAATGCTACTTGTTCACCCACCAGTAAATAATATGCACTGCTGATAACTTCTGACTCTGGACACCTATGATTGTGTGGCAGTTACCGAGTTTTTTAATTTGTACAGCACTCGCACATTGCACTTGTGTGCTGAAAATGATGGGGTGTGAACCTGTTGAAAAACCAATAATTGTTTAAGTCATCACCTGGCTGTATTCCTTTAAGTTGTTTGGACAATCTCGGAGCCTGCAGAACCAAGGAGATAAAATTTCAGTGTGTCAGACGTGGCAGTCTGTGCATTATTAAATGCATTGATATCCTGTATCTTGTCCTTTCTGCACTCAGATGCCATGCTGACAACCAGTACAAGGTATCAGAACATCCGAGTCCAGTATCATGATGAGTATTCCACAGTGACAGTAACATACTTTGTCCAACACAGCATTTACATCTATCCACTAATTAGCATATTATGTACGTATGTATGTATACTGAGTAAACCTGTCCTCAGTCTGAAGCTGGTGTATGAAAACCGCAGTGCTGTATTGTGGATGGTCCTATTTTAGCTAGTGTGCCATTGTCTTCGTCCAGCCCTTGAAGTGACTTAAATGGCCACTATATGAGGTCTGTAATTTAACATGGCCTTCACATCACAATGTGACTAATCAATTCACATTAACAATGCCTTGAAGAGGTAAAAGAAGCAGTAAGTGGTTGAAAAAAGTCCTAGAACAAGATGAAGACTGAATTCCAGACCTTTGAACTTTTAGTCTGAAAATGGCTCTCTTTACGCTTCTGGATGTGTATGTGTTTAACTTTTCTAGAAGTTCCACTTTGTACTATTATTATTCCTTACCTGAAAATATCATTACATTCATGTTTGTGGGTGACAACTTTATTGCTAGTGTAAAAAATCTGTAGAACTTAGTTCAGATCTTTGTTTTTGCCTAAGCTGGAACTTATCATTATACTGCACAGTGCAATATTTTTATTGTGGTCTTCAGTCCAAAGACTTGTTTGATGCAGCTCTCCATGCTACTCTATCCTGCGCAAGCCTCTTCATCTCCGAGTAACTACTCCAGCCTACATCCTTCTGAATCTGCTTAGTGTATTCATCTTGGTCTCCCTGTACGATTTTTACCCTCCATGCTTCCCTGCAATACTAAAAATTGGTTATCCCTTGATGCCTCAGAATGTGTCCTACCAACTGATCCATTCTTCTAGTCAAGTTATGCCACAAATTGCTCTTCTCTCCAACTCTATTCAGTACCACCTCATTAGTTACATTATCTTCCCATCCAATCTTCAACATTCTTATGTAGCACCAGATTTTGTCTCCTTGTCTAAACTGTTTATGGGTCATGTTTCACTTCCAAACATGACTACAGTCCATACAAACACTTTCAGAAAGTACTACCCAACACTTAAATCTATACTCGATGTTAACAAATTTCTCTTCTTCAGAAACATTTTCTCATTTCCTAATCTAATCACTGAATTTAATTCGACTACATTCCATTATCTTGATTTTGCTTTTGTTGATGTTCATCTTATATCCTCCTTTCAAGACACTGTCCATTCCGTTCAACTGCTCTTCCATGTGCTTTGCTGCTCTGACAGAATTACAATGTCATTGGCAAGCAACAAAGTTTTTATTTCTTCTCCATGGATTTTAATTCCTACTCCAAATTTTCTTTTGTTTCCTTTAATGCTTGTTCGATATACAGATTGAATAACATCAGGGATCGGTACAACCCTGTCTAACTGCCTTCTCAATCACTGCTTGCCTTTTGTGCCCTTTGACTCTTATAACAGCCATCTGTTTTCTGTACAAATTCTAAATAGCCTTTTGCTCCCTGTATTTTACCCCTGCCACTTTCAAAATTTGAAAGAGAGTATTCCAGTCAACATAGTCAAAAGCTTTCTCTAAGTCTACGAATGTTTGCCTTTCCTTAACCTGTCTTCTAAGACAAGTCATAGGGTCAGAACTGCCTCACGAGTTCCAACATTTCTATGGAATCGAAATTGATCTTCGCCAAAGTCGGTGTCTAACATTTTTTCATTCGTCTGTAAAGAATTTGTGTCAGTATTTTGCAGCCATGACTTATTAAACTGATAGTTCGTAATCTCCTTTGGGATTGAAATTATTGTATTCTTCTTGAAGTCTGGTGGTATTTTGCCTGCCTTATACATCTTGCTCACCCAATAGTATAGTTTTGTCATTGCTGGCTCTTCCAAGGCTATCAGTAGCTGTAACAGTATGTTATCTACTCCTGGGGCCTTATTTCAACTTAGGTCTTTCAGTGCTCCGTCAAATTCTTCACGCAATACCATACCTCCCATTTCATCTTCATCTACATCCCCTTCCATTTCCATAATGTTGCCACTAAGTACATTGCCCTTGTATAAACCCTCTACATTTTCATTCGATCTTTCCACTTTCTCTTCTTTGCTTATGATTGGTTTTACATCTGACCTCTTGATATTCATACAGGTGGTTCTCTTTTCTCCAAAGGCCTCTCTAATTTTCCTGTAGGCAGTATCTATCTTATCCCTAGTGATAAATGTTTCTACATCCTTAGATTTGTCCTCTAGCCATCTCTGCTTAGCTATTTTGCACTTCCCGATGATCTCATTTCTGAGATATTTGTATTCCTTTTTGCCTGATTCGTTTATGACATTTTTATATTTTCTCCTTTCATCAATTAAATTCAATATCTCTTCTGTTACCCAAGGATTTCTACTAGACCTTGTCTTTTTACCTACTTGATTCTCTGCTGCCTTCACTATTTTGTATCTCAAAGCTACCCATTCTTCTTCTACTGTATTTCTATCCCCTGCTCTTGTCACTCATTCCCTGATGCCCTCTGTGATACCACCCACAACCTCTGGTTCTTTCAGCTGATCCAGATCCCATCTCCTTAAATTCCTACCTTCCTACCTTTTTTCCATTTCATCAGTTTAGTCTATAGTTCATAGCCAATAAAGTATGGCCAGAGTCCTCATCTGCCCCTGGAAATGTCTTACAATTTAAAATCTAGTTCCTAAATGTCTGTCTTACTGTTACATAGTCAATCAGGAACCTTCCAGTGTCTCCAGGCCTCTTCCACGTATACAGCCTTTTTTCATGATTCTAAAACAGTGATTAAGTTATGCTCTGTGCAAAATTCTACCAAGCGACTTCCTTTTCTATTCCTTACCCCCAGTCCGTATTCACCTACTACTTTTCCTTCTCTTCCTTTTCTTACTATCAAATTCCAGTCCTGCATGACTGTCAGTTTTTTGTCTCCCTTAACTATCTAAATAATTTCTGGTATCGCATCATACATTTCTTCAATCTCTCTATCATCTGCGTAGCTAGTTGGCATACAAACTTATACTGCTGTGGTAGGCATGGGCTTTGTGTCTGGATGGCTACAATAGTGTGTTCACTATGCTGTTGATACTAGCTTATCCGCATTCCTATTTTTTTATGCCTTATTAAACCTACTCCTGCATTAACCATGTTGATTTTGTGTTTATAACCCTGTATTCACCTGACCAAAAGTCTTGTTCCTCCTGCCACTGAACTTCACTAATTCTCACTATATCTAACTTTAACCTAACCATTTCCCTTTTTAAATTTTCTAACCTATTTGCATGATTAACGGGTCTGACATTCCACACTCCGATCTGTAGAATGCCAGTTTTGTTTCTCATGATAATGGCGTCCTCCTGAGTAGTCACCAACTGGAGATCCGAATGGGGAACTATTTTACCTCCGGAATATTTTATCCAAGAGGACGCTATCCTCATTTGACAATACAGTAAAGCTGCATGCCCTCAGGAAAAATAACGGTTGTAGTTTCCCCTTGCTTCAGCTGTTCACAGTACCAGCACAGCAAAGCACTTTTGCTTGATGTTACAAGGCCAGATTAGTCAATCATCTAGACTGTTGCCCCTGCAACTACTGAAAAGGCTGCTGTCCCTCTTTAGGAACAATGTGTTTGTCTGGAATCTCAACAGAAACCCCTCTGTTGTGATTGCACCTACAGTATGGCTATCTGTATCGCTGAGGCATGCAAGTCTCCCGACCAACAACAAGGTCCATCCATGGTTCATGGGGGTGGGGGGTGTGTGCAATGTACTTGTCTTTTACTACCCCTAATCAGTTGTCTGTATGGATTGAAGAAAGTTTAACAATCATCTACATCCATTTTTGTGCCATCAGTTTATCTTTATTATTTTGGTTCTTCTCATTTTGGTATTTTAGCACTTCGATGTACAGATTTATTTTTTGTTCATTTGATAATTTTCCAAATATGGAAGCACCCATTTCATGTTATTTGCTTTGTCATTACATGGTAGCTTAAAGATAACTGAACTATGACTGACTTTTGTATTTTCAGAGTGAAAGGAAGCGTCATCGGAAGGATAATTTGGCATCGAAGGCTGCTATAGTGTAAGTGGTTGTTAACTTAATTTGTGCACACTCTCTCTCTCTCTCTCTCTCTCTCTCTCTCTTTCTCTCTCTCTCTCTCTCTCTCTCTCTCTCTCTCTCTCTCTCTCTCTCTCTCTCTCTCTCTCTCACACACACACACACACACACACACACACACACACACACACACACACACACAGAGGTAGATAATGAACTTTTGCATATGCTGCTGATGTGTTTGTTTGTATTGCCTAATTGTGTAAAACATTTTTTGTATGTCCGAAAGTGAGTGCTTTTTTTATGTTTGAAAGTGAACAAAGAACTAAATATAATCATTTATGCATTGAAGGAAATACAGTTGGCAATCATAAATGTATGAAAAAACATCAAGAAGCTGGATTTTGGAATCAGAGATTCCTTCTGGCTGAAGAGAGGAAACAGACCGATAAGGTGTGGAGGTAAATTTCTCATAGCTCTCAGGTATGGGAAATGTACTGAAGAGAAGTACAGAAAATGGCTTTTAGCACTTTACAATACTTGAGAGCTTCAATTTATCTTAGAAGTGATAGCTAGGATAGTATGGAAGTCCTGAGAAAATTTGAAGTAAATCAAAGCATAATGAAAATCAGTATTGTCGTCATTTGCCTGTAACCATAGTTTCCCATATTCATATCTACAACTATACTCTGCAAGCCATTTTAAAATATATGGTGGAAGGTACATTTATGAAAATTACTTTCACACATTTACCTGTTCCATCCACAAAGGACATGCAGGAAGAATGATACCATCGTGCATTAACAGGAACAGTAAAACATGAAGAATAATCAGTACCCCAGCAGCGACTTGGTAGTGCTTCTGCAGTCAGTATGAGCCAGGCTAGTGCTGTACTGCTGGTGTACTGCCCTGATAATATTAATATTGCACTGCACTAATATGGGACCACCCTGTCAATTGGGTACATAAAATTCCACTTTAAAAATCATTTTGTATATAACATGAAACAAATGAATACTGGGCATTGCATGAAAGACATGATGAGCAGAATTTTATGGGGTGACTACAGCTACACATTACAAAAATACAATTGGAAATATCTTCCAAAATACCAGAAAATGTGCCTTTCAACTGTTAGGGGAGAGACACCGTATAGTTTGTTAATGTGATCCATTTTCAGTTCTTAAGATGTGTCTCCATCCATCCTTGCAAGAAATGTGCCTTTAATGTGATATCTTTTTAAATTCCCTTCTGTAATTTTTTAATCTCACAGCTGAAGGTTAACTGAACTGAGACTGAGATCATACAATGCTTTCTCTGATTAGAAGCCTGTACAAAAGAGAAACTGAGTCGTTAAGAGGTTATTCTCAGAAAGATGGTTCGCTATTCTGTTGTAAGTTATCTTCTCAAACATTTTTAAGAACACAGCATAGCAAGTAGTAGAGAATGTGCACTGACTCTGTGGCAGAATTGATTGATGCTCACAGTGTCATCCTTGGTAGCGTCAGTTTTGTTCACTACAAAGCTGAAATTTTAAATGAGTGTGGAGTTGGTGTTTGCTCAATATTGTACACAACAGCATGTTTCAAATGACATTAACACACACATTTTATTCTTTTCAAAGGTGAAAAATAAGAATCGTGACCACTTCACTTCCTACAATACATGGTTGGTGTAGGTCTTCAGGCCTGTATCCACAATCACAATGTCAGTTTTTAAAATTAATTTTTCTGTGATACCGCCAAATAAATAGTTCACAACATAAAATTGTAACAGTTCACACTTTTCATTGTCCTCCAATGATTTATTGAAGAAGATCACATCATGATAGTTCAGTCAACTCTGCCCTAACTGAGTTAACTATATCTAATAATTGATGCTTTAGGTGAAGTTCTTGAATCTTGCAGTTGCCAATGTGTAAATTTTCACCTATAGAATACACATAATTGTGGTGGTATGATTCAAAAATCAGTGTGGATCCAACATGGATGTTACTTGTTAGCTTTCAAACCATGAACTGATCATTTCATGACTGACATGCTCTTATAAAGACTAGTGTAGGAACAAGCCGATATTTTGAAAATTACTTGATATTTCAAAATTTGGGTAGGTTGGAATATCTGTTTTTGATGAACTACTGTAGAATTTTGGATTACAGAGAGCGTTGCTGATCAAAAATTTAGAAAAATACATGGACACTATTTTTCTTCAGCAGTGTAAATCCTCTCATTTACATATAGGTGCAGAATATTACAAATTATAGCACATTTCATGAAATTATTAATTAATAAGTTAATCAATAAATGCTGTATGTCACACTGTAAAAAAAATAAATTATGGTAACAAAGTATGTAGTCGAAGTCCGGAATCTGACTGTGGCTAGTGCAAAATCTGTGGTAGAAAATGGTTCTGGCTATTAACTTCAATGTTAATTACTCTGGAGGATAATTAGATTTAGTTAATTTACAGCAGTTTTCTGAAAAGTCTCTGACTGTCATCACCCTCTTGTAGCCCAAAGTTGATTTATTGGTTTTGAAATAAGTTAATAATTTGGGCGCCTGGTCACATTTCCACAGAATTTGGCACGCAGACACTTCAGGGACAGGTAGCAATGGTAGAATTTGAATCAGAAGTTTTCATAATACTCATCTTTTATTCTTGTTCTTTGTTGTAAGTTGTAGGCTCATAGTACATTCTGAAATGTAACTTTTTATACTGGTCCAGTGGATGCTTGGCTGGATTTTGTTAAATAATATGAATGCTGGTGGACTTTCTGCTGTTGAACACACTATTTTAAGTCATTTCACTTCACAATAAAAATTATCACCAACATGCGCAACTTGTACTCTATCATCATACTTCAAACTCAAACTACCCAGAGACAAAGATTTACCTCTAACAACATGTAGCAAAGAAAATAGTATAAAATATTGACCTATGTATGCAAACTCATCTTTGAAACATATATTTCCAAAATAAAGTACAAATAATTGTTTGTCATTGGTTATCTTTTTTTAGAAGTCCAATCATTACCATAATTACATTAAGAGAGTGTGTGTGCTCTCTCTCTCTCTCTCTCTCTCTCTGTGTGTGTGTGTGTGTGTGTGTGTGTGTGTGTGTGTGTGTGTGTGTGTGTGTGTGTTTCGATGTTCATACATGTTTGTATAGCTGTATGGTAGTGGATTTCTGGGTTTTGATTGTTCAACTTGGGAATCGGTCATTTCTTATGATCCAAGATCAGTTAGTACATTTATCTCACCATCTGTCTATATCCGAATCCCACTCCAGCTACTGCTGGGTCTGGGTGCTGACGAGTCCTCTCCATTTGGCTCGGTCCTCCCACCACTTTTCTTCCTCCACTTGCTGCCAGGTCACACCTCTCCTTTCAACAGATATTCTCACTCCCATTTTCCACCGTGTTCTTGGGCACCCTCTAGGTCTTTTCCCATCCATCTTTAGTTCTTCCATAATTTTGGGGCCCATGCATCCTCTTAACATGCCCATACCATCTTAATCTCTTTCTTTCAATTTCTTCTCTCATACTTTTTTGTTTGAGGTCCTTTCTAATCTCTACATTCCTTACTCTGTCCATTCTTGTTTTTCCCTTAACTGCTCTGAGAAATTTCATTTCCCCTGCTTGCAGTCTGCTCCAGTCCCTTTCTGTCATTGTCCATGTTTCTCCACCATAGGTGACAATAGGAATGTAATAATTCTTATACATAAGGAGTTTTGCTCTTTCTGAAACTTCATTATTCCAAATCAGATATTTTATTGTTTGGTAGAAATTGCCTCCCTTCTGTAACCTCCTATTAATTTCGTTAGTTATTCTTCCATCCCTAGATATTTCACTCCCTAAATAAGTGAAACTTTCTACCACTTTGAGGGGTTCTCCATTCAAGGTAATATTTCCGTTGATTCCTTTCTCCCTTCCAAATACCATTACTTCACTCTTATCTTTATTTATTTTTAATCCATACCTTTTCATTATTTCCTTCCACGCATCAAGCTGTAACTGTACATCTACCTCTTTATCACCCCATATTACCATATCATCTGCAAAAATCATGTTTTTGTCTTTTTCTTTTACTATATCTTTAACTGCCCTATTCATTCCCTCCATCACAACATTAAAAAGCACAGGAGATAGAATACTTCCTTGCTTAAGTCCTTGTCTTATTTCGGAGTATTCAGAGTTCCCCAGTGGTGTTCTAATTCTACAATTGTGGCCTCTGTACATTGTCTTTATAACATTAATGTATCCATCTTCTATATCTATATTCTTCAGTTTGTCCCAGAGTCTTTCCCTGTTAACTGAGTCATATGCCTTTTCTATGTCTATAAAAACCATTATCACCCTCTTGTTATACTCCCAACTTTTTTCCGTCAGTTGACGGATAGAAAATATCAGGTCGATCGTGCTCCTTCCTTTCCTAAACCCATGCTATTCTTCACTCAGCTCCTTTTCTATCTTTCCACTTATTCGATTTAGTAAAATTCTTTCAAAAATCTTGGCTGTATGTCTCACCATAACCAGTTTTATTACAAGTTGGAATGCTTAACTTTCAAATGGTGTAGGTCATCTTCCTCAGATATCAGTATTAGCTCATATGTGTTTTGCATATAGCAAACTGTATTGGTAACTGTAATTAAACATACCTTTTAATTGTTGTTGTTGTGGTTTTCAGTCCTGAGACTGGTTTGATGCAGCTCTCCATGCTACTCTATCCTGTGCAAGCTTCATCATCTCCCAGTACTTACTGCAACCTACATCCTTCTGAATCTGCTTAGTGTATTCATCTCTTGGTCTCCCTCTACAATTTTTACCCTCCACGCTGCCCTCCAATGCTATATTTGTCATCCCCTGATGCCTCAGAACATGTCCTACCAACTTTTAATTAGTGGTGCCCTACCGTAAACTAATTACACAGACTGAATCAGACTCTTGAAATGAGCATCTGAATAATACCTTTAAGTGAAAGTCGGTCTGAATTGGATCTTGGGATTTTTTGTATAGATGTTACATGACATGTTACATGTACCGAAAATTAGCATAAAATTAGTTTCTTTATGGGAACAGAGAAACATAACAGGTGGCAAGGATCCATCTTCTATGTCACAACTTCTGTAGTTCAGCAGTTCCCTCTTGAGATGTCAGTTGATCCACAGGTGACCTACAGAAGTACGTGTTACTATGTCAAATGCAGCATATGAATTAATCTTCTGTGTAATTTTTGTAATGAAATGAAAATTAAATGGAAAGTATGTAGATGTAATTAATATGCCTTAATGGACATGAATTGCCAGGAAGTTTAGTTTCCAGGCAGTCTTTGAAATTTTTGAAGACTTCAGTTCCTTCTGAACCTGTTTAATGCCCGTGAAAAACTGGCATTTCATGTAATGGCGAATCAGCTTCGGAACATTGCCCATCATATGACCTTCACAGCATCCAGTGTTGGATATTTCAACACTAATGTGATCCAAACTATTTAGATGTTTGTAAAACAAATGTCGTCCCATGTTTTGTGATGACGATGTTTTCCAATTCCGTAAGAACACTGAAGTTGCCCTTTGATGGGTATGTGAGCAATGTCTTTCCTGTAGAGGAGCTGTAACCTCTAATAGACATAAGCAAAGAGAGTGACATATAGACAAATTCCAACTTAAAAGACACAAACATTTAAGGCATAACCTGTCATAAGATAAACTAATCATTCATGTGCTGGGTTGCTTTTGTGACTCTCCAGCATGCATTGTGGATCAGACTAAGCCTCTGTGAGGTTTTGTGGAACATACATCATTTTCTTAATTATGTTTTTGAGTTCCAAAACTCTGTCTCTGTTCTTTTTGTTGCAAATATCTAGCTAATGTCTGCATTTGTCTTACTTATGACGTCAGTGAAAGTTCACTTTTTTGTTCATAGTTTGCAACAAAAAATAGTGAAAATTTTGCAGGAATGTGAACACACTATGACATTTATAAGCTGAAGAAGTCTATTACTAACAGATGATAATTGCAACTGAGAGACCTCTCAGTGTTGAAATGACGTTCAGGTGGATCATGGAACTAGAACTATATTTACCGCGAATGATTAGTTTACGACTAACAGTTAAGAATGGCACGTAGCTAGAGAATCACACTAACTTTCGTGCCTTGTCAATGCATATCCATTCCTGATACTTCGATGCTGAAGACTTAGAAATGCACCACGACGTTTGGTAATGTTCAGTACTACGGTTTAATTAATATTCTTTACGGTAAATATAGTTCTAGTTCCAACATAACTGACAATATGGTAGTCACACCTTCTAACGATACTGGCACACATTGCCTTTTCTTTCTACCCATAGGCATTAAGCCTTATGCCCGCCTTTAATTCAAGCTGGTCAATACCATTTGATGAGATCTTGATGGCAATTTAAGATAAGTTTAATATTTATGCAACGTGGTTTAAAGTATTCTCCCATATGCAGATAACTTTGGCCTTGTTGCTCTAAAGAATCTTTTTTAATGGAAACTATAGCATTGCCTGCGTAGTTATGCTGTATACAATGTAACCTTTGAGATATTATTCCTATCAAAGGTTAGTTTGCAGACTATATTTTGTAAATGCTTGACCTATGTCGGTCAGTAGTACGTAGGTGTGATGAAGGGGGTGTTGTACGCCCAGTCACACCCTACTTTAAATATTAGGTTCTGATTTATGCTATTAACCTACGTGAGACACTAATACGTTGCTCACAGTTAGACCAAATCCTTAATTTATGTTTCTGTTCAGAAAGGGAAGAATACAGCTCATGTTCATATTATTAGCCTGACCTTTGTCTATCAAGAATATATAAGTGTGTTGGCAGTGGCGTTTTACGCCCTGACACACCCTACTTTAAATATTAGACCTTATTTCTTGGTAGTCTATGTGAGAATTCCACCATGCTCACAATAATCCTTATCCTAAATAGTTAATAGCCTTATAGGCAATATGTTGTTGTTGTTGTTGTTGTCTTCAGTCCTGAGACTGGTTTGATGCAGCTCTATAGGCAATATACTAAATAGGTAATATCTGATACACTAGAGTGCGTATTTCGACAATTAGGGTGGCATAACGTATTTAAATGCATAGGGGTTTGAAGCCACTACTAACTAATAATTAGTCTTTTCCCTTAAGAGTTTTGTTCCACGTCACCCTTGTGACTTCATATAGTGGACAGTCGTACATATTATATTTATAGTTAGTGTATGTTTGGTTAAGTTATTACAGGTTTCCTAAACACAACATTGACCATCTGTGCATAAAGTCATAAATGAAGCCCTAAGCTTTACACACCCAGTCAGTCATAAATGCATAGTAATGTAGTGCCATAACATAACAACATTAGTCAAATTTCGTGTTAACAAATTAACGTATTACTCCATGTATAATGGAAATTATTTTATTTCCACCTTCTCCTAACCTGAGAAGTTCTCGCGTTATGGACATATAACCTCATTCATCCCCTGCATGAGATCGTGCAGAACCATACAACATAGTGGTGATCATATGTGGTTTTAGTGGTGATCATATGTGGTTTTTAATCTGACAAGCTGAACTTAACGTCTAAGTAAATTTCTTATCAGTTAATAAGGTCACGGTTTACAGTTAACATTCATCAAGATTCTATCTACTTAGTGCTTTGTTCTCTCACAAATTTACAGTTTAACATTATAGGTGATTTCTCAGTACATAACATAAAGGCAGCTAATGGCAGGCATCTTTGTCTTTCTGTGTGTGCATGCGCGTGATCCGCCGTCTTGCTCGGTACATATCTGCATGCCACAGTCAGTTCCAACATAGTGTCCATGGTTAACCGACCGCTTTCCATGAAGTGGGGCCGGGGCTGTTCCTTAGCTAAGTAACGTAGCTTGACATGGTACCATGGTACTTTAGCTTTTTATGTTTGACCGTGCCTTATTCTGGCATGTATTAGTTTATTTTATGGTTCTGAAGAAGCTAGATTACTCTAGCTGAAACCTCGGTAAAGACCAGTAACATTTCGCAAATGAGGCAGATTTTTGACATATTACTAACATAGTGCATTTGTGTAATTGTATGACTGACAGTAATAGATCTCATTATTTTCTAGGTGCAGTATGGAGCCCAAGGTTAATAGTAGAAGTAACAGCTGGTCACATGAAATACCAGAGACTACAAACAGAGAAGAATCAGGGAGTGGTAATGAAGACAGCAAGAATATGTGCACACAGAAAGACAGGCAACATCTGAATCAGAAAAGGCGCAAAAACAAAGAGAGTGAGACCATATGTTTGGCACAACCAGAGAACGAGTTTGCATGTCCCACTTGCTTAAAGACTTTCAGTGACCACAGCAACTTTGTAACACATCTACTTGCTCACAGGGAAGAGAAACTCTTCTCCAGTGCAGAATTTGAAAAAAGTTTCACATTGAAGCAGAGTTCACAGGTACATATGCATAGTCACACTGAAGAAAATCCATTTACATGTGTTGAGTGTTCAAAAGCCTTTTTTCACATTTAAACAGTTTGAGAAGGCATATGCTGGTACATAATGAGGTAAAAGAGTTTTTCTGTGGTGCATGTTCAAAATAATTTTTCCTGAAGCATCACCTTGAAGCTCATTATGTTGAGGCATGAGGATGGGAAATTGTTTTCGTGCCCATGTTGTTAAATATCTTTTGTTGCGAATAGTGTTCAAGAATACACTTTGATACATTTATGAAGTTAAATCTGTTTACAGCTCAGTTTGATAGAAACATTTTCCTCGTGTATATACATTGAAAAGGGGCATGCATACTCATGAATAACTGTACAAAGTTGGATGTATGGGAAACACCATTACCTGTCCTGTCTCTTCTGTTACTACGCAACTTGTTTTGGAACAAAGACTTCCATTAACAGATGCAAAGCATGAGACGAATGTATTTAAAAGACCAGACCATAACTATTTTATAATGGAGTTATTTTGCTGTTGAATTAATAATGCTTAGCAAATCTAACAATGCTCTAAGGTGTTTTGTTTTGCATTCATTTTTCTATTAATGTGAGAAAAAATAAAAGATAAAAATTAGAATTTAAGTTTAGATAATTCAGTCATTCTTTTACTTACCTTCTGTTAATTGTCCATTACCACTCGCTCCAGCTGTTTGTCCGAAGGAATGATGTTCATGGTTGCAAAAGCGCTTCCAGGGTTTTGTATTTATTTATTCACTTCAGTAAATGATATTTCACAGTCTACTTGTTTCCGTATTTCATGTCTTATTAATAATCTTCTGCGCTAATCCCATCTGATTGGTACGAGGTCCAGAATATAACTCTGCTATGTGAACATGCTCAGCATAGTAACTACAATTCCCACTAGTACTTTTTACTAAATATTTACAATTTAAAGTTAAACCAGTAGTTTCAATGTTAACATTTTAACAGAAAAGAATTTCACGTTCAATACCATTTAGATTTACCATTTTCAAAAGATTCTATAATCAGTTATAATAATAATGATAATGGTTATTGTTATTGATTTACCATTTTCAAAAGATTCTATAATCAGTTATAATAATAATGATAATTGTTATTGTTATTATTATTATTATTATTATCTGAACCAGTTTGTATACTCCGCAGCTCGTGGTCATGCGATAGCGTTCTCGCTTCCCACGTCTGGGTTCCCGGGTTCGATTCCCGGCGGGGTCAGAGATTTTCTCTGCCTCGTGATGACTGGGTGTTGTGTGCTGTCCTTAGGTTAGTCAGGTTTAAGTAGTTCTAAGTTCTAGGGGACTGATGACCATAGATGTTAAGTCCCATAGTGCTCAGAGCCATTTGAACCAGTTTGTATGTGTATTTTGTATTGATACATAATCGAAACAATGGAAACTCCAGGTAGGAATATCAACAGTGTAGGAAAAGACAGACTGCTACTTACCATATAGAAGACACATTATTGCAGACAGGCACAATTAAAAGACACTTACATAAAGCTTTCGGCCACAGCGTTCATCAGTAAAAGAGACACCTACACCATTCACACACTCAAGCAAGCAAACTCCACACGCATGCACAACCGCCAACTCCGGCATCTCAGGTCAGAATGCAACTATCGTGTGGGATGCAAGGATGCAAGAATCAATCTGGAGGCAGGGGGGAAGGAGAAGGCATAGTAGTGTGGGGGTGGGGAGAGTGACAAACACAGTCTGGTGGTGTGTGCAGGGACTAGAGTGCCAACAGGTGCAGCGTCAGGATGTTGTGGAATGGGGGGGTTCTGTATTTTCATGGAGATCTGGCAATTCTAGTTTGCAGTAGGGGTCTTCACAGTTCAACAATTTTTCAAAGTACTTTCATAGTATTTCACAATTCTGGCTGTTGCTTAGGCCTACTGTACCATTTTCATCTGTGAAGCAAATACTTGGAGCTCGTTAGCCCTTTAGATAACTTTTAAACGTCTGATAGAAATTCCGAGAGTTATTTTTTTATGAAGTTGTTTTGTATGTTAAGAAGTTGTGATTTCTCAAAAGATCTTTTAGCACTCTTAATTATTCATGCTGTTTCTTTCCTTTGCATTCTAAGTGCATCAGGGTGTTCAGGCTTTCCTGAACATTTCCATTTCTTTCACTGCTTTGTTCTTTCTGTTACTGCTTCTTCATAGATTTCATTCCTCCAGACTTTCTTCTTCATTTTTGTTGTTCCAAAAACATTTTTCACTGCCCTGTTGATTTCTTTCGATATTTCTTCCTATTTCCCTGATTTAGTTCCTTTAATTTCTTCCCGAAATTTTTTTATTACCCCTTTGATGATGTTGAGCCTGTCTGTATTATATGTAATTAATTTTTGCTTTCTCTTTTGATTTTTATTGGGGAGAAGTTTCAGTTTAATCTTAGTCAGGTAATGATCAGAATCAAATTCCCTGTTTCCTGCTACTTTTACATTCATGTTTTCTTTAAAACTGTATTTAGAAATAGCCTCATGATCTAACTGGAACTTCCCTAGCATTGGATTCGGAGAGATCCATGTTTTTGCCTTTTTTGGTAATTTTTTGAAGAAGGTAGACATTACTTTCAACTGAAATGTTCTACAAAGACTGATTAGTCTTGTGCCATTTTTGTTTGTTCTTTTATGAGCTGGATAATATCCTACTATTTTTTGAAATGATTTTTCCCTACCTATTTGTGCATTAAAATCCCCCATAACATCATTTGATTTTGGAATTTTTGATATTTCTTCTTCTAGAAGTTCCCAGAATGCTTCTGCTTTACTTGAATTTTTCCTATTGTCATCATTGTGTAGAGCATCACGATTATCAAAGGTATACTGTTTATATTTGCATTTAACTGTGAGAAGAGATAGTCTTTCTGAACTGGATTTGAATTCTGTAATGTTACCCGCTAAATTTTTATGAACATAGAAAGTGGAACCAAGTATTGGCATGTCTTTCGTGATTTTTATTGCTGGTTTACCCTTAAAAATTTTATGGTTTTTGGTTTCTGTAACATTTTCATCCAAAAATCTTGTTTCTTGAAGTGCTAAAATTTGTATTTCATACATATCGAAGAGAATATCAAGTTCTTTTTGTTTACCAATTTTTAGTAATGAGTTTACGTTCAAGGTGCCTGCAAATAATTTCCTTTTGAACTTGCGTTTGGAAGGATACCAAGGATGCTCCAACTCATCCTTAATGCAGATGTTGGGACTCCCCAGAACCCTAGGTCCCGATGCATTGCATAAAGCAATGGTGGATCCCTCTTTCGAGTTACCACCTGGGTTAGTGCTTTCTTCTAGCAGACTTTCCATTGAAATTGTACATTGTACATGGTAGAAAATAAATTCCAAGTTAAGATCGGATTGTTAGTCCGAAATGGTTATTTTTCATGGTTTTCTCCATTAGGTTCTTCCACTCTCTCTGCCGTTAGGAGTTAGGATTCCTCTTCCGCCTTTGAGACCGTTGACTGGGCTTCACCTGTAACCCTAGGCAGGGGCCCTCACAGAGTGCTACCATCTGGAGCCAGATGGACCCAGGTTTTTTTATGAGGTGTTACCCCTCCCCCTCCTCCTTCCTCATTGCTTGTGAAATAAGGCCCTGAGATTATTATTATTATTATTATTATTATTGTTATTATTAGTGGCAGTGGTCATAAAAAAAGGATTGACAGCCCAAAGTCTTTCAGTTTCTGCCAGTTCAGAAGCAAGGAGTCCAGGGAGTACCGCAGGGAAGCGTGATAGGACCTTTATTGTTTACAATATACATAAATGACTTAGTTGACAACATCGGTAGCTCCGTGAGGCTATTTGCAGATGACACGGTTGTCTACAAGAAAGTAGCAACATCAGAAGACTCGTACGTACTCCAGGAGGACCTGCAGAGGATTAATGCATGGTGCGAAAGCTGGCAGCTTTCCCTAAACGTAGATAAATGTAATATAATGCGCATACATAGGGGCAGAAATCCATTCCAGTACGATTATGCCATAGGTGGTAAATCATTGGAAGCGGTAACGACCGTAAAATACTTAGGAGTTACTATCAGGAGCGATCTGAAGTGGAATGATCACATAAAACAAATAGTGGGAAAAGCAGGCGCCAGGTTGAGATTCATAGGAAGAATTCTAAGAAAATGTGACTCATCGACGAAAGAAGTAGCTTACAAAACGCTTGTTCGTCCGATTCTTGAGTATTGCTCATCAGTATGGGACCCTTACCAGGTTGGATTAATAGAAGAGATAGACATGATCCAGCGAAAAGCAGCGCGATTCGTCATGGGGACATTTAGTCAGCGCGAGAGCGTTACGGAGATGCTGAACAAGCTCCAGTGGCGGACACTTCAAGAAAGGCGTTACGCAATACGGAGAGGTTTATTATCGAAATTACGAGAGAGCACATTCCGGGAAGAGATGGGCAACATATTACTACCGCCCACATATATCTCGCGTAATGATCACAACGAAAAGATCCGAGAAATTAGAGCAAATACGGAGACTTACAAGCAGTCGTTCTTTCCACGCACAATTCGTGAATGGAACAGGGAAGGGGGGATCAGATAGTGGTACAATAAGTACCCTCCGCCACACACCGTAAGGTGGCTCGCGGAGTATAGATGTAGATGTAGATGTAGATGTAATCAAGTGATTTACAAACTAAGTGTAGTACAGACATTTTAATTTGGTTGATTATAAATGGGGGTGAAGGTGTGGGTGGAGCAAGTGTCACCAGGGAGTGGAGTTTCGTACAAACTGTCTATCTTTAATCACAATGTAGACATGCAGTCTTTTCTGGCAGGTAGTTGTGGTAGCATTCATACTTGTTATACCCAGAGAACGGCTTCATCATTCTGTAAGAGGAGGTCATTAGAAATATACAGCACTAGTTGTCTAATTCACTCGTTAGTTCATAGTTTAACAAAATATCTACAAAACTAAATGTCATTTATTTTTTGTCATTTTAAAAATAAAAGTGCTCAACCAAAATTATTTTCCATTGTAATGGCACAAATGATGATGTGGGGAGGGGGGCGGGAGGGTTTACTAGTTAATACATCATTGTACTCACGGGGTGATTAGTCACCGAAAAGTTGGAAACCACGGACCTAGGAGAAGGGATGGCGATATGTCAGGCATCTGTATAACTTAATTTGGACATGTGGTTTTTGCCTATGCTGAAACTTACTATTATGTTATACAGTGCAACATACTCATATTTTTATTCCTCTCCACCTGTCTGTGTTAACTGAAAAAGAATTAACAATCATGTACCTCCATCTATGTGCCCTTAATTTTTTTCTGTTTTTCTTGTTTTGAAATTTTAGTTCTCCATGTTTTAACATTCAAAATTTGGTTCATAATTTTGCAAATATGGAGGCACCCTTTTGTATTATCTGCTTTGTCATTGCTTGCTAAGTTTAAGGTAACTGAATTTTAACTGACTTCTGTATTTTCAGAGTCGCAGGAAGCATCATCACAAGGACCATTTGGCATTGAAGGCTGCTATAACGTAAGTGACTTCTTACCTTAATTTGTGTTTTCTATCTCTCTACTTGTGTGTGTGTGTGTGTGTGTGTGTGTGTGTGTGTGTGTGTGTGTGTGTGTGTTTTGACTAGAGATAAAAAAAACAGTTGCAAAAAATGAAACTGTGCAATATGGTTACATTTTGCATTCAAAATAGACAATAATATATTTCGAATATAATAGAGGGAAACATTCCACGTGAATAGAGGGAAACATTCCACGTAGGAAAAATATATCTAAAAACAAAGATGATGTGACTTACCAAATGAAAGTGCTGGCAGGTCGACAGACACACAAACATACACACAAAATTCAAGCTTTTGCAACAAACTGTTGTCGGTTACAAGGATAGGAGCCAGAGGGTAGGGAAGGTGGTTTGGGGATTTCATAGGGATGAACTAACAGGTTACGAAGGTTAGGTGGACGGCGGAAAGACACTCTTGGCGGAGTGGGGAGGATTTCATGAAGGATGGATCTCATTTCAGGGCAGGATTTGAGGAAGTCGTATCCCTGCTGGAGAGCCACATTCAGAGTCTGGTCCAGTCCCGGAAAGTATCCTGTCACAAGTGGGGCACTTTTGTGGTTCTTCTGTGGGGGATTCTGGGTTTGAGGGGACGAGGAAGTGGCTCTGGTTATTTGCTTCTGTACCAGGTCGGGAGGGTAGTTGCGGGATGCGAAAGCTGTTTTCAGGTTGTTGGTGTAATGATTCAGGGATTCCGGACTGGAGCAGATTCGTTTGCCACGAAGACCTAGGCTGTAGGGAAGGGACCGTTTGATGTGGAATGGGTGGCAGCTGTCATAATGGAGGTACTGTTGCTTGTTGGTGGGTTTGATGTGGACGGACGTGTGAAGTTGGCCATTGGACAGGTGGAGGTCAACGTCAAGGAAAGTGGCATGGGATTTGGAGTAGGACCAGGTGAAACTGATGGAACCAAAGGAGTTGAGGTTGGAGAGGAAATTCAAGAGTTCTTCTTCACTGTGAGTCCAGATCATGAAGATGTCATCAATAAATCTGTACCAAACTTTGGGTTGGCAGACTTGGGTAACCAAGAAGGCTTCCTCTAAGCGACCCATGAATAGGTTGGCGTACGAGGGGGCCATCCTGGTGCCCATGGCTGTTCCCTTTAATTGTTGGTATGTCTGGCCCTCAAAAGTGAAGAAGTTGTGGGTCAGGATGAAGCTGGCTAAGGTGATGAGGAAAGAGGTTTTAGGTAGGGTGGCAGGTGATCGGCGTGAAAGGAAATGCTCCATCGCAGCGAGGCCCTGGACGTGCGGAATATTTGTGTATAAGGACGTGGCATCAATGGTTACAAGGATGGTTTCCGGGGGTAACAGATTGGGTAAGGATTCCAGGCGTTCAAGGAAGTGGTTGGTGTCCTTGATGAAGGATGGGAGACTGCATGTAATGGGTTGAAGGTGTTGATCTACGTAGGCAGAGATACGTTCTGTGGGGGCTTGGTAACCAGCTACAATGGGGCGGCCGGGATGATTGGGTTTGTGGATTTTAGGAAGAAGGTAGAAGGTAGGGGTGCGGGGTGTCGGTGGGGTCAGGAGGTTGATGGAGTCAGGTGAAAGGTTTTGCAGGGGGCCTAAGGTTCTGAGGATTCCTTGAAGCTCCGCCTGGACATCGGGAATGGGGTTACCTTGGCAAACTTTGTATGTGGTGTTGTCTGAAAGCTGACGCAGTCCCTCAGCCACATACTCCCGACGATCAAGTACCACGGTCGTGGAACCCTTGTCCGCCGGAAGAATGACGATGGATCGGTCAGCCTTCAGATCACGGATAGCCTGGGCTTCAGCAGTGGTGATGTTGGGTGTAGAATTAAGGTTTTTTAAGAAGGATTGAAATGCAAGGCTGGAAGTCAGAAATTCCTGGAAGGTTTGGAGAGGGTGATTTTGAGGAAGAGGAGGTGGGTCCCGCTGTGACGGAGGTCGGAACTGTTCCAGGCAGGGTTCAATTTGGATGGTGTCTTGAGGAGTCGGATCATTAGGAGTAGGATTAGGATCATTTTTCTTCGTGGCAAAGTGATACTTCCAGCAGAGAGTACGAGTGTAGGACAGTAAATCTTTGACGAGGGCTGTTTGGTTGAATCTGGGAGTGGGGCTGAAGGTGAGGCCTTTGGATAGGACAGAGGTTTCGGATTGGGAGAGAGGTTTGGAGGAAAGGTTAACTACTGAATTAGGGTGTTGTGGTTCCAGATTGTGTTGATCGGAATTTTGAGGTTTTGGAGGGAGTGGAGCTGGAAGTGGGAGATTGAGTAGATGGGAGTGACTGGGTTTGTGTGCAATGAGAGGAGGTTGAGGTTTGCTGGAAAGGTTGTGAAGGGTGAGTGAGTTGCCTTTCCGGAGGTGGGAAACCAGGAGATTGGATAGTTTTTTGAGGTGGAGGGTGGCATGCTGTTCTAATTTACGGTTGGCCTGTAGGAGGATGCTCTGAACAGCCGGTGTGGATGTGGGAGAGGAAAGATTAAGGACTTTTATTAAGGATAGGAGTTGACGGGTGTGTTCATTGGCTGAGTTGGTGTGTAGGTGAAGGATTAGGTGGGTGAGGGCAATGGATTGTTCAGTTTGGAACTGGTATAGGGACTGATGGAAGGAAAGGTTGCAGCCAGAGATGGGAACTTTGAGTGTGAGGCCTTTGGGGGTAATGCCAAATGTCAGACAAGCCTGAGAAAATAAAATATGCGAGCGTAATCTGGCTAGGGCGAAGGCATGTTTGCGGAGGGAATGTAAATAAAACTTAATGGGGTCATTGTGGGGGTGTTGTGAGGGTGACATGGTATTAGAAGGTGGAAAGTAACATGAGGTGAAATGAAAATGAAAATAAAAATATATGGGGAGAGATAAAGGTGAACCGGAAAGAAACTGGAGACCTGGAATGAAAAAAGGCGAAAAGGTGTTGGTTACAGCTGGGCTATGTAGGACTTGGGTTGGTAGACAACGATGTGCATAAAGGTTAGGTGGTTGTGTTGCCGCCAAAGCACGTTAAAGGACGGAGAAATTCGGGAAAATTTCGAAAAAACTGCGTGTAGTATATTAAAAGGAGTGGTATTGTGGTGGCAGATTATGAAAATGAGGCTAACAATTCTCTGACGAAGAAATAATGGCGTTAAAACCTGTGGGAAGCGGCTAAAAATGATCAGTGATGTGGGAAAAACGGAAATGGAAATAAAGCGAAAGTTGTTAGAGCTGGCCGAAATGGTTGTTTAAAAGGTGAAAGGAGCTGTTTGTGAACTAGAAACGGTGGATATTATAGCGGCGGTAGTGCTGAAAGCGGCAAAAAAAATATTTTTTTGGTTATGGTTTGGAAGTGGGTTACGTATTATTGAGTATATATATAGGCGGGATAAAATAGTATAGCAGATTACGGTAAAAAGGAGAAGGTGAATACAAAGTGAAACTACTGGCAAAAACAGAAGGAGGAAAATAAGACGACAGAAAAGATTTCGAAATGTAACAGTGACAATAACAAACGTAATTGTTGGATTCAAATTAATGATATCAATATAATGGAAGGAAACATTCCACGTGGGAAAAATTATATATAAAAACAAAATGAGGTGACTTACCGAACAAAAGCGCTGGCAGGTCGAAAGACACACAAACAAACACAAACATACACACAAAATACAAGCTTTCGCAACAAACTGTTGCCTCATCAGGAAAGAGGGAAGGAGAGGGGAAGACGAAAGGAAGTGGGTTTTAAGGGAGAGGGTAAGGAGTCATTCCAATCCCGGGAGCGGAAAGACTTACCTTAGGGGGAAAAAAGGACAGGTATACACTCGTACACACGCACATATCCATCCACACATACAGACACAAGCAGACATATTTAAAGACAAAGAGTTTGGGCAGAGATGTCAGTCGAGGCAGAAGTGTAGAGGCAAAGAAGTTGTTGAAAGACAGGTGAGGTATGAGTGGCGGCAACTTGAAATTAGCGGAGATTGAGGCCTGGCGGATGACGAGAAGAGAGGATATACTGAAGTGCAAGTTCCCATCTCCGGAGTTCGGATAGGTTGGTGTTGGTGGGAAGTATCCAGATAACCCGGACGGTGTAACACTGTGCCAAGATGTGCTGGCTGTGCACCAAGGCATGTTTAGCCACAGGGTGATCCTCATTACCAACAAACACTGTCTGCCTGTGTCCATTCATGCGAATGGACAGTTTGTTGCTGGTCATTCCCACATAGAATGCATCACAGTGTAGGCAGGTCAGTTGGTAAATCACGTGGGTGCTTTCACACGTGGCTCTGCCTCTGATCGTGTATATATATATACTGCGCAGTAATTAAGCCAGCAGCACTATATGCTAGTGAAACGCTCACACTCCACACAAAATGTGATTTAGAAAAAATACTAAAAGAAGAACGCAAAATTATGAGAGGGAAACATTCCACGCGGGAAAAATATATATAAAAACAAAGATGATGTGACTTACCATACGAAAGCGCTGGCAGGTCGATAGAAACACAAACAGACACATACATACACACAAAATTCAAGCTTTCGCAACAAACTGTTGCCCCATCAGGAAAGAGGGAAGGAGAGGGAAAGACGAAAGGAAGTGGGTTTTAAGGGAGAGGGTAAGGAGTCATTCCAATCCCGGGAGCGGAAAGACTTACCTTAGGGGGAAAAAGGACGGGTATACACTCGCGCGCACACACACACACACACACACACACACACACACACACACACACACATCCACACATATCCTTTTGTCTTGCTCTCCCCTTCCCTCTTTCCTGATGAGGCAACAGTTTGTTGCAAAAGCTTGAATTTTGTGTGTATGTATGTGTCTTTTTGTGTTTCTATTGACCTGCCAGCGCTTTCGTATGGTAAGTTTTATATATATATATATATATATATATATATATATATATATATATATATATATATTTTTTTTTTTTTTTTTTTTTTTTTATTACTATCAGCTGATTATCAAGTACACACAAGATTTTAGAATTTTGGCTAGAATACATCATAGCCAGAAGGGTTACTGCTTTTTAGTGACCTGTTGGTTTCTTGTCACCACTTTAATAGGCGATTTGGAAGAACTGATGCCTGGTGGTAGAGTATGCGGTTCCTATCAAAATAAATCTGGTATATATGTTTTTCATGTGCCTTTTGTTGTTTCTATAAAAAACAAAGATGCTGTGACTTACCAAACGAGAAAGTGCTGGTAGATAGACACAATAAAAAACACACAAACACACACACAAATTTCAAGCTTTCGCAACCCAAGGTTGCTTCATCAGGAAAGAGGGAAGGGCAGGGAAAGACAAAAGGATGTGGGTTTTAAGGGAGAGGGTAAGGAGTCCAAGGTAAGTCTTTCTGCTTCTCTTAAAACCCACATCCTTTTGTCTTGCTCTCCCCTTCCCTCTTTCCTGAAGCTTGAAATTTGTGTGTGTGTGTGTGTGTGTGTGTTTGTGTGTGTGTGTGTGTGTGTGTGTGTGTTTGTGTGTGTGTTTTTTTTATTGTGTCTATCTACCAGCACTTTCTCGTTTGGTAAGTCACAGCATCTTTGTTTTTTATACAGTAGTATAGTTTATAATACTTCCATATGCTGTTGATGTGTTTGTTTGTATTGCCTAGCAAGGCTGGGTACACTGAATCCAAAACTGTGTGAAATGTTGTATGTATGTCCAAGGGACCTAATAAATGTTTGACATGCAAAAAAACTGGAGGTATTTGTGTATGTGTTGAGAAAAATACAATTGTCATTTAAAAATAGAATGAATGCTAGATTTTGAAATCTGGGTCTCCTTCTGGCAGAAGATAAGAAAGAGACTGATAGTATATAAGGATGTAGGAAAATTCCCACATGGTTCTTGGGTGTGGAAGACTTGCTGGAGAGGAATACAAGAAAGTGTGTTGTTGGTACTCAACAAGGTTTGAAAACTTTAACTTAGAAGTGAAAGATAAGATACAATCCAAGTCTGAGTAAGGTTGAAGTAAATCATAGAGTAGTGAAAAATCAATGTTGTCTTCATTCTCCTGTTAGCCTGTTACCATAACTTCTCATATTCACATGTACATCTGTATTCGGCAAACCATCTTATAGTTTGTGATGGAGGATGTTTTTGATACCACTATTAATACCCATTTAAATGTTACATTCACAAATAACACATGGGAAGAATAGTTCCTTGTTAAGCTCAGCGTGAACTCAAATGTTTCTGATTTTATCGTCGTGGTCATTTTTGCTGCTGTCCAATTTCAGTTGTCGCCTTGTTGTGTAATATGTTTTGTGACCTTTTTTCCATTGTTAAGATATGTTTCCACTCTTGCAACGGGAATGCCGTTAATGCCACACCAATTTAATTTTCCTTCTATAATTTTATGATCTCCACAATTAAAGGCCTTGGCAACGGAGTGAAGTTTGTTGTTTAGTTTTGCCTGAGCTTAGTTTGTGTGATTCTATATTGCTTTCTAAATAGAAGAACCTGCATAGAAGCCAAAATGGGCTACTGTTAACAGGTTGTTGTCACAAAGGTGGTTCAATATTTTGTTGTAAGTTAGGCTCTCAAATGTTTTTTGAGAACACAGGAAGGGTGGAGATGGTCCTATAATTAAAGGTCACTTGCTTACTTCCACCACATACATTTTGACTATCAGCTGATTATCAAGTACACACAAGATTTTAGAATTTTGGCTAGAATACATCATAGCCAGAAGGGTTACTGCTTTTTAGTGACCTGTTGGTTTTTGTCACCACTTTAATAGGCGATTTGGAAGAACTGATGCCTGGTGGTAGAGTATGCGGTTCCTATCAAAATAAATCTGGTGTATATGTTTCTATGATTTTAGTTATTGTGATAGAATAAATTTAATTTAGTGGCCAATGACTTGAATTTAACATTTATCTGTCTCAGTGCTGTTATCAGGAAGCAGAATACCATTTGTGTTAACAGGTTTAATTTTTTAATGTCTAATAATGCTCCATATTGCTTTCTTCAAAGGCTATTGAATTTTTTGTGTGTTGTTGTTGTTGTTGTTGTGGTCTTCAGTCCTGAGACTGGTTTGATGTAGCTCTCCATGCTACTTTATCCTGTGCAAGCGTCTTCATCTCCCAGTACCTACTGCAGCCTACATCCTTCTGAATCTGCTTAGTGTATTCATCTCTTGGTCTCCCTATACGATTTTTACCCTCCACGCTGCCCTCCAGTACTAAACTGGTGGTCCCTTGATGCCTAAGAACATGTCCCCAACCGATCCCTTCTTCTAGTCAAGTTGTGCCACAAACTTTTCTTCTCCCCAATCCTATTCAATACCTCCTCATTAGTTATGTGATCTACCCATCTAATCTTCAGCATTCTTCTGTAGCACCACATTTCGAAAGCTTCTATTCTCTTCTTGTCTAAACTATTTATCGTCCATGTTTCACTTCCATGCATGGCTACACACCATACAAATACTTTCAGAAACGACTTCCTGTCACTTAAATCAATACTCGATGTTAACAAATTTCTCTTCTTCAGAAACGCTTTCCTTGTCATTGCCAGTCTACATTTTATATTCTCTCTACTTCGACCGTCATCAGTTATTTTGCTCCCCAAATAGCAAAACTCCTTTACTACTTTAAGTGTCTCATTTCCTAATCTAATGCCCTCAGCGTCACCCAACTTAATTCAACTACATTCCATTATCCTCATTTTGCTTTTGTTGATGTTCATCTTATACCCTCCTTTCAGGACACTGTCCATTCCGTTCAACTGCTCTTCCAAGTCCTTTGCTGTCTCTGACAGAATTACAATGTCATTGGCACACCTCAAAGTTTTTATTTCTTCTCCATGGATTTTAATACCTACTCCGAACTTTTCTTTTGTTTCCTTTACTGTTTGCTCAATATACAGATTGAATAGCATCGGGGAGAGGCTACAACCCTGTCTCACTCCCTTCCCAACCACTGCTTCCCTTACATGTCCCACAACTCTTATAACAGCCATCTGCTTTCTGTACAAATTGTAAATAGCCTTTCGCTCCCTGTATTTTACCCCTGCCACCTTCAGAATTTGAAAGAGAGTATTCCAGTCAACATTGTCAAAAGCTTTCTCTAAGTCTACAAATGCTAGAAACATAGGTTTGCCTTTCCTTAATCTTTCTTCTTAGATAAGTCGTAGGGACAGTATTGCTTCACGTGTTCCAACATTTCTGTGGAATCCAAACTGATCTTCCCCGAGGTCGGCTTCTACCAGTTTTTCCATTTGTCTGTAAAGAATTCGCGTTAGTATTTTGCAGCTGTGACTTATTAAACTGATAGTTCGGTAATTTTCACATCTGTCAACACCTGCTTTCTTTGAGATTGGAATTATTATATTCCTCTTGAAGTCTGAGGAAATTTCGCCTGTCTCATACATCTTGCTCAACAGATGGTAGAGTTTTGTCAGGACTGGCTCTCCCAAGGCTGTCAGTAGTTCTAATGGAATGTTGTCTGCTCCCGGGGCCTTGTTTCGACTCAGGTCTTTCAGTGCTCTGTCAAACTCTTCACGCAGTATCATATCTCCCATTTCATCTTCATCTACATCCTCTTCCATTTCCGTAATATTGTCATCAAGAACATCGCCCCTGCATAGACCCTCTATATACTCCTTCCACCTTCCTGCTCTCCCTTCTTTGCTTAGAACTGGGTTTCCATCTGAGCTCTTGATATTCGTGCAAGTGGTTCTCTTTTCTCCAAAGGTCTCTTTAATTTTCCTGTGGGCAGTATCTATCTTACCCCTAGTGAGATAAGCCTCAACATCCTTACATTTGTCCTCTAGCCATCCCTGCTTAGCCATTTTGCACTTCATGTCGATCTCATTTTTGAGACGTTTGTATTCCTTTTGCCTACTTCATTTTCTGCATTTTTGTATTTTCTCCTTTCATCAATTAATTTCTGTATCTCTTCTGTTACCCATGGATTTCTACTAGCCCTCGTCTTTTTACCTACTTGATCCTCTGCTGCCTTCACTATTTCATCCCTCAAAGCTACCCATTCTTGTTCTACTGTATTTTTGTGTGTAATGCATGTTTTTTGTAAATGCATAGATAAAAAATATACTCACCAAGGAGCAGCAGGAGATCACACATATAAAGATATTTAAATCTGCAAGGTTTCGGAGCCAATGGCTCCTCCTTCAGCCAGAAGGGTTGAAGGGGAAGAAAGAGGGGTAAAGAAAAAGGACTGGTTGAGGGTGTCTATCGACCTGCCAGTGCTTTCGTTTGGTTCAACATGACTACCACCACGTTATTAGTAACAATGAATGGGCTTAGGCAGGGGAACTATACTGGCAACACACAATATCCTGTTGCAGGGAATGTTCTACAATATAACAGTCATGACCTTAGTGCCTGTTTCACCACACCTGGCACCTGAATTTTTCCTGCAGATGCCAGTTTCTCAGAACACCGCAGGTAAGAAGTGGCGTTACAACATGTCCTAGGTTCTCATCACCTACCTGGCCTTAATTTACATTAATTTCTTTACTCTCAGCATTTCTTCACAGTAACTACTCCATTTTTCTCTTCCTTTTAGTTTTCTATATATTTTGTTTTCTGACCTGTCACCTCCCCACCCTCTCCCTGTCACATACAGTGCACTTAGCTTCACACTCTTGCTAACTCACGGTTGATGTTTTGGCAGTAATCTCTATCTTGAGTGTTACCCTGTCTTCAACCTTTAAGTTCTCAGGTTTTCGAGTCTCATCTGGAGCTGTCCCCAACAAGTAGTCTTCCCTTCTCATCCTGTTCAGTAAGTCTCCCTTGACTTGGGATTCTGGGTGCCTTTACCAAACTCTCCCCATTTCCTAAACCTCTCTAGTCCTTTTTCTTCAACCCTCTTCCTTCCCCTTGAACCCTTCTGCCAAAACAAGGACCCATTGGCTCCAAAAGCTTGCAAATTTGAATACCTTTGTATGTGTGTTCTCCTGCCACTGCTTGGTGAGTAGATTTTTTGTCTATCCAATGACATTATATTTTCAAAAATTGATTACTTTCGTTTATGTACGTGGTTTTTGCCTTTTTTCATGACACTATGATGAATTTTGTAACACTGCTGACAGTGCCCCTTCATGTCTTGATTAGGCCTGCTGTTCTGCATTATGTAGAATGCTCTTCCACCATTTCTGCACCACAGTTGTGGTACAACTACTATATATCTACCAAAAATGTTATGCAATTAGTTTTGTGTGTGTTTGTTAACATAGTTTGGCAAAATAGAATGTAATCATTTCAGTTCAGGATAAAAGCAGTCGACCAATTGCACAAATTTTATTGCACTTACCGTGATTTTGATACCGACTAAGGGTATGAGGGCCGTGTTCACCAGAAGAGCTATATTTACGAATAAAAATTTTTTAATCAGTGTAATAAAATAACAGCCATCTCGAAGCCTTAAGTAGCACCAGAAGTATATACATACTTTCACAGTGTATGGAGAGATAATGAAACCGTTTGAGCTGAAATGCTCAAGTTGAATAAGTAAAAGTTATCTAGTGAAGTCAACATTAAACCCGCAAGTATAGCAAGGCTGAAAGGTTTGTCAACTGATTATTCAGCTATGCAAAAACAGTGCATTTTGCACCAACTATGGGGTGCAAACAACATAGAGCCGCACAAGTTAAGAAAACAGTTAACTTCCAGTCTGTCCTACCTAATAAACAGGGCACGCGTCTCATATTATTTTACAAACCCATGAATTATACAGAAGAGTATTCGATGATTACAAATTGTGAATTAGATGGTTCCGTAAGCTGTTATTAGTGGAAAAGTCGACTTTTGTACCCATATAATATCCATTTGTATATATCGGCATATGACGAACTCTGTTGGAAATGGTCCATAAGTATGGTAATGAATAAAATTTTTTGCTTTCTTACTGTCATTATTAGCAGTATTGCCTAAAGTTATGATGCTGTTAGTGTTTGCTTCCGAGTTTCAGTCTTTTATGTCACGTGTTGTGTATCATTCAAAAATACACTCCTGGAAATTGAAATAAGAACACCGTGAATTCATTGTCCCAGGAAGGGGAAACTTTATTGACACATTCCTGGGGTCAGATACATCACATGATCACACTGACAGAACCACAGGCACATAGACACAGGCAACAGAGCATGCACAATGTCGGCACTAGTACAGTGTATATCCACCTTTCGCAGCAATGCAGGCTGCTATTCTCCCATGGAGACGATCGTAGAGATGCTGGATGTAGTCCTGTGGAACGGCTTGCCATGCCATTTCCACCTGGCGCCTCAGTTGGACCAGCGTTCGTGCTGGACGTGCAGACCGCGTGAGACGACGCTTCATCCAGTCCCAAACATGCTCAATGGGGGACAGATCCGGAGATCTTGCTGGCCAGGGTAGTTGACTTACACCTTCTAGAGCACGTTGGGAGGCACGGGATACATGCGGACGTGCATTGTCCTGTTGGAACAGCAAGTTCCCTTGCCGGTCTAGGAATGGTAGAACGATGGGTTCGATGACGGTTTGGATGTACCGTGCACTATTCAGTGTCCCCTCGACGATCACCAGTGGTGTACGGCCAGTGTAGGAGATCGCTCCCCACACCATGATGCCGGGTGTTGGCCCTGTGTGCCTCGGTCGTATGCAGTCCTGATTGTGGCGCTCACCTGCACGGCGCCAAACACGCATACGACCATCATTGGCACCAAGGCAGAAGCGACTCTCATCGCTGAAGACGACACGTCTCCATTCGTCCCTCCATTCACGCCTGTCGCGACACCACTGGAGGCGGGCTGCACGATGTTGGGGCGTGAGCGGAAGACGGCCTAACGGTGTGCGGGACCGTAGCCCAGCTTCATGGAGACGGTTGCGAATGGTCCTCGCCGATACCCCAGGAGCAACAGTGTCCCTAATTTGCTGGGAAGTGGCGATGCGGTCCCCTACGGCACTGCGTAGGATCCTACGGTCTTGGCGTGCATCCGTGCGTCGCTGCGGTCCGGTCCCAGGTCGACGGACACGTGCACCTTCCGCCGACCACTGGCGACAACATCGATGTACTGTGGAGACCTCACGCCCCACGTGTTGAGCAATTCGGCGGTACGTCCACCCGGCCTCCCGCATGCCCACTATACGCCCTCGCTCAAAGTCCGTCAACTGCACATACGGTTCACGTCCACGCTGTCGCGGCATGCTACCAGTGTTAAAGACTGCGATGGAGCTCCGTATGCCACGGCAAACTGGCTGACACTGACGGCGGCGGTGCACAAATGCTGCGCAGCTAGCGCCATTCGACGGCCAACACCGCGGTTCCTGGTGTGTCCGCTGTGCCGTGCGTGTGATCATTGCTTGTACAGCCCTCTCGCAGTGTCCGGAGCAAGTATGGCTGGTCTGACACACCGGTGTCAATGTGTTCTTTTTTCCATTTCCAGGAGTGTACATTTGCATGCACCAAGTGAGTCAGTCCTTGTGCTTCTCCCACCATCATGACAACACTTGCCCACCTCAGTCTCTGTATGAAATAACAACCTGCCATCCATTTCCTTGGACTGAGCGCAGTCAGGCACGGGTGCCCGCCTCCTGTGTGTGTGCAGAACATTGCGACACACAGACCGCAGCGGGTGCCTGTGAGCGCTAGCTGCTCCCTGTCCCTGTTTGATAGAACCTTTAATTGCTTAGATCTTACTCTAGCTATAATTAATGAAAATATCTTTTTCGACATTTTTCAAAAAGAAAATAGCACAGACCAAATTTTACCCTCCATCTCAACACGTCCCCAATCTCCTAAAAAAAAAAGTCTTTCTTCCCTCAGCTATTCATCAGGTTTTTTCAATATCTTTATCTCCAGAACAACTAGAAGTTGAAATGAATTTAATAAACACTATAACAGTTGATAATATCAACATTCCATAGTAAAGAATATTTTCTAACCAAAAAATAACAGCATGATAACTTTTGACAACTTTAGGCAACACTGCCAATAATGACAATGTAAAAGCAAAAAATTTTGCTCAGCACTGTAACAAGGGACCATTTCCTATAGAATTTGCCATCTGCTAGAAAAAAGATATGGATGCAAAGTCACTTTTTCCACTGGTAACAGTTTACAGAAAAACTTAATTCACAATTTGAAATCATTGATTAATGGCATAATTTGTGTAATTCAGAGGTCTATAAAATAACCTGTGACACTTGTACAGTTTATTACAGGCCAGAAGAGCTGTCTGATATAAAGGCAGTATTATGAAAAGGATAGATTTCCACTCACCATATAGCGGAGATGTTGAGTTGCAGATAGGCACAATAAAAAGACTGTCAAATAAGTAAACTTTTGGCCAAAAAGAGATAAAGAGCATTTATTAGGAATAGAAAGTACTAATGTTTGTAATTCGTCCTTTGCTGATAATTTGCTTATTACAGGCCACAAACGAAAGGGAGTTGATGAATTTATTATTGCCCATAAAGATATTCTTCAAGAACTGGAAATTTTTAAGCTTATGTCTGTCAATTGGCCTCATTCTTAATGCTACTCCCAGCTTTTTGACATATTGTCTTTCTTTGGCCGAAGATCTTTATGCACAGTTCTCAATCATTATTTTTCTCCTCTTTTAATTGTTTTTATTGTATTCCATGTCTATTATTCCTATTCTGTTAATTCTGTTCATTTTGAGCACTTCAGTGCTATCTAAGCTAGATTGTGAACTGCCTGTTTTATTTTTGCAGCATGTCCTGTATATTTCATTTATTATCTATTTCTATACTCCTGTTCTTAAGCTTGGCCTCTTGTTATAACTATTCTCGTTTATAATGTAACTGTTTCATTAATTTGTACTGCTACACACTATTTGTGCCCCATAGGTGGCACATACTGCACTGTTTTTATGTAACGGTGTAATCAGATGACAAAACTTTCAGCCTTTTGTCAGTCATAGTGGCTTGCTATGCTTGTGGTTTTAATGTTGACTTAAGCACTTTAGCTCAAATGGTTTTATCATCTCCCCATACAATGTGAACTTATGTAAGTAATACCTGTTCTGTTTTTAATACTTCTTATGGTACTTGTGGTTTTTGAGACAGCTGTTATTTTTCTATGTTGTTTAAATTAATTTATAGCAATTATTACTCATTCTCATGAAGATAAGACAGTATAGAAACCAAGGCCAATGCAATAAAATTTCTGCAGCTGGTTCGCTATTTTCATCCTTCATTAAAGCTTACAGTTGCTGAACATCAACCAAGTTCAAGATAAAAATTTCAGATATTGATACAACTATTCTGTTTGTTTAGTTGTTCATACAACTATCACAGTTTATTGTCATGCAGTGATTAGTTTGACTATATTCTGCTGTCTTCTTCAGATCTACAAACAAGGGTAAAAAAGTTAGCAAGGCCAACAACTTAACAACTACATTGTAAAATAAAAATATCAAAAGTAGCATTCCAAGAGCTTCATACAACCTGAGGTGCATATGTTGTGATAAACTTACGATAACAAAAAAATATACTATGTACATAGATGGGAAAGAACGCTGCATTACAAATTATGTCTTCTAACAATAAAACCAGAAACTCATTCATTGCGTTGTTTCTTTTTACAAAATTTTACATAACATATAAAAAGAGAAAAACTAATAGAAATCAACCATAGCTTCCTATATAGTGAATCAAAAGACAGTTTGATGAAATATGTCATAAGTCATTGCTAGCAATGAGGATTGTTGGTAATAGGTTAACGTGACTTGTAAATTTTTTTGTAGAAGAGACAAACAGTAAGAAATCAAGATTTCAGCACAACCTATTTTACAAAACTGGTGTAATCTATGGGACTGTATATAATAAACATAGACTTTATTAAACGAACTGCTGTAAAACAGTAGTGTTCATCCACCTGAAGTTACTACTTTCCACTGGGTGAATATATATTTATATTAAATTGGTGACATGTTTTCATTTTGCCTGCTTATTCTAAATAGACATTTTAGTGTTATGTTAAGCTGTTTCCTGCAAAAATCGCACTACCAGTGATTGGTGACATGGTTTGTTAATCCTTTCTTTGATTTAATTTTATCAAAAGCAATTGCTCATATATGTTTGTAGTTCACAGTTTATATTATTTTACGTAACTGTACTGTAAGCAAACATTCACTGAATGCATAATGATATTTTGGTTCAATTGCTAGAGGCTAAAGTTTAAGTTTGTCGTGTACATTTCATTCCTAAGAATCAGCATTATCTTTTTTATACAGTACCAATGAGAGGGATACCTTCAATAATTTTATCTAGCTAATTATAGTTCATTTGTTAGGCTTGCTTAGTTTGGTTATTCCTGGTTTAAAAAAGCAGTGTTAAATTTGAAGATTGGTTTGAGCAGCTAAGTGCTTTGTTAGGCATTGCCTGGGGAGATGGTATGCGTACACCTTCCTTTTGCGTGTGCTCAGACTTATCCAGAGAGTTAGAGGTAGGCCTACAGTGCCATGCAGCATTTTTGAGACTAACAAATGTGGTCCAAGGCAAAAGAAGTGATAGGAGACAGATATAAATCGATGGACTCACAGGGGATCAAACTACAGACATTTGGATCTGTACTCTGATGCTTAACATTTGATCCTGTTTATAGATTTGATTATGATGGCAGCTTACTGTTGAAACTGGTCACTGTATAATTACAAATTGTATTTGTTATCCAACTGAATATAAGAAACCATAACAAAATAATTCATTTGTATTATTTTATGACTGAAAGCAGTATATTTTGTTATTTTCCAGGCACAGTATGGAGTCTGAATTTTATTCTAGAAGCAACAGATGGTTAAATGAAATACCAGAGACTACAAATACAAAAGGTGAAGAATCAGAAAATGCTGATCACTTGTACAGTTTGAAGGAAGAAGAAAACAAGAATATAAAGCATAAATACAAAGACAGTAAGGTTATTATAGCAAGCACTATGGCATCACATGAAACAGTGACAGGAAATAGAGAAGAACTGGAAAGTAGTAACAATGAAAACAATATCCTGCACTCACGGAAAGACAATTTGCACCCGAAAGGGAAAAAATATAAGCACAAAGAGACTGAGGTTAATATTGGAGACAGTATGGCACCACACGAAATACCAGTGACTGCAAATAAAGACAAACCAGAAAGTAGTAATGAAGAAAACAAATTTCTTTGTGCAAAGAAAGACAGTTCACATCCAAGACAGAACAAGAATAAACCCAAAGAGGGTAAGGTTAATACTGGAGACAGTGAGACGGCGCATGAAATAACAGTGACTGCAAATGGAGAAGAATCAGGAAGTAGTAATAAAGAAAGTAAAAATCTGTGCACAAAGGACGATAGTTCACATCCAAAACAGAAAAAGCATAAACGCAAAGACACTGAGGTTAATACTGGAGACAATGTGGTGTCATATGAAATACCAGTGGCTGCATATGGAGAAGAACCAGGAAGTAGTAATGAAGAAAGCAAGAATCGGTGTACAAAGAAAAGTAGTTCACATACAAAACGGAAAAAGCGTAAACACAAAGAGACTGAGGTTAACTCTGAAGACAATGTGGTGTCATATGAAATACCAGTGACCGCAAATAGAGAAGAACCACAAAATAGTAAAGAAGAAAACAAGAATTTGTGTGCAAAGGAGGACAGTTCACACCCGAAACGAAAAAAGCATAAACACAAAGAGGCTAGCGGTAATAATAGGGACAGTATGGTATCATTTGAAATACCAGTGACTTCTAGTGGAGAAGATCCAGAAAGTAATAATAAAGAAAATGAGAAAAAGAAAGGCAAGTCACATTCAAAATGCAAAAAGCATAAACACAGAGAAACTGAGGTTAATACTGGGGACAGTATGGCAGCACATGAAATACCAGTGACTGCAGATGGAGAAGAACCAGGAAGTAGTAATGAAGAAAGTAAGACTCGGTGCACAAACAAAGGCATTTCACATATGAAACGGAAAAAGCATAAACACAAAGAAATTGAGGTTAACACTGAAGACAGTGTGGTCTCATACGAAACACCAGTGACTGCAAATAGAGAAGAACCAGAAAGTAGTAAAGAAGGAAACAAGAGTTTGTGCGCAAAGAAAGGCGGTTCACACCTGAAACGAAAAAAGCATAAACACAAAGAGGATAAGAGTAATACTGGAGAGAGTATAGCATCATGTGAAATGACAGTGACTTCTAATGGAGAAGATCCAGAAAGTAATAATAAAGAAAATGAGAGAAAGAAAGACAAGTCACATTCAAAATGGAAAAAGCATAAGCACAGAGAGACTGAGGTTAATACTGGAGACAGTGTGGTGTCCTGTGAAATGCCAGTGACTTCTAGTGGAGAAGACCCCGAAGGTAATAATAAAGAAAATGAGAAAAAGAAAGGCAAGTCACATTTGAAACGGAAAAGGCATAAACACAAAGAGACTGAGGTTAATATTGGAGACAGAATGGCAGCACATGAAATACCAGTGACTGCAAATGGAGAAGAACCAGAGAGTAGTAATGATGAAAACCAGAATCTGTGCACAAAGAAAGACAGCTCACATCCGAAACAGGAAAAGAAGAAATACAAAGAGACTAAGGTTAATACTGGAAACAGTATCTTGTCATATGAAATACCAGTAACCTCTAATGAAGAACAAACAGGCAATAATAATGAAGAAAGTAAGAATCTGTGCGCAAAGAGAGGCAATTTACATCTAAAACAGAAGAAGCAAAAACACGGAGAGACTGGTGCTAGTATTGGAGACAGTATGGAATCACATAAAGTACTAGTGATTGTAGATGGAGAAGAACCAGAGAGTAGTAATGATGAAAACAAGAATATGCGCACAAAGAAAGACAGTTTACACCAGAAACGGAAAAAGAAGAAACACAAAGATACTGAAGTTATTACTGGACACAGCAGAATCTCTTATAAAATACTAGCAACTGTGGATGGAGAAGCACCAGAAAGTAGTAATGAAGAAAATAAAAATCTGTGCACAAAGAAAGATAGTTCAAAACTGAAACAGAAAAAGAATAAACACAAAGAGAATAAGGTTAATACTGGAAACAATATGGTCTTCTATGAAATACCAGTGAGTGCAAATGGAGAAGAAGAAAAAGGAAGTAATGAAGAAAACAAGAATGTGTGCATAGAGAAACACAGTTCACATGCAAAACTAAAAAAGCATAAACCCAAAGAGACTGAGGTTAATATTGGAGGCAGTATGGCATCACGTCAAATACCAGTGACTGCAAGTGGAGAAGAACCAGAAAGTAGTAATGAAGAAAACAAGAATGTGCACACTAAGAAACACAGTTCACAATTGAAACAGAAAAAGAATAAATACAAAGAAGGTAAGATTAATATTGGCAACAGTATGGTCTCGTATGAAATACCAATGAGTGCAAACAGAGAAGAAGCAGAAAGTAGCAGTGAAGAAAGAAAGAATCTGTGCTCAAAGAAAGATAGTTCACATCCAGAATGGAAAAAGCATAAACACAAAGAGACTGAGGCTAATATTGGAGACAGAATGTCATCACATAAAATTCCACTGACTGCAGATGGAGGAGGACCAGAGAACAGTAATGAAGAAAACAATAATTTGTGCACAAAGAAAGACAGTTCGCACCCAGAGTGGAAAAAGAATAAACACAGAGACACTGAGGTTAATACTATAGACAGTATAGTGTCGTATGAAGTACCAGTGACTTCTAATGGAGATAAAATAGAAAATGGTAATGAAGAAAGTAAGAATGTGTGCACGAAGAGAGACAGTTCACATCTGAAATGGAAAAAGCATAAACACAAAGAGACCGGAGTTAATATTGGAGACAGTATGGTATCACATGAAATTCCAGTAACTGCAGATGGGAGAGAGTCAGAGAGTAGTAATGAAAAAAACAAAAGTCTGTGTACAAAGAAAGACAGTTCACACCTGAAAAGGAAAAAGAATAAACACAAAGAGAATAAGGTTAATACTGGAAACAATATGGTCTTGTATGAAATACCAGTGAGTGCAAAAGGAGAAGAAGAAAAAGGAAGTAATGAAGAAAACAAGAATGTGTGCATAGAGAAACACAGTTCACATGCAAAACTAAAAAAGCATAAACCCAAAGAGACTGAGGTTAATATTGGAGGCAGTATGGCATCACGTCAAATACCAGTGACTGCAAGTGGAGAAGAACCAGAAAGTAGTAATGAAGAAAACAAGAATGTGCACACTAAGAAACATAGTTCACAATTGAAACAGAAAAAGAATAAATGCAAAGAAGGTAAGATTAATACTGGCAACAGTATGGTCTCGTATGAAATACCCATGAGTAAAAACAGAGAAGAAGCAGAAAGTAGCAATGAAGAAAGAAAGAATCTGTGCTCAAAGAAAGATAGTTCACATCCAGAATGGAAAAAGCATAAACACAAAGAGACTGAGGCTAATATTGGAGACAGAATGTCATCACATAAAATTCCACTGACTGCAGATGGAGGAGGACCAGAGAACAGTAATGAAGAAAACAATAATCTGTGCACAAAGAAAGACAGTTCGCACCCAGAGTGGAAAAAGAATAAACACAGAGACACTGAGGTTAATATTATAGACAGTATAGTGTCGTATGAAGTACCAGTGACTTCTAATGGAGATAAAATAGAAAATGGTAATGAAGAAAGTAAGAATGTGTGCACGATGAGAGACAGTTCACATCTGAAATGGAAAAAGCATAAACACAAAGAGACCGGAGTTAATATTGGAGACAGCATGGTATCACATGAAATTCCAGTAACTGCAGATGGGAGAGAGTCAGAGAGTAGTAATGAAAAAAACAAAAGTCTGTGTACAAAGAAAGACAGTTCACACCTGAAAAGGAAAAAGAATAAACACAAAGACACTGAGGTTAATACTGTAGACAGTACGGCATCACATGTAATGTCAGTAACTTCCACTGGAAAAGAACCAGAAAGTAGTAATAAAGGAAGCAAGAATCTGTGCACAACAAAAGACAGCTCACATCCAAAACGGAGAAAGCATAAACACAAAGAAACTGAGGTTAATATAGGAGACAGAATGGCATTGCATGAAATACCAGTCACTTCATGCAGAGGAGAACCGGAAAGTAGTACTGAAGAAAACAAGAATCTTTGCCCAAAGAAAGACAGTTCTCACCCGAAACAGAAAAGGAATAAGCGGAAAGAGACTGCGGTTAATATTGGAGACAGTATGATGTCGTCTGAAATACCAGTGACTGCAAATGGGGAAGAACCAGAAAGTACTAATGAAGTAAACAAGAATGAGTGCACACAGAAAGACAGTTTTCAATGGCAGCATAAAGAGCACAATGACAAAAAGGGTAAAATTAATACTGGAGACAGTGTGACATCATATGAATTGCCAGTGACCTCCAGTGGAGTAGAACAAGAAAGTAATAATGAAGAAAACCAGAATATCTGCACAGAGAACAACAGTTCACATCTCAATGAGAAAAATGACAAAGAGAGTAAGATTATCTATTTGGCTCGATTATTGCAGAAATCTTCATTCATTACACAATCAGAGCAAGAGTTTGCTTGTCCCAAATGCTTGAAGCATTTTAATAACCGCAGCAACTTCGTAAGACATCTGCTTGTTCATAGGAAAGAGAAAGACTACACCTGTGCTGTATGTGAAAAAAGTTTCACATTGAAGCAGAGTTTACAATTACACATGCTTTGTCACATGAAGGAGAAGCAACATATATGTGCTGTGTGTTCAAGGCCTTTTACTGATGCAAACAATTTGAGGAGGCATATGGTGATACATAATAGGATAAAAGAATTTGTTTGTGATATTTGTTCAAAAGCATTTTCCCGTAAGCAACAACTTGGAGCTCATATATTGAGACATAAGGATGTGCAATCATTTTCATGTCCACATTGTTCAAAAACCTTTAATTACGAATACCGTTTGCGAATACACTTGCGTGCATGTAAAAAGTTAAATCCATTTATATGTCCTATTTGCTCGAAACAGTTTCCTCGCGTATACAATTTTAATAGGCATATGGGTACTCATGATTGATTGTACAAAGTCTGGTTTATGAGGAACACCATTTTTTTTAACAAAAAATGTTGCAGAATGTACAGTTCCATTTGCAAATGCCTAGTGCAAAGCCTAATGTATTCAAAAGATTGAGTAATAAGTGTTTTATAATGGAAATTTAGCCTATCCTTTATTTTATATTAGTGACAATAATCAGTTTTTGAAACTATATTATAAGTGTATGTATAAAAATCAACTCGACAAGCAGCAGCTGGAGGAAATACATATCACATATGAAAGTTAAGGAAATGTGAAAGCTGTCAGACAGTGGCTCCTTTTTCTGACAGAGTCGTTGAAGAGGAAGGAAGAGGGATGAAGAAATGACTGGAGAGGTTTAGCAAATGGGGAAGTTACCAAAAAATCACGCATAACCCTGGGTCAAGGGAGACTTAGCAGATGGTATGAGAAGGAAAACAATGTGCCATTCAGCAAATCTCCCCTGATCCATGGTTCTGGTTGACTATTCCATAACTCTTCCCATTTCCTAAACCTCACCAGTCATCTTCCTTCATCACTCTTTCGTCGCGTAATGCCAGAAAATGGAGGCACTGGCTCTGAAATCTTGCACATTTCATTAATTTTTATGTGTGTTCCCTCCTTGCCATTTGGTGAGTAGATTTTTTTATTTATTCAGTTGTACTACCTTTTATTTTGTTGTTGTTGGTGTTGTTGTTGTTGTTGTTGTGGTCGTCGTCCTCAGTCCAGAGACTGGTTTGATGCAGCTCTCCATGCTACCCTGTCTTGTGCGAGCTTCTTCATCCAGATGTACCTACTGCAACCTACATCCTTCTGAATCTGTTTAGTGTGTTCATCTCTTGGTCTCCCTCTACAATTTTTACCCTCCACACTGCCCTCCAATACTAAATTGATGATCCCTTGATGCCTCAGAACATGTCCTACCAACCAATCCCTTCTTCTAGTCAAATTGTCCCACAAATTCCTCTTCTCCCCAATTCTATTCAGTACCTCGTCATTAGTTATGTGATCTACCCATCTAATCTTCAGCATTCTTCTGTAGCACCACATTTCGAAAGCCACTGTTTATTGTCCATGTTTCACTTCCATACATGGCTATACTCCATACAAATACTTGCTGAAAAGATTTCCTCACATTTAAATCTGTACTCAATGCTAACAAATTTCTCTTCCTCAGAAACGCTTTCCTTGCCATTGCCAGTCTATATTTTATATCCTCTCTACTTCGACCATCATCAGTTATTTTGCTCCCCAAATAGCAAAACTCCTTTACTACTTTAAGTGTCTCATTTCCTAATCTAATTCCGTCAGCATCACCTGATTTAATTTGACTACATTCCATTATCCTCGTTTTGCTTTTGTTGATGTTCATCTTACATTCTCCTTTCAAGTCTGTCCATTCCATTCAACTGCTCTTCCAGGTCCTTTGCTGCCTCTGACAGAATTACAATGTCATCAGTAGACTTCAAAGATTTTATTCCTTCTCCATTGATTTTAATCTCTACCCCAAATTTTTCTTTTGTTTCCTTTACTGCTTGCTCAATATACAGATTCAATAACACTGGGGATAGGCTACAATCATGTCTCACTCCCTTTCTGACCACTGCTTCTCTATCATGCCCTTCAACTCTTATAACTGCCATCTGGTTTCTGTACAAATTGTGAATAGCCTTTCATTCCCTGTATTTTACCACTGCCACCTTCAGAATTTGAAAGAGAGTATTCCAGTCAGCATTGTCAAACGCCTTCTACAAACACTAGAAATGTAGGTTTCTCTTTCCTTAATCTATCTTCTAAATTAAGTCATATGGTCAGTACCGCTTCACTTGTTCCAACATTTCTACAGAATACAAACTGATCTTCCCTGAGGTTGGCTTCTACCTGTTCTTTCATTCATCCATAAAGAATTTGTGTTAGTATTTTGCAGCTGTGACATATTAAACTGATAGTTTGGTAATTTTCAAACAATTTTGTTATTGAGTTAATAATGCTCAGCTACATCTCTCTAAGTCCAAGTGTGATCCATTTTGAGTTTATTTTTCTGTTAACTTGAGAAGACTTAATAGATAAAGGTTAGAATTTTCATTAATTTAAGTTCAAATTATTGAAATATCCTTTCACTTGTCTTGAAGTCCGACTCCGGTAGCTGAGTGGTCAGCAAGACAGAATGTCAGTTCTAAGGGCCCGGGTTTGATTCCCAGCTGGGTTCAAGATTTTCTCGATTCAGGGACTGGGTGTTGTGTTCTCCTAATCATCATCATTTCATCCCCAACAACGCGCAAGTTGCCGAAGTGGCATCAAATCGAAAGACTTGCACTCGGCGAATGGTCTACCCAACGGGAGGCCCTAGTCACACGACATTTACATTTTCCTTATCTTGAATACTTGTTCTGGTAGCTGGCACAGTTACATCTGATAGAATTATGTTTCAGATTGCAGAATCGCTTGCACAGTTTTGTATACATCTGTGCACTTCAGTAGATTTAAAAATGGACACACTCAGTCTCGATCACAAACACATTTATTGTGATGATAGGTGGGGCGGGTGTTTTAACTCTGCAAACATCAGCTGTTACAGTTACAAGACTTGTTCCATTGACCATCACCAACTTTGATCATAGTATGAGGGTCTGATGATGGTGAAAAACTGACTGAAACCAGTTACTATCAAAACAAATGTTTTGGTGGTCAAGATTGTGTTCATTTTTAAAGCATTTTTTACCAGACCATTGTTCTCAAAGAGAAATGTTCTCAAAAATTACTTCCCTAAATGGAATATCACAGACTGCTTGTTTGCAAATAATCTTTTCTGCTAATCACATCCAAGTGATAAAAGGTCCAGAATACACTACTCTACGAACATGCTCCACATGATACGACGTTTCCTGCCAGTACTGTTTACCAAAGATAGTGCAATACAAAGCTATTTCACTAATTTCATTGGTAACAATTTAACAGAAAAGAATTTCACTTACAGCACAATTCTGATGTACTATTCTCAAAGATTTCAATGATGATAATGATAAAAATAACAATAACAATAATAAGTATAAATTTAACCAGTTACATATATAAATACAAACTATGCATGCCAATTTTGAAGCAGTTTAACTTAAGTGCAAAACACAATTTGCATGTGCATTTGGCATTGATTCTAATGTTAAAATGATTCAAATTTAATGTAAGTTATAAATATGGTTGTATATATTCTATGTGAAGTTTTATTGGGTTGTTTTGTATGCTAATCTAGTGTATTGTAAGAATTGCATACTGTTATCAACAGTATGCGTTTTACACAATTTGTTGAGACTGCAGAACAGCACACACAAGAAATATTCCATTATATCATGTTCTTCAGTAGATAATGAGAATGTAACATTGATCAATTTCATTACAAACTGCAAGTTCTCTGATTGTGCTCTAACAGACGAACCAATAGAGACAGTGATTCAGTAAATAGTGTTTCCCACAAATATGAATTTCTGCACCTGTAAACCCTCGCTTGATCTGTGATCATGATAAAGATATTAATGACAGAATGAGGTTTTATATGAAGATATTTGTTGAACATTAATGGATAGCATTTCGTGCCTTTGAGACCGACCTCATATGTTTAATTCACTTAGTTCTAAATTTGTGATTGTTGTTATTTTGTTACAGCATAGACCACTGTTACATTTTTCCATGTATGTTCCATTCGTGTTTTATGAGCTGTTTTTTAACTGTGATTTTGTGATTGTTTTTTGTTATAGCATAGACCCGTGTTACATTTTTCCATATGTGTTAGATTCGTGTTTTATGAGCTTCTACCTGAAAAGCGTAAATGAATTCTTAAATAGTGGTAAAGTATTGCACGATGAGTAGAAAAATCTTGAATTTTGCCCTGAAAAAATTCAAAATTTTGTAACTGGGTGATGGCTTTCATTTTTCTAAGGAAAACTTTGCTTGTACCATGACAACTGTAATACGAATAAATGGAAAAAAATAAAGAATCTTAGTCTGAAACTTAAATATATACACACACAAAAAGTTAAACAATTGCTTTGAATCTGCACATTGGTTTTCATTCTCAGCATTCCACTTTGCTCTTATCAGTCATGTAAGATGAGACTTCATTATGCATTAATAAAGTGAAGATAAATTAGTGTAAATATCTGTCATGAGAATGAGATCACAGTTAACAAATTTGATTTATAAATACTAAATACACATGCAGTTATTCCATTTCTGGTAATTTTTTAACGGTAGATACTGCAACAACAAGATACTGAAAATAAGGTCTGTCCTAAATAAATGGGCTTTGATGTCAGTGGTACACACATTCAGTCACAGAAAAATATAGTTTTATTTTAAATCATAAATAAAGCACAACATACATTAAAAATGGTTGCCCTGCACTTCCATGCATTTTTGTATTTGTGAAATATTCAAAATCACTTTACACAGAACTGTAACATTATTGATTTTCTTCAATACACAAATATGTTTTTGTATTCCATGTAACCAAGAGAGAGATTTACTGCATTCTATGAGAGCTTGTTTTTCAGTATTTTAATGCTTATACAAAATTATGCCAAGATCTTTTTCTTATACTCATATTTTTTAAACTTTTTATTGAATAGGGAAATTGGACTTGACCAGGGAGAAACTGTTTCAAGAACAAATTGGTTGATATGAGGATGGACTGTGACTTCTTAAGGTTTAGTTTAAGACCCAGGTTTTGTGCTCATTGTGATACCGAGCAGATCATGACTCATACCCGACAAGGGAGGAGCAAAATGCTCAGGGCTGGCACTTATATGCAGCGGGATGTCATCAGCGTATCAGTGGCAGCTACAAAAAAGCAGTGCAGATGGAAATATTGTTGATCTCTTCTTTTTGTCATCAAGCTGAAGACCGGGTTGAACACCACAGTGCTTTATGAGGCACAGTCTCTTTGTAGGTGATATGCCCCATTGCCTTCCTCCGATCTTTAAACTGACTTACCCAGCCAATTATGGGGGGACCTACTGTTCTACATGAACTCTGAACCGTGGTGTAACTTGGCATCTTTCACATTAGCAATGTACATGTACACATGTATTCTGCAAGCAACTATACATTGTGCAGTGGAAGGTACCCTGTGCCACTGTTAGTCATTTCCTTTCCTGTTCCACTCAGAAATAGAACAAGGGAAAAAGACTGTCTGTATGCCACCATACGTGCCCTAGTTTCTCGTATCTTATCTTCGTGGTCTTTATGTGAAATGTATGCTGGCATCAGCAGAATCATTCTGCTGCCTGCTTTGAATGCTGGTAAATTTTTTAAACTGTGTTCCTCAAAAAGAACATCGCCTTCCCTCCAGGGATTCCCATTTGAGTTCCTGAAAGCTCTCTGAGACACTTGCGTATTGTTGAAACCTAGTGCTATTAAGTCTAACAGGTTGCGTTCAAATTGCTTTGATGGCTTCCTTTAATTCAACCTGATACACATCTCAAACATTCAAGCAGTACTAAAGAGTAGGGGAAAGAACAGATTTATAGGCTGATAATTGTCCTCCACAGCAAACTTGCAACAAGTAATGAGAACAGATCAAGGCTTATACTGTTTGCAGAATCTAGAAATTTGGTAATAGGATCAACACTGTTCCTGCATAAAGAAATACACAAGGGAACATGGACCTCACTGGATGGAAACACAGTAAATCAGATCGACCATGTGTTGTTAGATGTGAAACACAAATCGGACCTATTGGATTTGAGGAGTCTCAGAGGCCCAACCATAGATACAGATCATTTTCTGGTATGGAACGGGTGAGGGCAAGGATATCTAATGCAGCGAAAGGACACTGACCCAGGGCACAAAAATATAACACAACAACTCTAGAATCAGTGGAAGTTAGAGAACAGTATAAGGAGAAGATACCTTGGATTCTAAAAAATGTTGGAGAATATAACAACATCGAAGATTAGTGGGAAGCGATAAACAAGACGGTGTAGACATCGGCAAGAGAGATACTTGGAATTGGGACAAAACAAGTAAGACCATCATGGTTTGATACTGAATGCGAAATAGCAACTGAAGAAAAGAATGAAGCATATAGAAGGACATTGCGATCACACTGTACGAGGAGGATAGTAGAAGAATACAAAGATAAACGGAGGATTGAAAAGAGGACTCACCAAAGAAAGAAGAGAGAATGGATGAAAGCAACTGTCAAAGAAATGGAGCTCATGAGAAGCAAAAATGAAATTAGAAAATTCTAGAGAGAGGTGAATGTGGCACAGAAGCCTTTTGATAGTAAAACAAGCTTAACAAAAGATGAGACAGAATATAGTAAGTGAAGAGAAAGGAATACACAAAAGATGGTGCAGGCATTTTGATAATCTCCTCAACCCTAGAATAACTATACCAGGGAATCTAATAGAAACGAATGGGGAAGAGGACCCAGGCAACAGCACTGACCCACCAAATATAGAAGAAGTGAAAACTGTTACAAAGAAACTGAAAAACAGCAAGGCGGCAGGGAAAGATGGTACAGCAGAACTGTTTAAGCAAGGAAGCAGAGAGCTGGAATGGAGCCTTCTTAAACTGGTCACCAGAGTGAGGAAAGAGGAGAAAATGGAAAGAGGGTATCATATGTCCCATATACAGGGTGTTTCACTAAATGTGCTTGCCTCTTTAAGTTACGAAGTAATAGGCGACTAAAATATTTATTGTGGTCGGTCACCATAAGAAACATTACAGTGTCTGCAGAGCTATGAACATAGTTTATTGTGTTATTATCTAAAGAGCTACAGCAAAAAGATACAGTTTTTTAAATGGAACAATAGTTGTTTCTATCAAGCACTGAAATCAGTAATACCAGCCATGTATACACCAATTTAAATTATATTCCTATCACCTTTAGTTGGGGAGCTACAACCCTTCAAAGTTTCAGAGGCGGATACCACACATGATGCGCATAATGCAATGCAGCTTCTAAATGCGGTGCGGCCAATTTGTAATGTCGCCAGTGTCACGGAGTGAGAAGCTTCCTTGATGCGCTGTCAGACTGCCAACTGTCGCCACACACAGCTGTATACCTGACAGTTCGAGCCACACAAACAAACGGGGCTCAATATCCCACAGTTACTGACAGCGGATGAAGATGGCATACTCGAACAACGAGTACGTTGACATGTTGCTGATGCTCGGCGAGTGCCGACATGATGCCATTCCAGCAGCCATGACGTACGCCGTGAGATATCCTAGGTGAAGAGCTCCGGCAGCCATTATGTTCTTACGCACTGAACGACGACTTTGGGAAACAGGCAGCTTGGTAATGCGCCGCAGTAACACATGAAGAACTGCAAGAAGTGAGGAGATGGAGGTGTTTGTTTTAGCTGCACTACACCACGATCCTCATGTCAGCTTACGAGCCGTTGCTGCAGTCGCTGGTGTCAGTCTCACATCTGTGTGGCATGTACTACACGGCCACAGGTTTCACGGGTACTGCCTATCAGTGACCCAGGAGCTGCATGGGAACAATTTCCGTGCAAGAGTTACATTCTGTGAATGGGCCATGCATAATTTCATGTTGGAGTCTTTTACAAGGTGTTATGTTCTCTGATAAGTCCACGTTTACAAGTTATGGTGCAGTGAATCGCCACAACATGCACTACTGGGCTGCACGGTGGGTACAACTTGTCGAACATCAACATAGGTGGTCTATTAATGTATGGTGTGGAATCCTTGGGTATGAAATCATCGGTCCACACTGCATCCCAGGTACACTGACAGGTGAGTTATATCGCGTGTTTATAGGTGACAGTTTGGGTTGTCTCCTTGAACATGTGGGTCTACACACAAAGGTCCATATGTAAATGCAGCATGATGGTCACCCAGCTCATTCTGTGTGTGCTGTTGTGCAAGAACTAAACAAGTTTGCAGGAAGGTGATTGGGGCGTCATGGTCCTCATTCATGGCCCACAAGATTGCCTGATTTAACACCATTAGATTTCTTTTTGTGGGGATATCTAAAGGATCATGTTTATGTCACTGAGCCCACATCCCCAGATGATCTAAAATGGCACATCGAGGACACATGTTGCTCCATGACACCAGCGATGTTACATATCTACATAAATGATCTTTTGGATAGGGTGGATAGCAATGTGTGGCTGTTTGCTGATGAAGCTGTGGTGTACGGGAAGGTGTCGTTGTTGAGTGATTGTAGGAGGATACAAGATGACTTGGACAGGATCTATGATTGGTGTAAAGAATGGCAGCTAACTCTAAATAGAGATAAATGTAAATTAATGCAGATGAATAGGAAAAAGAATCCTGTAATGTTTGAATACTCCATTAGTAGTGTAGCACTTGACACAGTCACGTCGATTAAATATTTGGGCATAACATTGCAGAACGATATGAAGTGGGACAAGCATGTAATGGCAGTTGTGGGGAAGGCGGATAGTCATCTTTGGTTGACTGGTAGAATTTTGTGAAGGTGTGGTTTATCTGTAAAGTGGTTCATCTTATAAAACACTAATACAACCTATTCTTGAGTACTGCTCGAGTGTTTGGGGTCCCTATCAGGTTGGATTGAGGGAGGACATAGAAGCAATTCAGAGGCGGGCTGCTAGATTTGTTTCTGGTAGGTTTGATCATCACGCGAGTGTTACGGAAAAGCTTCAGGAACTCGGGTGGGAGTCTCTAGAGTAAAGGAGGTGTTCTTTTCGTGAATCGCTACTGAGGAAATTTAGAAAACCAGCATTTGAGGCTGACTGCAGTACAATTTTATTGCTGCCAACTTACATTTCACAGAAAGACCACAAAGATAAGATAAGAGAGATTAGGGCTTGTACAGAGGCATATAGGCAGTCATTTTTGCCTCGTTCTGTTTGGGAGTGGAACAGGGAGAGAAGATGCTAGTTGTGGTACGAGGTACCCTCTGCCATGCACCGTATAGTGGATTGCGAAGTATGTATGTAGATGTAGATCCTTTAGAAAGTTCATTGCATTGTGCATTCAAGAACATGGACACACATTTGAACATCTCATTTAAATCAACTTCCCACCACCAGAACATCCATCACCCATCACACAGCCATGTATTATGTACAGTGTGTGGTATCTGCCACTGAAACTTTGAAGGGTTGTAGCTCCCAAACTAAAAGTGATAGGAATGTAATTTAAACTGATGTATACACAGCTCGTGTTACTGAGTCCAGTGCATGATAGAAACAAGTATTGTTCCATTTTAAAAAAATTTATCTTTTTGCTGTAACTCTTTGAATAATAACACAATAAACTATGTTCATAGCTCCGCAGACAGTGTAATGTTTCTTACGGTTACCTGCCACAATAAATATTTCAATCGCCTATTACTTCATAACTTACAAAGGTAAACACATTTAGTGAAACACCCTGTATAAGAAAGGAGGTCAGATGGAGTGTGGCAATTACAGAGGGATCACACTACAAAATCAGGGATATAAAATATTCTCTAATATATTATTCAACAGACTCCTCACAATCATACAGAGGGAGATGGGCCGTATCAATGTGGATTTCTCCTCGGGTCATCAACTATAGATTAAATATTCACCTGAAGACAAATCCTGGAAAAAACAAATGAATGCGGGGTTGGCACGCATCGTCTCTATATAGATTTCAAAGCAGCTTATGATAGCATAAATACGGAACAGTTATATCAAGCTCTATATGAACTGGGAATCTCGAGAAAATTGGTAAGACTGGTAAGAGTGACAATGAGCGAATCACGAGGTAGTATAAGAATAGGAGGAACGAAGTACAATACATTGAGTATTAAAAACAGAGTGTGATAAGGGGATGCATTGGCATTTCTTCTCTTTAATGGCACCCTGGAGAGGGTGATGAGAAATGCAAACCTTCTGAATAGGGGAACGATCTTCTATAAATCAGTGCAGATTCTGGCCTACACGTATGACATAGATATAGTAGCAAGAACCCAAAAAGCAATGGAAGAGGCATTTATGACTCTCGAACAGGCTAGTAGGAACATGGGGTTAATTATTAATGAACAAAAAACAAAATATATGGCAGCTGGAAAAGCACATAGAGAAAATATGCCAAATGCAATAACAATGGGCAATTATATGTTTGAGAAAGTTGAACATTTCAAGTACCTGGGCTCGACAGTTACCCAACTAAATGATACCTCCTATGACATTAAGCAGAGATTAATACTAGTATATTTTGCCCCAACAAGACTGCTATCCTCGAGGCTCCTGACTCGTACCACTAAATTAACTATCTTTAAATCACTTATATGACCAGTGCTTGCATATGCCTCTGAAACCTGGACATTAACAACTAAAGATATTGAAATACTGGATGCATTTGAAAAAAAGGTACTCAGACAAGTTATCGGCCCAATGTGTGAAAGAAGAAGATGGAGGAGGAGATACAACCTTGAGTTGTGTATCATGTACAAACACCAACCCATCAGAAGGATAGTGAAAACATCCACACTGAGGTGGGTGGGACATATGGCTCACATGAATGATACAGAAGTACCAAAAAGAATATTACAAGGAAAGCCAGTAGGGCAGAAAGGACGTGATCAGCCAAGAGCTAGATGGGAAGATGGAGTAACTGAAGATCTTAGGGTGATGGGCTATAGAAACTGGAGAGTATTGGCAAAGGACCAAGAGAAATGGAAGGAAATTGTAGAAGAGGCCAAGGCTCATCATGAGCTGTAGAGCCAAGAAAGAAGAAGTTCTTCTGTATGGCACTGAAACATGGACTTTGAAGAAGAAAGATAGAGAAAGGCTGGAGGCTTTTGAGATGTGGACGTGGGAGAGGATGGAAAGAATAAGTTGGATGCACAGAGTAAAAAACGAAGAGGTACTGAGAAGAGTGGGAGAGAAAAGACAGTTGCTAGATGTAATAAAAAGAAGAAAAAGAAATTGGATTGAACATATATTAAGAAAGAATGATGGACTGATAAAAACAGTTTTAGAAGGTTATGTAGAAGGGAAAAGGAAGCGAGGAAGAAAGAGATTTCAGATACTGTTCGCCTCCTTAGCTGGGTGGTAACATGCTCGCCTCCCATGCAAGTGGACCCGGGTTCGTTTCCTGGCTGGATTGGAGATTTTCTCCACTCAGGGACTGGATGTTGTGTTGTCCTCATTATCATTTCATCCTCATCACCGGCGTGCAAGTCGCCTAATGTGGCATTGACTGAAATAAGACTTGCACTTGGTGACCGAACTTCCCCGGATGGGGCCTCCCAGCCAAGATGCCATATGCTCATTTCATTTACTGGATGACGCGATGAACAGTACAACATACAGCATCATTAAGAAGGAAGCAATGGATTGGGGAAAATGGAGCGGCAAAGGACCTGCTAATATAGCAGAAAACTGATGATGATGCCATTCATCACAACAACTAGAAATTTTGTCATCTTGTAACCTTGTATTATTGGAAGAGATGAAAGAAGTGATAATTGCCAGATGAAAATCGAAGTAGTGAGGTCACTATCAAAGAGAGTAAAAAAAGGATAATGGAATGTTATCAAATGAAATTAATCATTGTTGAAGGAATTAGACTAAGAAATGAGATACTAAAAGCAGTAGATGAGTCTTGCTATTTCGGCTGTGGCATAACTGATGATAGAAAAAGTAGTGTGGATATAAAACTGATGCTGGTAATAGCAAGGAAAGAAAGTCTGCAAAAGGAGAGACATTTAACACTGATTAAAAGTTTAAGTGTTTTGGAGGCTTTTTTGAAGGCATTTGTCAGAAGTGTAACCTTGTACGAAAGTAAAAAGTAGACAGTGAAGAGTGTAGCTAAGAAGAGAATGAAAGAAGCTTTTGAAACATGATGCTACAGAAGAATGCTGAAGATTATTTTAGTAAATTGAATAACTAAGAAGTGGTACTGAATGAAATTGGGGAAAAATGAAATTTTTCCTGAGAGAGTCAGTCAAGACATGACACATCCTGAGGCATCAGGGAATCATTACTTTAACAAAGGTGGGAAGGTACAGGGTGGTATAACTTATGTAGCAAGACCAAGGTAAGAATACACTAGCAGATTCTAATGGATGCAGCGTGCAATAGTTATTTAAAGATACAGAAGTTAGCACAGGATAGGCTAGCATGTAGAGCTGCATCAGACCAGTCTTTGAGCTGAAGACAATACCAACAACAACAGCAAGAAAAGCAGTGAGCCAAGAGCTGACCCCTAGTGCACTCTAGGGAGATAGTTTGCATGGCGATTCCTCCAACCCATAGACAATTCATTTACATCTGTTTTTAAGGTAGATATCAAATGATGGTAATTGCACTGTTTGAGAAATTCAGAGCTGCATCAGACCAGTAAGTAATATACTGAAATTAACACTTATCAGAAACCTGGCCAAAATCAGGCTGTGTAAAGTGGTCACGTCATGTTCATCTGTGGTGTTTTGTATGTTTCTAGTCACTTTGATTAATGCATTGCTGTGCTATGGTTTTCTGGAAACCTGATTAATATTTACCATGAATGTTGTAAGTTTTGAGATTGCAGCTATACATGTACTCCAAGGCTGCAGGTACATGCTGATTGGTATATAGGGTATTGGAGATTTCTTGTTACCTTACTTGGGTTTTGGTTTAATCAGCTTTGCTTTTACTTAGAAGATAGAGACTGAAAATATCTGTAAGAAATGCTATTGTGTTACCAACATCATTGGTAATCATAATTAAGCTCACTCCATCTTTACTTCTTATCTCAGAAGAGATCCACATGATTTTCTTCCATGCTGTTGTGTAAATATGTTTTATGCATCTGTTCCTAAGGGTCTATCTTGTAACTAATATCTAATTTATCATAAATTGAGAACTGACTACATCTGAAGAAAAGTCATTTTATTCATCTTCTAAGATTTTTAAAAATGTCAAATTTTACCTTTCATGAGCACAGTTTTTTCCATAATGGTGCAAGATTTTATAAGCTGCACACTGTAGCCAGTGAAAAAAAAATTAACATTTATATCTTGTTAATTTTCTTCCACCAACTGATAATCACAACTACTTCCTGCTTTGGCCTAACACTGGCCCATGTATAGAAAAGTAATAATTCATAATGACGGGTTCATCATAAGGGTTAAAACTTTTGTAGTATTTTAATAAAAATTACGTATACACAAAAACATTACAGTAATAAAGAAAATACTTGACACAATTTGTTTTCTTGTACAATTTCTTTTCTATACAAAATTTCATAAAGCATTGATTTTGTACAGTTGCTTTTAAAATATGCAAATTCCTGTTATGTATCTTAATCTCTCTGATTACTAACATTTACAGAGGTTTCAATGTTAAAGCTACTGTATATTATGTGATGCAACCAACTTTTGTAAACCATGTTAAAGATTATTATCTATTGAACTATTTACATTTTGAATAATCGGTCATGGCATTAAGAATCGTTGTTCTACAACTTCTGTAATTTTGCATATCTTGCACACAAACTGTATTGTGTGAGTGAATTATTATCTATCTGGATTAGAAATTATTGTTTCAACAAATTTGAAATGTGTAAACATGAAATCCCAAGTTATCATAAAGTTGCAAATGAAACAGTGTTACTAGCTTTGTTATTTACAGGACATTCACTTATTCCAAGTAGTATTAGATAATGAATAATAAATGTGAAAGTAATAAAGACAGTAATAAATGTAAGATAATATAATAAAAGATACTATATATTGAGTAATTTGCTAAAGACAGTATATCATCTACCCCTATATGAATCTAAGGCTGTTATATTGCATAACAAAAGACTGGGCATGCCTGATTGTGGTGTTGCAAAGATTTTGCTTAACACTGTTAACACAGTTTTTGTGCCACATAAAGTACATTTGTTGTATTTTGCTTTCATCTTCTATGTACAGTGTCCTGTTCATTTGTTGTTTGGTTGAATTTCCTAGTCAGATATGCAGCTTTACTTTGACTGTATGTTGAGGAGCACGTTTTTCACAAACTGCAATAAATCTGTGACTGAATTCCTGGACTTCATTGTCTAATGTTAGTTTATTGCTTGTACCCTCTTCCAGAGTATCTAAACAGTCCTTTCATAGGGCATCATGATTGCTCTGCTTTAAGTTTCTGTACATTATAACTGCAAATTATCTTCTTGCAGTCACATGAAGTATATTAAGATTATCATATCACAGGCAGAAAGGCCTGGATCTGAAGTCTGACTGGCATTGTTTCTGTAGGGTGTATGACATTGGATCCATAAATATAATACCCATACTGTTGGAATGAAACAATCTCCTTCAACTCTCTGTGGAGTGAGATCTTAGCTGCAGATCTATATTTGTCTCTTCCACAACAGTAACATATTCATACTGTGGCATGAGCATGGACAATGCTGATTGGAAGGGTAATATCTTGCAAATTTTTAGTGCTTTATGGAGAAGGAATGCAGCCGTGCTCTTTCAAAGGAACCATCCTTTCATTTGCCTTAAATGATTTATGGAAATCATGTAAAACTTAAACCTGGATGGCCATAATTTGGTTTCAAAGACTGTCCTCCTGAATGCGAGTCCATTGTGCTAACCACTGTACTACACTGCTTGGCATTTAGAAAGCTCCCTTGTGCAAAACTCAGCTTGCCCTTTTCTCACACAATATCCTGTGAACCATGGCTGAAGAGGAACAGACAGAATCCACATTCCTAGATTTTTGGAAAGTATTTGTCACAGTGCCCCACTGCAGACTGTTGACGAAGGTCTGAGCATACAGAATAGGTTCCCAAATATGTGAGTTGCTCGAAGACTTCTTAAGTTATAGAATCCAGTACATTGTCCTGAACGAAGAATGCACACCAAAGGCAAAGGTGTTAGCAGGAGTCCTCGATGAAAATGTAATATGACCACTCTTGTTCTATATACGTAAATGATCTGACAAATAGAGAGAGCAGCAATTTGTGACTGTTTGCTGATGATGCTGTAGGGTATGGGAAAGTCATCACTGAGCAACTGCAGCATCATACGGAATGACTTAAAATGTAAGTTAATGCAGATGTGAAGGAAAAACTATACTGCAATTTTTTAATACAGTATTAGTGATTTACTGCTTGACGCAGTTACTCTTACATCAATTATATACCTAGGCATAATATTGCAAAGCGGTATGAAATGGATCGAGCACGTAAGGCCATTAGTAGAGAAGGCAAATGGTCATCTTCAGTTTATTGGAAGAATTTTAGGAAAATGTGGTTCATCTGTAAAGGAGACAATGTATAGAACACTAATGTGACCTGTTCTTGAGTAACGCCCAAGTCTGTGATCCATACCAGGTCAGATTAAAGGAAGACATCAAAACTATTCAGAAGCCTACTGCTAGATTCGTTCATGTGGGTTTGGCCAACACACAAGTGTTGCAGGAATGCTTAATGAACTCATATGGGAAATCCTGGAAGAATGATAAACTTTTCATGATATACTGTTGAGAAAATTTAGAGACTCATCATTGTGAGTGACTGCTGAATTGTTCTAGTGCCACCTACATTTCATATAAGAATTGCTATGATGAGATAACAGAAATCAGGGTTGGTACGAATGCACGTCATGCTTCTCTCATTCAGTTTATGAGTAGAATAGGGAACGGAATGTCAAGTACTGGTGCATGGTACGCTATGTATGGATGTGTATGCAGGAACAGAACTGCATGCCAGAGAGTCTTTCCATTGTACTAGATATTAGGCTTCTCCCTGTTGCGTTCACATAGGGAGCATGGGAAAAATGACTGACTGAATGCCTCTGTAGTTCTTGCGATCACTATGAAAGCGATACTTGGGGGGTTGTACTATATTTCTAAGGTCAGCATTTAAAGCTGGTTCTTGAAACTTTGTAAGTAGGCTTTCTCAGAATAGTTTGCGGCTGTCTTCAAGCATCCGCCAGTTCAGTTTCTTCAGCATCTCTGTGACAGTGTCCCATGGGTCAAACAAACCTTTGACCATTCATGCTGTCCTTCTCTGTACACTTCAGTATCCCCTTTGTATATTTTCCACACACATGAGCAGTATTCTAGGATGTCTTCCAGTAGTATTCTGTAAACGAATTCTTTCATAGTTGTATTGCATTTCCCGAGAATTCTATCGATGAACTGTCACCTGCTTTAACTAAGACAGAGCTTGTGTGTTCATTTCATTTCATACCCCTACAGATGGTTTCAACCTGTCATTGCATACAGTGTTTTTGTTTTGTTTATGAAGTTCTCAATTTTACATTTCTGAACACTGAAAGCATGTTGCGAATCTTTGCACCACTTTGAAATCTTGTCAAAATCCAACTGAATATTTATGCAGATTTTTTCAGATAATAATTTTACAGATAACTGTATCTTCTGCAAGAGGTCTGAGGTTGCCATTAAAACTGTCTGCAAGATCATTAACATAAAACATGAACTGCAAGAGTCCCAAAACATTTTCCTGCGGCACACCTGAAGATACTTTTAAGTCTGTCACCGACTCTCCATCCAAGATAACATGTTGCCTGCTCTCTGCCAAGCAGTCCTCAATTCAGTCACAAATTTCACTTGATACCCCATACAGTCATATTTGTAGATGAGGTATTGAGCCAAATACCATTCAGAAATCAAGAAACACTGCGTCCACATGACTGCCTCAACCAACATCTTTTAGGATGTATTGTGTGAAAGGTGTGAGTTATGTCTCAATTGATTGATGTTTTCAGAACCTATGCTGATTTGGATTGAGGTTCTTCTGTTTGAGATAACTAATTATGTCTGAGCTCAGAATACGTTCTAAGATCCTACAACAAATGAATGTAAAGGATACTGAAAGACAGTGCTGTAGATTACTTCATGTACCCTAACTGTAGATTGTAACCTGTGCTTTCATCCAACTATTGGTCACAAATTTTTGTACGAGGGAGCTCTGGTAGATTATGATTAAAAGAGAGACTAACTCAGCCACAATTTACACTCCTGGAAATTGAAATAACAACACCGTGAATTCATTGTCCCAGGAAGGGGAAACTTTATTGACACATTCCTGGGGTCAGATACATCACATGATCACACTGACAGACCCACAGGCACATAGACACAGGCAACAGAGCATGCACAGTGTCGGCACTAGTACAGTGTATATCCACCTTTCGCAGCAATGCAGGCTGCTATTCTCCCATGGAGACGGTCGTAGAGATGCTGGATGTAGTCCTGTGGAACGGCTTGCCATGCCATTTCCACCTGGCGCCTCAGTTGGACCAGCGTTCATGCTGGACGTGCAGACCGTGTGAGACGACGCTTCATCCAGTCCCAAACATGCTCAATGGGGGACAGATCCGGAGATCTTGCTGGCCAGGGTAGTTGACTTACACCTTCTAGAGCACGTTGGGTGGCACGGGATACATGCGGACGTGCATTGTCCTGTTGGAACAGCAAGTTCCCTTGCCGGTCTAGGAATGGTAGAACGATGGGTTCGATGACGGTTTGGATGTACTATTCAGTGTCACCTCGACGATCACCAGTGGTGTACGGCCAGTGTAGGAGATCGCTCCCCACACCATGATGCCGGGTGTTGGCCCTGTGTGCCTCGGTCGTATGCAGTCCTGATTGTGGCGCTCACCTGCACGGCGCCAAACACGCATACGACCATCATTGGCACCAAGGCAGAAGCGACTCTCATCGCTGAAGACGACACGTCTCCATTCGTCCCTCCATTCACGCCTGTCGCGACACCGCTGGAGGCGGGCTACACGATGTTGGGGCGTGAGCGGAAGACGGCCTAACGGTGTGCAGGACCGTAGCCCAGCTTCATGGAGACGGTTGCGAATGGTCCTCGCCGATACCCCAGGAGCAACAGTGTCCCTAATTTGCTGGGAAGTGGCGGTGCGGTCCCCTACGGCACTGCGTAGGATCCTACGGTCTTGGCGTGCATCCGTGCGTCGCTGCGGTCCGGTCCCAGGTCGACGGGCACGTGCACCTTCCGCCGACCACTGGCGGCAACATCGATGTACTGTGGAGACATCACGCCCCACGTGTTGAGCAATTCGGCGGTACGTCCACCCGGCCTCCCGCATGCCCACTATACGCTCTCGCTCAAAGTCCGTCAACTGCACATACGGTTCACGTCCACGCTGTCGCGGCATGCTACCAGTGTTAAAGACTGCGACGGAGCTCCGTATGCCACGGCAAACTGGCTGACACTGACGGCGGCGGTGCACAAATGCTGCGCAGCTAGCTCCATTCGACGGCCAACACCGCGGTTCCTGGTGTGTCCGCTGTGCCGTGCGTGTGATCATTGCTTGTACAGCCCTCTCGCAGTGTCCGGAGCAAGTATGGTGGGTCTGACACACCGGTATCAATGTGTTCTTTTTTCCATTTCCAGGAGTGTAGATATAGAATCTGATAGGGGTACAACTGGGCCTGGAGCCTTGTATAATTTTAGCAATTTAAGCTATTTCTCAACACCAGTGTCACTAATACGTATTATTCATCTTTGCTTTGGTGTGAGAATTCAATTGAAACTCTGATCTTGTATTTTCTTTTTAAAGAAATATTTTAAAATGGTGTTCAGTATTTCTGTTTTCACTATGATACGCTCAATTTCAGTGTCTGTTCACTAACTTTGGTGTCACTAACAGCCTGTGTATATTTGTGGAAGTCCATCATTCTCATGGACATGGTGCTGCATCTGATGATACAAATAAAGGAAACAGGCCATCGTAGCCATATAATCAAAGAAATTTGTTTCAAACAACTAGAGTCAGTGCAACTCTTACACCATCTTCATGTCCAGATTATATAAGGTTTATTCAATAAATTCCAGAACTTTGTCCACAAAGTTTTTGTACACTTACTTTTTACTTATTGCACATGGTCTCCCTTGAAATACTCTCCTCCACAGTTGATGCACCACTCCCAATGCCATTTCCACCTCTGAAAGCAGTCTCGGTATGCCTCCTCTTGGTGCGCCTCTTGCTGGATTGTGCAAATTTTCTTTTATCTCATCTATCCTTGCAAATCTTTGTCGTTTCACTGGGGTTTTCGACTTTGGAAATAAAAAAAGTCCCCTGGGACCACGTGTGGATAGTACAGAGGATGGGCAGCACAGTGATTTCGTTTTTTGTGCAATAGTGATGCACCAACAGCAATAAGTGTGTGAGAGTGTTATCCTGATGCAAGAGCCACGAATTATCTTGCCACATTTCAGGCCATTTCCTTCTTACATTTTCTCACAGGCATCGCAACACATCCTGATTGTATGATCGATTAACAGTTTGTCCCTGTGGCATGAATTCATGATGAACTAATCCTTCAAAGTCAAAGAAAACCCTCAGCATGGCTTTGACATTTGACACGATCTGACAAGCTTTTTTGGTCTTTGAGAACCGTTCCCAACCCATTTTGAAGACTGAACCCTGGTCTCAACATCATAATTGTACACCCACATCTCATCTCCAGTTATGAACAGTCATTGTATATGACCAGAATTTATTTAGGTTTCATGAGAGATTTTCCAATAATATTCTGCTGAGTAGTTGCTGAAGGTTTCACACATTGCCCTTTTGACAGCCAAACACAATCCATTCATCATCTCTTCATCTATTGCCCTCTGTTTTGTTTTACATCTACTGGAACTTGCTTTACAGTGATGGAGATCCCCCCCCCCCCCCCCCCCAATTATGAATTGTTCTACTAGGTACATATCTATAAAGTGAATGACCAACTTTTTCACATGCTCTTTTTTTATTTTTAATTGCTCTTACCAAGTAATGATCCTAGCTCCTATTGAAGTAGTCTCCTTGCCTATCTATACACAATTGTCAATGTTTCTGGAGGTCTCAGAAGCAAGCAAGGAAATTTTCAAGTGCAATGCTTGTAAGCTCATTTGTCACAAACTGTTGAATGTCTGCGATATCTTGATGATGTTTTCCTTTCAGCCGCTTTTTCAGTCATGGAAACAAGAAAAAATCACAAGGCGATAGGTCGGGCGAATAAGGCAGTTGTTTGGTGGCAATAACAGACTGTGTGGCCAGTTACTCAGTAACAGATAAAGCAATATGGGGTCTTGTGTTATCATGCAGTAAGAGCCAGTGCTGAGAATGCCACAAATCAGGGCAGTGATGTCGAATTGCTTGTTGCATTTTAAGACTTCAGTATAAAGAGTTTGATTCACTCTTTGACCCGGGGGAACATACTCATGGTGAACTAATCCTTTAGTTTCAAAGAATGTCATCAACATTGTTTTTACAATGAAATGAACACCCTTAGCTGTTTACAGGCATTGACATACATCAACGGGGACAGATGAAAATGTGTGCCCCGACCGGGACTCAAACCCGGGATCTCCTGCTTACATGGCGGACACTCTATACATCTGAGCCACTGAGGACACAGAGGATAACGCGACTGCAGGAATTTATCTTTGGCATGCCTCCCGCAAAACCCATTGTCCCGCACTACATTCATAGTGCCCCTGCCCATTGTACTCATTACTCGCGGCACGTTGCCGATTCCTGTAAGAGTTCGGGCACTGTTTGTGCATTCGCACAGAAGAAGAAGACGGTCAAGTGGCCGGTGAGCCTTAACTATATATATACTAAGACGGTGTCTGCTCTTTCGGACATGTCCAAAAGAGAATGTAGGTTTCGCGGGAAGCGTGCCAGAGATAAATCCCTGCAGTCGCGCTATCCTCTGTGCCTTTGGTGGCTCAGATGGATAGAGTGTCTGCTATGTAATCAGGAGATTCCGGGTTCGAGTCCTGGTCAGGGCACACATTTTCATCTGTCCCCGTTGACGTATGTCAACGCCTGTAAGCAGCTAAGGGTGTTCATTTCATTGTAATTTCATTCTAACGAGCTGCATGGTCACCGATGATATCTGTTCTTTCGGACATGTCCAAAAGAACAGATACCATCTTAGTATATATAAAATTGTTTTTGTTCTCGAAGGTTTTTGTTTGACTTTTTTCGAGGCAGGTGACCCAGAACTCCATGATTCATCACTTTGATGCTTCGTTTGATGGTCATGCTCGTAGCACCAACTTTCATCCCCCAGAACTGCGGTATCACATGTCACTCTATCCATAAGTTCAGCAGAAGTTCTTCATCTTTGCTCTTTCTGTTCATTTGTTTGTGTTTGGGGGACAAATTTTGCATTAAGTTTCTGTTTCCTTCAATCTCTGCGTAAAATCTTTTGACATACATCACAATCAAATTAAGTTGTTCTGATATCGCATGCACAGTTGCATGACAGTCTTCTTGCAATAACTGTCTTACATGCCCCATGTTTGTATCAGTATGTGCTGTAGATGGGCAATCAGCTCTGGGGTTGTCTTGCACCGAATCTCTGCTGTTACGAAATGTTTTGTGTCACTTGAAACCACAACTTCTTGAAAATGCCTTGCCTGCATGTGCTTGGTTAACATTGTCCATGTTCCCCTAGGTGTATGTTCACTGTTTGCTCACAATCAGCATTCATTGTGTCACCATAACTAATGTGCCAAGAACCCAGACAGTGTGTTGCTAAGCACAGCCCTCCACCTAGTGAGTTTGTGAGGAAACATGGCCAAGGCCGTTTCAAGGATGCACACACGTTAGGTAGCATAAAAACAAAATTTGTTCCTTTTTAGTATTGCAAACTCAGAAATTAAAAAAAACCTGTCCTGGAACTTTCCTGATAAAGAGGATAAACATGTGAGCCACTGAAGTTTAGAAGAAAAGTTTTGTGTAAAGCTTATTAATGGATTCAGGAGGAAATGACGCAGGAATTACAGGTTACTGTCAGCAGAGACAACCTGAATAAAACATAAGTTAACTTGTTATTGTCTAATCAAACTAGATGTGTTGCGCACTAATACATGTTTGAAGAAGTATACAATAGTATAGAGGGAAATGAAAGTGATACCATTGATTGAAAAGGAAAATGATAGCCTTGACTGTCAGTAATATAGTAGTTTAGTATCAACTAGGCTGACATACAGATATACTTAAAAACTAGTTGTGTACATTAATTAGAACCATAACTGAGTGATTCAAACAGTAATAGATTTGGGTTAGGACTTTTGTAATTCTGTATTTAATTTCACATATTACTATTGTGATTGTGATAATGATTGGTTCTAACATAATTCTTGGATTTTGTGTTTCATATAAATATGCAGAACGAACCAGAACTCCACTGAAAAACTTTCAGAATGATGATTAAAACTCTTCTGGATGTTGTACCGCATCATTGTATAATATACTTTAATTATAAACTGTAAAACCAACATTTCGACTGTATCACAGCGGTCTTCCTCAGGACAAGACTGGTTTTGCTGGAGGAAAGGTGCCTCTATTTATTGCAGACAATTGGTGTTAATATGTCATACATGTGGAACTTTATTACCCATAGAATATAATAGGCTATTGTGCTAACTGGCACCTCCACACTCACTGTCTAGTTCATATACTCCTACAGTATTTAATTTGTTGACTGCATTCTTGGTGGAACCTACCATGCTGCAGATCCTGTGGCTGCTGTGGAACATCAGTTAGAAACCTTGCCAGCTAGGAGTGTCACCTAGCCATTAACTGGTGCCTACACAAGTGGTTAGTGCACTAGTGAAACCATCTCTTCCTTGCCTTCTTCTCATCTTTTATTCTGGTTGGCCTTGGTCACCTTTCTTACAGTGATATCTTAACCGTTGACACAAAATGTGTGATGTAACTTCCTTAGTTCTACTTTGATATTATTAGTGTCATGTACGAGGGCAGTTCAATAAGTAATGCAACACATTTTTTTTCTCGGACAATTTTGGTTGAAAAAACCGGAAATTTCTTGTGGAATATTTTCAAACATTCCCGCTTCGTCTCGTATAGTTTCATTGACTTCCGACAGGTAGCAGCGCTGTACGGAGCTGTTAAAATGGCGTCTGTAACGGATGTGCGTTGCAAACAACGGGCAGTGATCGAGTTTCTTTTGGCGGAAAACCAGGGCATCTCAGATATTCATAGGCGCTTGCAGAATGTCTACGGTGATCTGGCAGTGGACAAAAGCACGGTGAGTCGTTGGGAAAGCGTGTGTCATCATCGCCGCAAGGTCAAGCAAGACTGTCTGATCTCCCGCGTGCGGGCCGGCCGTGCACAGCTGTGACTCCTGCAATGGCGGAGCGTGCGAACACACTCGTTCGAGATGATCGACGGATCACCATCAAACAACTCAGTGCTCAACTTGAAATCTCTGTTGGTAGTGCTGTCACAATTGTTCACCAGTTGGGATATTCAAAGGTTTGTTCCCGCTGGGTCCCTCGTTGTCTAACCGAACACCATAATGAGCAAAGGAGGACCATCTGTGCGGAATTGCTTGCTCGTCATGTGGCTGAGGGTGACAATTTCTTGTCAAAGATTGTTACAGGCGATGAAACATGGGTTCATCACTTCGAACCTGAAACAAAACGGCAATCAATGGAGTCGTGCCACACCCACTCCCCTACCAAGAAAAAGTTTAAAGCCGTACCCTCAGCCGGTAAAGTCACGGTTACAGTCTTCTGGGATGCTGAAGGGGTTATTCAGTTCGATGTCCTTCCCCATGGTCAAACAATCAACTCTGAAATGTATTGTGCTACTCTTCAGAAATTGAAGAAACGACTTCAGCATGTTCGTAGGCACAAAAATCTGAACGAACTCCTTCTTCATGACAACGCAAGACCTCACACAAGTCTTCGCACCCGAGAGGAGCCACAAAACTTCAGTGGACTGTTCTTCCTCATGCACCCTACAGCCCCGATCTCGCACCGTCGGATTTCCATATGTTTGGCCCAATGAAGGACGCAATCCGTGGGAGGCACTACGCGGATGATGAAGAAGTTATTGATGCAGTACGACGTTGGCTCCGACATCGACCAGTGGAATGGTACCGTGCAGGCATACAGGCCCTCATTTCAAGGTGGCGTAAGGCCGTAGCATTGAATGGAGATTACGTTGAAAAATAGTGTTGTGTAGCTAAAAGATTGGGGAATAACCTGGTGTATTTCAATGCTGAATAAAACAACCCCTGTTTCAGAAAAAAAATGTGTTGCATTACTTATTGAACTGCCCTCGTATTTGGTAGACATGGACACCACGTTCTTTGTGTCAGTGGTTATGATAACAACATTATAAGAAAGGTGACAAAGGCCAACCTGAATAAAATCAAGAAAAGAATTCAAGGAAGAGAAGCTTCCACTAGTGCACATGCCACGTGTGAAGGGTGTCAATGAATGGCAAAGTAACGTCCTCCACTGATGAGGTTTCAAACGGATTTTCCACAGAAGCCACAAGATCCACAACATGATAGGTTGCACCAAGGCTGTAGTGAACAAACTAAATACTGCAGCACAATATGAGTTATGTTGTGAGTGTGGACTGCCTACGTAGGGGAGACAGATAAACCAGTCAGCACATAAGTAGCAGAACGTGAACGCTATGTGTGATTAGCACAGTATAATGAATCAGTGACAGCGCAACGCCATCATCATTTTAGAGGACGGGCTATCTTGTTCCAGGAAGCTTGTGGAAGAGTCGTGGACATGTCACTGCAAAATATAAGGGGTAAATGAAATTATTAAGCAGCCTGACAACATAATAGAGAGGATGACTACAAACTTCCAGTAGTGTCTGCAAGCTATCCCAGCCCAGTGGGCCATGAGTGGTCACAGTGCAGAAACCTCACCATACACAGACGTGACAGCCTAAACAAACAGCTATAGATGGAGTGTCAGTGCATTTCCGTGCACACCAGGAAATAAACATGCCCACCAGAAATCAAGTGCTGATTTGCAGAATGTCACCAATCACTGACAAGCTTGATGGTCCTACACTCCCTCTTTTGTCATGACTGTTCTGTTATATTCTAGAGCCAATAAAATTTCACAAATATGACATATTGACACTGATCATCTGCAATAAGTAGCGGCATCTTTCCTCCTCCAAAATCAATCACATCCTGAGGAAGACCATTGTAATATGATCGAAATGTTAGTTTTACAGTTTATAATTTAAGTATTTTATAAAATGATCTGGCACAACACCCAGAACAATTTTAATCATCATGACACCAGCCATGGAAGTCTACATAGTTAAATTTTCAGGGATTGTTCAGGAATACCTTCTGAGTATTTTGGTGCAAGGGACACATGGTTTCCAGTGGCTTGTTACAGAGAAATTGTGTTTCATTTAGTTTCTTGGTCCATTTAGCTTTGTATCTGTATTGCACTGAAAGAAGGGTACAATAGTGCAAATGTCAATGGTACATGTCTTGTTTCCATTCACTCACAGTACTGGCTGTAGACGATAGTAATGCCCTCTTTCACTCCTTGCTCTCAAGTCTGCATTCAGTACTGTTCCAGTCTGTCTGGGGTTATGTTTTCTGGCAGTGTAAGTTGGGCATTTAACAGTGATACACAGCTCTATTCTGTATAGGTGTACTTGAGAAGAGTTGGCCTATATGTACCTCATGTATGGGATCATAGAATCCAGTGGAGGAGCAGCACATGACGGAGAGTTGAGGTGTCCCCACATGACACGAACCACATCAGCTGTACGTAGTCACCTACGAGGGACCAAATCCTGTGTTTTGTGTTGTACATTTTGGCAGTTACATATTACTGGCTTTAGTCCTTTTCACTGTTGTCAAGTTATTTTCTCTGAAACAAAAGTAATTGGGGATAAAGATGGAGTAAATTATTATTACATTATTATTCTTCAACAAGCCGCCAGAGACCATGGGTCCTTTATACCAAAATATTCAGAAGGTATCCCCAAAAACCTTAGAGAGTTTGTCGGATGAGTTTTGGTTTACCTGGTATATAGGTATCTTGTTTTCATCTTTTGATGTTTGAAAAGAACAGAAGGGAAGAAAATCTCTCCTGGAAGAAGAGAGCGATTAAGTAGGAAAGTGAGATTTCATGACAAACAACAATAGGAATATGACACAACATGACAAAATGATCAGATCTGTTGAGAAATGTCATAGGGAGTATGTGAGAACATACAGTGAAAATATTGTAAGAGTAACAGCCAGAAACAATTAAAAGTGTGGAGAAAAACGGAAACTAAGCTGGAAGATGGCACAGTAACTAACAGCAGAGAGAAAATTTTACTACTATGTAATACTTCTGTAAATGTTTATAGTTCAAAAAATAAATCATAAACATAGGTAGTTAATAATGAAGGTAATTACATTTAAGTATTAAGCTTGATGAAGTGTACAAAGTTATTTGAGCTATGAAGAAAATAAAGATATAATGGTGTTTCAGTAGGAAGAGAAATTTCAAAATTGTTTATATAATGACCACAGAGGGATGTGGTTCTCCAAAACTAAAACAGTGTTGTAATATATAGTAGGCAGACAAGACACAAAAAAACTATAGACGTACCAGCCTCCTCTCCGTGAAGTACTAGATATTCGATAAAATTATCGTGACCCACATGGGAAAAGCAACACTAGATTTTAAACAGGCAGAGGATCAAGCTGTTTTTGGTAGTGGATATAGCACGGTAAACAATTTTGTATGTATATTTATACTCTGAAAAAATCTGTGAAGTGCATGGCAGAGTGCAGGTCCACTTGTACCAATTATAAGGGGTTTTTCCCCACTCCATTACATATGGAGCGCAGGAAGAATGAGTCAGTGGCTCAGTGAAAAATGTCCCTGTGTGTGCTGTAATTAATTTAATCTTGTCCTGTGGACCCTATGGGAGTGATACGTAGGGAGTTGTAATATATTCCTTAAGTCACCATTTAAAGCTGGGTCTTGAAACTTTGTATGTCAATATCTCAAGATAATTTTTCTCTATTTTTAAATGTCTGCCAGTTTGGTCTCATCAGCATTTCTTCTATTAGTCAAACAAACCTATAATCATTCATGCTGCCCTTCTCTGTATACCTACATAAGACCCGTTTGAAACCTGCCTCACACATTTTATCAGTATCCTAGGACAGACCACACAAGTGATTTTAAGCAGTCTTCTGTGTAGGCTAATTGCATTTTCGTAATATTCTACCAATAAATCGAAGTCTGTCATGTGCTTTACATACATCTAATCATGTATGATCATTTCATTTCATATCCCTACAAAATGCTACAGCTAGATATTCATTTGAGTTGATCAGCTTTACTTGTGACTCATTGATATTATATAGCAGAGATGCTAAGCGTCGTAGGTAGGCATAACAAAAAGATTCTCACAATTAAAACTTCCGGCCATTAAGGCCTTTTCTGACACTACTACTACTACTACTACTACTACTACACACACACACACACACACACACACACACACACACACACACACAGCCGCGCAGGATTAGCCGAGCGGTCTAAGGCGCTGCAGTCATGGACTGTGCGGCTGGTCCCGGCAGAGGTTCGAGTCCTCCCTCGGGCATGGGTGTGTGTGTGTTTGTCCTTAGGATAATTTAGATTAAGTAGTGTGTAAGCTTGGGGACTGATGACCTTAGCAGTTAAGTCCCATAAGATTTCACACACATTTGAAAACACACACACACACACACACACACACACACACACACACACACACACACACACACACACACACACACACACACAGACGACTGCAGTCTCAGGCAACTGAAACCACACTGTCGGAGACTGCAGTCGTGTGTGTGTGTGTGTGTGTGTGTGTGTGGTGTTGACGAAGGCCTGAATGGCCAAAAGCTTTAATTGTGAGAGTCTGTTTGTTGTGCCTATCTGCGACTCAGCATCTCACTATATGGTGAGTAGCAACTTTCCTTCTCATAATATTGTTACATTCCATCCTGGATTTTCCATTGTTTGATTTCTTTGATATTATAGTCATTCTAAAATGTGGATTTATTCCATGTGCCACACTTCTGCTCCTTAAATAACATTTTATTTCTTGTCTGTCAACTGACTCCACATATACACACAATGCATATACCATGCTTACACAAAATTGCCAGATTAGTGTTCATGCATTACTTTACATATTCTGATTAATTTGCAGTATACTGTAGTTTACTATCTGTTGATTCCAGTGGAATTGTTGGATTTACATAGAACATTTTCCTTTAGGATAAATCAATAATTGCAATTTTTCAATTAGCAAGTAATCATCAGAATGATGAGAGCTAATAACAGTTTATTCACAATAGACCTAAATCAGTGGATAGACCTAATTTTCTGCTTTTCAGTAACTAGTTTATTTATTTATTTTGAAAACTCTCTAAGTAATTAATTATTGATAGTTAAAGTTTTGCCTCATTCAAAAACACTTTCATCATTTGAGCCCCTTAAGCTTCTTTATTCACCAGATTTGCTATTACACTTTTGTTACCGATACCCTAATTTTTCTGAACCAGATAATGCATTTTTTTTTTTTTTTGCATACAGTTAAACAAAAATACTACATGACACAATAGAATGATATTCCAACTAATTTTGTTCCTTATCCCTACTAATATTATAATGCAAAAGTAGCTCTGCCTGTTACATGTTTACAGCTAAACCACTTAACAGATTTCGATGAAATTTCATATGGAGATAGCTTGAATCCTGAGAAAGGCAATAGGTTACTTTAGAAAGTAAAAAGAAAGGCCCCCTAAGAGTGTGAAGTAGAGAATGAACATCCTTTTCTTTGGGTCAGTAAACATAACCTATGTTAAAAAATTATTAATTTTGTTGTATAATATCGTCATCATTTTCTTTGGGCCTTTGTCCCACTGCAACATGGGGTCGGCTGTGTTATAATAGATTTGGCAATGGTAGTGTCAGAGGGTGGCTGGATGCCCTTCCTGTCGCCACCCCACACTCCCTTGGGACAGAATTAGTGTACCCCAGCTGTTTGCATCTAGCGTAAGCCATGAGAGAGTGTGAATGTTTCCAAATGTCTGGAAGATGTGGAACTGATGCGGGACGTGGGGAACAGCCCAGTATTCACCTAGTGGGATGTGGAAAACCGCCTAAAAACCACATCCAGGCTGGCCAGCACACTGGCCCTCATTGTTAATCAGCTGGCGGATTCTATCGGAGCCGGTGCACCTACCCAAGTCCAGGAAGCAGTGCGTTAGTGCCCTCGGCTAACCTGGCGGGTAATTTTGTTGTACAATGTGTGGAGTGTATAAGGTATACCTACTGCAATAGCATGATGAATAGATGTATGTTCCTACCCAAATCACTGCTCAGGAGCAAAACTGCCTCTACACTGCATCGTGCATCAAGGCAGTTGGGGTGGAGGTGAGATGGTGCGTGCCATGAGGGCAGCTGATGTTATTGCATGTGCAGTAGCTTACTTACTCACTACCCTTCACCAGGGAAGACGAATGGAATATTCCAGAATTTGAAACACGAACAGCTGCTAGCATGAGTTTCTTAGAAGTAGATACCTTAGGGATTGCGAAGCAACTCAAATCGCTTGATACGGGCAAGTCTTCAGGTCCAGATTGTATACCGATTAGGTTCCTTTCAGATTACACTGATACAATAGCTCCCCACTTAGCAATCATATACAACCGCTCGTTCACCGATAGATCTGTACCTACAGATTGGAAAATTGCGCAGGTCACACCAGTGTTTAAGAAGGGTAGTAGGAGTAATCCATCGAACTACAGACCTATATCATTGGCGTCGGTTTGCATTAGGGTTTTGGAGCATATACTTTGTTCAAACATTATGAATCACCTCGAAGGGAATGATCTATTGATATGTAATCAGCATGGTTTCAGAAAGCATCGTTCTTGTGCAACGCAGCTAGCTCATTATTCGCACGAAGTAATGGCCGCTATCGACAGGGGATCTCAAGTTGATTCTGTATTCCTAGATTTCTGGAAAGCTTTTGACACCGTTCCTCACAAGTGACTTCTAATCAAGCAGCGGGCCTATGGGGTATCGTCTCAGTTGTGCGACTGGATTCGTGATTTCCTGTCAGGAAGGTCGCAGTTCGTAGCAATAGACGGCAAATCATTGAGTAAAATTGAAGTGATATCAGGTATTACCCAGGGAAGCGTCATGGGACCTCTGCTATTCCTGATCTATATAAATGACCTGGGTGACAATCTGAGCAGTTCTCTTAGGTTGTTCGCAGATGATGCTGTAATTTACCATCTAGTAAGGTCATCTGAAGACCAGTACCAGTTGCAAAGCAATTTAGAAAAGTTTGCTGTATGGTGTGGCAGGTGGCAGTTGACGCTAAATAACGAAAAGTGTGAGGTGATCCACATGAGTACTAAAAGAAATCCGTTGGAATTCGATTACTCGATAAATAGTACAATTCTCAAGGCTGTCAATTCAACTAAGTACCTGGGTGTTGAAATTACGAACAACTTCAGTTGGAAAGACCACATAGATAATATTGTGGGGAAGGCGAGCCAAAGGTTGCGTTTCATTGGCAGGACACTAAGAAGATGCAACTAGTCCACTAAAGAGACAGCTTACGCTACACTCGTTCGTCCTCTGTTAGAATATTGCTGCGCAGTGTGGGATCCTTACCAGGTGGGATTGACGGAGGACATCGAAAGGGTACAAAAAAGGGCAGCTCATTTTGTATTATCACGTAATAGGTGAGAGAGTGTGGCAGATATGATACATGAGTTGGGATGGAAGTCATTAAAGCAAAGACGTTTTTCGTCGTGGCGAGATCTATTTACGAAATTTCAGTCACCAACTTTCTCTTCCGAATGCGAAAATATTTTGTTGAGCCCAACCTACATAGGTAGGAATGATCATCAAAATAAAATAAGAGAAATCAGAGCTCGAACAGAAAGGTTTAGGTGTTCATTTTTCCCATGCGCTGTTCGGGAGTGGAATGGTAGAGAGATAGTATGATTGTGGTTCGATGAACCCTCTGCCAAGCACTTAAATGTGAATTGTAGAGTAATCATGTAGATGTAGATGTAGATGTACCACTCATCATAACAAAACTACTGACATGCAAGTGCAGCTGCGGGTAACAGCTACTACTATCATAAACTAAAATATAATTACACATTTCACAGGATATCCATACGCACATTTTTATATACCCCTTACAGATGAAGAATGATACAATAGCTTAGCTTGAATTGAATTGGCTAACAACAAGGGTCCTAACACAGCTCACTGGGACGTACCCAAAGTTACTTCTACATCTGCCGATGACACTCCATCTCAGATAACTTGTTACATTCTCCCAGCCAAAAATTCTCAGTCCAGTTATAGATTTTGTTTGAAACCCCATATGGTCATACTTTTCACACTAAATGTTTGTGGTATTGAATCAAATGCGTTTTGGAAACCAAGACATATTGCATTGACCTAGCTTCCTTGATCCATGGCTTTCAGTATTCCTTGTGAGAAAAGTGCCAGGTGAATTTCATATGGTCAGTTTTTTTTTTTTTAATACATGCTGGATGACATACTGTTGGAGATACATTTCCACGCAGAATATATTTTAAAATTCTACAACAAATGGATGTCAACAGTACTGAATGTTAGTTTTGTAGATCACTTCTGCCACCCTTCATATGCACTCATGTTATTTTTGCTTCCTACCACGTACTGGGCACAGTTTTTTGCTTCAGGGATCTATGAAAGATTATAATTATGAGAAGGGCTAACTCTGCCACTAGTAGAATCTAAAAGGGATCCCATAAAGACCTGGAGCTCCATTCAGTTCCAACTATTTTTGCTGTTTCTCAATGTCTTTGGCTCTAATATCTATTTCGTTAATCTTTTCATTAGTTCAGAAATAAAATTGGGGCAATACTCCCATGTTTTCATTTGTGAAGAAACATATGAAAACAGAGTTAAGCGTTTCTACTTTTATATTGCTACTCTCAATTTTAGTTCCCGTCTTGCCCCTGTGTGACTAGATTCTGCCTTTACATATAATCAGAATTTATTTGAGTTTTGTGAAAGATCTTTCAACAATATTCTGCTCTGGTAGACATTGAAGGCTTCTGCATTGCCCTCTTGACAGCCAAACATGTTTCATTTACCATCTCACTGTCTATCTAAAGCTCTTTTATGCTCTAGTCTCTCTTCCTTTAGAAGTTTCTTTACACTGACTGTATACCATGGAAGGTTCAAGTCATTAACAGAATTATTGAACTGAACACTGAGCATAAATTTCTGCTTTCTCTGAGATTCATAGATTTTGAAATAATTTTAACATGAGGTCCACAAAATCTGTACCAAATACCCTTAAAAAAAAAAAAAAAAAAAAAAAAAAAAAATGCCTTGACTCAACCTGTGTTAATAACTGAGGAATACCCAGCTGTAAGCACCAGTAGACTTCATCTGGATAGTGACACATTCAGTATCAAAAGAGGGATCCAGCAAGAAGAGTCAGTTCCATCAAAAGTGTTCTCTTCAGCCCTAGATGAATTTTTCAGGTAGTTAAAGAGAGAAAACATTGAAGGAAACATATTAAATGCATGTATTTGAACCAATACTGTTTTTTTGATGGCACTGTATTGTTTAGCTGTAGTACTGGTAAATTTCAGCAACTAAAAACAGAACTTAATACAGCAAGATTAAAAGTAGGCTTCTTAAGTAATATGATCCAGTATGTAATCCTCAGTGGCTAGTGTTCATCAGAGACAAGGGTATCACCAGGAGTGCCCTGGGGAAGTGTGACAGGACTACTATTATCATCTATATACCTGAATGATCAGCGGACAGAGTGAGCACCAATCTGTGGCTATTTCTACATCTACATTTATACTCCGCAAGCCACCCAACGGTGTGTGGCGGAGGGCACTTTACGTGCCACTGTCATTACCTCCCTTTCCTGTTCCAGTCGCGTATGGTTCGCGGGAAGAACGACTGTCTGAAAGCCTCCGTGCGCACTCGAATCTCTCTAATTTTACATTCGTGATCTCCTCGGGAGGTATAAGTAGGGGGAAGCAATATATTCGATACCTCATCCAGAAACGCACCCTCTCGAAACCTGGACAGCAAGCTACACCGCGATGCAGAGCGCCTCTCTTGCAGAGTCTGCCACTTGAGTTTATTAAACATCTCCATAACGCTATCATGGTTACCAAATAACCCTGTGACAAAACGCGCCACTCTTCTTTGGATCTTCTCTATCTCCTCCGTCAAACCGATCTGGTACGGATCCCACACTGATGAGCAATACTCAAGTATAGGTCGAACGAGTGTTTTGTAAGCCACCTCCTTTGTTGATGGACTACATTTTCTAAGCACTCTCCCAATGAATCTCAACCTGGTACCCGCCTTACCAACAATTAATTTTATATGATCATTCCTTCAAATCGTTCCGCACGCATACTCCCAGATATTTTACAGAAGTAACTGCTACCAGTGTTTGTTTCACTATCATATAATCATACAATAAAGGATCCTTCTTTCTATGTATTCGCAATACATTACATTTGTCTATGTTAAGGGACAGTTGCCACTCCCTGCACCAAGTGCCTATCCGCTGCAGATCTTCCTGCATTTCGCTACAATTTTCTAATGCTACAACTTCTCTGTATACTACAGCATCATCCGCGAAAAGCCGCATGGAACTTCCGACACTATCTACTAGGTCATTTATATATATTGTGAAAAGCAATGGTCCCATAACACTCCCCTGTGGCACGCCAGAGGTTACTTTAACGTCTGTAGACATCTCTCCATTGATAACAACATGCTGTGTTCTATTTGCTAAAAACTCTTCAATCCAGCCACATAGCTGGCCTGATATTCCGTAGGCTCTTACTTTGTTTATCAGGCGACAGTGCGGAACTGTATCGAATGCCTTCCGGAAGTCAAGAAAAATAGCATCTACCTGGGAGCCTGTATCTAAATATTTTCTGGGTCTCATGAACAAATAAAGCGAGTTGGGTCTCACACGATCGCTGTTTCCGGAATCCATGTTGATTCCACATAGTAGATTCTGGGTTTCCAAAAACGACATGATACTCGAGCAAAAAACATGTTCTAAAATTCTACAACAGATCGACGTCAGAGATATAGGTCTATAGTTTTGCGCATCTGCTCGACGACCCTTCTTGAAGACTGGGACTACCTGTGCTCTTTTCCAATCATTTGGAACCCTCCGTTCCTCTAGAGACTTGCGGTACACGGCTGTTAGAAGGGGGGCAAGTTCTTTCGCGTATGTGTAGAATCGAATTGGTATCCCGTTAGGTCCAGTGGACTTTCCTCTATTGAGTGATTCCAGTTGCTTTTCTATTCCTTGGACACTTATTTCGATGTCAGCCATTTTTTCATTTGTGGGAGGATTTAGAGAAGGAACTGCAGTGCGGTCTTCCTCTGTGAAACAGCTTTGGAAAAAGGTGTTTAGTATTTCAGCTTTACACGTGTCATCCTCTGTTTCAATGCCACCATCATCCCGGAGTGTCTGGATATGCTGTTTCGAGCCACTTACTGATTTAATGTAAGACCAGAACTTCCTAGGATTTTCTGTCAAGTTCTCATCCTTTAAAGCAAAATTGTGTTTCACTGTAAATAAATCATATTATTATTATTATTATTATTATTATTCATAACAAAACATAAGCGTGGTGCAACTCCAGTCATTTGACATGTGTTTATTCTATTAGCTGTCATCAGGTGAATCAACATTTGGCTTTTGATTTCCTTATTTAGAAATTAGGCCAAATGTTATTAATGTTTATCGGCAGTGAGAGTCACCTTTTATTCCTGATGGGAAATAGACGTTATGGGTTACAACTTGCAATAGTTTATTCCAAGATACCACCTGATGGTAGACAGTTCTTAGAAATAAATAGCTCTTTGAATTGATTGAGTTGTCTTAACCACAGCAGTGGCCCAGAAAACCTCAATCCTGTCTCCAAGTTATCGTGGTGAACTGCCTGGAGACGACAAGTCCAAATCAGGCCGCCTGCATCTCACAGTTTCATGAAGATGATTAGAACCACTTGGTAGTAATCCTCATTGACATTAGTACCTTCTGGGGCGTATTTGTTATGGACCATGCCATTGGAGTCAAAAAAAACAGTCAGCACGATTTTCATGTTGCTGCAGACCTGCCTCATTTTTTGGGTCTCGGAGGTGACGGATGATTCCACCGCAATGAACGGAACTTTGTTTCTGGGTTGTCCCTATAAACCCAGGACTCATTACCAGTGATCACTGTGTTAAGAATGTTGGGACAACTGTTCACAGTATCTAACATGTCCTATGCAATCTCCGAATGAAGTTTCTGCTCAGTTTTTACCAACTTTGGCACCGTTTTGCTGAGATACTCCTGAGGTCCAAATATTCCATTAAAATGGAATGAATGGATCCAATACTAATTTTAACCTTATCTGAAAGTCCTCTGATAGTGATTTATCTGTCATGCATCACCAGGGTTCTTACATGATCAATAACAACCTCTTTTGCAGATGTTGAGGGCCTGCCTCAATGTGCTTCACTCCTCACTGAGCCACTGAGTAGCACATTACTTCAGTATTCAGCTAGACACTCCATCATGTCCTTGAGAATCCTTAGTCTTAAGTGACTTAATTATTGACTCACCCTTGTCAGTGTCACACAAGAGTATTTCAGACATGCGTCTTGGAAAAGCCTCTTTCAAAAGAATTATATTATCCCCTCTAGAAACCGAGTTTTTATTTAATTCACCAACAGTGCTCAGAAAATGATTGTTAAATACTGTCCATATATCTGACTTACCATAACAGAAATATTTTTACTACAAACTGACTTTATATCGTCGACCTAATGCTGCTAACTAGACACTTCCTTCACAACTGACCATATGGTTTTAATTTTATCCTGTGAATTAGCTATTCTTTTTCTGTTTCATATGCTCTTTACCTTCCTAATAACATTTTTAAGCACTTTACAGTACTGTTTGTAATGGCCTACTGTAGCTTGATTGTGGTCACTTACAACATTTTAATATAATTCCCATTTTGTTCTAGATAATATTCTTATCCCACTAGTCAGCTATCCAGGCTGCCTTTTACTGCTAGTACCCTGCTTAGTGTGTTCTAAAGGAAAGCAAATCTCAAAGAGCATGCGAACTGTGTTAAGGAAAGCATTATATTTGTCACCTATGTTATCAGCACTATAAACATCCTGCCACTTTTTTTCCTTAATGAGGTTTAAAGAACTCTATATTGCCATGTGGCATGTTCTCATTTTATCATATAGGATGGGTTCCCAGTCTTGTAATTGTGTCTCCTTATCCTATTCCAAGATTATTTGGATTCATGTACAGTATTTTTCCTTGTTAAATTAGTTGTTTACTTCTGCAGGATTATGACCTGACTCACTCTTCATGATGCTTTTGACATCAGTGCCTTAGTCAGGTTGCTTCTTAAAATGAATGCATGTTTCTGGATGATGTTTAGATACTGTTCAATCTACATTTACAGTTTGCATGGTGGGTTACTTTAAAACCAGGAAGTTGCTATACATAAAATGCTGTAAATTCAATTGTGATGTATGTTCATTTTACTCATGGAGTAACATTTTTTAAGCTGTATATTATTTTGTACAGAATTTTTCTAAGGCGATTTCTTTTTCTGCTTGTTTACAGATCTGAGATGGTTTTAATAAACACTGATACTGTCTAACAGTTCAGTATGGTGAAAATCAATATTGCCAACATAAAGAAACTGTCACTCAATCACACTTGCAGCTTGATGAGGAATTCATTTGTTCATCGTGTTCCATAAATAATACCAACAAGGAGAAATGTCAAGGTTGTGTAATGAGTGAAGGTATACATTAGCAAAACAACCAAATCAAAAAAATTATATTCACAATTAACCAACCCTATCAAACAATGAAAACTAACCCTATATAGTGTCACACAGTCGTATCTCAATAAAGTTTTAGTTCATAAATAAAAGTTGTATACTTTTTGAACAGCCCTTGTATCTTAAACAGTAACAAATGTAATTGCATGAATTGAGCATCTATCTCCATTTCTTAATTTGAATCCAACAGAGAAAATCTGGATGGTTTGTTGCTGCTAGTAGTCTCCCCAGCCCCTTGCCGAATTTTGCAAGAATAATTCCATTCATTTCTGATAGAGCCTGTGGACGTCATTTGCATCACACATCAATATATGGATGCTCAAGGTACTCACACTGTATATTTAGGACTGAATTTTCATGTTTTATTTATATAATGTTATATTCTCATACATATTATATGTGTATTATCACATTTAACACAAAGTTTTCTCTAATTTTTCTGTGATTCATGGTATAAATAACATTAGTTAATAAAAATTAGCAAATTACTCACTATTTTATGATAGCATTGGTATATGATGATGAGCACTTTCCTAGAACCTGCTAAACAACTATGTTAGTAATGCTACTTTTTAGTCAATTGAGGCCATAAGTTTACATACTAACACAAATTATTTACAGAAGACTGGTAGCAGATGACTTTGGAGAAGATAAGTTTGTGTTCTGGAGAAAGATAGCAACATGTGTGGCAATAGTAATCATACAACTTTTTGTAGACTGAAGAAAGGCAAATCCATATTCATAACATTTGTAGATTTAGAGGAGCTTTTGACATTTTTAGTAGAATGTACCCTCTGACATTCTGAAGAGATTCGGGAGGACAGGAGTATAGCAACCAATTGCAATTCTATTGTTTATTATTATTATTATTTCATATCTAGATTTCAGCAATAAATAGCCATCTTCAGTGCATTTGAGTGAGCTATGATGCAACAAATTCACAGCAGTACATGTCACCATATGACTTTGCTGGTCTATAGGTTGTCATATGGTGACATTCACTCCTGCAAATTGTTTGGATTATAACTCATTCAAATGCACTGAAGATGACTATTTACAACTGAAGTCTGGATATGCAAGAATAATAAGAAATCATTGGGATTGCAACTGATTGCTATGTGCCTATCCTTCCTTATATTAAACCACAGTTGCTATGCCCAGTAGTTCCTTATGGAATCAAAGTTGATTCTGAAGAGAGCAGGATAACACACAGGGACTGAAAGATCTTTCACAATTTGTACAGAGACCAGACTACAGTTATGAGAGCCAAATGGCATGAAGGAGAACCAGTAGTTGAAAAGGGCTGAAACCTCTTTCTGATGTCATTCTATCGATACAATGAGCAAGCTGTGAAGGAACCCAAGAGGAAAACTGGAAACAGAATTAAAGATCAGGGAGAAGATGTAAAAGTTTTGAAATTTGTTGATGACATTTTTATTCTGTCAGAGATGGCAAAAGACTTGGAAGAGCAGTTCAGTGAAATGAATAGTACCTTGAATAGAGGTTATAAGATGAACAAACATTAATAAAGTAAAACAAGGGTAATGGAATGTAATCAAATTAAATTAGGCAATGCTGAAGAAATTAGTTTTGGAAATAAGACACTAAAAGCAGCCAATGAGTTTTGCTGTTTGGGCAGGCAGAAAAAAATGATGATGCCCAAAGTAGAGAGGTTATAGACTGCAGTAGAATTGTGAAAATCAGAACAAAGGCATGGTTCCTGTGAAAGTAATAGTGCAATGACTGAAGCTTAGACGTATCGAATTTATTATTAAAGTAGTAGATACAAATAAGACATAAACAGTCATGACAGAATTATGTAACTTCTTTCATAGCTTGAGTAACAAAATAAGGCATTTGCATTTTCTGGATCGAAACATACACAGGCACTCACTGTCCAGTTGTGTTATTGCACTGTTAGTACTTTGTCCAATCTCCATTCTTTCTAATTACCTCAAGAATTCTCTTCTGTGTTGATATTGTTGGGTTGGTAGTTTTTGCAGTAAAGTTGTCACCCACTCTAGTCATACTGCACTTTTCAGCTCATACATTGCCTCAAATTGCCTTCCATTGCAATGAACATGCCCTGCAAGTATTACCCAAATGTTTTCCATGGGGTTAATGTCCTGGCTACAAACCTTTGTCTTCAAACCAGTTTTTGGTTGTAGCAGGAACACACATACACATATTATCTTGTTGAAACATTAGACTTTTGTTCCCTAGGTCCTCACACATTCTAATCAGTTCTGTCTCTAGCATCTCAGTGTACATGTTATAGTTCATTCTAGTGTTGAGCAAAGCAATGCAGGATTTACCGTTAGTGCAGAAGTCTGCCAAAGTCGTAACACTACCATCATAAAATTTCTGCTCATTCTTACCTGCTGGTGTGTTCTCAAATCAACAATAATATTGAAATTGATCCAACCATTCTAAATTAAACTTCTTCTAATCACTGAAGATCATTTTACCCATTCTGCCATCCATGACATATATTTTTCAGCAAACTTCTATCTAGTCTGTTTATGTTTGTTGATAAGGCAGATTTCTGCTGTTGTTTCTTAAACACAAGACGTTTTTCATGTGACAAAATTTGTTGTATATGTTACTGGAAACTGTAAATCAGCAACAAGTTGAGCAGAGTAACATTGATTTGTGCAAAAGTAACCTCTCCGAAGCCTCAGATAATTTTCTGCTATGCCCATGTTTCCATTCTGTCCATATCGTGCACCCAATCTAACAAAATTATCAATCACTGTTATTGAAAGGCTCGACTTCTCATTGATTCAGTGATTAGTGTGTCCCATTTCCTTGTACACACTAATTTTTGCTTCTTCATTAAATGTCACTAATGGTGTCCGTATCCTATCTGCAGTAAAGGCACATACACACACAGCAACATCACACAGATCTGACTGCCTTTATACTGATTTCGCCCTCTACCACCTGAATCGTTGATGTCTTGTTATACACTGTACTACTGATGTCAAATGTAATACCATGTGACTGCATTTGTTACTGTTGTGCATCTTGTACTATTGCATGTTCACTCTATACAACTATCCCAGCCGATAATGTTACTTTTGCTACAAATATCTGTGCCTTTATACTGATCTCTGCTGCTGTAGCAAGAAATGCGATTTATTAAAAAAATGTGTCACTAAAAGTCAAATATAAATTAAGTTTTAGGGAGTATTTTCTGAAGGTGTTTGCGTAGAAGTGAAAAATAGATGGTAAAAAGCCGTACAAGAGGAAAATAGAAGTTTTTGAAATGTGGTACTACAGGAAAATGCTGAAGATTAGGTGGATAGATTAGACTGAATAACTAATGAAGAGATACTGAACTGAATTAGGGAAAAATAAATTTGTGGCACAACTGGTCAAAAGAAGTGCTGTTGCCTTTAATGATACGGATTACTGAACTCTCCAAAATTTTAAGTAATTTTTCAACTGTCACATGAAATGTATAGGTATTGTTGTGGTGCTGTATATATGTTATCTATATCTACAGTTTCTACATCTACTGTGCAAATCACAGTGTAGTGCATGGCAGAGGATACTGGCCATTGTAGCAGATATAAGGGTTTCTATTTTCTTCTGGTTCCATCTGTGTATGGAGCCTGGAAAGAACTACTGTTTACGTGCCCCTGTGCACACTGTAATTAGGTTAATCATGTACTTGCCATTCTTAAGAAACTGAATGTTGGGGGCTGTAATAAAGTTCTATATTCTCCATTTCATACTGGTTATTGAATCTTTATTAATAGGTGTAGGAAGTATCAAACTGCAGATCGGTGGGATGCCACCAATAATACATGCTAGGTTATGTGCCATAACACTTTATTGGCATGAGCTATCTCTAACGCATGTGTATAATACGATCCTCTTTTATGCACTGCCTCCTCACTGTTTATCAAAGACCTCCCTGTCTGCCTCATCAGAGAAGTTTCCATAATATTTGCGGTTGATATACCCACATAGCCCCCGGCAGGAGTATGGAGTACTCTAGTGGGTCATAAGAGGCCTTGTCAATGTGCGCAGGTGCACATGACCAGCTGTTATAATTTTAATTAATATTGTGTTTATACTGGTTGCTGGTGAGGAGGAAAGTTAGTTATTAGTATTTTATTAATGATCTCATTCATAAGCAGCCATATCACAGTTGCTCAAGAAAGTTATAATTAAGCTTTACTTGTTTAATCAGAATCGGACGATGACTCTCCTTGTCCGCAGTCTCGATGATTCGAAGCGATCTGCAATCCTGTGTAAATAAAATGTCTTGGTTTTCTTGCGTTGCGTAGTCAGTCGGGAAACCTCAGATCAAGCAGAAAGTTTGCTTTGACAGAGTTTAATTATCTGATGAAATAATGGAGCTCTTGGATCTAATAATTGCAGGTTTGTTTCCAATTCATCGGAATTTCCTTTTGATTACCAACAAAATGACACCTCCATGCAAATTTCCAGTTAGAGAATACATATATAATGAAATTCCTTACACATCTTTGATGTAAATGCTCAGTACATATTTTCTTGAGTAGCATACAATATATTTTCAATCTCTTTCTTCCAATAATCTCGATAGCAAAAATAAAAATATTCCGTGCGGCTATTCGGCATGGTGAAGTTCCTAAAAGTTCCCTCAACACATCAGAGAGAATATTACAAAGAGTAATTATGTGCTCATGGAATAGTAATAGTACTGTACTACTTTGCGCATCGATTCTGCGAGTATGTAGATGGTCAAGTAGGAAACGTAATTCACTCATAGAATTGTGCAGGGATAATTAGTAGAATATAAAGAGATATTGCACTGTTCATGGCTTGTGCAAATCTGTGATGTGGCCTGACCATTTCTCGGTGAGATGTAGATGATGGCAGTGAGTGTTAAAACACGCAGATGCACGTGACCAGCCTCGTTGTGATTGGAGGGAACGCGGGATGCGACCAGACCACTTCTCGATGAAATGTGGGTGTCACCCAAATGCCACATAGTTGGTACTGAGCCAAGTTTGCAGGAGGATGATGAAGGCAACCATATCACAATTCCTAGGGTGTGGCAGGTGCAGTTTGTGCAAAAGATGTTGCTTCATCACGGGAGGAATCCGTAATGGAATGGAGTGGAGAGGGCTCGAACGAGTCATCCAGGATCCCCCCACCAAAGCCTGATCAGCTACCTGGGACATGGTGTGGTCATCATGTAGTTTCCATTCTTGTTTCAGGCAGGTGATGGGAGTGGTCTTCAGTGTACCATATGGTAGCATGATGAAGCTTTGTGGCCCTCGGCTGATGACTTTGAGCAGGCCTGAGTATGGAGGCTGCAAGGTGGCCTATATGGAATCATCCCACAATACGATGTAATTTCAGTGCTCCAGATCCTTGGGAGAAAGACGTTGACAGTGGGATGCAAACTGTGTGAATATGCAGGTGTACCTGACAAACCAGTGATGGGAGGGAAACCTGAATGCCATCAGTTGAAGGTTGTGCAAAGTCTGCTGGCAGGGCGAGAGGCTCACCACATAGTAATCATTGCAGTACTGCACCAATAGCAGAATTGTTCACATTACTCAAGAGAGTCACCAGACCTCGTGGCACAATGGTAGCATGTCTAGATCAGAATGTTGCTTGTTCATGTCATTTTTGGTGTTACCAATGTAAGAAGCACTGAACTACAGGTTGGCAGAATACCACCAGTAGTACATGGTACATTATGTGATATAAAACTTTACTAGCATGAGCTACCTCTAACATGTCCATACAATAGCATCATCTACTATGCACTGACTCTTCAATGGTTGTCAAAGACCTGGCTATCTGCTTCACCAAAGAGATTCCCATACTGGTTGTTGAGGTTGATATCCCCAATAGGCTTTCTTGGGATAACTGGCATCTGTCTTCAAGCATATTTCAAGGCACATTTTTCAGAATATTTTTTGTGCAATCCCATGAGCCAAGTAAACCTGTGACTGTTCTGCATATATCCAATATCCCTTTAGAACTACCTGGTATGGGTCTGACACACATCATCAATATTATAAGATGAGATGCCCAAGTGTTTTGTAAATAGTTTTATTTTGTACTCTGATTGCAATTTCTAGGTGTTCTTCCAATGAACCAAATCCTGCCAGGTGCTTCTCCTACAACTGAGTCTTTGCGATCTTTCCATTTCAAACCCCCATATGTTATCAGACCTAGATATTATTACATTCATTCCTTGATTAACTGTATCCTGTTGGTTCCATTAAGGAGAGTCATGGCATACATTAACAAAACACAAGGAAATCATAGGAAGTTGATATGTATCTACACTCCTGGAAATTGAAATAAGAACACCGTGAATTCATTGTCCCAGGAAGGGGAAACTTTATTGACACATTCCTGGGGTCAGATACATCACATGATCACACTGACAGCACCACAGGCACATAGACACAGGCAACAAAGCATGCACAATGTCGGCACTAGTACAGTGTATATCCACCTTTCGCAGCAATGCAGGCTGCTATTCTCCCATGGAGACGATCGTAGAGATGCTGGATGTAGTCCTGTGGAACGGCTTGCCATGCCATTTCCACCTGGCGCCTCAGTTGGACCAGCGTTCGTGCTGGACGTGCAGACCGCGTGAGACGACGCTTCATCCAGTCCCAAACATGCTCAATGGGGGACAGATCCGGAGATCTTGCTGGCCAGGGTAGTTGACTTACACCTTCTAGAGCACGTTGGGTGGCACGGGATACATGCGGACGTGCATTGTCCTGTTGGAACAGCAAGTTCCCTTGCCAGTCTAGGAATGGTAGAACGATGGGTTCGATGACGGTTTGGATGTACCGTGCACTGTTCAGTGTCCCCTCGACGATCACCAGTGGTGTACGGCCAGTGTAGGAGATCGCTCCCCACACCATGATGCCGGGTGTTGGCCCTGTGTGCCTCGGTCGTATGCAGTCCTGATTGTGGCGCTCACCTGCACGGCGCCAAACACGCATACGACCGTCATTGGCACCAAGGCAGAAGTGACTCTCATCGCTGAAGACGACACGTCTCCATTCGTCCCTCCATTCACGCCTGTCGCGACACCACTGGGGGCGGGCTGCACGATGTTGGGGCGTGAGCGGAAGACAGCCTAACGGTGTGCGGGACTGTAGCCCAGCTTCATGGAGACGGTTGCGAATGGTCCTCGCCGATACCCCAGGAGCAATAGTGTCCCTAATTTGCTGGGAAGTGGCGGTGCGGTCCCCTACGGCCCTGCGTAGGATCCTACGGTCTTGGCGTGCATCCGTGCGTCGCTGCGGTCCGGTCCCAGGTCGACGGGCACGTGCACCTTCCGCCGACCACTGGCGACAACATCGATGTACTGTGGAGACCTCACGCCCCACGTGTTGAGCAATTCGGCGGTACGTCCACCCGGCCTCCCGCATGCCCACTATATGCCCTCGCTCAAAGTCCGTCAACGGCACATACGGTTCAAGTCCACGCTGTCGCGGCATGCTACCACTGTTAAAGACTGCGATGGAGCTCCGTATGCCATGGCAAACTGGCTGACACTGACGGCGGCGGTGCACAAATGCTGCGCAGCTAGCGCCATTCGACGGCCAACACCGCGGTCCCTGGTGTGTCCGCTGTGCCGTGCGCGTGATCATTGCTTGTACAGCCCTCTCGCAGTGTCCAGAGCAAGTATGGTGGGTCTGACTCACCGGTGTCAATGTGTTCTTTTTTCCATTTCCAGGAGTGTATATTAGCAGCACACTATAAAATGCTGTTAAAGTTGTTCAAACTTATGATAGTAAAACTTGACTGAGTAAATTAAAAAGAAAATGGCTACTTTGGAAAAAAGCTGGAGGGGGGGGGGGGGGAGGGAGAACTGCTGTCTCCTATCTGAGGTGTGTTGAAATGAAAAGGTACAACTAAATCAGACAGGTTGAAATGACATATGCTCCTTTGGGATAACATAATGAGACATCTAGGGATGCAAATGTAGAGTCTAGCACGGTTGTGCAAATGTGCAGGGACACGAAGCAGGAGAGAGTCTGGTAGCTGTGCATTCAGTCTGTTTGATGTGGCAGTGTATGTGAGGACATTGCTGTGTCCACATGACAAAATTTGACGATTGAAGAGCAGCAAGGTGTTATCGAATTCTTGATTGTGGAAGGTGTCAAACCAAAGTGATATTCATCACTGGATGGTTACTGTGTACCAGTGAGCTAGTGTGTCCAGCAGATAAGTAAGAAAGTGGAGTGTCCATTTTTGTGAAGGCCAGGAGTGTTTGAGTGATGACCTGGGACCAGACCAGACAAATACAGTACTCACAGTTGAACTCATTGATAAGGTGAACGAACTAGTGAGAAGTGGTGTGCATGTCACAATGCGAATGTTGGCTCTGATGGTGGTGGCCTATCTTGGAACAGTGTAGACCAGGCGCGGCTCGTAATTAAAGGCTCTGAGGCGGAGCAGCCCCAAAATATATGTTAAAGTAAATTTCGGAAGAACGTATTACATAATTTAAATTATCAAGACGAATTTCACATATTTCCCATTCCGATTAAAATAACGACGGTCAACGTTTTTGGAACTGTTTGTACCGATAGATGTTTTCCGAACGGTTAGTAATGTTTAGGCTGCGCCTTGGAAAGTCCGTAAGCTGCATGTAGTAGCGGTTTGGGGGCGTGGCTTCTACATAGTACTGCTCTTTATGGGCGACCCGAAGGCTCAGAGCTAGCAGCCTAAGGGTGTCATACCAACCACCACACGTTTTTCAAGTTCCTCTATCTATGTAATAAAGGAATGTAGAGTGGCCGAACCTTCGCTATCCAATCTCTCTCTCTGCACATCTCTACTACGCTTCGATGTGTCATTAATCGACGTTTGGTATTATTGTTTTGATAATGTTTTACATAGTTGTTTTGTTTCTGCCATTGGCTATTTTATCCACGTTTAGAATTAGTTTGCAAATATCCCGCCAGAGTGCACTAGAGTACAGTAACATAACAGTACTGCCATCTAGCGAGAGTTTCATAAGTGATTAGAGGACAAAGCGCGCGAAATTTGTCCCATTACTATACTTTCCTTGCTTGCTTGCTGGTGCTGACTGCTTTTGTTGATATCGTGTGATATTAGCAAGTTTCTTTTTCGGAGTGTATTTTGCAAGATTTTAGTGAGTTTTACTTGCACAAGACCTGCGACGTCACCAAAACATCACAGTATCGTCATGCGAACTCGTAAACTTCGAGCTCTGGAGGTAAACCACAATAAACGCCTTAAGTTTAAACTGAAAACACCTAAAATATTAAGCAGCCGCAAAGTTAAGATTCGTCGCATTAAAGATCTCCCCGAAATGCTTCTTTTCATATGATTTGCTGCAAAGTGTCAGAAAATGTAATGACGACGTATAAAAACACTAACCAAAGATTTTAACTCGAAGTTAGCTTCTAATGATATTTAATACCTGATTATAGAAGATACAGTACGTAAAATTATGGGTAGAGAGTGATATGACCAACCCCTCCCCCTGAATACTTAGATGTTTATGTCAGACTAATCTGTAGCGTAACCCGAGATCTATGTTGGCTCCGATCGATAAATACCGCAGCCTTCCCCAGTATAGAAACCACGAGCCGCGCCTGGTGTAGACTGTAGACGATTATGCATGACAGATTGAGTTACCGGTAGGTGGGTGCCCAGTGGGTTCGAAAGAAACTCAGTGAATTGCAAAAGGAACTGCATATGGGGCCAGCACTGCAACACCTGTTCCGGTATCATGAAGACATCTGCCCCCGGAAGCTGAGTGGTCAGCACGACAGAATGTCAATTCTAAGGGCCCGGGTTCAATTCCCGGCTGGGTCAGATATTTTTCCGCTCAGGGGCTGGGTATTGTGTTGTCCTAATCATCATCATTTCATCCCCATCAATGCCCAAGTCACCGTAGTGGCGTCAAATTGAAAGACTTGCACCCGGCGAACGGTCTAACTGAAAGGAGGCCCTAGTCACACGACATTTATTTATGGTGAAGACCCCTCTTTCCTGGAGCAGATGATCACCAGTAATGAGTGCTGGTGCTATCAGTTCAAGCCAGAGAGAAGGGAGACAGCATGCAGTGGAAGCATGTGTTGTCACCTCCACCGAAAAAATTCAATCCTGTGCCCTCAGCAGGCAAAGTGATACTCATTGAATTCCTTAAGCATGGGAAAGCCATTAACAGTGACATGTATTGTGAGACACTCAGTAGCCTTCACAATTCCATCAAGAGCAAACAGCCTGGGCTGCTAATGGAGGGAGTGATTCTGTTCCCTGATAACATTCATCCACATTTTTCCATGGTCACATGAAATACAATGGCCAAGTTCAAGTAGGAGTAGCAGGGGCATCTGCTCTACAGCCTGAACATGTCATCCTGTGACTTCCATGTGTTTGGTTAGCTAAAAAACATCTCAAAGGGATTTATTTCAACTCAGACAATGAACCTAAGGACACAATGGAGGACTGGCTCCTGTCACAACTGCAGGAATTCTGGGGCAGGGAATGCTTCAGCTCGTGAAACAGTGGGATAGTTGTGCTCAGACCTCTAGTGATTACTTTCGAATAAAATCTTCAGGTATATCCACAATGCTGTTTTGTACCTTTTCTTATGAACACCAATCTTATTATACACACTATGTGATCCAAAGAACCACAGCACATTTATTGCACATTAATAAGGGCTGTGCCCACCCTTTGCCTTTATGATGGCTTGGATTCTGCTGGTTGTCTGAATGTCTGTGGAGGAATGGCAACCCATTGTTCCTCAGGGCCAGAAACCAGACAAGGTAGTGATGTTGGACACTGGAGTCGGGTGAAAAATAGTTTTGCTAACTCAGTGGTTCTCTAACTTTTCCTCGGGGCCCCCATCACTAGGAAAAATAGTATCATGCCACTCCCCCAGCCTATTGTTGTTAACAAAAATAGTCGTATTTTATATTTTTTCCTTATTAGGTTTACCAAACTCAATTTAAAAGGATTTTACGCAGCAGAAACCAAAAAAAATAGCATGACTTATTATAACAAAAACGCAGAACAAATTTTTTATCTTTATCTCATTTTCATTTACTCAAAAACTATAAAATGAATATTATTAACAATTCAGCAAATAAGCATTACAAGAGCAATAAAAATTTAAATTAAAAAGTTCAGTGTGATGGATGAGCCTGGTTATGAGAACAAAGTTTCTCAAGACGTGGAGGACTAGCAGAAAGAGCCACTAGAAGTTCTTTGTTTACATTTGGTTTTGAACGGTAGTTCGACTTTATAGCTGACAAAGCTGCTCGTCTCGCACAAGTATGTTCTTACAAAAGGAATCAGGATCTTCTTTACATTTTGGCATAGTGTTGGGAAGTCATTGCTAATGCATATCCAAAACTCCAACAAAAACACTTGATTAAAGTTACTCTTCAGTGAAGAATCACAAGTGAGTTCAATAACTTGTTCTTGCTCTTCTATATTTAGAAACGACGGCCCAGGAGCATTTATAAATGGATTTTTAATCCAATTAAATTTATCAAAATCGTTGCTGAAATATTTCTCGAAGTGAACTTTTAATGCTGCAGGATGATGAAGAAAGCACACTTTAATCGCCATTGGAAGTATCAGATTGTCTGTGTCCTCTAACAGTGGCACTATAGTAGGGAACATATCTAGTATGCCACTCTCCATTCGGTTTTGCCACAGCTCTAATTTCTTTATGAACGCCTTCACCATTTCGTTCCAAGATAATACAGTTGCCTGATTACCTTGAAGTGAAGTGTTAAGAATATTTAGTTTCTCAAAAATATCAGTACGGCACAGTTAAAAGTAGCCGCCTCCCCTTTGAACGCGAATACTTCGACTTCTGAAGCAAACAGCTACAACAATGGACATTTTTATGCAGTAACCAATTACACCGCTCTTCCGTCACCATTTCAATATATTTCCTCAGCGAAATTAGACATTCAGCAAAATATGGACCATCGAGTGCAGGAAAATAAATAAAAACGCGTTTATACTTATGTGTTATTTTATTATTACTATTATTACATAAATATATTTACTTATTATTTTTCCATGAATATTTTTTGTTACTAGTAACCTCTTTCAACAATGTGGCGTCATTTTCGAAGATACTAATAAACTACGAACATGTTAGGCCATATTCAGCGAAATTTGTAACTCTGCTTTTATTAAGTCCACAAAAGAAAAAACTCGTTCCATATATGGATTTGAGAGCGGTATGCTCAAAGCGGTATGCTCAAAGCGAGTAACATATTTATCGTATGATCTTTTGTCTTAAATATTTTAAGCTACCCTTTGATTTTGATCAATGCGCGTCAACATTTTCTTTAAAATTCTGTATTCTTCAAATAGTTAATCGATTGAAAATCCTTCATCTGAATCGAATCCTAAAACAGAGCAGCATCACAAAGATCTGTAAACGTCAACTCACATGTGACTGATAATGGTTCCTGTTGTTTTAAATGGATTTGATTCATCAATATCAAAGTGGCTTTGGAGATAAGCAAGTGCATTTTGATAAAATGATTTAAAATCTTAAACGCATGCTTCATAAGCTTTCTCATCATATAAATACGACCCAAAAAATTTTCATAAATTCTTGTTTGCAGACGTTCTGCCACATTTTCTAAAATTGGACTTAACTGTGTCGAAGCGGTTGTCATGTCCTGCAACGCCAAGCGGTTTTTTTTTTTCTTCCAAACATTGTGCATACATTGGCACAAAAATGTAAGTATAAAGACGTCATACTAAACATACGCGATTCCACGTTGCTTTTATCGTCTGTTGTAATTGATAACAACGTCTTAATGGCTTTGGGATATTCATTACCAATCGATATGATATAGGCAATTATTACTGTGTAACCTTTCAAAATATTTTCTATAGCTGTAGCCAAAGAAAGCCACCTTGTAATTGCATGTTTATTTAGCTCCGTCCATTCCAACTGCGTAATTCTTCAAATTGTCCCTACTTAAGGCGGAAAATAAGAAATGACTGTAAATTTCGGAAACCACAGATACCACATCGAGTTCCAATTGGTTCACAACGTGTCTGAATGCGTTATTCAAAACATGAGCCAGGCATAGAGCCTTAAATATATTTGGATTTTTATCCTTCAGCAGGGCTAATGCAGATCTATTTTTTCCAAAATTTGTGTTCGTATTATCTGCGCTGAAAGCCGTGACACATACGATATCCAAATAAAAAAAACCAGTAATTTTGTTTGTCATCCGTCTTCATGGTAAAAGTAATAAATAAAAATGGGATTCATTTTATATCCTGTATTGGATGTATCTGTAGCGGTACTGACGTAAATTTTAGGATATCCGTCACAACCACAAGATTTAAGAACTGTCACTGAAATTTCTTCAGCTTTGGGGTCGAGTACAGCTTTGACTATATTTTCCGACTTAGTTCTACCACAGGATTTTTTTTTTTTTCCGGTAGAGATTCATTGGAAGAATCCTAAGGAAATGCAATCCGAAAACAAAGGAAGTAGGTTACAGTATACTACTGCTTGAATATTGCTCACCAGTGTGGGATCCGTACCAGATAGGGTTGATAGAAGAGAGAGGGAAGATCCAACGGAGAGCAGCGCGCTTCGTTACAGGATCATTTAGTAATCGCGAAAGCGTTACAGAGATGACAGATAAACTCCAGCGTGGAAGACTTTGCAGGAGAGACGCTCTGTAGCTCGGTACGGGCTTTTGTTGAAGTTCCGAGAACATACCTTCACCGATGAGTCAAGCAGTATATTGCTCCCTCCTACGTACATCTCGCGAAGAGACCATGAGGATAAAATCAGAGAGATTAGAGCCCACACAGAGGCATACCGACTATCTTTCTTTCGACGAACAATACGAGACTGGAATAGAAGGGAGAACCGATAGAGGTACTCAAAGTACCCTCCACCACACACCATCAGGTGGCTTGCGGAGTATGGATGTAGATGTAGATAGATGTATCTGAATCGGGTAATATATAGGAGGAAGCAATTTCATTGCACAGTCCGTGGATGAGTATGAAATATTATGTTTAACACTATGATACGTTTCCGTTAATTCACCGAGAGTTGTTACTCGTATATTAATTTCTGCTGGATTACATTTTGGAAAAAAAGTTGTCATTAAGTTCGATGTGCTTCTCGAAAGCTGTTTCTTTTTACGTTCATTCCGATTTGCGTGATGTTTAACGTCGCACAATCCGCCGTGAGATTTGGAAAAATCCTTATCGCAAATTTTGCATTGTGCGTATAAAAAGTTGAACTGTGTTTGGCTACCCATGAATTACTTTGTAACCATTAATCACGAAATTTCCATGAACGCTTTGCCTTTTTTTTTCGGAGTACATACGCACGTCTATGTATCCTCTCATCCAAACTGGGCACACGACTGTCTGTGCAAGGACTGCGCGGGGGTGGATGGGAGGGGGAGGAAGAGGGATACGAGGGTAGTACACTCCTGGAAATGGAAAAAAGAACACATTGACACCGGTGTGTCACACCCACCATACTTGCTCCGGACACTGCGATAGGGCTGTACAAGCAATGATCACACGCACGGCACAGCAGACACACCAGGAACCGCGGTGTTGGCCGTCGAATGGCGCTAGCTGCGCAGCATTTGTGCACCGCCGCCGTCAGTGTCAGCCAGTTTGCCGTGGCATACGGAGCTCCATCGCAGTCTTTAACACTGGTAGCATGCCGCGACAGCGTGGACGTGACCCGTATGTGCAGTTGACGGACTTTGAGCGAGGGCGTATAGTGGGCATGCGGGAGGCCGGGTGGACGTACCGCCGAGTTGCTCAACACGTGGGGCGTGAGGTCTCCACAGTACATCGATGTTGTCGCCAGTGGTCGGCGGAAGGTGCACGTGCCCGTCGACCTGGGACCGGACCGCAGCGACGCACGGATGCACGCCAAGACCGTAGGATCCTACGCAGTGCCGTAGGGGACCGCACCGCCACTTCCCAGCAAATTAGGGACACTGTTGCTCCTGGGGTATCGGCGAGGACCATTCGCAACCGTCTCCATGAAGCTGGGCTACGGTCCCGCACACCGTTAGGCCGTCTTCCGCTCAAGCCCCAACATCGTGCAGCCCGCCTCCAGTGGTGTCGCGACAGGCGTGAATGGAGGGACGAATGGAGACGTGTCGTCTTCAGCGATGAGAGTCGCTTCTGCCTTGGTGTCAATGATGGTCGTATGCGTGTTTGGCGCCGTGCAGGTGAGCGTCACAATCAGGACTGCATACGACCGAGGCACACAGGGCCAACACCCGGCATCATGGTGTGGGGAGTGATCTCCTACACTGGCCGTACACCACTGGTGATCGTCGAGGGGACACTGAATAGTGCACGGTACATCCAAACCGTCATCGAACCCATCGTTCTACCATTCCTAGACCGGCAAGGGAACTTGCTGTTCCAACAGGACAATGCACGTCCGCATGTATCCCGTACCACCCAACGTGCTCTAGAAGGTGTAAGTCAACTACCCTGGCCAGCAAGATCTCCGGATCTGTCCCCCATTGAGCATGTTTGGGACTGGATGAAGCGTCGTCTTACGCGGTCTGCACGTCCAGCACGAACGCTGGTCCAGCTGAGGCGCCAGGTGGAAATGGCATGGCAAGCCGTTCCACAGGACTACATCCAGCATCTCTACGATCGTCTCCATGGGAGAATAGCAGCCTGCATTGCTGCGAAAGGTGGATATACACTGTACTAGTGCTGACATTGTGCATGCTCTGTTGCCTGTGTCTATGCGCCTGTGGTTCTGTCAGTGTGATCATGTGATGTATCTGACCCCAGGAATGTGTCAATAAAGTTTCCCCTTCCTGGGACAATGAATTCACGGTGTTCTTATTTCAATTTCCAGGAGTGTAGTTCAAGTGGCTCTGAGCACTATGGGACTTAACATCTGAGGTCATCAGTCCCCTAGAAATTAGAACTACTTAAACCTAACTAATCTAAGGACATCACACATATGCATGCCTGAGACAGGATTCGAACCTGCGACCGTAGCAGTCGGCCGCGCGGGATTAGCCGAGCGGTCTATGGCGCTACAGTCATGGACTGTGCGGCTGGTCAGGGCGGAGGTTCGAGTCCTCCCTCGGGCATGGGTGTGTGTGTTTATCCTTAGGATAATTTAGGTAAAGTAGTGTGTAAGTTTAGGGACTGATGACCTTAGCAGTTAAGTCCCATTAGATTTCACACACATTTTTTCGTAGCAGTCGCGCGGTTCCGGACTGAAGCGCCTAGAACCGCTCGGCCACTGCTGAACGAAGTGCGTGTGGCGGGCGCGGGATGGCAAACTTGAACCGAATGTGGGTTTCATGCGTCAACGTAAGACAAACGAATCAGCTGAGTCCTTACCAAAAATCAGGACAAAACAGATATGCAGGATGTCAAATTAGGCACCTTTCAGCCGTCCATTTTCCAAACTTATTTTATTTGGCTACCAGTTTCGGTGATTCACTCCACCATCTTCAGGCCCCTGCCGACATGTTGGAAGATTCCACCTCGGTTGTGATAGAAACAGGGGCCAGAAATACTAGGATTAGGAATCTTCCTACACGTCGGTCAGGGGCCTGAAGATGGTGTAGTAAATCACCCAAACTGGTAGCCAAACACACTACTGACGATTAAAATTGCTACACCACGAAGATGACGTGCCACAGACGCGAAATTTAACCGACAGGAAGAAGATGCTGTGATACGCAACTGATTAGCTTTTCAGAGCATTCACACAAGGTTGGCGCCGGTGGAGACACCTACAACGTGCTGACATGAGGAAAGTTTCCAACGGATTTCCATACACAAACAGCAGTTGACCGGCGTTGCGTGGTGAAACGTTGTTGTGATGCCTCGTGTAAGGTGGAGAGATGCGTACCATCACATTTCCGACTTTGATATAGGTCGGGTTGTAGCCTATCGCGATTGCGGTTTATCGTATCGCGACATTGCTGCTAGCGTTGGTCGAGATCCAGTGACTGTTAGCAGAATATGGAATCGGTGGGTTCAGGAGGGTAATACGGAATGCCGTGCTGGATCCCAACGGCCTCGTATCACTAGCAGTCGAGATGACAGGCATCCTATCGGCACGTCTCGATCCCTGAGTCAACACATGGGGACGTTTGCAAGACAACAACCATCTGCACGAACAGTTGGACGACGTTTGCAGCAGCATGGACTATCAGCTCGGAGACGATGCCTGCGGTTCGAATTCTGCCTAGGGCATGGACGTGTGTGATGTCCTTAGGTTAGTTAGGCTTAAGTAGTTCTAAGTTCCAGGGGACTGATGACCACAGCAGTTAAGTCCCATAGTGCTCAGAGCCATTTGAGCCAGGAACGCCTGAGATGGTGTACTCAACGACGAACCTGGGAGCACGAATAGCAAAACGTCATTTTTTTTGGATGAATCCAGGTTCTGTTTACAGCATCATGATGGTCGCATCCGTGTTTGGTGACATCGTGGTGAACGCACGTTGGAAGCGTGTATTCGTCATCACCATACTGGCGTATCACCCGGCGTGATCGTATGGGGTGCCATTGGTCACCTCTTGTTCGCGCTGACGGCACTTCGAACAGTGGACGCTACATTTCAGATGTGTTACGACCCGTGGCTCTACCCTTCATTCGATCCCTGCGAAACCCTACATTTCAGCAGGATAATGCACGACCGCGTGTTGCAGGTCCTGTACGAGCCTTTCTGGATACAGAAAATGTTCGACTGCTGCCCTGGCCAGCACATTCTCCAGATCTCTCAGCAATTGAAAACGTCTGGTCAATGGTAGCCGAGCAACTGGCTTGTCACAATACACCAGTCACTACTCTTGGTGAACTGTGGTATCGTGTTGAAGCTGCCTGGGCAGCTGTACCTGTACACGCCATCCAAGCTCTGTTTGACTCAGTGCCCAGGATTATCAAGGCCGTTATTACGGCCAGAGGTGGTTGTTCTGGGTACTGATTTCTCATGACCTACGCACCCAAATAGCGTGAAAACGTAATCACATGTCAGGTCTAGTATAATATACACTCCTGGAAATGGAAAAAAGAACACGTTGACACCGGTGTGTCAGACCCACCATACTTGCTCCGGACACTGCGGGAGGGCTGTACAAGCAATGATCACACGCACGGCACAGCGGACACACCAGGAACCGCGGTGTTGGCCGTCGAATGGCGCTAGCTGCGCAGCGTTTGTGCACCGCCGCCGTCAGTGTCAGCCAGTTTGCCGTGGCATACGGAGCTCCATCGCAGTCTTTAACACTGGTAGCATGCCGCGACAGCGTGGACGTGAACCGTATGTGCAGTTGACGGACTTTGAGCGAGGGCGTATAGTGGGCATGCGGGAGGCCGGGTGGACGTACCGCCGAATTGCTCAACACGTGGGGCGTGAGGTCTCCACAGTACATCGATGTTGTCGCCAGTGGTCGGCGGAAGGTGCACGTGCCCGTCGACCTGGGACCGGACCGCAGCGACGCACGGATGCACGCCAAGACCGTAGGATCCTACGCAGTGCCGTAGGGGACCGCACCGCCACTTCCCAGAAAATTAGGGACACTGTTGCTTCTGGCGTATCGGCGAGGACCATTCGCAACCGTCTCCATGAAGCTGGGCTACGGTCCCGCACACCGTTAGGCCGTCTTCCGCTCACGCCCCAACAACGTGCAGCCCGCCTCCAGTGGTGTCGCGACAGGCGTGAATGGAGGGACGAATGGAGACGTGTCGTCTTCAGCGATGAGAGTCGCTTCTGCCTTGGTGCCAATGATGGTCGTATGCGTGTTTGGCGCCGTGCAGGTGAGCGCCACAATCAGGACTGCATACGACCGAGGCACACAGGGCCAACACCCGGCATCATGGTGTGGGGAGCGATCTCCTACACTGGCCGTACACCACTGGTGATCGTCGAGGGGACACTGAATAGTGCAGGTACATCCAAACCGTCATCGAACCCATTGTTCTACCATTCCTAGACCGGCAAGGGAACTTGCTGTTCCAACAGGACAATGCACGTCCGCATGTATCCCGTGCCACCCAACGTGCTCTAGAAGGTGTAAGTCAACTACCCTGGCCAGCAAGATCTCCGGATCTGTCCCCCATTGAGCATGTTTGGGACTGGATGAAGCGTCGTCTCACGCGGTCTGCACGTCCAGCACGAACGCTGGTCCAACTGAGTCGCCAGGTGGAAATGGCATGGCAAGCCGTTCCACAGGACTACATCCAGCATCTCTACGATCGTCTCCATGGGAGAATAGCAGCCTGCATTGCTGCGAAAGGTGGATATACACTGTACTAGTGCCGACATTGTGCATGCTCTGTTGCCTTTGTCTATGTGCCTGTGGTTCTGTCAGTGTGATCATGTGATATATCTGACCCCAGGAATGTGTCAATAAAGTTTCCCCTTCCTGGGACAATGAATTCACGGTGTTCTTATTTCAATTTCCAGGAGTGTATTTGTCCAATGAATACCGTTTTATCATCTGCATTTCTTCTTGGTGTAGCAATTTTAATGGCCAGTAGTGTAAAGTAAGTTTGGAAACTGGACGTCCAAAAGGTGTTTGACATCCCGTATCGAGCAGCCGAGTCCCACAACCATCTATGAAAAGATGGACATACAGAAACATATGGCGTCGGGATGCGGGGCAAAACCGGGATTGTCAGGGCAAAATAGGGACAATTGGTAACTGAAGTATTCGGACAGAGGATTATCACCAAACAGAGCAATACGGACTCCGTAAAAAAATCGGCTATCCTACAGATCTGTGCAAAATGTAAAACTACAAAGAATTGCTTCAGTTCGCACACCAGAAGTTATTGCACACTTACGCCGAGGAAACAGAGTCCCAAGAAGTCTACACGTAAATGAACTCTACAGGCGCGTGCAAGTAGGAGCTGCCAGCGGGTATTGAAAAGCCTTAATCTGAAGACATATCGTGTCTGCAGTCACGGGAGGATGACAGAAACGTCTAGATTACCGCACGTGGCGTTTGAATAACATCAACGATGATTTCTTAGACCCTTTCCATTTTATCGTGAGTTATGAACCACGGTTTCACCTTTCCGGTAATGTGAATCCACAGAACACGACGTATTGGGCAACGGAGAACCCTAACATTGTGTGTCAGGATCACTCCATGATGAAAAAATCGGCGTTTGACGCAGTGTAACAGGAACGCGCGTCATTGGACCCATATTTTTTAACACTACCCTGAAATATGGAAATTTTTGATGCTTTTTCTGCTCAACTCTCTGAATATGAAAGACAATAATGCTTCTTCCAGCAAGATAGGGTAACGTGCCACACGTCTATGGTATCAAATTGTTCAAATGGCTCTGAGCACTATGGGACTTAACATCTGAGGTCATCAGTCCCCTAGAACTTAGAACTACTTAAACCTAACTAACCTAAGGACATCACACACATCCATGCCCCAGGTAGGATTCGAACCTGCTACCATAGCATCAGCGCGGTTCCGGACTGAAGCGCCTAGAGCCGCTCGGCCGCAGCGGCCGGCGTCTGAGGTATCCTTGGAACGAGTCCATGACGTCTTCATTGAGGAACGAATTTTCAGCAAACATTTATGGCCACCACTTTTGCCGGATCTAACAACAGGTGTATTTCTCCCAAGGGGACACTTGGAGAGCAAAGTCTATGAAACAAATCCATGCACAGTACAGAAACTGAAAGACATCAGCCGTGAAGTTGCCGCCGTCGGTATCCCAACTTCACGCCGAGTGTATCTGAATATGCTTAGACGTGCTGTGTATTGATGTTGCGGCGGTCACTTTTAACAGCTTCTGTAAATGTATTTTTCACTGTAAATAAATGGTAAGTCCATTTCATCTCTTCGTTTCTGTAATTTCACAGTATTTCCTTTATACTTATATACGGGATACTTTTATCTGCCCCACGCTGTACTACGTGCCGTGTAGTTAACAAAAATGGTTCAAATGGCTCTGAGCACTATGGGACTTAACTTCTGAGGTCATCAGTCCCCTAGAACTTATAACTACTTAAACCTAACTAACCTAAGGACATCACACACATCCATGCCCGAGGCAGGATTCGAACCTGCGACCGTAGCGGTCGCGCGGTTCCAGACTGTAGCGCCTAGAACCTCTCGGTCACTCCGGCCGGCTGTAGTTAACAAAACTTTTCTATTCCAGAATATAGATATACTTTTAATTTTCTATTGAATTGCTAGTAATTCCCTTTTTCTTGCTTTACGTTAAGAGCTGAAGTAGCGGTAATATACACTCCTGGAAATTGAAATAAGAACACCGTGAATTCATTGTCCCAGGAAGGGGAAACTTTATTGACACATTCCTGGGGTCAGATACATCACATGATCACACTGACAGAACCACAGGCACATAGACACAGGCAACAGAGCATGCACAATGTCGGCACTAGTACAGTGTATATCCACCTTTCGGAGCAATGCAGGCTGATATTCTCCCATGGAGACGATCGTAGAGATGCTGGATGTAGTCCTGTGGAACGGCTTGCCATGCCATTTCCACCTGGCGCCTCAGTTGGACCAGCGTTCGTGCTGGACGTGCAGACCGCGTGAGACGACGCTTCATCCAGTCCCAAACTTGCTCAATGGGGGACAGATCCGGAGATCTTGCTGGCCAGGGTAGTTGACTTACACCTTCTAGAGCACGTTGGGTGGCACGGGATACATGCGGACGTGCATTGTCCTGTTGGAACAGCAAGTTCCCTTGCCGGTCTAGGAATGGTAGAACGATGGGTTCGATGACGGTTTGGATGTACCGTGCACTATTCAGTGTCCCCTCGACGATCACCAGTGGTGTACGGCCAGTGTAGGAGATCGCTCCCCACACCATGATGCCTGGTGTTGGCCCTGTGTGCCTCGGTCGTATGCAGTCCTGATTGTGGCGCTCACCTGCACGGCGCCAAACACGCATACGACCATCATTGGCACCAAGGCAGAAGCGACTCTCATTGCTGAAGACGACACGTCTCCATTCGTCCCTCCATTCACGCCTGTCGCGACACCACTGGAGGCGGGCTGCACGATGTTGGGGCGTGAGCGGAAGACGGCCTAACGGTGTGCGTGACCGTAGCCCAGCTTCATGGAGACGGTTGCGAATGGTCCTCGCCGATACCCCAGGAGCAACAGTGTCCCTAATTTGCGGGGAAGTGGCGGTGCGGTCCCCTACGGCACTGCGTAGGATCCTACGGTCTTGGCGTGCATCCGTGCGTCGCTGCGGTCCGGTCCCAGGTCGACGGGCACGTGCACCTTCCGCCGACCACTGGCGACAACATCGATGTACTGTGGAGACCTCACGCCCCACGTGTTGAGCAATTCGGCGGTACGTCCACCCGGCCTCCCGCATGCCCACTATACGCCCTCGCTCAAAGTCCGTCAACTGCACATACGGTTCACGTCCACGCTGTCGCGGCATGCTACCAGTGTTAAAGACTGCGATGGAGCTCCGTATGCCACGGCAAACTGGCTGACACTGACGGCGGCGGTGCACAAATGCTGCGCAGCTAGCGCCATTCGACGGCCAACACCGCGGTTCCTGGTGTTTCCGCTGTGCCGTGCGTGTGATCATTGCTTGTACAGCCCTCTCGCAGTGTCCGGAGCAAGTATGGTGGGTGTGACACACCGGTGTCAATGTGTTCTTTTTTCCATTTCCAGGAGTGTAATTCACGTGCAACACTGCCAGCTGCCTAGCCCTCTACTCACGCAGTTTGCATTCCGTAACCCCGCTGCACCAGTTCCGTGTTTACGGTCGCTGAGGGCACTGCAGTTCCACCTCATTCAGTTTAACGCTAGTAAACGTGTACCTACCGCTGCACGGGCTCTTCCTTCTGCTATGGTAAGTTTTAATTACATGACATCTCTTATTTATTACTTTTATACTTTATCAGTCTCCCCCTCGCCCAACTCGTTATAAACGTTTTTACTATACAGGCTGTAAATTTTACGTTGACAACCCACAATAACTCGAAAAATAAGCTCCACACGAAAAAAAAGTGTAGAATCAAAAGCTGATTATTTTCGAGGGGGACATCTGCTGGTGCTAAAATTAGCCCGCCAGAATTGCATAATCAGATTCTACATAAGAGAACTACGTAGATTTTTGTCTTAAACATTTATTTTGATTCTTGGTAGTGGGTGCTGTAATTCAAGAAAATACATGTCCTCATTTTTTATGTGGAAAATGGTTACGGATAAATAAAAAATACTTATTTACTTCGTTGTTTATTTACTTACAAGTATTTGCAAATAACAATAAAACGAAACCAATCGTTCCTTTTCAGGACCACCAAATCTTAAACGAGAAGACGTTCATCTTTAGTTAGCCAGCGGGTTAGTCTTTTCCTCAGTCTTTTACTTTGTTTACTATGTGAGTTAATGAGTTCACTCGTTAGTAAGTAGGATTTTTGGGTAGTTAGCTAGTCAGATGATATGTTTGATAGCCGGCCGGAGTGGCCGAGCGGTTCTAGGCGCTACAGTCTAGAACCGCGCGACCACTATGGTCGCAGGTTCGAATCGTGCCTCGGGCGTGGATGTGTGTGATGTCCTTAGGTTAGTTCGGTATAAGTAGGTCTAAGTTCTAGGGAACTGATGACGTCAGATGTTAAGTCCCATAGTGCTCAGAGCCATTTGAACCATTTGTTTGATAGTTGAAAGTTGTGTGGCCTCATGACCACGAAACAAACAAAACTTATCCGAATCTGCGGAAAAAATTAATAGTTGGGTCAACGTTTGTAAAATTGTTATTCCTCTCTCTCAAACCCCACCCTATGGGGAGAGATTTAGTTTTACTGAATCAAAATTTACGAAGTAAATAAGTATTTTTTATTTATGCGTAACTATTTTCCACGCAAAAATGAGAACATTATAGCGCCAACTACCAAGAATCAAAACAAATGTTTAAGACAAAATGAATGTAGTTTTTTTTATGTAGAATCTGATCCTTCGATAAAAAATGGGGGTTCCCATTTGAAATTTTAAAGTTGCCTCCCGCCCCACCCGGGCTAATTTTAGCACCAACAGATGTCCCCCTCGAAAATAATCAACTTTGGACTCTACACATTTTTTCGTGTGAAGCTTATTTTTCGAGTTATTCTGGTTTGTCAACTTAAAATTTACGTCCTGTACATCGTTTTACCTTTTTTTAGAGTTCCGTTTCGTTAACTTATAGTTCATGACAAGCGTGTTTTTCACTGCTGCTTTACATGTCAATCGCGACCCACACTTAAAACTATGAGCATTAAAACAAGTAAGTTTTTAAAGTTTTTAAAATTTACTCACCTCTAGAGATATGAATCTGTTGCTCACTAGGTTCACGTGTTTGAGACTTATTTCCTTATTGTTCCCGTCTGATGAAGTACTAAATGTGTGAAACGCGTTTCTGCAATTAATAAAACAATTACACAGTTGCAACAGAGACTCTTTGAATCAATACTCTCGTCTTTAGGTCAACCCAGTGGGAGATGCTTCATAGGGCAAAAAATGCTGAACTGAGCTGCTTGTATTTTTTCCGTGTGTTAACTACATTTTAACTTGTTATCAGTGTGGACACGAAGGAATTTTGCACAGTGTGTTTCACGTGTAATGTCTGCTTCTGGTACTAAAACATTTTTGAAGTGCGTACTTTTAATTTAGTATTTTAGCGTAAAATTTCTGTGATTGCGTCTGACTAAATTACGATCATTTCCGATTGTAAAAATATGTGGCGTTCCAATTCTTGTTGGAGCATCTCCAGTCTTTGTTCGTCAGTACAAGTTCTGGAGTTCGGGCAAGAGGATTAGTGGGCCTTTCCTCGATCTTTTATGGAATTTCACTGGGCGCTGTTTTCAGGACACCACATGTGCTACGTGTATACGAAACACAAGTTCTGGAAAACGAAAACCGAATTTCGGGTACCGGTTTTAGCTGTCGTGTTTACATGTTAAGGCCTGAACCAGGTTTGCAGGTTGGGGCAGGTGGAGAAATCGGCCGTGGCAGAGCACGCACTGAATGAGACCGACCACGTAATAACATTCGCCGACACGGAAATTCTGGCTGTAGAGAAGCACTATCACACCCGCTTGTTCAGAGAAGCTGTAGAAATCCAAAAACACGCGAACAGTTTTAACAAGAAAGAGGAAAGCCTTAAGGTAAACGGATCCTGGCTGCCCGTACTGCACCGAACGACCGTCGCAGGTAGCAAGAGGAGAACCGCACCGGAAATGACCGCGGAGAAGCCCTCGGACTTTGGCGCGCCAGGTACATATAGTCTGCGGCCGCGAGCTCGCCTCCAGTTCACCACCGGCAATGGAGGGTGAAGCTTTGACAATTCCAGCCACTCGTGCTGGCGAAACGTCAGAAAAATCATTAGATGAACGTCGGTCGAAGAACCCGAGACAGAAGCCAATAGGCAGTTTGTCTTTCTCTGTCTAAAAATGCTAGAAACGTAGGTTTGTCTTTCCTTAATCTATGTTCTAAGATAAATCGTAGGGTCAGTATTGCCTCACGTGTTCCAACATTTCTACGGAATCCAAACTGTTCTTGCCCGAGGTCGGCTTCTACCAGTTTTTCCATTCGTCTGTAAAGAATTCGCGTTAGTATTTTGCAGCCGTGAGTTATTAAACTGATAGTTCGGTAATTTTCACATCTGTCGACACCTGCTTTCTTTGGGATTGGAATTACTATATTTTTCTTGAAGTGTGAGGGTATTTCACCTGTCTCAGACATCTTGCTCACTAGATGGTAGAGTTTTGTTAGGCTTGGCTCTCCCAAGGCTGTCAGTAGTTGCCGGCCGGTGTAGCCGTGCGGTTCTAGACGCTTCAGTCTGGAACCGCGTGACCCCTACGGTCGCAGGTTCGAATCCTGCCTCGGGGGTGGATGTGTGTGATATCCTTAGGTTAGTTGGGTTTAAGTAGTTCTAAGTTCTAGGGGACTGATGTGCACATATGTTAAGTCCCATAGTGCTCAGAGCCATCTGAACCATTTGTCAGTAGTTCTAATGGAATGTTGTCTAGTCCCGGGGCCTTGTTTCGACTTAGGTCTTTCAGTGCTCTGTCAAACTCTTCACGCAGGATCGTATCTCCGATTTCATCTTCATCTACATTCTGTCCCATTTCTATAATATTGCCCTCAAGTACAACGTTCCATACGTGAGTGAAACGGGTGAATGTGACGTACTCTCTGCCATGCACCTCACGGTGGTAGCAGAGTCCAGAAGTAGATGTAAAATAAAGTAGCTCTAAACCACACATAACATAAGACTTTTAGCCCTTCAGGGTGGAACCGCTGATACGTGGGGACGCGACACGCCGCCCACGCAAGCAGTGCGTGAGTGCGCATGCCTTGTCGGCGACATCAGAGGCGCACGCCGCCAGCTCTGAGATAAAGGAAGACGCGCCGCTTCTCCTTTGGGTTGCCCGCTTCGACACGCAGCACCGCGCCTTCGCCGGTGGTCCCACCTATCCCAGGGGACCCAGTCGAGTCTCACGGCAGATACGCGCGTGTCTTGCGTCCCCTGCACTGGGAAGGCCATTAATAACTCGATTCTCAGCGTGGCTCCGTCCTATCTCTGGTACCTCGACATTGCGGTGGCTCCTCCTTCGGTGTTCAATCCCAGGCCTGGTTCTCAGAATGCCGGACACTTGCCACGCCGGACATTTGCCACACTTGCCCCTTCGCCAGGTAGCTTGAGTAGCGATCCCTCAGGTAAGGGACGCCCTTCCTCGTACTACTTTGTCCGGTTTCAAACCGCCGTCTCCACATCTTACTCGATACAACCAGTATGTAAGGGACCTTCTTCTTAGACATCTTGGCCAAATACAGAGCTTCTTTTCCGAAATCAAAATATTTATAACATAGATCTCTCTCTCTGTATGGTAGCTTCCTTTCACGCTTACTGATGGCTATAGAAACAGTCCATCGCCATGGTAGCAACACGTTTTTTGCTCGCGTATCATGTCATTTCTGGAAACCCAGAATCTGCTCAGTGGGAATCAACATGGATTCCGGAAACAGCGATCGTGTGAAACCCAACTCGCTTTATTCCTTCATGAGACCCAGAAAATATTAGATACAGGCTCCCAGGTAGATGACATTTTCATTGACTTCTGGAAGGCGTTCGATACAGTTCCGCACTGTCGCCTGACAAACAAAGTAAGAACCTACGGAATATCAGATCAGCTGTGTGGCTGGATTGAAGAGATTTTAGCAAACAGAACACAGCATGTTGTTCTCAGTGGAGAGATGTCTACAAACGTTAAAGTAACCTCTGGCGTGCCACGGGGGAGTTTTATGCGACCATTCCTTTTCACAATATATGTAAATGACCCAGTGTCGGAAGTTCCATGCGGCTTTTCGCGGATGATGATGTAGTATACAGAGAAGTTGCAGCATTAGAAAATTGTAGCGAAATGCAGGAAGGCCTGCATCTGATAGGCACTTGGTGCAGGGAGTGGCAAATGGCCCTTAACGTAGACAAATGTAATGTATTGCGAATACATAGAAAGAAGGATGCTTTATTATACCATAGCGGAACATACACTGGTAGCAGTTACTTCTGTAAAATATATGGGAGTATGCGTGCGGAACGATTTGAAGTGGAATGATCATATAAAATTAATTGTTGGTAAGGCGGGTGCCAGGTTGAGATTCATTGGGAGAGTCCTTAGAAAATGTAGTCCATCAACAAAGGAGGTGGCTTACAAAACACTCGTTCAACCTATACTTGAGTATTGCTCATCAGTGTGGGATCCGTACCAGGTCTGGTTGATAGAGGGGATAGAGAAGATCCAAAGAAGAGCGGCGCGTTTCGTCACAGGGTTGTTTGGTAAGCGTGATAGCGTTACGGAGATGTTTAGCAAACTCAAGTGGCAGACTCTGCAAGAGAGGCGCTCTGCATCGTGGTGTAGCTTGCTGTCCAGGTTTCGAGAGGGTGCGTTTCTGGATGAGGCATCGAATATGTTGCTTCCCCTACTTATACCTCCCGAGGAGATCACGAATGTAAAATTAGAGAGATTCGAGCGCGCACGGAGGCTTTCCGGCAGTCGTTCTTCCCAAGAACCATACGCAACTGGAACAGGAAAGGGAGGTAATGACAGTGGTACGTAAAGTGCCCTCCGCCACACACCGTTGGGTGGCTTGCGGAGTATAAATGTAGATGTAGTGCTGGAGGGAACTGACATAATCAATCCTGCAGGGCTGTCCATAAATCCGTAAGAATACGAGGGAGTGCAGATTTCTTCTGAACAGCACGTTGCAAGGCATCCCCGATATGCTTAATAATGTCTTTATCTGGGGAAGAGTTGGAGGGGGGGGGGAGTTTGGTGGCCAGCGGAAGTGTTTAAACTCAGGAGAGTGTTCCTGGATCCAATCTGTAGCAATTCTGGACGTGTGGGGTGTCGCATTGTCTTGCTGGAGCTGGCTAAGTCCGTCGAAATGCACACTGGACATGAATGGATGCAGGTGGTCAGACAGGATGCTTACGCACGTGTCACCTGTCAGAGTCGTATCTAGACGTATCAGGGGTCCCATATCACTCCAACTGCACACGCCCCACAGCTTTACAGAACCTCCACCACCTTTAACAGTCCTCCGCTGACATGCAAGGTCCATGTATTCATGAAGTTGTCTCCATACTGTGGTATCACCGCCAGACACCACACTTGCTAGGTGGTAGCCTTTAAATCGGCCGCGATCCGTTAGTATACGTCGGACTCGCGTGTCACCACTATCAGTGATTGCAGACCGAGCGCCGCCACACGGCAGGTCTAGTCTAGAGAGACTCCCTAGCACTCGCCCCAGTTGTACAGCCGACTATACTAGCGATGGTTCACTGGCTACATACTCTCGCATTTGCAGAGAAGACATTGTAGCATAGCCTTCAGCTACGTCATTTGCTACGACCTAGCAAGGTGCCATATTCAGTTCCTATGAATGTATTCTGAACAGATAATATTGTGAATCATGTACCGTCATCATTAATGGATTAAAGTTAAGAACTAATTTCGTCCGCCTTCTGAATTCTAATTCCTTGTCATGTTCCAGACCTCACGTCAGTATAGTCCTAACCTCCTCACGCAAGCCTGCCTGAGCTAAAACGCGTGCATTTCGGCCTCAACTAGTAACACGGTGTTGGCTCTTCTGCCAACACAACACATACCAACACACGTTCATCTGCTCAATTTCAAACGAGACTCGTCCGATCAGGCAACATGTTTCCAGTCATCAACAGTCCAATGTCGGTGTTGATGGGCCCAGACGTGGAGTTAAGTTCTGTGTTGTGCAGTCATTAAGGGTACACGAGTAGGACTTCGGTTCCGAAAGCCTGTATCCGTAATGTTTCGTTGGATGGTTGATGGCCCACATTGAAATCTGCAGCAATTTGCAGAAGTTTTGCACTTCTGCCACGCTGGTCGATTCTCTTCAGTCGTCGTTGGTCCCGGTCTTGCATGATCATCTTGCGCTTGTAGCGATGTCGGAAATTTGATGTTTTACCGGATTCCTGATACTCACGGTACTCGAGAAATGGTCGTACGGGAAAATCCCCTCTTCATCGTTACCTCGGTGATGCTATGTCCCCATTGCTCGCCGACCGTGACACCACTCCTTCAGACTCACTTAAATCTTGATAACCTGCCATTGTAGCAGCAGTAACCGATCTAAAATGTACGCCAGAGTCGTATTGTCTTATACAGGCGTTGCCGACCGCAGTGCCCTGTTCTACCTTTTTACATATCACTGTATTTGAATACGCATGTCTATACTACACTCCAGGAAATTGAAATAAGAACACCGTGAATTCATTGTCCCAGGAAGGGGAAACTTTATTGAAACATTCCTGGGGTCAGATACATCACATGATCACACTGACAGAACCACAGGCACATAGACACAGGCAACAGAGCATGCACAATGTCGGCACTAGTACAGTGTATATCCACCTTTCGCAGCAATGCAGGCTGCTATTCTCCCATGGAGACGATCGTAGAGATGCTGGATGTAGTCCTGTGGAACGGCTTGCCATGCCATTTCCAACTGGCGCCTCAGTTGGACCAGCGTTCGTGCTGGACGTGCAGACCGCGTGAGACGACGCTTCATCCAGTCCCAAACATGCTCAATGGGGGACAGATCCGGAGATCTTGCTGGCCAGGGTAGTTGACTTACACCTTCTAGAGCACGTTGGGTGGCACGGGATACATGCGGACGTGCATTGTCCTGTTGGAACAGCAAGATCCCTTGCCGGTCTAGGAATGGTAGAACGATGGGTTCGATGACGGTTTGGATGTACCGTGCACTATTCAGTGTCCCCTCGACGATCACCAGTGGTGTACAGCCAGTGTAGGAGATCGCTCCCCACACCATGATGCCGGGTGTTGGCCCTGTGTGCCTCGGTCGTATGCAGTCCTGATTGTGGCGCTCACCTGCACGGCGCCAAACACGCATACGACCATCATTGGCACCAAGGCAGAAGCGACTCTCATCGCTGAAGACGACACGTCTCCATTCGTCCCTCCATTCACGCCTGTCGCGACACCACTGGAGGCGGGCTGCACGATGTTGGGGCGTGAGCGGAAGACGGCCTAACGGTGTGCGGGACCGTAGCCCAGCTTCATGGAGACGGTTGCGAATGGTCCTCGCCGATACCCCAGGAGCAACAGTGTCCCTAATTTGCTGGGAAGTGGCGGTGCGGTCCCCTACGGCACTGCGTAGGATCCTACGGTCTTGGCGTGCATCCGTGCGTCGCTGCGGTCCGGTCCCAGGTCGACGGGCACGTGCACCTTCCGCCGACCACTGGCGACAACATCGATGTACTGTGGAGACCTCACGCCCCACGTGTTGAGCAATTCGGCGGTACGTCCACCCGGCCTCTCGCATGCCCACTATACGCCCTCGCTCAAAGTCCGTCAACTGCACATACGGTTCACGTCCACACTGTCGCGGCATGCTACCAGTGTTAAAGACTGCCATGGAGCTCCGTATGCCACGGCAAACTGGCTGACACTGACGGCGGCGGTGCACAAATGCTGCGCAGCTAACGCCATTCGACGGCCAACACCGCGGTTCCTGGTGTGTCCGCTGTGCCGTGCGTGTGATCATTGCTTGTACAGCCCTCTCGCAGTGTCCGGAGCAAGTATGGTGGGTCTGACACACCGGTGTCAATGTGTTCTTTTTTCCATTTCCAGGAGTGTAGTTTCTTTAGCGCCTCAATGTTATTTGATTACGCACGAGGCGTGTGAGAAAAGTAATGATACTGATTTTTGTCTACCAAAGTTTTCATTTTTTTTTCAATCAACAATATTTTCCAGGATGAAATTTTCGCTCTGCAGCGGAGTGTGCGCTGATATGTAACTTTCTGACAGATTAACTCCGTGTGTTGGACCAAGACTTGAACTCAGGACCTTCGCTTTTTGCGGGCAAGTGCTCTACCGACATTTTTCATTTTTTGTTATTTATTTATTTTTTATTTTACCGACTGAGCTACCCAGAGCACTGCTCACGGCCTGTCCTCACAGCTTTAATTCCGCCAGTACCTCGTCTCCTACTTTCCAAACTTCACACAATCTCTCCTGTGTAACAAGCAAGACTGGCACTCCAGGAAGAAAGGATATTGCAGAGACATGGCTTAGCCACAACATGGGGAGGTGCTGGCGGAAGTAAAGCTGTGAGGACGGGTTGAGGGTCGCGCTTGGGTAGCTCAGTCAGTAGAGACCGCGATAGGCAAAGGCCGAGCATTCGAGTCTCGGTCTGGCACACGGTTTTCATCTGCCAAGAAGCTTCAACAACATTGCCCCTTCAAAGTAGTTCCCTTCTGCAGCTATACACCGGCGGAATCGTTGTACTCAGTTTTGGTAGCAGCGCTGAAAGGCTTCAGCTGATAAAGCCTTTAACATGTCTATCAAATTCGTCTGAATGTTCTCCAGAGTGCCATAACGACATCCTTTTTAAGACTTTTTCAGTTTCACTAAAAGAAAAGTTACAAGGACTCAGGTCACGTGCATATAGGGGGGGGGGGGGGGGGCTATCGAACAACAAGTACGTCTTTTGAGATCAAAAATTCCATGATCGAAGTGGCCATGTGACATGGGGCGTTGTCATGATGGAGCATCCACTTGTCTGTATGTCCAGTTTCACGCGATTCACCCTTTTTCTGAACTTCTCAAGGACATCTTCGTAAAACACTTGGTTGATAGTTAGTACTCGAGCAACAAATTCTGTATGCATAGTACCCCTACTATCAAGAAAGTACACTACTGGCCATTAAAATTGCTACACCAAGAAGAAATGCAGATGATAGACGTGTATTTATTGGACAAATATATATTCTAGAATTGACATGTGATTACATTTTCACGTAATTTGGGTGCATAGATTCTGAGAAATCAGTACCCAGAACAACCACCTCTGGCCGTAATAACGGCCTTGATACGCCTGGGCATTGAGTCAAACAGAGCTTGGATGGCGTGTACAGGTACAGCTGCCCATGCAGCTTCAACACGATACCACAGGTCATCAAGAGTAGTGACTGGCGTATTGTGACGAGCCAGTTGCTCGGCCACCATTGACCAGACGTTTTAAATTGATGAGAGATGTGGAGAATGTGCTGACCTGGGCAGCAGTCGAACATTTTCTGTATCCAGAAAGGCCCGTGCAGGACCTGAAACATGCGATCGTGCATTATCCTGCTGAAATGTAGGGTTTCGCAAGGATCGAATGAAGGGTAGAGCCACGGGTCGTAACACATATGAAATGTAACGTCCACTGTTCATTGCGAACAAGAGGTGACCGAGACGTGTAACGAATGGCACCCCATACCATCACGCCGGGTGATACGCCAGTATGGCGATGACGAATACACGCTTCCAATGTGCGTTCACCGCGATGTCGCCAAACACGGATGCGACCATCATGATGCTGTAAACAGAACATGGATTCATGCGAAAAAATGACGTTTTGCAATTGGTGCACCAAGGTTCGTCGTTAAGTACACCATCGCAGGCGCTGCTGTCTGTGACGCAGCGTCAAGGGTAACCGCAGCCATGGTCTCCGAGCTGATAGTCCAAGCTGCTGGAAACGTCGTCGAAGTGTTCGTGCAGATGGTTGTTGTCTTGCAAACGCCCCCATCTGTTGACTCAGGTATCGAGACGTGGCTGCACGATCCGTTACAGCCGTGCGGATAAGATGCCTGTCATCTCGACTGATAGTGATACGAGGCCGTTGGGATCCAGCACGGCATTACGTATTACCGTCATGAACCCACCGATTCCATATTCTGCAAACAGTCATTGTATCTCGACGAACGCGAGCAGCAATGTCGCGATACGATAAACCGCAATCTCGATAGGCCTTCATCAAAGTTGTAAACGTGATGGTACGCATTTCTCCTCCTTACACGAGGCATCACAACAACGTTTCACCAGGCAACGCCGGTCAACCGCTGTTTGTGTCTGAGGAATCGGTTGGAAACTTTCCTCATATCAGCACGTTGTAGGTGTCGCCACCAGCGTTAATCTTGTGTGAATGCTCTGAAAAGATAATCAATTGCATATCACAGCATCTTCTTCCTGTCGGTTAAATTTCGCGTTTGTAGCACGGCATCTTCGTGGTGTAGCAATTTTAATGGCCAGTAGTGTAAATCAGTATTGCTTTGATCTTTGATGTGTTCATTCGAGCTTTTTTCGATCGAGAAGATGTCTCAGTGTGCCACACCTCACATTGCCGCTTTCTCTCAGGATCGTACACAGATATCCAAGATTCATCACCTGCGATGACAGGAATGAGTCATTCGTGATCATTGGCACTCCTCTCATGATGACCACCGCAGATGTTTCATCGTTTGTTCCTGTGTTCAGTCGTGAGTTTTTTCGGCACCATTCTGGCACAAACCTTTCGCATGTGCAAAACTTCGGTCAAAATTTGAAGTACATTGAAAGTTTGTAAGTATAAAAGATCACCCATATTATTAAACGGTGGTCTGATCTCAAAAGCGCATTCACGCTTTCTACGTTTCCGTAGGTTGTCTCCCTGAGCGAGTTCATCGTTAGCGTGTTTGCGGCGTATCACAAATGATTTGTGCCAGCAAAAAACTCGTGCTCTTTGTGAGTAAAATTCCACATAGGCCTGCTTCAACTTTTCAAAGGTCACACTCGCGGATTCTCCCAGTTTAAATAACACAAAACCTGATGGCATAACGTTGCTCTAAATTTCGCTGTTCCGTTTTCGTAACACACAACAAAAACACATCTTCGTTGACGGCGCTCTCAAAAATCATGCGATGGCCGTACAGAGCATAAACTCGGACTGAGCACCCGGAAGGGATGAAGACACCGGTTTAGAAATACAGAACAGCACAGTGTTGTCAGATTGCTCACAGTGCTAGCCGTCTCATTACTGAAAAACTGCCTATTGGCTTCTGTCTCGGGTTCTTCGGCCGACGTTCATCTGATGATTTTACTGATGTTTCGCCAGCACGAGTGGCTGGCATTGTCAAAGCTTCACCCTCCATTGCCGGTGGTGAACTGGAGCCGAGCTCGCGGCCGCAGACTATATGTACCTGGCGCGCCAACGTCCGGGGGCTCCTCCGCGGTCGTTTCCGGTGCGGTTCTCCTCTTGCTACCTGCGACGGTTGTTCATTGCAGTACGGGAAGCCAGGATCCGTTTACCTTAAGGCTTTCCTCTTTCTTGTTCAAACTGTTCGCGTGTTTTTGTATCTCTACAGCTTCTCTGAACAAGCGCGTGTGATAGCGCTCCTCTATAGCCAGAACTTTCGTGTCGGCGAATTTTATTACGTGGTCGGTCTCACTCAGTGCGTGCTCTGCCACCTACCGATTTCTCCACCTGCCCCAACCTGCAATGTCGCTTATGCTCTTTGATCCTGGTGTTGACTGGTCGTCCAGTCATTCCAACATAAACTTTTCCGCATGTCTCAAAGAAGGACTTTACTGAAAGTTTCGTATGTTTGTATCAACGTTCTGTGCGTTGCGATCAAGTGGGGTGGGGGATATGCACAGCTCCTGAAGCTTTAAAATCACCATCTTAACTTTTCTCTGTTTTTTATAAATCCAGTCTCAAGGCTTTTGGGACTGTGACCATGTGTAGCTCATTGGAAGAGTGGAGAAAATGTCATGCCCCGCGACTAAATTCTGACTCACATCAAGAAATTTTATCCCAAAGGATTCAGAGTTGTCCACCAAAAATATTTTTTGGAAGCTACGTTACTTCGAAGTCCCCCCCCCCTCCCCTCCGTAACTGAGTGGTCAGCGTATGGCTGCCATGCGGAGGATCCGGATTCGATTCCCGGCACTGCCGAGGATTTTTCCTTGTTACGGGGTGCACTCAGCCTCGTGCCGCCAACTGAGGAGCTGCTTGACCGAATAGTAGCGGCTCAACGGTGTGACAAGTCTGCAAACCGGCCGGGAGAGAGATGTGATCATCACCACATGCCTCTCCATACCGTATTCGCATGACGCCGCAAGGCCTAGGATAACGTGGCGGCCTGAACGACGAGTGCGTTTTTTTTTTGTATTATTTTGACATACACTGCTCAACAAAAATTTGAAATAGTTTTGTAAAATGTAGTCCACAATGCTAGAGATCCCATTGACACAGACACTTCACGCGTTATCGCGAAAGAGCTCAATATTGGACGGTGTTTATTACTGGCATGCTTTGTGGCCATTTCCCAGTCATCCAGTCATGTAAATATACCACTGCCGCAGCGGCACACCGCGAGCATTCCACTATCAACAACAGCTTCATTCAGTTTGTGTTCAGCACAGCAGTAACATGCCACGTAGAGGCATTGTATGTATTGTATTGTATGTTAATCGGGGACCTAGAAACGACGGAGAGGCTCCGTCCCCGCCGCAGCCGCAGTGGTCTACAGGCCTACGACGACTACCGCAGTTCACTTCACCCCTCCGCCACCCCACACCGAACCCAGGGTTATTGTGCGGTTCGGCCCCCGGTGGACCCCCCAGGGAACGTCTGACACCATACGAGTGTAACCCCTATGTTTGCGTGGTAGCGTAATGGTGGTGTACGCGTACGTGGAGAACCTGTTTGCGCAGCAATCGCCGACATAGTTTAACTGAGGCGGAATAAGGGGAACCAGCCAGCATTCGCCGAGGCAGATGGAAAACCACCTAAAAACCATCCACGGACTGGCTGGGTCACCGGACGTCGACACAAATCCGCCGGGCGGATTCGTGCCGGGGACCAGGCGCTCCTGCCCGCCCGGAAACGTAGAGGCATACAACACTTTGATAGAGTGAGGATAGTGGCTTCACTTTCAGCAGGGCATACACAGCAAGATGTTGCCGATCGGTTACGCGTCGCTCGAAATGCTGTGTCTAAGGTGTGGAGAAAGTACAGAGAGATGGGAAATGTGATCGATAGACCTCGCAGTGGTCGTCCTCGTATGACAACATCGATGCAGCATCGTTTCCTCCAACTGTCGTCTCGCAACATCATCTGCCGGAAATACTGGAAATGACTTCTTCCAGGCAACAGAGATTCATATGTCATAGCAAACAGTGCTTGGAATATTTCATTAGGGTTGTTTTTATCCCAGAATATTAATGAGAAGTTTCGCACTGAACCAGCAGCACCGACGTAATCGAAGAACCTGGGCTCTTGCACATCGGCTTTGAACCATTGCAGAATGGAGTAATGTCGCGGTTGCTGACGAGACCAGGATTGGTCTGCGACCGAACACTAGACGTGTAAGGGTTTGGAGAAGCGCTAGCCGACACCTAGAACGCCGATATGTTCTGGAGGTCCATCCGTTTGCAGGTGGAAGTGCAATGTTTTGGACGGCAATAGCCATGGGACGGCGGATCCCTCTAATTCACATCAATGGCAATTTTTCTGGTCCCCACTACCTCCAACAGGTCCTACAAACGACTGTAAGGCCTTGCAGACTTGAAGTCGGAGACAACTTCATCCTAGTCGATGACAGTGCAAGAGCACACAGTACTCTAGCGGGGTCTCGGTCTCTTCAAAGATGCAACGTCAACCGAATGCATTGGCCAGCACATTTCCCAGACATGAATGCAACTGAGCATGCATGAGACCTGTTGAAGGTGGCCATTGTACAGCGTCCAAATCCACCTGACAATCTTCAGAACCTAACTGAAGCTGCCATTGGGGAGTGGGACCTCTCACTCTAAGATAAACTTGATACTCTCATCCAGAGCATGCCTCACGGAGTGGAGGAACTCGCACAGATATAGACATGACATACTCACTACTAAAGTCTGATCATTGTCATGAGATAAAGACTTTCACTGTTCATGTTTTCAAGATGTACATTTAGGAGACAGCCTGTTTTGGTTTGTAATGATTTTTTGTAACTAACCAAAACCGCCCCCGCCATGAACCATGGACCTTGCCGTTGGTGGGGAGGCTTGCGTGCCTCAGCGATACAGACAGCCGTACCGTAGGTGCAACCACAACGGAGGGGTATCGGTTGAGAGGCCAGACAAACGTGTGGTTCCTGAAAAGGGGCAGCAGCCTTTTCAGTAGTTGCAAGGGCAACAGTCTGGATGATTGACTGATCTGGCCTTGTAACAATAACCAAAACGGCCTTGCTGTGCTGGTACTGCGAACGGCTGAAAGCAAGGGGAAACTACAGCCGTAATTTTTCCCGAGGGCATGCAGCTTTACTGTATGATTACATGATGATGGCGTCCTCTTGGGTAAAATATTCCGGAGGTAAAATAGTCCCCCATTCGGATCTCCGGGCGGGGACTACTCAAGAGGATGTCGTTATCAGGAGAAAGGAAACTGGCGTTCTACGGATCGGAGCGTGGAATGTCAGATCCCTTAATCGGGCAGGTAGGTTAGAAAATTTAAAAAGGGAAATGGATAGGTTGAAGTTAGATATAGTGGGAATTAGTGAAGTTCGGTGGCAGGAGGAACAAGACTTCTCGTCAGGTGACTACAGGGTTATAAACACAAAATCAAATAGGGGTAATGCAGGAGTAGGTTTAATAATGAATAGGAAAATAGGAATGCGGGTAAGCTACTACAAACAGCATAGTGAACGCATTATTGTGGCCAAGATAGATACGAAGCCCACACCTACTACAGTAGTACAAGTTTATATGCCAACTAGCTCTGCAGATGACGAAGAAATTGAAGAAATGTATGATGAAATAAAAGAAATTATTCAGATTGTGAAGGGAAACGAAAATTTAATAGTCATGGGTGACTGGAATTCGAGTGTAGGAAAAGGGAGAGAAGGAAACATAGTAGGTGAATATGGATTGGGGGACAGAAATGAAAGAGGAAGCCGCCTGGTAGAATTTTGCACAGAGCACAACATAATCATAACTAACACTTGGTTTAAGAATCATGAAAGAAGGTTGTATACATGGAAGAACCCTGGAGATACTAAAAGGTATCAGATAGATTATATAATGGTAAGACAGAGATTTAGGAACCAGGTTTTAAATTGTAAGACATTTCCAGGGGCAGATGTGGACTCTGACCACAATCTATTGGTTATGCAGATTGAAACTGAAGAAACTGCAAAAAGGTGGGAATTTAAGGAGATGGGACCTGGATAAACTGAAAGAACCAGAGGTTGTACAGAGATTCAGGGAGAGCATAAGGGAGCAATTGACAGGAATGGGGGAAAGAAATACAGTAGAAGAAGAATGGGTAGCTTTGAGGGATGAAGTAGTGAAGGCAGCAGAGGATCAAGTAGGTAAAAAGACGAGGGCTAGTAGAAATCCTTGGGTAACAGAAGAAATATTGAATTTAATTGATGAAAGGAGAAAATATAAAAATGCAGTAAGTGAAACAGGCAAAAAGGAATACAAACGTCTCAAAAATGAGATCGACAGGAAGTGCAAAATGGCTAAGCAGGGATGGCTAGAGGACAAATGTAAGGATGTAGAGGCCTATCTCACTAGGGGTAAGATAGATACCGCCTACAGGAAAATTAAAGAGACCTTTGGAGATAAGAGAACGACTTGTATGAATATCAAGAGCTCAGATGGAAACCCAGTTCTAAGCAAAGAAGGGAAAGCAGAAAGGTGGAAGGAGTATATAGAGGGTCTATACAAGGGCAATGTACTTGAGGACAATATTATGGAAATGGAAGAGGATGTAGATGAAGATGAAGTGGGAGATATGATACTGCGTGAAGAGTTTGACAGAGCACTGAAAGACCTGAGTCGAAACAAGGCCCACGGAGTAGACAATATTCCACTGGAACTACTGACGGCCGTGGGAGAGCCAGTCCTGACCAAACTCTACCATCTGGTGAGCAAGATGTATGAAACAGGCGAAATACCCTCAGACTTCAAGAAGAATATAATAATTCCAATCCCAAATAAAGCAGGTGTTGACAGATGTGAAAATTACCGAACTATCAGCTTAATAAGTCACAGCTGCAAAATACTAACACGAATTCTTTACAGACGAATGGAAAAACTAGTAGAAGCCAACCTCGGGGAAGATCAGTTTGTATTCCGTAGAAACACTGGAACACGTGAGGCAATACTGACCTTACGACTTATCTTAGAAGAAAGATTAAGGAAAGGCAAACCTACGTTTCTAGCATTTGTAGACTTAGAGAAAGCTTTTGACAATGTTGACTGGAATACTCTCTTTCAAATTCTAAAGGTGGCAGGGGTAAAATACAGGGAGCGAAAGGCTATTTACATTTTGTACAGAAACCAGATGGCAGTTATAAGAGTTGAGGGAGATGAAAGGGAAGCAGTGGTTGGGAAGGGAGTAAGACAGGGTTGTAGCCTCTCCCCGATGTTGTTCAATCTGTATATTGAGCAAGCAGTAAAGGAAACAAAAGAAAAATTCGGAGTAGATATTAAAATTCATGGAGAAGAAATAAAAACTTTGAGGTTCGCCGATGACATTGTAATTCTGTCAGAGACAGCAAAGGACTTGGAAGAGCAGTTGAATGGAATGGACAGTGTCTTGGAAGGAGGATATAAGATGAACATCAACAAAAGCAAAACAAGGATAATGGAATGTAGTCTAATTAAGTCGGGTGATGCTGAGGGAATTAGTAAAGTAGTAAAGGAGTTTCGCTATTTGGGGAGCAAAATAACTGATGATGGTCGAAGTAGAGAGGATATAAAATGTAGGCTGGCAATGGCAAGGAAAGCGTTTCTGAAGAAGAGAAATTTGTTAACATCCAGTATTGATTTAAGTGTCAGGAAGTCATTTCTGAAAGTATTTGTATGGAGTGTAGCCATGTATGGAAGTGAAACGTGGACGATAAATAGTTTGGACAAGAAGAGAATAGAAGCTTTCGAAATGTGGTGCTACAGAAGAATGCTGAAGATTAGATGGGTAGATTACATAACTAATGAGGAAGTATTGAATAGGATTGGGGAGAAGAGAAGTTTGTGGCACAACTTGACCAGAAGAAGGGATCGGTTGGTAGGACATGTTCTGAGGCATCAAGGGATCACCAATTTAGTATTGGAGGGCAGCATGGAGGGTAAAAATCGTAGAGGGAGACCAAGAGATGAATACACTAAGCAGATTCAGAAGGATGTAGGTGGCAGTAGGTACTGGGAGATGAAAAAGCTTGCACAGGATAGAGTAGCATGGAGAGCTGCATCAAACCAGTCTCAGGACTGAAGACCACAACAACAACAACAACCAAAACCGTTCTTGTTTTCAGAAGGAATTATGTTTATTTGGTTAGTAAGCTGTTGTACAAACGTGAGTGGGTGTACTATAAGAAGTCATTGTAGTATACTCTATGATACGCCCGGCTAACCGTACGGTCTGGTGTAACGCGCTGCTTCCCGAGCGGGAAGGCATGTCGGTCCCCGGCACAAATCCGCCCGACGGATTAGTGTCGAGGTCCGTTGAAATGGACAGTCTGTGGATGTTTTTTAAGGCGGTTTTCCATCTACCTCGGCGAATGTGGGCTGGTTCCCCTTATTCCGCCTCAGTTACACTATGTCGGCGATTGCTGCGCAAGCACTGTCTCCACGTACGCGTACACCACCATTACTCTACCATGCGAACATAGTGGTTACACTCATCTGGAATGAGACGTTCCCGGAGAGGTTCAAATGGTTCAAATGGCTCTGAGCACTATGGGACTTAACATCTATGGTCATCAGTCCCCTAGAACTTAGAACTACTTAAACCGAACAAACCTAGGGACACCACACAACACCCAGTCATCACGAGGCAGAGAAAATCCCTGACCCCGCCGGGAATCGAACCCGGGAACCCGGGCGTGGGAAGCGAGAACGCAACCGCACGACCACGAGCTGCGGACTCCCGGGTGGGGGAGGGGGGGGGGGGTCCACTGGTGGTCGAACCGTACAGTAACCCTAGGTTCAGTGTGGGGCGGTGGTGGGGTGAGTGGACTGCTTTCTGTACCCTGTTGTGTGGGCTACGGCAAGGACAAAGTCTCTCCTTCGTTTTGAGGTCCCCAGTTAAGTATATACATACATACAAACAAGCTGTATGATATTCCAAACTTTTGTTGAGGTGTGTGTAAAAGGTAAGCATATTTTACTAGCATATGAAAAGTAGAGCTTTCTGTGCTATTAATACGAATATTGGTCCTATCTCCTTGACATAACGAGCTGAAATAATATATTCATATGATTAAGTCCAGCGAATTCAAGGAGTTGGAAAATGAACCTAGAAAATATTCATTAATCGTATTTGATTCATTTACAGTAATGTTTTCCTGAGACAGACCATTAAGAATCTGAAACCCAAAGAAACCAGCAGACTGAATGAGAAAATCCTGTTGTATATCATCAAAAACAAAGAGTGAAAATGCCATTGATTAATATTGCTCAAAGAGAAGAAGCAAGAAGTAATATTAAAAAAAAACTTTTATTCAACTTTGATGCCATCTATAATTTATCTTGCTTACAAAATTTTGTGCCTGATTAGTTAATGGAATCGATGGGTTATTTTCAGGCCATCTATTGTTTAATATTGACTGGCACAATTGGGATTGGACGCTAATTTTTGTGTTACTTGAGTGATTATTCGTGAATATTAGAACCTCCCAAAAGAAATGTCAAATTAGCTCTTAATAGCTTGCAACTTAACCAAGATTGTGCTGGCGTACACTGCCGCCAGAACACCTGTCGGCAAAGATGTAGCGAGAATATCGATAGTAGGCGCTGGATGAAGTGCACCTATCATGAGAGGGGCCAGAGACAGACTCACAAGCAACGCGCCGCCAACGCCCTCTCGACAGAAAGTATTTAGGCCGTCGCCGCTGACCGGAGTGCCTCAGTCACTAACTCACTAACTCATTCAGGCTATGCAGGATAAGTAAATGTTCCAGTTCTTGTAAATAAAGAACGGTGTTAATCCACATGTGCATTTGTGTTGTAGAAAGAGGGTACAGGCCACCCTACCAACATCCTCTCCCTTGCGTCCCTACAGTACAAGACTATACAGTGACAACATGGACAGTACAAACATGATACCTGTCTCCGTGGACTGACATTTTATTTTGAAGATCTGCCGACTGGACTTCTGTAACTGTTGCCCTGTGCTCCACCCTATAGAGTATGAGAAGTCCGCAACTCCTGGGGAGGACATATTTTTAATCTCGAAATTACACACTTCTTTCCCTACCCTCTGGACAAATGTTAAATTGTGCAGTAGAAGGAGGAGGTTGTCCTTGTGAGAAAAAATTGTCCAGGTGCGATCAATACTCCGGCGTTGAGAGTTCTGTAGAAACTTAGTTATGTATGTGGAGTGTAGACCATCAATTCCGGGAATCGAGGATCTCGGCGATATTTGTCCACATCGATACTGGCAAGATATCGGTCCAGGAATTCCAAGACTTTCGAGAAAGTTTTATTTAAAGTTTGAAGTGGGATAACAACTGACAAAAGAAGTATTTGCTTCGTGCGATATAGATAGACTAACAATTTTCTGAATTTTTTCCCTTCTTGTTGCCAAAATTTATCATTGTGTGTGTGCCAAGGGGGGGGGGGTGCCATCTAGGTTTTAATGCGTGACTTAGCGAGTGTGTGACATAAATGGCCACATCTTTTGACTGCACTGAGTTAGAAGCTAATTGTAATCCACAAATCTTCGAATTCGAAAGCGAAAAATATACCTATCCAAAAAAGCAGATAAAAATTCACTTGACGCCTTCCAAAGAGACAATCTCCACTCTTTCCAAATTAATAATATAAGTGTAGACCAGATGTGGTTTAAATTCAAAGAAATAGTATCGGCAGCAATTGAGAGATTTATACCAAATGAACTAACAAACGACGGAGCTGGTCCTCCTTGGTACACAAAACGGGTTAGAACACTGTTGCAGAAACAACGAAACAAACATGCCAAATTTAAACAGACGAAAAATCCCCAAGATTGGCGATCCTTTACAGAAGCTCGAAACTTAGCGCGGAGTTCAATGCGAGACACCTATAACAGTTTCCACAACGAAACTTTGTCTCGAAACCTGGCAGAAAATCCAAAGAGATTCTGGTCGTATGTGAAGTATGTTAGCGGCAAGAAACAAGCAATGCCTTCTCTGCGCGATAGCAATGGAGATACTATCGAAGACAGTGCTGCCAAAGCAGAGTTACTAAACACAGCCTCCCGAAATGCCTTCACAAAAGAAGACGAAGTAAATATTCCAGAATTCGAATCGAGAACAGCTGCCAACATGAGTAACGTAGAAGTAAATATCCTCGAAGTAGTGAAGCAACTTAAATCACTTAATAAAAGCAAGTCTTCTAGTCTAGACTCTACACCAGTTAGGTTCCTTTTGGAGTATGCTGATGCATTACCTCCATACTTAACAATCACATACAACCGTTCGCTCGACGAAAGATCTGTACCCAAAGACTGCAAACTTGCACAGGTTACACCAATATTCAAGAAAGGTAGTAGGAGTAATCCACTAAATTACAGGCCCATATCGTTAACGTCGATATGCAGCAGCATTTTAGAACATATATTGTGTTCGAACATAACGAATTACCTCGAAGAAAACGGTCTATTGACACACAGTCAACATGGGTTTAAAAAACATCGTTTCTGTGAAACACAACTAGCTCTCCTTATTCACATGAAGTGTTGAGTGCTATTGACATGGGATTTCAGATCGATTCCGTATTTCTGGATTTCCGGAGGGCTTTTGACACTGTACCAAGCAAGCGGCTCGTAGTGAAACTACGTGCTTATGGACTATCGTCTCAGTTATGTGACTGGATTTGTGACTTCCTGTCAGAGGAGTCACAGTTCGCAGTAATTGACGGAAAGTCATCGAGTAAAACAGAATTGATTTCTGGCGTTCCCCAAAGTAGTGTTATAGGCCCATTGCTGTTCCTTATCTTTATAAACGATTTGGAAGACAATCTGAGCAGCCGTCTTTGTTTGTTTGCAGATGACGCTGTCGTTTGTCGACTAGTAAAGTCATCATACGATCAAAACAAAGTGCAAAACGATTTAGAAGAAATATCGGGAATGGTGCGAAAAATGGCAGTTGACCCTATATAACGAAAGTGTGAGGTCATCCACGTGAGTGCTAAAACGAATTCGTTAAACTTCAGTTACACGATAATTCAACTAAATGCTTAGGTATTACAATTACGAACAAATCAAATTGGAAGGAACACATAGAAAATGTTGTGGGGAAGACTAATCAAAGACTGCGTTTTATTGGCAGGACACTTAGAAAATGCAAGAGACCTACTAAGGAGACTGCCTACACTATGCTTGTCCGTCCTCTTTTAGAATACTGCTGCGCAGTGTGGGATCCTTACCAGATAGGACCGACGGATTACATCGAAAAAGTTCAAAGAAAGGCAGCACGTTTTGTATTATCGCGAAATATGGCAGAGTGTGTCACAGAAATGATGAAGGATTTGGGCCGGACATCATTAAAAGAAAGGCAATTCTCGTTGTGACGGAATCTTCTCACGAAATTCCAGTCACCAACTTTCTCCTCAGAATACGAAAATATTTTGTTGACACCGACATGGGGAGGAACGATCACCAAGTTAAAATAAGGGAAGTCGGAGCTCGTACGGAAAGATATAGGTGTTCATTCTTCCCGCGCGCTATACGAGATTGGAATAATAGAGAATTGTGAAGGTGATACGATGAACTATCTGCCAGGCACTTAAATGTGATTTGCAGAGTATCCATGTAGATGGAGACGTTTGCTATACCGAAAGGGAACATAGACCTTAGTACGTGACATAAATTTCAACTTGATACGTTTACCCGTTCCTAGACCTTAGTACGTGACACAAATTTCAACGTGATACGTTTACCCGTTCCTAGACCTTAGTACGTGACATAAATTTCAAGTTGACACATTTACCTGTTCCTGCGAAAAATTATTTTGAACACTTGTACAGGCAGACGGACGACGAAGTGATCCTGTACGAGATCCGATTTTACAGACTGAGGTATGGACCGTCGATTAGGGACAGATGTAAGGCAGTGTACTTCACCCATACCGGCCGGAGTGGCCGTGCGGTTCTAGGCGCTACAGTCTGGAACCGCGTGACCGCTACGGTCGCAGGTTCGAATCCTGCCTCGGGCATGGATGTTTGTGATGTCCTTAGGTTAGTTAGGTTTAAGTAGTTCTAAGTTCTAGGGGACTGATGACCTCAGATGTTAAGTCCCATAGTGCTCAGAGCCATCTGAACCATTTGACTATCCCGCGGTTTTCCTGTCGTCTAGGTTTCAATCGATACGGTCATGAATCCAAGAGAGGCACTGCTGGTGATATCGTGCTGTTAGCAAAGACAATCGCTCCGGTCGGCTGCTGCTATAGCCCATTACGTTCGCCGCAGTGTCCTAGCGGATACGTTCGTCATACGTTCCACATTGATTCGTGCGGTTTTTCTTTTCCCCCACGTAGTGTTGCTTGTCTGTTAGCACTGACAACTATTCGGAAACGCCGCTGCTCTCGGTCGTTAAGTCGAGGCCGTCGGCCACTGAGTTGTCTGTAGTGAGAGGTAATGCCTTAAATGTGATATTCTCGGCACACTCTTGACACTGTAGATCTCGGAATATCGAATTCAAAAATGGGTGTCCAGCTTCATCTATCATGCTGCGTTCAGAGCCAGTTAATTCTCGTCGTGCGGCCATAATCACATCGTATTTTCACATGAACCACCTGAGTACAAATGACAGCTCCGGCAATCCACTGCCCTTTCATTCCTTGTGTACACAATACTACCGCCATATGTACACTACTGGCCATTAATATTGCTACAACAAGAAGAAATGCAGATGATAGACGGGAATTCATTGGACAATTATACTAGAACTGACAGGCAGTTACATTTTCACGCAATTTGGGTGCATAGACCCTGAGAAATCAGTACCCAGAACAACCACATCCGGCCATAATAACGGCCTTGATACGCCTGGGCATTGAGTCAAACAGAGCTTGAATGGCGTGTATAGGTACAGCTGCCCATGCAGCTTCAACCCGATACCACAGTTCATCAAGAGTAGTGACTGGCGTATTGTGACGAGCCAGTTGCTCGGCCACCATTGACAGACGTTTTCAATTGGTGAGAGATCTGGAGAATGTGCTGGCCATTTTCTGTATCCAGAAAGGCCCGTACAGAACCTGCAACATGCGGTCGTGCGTTATCCTGCTGAAATGTAGGGTTTCGCAGGGATCGAATGAAGGGTAGAGCCACAGGTCGTGTTGTTGTTGTGGTCTTCAGCCCTGAGACTGGTTTGATGCAGCTCTCCATGCTACTCTATCCTGTGAAAGCTTTTTCATCTCCCAGTACCTACTGCAACCTACATCCTTCTGAATCTGCTTAGTGTATTCATATCTTGGTCTCCCTCTACGATTTTTACCCTCCACGCTGCCCTCCAATGCTAAATTTGTGATCCCTTGATGCCTCAAAACATGTCCTACCAACCGATCCCTTCTTCTAGTCAAGTCGTGTCACAAACTTCTCTTCTCCCCAATCCTATTCAATACCTCCTCATTAGTTACGTGATCTACCCACCTTATCTTCAGCATTCTTCTGTAGCACCACATTTCGAAAGCTTCTATTCTCTTCTTGTCCAAACTATTTATCGTTCATGTTTCACTTCCATACATGGCTACACTCCATACGAATACTTTCAGAAATGACTTCCTGACACTTAAATCAATACTGGATGTTAACAAATTTCTCTTCTTCAGAAACGCTTTCCTTGCCATTGCCAGCCTACATTTTATATCCTCTCTACTTCGACCATCATCAGTTATTTTGCTCCCCAAATAGCAAAACTCCTTTACTACTTTAAGTGCCTCATTTCCTAATCTAATTCGCTCAGCATCACCCGACTTAATTAGACTACATTCCATTATCCTTGTTTTGCTTTTGTTGATGTTCATCTTATATCCTCCTTTCAAGACACTGTCCATTCCATTCAACTGCTCTTCCAAGTCCTTTGCTGTCTCTGACAGAATTACAATGTCATCGGCGAACCTCAAAGTTTTTATTTCTTCTCCACGAATTTGAATACCTTCTCCGAATTTTTCTTTTGTTTCCTTTACTGCTTGCTCAATATACAGATTGAACAACATCGGGGAGAGGCTACAACCCTGTCTTACTCCCTTCCCAACCACTGCTTCCCTTTCATGTCCCTCGACTCTTATAACTGCCATCTGGTTTCTGTACAAATTGTAAATAGCCTTTCGCTCCCTGTATTTTACCCCTGCCACCAGTAGAATTTGAAAGAGAGTATTCCAGTCAACATAGTCAAAAGCTTTCTCTAAGTCTACAAATGCTAGAAACGTAGGTTTGCCTTTCCTTAATCTTTCTTCTAAGATAAGTCGTAAGGTCAGTATTGCCTCACGTGTTCCAGTGTTTCTACGGAATCCAAACTGATCTTCCCCGAGGTCAGCTTCTACTAGTTTTTCCATTCGTCTGTAAAGAATTCGTGTTAGTATTTTGCAGCTGTGACTTATTAAGCTGATAGTTCGGTAATTTTCACATCTGTCAACACCTGCTTTCTTTGGGATTGGAATTATTATATTCTTCTTGAAGTCTGAGGGTATTTCGCCTGTTTCATACATCTTGCTGACCAGGTGGTAGAGTTTTGTCAGGACTGGCTCTCCCACGGCCGTCAGTAGTTCCAATGGAATATTGTCTACTCCGGGGGCCTTGTTTCGACTCAGGTCTTTCAGTGCTCTGTCAAACTCTTCACGCAGTATCATATCTCCCATTTCATCTTCATCTACATCCTCTTCCATTTCCATAATATTGTCCTCAAGTACATCGCCCTTGTATAGACCCTCTATATACTCCTTCCACCTTTCTGACTTCCCTTCTTTGCTTAGAACTGGGTTGCCATCTGAGCTCCTGATATTCATACAAGTGGTTCTGTTCTCTCCAAAGGTCTCTTTAATTTTCCTGTAGGCAGTATCTATCTTACCCCTAGTGAGACAAGCCTCTACATCCTTACATTTGTCCTCCAGCCATCCCTGCTTAGCCATTTTGCACTTTCTGTCGATCTCATTTTTGAGACGTTTGTATTCCTTTTTGCCTGCTTCATTTACTGCATTTTTATATTTTCTCCTTTCATCAATTAAATTCAATATTTCTTCTGTTACCCAAGGATTTCTACTAGCCCTCGTCTTTTTACCTACTTGATCCTCTGCTGCCTTCACTACTTCATCCCTCAAAGCTTCCCATTCTTCTTCTACTGTATTTATTTCCCCCATTCCTGTCAATTGCTCCCTTATGCTCTCCCTGAATCTCTGTACAACCTCTGGTTCTTTTAGTTTATCCAGGTCCCATCTCCTTAAATTCCCACCTTTTTGCAGTTTCTTCAGTTTCAATCTGCATAACCAATAGATTGTGGTCAGAGTCCACATCTGCCCCTGGAAATGTCTTACAATTTAAAACCTGGTTCCTAAATCTCTGTCTTACCATTATATAATCTATCTGATACCTTTTAGTATCTCCAGGGTTCTTCCATGTATACAACCTTCTTTCATGATTCTTAAACCAAGTGTTAGTTATGATTATGTTGTGCTCTGTGCAAAATTCGACCAGGCGGCTTCCTCTTTCATTTCGGTCCCCCAATACATATTCACCTACTATGTTTCCTTCTCTCCCATTTCCTACACTCGAATTCCAGTCACCCATGACTATTAAATTTTCGTCTCCCTTCACAATCTGAATAATTTCTTTTATTTCATCATACATTTCTTCAATTTCTTCGTCATCTGCAGAGCTAGTTGGCATGTAAACTTGTACTACTGTAGTAGGCGTGGGCTTCGTATCTATCTTGGCCACAATAATGCGTTCACTATGCTGCTTGTAGTAGCTTACCCGCATTCCTATTTTCCTATTCATTATTAAACCTACTCCTGCATTACCCCACAGGTCGTAACACATCTGAATTGTAACTTCCGCTGTTCAAAGTGCCGTCAATGCGAACAAGAGGTGACCGAGACGTGTAACCAATGGCACCCCATACCATCACGCCGGGTGATACGCCAGTATGGCGATGACGAATACACGCTTCCAATGTGCGTTCACCGCCATGTCGCCAATCACGGATGCGACCATCATGATGCTGTAAACAGAACCTGGATTCATCCGAAAAAATGACGTTTTGCCATTCGTGCACCCAGGTTCGTCGTTGAGTACACCATCGCAGGCGCTGCTGTCTGTGATGCAACGTCATGGGTAACCGCAGCCATGGTCTCCGAGCTGATAGTCCATGCTGCGGCAAACGTCGTCGAACTGTTCGTGCAGATGGTTGTTGTCTTGGAAACGTCCCCATCTGTTGACTCAGAGATCGAGACGTGGCTGCGCGATCCGTTACAGCCATGCGGATAAGATGCCTGTCATCTCGACTGCTAGTGATACGAGGCCGTTGGGATCCAGCACGGCGTTCCGTATTACCCTCCTGAACGCACCGATTCCAAATTCTGTAACAGTCATTGGATCTCGACCAACGCGAGCAGCAATGTCACGATAAACCTCAATCGCGATAGGCTACAATCCGACCTTTATCAAAGTCGGAAACGTGACGGTACGCATTTCTCCTCCTTACACGAGGCATCACAACAACGTTTCACCAGGCAACGCCGGTCAACTGCTGTTTGTGTATGAGAAATCGGTTGGAATCTTTCCTCATGTCAGTACGTTGTAGGTGTCGCCACCGGCGCCAACCTTGTGTGAATGCTCTGAAAAGCTAATCATTTGCAAAATACAGCATCTTCTTCCTGTTGGTTAAATTTAGCGTCTGTAGCACGAAATCTTCGTGGTGTAGCAATTTTAGTGGCCAGTAGTGTATATGTGCATATCCCTATCCTACGACATCCATCATCGTAGTGCACAAGTTCGTATCGAGAGCTTTTAGGAACACCCGTGTCAACTAGTACAGTAATCAAACTTTACCTGTACTTCCTCCTCCTCTCCAGATGCAGTTCAACACATACGACACCTTACACGAACATCAGGTGTAGTGTGACTAGCATTGGAGAGATAGTCAGCTGGTGCATTGTAGTGTAATCAACCCGGACGTTTGCCTGACGTAATTTCGGGACATGAAAGTTAGTATTGAGACCTTTTGTAAACAATGGTGTCGACTACTACAGTAATGGAAATTAACCTACCCCTTGAGATACATTTCGATGCCTAGGAGATTTTACACAAGTTACAGGTCTGGTTAGTATAGAGAAAATTTTAAATAGTGGTATCGGTTACTACAGTAATGGAAATTTAGCTACCACGGTATACATTTCGACAACTAGAAGATTTTACACACGTCTGTAGACTGGTTAGGATAGGACAGGCAGTCGACCGTTGCCTTACAGGGGGAACCATACCGGCATTGGCTTGAAGTAATTTAGGAAAACCACGGAAAAGGAAGATCAGTAGCTGGGTGGTGAGGCTAGAGCTGCTTCCGTCGGCGTTTCCGCATCTCGGCGCCATATCGACAGCCCTCCCTCCTGCCCAGCGTCTTTGTCGGTGGGGCGACACTTCCCGCCCGGTTCTGCTACTCCACACACTGCTTCCCTCCCAGCCAACAAACACACACACACACACACACACACACAAGAGGGGTGGCAGGGAATCCGGGACTCGGGCCCGCTTCCCGCAGGACCATTAATCACGGCCGCCGAGGTGGCGAGGAGGCGGAAGAGGGGTCCCCGGGGACGTAGCGGATCCCGCCGAGAGAAGACGTCGTCAGCCGGAAGTCCCGGGACCTCATGCGGGAGGTAGGAGGGTGCGTAGCAGCGCTGTCTGCAGAGCCCGCCAGACTTACCACGCGCCAGTCCTGCGAGACCGGGGAGAAACGCCGAATCTCTGCGAACGGCGAGGACGAGAGGCCGTAATTTCAGCCTCTCGTCCAAATTTAGGTCACCAGTCTGCGGGACTGTGATTTCACCTGCACGAGTATAAACCACACTTCATCAGAACAGGCCTCGGAAGACCCGACGGTACCGACCAACCGCCGTGTCGTCCTCAGCTGGATGTGGTGGGACACGTGGTTAGCATACTGCTCTCCCGGCCGTTGTCAATTTTCATTACCGGAGCTGCTATACACTGTCGGTAAACTGAAGAGCGAACTAGCGAGTCCCCACTCCGTCAAGTCAGCTACGTCACGAGGCGCTTCTACTGGCTGTTTCACAACGTAGTACCGACCCTGCCGCGGCGCGCGCTTGAAATCTGTGGCGACGCCGTGTACAGATACGGCGCGACTGCGTTTATTTTTACACAAATGAATTAAGACCATAAGGATGCAAAAAAGATAGCTTGTTTCGAAACACATTATAGAGTAAATAATATTAACATAAGAACGGAAGTCAGGATTCTACTACAAACATAGGACTGAATGACTGTTCATGAATGTGTGTTCCTCTATTGCTATTCGTAAAACGAACCCCATACAATGCAATCAATATTTAGAATTTAAGGCTTGTTCCTTCTTTGTGTTTCTACTAAAAGGTAGAAGTTTTCTTTGAAGGACGTAGCGAGGTAGTGCAGTGGCTAGCACAGTGGACTCGCATTCGGGAGGACGATGGTTCAATCCCGCGTCCGCCCATCCTGATTTGGTTTTCCATGATTTCCCCTAAATCGCTCCAGGCACATGCCGAGATGGTTCCTGTGAAAGGGCACGGCCGACTTCCTTCCCTAATCCGATGAGACCGATGACCTCGCTGTCTGGTCTCCTCACCCCAAACAACCCAACCCCAACCCAAATGCATTTAAACTTAACAATTCTTGCAACTCGAAGAGTGTTTAAAAAGTAAGCAGAAATTTATAATTTTGTGTGTTTTATTAGTTCGATTGGCACTACTTTTTTATCGCTGTCTCAAAAGTATGTGTACAATATAATGCGTATTGGGTATTTACTCTGTTGTCAGTTGTCAAAAAGGTTACATGTGTTGTGGCAGCATCAACGAATATTTGTTTTGTATAAAAATACATTAGAGAACTTCCATTAAATTTTGTTAGAGGAATGGAATAAAATGTATGAAATTCTTAGAAATGTTAAATATTGCTTTTGGTGAACCTGTTATGAGTAAACCAAGGGCATACAATTGGTACAAAAAATTCAAAGCAGGCCTTAAAGGACAGCGGTTTTACAAGCATGGATGAGATTAAAAATGCACAGTTAAGAGACCTATAAACTATCACGAAGAAACAGTTCGTTAAGTGTTTCGGGAATTGGAAAAAGCACTAGCATAAGTGTACAGTATGTAATTAGTAATATTTTGAAGAGGATAACATTGCTGTAGATTAACGAATAAAGTGCACCTCGTAGGTCAAGCTTTTTGCTTGGAAGTCCAGAATCGGTGTACATGTTCCGAAGAAAATTTCAGTACTGTTTGGAATAGCTATTGGGCACATGTTTTAAGCAATTTGTCTTAGAATCAGTTGAATTGTGACCGAGATAGAGATTTAGTGTTCCATAAGCATCAAAGGTTTTACATGATTTTGAAACTGTCTATAACGATGGGTTACCTCCTAAAATTATTAGTTTTCCTTCGTGGCGATTCCAGTAAACCATGCAGCTTATTTTCACTTTCCTTCCTTATGCGTCCGATTGTGCGAGGCTGACGTTAGCATAAATTGCCGCCCTTTGATTGGGACTGGTAATATTACTATAGTTGTAGATCTTTTTGGGTCGCCTCTTTAATACACGCTGCAATAACGTTACAGACGATCGAACGCTCGTTATTCCCCAAATACCTCCTCTACTTCGTGATCTGCACATTTTCTTGCAATGCTAGACGATTATCCATCACCTCCGGATATCGAAGCATATCAGTAAGTATACAAAGTTAATTGACTGACACTAGCAACTAAGATCCTACGAACAGAAACGACGTACATCACCGCACGCCGATCTACACCGCTAGACAGGTAACAGGCAACAGATTTTGGGTCCCCCTGTAGGCCGGTGGCAACGTTCTTCCGGGAAAGGCCACTTCCCCCACCAAAAGCGCTGCTCGCTCTTGAGTTTACAGACAGACTATACTTCTCAATCAATCAGCTGCTCAATTGGCCTTAAGCCGTCAGCACACGGGCCGTGCTGTCGAACGTTAACGTTGAGCGTGGCAAGTTCAACGTGCTGCTGAACGCTCAGGAACGATGCGACTTGTGCATACGGTACGTGGGCTCCAACGTGGTATACGCGATCGCAACGCACTCCAGCGGCAGTTGAGGGATGTTTCTAGTTCGTAAATCACACTGATTACTCAACGGGCGCGCGTAAAATTACCACGGTAGCTCTATTAAAACGCACATTTCCTCCATTGTCCACGAAAAGGAAAGTACCATGTCCAATCAATAAGGACACAGGCTTATAAACGTTCCATTACGAACAGTGCGGTTCAAATTTGGAATACTTCTCCGCATAAGGCCAACATTATTTCATCATTCCCACATTTTAGTACCTCCCCCCATGAACCATGGACCTTGCCGTTGGTGGGGAGGCTTGCGTGCCTCAGCGATACAGATAGCCGTACCGTAGGTGCAACCACAACGGAGGGGTATCTGTTGAGAGGCCAGACAAACGTGTGATTCCTGAAGAGGGGAAGCAGCCTTTTCAGTAGTTGCAAGGGCAACAGTCTGGATGATTGACTGATCTGGCCTTGTAACAATAACCAAAACGGCCTTGCTGTGCTGGTACTGCGAACGGCTGAAAGCAAGGGGAAACTACGTCCGTAATTTTTCCCGAGGGCATGCAGCTTTACTGTATGATTAAATGATGATGGCGTCCTCTTGGGTAAAATATTCCGGAGGTAAAATAGTCCCCCATTCGGATCTCCGGGCGGGGACTACTCAAGAGGATGTCGTTATCAGGAGAAAGAAAACTGACGTTCTACGGATCGGAGCGTGGAATGTCAGATCACTTAATCGGGCAGGCAGGTTAGAAAATTTAAAAAGGGAAGTGGATAGGTTAAAGTTAGATATAGTGGGAATTAGTGAAGTTTGATGGCAGGAGGAACAAGACTTCTGGTCAGGTGACTACAGGGTTATAAACACAAAATCAAGTAGGGGTAATGCAGGAGTAGGTTTAATAATGAATAGGAAAATAGGAATGCGGGTAAGCTACTACAAATAGCATAGTGAACGCATTGTTATGGCCAAGATAGATACGAAGCCCACACCTACTACAGTAGTACAAGTTTATATGCCAACTATCTCTGCAGATGACGAAGAAATTGAAGAAATGTATGATGAAATAAAAGAAATTATTCAGATAGTGAAGGGAGATGAAAATTTAATACTCATGGGTGACTGTAATTCGAGTGTAGGAAAAGGGAGAGAAGGAAACGTAGTAGGTGGATATGGATTGGGGCTAAGAAATGAAAGAGGAAGCCGCCTAGTAGAATTTTGCACAGAGCACAACTTAATCATAGCTAACACTTGGTTTAAGAATCATGAAAGAAGGTTGTATACATGGAAGAACCCTGGAGATACTAAAAGGTATCAGATAGATTATATAATGGTAACACAGAGATTTAGGAACCAGGTTTTAAATTGTAAGACATTTCCAGGGGCAGATGTGGACTCTGACCACAATCCATTGGTTATGACCTGTAGATTAAAACTGAAGAAACTGCAAAAAGGTGGGAACTTAAGGAGATGGGACCTGGATAAACTGAAAGAACCAGAGGTTGTACAGAGTTTCAGGGAGAGCATAGGGGAACAATTGACAGGAATGGGGGAAAGAAATACAGTAGAAGAAGAATGGGTAGCTTTGAGGGATGAAGTAGTGAAGGCAGCAGAGGATCAAGTAGGTAAAAAGACGAGGGCTAGTAGAAATCCTTGGGTAACAGAAGAAATATTGAATTTAATTGATGAAAGGAGAAAATATAAAAATGCAGTAAATGAAGCAGGCAAAAAGGAATACAAACGTCTCAAAAATGAGATCGACAGGAAGTGCAAAATGGCTAAGCAGGGATGGCTAGAGGACAAATGTAAAGATGTAGAGGCTTATCACACTAGCGGTAAGATAGATACTGCCTACAGGAAAATTAAAGAGACCTTCGGAGATAAGAGAACCACTTGTATGAACATCAAGAGCTCAGATGGAAACCCAGTTCTAAGCAAAGAAGGGACAGCAGAAAGGTGGAAGGAGTATACAGAGGGTCTATACAACGGCGATGTACTTGAGGACAATATTATGGAAATGGAAGAGGATGCAGATGAAGATGAAATGGGAGATACGATACTGCGTGAAGAGTGACAGAGCACTGAAAGACCTGAGCCAAAACAAGGCCCCCGGAGTAGACAACATTCCATTGGAACTACTGTTGGCCTTGAGAGAGCCACTCCTGACAAAACTCTACCATCTGGTGAGCAAGTGTATGAGACAGGCGAAATACCCTCAGACTTCAAGAAGAATATAATAATCACAATCCCAAAGAAAGCAGGTGTTGACAGATGTGAAAATTACCGAACAATCAGTTTAATAAGCCACAGCTGCAAAATACTAACACGAATTCTTTACAGACGAATGGAAAAACTGGTAGAAGCGGACCTCGGGGAAGATCAGTTTGGATTCCATAGAAATACTGGAACACGTGAGACAATACTGACCTTACGACTTATCTTAGAAGAAAGACTAAGGAAAGGCAAACCAACGTTTCTAGCATTTGTAGACTTAGAGAAAGCTTTTGACAATGTTGACTGGAATACTCTCTTTCAAATTCTACTGGTGGCAGGGGTAAAATACAGGGAGCGAAAGGCTATTTACAATTTGTACAGAAACCAGATGGCAGTTATAAGAGTCGAGGGACATGAAAGGGAAGCAGTTGTTGGGAAGGGAGTAAGACAGGGTTGTAGCCTCTCCCCGATGTTATTCAGTCTGTATATTGAGCAAGCAGTAAAGGAAACAAAAGAAAAATTCGGAGTAGGTATTAAAATCCACGGAGAAGAAATAAAAACTTTGAGGTTCGCCGATGACATTGTAATTCTGTCAGAGACAGCAAAGGACTTGGAAGAGCAGTTGAATGGAATGGATAGCGCCTTGAAAGGAGGATATAAGATGAACATCAACAAAAGCAAAACGAGGGTAATGGAATGTAGTCGAATTAAGTCGGGTGATGCTGAGGGAATTAGATTAGGAAATGAGACACTTAAAGTAGTAAAGGAGTTTTGCTATTTGGGGAGCAAAATAACTGATGATGGTCGAAGTAGAGACGATGTAAAATGTAGACTGGAATGGCAAGGAAAGCGTTTCTGAAGAAGAGAAATTTGTTAACATCGAGTATAGATTTAAGTGTCAGGAAGTCATTTCTGAAAGTATTTGTATGGAGTGTAGCCATGTATGGAAGTGAAACATGGACGATAAATAGTTTGGACAAGAAGAGAATAGAAGCTTTCGAAATGTGGTGCTACAGAAGAATGCTGAAGATTAGATGGGTAGATTACATAACTAATGAGGAAGTATTGAATAGGATTGGGGGGAAGAGAAGTTTGTGGCACAGCTTGACCAGAAGAAAGGATCGGTTGGTAGGACATGTTCTGAGGCATCAAGGGATCACCAATTTAGTATTGGAGGGCAGCGTGGAGGGTAAAAATCGTAGAGGGAGACAAGAGATGAATACACTAAGCAGATTCAGAAGGATGTAGGTTGCAGTAGGTACTGGGAGATGAAGAAGCTTGCACAGGATAGAGTAGCATGGAGAGCTGCATCAAACCAGTCTCAGGACTGAAGACCACAACAACAACATTTTAGTAAAACCCCAAGGTCAGTCTTACTTGATCACTCTTCTTACCCAGAACCTTTGCAACACATAAATTGCGAAGCGTAAAGGAATAAGGAGAAAACATCTTCATACAAGTAGCGCAAGCTGTCCTGTAGATTAAGCCAATCGAACAAAGTTACCCCTCAAAAAAAGGTTAGCTTATATTTACATAATATCAAATATTATAGTATATACTTATATTAATACTTATATAATTATATTAAGGCACTATACAACAGTGATTCTTCCAGAAGCAATCTATGCAGCTGAAACAATGCTGATTGATGGTCATTCTAAAATTAAGGAAATAGAAAAGCAGGAAAGAAAAATTCTCAGGAAGACTTACGGTCCAATCAACAAAAATGGCATTTGGATGAAGAGACCACAAAACGAGCTCTATAGAAAGATCAACATAGTAACAGATGAAATCCGAAAGCGCCGAGCCAAATTTTATACACACATCTACAGGATGGAAGACTCCAGAACAGCAAAGAAATTATTCAATATTATAACAAGAAGTAAATGTGTCACGGAATGGCTGAAAGAAGTCCAGAGGGATCTACAGCAGATCAACATAAAAAATCTCGAAGATCGCACCGAGTGCCGTCATAAAATCACAAGTGTGAAGTTTGGGGAAAGAACATCGAGTCAGCCTGGTAAAAAATGGACAGAGGAACGGAAGAAGGAGCATTCTGAGAGGATGAGGAGGTTTTGGGAAGCAAAGAAGGAAAACATCCGAAGATGAAATTATGAATTCAAGTTCAATCGCTCTCCTAAAGGGGAACAGTCGTTATAATAATAATAATAATAATAATAATAATAATATACTTATATTAAACTAATAATAAAGTATCAGACCCTAATAAAAACGCGAATGCTAGGAAAAAAATTTTGGAAGGGTCAAGACGGACTACTCATTACGCTTCACCCACAACATTGTTTTCGTCTCTATGCCTATATAATGGTACCTGTTGCTTGTGCGCCACTACTCTCTCAGAAGGAAGTGTGTCGCTTACATGGATATGTCTTCTCTTTTTTTTTATTATGTTACAAATAAGTGACCACCAGAATTACCCCACATCCTTGTTCCATTATTTGAGATGCGTGACTGAAACGAATGACTGTGAGATCTCGTGAGAGTAGCCAGTAGCTGTAGTTTCGTCTGCTCCTCCAGTTTTGCCAACAGCTTTAGGGAAAAGCAGAAAGGCAGAGAGGTCAGCTTTGGTCATCAGAACTGGTACAATAGCACATAAAAGCGTAAGGTAGGTAGATAAGACGTCTGCATCTTTGGCTTTACTACATATTTGTGTGTTTTGCCGAAGCTACAACTGGGTCTTTTCTTCGTATGTTTTGTGCCATGTGCTACCATGTGTTCATCAGCACACGTTCTGTATCACATCTCTAGCCAAGATACTCTCTGCTGAGTAGTCATTGTGTTTTGCGGTAGTTTTGATAACAAAAATGTGGTATTTATTTCGATGTGTTGGTGTGTCGTGGCATAAACCGATGTACGAGCTCTAGATTCGTTTTCCTGTTCCCTTCCCCCTTGGTTTCCCAGAGAAAACCACATTATTGTTCGATTTGGTGCCCTGATACATTTCACTGAATCTTCGTGTAAAGTAGGGGACCACACCTACTTATCATTTTGTAAATGCTGCTGTTTTGTCTGTACTTGGTCCATATTCAATCAAATTGTTTAATAAATCATTCAGACCATATGTTGAAAAGTAACTCACGATTTCTATATTGCAGTTCCATCCCTTTTCTCTAGTGTAGTTGTGGAAGAATGAGATGAAAATCTCATTAATAAATCAGAAGCCCTACTCTGTCTCCATGGTCGACATGTTAGACGTAGAAGATAGTTATTCATTGCGCTTCCTTTTAAATGATTATCATATTCTGATAGTGAGTGGACCTGGAGTTAAATCTTAAGGGAGAAGAGCTCTCTATTGAAATAACTATTTTAATCCATCGTCCACTTCCACATTTTAATAGTAATAGGTATTTTTCACACAATCAAACAAAAACAAGCATCGGCCGAAGACGCATTGAAGGCCCAACGGCACCGACCGACCGCCGTGTCATCCTCAGCCCTTAGGTGTAATTGGATGTGCATGGGGTTCTCCCACCCATTGTCAGTTTTCATGACTGGTGCCGTTACTTCTCAATCAAGTAGTTCCTCAGTTTGCCTCATAAGGATCTGAGTGCACCCTGCTTGCCAACAGCACTCGGCAGACCCGAATGGTGACCCATCCAAGTGCTATCCAAACCCGACAGTGTTTAACTTTGCTGACCTGACGGGAACCGGTGTCACCACTGTGGCAAGGCCATTCGATGGCTACGTTTCACACAGCCTGACAAAAAAAGTGAAGGATGCAGGAGGCATGGTCACATACCGCATAACTTCATGCATGTACACACCATCAGCATGTATGGCAATGATTAAAGTTGCAATTCTCTGTCACAGGTAGTATGGTCACCAGAGTGGGTTAGTGTTGTTCATAGTTTGGACCTGATAGGATACAAGGGCATGAACATCATCAGTTGTTGAATGATCACTGTGCAGGACACAGATGCTCCATACTTGTGTGAGGCAGCATCATCAGCACCAGACAGAGTTTGAAAGGGCCTCCATTTGGTCGGCTGGTCGAATATTGCAGTATCCAGATTTGTTGGGCATTTGGGTGTGACAGCGGCCAGATGTTGGGCCACATGGGGGCATGAGGGCAGACAAGCTCGTTGCCAAGGTTCTGGTCGACCATGTACAACCACCTCAAGGAAGCATCACTTTATCATGAACCAGTCACGTTGTAATGCCTTGACAGCTGCGTCTGCAATTCGAGAAAAAATAATAGACTCCCTGCAAAATTCTGTGTCGTCTCACAGCATTGGTCAGAGAGAAGCAGCAACCAGCCTAGGGAACAGCCATCCTATGCGTAACCTGCAGTTGATGAATGGCGTGGTATGCTGTTCAGCGATGAATCGCGGTTTTGCAGAACTCCGCATGCCCATCTATGGTCTCAGTCTTCCAATTCTGGGGTTACAGTGTGGGGATCCATCTTGTATGACTTAGGTTACAGCAGGCGACTCTGATGGACAAAGGTACGCCACGGACATAGGCGTAAAACGAAGCGTAGAGCTATAGATAGAGAGGCGCTGAATGAAAGACATTCGCCTGTCTAGAGAGCAATGCTTGATGCCTTCAGTGACTACCGTAGCAGAATATTGTCGAGTGATCTTTCGCAGAACCCAAAGAAATGCTGTTTGAATGTAAAGGCTGTTAGTGGCACCAAAGTTAGTGTACAGTCCACGGTGAATACGGTAGGAACTGAAATTCAGGATAGCAATGCAAATGTTCGTTTACAAAAGGAAACCCAGGTGAATTGCTCCAATATGCAAAACTGGTGCATTTGGGGGAGCTGAGAATCTGCATTTGGCGATGAACTGGTGACTGTGTGGTGTGCAATGTCCAGTCACGGAATAGTCGGTGCGATATTCCTTGATGACTACCAAACGGTACGTGAAGATTTTGGAAGATAATTTCATCTCTATTATCCAAAGTGATCATAAATTCGACAAGATGTGGTTCATACTAGACCGAGCTCGACCCTGTCGAAGCAGAGAGTTTTTGATGTCCTCGAGGAGCACTTTGGGAACCGCATTCTGGCTCTGGGGCACCCAGAGGCCATTGGCATGGGCATCGATTGGCCACCATATTCTCCGAGCTGGACACATGTGATTCCTTTTTGTGGGACTATATTAGAGACAAGCACTCCGACTGCTGGCCACAAGTGGCCCATAGAGACCATCCAACCGCCGTGTCATCCTCAGCTGAGGATGCGGATAGGAGGGGCGTGTGGTCAGCACACCGCACACCCGGTCGTTATGATGGTTTTCTGTGACCGGAGCCGATACTGTTCGGTCGAATAGCTCCTCAATTGGCATCACGAGGCTGAGTGCACCCCGAAAAATGGCAACAGCGGATGGCGGCCTGGATGGTCAGCCATCCAAGTGCCGGCCACGCCCGACAGCACTTAACTTTGGTGATCTGACGGGAACCGGTGTATCCACTGCGGCAAGGCCGTTGCCATATTAAAGACAAGGTGTACAGCAATAACCCCAAAACGATTGCTGAGCTGAAAACAGCCATTCAGGGCGTCATCGACAGCATCGACTTTCCGACACGTCAGCGGGTCATGAAGGATTAATCTAATCTCTTGAGGAGCGCAGCTTAAGGAAGGAGATTGAGAAAGAAGTCTTGCGGTCTTAATGAAGACGGTAGACAGCAAGTCTTTGTTAGGGGCGGACAGTTCTGTTATGGGGGAGAGAACCCGAAAGTTATCAGAGCTCGCTGTTGACTGACGCGACAGAAAATTGTTCGGATGCCGGCTGAATTAGCGGGAGGAGCCAAGTCTAGATGCCTCGGCTGTTTGTGTGTGTGGGGTGTGGGGTGGGGGGGTGGAGAGGGGGGTAAATTAGGGAGGGTGAAAGGGAAGATTGCTTTAATTAAGACACCGACAGCGCCCTAGGAGGCAGGCGTTCGATTTTCGTTGGTTGGATAACTGGAGTGACAGACGGTGGGTGCGCGTAGGAATTCTTCCACCCTCGATGAAGCAAAACAACCTGCTGCAGGTCCTTCCGTAAGAGGGGACGTGCATGAAAATATGAAAAAAATGACAAACTTAGAGTTATTTTTTATTCACTGGTACAACCCATTGGCAATACGCCCTGAAGTATCATAATCCAAATCACATGCTACACTACTGGCCATTAAAATTGCTGCACCAAGAACAAATGCAGGTGATAAACGGACATTCATTGGACAAATATATTATACTAAAACTGACATGTGATTACATTTTCACGCAATTTGGGTGCATAGATCCTGAGAAATCAGTACCCAGAACAACCACCTCTGGCCGTAATAACGGCCTTGATACGCCTGGGCATTGAGTCAGACAGAGCTTGGATGGCGTGCTGCCCAGGCAGCTTCAACAAGATACCACAGTTCATCAAGAGTAGTGACTGGCGTGTTGTGACGAGCCAGTTGCTCGGCCACCATTGACCAGACGTTTTCAATCGGTGAGAGATATGGAGAATGTGCTGGCCAGGGCAGCACTCGAACATTTTCTGTATCCGGAAAGGACCGTCCAAGACCTGCAACATGCGGTCGTGCATTATCCTGCTGAAATGTAGGGCAGAGCCACCGGTCGTAACACATCTGAAATGTAACGTCCACTGTTCAAAGTGCCGTCAGTGCGAACAAGAGGTGACCGAGACGTTTAACCAATGGCACCCCATACCATCATGCCGGGTGATACGCCAGTATGGCGATGACGAATACACGCTTCCAATGTGCGTTCACCGCGATGTCGCCAAACAGGGATGCGACCATCATGATGCTGTAAAAAGAACCTGGATTCATCCAAAAAAATTACGTTTTGCCACTCGCGCACCCAGGTTCGTCGTTGAGTACACCATCGCAGGCGCTCCTGTCTGTGATGCAGCGTCAAGGGTAACCGTAACCATGGTCTCCGAGCTGATAGTCCATGCTGCTGCGAACGCCGTCGAACTGTTCATGCAGTGGTTATTGTCTTGCAAACGTCCCCACCTGTTGACTCGATCGAGACGTGGCTGCACGATCCGTTACAGCCATGCGGATAAGATGCCTGTCATCTCGACTGTTAGTGATACGACGCCGTTGGGATCCAGCACGGCGTTCCGTATTACCCTCTTGAAACAACCGATTCCATATTCTGCTAACAGTCTTTAGATCTCGACCAACACGAGCAGCAATGTCGCGATACGATAAACCGCAATCGCGATAGGCTACAATCCGACCTTTATCAACGTCGGAAACGTGATGGTAGGCAATTCTCCTCCTTACACGAGGCATCACAACAACGTTTCACCAGGCAACGCCGGTCAACTGCTGTTTGTGTGTGAGAAATCGGTTGGAAACTTTCTTCATGTCAGCACGTTGTGTCACCACCGGCGCCAACCTTGTGTTAATGCTCTGAAAAGCTAATCATTTGCATATCGCAGCATCTTCGTCCTATCGGTTAAATTTCGCGTCTGTATCACGTCATCTTCGTGGTGTAGCTATTGTAATGGGCAATAGTGTAAATGCCACACAAAAAAAGAAATGTGTTCATCCTGCCACGCCCACTTGGCGAAGAGATTCTTCAGTATTTTTGGCATGCCCAGAGGGATGGCATTCCTTACAATCACAAGGAAAGACTTCTTGAATCGGTCTGGACGTCATCAAGCCAACATTCAGGTTTCTGTCCAGCCTCGAGCATCTGAAAAAGTGAGTTCATGGCAAAACCCAGAATCCTAATGACTCTCTAAACGCCCTTATTTGGAAACGTATCCCCAAAACAACGTTCTGCTCAGCTATGATAGTTAAAATTGCTGTTTATGACGCAGTTATTGCATTAATGGTGGCAAAGAGAGAATAAAAGTATTGCAGAGAATGGGCTTGAAGACTGGAGCAGGAACTCGAGATATCTTGAAGAGAACACACACAAAAGATATAAAAGAAGAAGCCAGAATAGAAGTGTTGAAGGAAAGGAGGGTGCTTAGTGCAGTTCTGGAGCCTCCTGATGCAGGGCATGGCAAGGAAAAAGTAAGTTCAACTTTAAAGAGTATTTTTTCAGAATTATCATTTTCATTATTCAGGTACGCTTTTCTCAGAAAACCACAAAACAGCTTATAGCAGTTTTTGACTCAGCAGCCTTGTAACTTTCACCATAAGAATGCTAAATATACTTGCAATACGAGGTGCGGCTAGAAAAAAACCGGAATGATGCTGGAAAAAACATTTATTTACAATTATTTACAATTTCATGTTATCTCCTTCAATGTACTCTCCTCCTCGGTCTCTACACCGCTCCATACGAATTTTCCACTGTTCATAGCAATGCTGCAGATCATTTTCGGTAAGTCCATACATTACTTCCGTCGCTTTTTCTTTTACTGCTTCAACAGTCTCAAATCTAGTTCCTTTCAAAGCTGACTTGACTTTAGGGCAAAGAAAAAAGTCACAGGGGGCCAAATCAGGTGAGTAGGGTGGATGATCTAAGATGGGAATGTTGTGTTTTGCCAAAAACGTCTTCACTGACAACGCACTGTGAGCTGGGGCATTGTCTTGGTGAAGGATCCATGACTTTTTTCTCCACAAATCGTTCCGTTTTCTCCGTACTCGCTCACGTAGGATAGCCAGGACGCTAATGTAGTAATGCTGATTCACTGTTTGTCCCTCTGGTACCCAATCAATGTGCACAATCCCTTTGATGTCAAAAAAAAAACAACCATCATTGCCTTGAATTTCGATTTTGACATTCGTGCTTTTTTTTTGTCATGGAGAACCAGGAGTTTTCCAGTGCATCGATTTTGTAAGAAGGTGGGATCACTTTCAATGTTTTCCAGGATGTCAGAACAAATCATTCTTCGGCGTTCCTTCTGTTCAATTGTGAGACACTTTGGAACCATTTTTGAACACACTTTGTTCATGTTGAAACTTTCATGAAGAATCTGCCTAACACTTTCCTTGTCAACTCCTGTTAACTCAGACACTGCTCTGATTGTTAAACGGCGATCTTGTCGAACAAGTTTACCGATTTTTTCAATGTTTGCCTCAGTTTTTGCTGACAATGGTCTGCCAGTGCGAGTGTCATCACTGGTGTCTTCGCGGCCATCTTTAAATCGTTTAAACCACTCAAACACTTGTGTTCGCGATAAACAATCATCGCCGTACACTTGTTGTAACATTATAAACGTTTCACTTGCAGATTTTCCTAGTTTGAAACAAAATTTGATGTTAACACGCTGTTCTTTCTGTACACTCAACATTTTCCGACGCACAGACAAAACGTCAACTACTTAAAACAGACGCCACGGTCAGACTGAGTGCAGGAGGCAGATGAAACTCGAGCAGTAGGCGGAGCGAGAGTCACGTGACAGGCCACGAGACTTTCAGCCTTATTGCATTCGTTTTATTGTTTCACCAGTACTAGTCCGGTTTTTTTCTAGCCACACCTCGTACAACACAGTGACAGCAACCACTGATGATATATGGAGATAGTGTGAAAATGGCAATCTACCCGAAATGGATCCATCATAACAAAAACATTAAACTACTGTGAGGGGTCCACTTGTAAGTGGAGCCCGATTTTGTAGTATAGCTCCTGAAAAATGACCGGAAACGATTGTCATCGGTAGAAGAGATTGTATTTTTTGATACAACTGAACCAAAGATGTTGCCTGAGTGGCAGAATAGATTGTAAGTAGGTGCGCACAGAGCGCAGTAGCAGTTGCCGATGCATTCTGTTATAGGTAGGATGTGAGACTTAAAGCAAGTGGCAAACCGGGAAAATTTAGTTGTTGGTCTATTGACGAATGATACTGTTTGTACTCACACAGAGCAAGTAAAAGTTAAGTCGTAGTTATTTATATAAAAGCGTAAAGTGTGTTATTAATTTGTGAGGCTGTAAGATTATCAAGAATTGAAGTGATACTGACCGTTAACAAATATTGACCATTGGCCATGGCAATTAGAGAAGGGTAATGGATTGATACTGTAACTCAAGGGGAAAGCAACTGTCACAAATCTGAAAGGTGATAAAATTTTGTTTATTTATTTTAAAGTATGCAGCAACGCAGTGTGGATTTCGCTAATTTTTACAGTGCTGACCCTTGAATGTAGGAACCAAACATTTTCCATCGGATTTAACGTATAGGTTGATTAGGTACACCCGATTTGTAATACTTCTTGTGTTTTGTCATCCTGATAGAGAGGAGTTGCATTTTGGAATCTATTTTGCCGAAATATGTCAGACTTTTTGTCATGTAACAGTCCAAATATTTTTAATTACGACAGTAAGTGAGAATTGTAGAACAGTTGAGAAGTTCACTGATTTTGAACTTAATGTAAAATGTTTCATATTAGATTTTGTGAAGGAGAAACTTTATTTTGAATTGTTTTGTTGTTGTTGTGGTCTTCAGTCCTGAGACTGGTTTGATGCAGCTCTCCATGCTACTCTATCCTGTGCAAGCTTCTTCATCTCCCAGTACTTACTGCAACCTACATCCTTCTGAATCTGCTTAGTGTATTCATCTCTTGGTCTCCCCCTACGATTTTTACCCTCCACGCTGCCCTTTTTTTTATTTTGCTATTTTTATATTTTTGCATATATATATATATATATATATATATATATATGTATATATATATATGCACAGCAAAATAATATGTATATTAATATATATATAAATTAATTTCAAAATAATTATTTTGAATACAATTTTCAAACTGAAGCATTCGGTCTACAAACACTTTTATAGAGAACGTTACACTACTATAGCAGCTACCTGGAATTTTTACATAACGTTTCAGTAAAGTAATCAATTTGCAGAGAATACCTCACTGTTCATCTACATCTACATGGATTCTCTGCAAGCCACATTTAGGTGCCTGGCAGAGGGTTCATCGGACCACCTTCACAATAATTATCTATTATTCCACTCTCGAACAGCGCGCGGAATAAACGAACACCTATATCTTTCTGTGTGAACTCTGGTTTTACCTTATTTTATTACGATGATCGTTTCTCGCTCTTTAGGTCGGCGTCAATAAAATGTTTTCGAATTCGGAAGAGAAAGTTGGTTATTGAAATTTCGTGAGAAGATTCCGGCGCAGCGACAAACGCATTTGTTCTAATGGTGTCCGTCCCAGGTCCTCAATCACAAAACGTGTTTCTTTGAACTTTTTCGATGTACTCCGCCAGTCCTATCTGGTAAGGATCCCACACAGCGCTGCAGTATTCTAAAAGAGGACGGACAAGCGTAGTGTAGGCAGTCTCCTTAGTAGGTCTGTTACATTTTCTAAGTGTCCTGCCAATAAAACGCAGTCTTTGGTTAGCCTTCCCCACAACGTTTTCTGTGTGTTCCTTCCAATTTAAGTTGTTCGTAATTGTAATTCCTAGGTATTTAGTTGAATTTACGGCCTTTAGATTAGACTGATTTATCGTATAACCGAAGTTCAACGAATTCGTTTCAGCATTCATGTTGACGACCTCACACTTTTCGTTATTTAGGGTCAACTGCCACTTTTCGCACCATTCAGATATCTTTTCTAAATAGTTTTGCAATTTGTTTTGATCTTCTGATGACTTTACTAGATGACAGATGACGGCATCATCTGCAAACAACCGAAGACGGCTGCTCAGGTTGTCTCCTAAATCGTTTTTGTAGATAAGGAACAGCAGAGGGCCTATAATACTACCTCGGCGAACCCCATATATTACTTCTGTTTTACTCGATGACTTTCCGTCAATTACTACGAATTGTGACCTTTGTGACAGGAAATCACGAATCCAGTCACATAACTGAGACGATATTCCATAAGCACACAATTTCACTGCAACTGCTTGTGTAGTACAGTGTCACAAGCTTTTTGGAAACCTAGAAATACGGAATCAATTTGAAATCCCTTGTCGATAGCACTCAACTCTTCGTGTGTGTAAAGAGCTAGTTTTGTTTCACAAGAACGATGTTTTCGAAATGCGTTTTGACTGTGTGTCAATAGACCGTTCTTTTCGAGGTAATTCATAATGTTCGAACAAAATATACACTCCTGGAAATTGAAATAAGAACACCGTGAATTCATTGTCCCAGGAAGGGGAAACTTTATTGACACATTCCTGGGGTCAGATACATCACATGATCACACTGACAGAACCACAGGCACATAGACACAGGCAACAGAGCATGCACAATGTCGGCACTAGTACAGTGTATATCCACCTTTCGCAGCAATGCAGGCTGCTATTCTCCCATGGAGACGATCGTAGAGATGCTGGATGTAGTCCTGTGGAACGGCTTGCCATGCCATTTCCACCTGGCTCCTCAGTTGGACCAGCGTTCGCGCTGGACGTGCAGACCGCGTGAGACGACGCTTCATCCAGTCCCAAACATGCTCAATGGGGGACAGATCCGGAGATCTTGCTGGCCAGGGTAGTTGACTTACACCTTCTAGAGCACGTTGGGTGGCACGGGATACATGCGGACATGCATTGTCCTGTTGGAACAGCAAGTTCCCTTGCCGGTCTAGGAATGGTAGAATGATGGGTTCGATGACGGTTTGGATGTACCGTGCACTATTCAGTGTCCCCTCGACGATCACCAGTGGTGTACGGCCAGTGTAGGAGATCGCTCCCCACACCATGATGCCGGGTGTTGGCCCTGTGTGCCTCGGTCGTATGCAGTCCTGATTGTGGCGCTCACCTGCACGGCGCCAAACACGCATACGACCATCATTGGCACCAAGGCAGAAGCGACTCTCATCGCTGAAGACGACACGTCTCCATTCGTCCCTCCATTCATGCCTGTCGCGACACCACTGGAGGCGGGCTGCACGATGTTGGGGCGTGAGCGGAAGACGGCCTAACGGTGTGCGGGACCGTAGCCCAGCTTCATGGAGACGGTTGCGAATGGTCCTCGCCGATACCCCAGGAGCAACAGTGTCCCTAATTTGCTGGGAAGTGGCGGTGCGGTCCCCTACGGCACTGCGTAGGATCCTACGGTCTTGGCGTGCATCCGTGCGTCGCTGCGGTCCGGTCCCAGGTCGACGGGCACGTGCACCTTCCGCTGACCACTGGCGACAACATCGATCTACTGTGGAGACCTCACGCCCCACGTGTTGAGCAATTCGGCGGTACGTCCACCCGGCCTCCCGCATGCCCACTATACGCCCTCGCTCAAAGTCCGTCAACTGCACATACGGTTCACGTCCACGCTGTCGCGGCATGTTACCAGTGTTAAAGACTGCGATGGAGCTCCGTATGCCACGGCAAACTGGCTGACACTGACGGCGGCGGTGCACAAATGCTGCGCAGCTAGCGCCATTCGACGGCCAACACCGCGGTTCCTGGTGTGTCCGCTGTGCCGTGCGTGTGATCATTGCTTGTACAGCCCTCTCGCAGTGTCCGGAGCAAGTATGGTGGGTCTGACACACCGGTGTCAATGTGTTCTTTTTTCCATTTCCAGGAGTGTATGTTCCAAAATCCTGCTGCACATGGATGTTAATGATTTGGGCCTGTCATTTAGTGGATTACTCCTACTACCTTTTTTCAATATTAGTGTGGCCTGTGCAACTTTCTAGTCTTTGGGTATGGATCTTTCGTGGAGCGAGCTACTGTATACCATTGTTAAGTGTGGAGCTATTGCATCAGCGTACTCTGAAAGGTACCTAATTGGTATACAGTCTGGACCAGAAGACTTGCTTCTAGTAAGTGATTTAAGGGGAGGTTTACTATCTTTGGCCCGAAGAAGCATGTTCTTTGAGAATTTTTTTCTCGGGATGTGTTATAGATATCAGTGTCAAATTTGGTCAAAATGTTTATTGATATTTCCTCTACAAACTGTTATTTTTTCGACAGGAAATGTCGAAAAGCAAAGGCGGAAGTGCCGTCGGAACGAAACAAAATTTCGATTTAGACCTCCACGCGCGGTATGTCGCAGGTCAGCCGGCTCGTCTGAAATCAAAATTAAGTTGACGTTAGCGAAGAATATACGATTCTTTAGGAGTTGTACTTCGCTTAAGTTATTTGGACCATAGGAAACAAAATGGCGGCCATTAGAAAACAAATAGGTTTTTTCAATGATTTTTCGTCTTCGTCGGCCAAGTAAAAATATTTATAGTTGACGGATCAGAGTAAAAGTGGTACAACTCCTAGACAATTTAGTTAGCTTAGTCGGAAACAAAGAATCATGCCAATCGGTTCAGTAGATTTGAAGTTACCACACCGCGCGATAAGAACAGCCATTTCGAGAAAAACGCGTTTGAAGTTTTGACTACATATAAATGCAATTTATGGAACGTACGTTCAATATGCTATTCCGGGTCCATAAACTAGTTCTTCCTTTTCCTCATAGAGGGCGTTCTGCTCGATCTGGGCCATCCTGCGCTGCTCCAGAGTCGCTCGTACGGCCAGTGACAAGCGGTTTCCGGCCGCTCGAATCCGGTGGTCGTCCGAATGCTTGGCGAACTGCGTCGAATAGAGTCCCAGGGTGACATCCATCGTTGTCATGATCATCAGAATTGCAGAATACCCTTCGTTGAAGCTGCTCACCGCCAGGAAAGTCGCAATATCCATAGTCTTCGCACCAGAGTGCAAATGCTTGGGGGCTTTCTTCCAAACACATGCGTTCAAACTTTCATTTGAATTTTGTGTGTTTACTCTCAAGCACCGGTACAATAACTCGTCCTCCGAAGAAGAAAAACTGTTGCGTGGAAAAGGCCGATTTCAGGCAGGTGCATTTTTTTGTTCAACCGCGAATAACAAACTTTTCCGTTCCATATTCGGAAAAACTGTTTCAGGGGTGGATTCTAAACAGTTTTATGGATCCAAAAATGCAATTTAAAAGAAAAATAGATTGAATTTCAGAAGGCCGTGTTTAGTAATTCTGCTTTTGCAGCACTGTCGTGGATAGTATTTCCACTGTTATCTTGCAGAGAAGGCATTGCCTGTGTCTTGCCGCTAGCATACCTTGCATATGACCAGAATCTCTTTGGATTTTCTGCCAGGTTCGAAATAAAGTTTCGTTGTGGAAACTATTACAAGCATATCACATTGATATCCGAGCTAAATTTCGAGCTCCTGTGAAAGACTGCCGATCTCTGACATTTTGAGCACTGTAGAGTACTTATAAGAGATGCTGACAATTCCTTTTTCTATGTAATATTAGACTACGAAAAGTAAGTGTCAAATGCCAGGTAATCATCTAGTCGTGGATAAAGTGTGGGATACTATTTTGGTCAATACTGACATTTGTTCTGTGGCGCAGTGTGTTGCCTGTATCACTACACTGGAGCCGCTTGTTAGTTACTGGCGAGGCGGCGTGCTAATTTCCTGCCGTTATTTACCGCTCAGAGACGTTATCTGTTCTCTTTCTCCCCTTCCACTTCCTCTCACCCCACTGCGCTGTGTTGTCCCACAGACTCAATTCTGCACGGAGGTCGAAGCGCACGCAGTGGGAGGAACGCGCGATGTGGTGGGAAGGGGGACGGGAAATGGAAATGCTGGGCGGTGGGTGAGGGAGAAGAGTTGGGGGAGTTGGAGGAACAGAGGCTAGTAATGCACAGGGAGCTGCGGGAAGTGGGTTGTGGGGTGAGGCTGGTGTGGTGCTAAGCTACTGCACAGGCGGAGCGCAGAGAAAGGAGTCAAGCTGTGCGGGGATGCCTACGGTTCAGGGGACCGCTGCGATAAGCAAGCAGTGCTGCGTGCTATAGAGGACACGTGCCGTTTGCTGTTACATGGGAGACGTCGTGAGAAACACAGAACGCTGCGACCTCAAATGTATTTCGCCATACATCTACATATTCATCTAAATTATTTACGAACCTCTGTACAGAGCAACTAATTACATGTGGTGTTCCGAAACGTTTCCCCTTGGGGCCCGTACTTCTTTTTCTGTACACTCTCAGACAAAAAACGACGCACTCGAAGGAATAATCACAATGATCCGGAAATCGGTAGATGTAACGTACATGTACAGACAAGCAAATGATTACAATTTCAGAAAAATCGACTGATTCAATCAAGAGAAAGAGCTTCACAAATGGAGCAAGCCTATAAGCGGATTTCGAAGTATACCATGCACAATAAGTAAAAGGCTAGCGTGGAAAAAAATTTGTGGACTGTGTTTCGGAATTTGTTGAACAGACCTCATATGTGCATACTGTCATGGAACCCCATTCCGTCTTGCTCATTTAATCAGCTGTGACCGTGAAGACAACGTCGAATCATACCTGGAGTAGGAGGTAAAGTTGATGTTGTGACTTAGCAAGACAGCCAAGTCACAACGAGAGGAAGCCGAAAGGCACGCGTTAAGCTCACGCAGATTGGCGTGAGGTCTGGAACAGGTCAGAGAAATAAGACTAGCAAAACAGGAGGTAACTGGTAGAATACTTAACTTTAATCCACAATTGTAGAACATCTCTCGTTACGGTACATGCTTCATAACATTAATTATCAATTGAATACGGCGCCTTGCTAGGTCGTAGCAAATAACTTAGCTGAAGGCTATGCTAACTATCGTCTCGGCAAATGAGAGCGTATTTGTCAGTGAACCATTGCTATGAACGTCGGCTGTACAACTGGGGCGAGTGCCAGGACGTCTCTCTAGACCTGCCGTGTGGTGGCGCTCGGTCTGCAATTACTGACAGTGGCGACACGCGGGTCCGGCGTATACTAATGGACCGCGGCCGATTAAAGGCTACCACCTAGCAAGTGTGGTGTCTGGCGGTGACACCACAGTTGACGATTTAGGTACGATCAGGGCAGGTTAGTAGTGGTTGTTCGTTTCCAAACCCCACAGCTTTTCACACGTTGCTTCACAAGCACACTGCGCGGTTGCCTATTGTGTCCCTAAAAGGGTTAGGCTCTTAAGGTCCTCCTCCAAGGCTTTGAGGCGTTGTGATCTGCTCAGGACAGGGGCTGCCTTCCGACACTGACGACGCGCACTTAGAAGTCCTCCGCCCGCCGCATTGTTCCCCCAGCCGACACGTGCTGCCAAGTTTTGCCCGGGTTTAGCTGCAGTACACCGCAAGTTTCCTTCCCTGACACGACTTGCGGCTTACGCCTGTGGTACACACTTTGGCCTCACCTCGCGTGCTTCATATAGGCGTGTGGACTCGAGCACTCCACTCTGGCGGTTGTAGCAACTCTAGGGGGGAGAGAGAGAGAGAGAGACAGAGAGAGAGAGAGAGAGAGAGAGAGAGAGAGACCCTGAAGACCTTTTCACGCGGCTCCTCCGCCCATATCTGAACCGCGTTCATAATGAAACGTTCCTCTCGTCTGGTGCGCGAGACAAAGTAAGCCATGTCCGCAGAAGCCACACCAATTTATACAGGGTGGTCTATTGATAGTGACCGGGCCAAATATCTCACGAAATAGGCGTCAAACGAAAAAACTACAGAGAACGAAACTCGTCTAGCTTGAAGGGGGACACCAGATGGCGCTATGGTTGGCCCGCTAGATGGCGCTGCCATAGGTCAAACGGATATCAACTGCGTTTTATTAAAAATAGGAACCCCCGCTTTTTATTACATATTCGTGTAGTACGTAAAGAAATATGAATGTTTTAATTGGACCACTTTTTTCGCTTTGTGATAAATGGCGCTGTAATAGTCACAAACGTGTAAGTACGTGGTATCACGTAACATTCCGCCAGTGCGGACGGTATTTGCTTCGTGATACATTACCCGTGTTAAAATGGACCGTTTACCAATTCCGGAAAAGGTCGATATCGTGTTGATGTATGGCTATTGCGATCAAAATGCCCAACGGGCGTGTGCTATGTATGCTGCTCGGTATCCTGGACATTATCCAAGTGTCCGGACCGTTCGCCGGATAGTTCAGTTCTTTAAGAAGAAACAGGAAGTGTTCAGCCACATCTGAAACGTCAACCTTGACCTGCAACACATGATGCCCAAGTAGGTGTTTTAGCTGCTGTTGCGGCTAATCCGCCCATCAGTAGCAGACAAATTGCGCGAGAATCGGGAATCTCGAAAACGTCAGTGTTGAGAATGCTACATCAACATCGATTGCACCCGTACCGTATTTCTATGCACCATGAATTGCATGGCGACGACTTTGAATGTCGTGTGCAGTTCTGCCAGTGGGCACAGGAGAAATTACGGGACGATGACAGATTTTTTGCACGCGTTCTATTTAGCGACGAAGCGTCATTCACCAACAGCGGTCACGTAAGCCGGCCATAATATTCACTATTGGGCAACGGAGAATCCACGACGGCTGCGACAAGTGGAACATCAGCGACCTTGGCGGGTTAATGTATGGTGCGGCATTAAGGGAGAAAGGACAATTGGCCCCCATTTTATCGATGCCAATCTAAATGGTGCCATGTACGCTAATTTTCTACGATGTTCTAGCGATGTTACTACAAGATGTTTCACAGCATGACACAATGGCGATGTACTTCCCACATGATGGATGTCCGGCACATGGCTCGCGTGCAGTTCAAGCGGTACTGAATAGTATATTTCATGACAGGTGGACTGGTCGTCGAAGCACCATACCGTGGCCCGCATGTTCACCGGGTCTGACAGCCCCGGATTTCTTTCTGTGGGGAAAGTTGAAGGATATTTGCTGTCGTGATCCACCGACAACGCCTGACTACATGCGTCAGCGCATTGTCAATGCATGTGCGAACATTAGGAAAGGCGAACTACTCGCTATTGAGAGGAATGTCGTGACACGTATTGCCAAATACATTGAGGTTTACGGACATCATTTTGAGCATTTATTGCATTAATGTGGTATTTACAGGTAATCACGCTGTAACAGCATGCGTTCTCAGAAATGATAAGTTCACAAAGGTACATGTATCACACTGAAACAATCGAAATAAAATGTTCAAACGTACCTACGTTCTGTATTTTAATTTACAAAACCTACCTGTTACCAACCGTTCGTCTAAAATTGTGAGCCATGTGTTTGTGACTATTACAGCGCCATCTATCACAAAGTGAAAAAAGTGGTCCAACTAAAACATTCATATTTCTTTACGTACTAGACGAATATGTAATAAAAATGGGGGTTCCTATTTTAAAAAACGCAGTTGATATCCGTTTGACCTATGGCAGCGCCATCTAGCGGGCCAACCATAGCGCCATCAGGTTTCCCCCTTCAAGCTAGACGAGTTTCGTTGTTTGTAGTTTTTTTCGTTTGACGCTTCTTTCGTGAGATATTTGGCCCGGTCACGATCAATAGACCACCCTGTACAAAAAGTTGGCAGGTTTGTTTCTGCATCTGAAACATGAAATTTATTCAAATTCCACGCCAGTCGCCTAAGAGTGGCACTAGTAGCGCCAAGAAGAGAACACAAATCAGGTTCGCTTTAAACACACGCTGTGACAGTCTTGAGCGTTGGTTACCTTTGAGATCGGTCGTGGTGAGTTTGTATACGGTGAAAAAATCACTCATATGTACATATTTCGATTACTGCCACACAGTTTAACAGACAACACATTTTTATTTAGTTCTTTCTGCGTTGGAATAAGATTCAGCAGTTTATTTTTGTTACACAGGAGTATCTATTCAGAATTTAAGTTTAAAGGAAAAAATGCATTTCCAGATCAGTGAATTTAAATTTATTTTTTGAAAAACCTTACAGAGGGCCCAGGGAAGGTCAGTTATGATCTCTAGGGGTGAGAGGGGAGGGGGGGGGGGGTACGGGTGGGGAGTAAACGCTACGTCAGTGGTGGAGCAAAACGTTCTGGAACAGGCCCTGTGTACAGATAAAGACATACGCGTTTCTCCTCCACTGCTGCTGAAAGCTACACTATGGGCACAGACAGTCACAAACAGAGTGCTCCACACTTTGTGATAATTACGATGTCATCCTGGAAACAGAGCGCTCGCCTCCAGCACGGAACGGCCGGATGCTGCCCGCTTCTTCTGCTCCCTTCCGCTTTATAGCGCCTTTTACCTCAGTTCTTGTCAGCTATAAAGATCCATTACTGCCGTCGGGAAAAATCGTGATCGCTTTCGGGGACCCCCAGGGGCGGAGATTGCCTGTAAAATCCTTCTCGGGGCTGTAAAAAGCTCTTCGAGGAGGTCCAGGGAGCGGACTAGACCGTGAGCGGGGGGAAGAGGGGGGGGGGGGGGGTCTCTGGGGGAGAGATAGGGATAAGGGCCGGCTGGCCCTGCGAGGACCTGCCAGGACCCTCGACGGAGGACGACGTTCAGTTTTACGACCGAGAGTCTCTCTCCCGCCACTCCAGCGGCAAAGAGCGCCGAGGTTCGCTCCAGTGACCCTCCGGTAGTAGCCAGAGGAAAACGGCAAGCTGGAAGAGCCACTCGCTGATTTTCTTATAATATTTCGTAATAATGCAGAAAACTCACTATGAAAAATAGACTCCTCAAGTGCCAAATTACTCCTGGGAATTATGTGTTACACGAGCCCAGAAACAGAAGAAGTGTTCCACAGGGATTAATATTAGTGCCTACAGCATTTCTTTTTTTCAACTGGGTTGTAAAGAAGAGGTACGTAGCTTTAGGCCTCCTACGTCGGCTACTGAATTCACTTGTGCCTAAAGAATGTTCAGTGTAAAATACTGGGAAGAATATACACTGCTTACAAGGGAAACTCCCCATTCTGCCTCCCAAAAAACTTCTGTTCTCTTTTTGTCTAAAGTGTTTATCGCCCGTGTTTCACTTCCATACATGGCTACACTCTAAACAAATACTTTCAGAAAGGACTTCCTGACACTTAAATCTGTACTCAATGTTAACAAATTTCTCTTCTTCAGAAACGCTTTTCTTGCCGTTGCCAGTCTACATTTTATCCTGCCATCATCAGTTATTTTACTTACCAAATAACAAAACTCATTTACTACTTTGTGTCTCATTTCCTAATCTAATTCCTTCAGGTGATAACCTGATTTAATTCGACTACATTCCAGTATACTCTTTTTTTTTTGTTCATGTTCATCTTACAACCTCCATTCAAGATACTGTCCATTCCGTTCAACTGTTTTTCCAAGTTCTTTGCTGTCTCTGACAAAATTGTAATGTCATCGGCAAACCTCAAAGATTTTATTTCTTCTTCATGGACTTTAATTCCTACTCCCAATGTTTCGTTTGTTTGCTTTACCGCTTGCTCAATATACAGATTGAATAACATCGGTGATAGGCTGCAACCCTGTCTCATTTCCTTCTCAACCACTGCTTCCCTTTATGCCCCTCGACTCTTATAACTGCCTTCTAGTTTCTGTACAAACTGTAAATAGCCTTTCGCTCCCTGCATTTTACCCATGCCACCTTTGGAATTTTGAAGAGTCAACGTTATCAAAAGCTTTCTCTAAGTCTACAAATGCCTTTCCTTAACCCATCTTCAATGAGAAGTCGTAGGGTCAGTTGGCAACACACTTGGCCTCTCTGCTTCAGCCGCAGGTGGGGAAGACTGGCACATACGTAAAGGACTCAGAGCACTTCACTGAGAAGCTGAAGAAACTAAAACTTGTACCAAACGACATCCTGGTCAGCTCAGATGTTGTTTCTTTGTTTACGAAAGAGCCATCCAGTGACTCTCTAGAGCACATCGGTTCCATTTTGCCGCAAGACATCACCAAGTTCTTTTATGCATGTCTTACCACGAGCTATTTCGCGTGGTACAACAACAAAGTTAGGAAACTACTGCGAAAGCAAAGAGAGCTCCACTCCAAGTTTAAACGCAGACAAACAGAAGCTAAATGATGTCAAAGTTAGCGTAAGGAGGGCTATGCGTGAAGCGTTCAGTGAATTCGAAAGTAAAATTCTATGTACTGACTTGACAGAAAATCCTAGGAAGTTCCGGTCTTACGTTAAATCAGTAAGTGGCTCGAAACAGCATATCCAGACACTACGGGATGATGATGGCATTGAAACAGAGGATGACACGCGTAAAGCTGAAATACTAAACACCTTTTTCCAAAGCTGTTTCACAGAGGAAGACCGCACTGCAGTTCCTTCTCTAAATCCTCGCACAAACGAAAAAATGGCTGACATCGAAATAAGTGTCCAAGGAATAGAAAAGCAACTGGAATCACTCAATAGAGGAAAGTCCACTGGACCTGACGGGATACCAATTCCATTCTACACAGAGTACGAGAAAGAACTTGCCCCCCTTCTAACAGCCGTGTACCGCAAGTCTCTAAAGGAACGGAGGGTTCCAAATGATTGGAAAAGAGCACAGATAGTCCCAGTCTTCAAGAAGGGTCGTCGAGCAGGTGCGCAAAACTATAGACCTATATCTCTGACGTCGATCTGTTGTAGAATTTTAGGACATGTTTTTTGCTCGAGTATCATGTCGTTTTTGGAAACCCAGAATCTACTATGTAGGAATCAACATGGATTCCGGAAACAGCGATCGTGTGAGACCCAACTCGCTTTCTTTGTTCATGAGACCCAGAAAATATTAGATACAGGCTCCCAGGTAGATGCTATTTTTCTTGACTTCCGGAAGGCGTTCGATACAGTTCCGCACTGTCGCCTGATAAACAAAGTAAGAGCTTACGGAATATCAGACCAGCTGTGTGGCTGGATTGAAGAGTTTTTAGCAAACAGAACACAGCATGTTGTTATCAATGGAGAGACGTCTACAGACGTTAAAGTAACCTCTGGCGTGCCACAGGGGAGTGTTATGGGACCATTGCTTTTCACAATATATATAAATGATCTAGTAGATAGTGTCGGAAGTTCCATGCGGCTTTTCGCGGATGATGCTGTAGTATACAGAGAAGTTGCAGCATTAGAAAATTGTAGCGAAATGCAGGAAAATCTGCAGCGGATAGGCACTTGGTGCAGGGAATGGCAACTGACCCTTAACATAGACAAATGTAATGTATTGCGAATACATAGAAAGAAGGATCCTTTATTGTATGATTATATGATAGCGGAACAAACACTGGTAGCAGTTACGTCTGTAAAATATCTGGGAGTATGCGTGCGAAACGATTTGAAGTGGAACGATAATATAAAATTAATTGTTGGTAAGGCGGGTACCAGGTTGAGATTCATTGGGAGAGTCCTTAGAAAATGTAGTCCATCAACAAAGGAGGTGGCTTACAAAACACTCGTTCGACCTATACTTGAGTATTGCTCATCAGTGTGGGATCCGTACCAGATCGGTCTGACGGAGGAGATAGAGAAGATCCAAAGAAGAGCGGCGCGTTTCGTCACAGGGTTATTTGGTAACCGTGATAGCGTTACGGAGATGTTTAATAAACTCAAGTGGCAGACTCTGCAAGAGAGGCGCTCTGCATCGCGGTGTAGCTTGCTCGCCAGGTTTCGAGAGGGTGCGTTTCTGGATGAGGTATCGAATATATTGCTTCCCCCTACTTATACCTCCCGAGGAGATCACGAATGTAAAATTAGAGAGATTAGAGCGCGCACGGAGGCTTTCAGACAGTCGTTCTTCCCGCGAACCATACGCGACTGGAACAGGAAAGGGAGGTAATGACAGTGGCACGTAAAGTGCCCTCCGCCACACACCGTTGGGTGGCTTGCGGAGTATAAATGTAGATGTAGATGGAACGGCATCTTCTTCAAACAGCTGGAAGGTGTCGCCATGGGTTAGTCCAATGGTGGCCAACTTCTTCACGGAACATTTCGAAGTACAGGCAGTGGATTTTTCACCTTGTAAACCTAAGGCTGGTACAGATACATCGATGATTCCTTCGTTGTGTGGAGCCATGGTGAGGAACGGCTCGGTGACTTCCTAAGACACTTGATCGGCCTCCATGCCAACGTAAAATTTACCATGGAAGTAGAAACGGACAGACAGCTAACCTTTCTAGATGTGCTGGTCACAAGGGATGGTGAAAACCCGGGACACAGCGTGTATCGAAAGCCGACACACACGGACCGATACCTGTACAAACCTTCAAATCAGCACCTGAGCCATGAAAGAGGCACGATTAACACGCTCGTAATGCTAGCAAGACGAGTATGTGAACTGCAGCACCTAAGACGAGAAATGCAGCGACTGGAAATTGTTCTGATGAGCAATGGGTACTCCACCAGTTATATTAGAAGTACAACAGAGTCAAACACTCGGCGAAGTGACACATCTGCCAAACATTCCCAGAGCGTCGGCCAGAATCGGCAGTACGTTGCCCAAACACGGTGTATTTTTACAAACCGACAAAGATGATCAAAGGGTGTCTCAGATGGGCAAAGGAGAAAACGGACGCACCATCAATGTCGGGAATATACCGTGTAAGGTGCAATATTTTGGATTTACGTATTCTAGGATTGACGCCAATTGTGTAATTTGAAATGACATATTTAATGTTGCTATATTAGCACAAAAATACACGCTTTTACACCTTTTTCAATGTGACAGCAAAAAACAGTTGTCAGGATAGCGCATCTCGTCAACATCAAAATTATAAATTAATTAAATATTAACTCTCAGAATGTTAAATTTTCCTAACATGAAAATATTAAAGTTTAAGTAGAAGTTTCTTTACAAAACTGTTCCTACACTTACGTTATGATGTTGGTCTACTACGAAAATCGTCCGATTCCGTTTCAAAGTTTGGTACTATTTTTAGGATGACAATCAAGTCTGTGGTGGATGGTTAGTTATGTGACAAATTGAGCAAAAGATTACCCAAAGTCGCTCGAGTGGACGCAAGCTGGTGAACCAACAAGTTTACGCCTCTGCACGCGGTATTTACCTTAAGCTGCGATGAGCTGTCGTCTGCTTGGCCGCTCTCTTTCGCTGAAATTCCTATTTAATTAATTACACCTTTGCTGAATTTTCCAGCAGAAACTTTCTCTGTGTTTCTTGTTATGCGAGAGAACATGTACTCATCCCTAGTCTTAGAATGTGGCGATATACACGCGTATGCTTGGAGCAGCGTGCATATTATAGTGCCCTCTCAGTTCTTACAAGAACAATTATCTAATTGGTTGGCTCGTTTCTCCACAGTTGGAACTAAACGATGCTACAGCTAATTTCTAGCTGGATATCAGCCGCTGTGAACGCAGTGTTGTCCGCCCCAGTAGCTGAGTGGTCAGCGTGACGGATTGCCGTCCTCTGGGCCCGGGTTCGATTCCCGGCTGGGTCGGAGATTTTCTCCGCTCAGGGACTGGGTGTTGTGTTGTGTTCATCATCATTTCATCCCCATCCGGCGTGCAGGTCGCCCAATGTGGCGCCGAATGTAATAAGACCTGCGATATGGCGGCCGGACCTGCCCCGCGAGGGGCCTCCCGGCCAATGACGCCAAACGCTCATCATCATCATCAACGCAGTGTTCACACAAATTACTCCTCTGCGTCACACAGAGCGTCACACACTCTGTTCTGCACTTGATGCTGGTTCAGAGAAGAGTCCCACAAAAATTTCCGTCTTGTCTTACTCATGGCCGAACTGTTCTTTCGTTCTTCAAGTCACTGCTTTTTTTTCGACCAATAGCAGCGTTCCTCTTACTTTGTGGAAACTCACTCTACCAATCGCTGGGTCCCTACCACTAAATTGTGTCGAAACTTTGGTTCTTTTCTCCTTCCTAGCGCGTTTCCGCCAATCGGACGTTTTGTGCCCATTCCAGACCCCTAAATGCATACATTGACTCTTTCATGTGTGTACCACTCGCTGGAGACATGATCCATTTGGAATTCCAAAACGCAGTTTTCTAAAAGCTTTCTTTCCTGTCCTCTCTCAGATAGGCAGTTACACTCGCTCTCCCTGTCTGAGTCACCTGGTCGGTCATTGACTTTCCGCCTGGGACACCCCTTTAAGTGGTTTCCCCTGTAGCGCGGCCTTGCCTCTGCGTCATCCCTCTGAATTCCAGACTGAAGCCCCTCTCGCTGCTGGTTTCACCTCCTGCTCAAACATGCATTATAGGAACAGTGTGTTAATTACCATCGATTGAATTTAATTCCTTTTTGCATTACATACTCCAAGGCAAATTTTCGCATTACCACCGAATTCACCTTCCCATTGCCATGTATAAAGCTCTCAAGTAAGGTGTGAATCTGATATTCAATTATTCTGCCACCTTACAACCGCATACCATGCATATGGGGAAAGGTTATGTTGGAATGAGTGGATGATCAACCAACACCAGGATCGCAGAACATAAGCTGCATTGCAGGTTGGGTCAGGTGGACAAATCGGCAATGTCAGAGCACGGTGAGACCGACCACATTATAAAATTCGCCAACACTGAAGTTATGGCTGTAGAGAAGAGCTATCACACCTGCTTGTCCGGAGACGCCGTAGAAATACACATGCAAGAGAATAACAACAAGGAAAAAGCGTGAAGGATTCTGTATTTCCGTGCTGTAGCGAACGACCGTTGATGGTAGCAAGAGGAGAACCACACCGGAAACGACAGCGAAGAAGACCTAGGACGTTGGCGCACCAGGTAAATATACACTGAAGCCCCAATCTGGATTGTGGAAGAGAAATTTGATGGAAAAAATAGTAAAGGAATGAACATCAACAAAGTTGGATCCGGAGAGACTTGCAGATTAGTTACAGAAATTTAAACCGAAGGAGGAAATACATCGTGGCAGACCGAGAAAAAGATGGGAAACGTGAGAGGCCAGTATTGGCCAAATACAGAAAGTGAAGAAAAAGAGGAACAGAATTGTGTTTGAGCTCTTTTTGGGCTCGGAGAAATAAAATCTGCGAAATAGTCCGAATAATAGATCTCTTTGTTCAAAAAGTGATTATTTTTAATATCCTTTCCCCAACGGCTTATGACAGCGGACGTTGTTTGCTTACCCTCGCCTTCGTGTTGCACGTTGTTGGTCTGTTTTCTGGGTTAGTTGTAATTACACACGCTGTTTTCCACTGTCTTTTCACTTCGCTCTCACTTGCTTTCGTAAGTTTTCATGCGGAAAAACAACTTTAGGAAAAAGACATGTCGGAGCATTCATCGAGAGACGTAATATTACTGATGCCGCTTATTTGTTTATTGTTTTTTTCTATCTAGTGACACGCTAATTTTGAGTGTTTGGGAGCTAAAAAAGAAGAGAAAGAAAGGAAATACATTCTGATTTGCGGAAGCCGGAAGTAAATAAACGGCTTTGATTTATCTAACTGTTATTGGCTTTTGTGTGTGTGTGTGTGTGTGTGTGTCTTGTATCGCAAATATTCACGGCAGCAAGCGATATACAATTGGCGCATTCACAAAGCAGATATGCAAAAAAGTGCTGTTTAATGGAGCGCCACGGGGAGCGAGATGTAAATAAGGTGGACAGAGGACGGGGCGAAGCGTTGAATGGGGCCACCGTGACGTCACACGGTGGGATCGAAGCCGGCGCCAGGCGTCGCCTCGCACAGGCGCCGCTACGTCGGACGTCGATATCTGCGTCGCCGGGGCGGTGGCTGCGACGCGGCTCGTAAGCGCGTTGACATCCGACCGCGGCGGAATCCCGGTTAGGGAGATGTCCGTTCGAAGCCCAGTTTAGTCCCCATCTGACGGTGAAACTAGCGGACCGTGCTGCCACTCCAAATGGCGACTAAACCACTAAAAACATCGGTACCATTTTTCTTGAAGCCAACATAAAAACTTGGTCTCACAATCACGCCATTTTAGTACAACTCAAACGCTCCCGTTCTTTCTTATTTTCTAATTCACCTGACGACATACACCATAGATCCCTTTAAAGTCAGTACCGCCATTAGACTGTTTTTTATTTGCAGTGTTACATTTACATGATCATGATTTCGCCTTCAAAGTGCCATTATCAAGTGTTTTAATGTTATACACTGCCTAAGATGACATACTGTTGTATTTAAAATACACTATTAGACACATTGTCTAAGGGTCAATTGATTAACCCTTAGACAATGTGTCTAATAGTGTATTTTAAATACGACAGTATGTCATCTTAGGCACTGTTAACATTAAAACGATAATGGCACTTTAAAGCCGAAATCATGATCATGTAAATGTAACACTGCAAATAAAAAAGTCTAATGGCGGTACTGACTTTAAAGAAATTATGAAAAAATTATTATGCATCATAGAGTCTAAATCTGATCAGTCGATCTAATCCATACGTACACTGGTGTCCAAAATTAAAGCAACGAATTGCTATGACCCGCGTTCTGTGTCTCATTCACGATATAACCATACAGACTGTCAACATGTCCGTACGATCATGTTATGTATGGAAGGTGGTATTTTGGTCAACGGACAACCATGCCATCGGGGACTTCAGGCCACCTGTAAAACTACACTATGTGATCAAAAGCATCCGGACACCTGGCTGAAAATGACTTACAAGTTCGTGGCGCCCTCCATCGGTAATGCTGGAATTCAATATGCTGTTGGCCCACCCTCAATCTTGATGACAGGTTCCAGTCTCGCAGTCAATCATGTGCTGGAAGGTTTCTTGGGGAATGGCAGCCCATTCGTCACGGAGTGCTACACTGAGGAGAGGTATCGATGTCGATAGGTGAGGCCTGGCACGAAGTCGGCATTCCAAAACACCCCAAAGGTGTTCCATGCGATTCAGGCCAGGACTCTGTGCAGACCAGTCCATTACAGGGATGTTATTGTCGTGTAACCACTCCGCAACATGCCGTGCGTTATGACCAGGTCTTTGATCGTGTTGAAAGATGAAATCGCCATCCCCGAATTACTCTTCAACAGTGGGAAGCAAGAAGGTGCTTAAAAATCAATGAAGGCCTGTGCTGTGATAGTGCCACGCAAAACAACAAGGGGTGCATGCCCCCCTCCATGGAAAACACGACCACACTGTAACACCACCGCCTCCGAATTTTACTGTTGGCACTACACACGCTGGCAGATAACGGTCACCAGGCTTTCTCTATACCCACACCCTGCTATCGGATCGCCACATTGCTTGCTGTGATTTGTCACTCAACACAATGTTTTTCCACTGTTCAATCGTTCAATGTGTACGCTCCTTACACCAAGCGAGGCGTCGTTTGGCATTTACCGGCGTGATGTGTGGCTTATGAGCAGCTGCTCGACCATGAAATCCAAGTTTTGTCACCTCCCGCCTAACTGTCATAGTACTTGCAGCGGTTTCCTGATGCAGTTTGGAATTCCTGTGTGATGGTCTGGATGTATGTGTGCCTATTACACACTACGACCCTCTTCAACTGTCGGTGGTCTCTGTCAGTCAACAGACGAGGTCGGCCTGTACGCTTTTGTGCTGTACGTGACCCTTCACGTTTGAACTTCACTATCACATCTGACTCAGTCGACCTTGGGATGTTTGAGTGCAGAAAACTCGCGTACAGATGTATGACACAAGTGACACCCAATCACCAGACCACGTTCGAAGTCCGTGAGTTCCGCGGAGCGTCCCATTTGCTCTTTCACGATGGGTAATGACTACTGAGGTCGCTGATATGGAATACCTGGCAGTAGGTGGCAGCACAATGCACCTAATATGAAAAACGTATGTTTTTGGGGCTGTCCGGATGTAACTCACCACTGGCATCTTACTATTCATTGAGTGGCTGCCTATGGGATTCTACTTACTTTCACTAGCAGGAGCTTCTTTTGAGTATTATTATTATTTCTTTTGTTCCAGCCCGCTATGGTGGCATATCCTGTCCACATTCGCTCTTATTTTTCTTTGGCGACGTAACCTTCTCTGAATATTTTTGCCCGTTATTTGAAATAGATTTAGGCCCATCTTAATTTTAGGAACAATTCCTTCACTGATTGAATTTATTAAGGTCGCAACGGATAACGCAAGGTTATGCTATGGGGCAGTCAGAGAAAGCTACGTACCGTTAGCTAAACTTGAGCCATGCATTTTGGATTTTAGGAGCGTAATCGTCAATACTACAAATGAGGCACTATTTTCAGATGTATTGAAAATAAATTAACGATCACGGAAATAGCTTTAAATGATAAAATATTTATTTTTTGACTGATATTTTGCATGTTAACAGTAATCCTTCTTTCATTTAGTAGATGGACAAAATATTCCTGGTACATTTATATACGATCCTATGGCTTTCTCATACAAGAATAACAAGCCACGTTAGCCTTAATATATAGAGTCCTGTGGGGTGGGAAAATCTGGGGAGCACGTGGTCACTGTTCAAGTTTGTAACACAGACATTCACATGCACTAATTCGCACCTCATTTATTAGTGGGATGGATTGTATGCACCTCGTGGCTAGCATCGAGCAGGATTTTGGTGGCTGCATATCATTGCGTGAAGCGCTTGGAATCAAACCGATTCATCTTGCCGAATATACACTCGGTACAGTTTTATTGATAATTTAAAATGTCCCGCACAAATAAAATAAAATGGCAGACAGTAACTTTTAAAGCTTGGGCTGCGCTTCGAATCTGTAGACCGCGTGGTCGCGCCTAACGGAAATCACACTATTATGACACTGATTATCTGAACCAAAAATTGTAACCAGATCCTAAATGGTAATTCAAAAAATGGCTAGAAGAAGAAATTGTTGAGATTAGCAAATTATTATTAACAGATTCAAATACCTTTTGTCCCTTGTTCGACATAGACGTTCTGAGGGAACTCTAGTCGCTTACCTGTCTTCAGAACAACTCAACCTGTAACCGTCTCGCGGAGCTCTCTCCGAACCACCCGACGTGGTGGGGGAGGCCCATGACCAACCTCTGCTAGGAAAACGTTTTGCGTTACTCATCTTTGGCCAAGACCTGCTATTTCTGCTCTCTGCCTCCCAGAGACACCGTTTAGATTGGTAGAAGATTAAGAAACCCGCCACTTCTCTGGTTCGTCTGCTACTGCATCCAAATCATTCACGCTTGACCACACACTTTCAGGAAGGGTGAAAAATGGAAATCAGGACACAGGACGTGCACATTAGAATGAAAAAAGAAATGTGTGGACTCATATTGCTTCTACAGCCATGCGGTTGTTGAGGCTGAGATTAATTAGTTGCATCACTCATTTTTTAAATCATGTAACGACACCTACACGAAATGGCAGAGACTCGCCTAAAGTCTGAAACAGTGACACCATGAATCCTGCACGGCTATCCATAAATCCGTAGGAGTACGAGATGATGAAGATCTCTTCTGAACAGCACATTGCAAAGCATACCAGGCATGCTCAATAATGTTAAAGTCTGGGGAGTTTGGTGGGCAGCGGAAGAGTTCCTGGAGCCACTCTGTAGCAATTCTGGACGTGTGGGGTGTCGCATTGTCCCGCTGAAATTGCCCAAGTCCGTCGGAATGCACAATGGACATGAATGGATGCAGGTGGTCAGTCAGGAAGCTTACGTACGTGTCACCTGTCAGAGTCGTATCTCGACGTATCAGGGATCCCATATCACTCCAACTCCACACACCTCACACCATTATGGAGCCTCCACCAGCATGAACAGCCCCCTGCTGACATGTAGGCTCCATGGATTCACGAGCTTGTCTCCATACCCGTACACGTCCATCCTCTCGATACAATTTGAAACAAGACTCGTCCAACGAGGCAACGTGTTTCCAGTCAACAATAATACACTGTCGGTATTGACGGGCCCAGTCGAGGCGCAAAACTTTGTGTCGTGCGGTCATCAGAGATACACGTGTGGTCCTTCGGCTCGGAAAGCCCCACTTTTCGTTGAATGGTTCGAATGCCGACACTTTTTGATAGCCCAGCATTGAAGTCTGCAGCAATATGAAGGGTTGCACTTCTGTCACGTTGAACCATTCTCTTCAGTCATCGTCGATCCCGTTCTTGCAGGATCTTATCCCGGCAGCAGCGATGTCGGAGATCTGATGTTTTACTGGATTACTGATATTTACGGTACACTCTTGAAATGGTCGTACTGGAAAGTCCCCACTTCATCGCTACCTCGGAGAAGCTGTGTCCCATTGCTCGTTCGCCGACTATAACACCTCGTTGAAACTCACTCAGATCTTGATAACCTGCTATTGCAGCAGCAGTAACCGATCGACAACTGCGCCAGATGCTTGTTGTCTTATACAGGAGTTGCCGACCGCAGCGCCGTTTTCTACCCGTTCACATATCTCTGAATACGCAAGCCTTTAGCGCATCAGTGTATGTCATTGTCTGAGAAACTGGGTGTTGTAATTGAATTTCTGGCTGCAGAAGTTCGTCGCACATGGAGCACTCTCCCCTTCAGTATGAGAATGCAAGAGCACTCAGAAATTCGCAGCAATCCGATGCCTTGGGTTCACTGTCAGCGATCATCCATGCACTGCCGACTTGGACCCGTCACAGTTTCATCTGTTTCCAAAACGTAAAGAACACATTCGAGGATATCGCGTTGATACTGATGAAGCGGTGCAAGCAGAGGCGAGGTTATGGCTAGTCCAAACATTTCACATTGACGTAGGCAACAAACTAATATCTCTAGAATGAGATTTTCACTCTACAGCGGAGTGTGCGCTGATACGAAACTTCCTAGCAGATTAAAACTGTGTGCCGGATCGAGACTCGAACTCGCGACCTTTGCGTTTCACGGGCAAGTGCTCTACCATCTGAGTTACCCAAGCACGACTCACGACCCGTCCTCACAGCCTCAATACCTCGTCTCCTACCTTCCAGAAGCTCTTCTGCGAACCTTGCAGAACCGAGTGTGAGTCTCGGTCTGGCACACAGTTTTAATCTGCTAGGAAGTTTCAAACTAATCTTGTAAGTAGGCTGTTTAGGTTTTTATGTTGCTAATGCCACGTAGCGCTCTGTATGAAAATCACTGACTGTGCTGTGTGCAGTCTGTGCCTGATTGGCATTGTTCGAATATTCTCTATTGTAGTGTTGGGCAGTTGGATGTGAACAGCGCGTAGCGTTGCGCAGTCGGAGGTGAGTCGCCAGCAGTGGTGGATGTAGGAACAGAGATGGCAGAATTTTAAGTGCGGACGATCTGGACGTGTGTCCGCCAGAAAGAGTAAATTTGTAATACTGGATATCATGAACTGATATATATTATGACTTTTGAATATTATTAAGGTAAATACATTGCTTGTTCTCCATCAAAATCTTTCATTTGCTGACTATGCCTATCAGTAGTTATTACCTTCAGTAGTTATAACCCTTTATTTAGGTGGCAGTAGTGGCGCTCGCTGTATTGCAGTAGTTCGAGTAACAAAGATTTTTGTGAGGTAAGTGATTCATGAAAGGTATTGTTAAAAATGGTTCAAATGACTCTGAGCACTATGGGACTTAACATCTGAGGTCATCAGTCCCCTAGAACTTAGAACTACTTCGACCTAACTAACCTAACGACATCACACACATCCATGCCCGAGGCAAGATTCGAACTTGCGACCATAGCATTCGCGCGGTTCCTGACTGAAGAGCCTAGAACCGCTCGGCCACCACCGCCGGCTAGGTTATTGTTAGTCAGGGCCATTCTTTTGTAGGGAGTTTTGGAAGTCAGAATCCGTTGCGCTAAAAATATTGTGTGTCAGTTTAGCGTTGATCAGAATAAGTAAAGAGAGTGCTGGTAAACCCCTTACATTATTTGATTTTCAAACAGCTGAGCAAATCTGAACGCACTCAGGCATTACTCTCTCTACTTATTGTGATCAACACTAAACTGGCACACGATATTTTTAGCGCAACGCAGTCTGACTTTCAAAAATCCCTACAAAAGAATGGCCCTGACTAACAATAAATAACCTATACCTTCCATGAATCACTTACCTCACAAAAATCTTAGTTACTCGAACTACTGCAGTACAGCGAGCACCAATACTGTCAGCTAAATAAAGGATTCTAACTACTGATCGGCGTAGTTAGCAAATGAAAGATTTTGATAGAGAACAAACAATGTATTTACCTTAATAGTGTTCAAAAGTCATTTTATATATATATATATATATATATATATATATATATATATATATATAATATCAGTTCATGGTATCCAGACTTACAAATTTGGTTTTTCTGACGGACACACGTCCAGATTGTCCGCTCCCAAAATTCTGCCATCTCTCTCCCCACACCCACCACTGCTGGCGGCTCACCTCCAACTGCGCAACGCTACGTGCTGTTCACATCCAACTGCCCAACACTACAATGGCGACTATTCCAACAATGCAAAGCAGCCACAGACTGCACACAGCACAGTCAGTGATTTTCATACGTGGCATTACCAACATAAAAACCTAAACAGCCTACTTACAATCTCTCGTTGGCAGAATTATGTTAGTCGCCAGGGTGACTATGGTGATAAATAAATAGACATGAAGAATAAAACTATAGAATGTCAATAAAGTTTGTTTTAATTAAAAAGGTTTATGAGTCTCCACATAAAACATTCGGAAGCATTGCTTTTTAGCATCCCACTCGTTTGTATCTATGTTCTAATTTGTCCTTGAGCCACTGGACTGATTGCGAGAATTTTGTCCCGTAATACACATTTGCTGTTAATGCATTGAAACAGTCGCATCAAGCACGATTTAAATTTACTACTTCTTTACTAGTAACTGTATTCGTGACATACTTTGCAGACAGTATTCAGATGTACGACCGAATGTACCTGACGAATTATGGAGGGTGGGCAAATAAAAGTGGCCCAGACAAGTGGATACGATTGGAAGTGAATATATGCATATAACCACACTTCTATAGTTACATCCAACAGTATTGAGCAACCGCCTATACAGGCTAGTCACTAAAAATGCTGTCATTCTGAAAAAAACTGGATGAATATATTGCGAGATGTAGAAATATGTAACCGAAATTTGGTTTCAATAATTACACGTTTGTTGTTTGAAACTGATTATATTCTATTCAAAAAAATCTCCACATTTCTCCTATCTCTCTGGTAGGCTATGAATGCCACGCCAAAAAAAAAAAAGTTCATCTTTTGAAGCGAACCAGTCAGCGAGGCGTTTTCGCACATTTTCATACGATTCGAAGCGTCGTTCAGCGAGAGCATGTCCCAGTGATGAGCGTAGATGATAATCTGACGGAGCCAAGTGTGGAGAACAAGCCGCACGCCTCAGTACACTCCTGGAAATTGAAATAAGAACACCGTGAATTCATTGTCCCAGGAAGGGGAAACTTTATTGACACATTCCTGTGGTCAGATACATCACATGATCACACTGACAGAACCACAGGCACATAGACACAGGCAACAGAGCATGCACAATGTCGGCACTAGTACAGTGTATATCCACATTTCGCAGCAATGCAGGCTGCTATTCTCCCATGGAGACGATCGTAGAGATGCTGGATGTAGTCCTGTGGAACGACTTGCCATGCCATTTCCACCTGGCGCCTCAGTTGGACCAGCGTTCGTGCTGGACGTGCAGACCGCGTGAGACGACGCTTCATCCAGTCTCAAACATGCTCAATGGGGGACAGATCCGGAGATCTTGCTGGCCAGGGTAGTTGACGTACACCTTCTAGAGCACGTTGGGTGGCACGGGATACATGCGGACGTGCATTGTCCTGTTGGAACAGCAAGTTCCCTTGCCGGTCTAGGAATGGTAGAACGATGGGTTCGATGACGGTTTGGATGTACCGTGCACTATTCAGTGTCCCCTCGACGATCACCAGTGGTGTACGGCCAGTGTAGGAGATCGCTCCCCACACCATGATGCCGGGTGTTGGCCCTGTGTGCCTCGGTCGTATGCAGTCCTGATTGTGGCGCTCACCTGCACGGCGCCAAACACGCATACGACCATCATTGGCACCAAGGCAGAAGCGACTCTCATCGCTGAAGACGACACGTCTCCATTCGTCCCTCCACTCACGCCTGTCGCGACACCACTGGAGGCGGGCTGCACGATGTTGGGGCGTGAGCGGAAGACGGCCTAACGGTGTGCGGGACCGTATCCCAGCTTCATGGAGACGGTTGCGAATGGTCCTCGCCGATACCCCAGGAGCAATAGTGTCCCTAATTTGCTGGGAAGTGGCGGTGCGGTCCCCTACGGCACTGCATAGGATCCTACGGTCTTGGCGTGCATCCGTGCGTCGCTGCGGTCCGGTCCCAGGTCGACGGGCACGTGCACCTTCCGCCGACCACTGGCGACAACATCGATGTACTGTGGAGACCTCACGCCCCACGTGTTGAGCAATTCGGCGGTACGTCCACCCGGCCTCCCGCATGCCCACTATACGCCCTCGCTCAAAGTCCGTCAACTGCACATACGGTTCACGTCCACGCTGTCGCGGCATGCTACCAGTGTTAAAGACTGCGATGGAGCTCCGTATGCCACGGCAAACTGGCTGACACTGACGGCGGCGGTGCACAAATGCTGCGCAGCTAGCGCCATTCGACGGCCAACACCGCGGTTCCTGGTGTGTCCGCTGTGCCGTGCGTGTGATCATTGCTTGTACAGCACTCTCGCAGTGTCCGGAGCAAGTATGGTGGGTCTGACACACCGGTGTCAATGTGTTCTTCTTTCCATTTCCAGGAGTGTATTTCCCAACTGAACGCCTCCATCGTTCCCCTGGCCCGTTTTGCTGTGCGCGATGGGGCTTTATCAAGGAGCAATATGACTTTGTGTTGCCTTTTACTATATTCCGGTCGTTTTTCACGTAATGCTAGATTTAAATCGATCATTTGCTGTTCGTGCCAATCAGTGATATCGGTTTCACGAGGTTTTAGCAGCTTATAATAGATGACACCTTTCTGATCCCACCACAGAGCATTGTCTTCTTCCAAAAAGCGATTTGGTCTTGCAGTGGATGTCGGTGGTTTGCCTGAATTCAAATGTGTGTGAATTCCTAAGGGACCAAACTGCTGAGGTCATCGATCCCTAGTCTTACACACTACGTAAATTAACGTAAACTAACTTATGCTAATAACAACACACACATCCATACCCAAGGAAGGACTGGAAACTCCGGCGGGAGGGGCCGCGCAGTCCGTGTCATGGCGCCTCAAACCGTGCGGCCACTCCGCGCGGCTTTCCTGTATTTATCCATGATTTATGACGGTTAGGATTTTGAGTTGAACATTGCAGGGCGTCAGCAATCGAGAATAATTTAATGATTGTAAAGAATCCGCCTCGATTGCAAATAGAAACCGGATGTTGACCTAGGTTTCGGCGCGGAGAACCACGCCTTCTCCGGAACACAGTAAAACTACAAACTGCCTAGAGAGGCATGGTCCATCATTAGGCAGTTTGTAGTTGTACTGTGTTCCGGAGAAGGCGTGGTTCTCCGCGCCAAACCTAGGTCAACATCCGGTTTCTATTTGCAATCGAGGCGGATTCTTCATAATCATGATTAGGATTCTCAAAATACCAGGTGATCAAAAGGTCAGTATAAATTTGAAAACTGAATAAATCACGGAATAATGTAGATTGAGAGGTACAAATTGACATACATGCTTGGAATGACATTGGGTTTTATTAGCACCAAAAAAATACAAAAGTTCAAAAAATGTCCGACAGATGGCGCTTCATCTGATCAGAATAGCAATAATTAGCATAACAAAGTAAGACAAAGCAAAGATGATGTTCTTTACAGGAAATGCTCAATATGTCCACCATCACTCCTCAACAATAGCTGTAGTCGAGGAATAATGTTGTGAACAGCACTGTAAAGCATGTCCGGAGTTATGGTGAGGCATTCGCGTCGGATGTTGTCTTTCAGCATCCCTAGAGATGTCGGTCGATCACGATACACTTGCGACTTCAGGCAACCCCAAAGCTAATAATCGCACCAACGTAGGCCTGGGGACCTGGGAGGCCAAGCATGACGAAAGTGGCGGCTGAATCATCACCAAACGACCCGCGCAAGAGATCTTTCACGCGTCTAGCAATATGGGGTGGAGCGCCATCCCGCACAAACATCGTACGTTCCAGCAGGTGTTTATCAGCCAGGCTGGGGATGATGTGATTCTGTAACATATCGGCGAACCTCTCACCCGTCACGGCAGCAGTTACAAAACCAGAATCACGCATTTCTTTGAAGAAAAAAGGCCCGATGACGGTAGATGTGGTAAATCCAAGCCATGCCGTGACTTTCTCGTCATGCAGTGGAGTTTCCACGACAGTTCTAGGATTTTCGGTAGCCCAAATTCTGCAGTTGTGGGCGTTGACAGACCTTCGGAGCGTGAAATGAACTTCGTCGGTCCACAACACGTTACTCAACCAATCGTCATCTTCCGCCATCTTTTGAAACGCCCACACCGCAAATGCCCTTCGCTTCACAAAATCGCCAGGTAACAGTTCATGATCCCGATGGATTTTGTACGGATAGCATCGGAGGGCACGCCTAAGTGCCAACCAAACAGTAGTGTATGGAATGCCGTGCGACTGCACGAGCGCTGATTTCCCGTGCATAGACGAACCCGCTACAGTCTCCATTTCTTCCTGAAATGTCTCAGCAGCATTACGCCTTGTGCTCGGTCGGCCACTACGGGGTCTATCGCCTAAACAACCCGTGGCTTCGAACTTCAAAATCATTCTCGCCACAGCTGCATTTGTCAACGGACCTTTACCCGTTCGAATCCCCTTCCTATGGCGATAGGATCGTAACGCTGAACTAGCACATTCCCCATTTTGATAATACAGCTTCACACAAAGCGCCTTTTCAGGTAAAGTCAACATGTTGCGACTGCTGGCGCATCTGATTCTCTCTCTCATTACAGCTCCTTTTATACACGATTGTCATGCGCAGTCACAGACGTTTTGCTGTCCAGCGCCATCTGTCGGACATTTTGTGAACTTTGTTTGTTTTTGGTTCTAATAAAACCCGATCTCATTCCAAGCATGTGTGTCAATTTTTAGCTCCCTGTCTACATTATTCCGTGGTTTATTAAGTTTTCACATTTATACTGACTTTTTGACCACCCGGTATATACATTTTTCATCACTTGTCACTCTTGTATCTGGCCAGCTGCATTTCACAAGTGGTCTTTCGATTTACTTGCTGTCTTTCATTCATTTCATGCGGAATTCATTTTCCCACGTTCTGCACCTTTCCCATAGCTTTCAACCGAAGAGAAACGGCTTTCTGCGTCACATTCAATTGTTCCACGAGTTCCTGTTTGAGTATGATCTTCATCCAATAAGGCCTGCAATCCGTTCTTAATTGTTCGGTGGTTTCCCGCGCTCGTCGTTTCTCACGTCAAAACCACTACTTTTGAATTTTTTGAACCACTCGAAACACTGTGATTCCCCAAGAGCATGTTCGCCGAAAGCTTCGACAAGTGTTCGATGCGATTCTGCAGCAGTTTTCTTCAAACGATAACTGAAAAGCAATGCTGTCTGCAACTCGTAGTTCGTAGTCACAAAACTCGACATGTTTGCCGGTCTGAAAAAGATACCGATGTATGGTTCAAAATGTTTCAAATGGCTCTGAACACTATGGGACTTAACTTCTGAGGTCATCAGTCCCCTAGAACTTAGAACTACTGAAACCTAACTAACCTAAGGACATCACACACATCCAGGCCCGAGGCAGGATTCGAACCTGTGACTGTAGCGGTCGCGCGGTTCCAAACTGAAGTGCCTAGAACCACTCGACCACAACGGCCAGCATACCGATGTATTGAAATAGGGTTACTGTGTGTTGACATTTGTCGTCAGCTGTTACACAAAGCTCTGCAGATGCTGTCTCACGGGCGTTACATTGACGGCTAGCACCATCTATAGGGAAATCTACATCTATATCTAGTATATGTAAACTGAAGGTGGAGATGGATTGGATCACTGCTGTCCTCTGCATATGAACATTATGCCGGGTCAATGACGACGAGAAGAAATGTGTACCGGACCGGGAATCGAACCTGGGACCTCCTGCTTGCTAGGTAGGTGTGTTAACCACTGCTCCAACCGAGACAAGGCGTTATCGAAACTGCGGGGTGTATCTTGGCACCCCTTACGGCAGCTCCACATTCTCACCGAGCGCCACCTGTCAGCAGTCCCTGGCAATTTCCTCCATGCTCGCTGCTCGGAGATTCCCACAGGAGGTCGGAAGTATTTGTGCATCCGTACAGAAGAAGGCGGATCCATTGCCTACCTAGACGTATCAGTTATACGTGGGTCACTCCAAAAGAAATGCACACTATTTTTGTAAAAATACAGTTTTGATTCTGCATGTGTGAAAGTTTTACAGTGTGTAGGTACATCCTTCCCCCTTGTTTTCAAACTTAGTTCAACCTGTTCCCGTGAGTGGCGCCGCCATAGCATTTCTTCAAGATGGCTGCTACACTTGACATTCGTCAGAAGCAACGTGCTGACATAGAATTCCTGTGCTGTGAAAACGAGACAGTGGGAAGTATCCACAAGAGGTTGTGTATGGAGATGCTGCTGTCGATCGCAGTACAGTTAGTCGGTGGGCAAGCAGGTTGCGTGATGAAAGCGGGCACGGCAATATTGAGGATTGTCCTCGCAGCGGCAGGCCTCGTACTGCACACACTCCAGACAATGTGTAGAGATTTAACGAATTGGTGACTGCTGACAGACGCATCGCAGTGAACGAATTGTCACGCGGCGTTGGGATAGGGGAAGGAAGTGTCTGCATAATACTGGAAGAGTTGGAGTTAAAAAAGGTTTGTGCCAGGTGGGTTCCCAGGATGTTGACAGTGGCTCACAAAGAAACAAGAAAAACGGTATGGAGAGAACTTTTGCAACAGTAAGAGAATGGTGGAGATGAATTTCTTGGAAGAATTGTGACAGGTGATGAAACATGGCTTCATTATTTCTCACCAGAGACGAAGAGGCAATCAAAGGAGTGGCATCATGGAAATTCATCCAAGAAAAAAAAAATTCAATACCACACCTTCTGCTGGAAAAGTTATGGCTACGGTGTTTTTCGATTCCGAAGGACTCTTGATGGTGGACATCGTGCCACGTGGAACCATTAATTCTGATGCATATGTGACGACACTGAAGAATCTTTAAGCTCGACTGAGTCGTGTTCGACCACATCGGCAAAAGCAGGATGTTTTGCTGTTGCACGACAATGCACGGCCACATATCTGTCAAAGAACCATGGAAGCGATCACAAAACTCGTTATGGTCAACACTGAAACACCCGCCTTATAGTCCTGACCTGGCTCCATGTGACTATAATCTCTTTGGGAAACTGAAGGACTCTCTTCGTGGAACAAGGTGTGAAGATGATGACTCCCTTGTGCACGCTGCCAAACAGTGGATCCAACAGGATGGTCGAGAATTTTACCATGCAGGTATACAGGCGCTGGTTCCAAGATGGCATAAGGCAGTTGAGAGAGGTGGAAACTATGTGGATAAATGAAAATATTGTTGCTAAAGGATGTATCTACACACTGTAAAACTTTCAAACATCTAGAATAAAAGATGGATTTTTAAAAAAATAGTGTGCATTTATTTTGGAGTGGTCTTCGAATCCATGCGTGGTATCTGTTCTTTTGGACATGTCCGAAAGAACAGACACCACGCATTCATATAACGGATGAATATAGTCCGGTTTTTCGCGCGACTTCGGCTACGTCACTTTTTCACCTCAACCCCATGCCCTTTGAGAAGCAGCTGGTTCTTAGCACCAGAGTGTTTATTTAGAGGCAGTAAATGATACGTCTACCGGGTTTGGTTGAAATCGGTCTAGTGGTTTAGGAGAATTGGAACACACATATACACTTAATAATTTTTTCATAATGCGGGGCCACAGCCATACCATATTTCTTTAAAGTCAGTACCGCCATTAGACTGTTGTTTATTTACAGTATTACATTTACACTTACACAATCATGATTTCGGCTTCAAAGTGCCATTATCAAGTGTTTTCTGACAGCAGATTAGACAATAACAGTGAAATACATAACTAGTGATCATCATCATCATCATCATCATTTAAGACTGATTATGCCTTTCAGCGTTCAGTCTGGAGCATAGCCGCCCTTATAAAATTCCTCCATGATCCCCTATTCAGTGCTAACGTTGGTACCTCTTCTGATGTTAAACCTATTACTTCAAAATCATTCTTAACCCAATCCAGGTACCTTCTCCTTGGTCTGCCCCGACTCCTCCTACCCTCTACTGCTGAACCCATGAGTCTCTTGGGTAACCTTGCTTCTCCCATGCGTGTAACATGACCCCACCAGTTAAGCCTGTTCGCCCTGACTGCTACATCTATACATTCCCAGTTTTTCTTTGATTTCCTCATTGTGGACACCCTCCTGCCATTGTTCCCATCTACTAGTACCTGCAATCATCCTAGCTACTTTCAGATCCGTAACCTCAACCTTGTTGATAAGATAACCTGAATCCACCCACCTTTCGCTCCCATACAACAAAGTTGGTCGAAAGCTTGAACGGTGCATAGATAACTTAGTCTTGGTACTGACTTCCTTCTTGCAGAAGAGAGTAGATCGTAGCTGAGCGCCCACTGCATTAGCTTTGCTACACCTCGCTTCCAGTTCTTTCACTATGTTGCCATCCTGTGAGAATATGCATCCTAAGTACTTGAAACCGTCCACCTGTTCTAACTTTGTTCCTCCTATTTGGCACTCAATCCGTTTATATTTCTTTCCCACTGACATTACTTTCGTTTTGGAGATGCTAATCTTCATACCATAGTCCTTACATTTCTGATCTAGCTCTGAAATCTTACTTTGCAAACTTTCAATCGAATCTGCCATCACAACTAAGTCATCCGCATATGCGAGACCGCTTATTTTGTGTTCACATATCTTGATCTCACCCAGCCAGTCTATTGTTTTCAACATATGATCCATAAATAATATGAACAACAGTGGAGACAGGTTGCAGCCTTATCTTACCCCTGAAACTACTCTGAACCATGACTCAATTTACCGTCAACTCTAACTGCTGCCTGACTATCTACATCTACATCTACATCCATACTCCGCAAGCCACCTTTAATTGCTTACAGAAGTTTGCCTCCTATTCCATAATCTCGTAGAACAGACAATAACTTCCTCCTAGGAACCCGGTCATATGCCTTTTCTAGATCTATAAAGCATAGATACAATTCCCTGTTCCAAGAGGCCTAAACCCACACTGATTTTCTTCCAATTGGTCCTCAACTAATACTCGCACTTTCCTTTCAACAATACCTAAGAAGATTTTACCCACTACGCTGATTAAAGAGATACCTCTGTAGTTGTTACAATCTTTTCTGTTTCCATGTTTAAAGATTGGTGTGATCACTGCTTTTGTCCAGTCTGATGGAACCTGTCCCAACTCCCAGGCCATTTCAGTTATCCTGTGTAGCCATTTAAGACCTGACATTCCACTGTATTTGATGAGTTCCGACTTAATTTCATCCACCCCAGCCGCTTTATTGCACTGTAATCTATTGACCATTTTTTCCACTTTCTCAAATGTGATCCTATTTCCATCATCATTCCTATCCCATTCTACCTCGAAATCTGAAACATTACTGATCGCATTTTCACCTACATTGAGCAACTCTTCAAAATATTCCCTCCATCTGTCCAAGGCATCCACAGGATTCACCAGCTGTTTTCCTGACCTGTCCAAAATACTTGTCATTTCCTTCTTACCTCCCTTTCGAAGACTGCTAATTACACTCCAGAATGGTTTTCCAGCAGCTTGACCCATAGTCTCCAACCTGTTTCCAAAGTCTTCCCAAGATTTCTTCTTGGATGCTGCAATTATCTGTTTGGCTTTGTTTCTTTCTTCAACATAACTTTTTCTGTCTACCTGCCTTTTACAGGCTGCCTTGACTGTGTCATTCTACCAAGCTGTTTGCTTCATCCTACTTTTACACACTACTGTTCCAAGACATTCTTTAGCCACTTCTAGTACTGTGTCCCTGTACCTTGCCTATTCCTTTTCTAATGACTGTAATTGACTACATTCAACTAACTGGTCCCTTTCTGAGATCGCTGTTATGTACTTGTTCCTGATTTCCTTATCCTGAAGTTTCTCCACTCTTATCCTCCTACATATGGACCTGACCCCCTGCACTTTTGGCCTCACAATCCCAATTTCACTGCAGATTAAATAGTGATCAGTGTCATCAAAGAATCCCCTGAATACACGTGTGTCCCTCACAGCCTTCCTGAATTCCTGATCTGTTATTGTATAGTCAAAGACAGATCTGGTTCCCCTGACTTCCCAAGTATACCAGTGAATGTTCTTATGTTTAAAAAAGGAGTTTGTGATTACTAAGCCCATACTGGCACAGAAATCCAAGAGTTGTTACCCGTTCCTGTTGGCCTCCATATCCTCTCCAAATTTACCCATAACCTTTTCATACTCTTCTGTTCGATTTCCAATCCTGGCGTTAAAATCACCCATGAGCAGAACACTGTCCTTGTCCTTTACTCTAACAACTACATCACTGAGTGCCTCATAAAAACTATCCATCTTATCTTGATCTGTCCCTTCACAATGCGAATATACTGACACAATCCTAATTTTCTTGCTAGACACTGTCAAATTTATCCACAGCAGTCCTTCGTTTACATACCTTATTGCAACTACGCTGGGTTCCATTTCTTTCCTGATGTAAAGCCCTACACCCCATTGTGCTATTCCTGCTTTGACTCCTGACAGGTAGACCTTCCACTTCCTCTTCTTTCTCACCCCTTACCCGAATGTCACTAACAGCTAAAACGTCCAGCCCCATCTTACTTGCAGCCTCTGCCAGCTCTACCTTCTTCCCAGAGTAGCCCCCATTGATATTAATAGCTCCCCATCTCATTACCATTTGTTTGCCAAGTCGTATCTTAGGAGTCCCTGGTTTGTCAGTTAGAGGTGGGACTCCGTCACCTCCAAAGGTCCGAGGCATTTTGCTCTGATTGTTGCCAGCATCATATTTAAAGTACCAGGGAAGCAGGTTTCTAGCCTTACTCGCCCCGAGTCCCATTGGGTTTTACCCCTAACGGCTGAGGGACTAACCGGTGGATTTGGTAGTCTTTGCCGTATGAGCACAAAGGTGACCACGACTCAGAATATGTCCGAGATGCCCAGCCTTATTCCAAAGTAACTGGTATTCCGACTGTCGGGACCACTTACTTGACCACTCATACGTTGCCTGTGGTTCATGAACTAGGACATGACTACAGGAACCCACCATGAACCACTACACTATTGGACATTAAAATTGCTACACCAAGAAGAAATGCAGATGATAAACGGGTATTCATTGGACAAATATATTATACTAGAACTGACATGTGATTACATTTTCACTCAATTTGGATGCACAGATCCTGAGAAATCACTACCCGGAACAACCACCTCTGGCCGTAATAACGGCCTTGATACGCTTGGGCATTGAGTCAAACAGAACTTGAATGACGTGTACAGGTACAGCTGCCCATGCAGCTTCAACACCATACCACAGTTCATCAAGAGGAGTGACTGGCGTATTGTGACGAGCCAGTTGCTCGGCGACCATTGACCAGACATTTTCAATTGGTGAGAGATCTGGAGAATGCGCTGGACAGGGCAGCAGTCGAACATTTTCTGTATCCAGAAAGGCCCGTACAGGACCTGCAACATGCGGGCGCGCATTATCCTGCTGAAATGTAGGGTTTCGCAGGGATCGAATGAAGGGTAGAGCCACGGGTCGTAACACACCTGAAATGTAACGTCCACTGTTCAAAGCGCCGTCAGTGCGAACAAGAGGTGACCGAGACGTGTGACCAATGGCACCCCGTACCTTCACGCCGGGTGATACGCCAGTATGGCGATGACGAATACACGCTTCCAATTTGCGTTCACCGCGATGTCGCCAAACACGGATGCGACCATCATGATGCTGTAAACAGAACCTGGACTCATCCGAAAAAATGACGTATTGCCATTCGCGCACACAGGTTCGTCGTTGAGTACAACATCGCAGGCGCTTCTGTATGTGATGCAACGTCAAGGGTAACCGCAGCCACGGTCTCCGAGCTGATAGTGCATGCTGCTGCAAACGTCGTCGAACTGTTCGTGCAGATGGTTGTTGTCTTGTAAACGTCCCCACCTATTGACTCAGGGATCGAGACGTGGCTGCACGATCCTTTACAGCCATGCGGATAAGATGCCTGTCATCTCGACTGCTAGTGATACGAGGCCGTTGGGATCCAGCACGGCGTTCCGTATTACCTTCCTGAACCCACCGATTCCATATTCTGCTAACAGTCATTGGATCTCGACCAACGCGAGCAGCAATGTCGCGATACGATAAACCGCAGTCGCGATAGTTTACAGTCCGACCTTTATCAAAGTCGGAAGCGTGATGATACGCATTTCTCCTCCTTACACGAGGCATCACAACAACGTTTCACCAGGCAAAGCCGGTCAACTGCTGTTTGTGTATGAGACATCGGTTGGAGACTTTCCTCGTGTCAGCACGTTGTAGGTGTCACCACCGGAGCCAACGTTGTGTGAATGCTCTGAAAAACTAATCATTTGCGTATCACAGCATCTTCTTCCTGTCGTTTGAATTTCGCGTCTGTAGCACGTCATGTTCGTGGTGTAGCAATTTTAATGGCCATTAGTGTACTTTTTTTCTATTTCGTTTCGAGAACTTTTCAAACGACCCTCGTAGATATTATTCAGTCATAATAATTTAACTTCAATTTTATGGGGAAAGGAGTCAAGGCTGCATTGATTTGGGTAGGATAGACGTGGACAGTAAAGCTGGACCTCGGATGAAGCCCTGTGGTAGTCCACAACGGCAGAAAGGCACACAGAGATAAACAGAGGCAGACGTGCTGAGTGCTGCCACAGGGACTGCCAGACACATCTGGAGTGCCGCCCCTAACGAGAAGGCGACGAAGAACAGGCGCAGGCGGAGCGCACTCTGGGATAGGCTGCGAACCCCAGTCAGGGGGGGAAGTCGGCGCACTCGGTCGGCTTGGCGTGTCTAACGAGCTCCCAGCCGCAGGGGTGAGCAGCCGGCCGCCACCCTGCGCTGTCTCGGGGCCTCTTTTGTCCTGCCTGATCCCAGGCACAGAGACATCTGGCAAATCATCTATCCGGACATCCCTGTCTAATGCGGAATTGACCACACAGGGAGGCGGACCGACCAGTATAAAATGAGAGGAGTATTGTCTGTAGAGACGCAGTAACAGGACACGACGATCTCTATAAACCTGAACTACTTCTATGGTTCATAATTTCACTACGAAATGTTGTAGAAATAGGAAAGTTGTTTTAATACTCTCAGTAGCTTTGGGAGAACCAGAAGTAGGGATGGGAAAAACCGGCTGGTTAAGCTGATACCGTTCTTTTAGTTCTGAATCAGTATTTTTCGCCATTTCTTTGGTCTCAGTTATAACAGATTCTCCTTTTTTTTCGTTTTTTTTCCAAGGGTCAGATAAAGGAACCAGCGTGTTTTAAAAACGAGTATTGTTTATTCGTAAATTTTCCATTGCGTTGAAATGTAGAATTGTTATAGAAATTGGGAAAAGCGAGCAGCACTATTTTAACAGTAACGCCTACAGTAGTTGTTGTTGTTGTGGTCTTCAGTCCTGAGACTGGTTTGATGCAGCTCTCCATGCTACTCTATCCTGTGCAGACTTCTTCATCTCCCAGTACCTACTGCAACCTACATCCTTCTGAATCTGCTTAGTGTATTCATCTCTTGGTCTCCCTCTACGATTTTTACCCTCCATGCTGCCCTCCAATGCTAAATTTGTGATCCCTTAATGGCTCAAAACATGCCCTACCAACCGATCCCTTCTTCTAGTCAAGTTGTGCCACAAACTTCTCTTCTCCCCAATCCTATTCAATACCTCCTCATTAGTTACGTGATCTACCCACCTTATCTTCAGTAATCCTCTGTAGCACCACATTTCGAAAGCTTCTATTCTCTTCTTGTCCAAACTAGTTATCGTCCATGTTTCACTTCCATACATGGCTACACTCCATACAAATACTTTCAGAAACGACTTCCTGACACTTAAATCTATACTCGATGTTAACAAATTTCTCTTCTTCAGAAACGATTTCCTTGCCATTGCCAGTCTACATTTTATATCCTCTCTACTTCGACCATCATCAGTTATTTTACTCCCTAAATAGCAAAACTCCTTTACTACTTTAAGTGTCTCATTTCCTAATCTAAGTCCCTCAGCATCACCCGATTTAATTTGACTACATTCCATTATCCTCGTTTTGCTTTTGTTGATGTTCATCTTATATCCTCCTTTCAAGACACTGTCCATTCCGTTCAACCTCTCTTCCAAGTCTTTTGCTGTCTCTGACAGAATTACAATGTCATCGGCGAACCTCAAAGTTTTTACTTCTTCTCCATGAATTTTAATACCTACTCCGAATTTTTCTTTTGTTTCCTTTACTGCTTGCTCAATATACAGATTGAATAACATCGGGGAGAGGCTACAACCCTGTCTCACTCCTTTCCCAACCACTGCTTCCCTTTCATGCCCCTCGACTCTTATAACTGCCATCTGATTTCTGTACAAATTGTAAATAGCCTTTCGCTCCCTGTATTTTATACCTGCCACCTTCAGAATTTGAAAGAGAGTATTCCAGTGAACATTGTCAAAAGCTTTCTCTAAGTCTACAAATGCTAGAAACGTAGGTTTGCCTTTCCTTAATCTTTCTTCTAAGATAAGTCGTAAGGTCACTATTGCCTCACGTGTTCCAGTATTTCTGCGGAATCCAAACTGATCTTCCCCGAGGTCCGCTTCTACCAGTTTTTCCATTCGTCTGTAAAGAATTCGTGTTAGTATCTTGAAGCTGTGACTTATTACACTGATAGTTCGGTAATTTTCACATCTGTCAACACCTGCTTTCTTTGGGATTGGAATTATTATATTCTTCTTGAAGTCTGAGGGTATTTCGCCTGTCTCATACATCTTGCTCACCAGATGGTAGAGTTTTGTCATGACTGGCTCTCCCAAGGCCATCAGTAGTTCTAATGGAATGTTGTCTACTCCCGGGGCCTTGTTTCGACTCAGGTTTTCAGTGCTCTGTCAAACTCTTCACGCAGTATCTTATCTCCCATTTCGTCTTCATCTACATCCTCTTCCATTTCCATAATATTGTCCTCAAGTACATCGCCCTTGTATAAACCCTCTATATACTCCTTCCACCTTTCTGCCTTCCCTTCTTTGTTTAGAACTGGGTTGCCATCTGAGCTCTTGATATTCATACAAGTGGTTCTCTTCTCTCCAAAGGTCTCTTTAATTATCCTGTAGGCGGTATCTATCTTACCCCTAGTGAGACAAGCCTCTACGTCCTTACATTTGTCCTCCAGCCATCCCTGCTTAGCCATTTTGCATTTCCTGTCGATCTCATTTTTGAGACGTTTGTATTCCTTTTTGCCTGCTTCACTTACTGCATTTTTATATTTTCTCCTTTCATCAATTAAATTCAATATTTCTTCTGTTACCCAAGGATTTCTACTAGCCCTCGTCTTTTTAACTATTTGATCCTCTGCTGCCTTTACTACTTCATCTCTCAAAGCTACCCATTCTTCTTCTACTGTATTTATTTCCCCTATTCCTGTCAATTGTTGCCTTATGCTCTCCCTGAAACTCTCTACAACCTCTGGTTCTTTCAGTTTATCCAGGTCCCATCTCCTTAAATTCCCACCTTTTTGCAGTTTCTTCAGTTTCAATCTGCAGTTCATAACCAATAGATTGTGGTCAGAATCCACATCTGCCCCTGGAAATGTCTTACAGTTTAAAACCTGGTTCCTAAGTCTCTGTCTTACCATTATATAATCTATCTGATACCTTTTAGTATCGCCAGGATTCTTCCAGGTTTACAACCATCTTTTATGATTCTTGAACCAAGTGTTAGCTATGATTAAGTTATGCTCTGTGCAAAATTCTACAAGGCGGCTTCCTCTTTCATTTCTTCCCCCCAATCCATATTCACCTACTATGTTTCCTTCTCTCCCTTTTCCTACTGACGAATTCCAGTCACCCCTGCCACCGAACTTCACTAATTCCCACTATATCTAACATTAACTTATCCATTTCCCTTTTTAAATTTTCTAACCTACCTGCCCGATTAAGGGATCTGACATTCCACTCTCCGATCCGTAGAACGCCAGTTTTCTTTCTCCTGATAACGACGTCCTCTCGAGTAGTCCCCGCCCGGAGATCCGAATGGGGGACTATTTTACCTCCGGAATATTTTACCCAAGAGGACGCCATCATCATTTAATCATACAGTAAAGCTGCATGTCCTCGGGAAAAATTACGGCTGTAGTTTCCCCTTGCTTTCAGCCTTTCGCAGTACCAGCACAGCAAGGCCGTTTTGGTTAATGTTACTAGGCCAGATCAGTCAATCATCCAGACTGTTGCCCCTGTAACTACTGAAAAGGCTGCTGCCCCTCTCCAGGAACCACATGTTTGTCTGGCCTCTCAACAGATACCCCTCCGTTGTGGTTGCACCTACGGTACGGCCATCTGTATCGCTGAGGCACGCAAGCCTCCCCACCAACGGCAAGGTCCATAGTTAATGGGGGGAGGACGCCTACAGTTAGAAACAAACACACGACGTGCCGGCCGGGGTGGCCGAGCGGTTCCAGGGGCTACAGTCTGGAACCGCGCGACCGCTACGGTCGCAGGTTCGATTCCTGCCTCGGGCATGGATGTGTGTGATGTCCTTAGGTTAGTTAGGTTTTAAAGTCCTAGGGGAATGATCACCACAGATGTTAAATTTTCTGAGGCGTAAGAACTAAATGATTCGATTCTGTTTCAGGCACCAGACTAAAATATTTTCAGGTCATTACTATTATCATATCTCTGTGAGACTCTAATACTGTTTATATAAGTTACCAATAATTACTTTTTCTCAATTAGTAGCATTAATCCGATGGGAGTTACAGATTCGTCTCATAGCCCGCACGTGTTGTGCTATGTCCCGTACATCGCCAATGATAAAGTGAGACATTATAAGACCTGGATAAACTGAAAGAACCAGGGCTTCAGGGAGAGCATTAGGGAACGACTGACAAGAATGGGGGAAAGAAATACAGTAGAAAAAGAATGGATAACTATGAGAAATTAAATAATGAAGGTAGCAGAGGATCAAGTAGGTAAAAAGACGAGGGCTAATAGAAATCCTTGGGTAACAGAAGAGATATTGAATTTAATTGATGGAAGGAGAAAAATATAAAAATGCAGTAAATGAAGTGGGCAAAAAGGAATACAAACGTCTCAAAAATGAGATCGACAGGAAGTGCAAAATGGCTAAGCAGGGATGGATAGAGGACAAATGTAAGGATGTAGAGGAGCATATCACTAGGGGTAAGATAGACACTGCCTACAGGAAAATTAAAGAGAACTTTGGAGAAAAGAGAACCCCTTGCAGGAATATCAAGAGCTCAGATGGAAACCCACTTCTAAGCAAAGAAGGGAAAGCAGAAATGTGGAAGGAGTATATGGAGGGTCTCTACATGGGCGATGTTCTTGCGGACAATATTATGGAAATGGAAGAGGATGTAGATGAAGATGAAATGGGAGATATGATAATGCGTGAAAAGTTTGACAGAGCACTGAAAGACCTAAGTCGAAACAAGGCCCCAGGAGTAGACAACATTCCATTAGAATTACTGACAGCCTTGGGAGAGCCAGACCTAACAAAACTCTACCATCTGGTGAGCAAGATGTATGTGACAGGCGAAATACCCTCAGACTTTAAGAAGAATATAATAATTCCAGTCCCAAAGAAAGCAGGTGTTGACAGATGTGAAAATTACCAAACTATCAGTTTAACAAGTCACTGCTGAAAAATACTAACACGAATTCTTTACAGATGAATAGAAAAACTGGTAGAAGCCGACCTCAGGGAAGATTAGTTTGGATACCGTAGAAATGTTGGAACACGTGAGGCAAAACTGATGTTACGACTTACCTTAGAATATACACTCCTGGAAATTGAAATAAGAACACCGTGAATTCATTGTCCCAGGAAGGGGAAACTTTATTGACACATTCCTGGGGTCAGATACATCACATGATCACACTGACAGAACCACAGGCACAAAGACACAGGCAACAGAGCATGCACAATGTCGGCACTAGTACAGTGTATATCCACCTTTCGCAGCAATGCAGGCTGCTATTCTCCCATGGAGACGATCGTAGAGATGCTGGATGTAGTCCTGTGGAACGGCTTGCCATGCCATTTCCACCTGGCGCCTCAGTTGGACCAGCGTTCGTGCTGGACGTGCAGACCGCGTGAGACGACGCTTCATCCAGTCCCAAACATGCTCAATGGGGGACAGATCCGGAGATCTTGCTGGCCAGGGTAGTTGACTTACACCTTCTAGAGCACGTTGGGTGGCACGGGATACATGCGGACGTGCATTGTCCTGTTGGAACAGCAAGTTCCCTTGTCGGTCTAGGAATGGTAGAACGATGGGTTCGATGACGGTTTGGATGTACCGTGCACTATTCAGTGTCCCCTCGACGATCACCAGTGGTGTACGGCCAGTGTAGGAGATCGCTCCCCACACCATGAGCCGGGTGTTGGCCCTGTGTGCCTCGGTCGTATGCAGTCCTGATTGTGGCGCTCACCTGTACGGCGCCAAACACGCATACGACCATCATTGGCACCAAGGCAGAAGCGACTCTCATCGCTGAAGACGACATGTCTCCATTCGTCCCTCCATTCACGCCTGTCGCGACATCACTGGAGGCGGGCTGCACGATGTTGGGGCGTGAGCGAAAGACGGCCTAACGGTGTGCGGGATCGTAGCCCAGCTTCATGGAGACGGTTGCGAATGGTCCTCGCCGATACCCCAGGAGCAACAGTGTCCCTAATTTGCTGGGAAGTGGCGGTGCGGTCCCCTACGGCACTGCGTAGGATCCTACGGTCTTGGCGTGCATCCGTGCGTCGCTGCGGTCCGGTCCCAGGTCGACGGGCACGTGCACCTTCCGCCGACCACTGGCGACAACATCGATGTACTGTGGAGACCTCACGCCCCACGTGTTGAGCAATTCGGCGGTACGTCCACCCGGTCTCCCGCATGCCCACTATACGCCCTCGCTCAAAGTCCGTCAACTGCACATACGGTTCACGTCCACGCTGTCGCGGCATGCTACCAGTGTTAAGACTACGATGGAGCTCCTTTGTACAGAAACCAGATGTCAGTTACAAGGGTCGAGGGGCATGAAAGGGAAGCAGTGGTTGGGAAGGGAGTGAGACAGAGTTGTAGCCCATCCCCGATGTTATTCAATCTGTATATTGAGCAAGCAGTAAAGGAAACAAAATAAAAATTCGGAGTAGGAATTAAAATCCATGGAGAAGAAATAAAAACTTTGAGGTTCACCGATGACATTGTAATTCTGTCAGAGACAGCAAAGGACTTGGAAGAGCAGTTGAACGGAAAGGACAGTGTCTTGCAAGGCGTGTATAAGATGAACATCAACAAAAGCAAAACGAGGATAATGGAATGTAGTCGAATTAAATTGTTGATGCTGCGGGAATTAGATTAGGAAATGAGATGCTTAAAGTAGTAAATGAGTTTTGCTATTTGGGGAGCAAAATAACTGATGATGGTCGAAGTAGAGAGGATATAAAATGTAGACTGGCAATGGCAAGGAAAGCGTTTCTGAAGAAGAGAAAGTTGTGAACATCGAGTATAGTAGATGGGTAGATCACTTAACTAATGAGGAGGTATTGAACAGAATTGGGGTGGAGTTTGTGGCACAACTTGACTAGAAGAAGGGATCGTTTGGTAGGACATGTTCTGAGGCATCAACGGATCACCAATTTAGTATTGGAAGGCAGCGTGTAGGGTAAAAATCGTAGAGGAAGACCAAGAGAGAAATACACTAAACAGATTCAAAAGGATGTAGGTTGCAGTTAGTACTGGGAGATGAAGAACCTTGCACAGGATAGAGTAGCATGGAGAGCTGCATCAAACCAGTCTCAGGACTGAAGACCACAACAACAACATACGTAACAAATGCTAAATATTTCAAGAAAATGTCTTCTCCAGTTTGTAGATAGTACCAGAAATTGCCTCATTATTCGTTTCGAAACGGATAAATGAATTAGTTGAGAGCACGACACAGCAGTATCAACACACATCAAATAAAGTTTTGCATCACCTTGGTTCCGAGAGTTCCGGAACCTGTACAGAAAATTGGTATAGGGATCAACATAAACATCATTTCCGCCTTTTCTGTTGCTCATGAAAACCACACTTTGTATGTTGTATCACCGTACAGCGAGACCTTCAGAGGTGGTGGTCCAAATTTTTGTAGTCATCGGTACCTCTAATATCCAGTAGCACGTCCTCTTGCATTGATGCATGCTTGTATTCGTCGTGGCATAATATATGCAAGTTCAAGGCATTGTTGGTCCAGATTGTCCCACCCCTCATAGGCGATTCGCCGTAGATCCCTCAGTGTGGTTGGTGGGTCACGTCATCCATATACAGCCGTTTTCAGTCTATCCCAGGCATGTGCGATAGGGTTCACGTCTGGAGAATATACTGGCCACTCTAGTCGAGCGATGTCGTTATGCTGAAGGAAGTCATTCTCAAGATGTGCACGATGGGGGCGCGAATTGTCATCTATGAAGACCAATGCCATTATGCTGCCGATGTGGTTGCACTATCAGTCTGAGGATGGCATTCATGTATCGTACAGCCATTATGGCGCCTTCCATGGCCCCAGCGGCGTATGTCGGCCCCACATAATGCCACCCCAAAACAGCAGGGAACCTCCACCTTGCTGCACTCGCTGGAGAGTGTGTCTAAGGCGATCAGCCTGACCGGGTTGCCTCCAATCACGTCTCCGACGATTGTCTATTTGAAGGCATATGCGACACATCGATGAAGAGAACGAGATGCCAATCGGTCCATTCGGCATGTTGTTGGGCCCATCTGTACCGCTCTTCGTGGTGTCGTTGTTGCAAAGATGGATCTCGCCATGGACGTCGGGAATGAAGTTGCGCATCATGCAGCCTATTGCGCACAGTTTGAGTCGTTACGGCACGTCCTGTGGCTGCACGAAAATCATTATGCAACATGGTGGCGTTGCTGTCAGGATTCCTCCGAGCCATAATCCTACCTGCAGCAGTAGACCTCGGGCGGCCTGAGCGAGGCATGTCATCGACGGTTCCTGTCTCTCGGTATCTCCTCCATGTCCGAACGCCTCGGCACTTCCCTTGTTGAGAGCCCTTCCTGGCACAACAATGCCGACACGATCGAACTGCGGTATTGACCGTTCAGGCTCGGTTACACTACAGACAACACGAGCCCTGTACTCCCTTTCCGCTGGAATGACTGGAACTGATCGGCTGCCGGACACCCTCTGTCTGACAGGCGCTGCTCATGCATGGTTGTTTACATCTTTGGGGGGGGTTTAGTGACATCTCTGAACAGTCAAAGGGACTGTAATACAATATCCACAGTCAACATCTACATCGATACTCTGCAAATCACATTCAAGTGCCTGGCAGAGGGTTCATCGAACCACCTTCTCAATTCTCTCTTATTGCAATCTCGTATAGCGCGCGGAATGAATAAACACCTATATCTTTCCGGACGAGCTCTGATTTCCCTTATTTTATCACGGTGATCGTTCCTCCCTATGTAGGTCGATGTCAACAAAATATTTTCGCATTCGGAGGAGAAAGTTGGAGATTGGAATTTCGTGGGAAAATTCCGTCGCAACAAAAAACGCCTTTCTTTTAATGAATTCCAGCCCAAATCTTGTATCATTTCTGTGACACTCTCTCCCAGATTCCGCGATAATACAAAATGTGCTGCCTTTCTTTGAACTTCTTCGATATACTCCATCAGTCCTATCTGGTAAGGATCCCATCCCGCGCAGCAGTATTCTAAAAGAGGACGGACAAGCGTAGTGTAGGCAGTCTCCTTAGTAGGTCTGTTACATTGTCTAAGTGTCCTGCCAATAAAACGCAGTCTTTGGTTAGCCCTCCCGACAACACTTTCTATATGTTCCTTCCAGTTTAAATTGTTCGTAATTGTAATACCTAGGTAGTTAAATTTACGGCTTTTGGATTAGACTGATTTATCGTGTAACCGAAGTTTAACGAATTCCTTTTAGCACTCATGTGCATGACCTCACACTTTAGGGTCAACTGCCACTTTTCGCATCATTCAGGTATCTTCTCTAAATCATTTTGCAGTTTGTTTTGATCTTCTGATGACTTTATTAGTCGATAAACGACAGCGTCATCTGCAAACAACCGCAGACGGCTGCTCAGATTGTCTCCAAAATCGTTGATATAGACAAGGAACAGCAAAGGGCGTATAACACTACCTTGGGGAACGCCAGAAATCACTTCTGTTTTACTCGATGACTTTCCGTCGATTACTAAGAACTGTGACCTCTCTGACAGGAAATCACAGATCCAGTCACATAACTAAGACGATATTCCATAAGCACGCAATTTCACTACGAGCCGCTTGTGTGGTAGTGTCAAAAGCCTCCCGGAAATCCAGAAATACCGAATCGATCTGAAATCCCTTGTCAATAGCACTCAACACTTCATGTGAATAAAGAGATAGTTGTGTTTCACAGGAACCATGTTTTCTAAATCCATGTTCACTGTATGTATTCATAATGTTCGAACTCAATATATGTCCTAAAACGCTGCTGCAAATCGACGTTAACGAAATGGGCCTGTAATTTAGTGGATTACTCCTACTACCTTTCTTGAATATTGGTGTGACCTGTGCGACTTTCCAGTCCTTGGGTACGGATCTTTCGTCGAGCGAACTGTTGTATATGATTGTTAAGTATGGAGCTAATGCATCAGCATACTCCGAAAGGAACCTAATAGGTATACAGTCTGGACCAGAAGACTTGGTTTTATTAAGTGATTTAATTTGCTTCACTACTCTGAGTATATTTACTTCTACGTTACTCATGTTGGCAGCTGTTCTCGATTCGAATTCTGGAATTTTTACTTCGTCTTCTTTTGTGAAGGGATTTCGGATAGGTGTGTTTAGTTACTCTGCTTTGGGAGCACTGTCTTCGATAGTATCTCCATTGCTATCGCGTAGAGAAGGCACTGATTGTTTCTTGCCGATAACATACTTCACATACGACAGAATCTCCTTGGATTTTCTGCAAGGTTTCGACACAAAGTTTCGTTGTGGAAGTTGTCATAGGCATCTCGCATTGAAGTCCGCGCTAAATTCCTAGCTTCTGTAAAAGATCGCCAATCTTGGGGATTTTGCGTCTGACTAAATTTGGCATGTTTGTTTCGTTGTTTCTGCATCAGTGTTCTAACCCGTTTTGTGTACCAAGGAGGATCAGCTCCGTCGTTTGTTACTTTATTTGGTATAAATCTCTCGATTGGTGCTGGTATTATTTCTTTGAATTTAAGCCACATCTGGTTTACATTTATACTATTGATTTGGAATGAGTGAAGATTGTCTCTTAGGAAGGCGTCAAGTGAATTTTTATCTGCTTTTTTGAATAGGTATATTTTTCTCTTACTTTCCGAGGATTTGGGAATTACAGTATTCAATCTCGCTACGACAACCCTGTGTTCACTAATCCCTGAATCGGTTTTGATGCTCGGTTTTAACTCAGGATTATTTGTTGCTAAGAGGTCAAGTGTGTTTTCAGAATCGTTTACTGTTTGCGTGGGTTCATGAACTAACTGCTCGAAATAATTTTCAGAGAATGCGTTTAGTACAATTTCGGATGATATTTTATTCGTACCTCCGGAATTAAACATGTAGTTTCGCCAACATATCGAGGGTAATTTAAAGTCACCGCCAACTATTGTCGTATGAGTCGGGTACGTGTTTGAAATCAAACTCAACTTTTCTTTGAACCTTTCAGCAACTTTATCATCTGAATTGGGAGGTCGGTAAAAGGATCCAACTATTATTTTATTCCGGTTGCCAACGATGACCTCTGCCCATACTAATTCACACGAAGTAACTACTTCAATTTCGCGACAAGATAAACTACTTCTGACAGCAACAAACACGCCACCGCCAACCGTGTTTAGCCCATCCTTTCGGATCACCGTTACGTTCTTCGCAAAAATTTCGGCTGAGCGTATATCCGGCTTTAGCCAGCTTTCAGTGCCTATAACGATTTGAGCATCAGTGCTTTCTATTAGCACTTCGAGCTCTGGTACTTTCCCAACACAGCTGCAATTTACAACTGTTATACCAATGGTTCCGGTATCGACGTTCTTTCGTGTTCAGCCTGCACCCTTTGTGGCTGAAGTCCTTCTTGTGTTTTCCCGAGACCCTCTAACCCAAAAAACCGCCCAGTCCACGCCACACAGCCCCTGCGTATAGTGGACACCTGACCTATTCAGCGGAACCCGAAACCCAACCACCCTTTGGCGCAAGTCGAGGAATGTGCAGCCTACACGGTCGCAAAAACTTCTGATTCAGACCCTCCACTCGGCTCTGTACCAGAGGTCCGCAATCGGTCCTGTCGACTATGCTGCAAATGGTCAGCTCTGCTTTCATCTCGCAAGCAAGACTGACAGCCTTTACCACTTCTGTTAGCCGCTCGAAACAAGAGAGAATATCTTCTGATTCAGAGGGACACGCATCATCGACGTGAGCAACCACCTGCAGTTGGCTGCACCCTGTGCTCTTCATGGCATCCGGGATGACCCTTTCCACATCTGGAATGACTCCTCCCGGTATGCACACAGAGTGCACATTGGTTTTCTCACCCTTCTTGTGAGCCAAGTCCCTAAGGGGCCCCATAACGCGCCTAATGTTGGAGATCCCAACTACCAATAATCCCATCCTCTGCGATTGCACGGATCTTGCAGGCTGAGTGGTTTCCTCTGAAACAGGACAGGCGACAGCATCTGGCTCAGCGACAGTGTCAGCCACAGACAGCACCTGGAACCTGTTTGTCAGACAAACCGGGGAGGGCTTACGTGCGGCCGCCTGGGAAGTCTTTCGCCGCCTGCTTTGCCCCTTTGCCCCACGGCGACCTCCCACTCGACCACAGGTGAGGGGTAGCCTCAGTGCGAGCAGTAACTGAGTTGGCCACCGGTGAGGACCGATCGGAGGACTCTGACGTGCTGGACGTCCGTTGGATCCCCACGGCCGGCCCACAACAGTGGTGTCCATCCACTGCAGCCTCAAGCTGGGTTATTGAATGCTGAAGCTGAGAGCGAAGTTTCACCAACACGACTCGCATGCGCACACAACAATCGCAGTCCCTGTCCTTACTAAAGACCGTGGAAAACTAAACTATGCAGATAAACGGACTATCGATACGTGCTGCGCAACTCTACTGTAGACGCTGACGGAAACGTCTATGTTCAGGAGTTCTGGGAACTGGGATGATGCAAAACTTTTTTGATGTATTTACATGAGGGTGTACATATCATTATCATTATTATTACTATTATTATTATTATTTCCTTCACTTTCTCAGACGTTAAGTCCGGTTAAAAATGGAGTGACACGGACCTTGATCAAGCGTCACTTCCTTTTAACTGTACGGTATGTGTTATATTGCATTTAGGAACTTTCGGGTAATTGAACATGTATCAATAATTACGGATTTCTGTAGTTGTATATATATGTTTGGATGTAGCTGTATTGCATTGATGTACTGGTGGATATTGTGTGGTATGACTCCTGTAGTTGATAGTATAATTGGTATGATGTCAACTTTATCCTGATGCCACATGTCTTTGACTTCCTCAGCCAGTTGGATGTATTTTTCAATTTTTTCTCCTGTTTTCTTTTGTATATTTGTTGTATTGGGTATAGATATTTCGATTAGTTGTGTTAATTTCTTCTTTTTATTGGTGAGTATGATGTCAGGTTTGTTATGTGGCGTTGTTTTATCTGTTATAATGGTTCTGTTCCAGTATAATTTGTATTCATCATTCTCCAGTACATTTTGTGGTGTATACTTGTATGTAGGAACGTGTTGTTTTAAAAGTTTATGTTGTAAGGCAAGCTGTTGATGTATTATTTTTGCGACATTGTCATGTCTTCTGGGGTATTCTGTATTTGCTAGTATTGTACATCCGCTTGTGATGTGATCTACTGTTTCTATTTGTTGTTTACAAAGTCTGCATTTATCCGTTGTGGTATTGGGATCTTTAATAATATGCTTGCTGTAATACCTGGTGTTTATTGTTTGATCCTGTATTGCAATCATGAATCTTTCTGTCTCACTGTATATATTGCCTTTTCTTAGCCATGTGTTGGATGCGTCTTGATCGATGTGTGGCTGTGTTAGATGATACGGGTGCTTGCCATGTAGTGTTTTCTTTTTCCAATTTACTTTCTTCATGTCTGTTGATGTTATGTGATCTAAAGGGTTGTAGAAGTGGTTATGAAATTGCAGTGGTGTAGCCGATGTATTTATATGAGTGATTGCCTTGTGTATTTTGCTAGTTTCTGCTCGTTCTAGAAAGAATTTTCTTAAATTGTCTACCTGTCCATAATGTAGGTTTTTTATGTCGATAAATCCCCTTCCTCCTTCCTTTCTGCTTAATGTGAATCTTTCTGTTGCTGAATGTATGTGATGTATTCTATTTTGTGGCATTGTGATCGTGTAAGTGTATTGAGTGCTTCTATGTCTGCGTTACTCCATTTCACTACTCCAAATGAGTAGGTCAATATTGGTATGGCATAGGTATTTATAGCTTTTGTCTTGTTTCTTGCTGTCAATTCTGTTTTCAGTATTTTTGTTAGTCTTTGTCTATATTTTTCTTTTAGTTCTTCTTTGATATTTGTACTATCTATTTCTATTTTTTGCCTGTATCCTAGATATTTATAGGCATCCGTTTTTTCCATCGCTTCTATGCAGTCGCTGTGGTTATCCAATATGTAATCTTCTTGTTTAGTATGTTTTCCCTTGACTATGCTATTTTTCTTACATTTGTCTGTTCCAAAAGCCATACTTATATCATTGCTGAATCCTTCTGTTATCTTTAGTAATTGGTTGAGTTGTTGATTTGTTGCTGCCAGTAGTTTTAGATCATCCATGTATAGCAAATGTGTGATTTTGTGTGGGTATGTTCTAGTAATATTCTATCCATAATTTGTATTATTTAGCATGTTGGATAGTGGGTTCAGAGCAAGGCAGAACCAGAAAGGACTTAATGAGTCTCCTTGGTATATTCCACGCTTAATCTGTATTGGCTGTGATGTGATATTATTTGAATTTGTTTGGATATTAAGTGTGGTTTTCCAATTTTTCATTACTATGTTTAGGAACTGTATCAATTTAGGATCTACTTTGTAAATTTCCAATATTTGTAGTAACCATGAGTGGGGTACACTATCAAAAGCTTTTTGGTAATCAATGTATGCGTAGTGTAGCGACCTTTGTTTAGTTTTAGCTTGATATGTCACCTCTGCATCTGTTATCAGTTGCTCTTTACATCCTCGTGCTCCTTTGCAACAGCCTTTTTGTTCTTCATTTATAATTTTGTTCTGTGTTGTATGTGTCATTAATTTCTGTTTAATGACTGAAGTTAATATTTTGTATATTGTTGGTAGGCATGTTATGGGGCGATATTTAGCTGGGTTCGCTGTGTCTGCTTGATCTTTAGGTTTCAGATATGTTATTCCGTGTGTAAGTGTATCAGGGAATGTGTATGGGTCTGCAATGTAACTGTTAAATAATTTAGTTAGATGTGAATGTGTTGAGGTGAACTTCTTTAACCAGAAATTTGCTATTTTATCATTTCCAGGGGCTTTCCAATTGTGAGTAGAATTAATTGCTTGGGTGACTTCATGTTGCAAAATTATCACTTCAGGCATTTGTGGTATCATCTTGTATGTGTCTGTTTCTGCTTGTATCCACCGTGCATGCCTGTTATGTTGTACCGGGTTTGACCATATGTTGCTCCAGAAGTGTTCCATGTCTGTTATGTTTGGTGGATTGTTTATTTTAATGTGTGTGTTATCTATTGTCTGGTAAAATTTCTTTTGGTTTGTGTTGAATGTTTGGTTTTGTTTCCTTCTACACTCCTGGAAATGGAAAAAAGAACACATTGACACCGGTGTGTCAGACCCACCATACTTGCTCCGGACACTGCGAGAGGGCTGTACAAGCAATGATCACACGCACGGTACAGCGGACACACCAGGAACCGCGGTGTTGGCCGTCGAATGGCGCTAGCTGCGCAGCATTTGTGCACCGCCGCCGTCAGTGTCAGCCAGTTTGCCGTGGCATACGGAGCTCCATCGCAGTCTTTAACACGGGTAGCATGCCGCGACAGCGTGGACGTGAACCGTATGTGCAGTTGACGGACTTTGAGCGAGGGCGTATAGTGGGCATGCGGGAGGCCGGGTGGACGTACCGCCGAATTGCTCAACACGTGGGGCGTGAGGTCTCCACAGTACATCGATGTTGTCGCCAGTGGTCGGCGGAAGGTGCACGTGCCCGTCGACCTGGGACCGGACCGCAGCGACGCACGGATGCAAGCCAAGACCGCAGGATCCTACGCAGTGCCGTAGGGGACCGCACCGCCACTTCCCAGAAAATTAGGGACACTGTTGCTCCTGGGGTATCGGCGAGGACCATTCGCAACCGTCTCCATGAAGCTGGGCTATGGTCCCGCACACCGTTAGGCCGTCTTCCGCTCACGCCCCAACATCGTGCAGCCCGCCTCCAGTGGTGTCGCGACAGGCGTGAATGGAGGGACGAATGGAGACGTGTCGTCTTCAGCGATGAGAGTCGCTTCTGCCTTGGTGCCAATAATGGTCGTATGCGTGTTTGGCGCCGTGCAGGTGAGCGCCACAATCAGGACTGCATACGACCGAGGCACACAGGGCCAACACCCGGCATCATGGTGTGGGGAGCGATCTCCTACACTGGCCGTACACCACTGGTGATCGTCGAGGGGACACTGAATAGTGCACGGTACATCCAAACCGTCATCGAACCCATCGTTCTACCATTCCTAGACCGGCAAGGGAACTTGCTGTTCCAACAGGAGAATGCACGTCCGCATGTATCCCGTGCCACCCAACGTGCTCTAGAAGGTGTAAGTCAACTACCCTGGCCAGCAAGATCTCCGGATCTGTCCCCCATTGAGCATGTTTGGGACTGGATGAAGCGTCGTCTCACGCGGTCTGCACGTCCAGCACGAACGCTGGTCCAACTGAGGCGCCAGGTGGAAATGGCATGGCAAGCCGTTCCACAGGACTACATCCAGCATCTCTACGATCGTCTCCATGGGAGAATAGCAGCCTGCATTGCTGCGAAAGGTGGATATACACTGTACTAGTGCCGACATTGTGCATGCTCTGTTGCCTGTGTCTATGTGCCTGTGGTTCTGTCAGTGTGATCATGTGATGTATCTGTCCCCAGGAACGTGTCAATAAAGTTTCCCCTTCCTGGGACAATGAATTCACGGTGTTCTTATTTCAATTTCCAGGAGTGTATTTTCACTTTTTTTGTATCTTCTGAGTCGTTTGGCTAATGCTTGTAATTTCTGCTTCTTTTCGTCTAATTGCTCTGTCGCTTCTTGTTGTGAGATTTTACCTAACTTTTTTCGTTTTTTTTTCGAGATTTCATGTCTTATAAATTGTGTTAGCTGTCCGATGTCTTTTCTCAGTTTTTCTATTTTGATCTGTAGCCTGTGTTGCCATGCTGGTTTTGTGGGTTTCTTCTGTGTGTTGGTTGGTTCTGATCTCTGCCTAGTGTGTATATTTAGTGTAGTGAGTGCTCCTATATAAACCAGTAGTTGTAACTCTTCCATGGTTGTGTTTTCATTTATTTTGTTGTGTATGATTGTGTTGATAGTTTTTATTGTTGTTTCGACTTGTGGGTTATTTGGTGGTCTACGCAAGAATGGTCTAATGTCTGTATTTGTGTCTTTGTATTCTATATATGTTAGCTGAAATTTTTCTTCTATATCTAACATCTGTGTCACTTCGTGTTCTATTTGTGCTTGTTCTGGTGGCTGTCTTAAGATTTCGTTTTCCTCTGATTGTTTAATTGGTGCATGTTGTTCTTTGCTTGTTTGCTCTGGGATGTTTGAGTCCATTACTGTATTTTCTTCTTCTTCTGATTGCACATTATTTTGTTCCAGTATTTGTTGTACTTGTTGTTTGATGTTTTCTAATTCTGACTGGGGTATCCTGTTATTTTTTATTATTACACGGATCTGATCAGCTAATCGTTGTTCTGTTAAAAATTTTAATTCTGGGTATCTGGTAATAAATGTTGTGTATACTTGTGATCTGTATCCAGTTGTGTTGGTTCCTAGGTTTGTTGCTTGGTAATAACAGAACATGCGGTGTCGATTAACTTCATCTGACCATCTCATCCTCTGTCTTTGTTTTCCTTCTAGGGTGGTTGCAGGAAGCATATCCTGCAAAACACCTCTATTTGGATTTAAATCATTTTCCAGTTGGCTAGCAGTGTCGTTACCAGTGTGGGCGGGCATAGGGTTCAAGCGTCGTCCCCGACCATGACGGCGCTTGTCCGAGGCTTCTTTAGTTCTGTCCTGAACCAACTAATCACACTAAAAGGGGGGTTAGCCCTATTAGTGGTTTGTTCTTTTCGTCGCCTTTTACGACTGGCAGAACATACCGGAGGCCGATTCTTTTCCCGTGCCTCCACGGGGTTTATTATTATTATTATTATTATTATTATTATTATTATTACACTGGTTAGACACAAAGCATTAATAGTCTGAAGTTCTGTAATTTTGGTACAAACACACACACACACACACACATTAAATATCTTTCATCATTTTAAAAGTAAGTGTTCCAAGAAAAGTTTTTCATTCTACAGTTTAGTTAGTCGCTAATGTTGCCGATAATGTCGGGAAGGGGTTGGGCAACAGATGGCAGGGAGGGGAGGGTGAGGTTAACATCTGATGGATTCAGGGGATATGCTCTAAGAAAGGTTGGGAACCACTGTTCTGTGTTGACTGAATAATCTAAAAAAAAATTATGCCCTCCCCCCCTGGTCACATGAACTAAACCCCCTCCCCGCCGAGCGAGGTGGCGTAATGGGAGGCACACTGGACTGCAATTCGGCAGGACTACTGTTCGAACATGCGTCCAGCCGTCCTGATTTAGGTTTTCCGTGATTTTCCGAAATCGCTTGAGGCAAATGCCGGGATGGTTCCTTGGAAATGCCGGTCGACTGCCTCCCCCATCCTTCCCTAATCCTATGGGATCAACAACCTCCTGTTTGGTCCCCTTTCCTAAATAAACCAACCAACCCCCCCCCCCCCCCCCTGGATTTATTTCTTGTGGGGGTTTCTTAAAAGCCGAGTGTACAAGAATACACCATGGACAACTGCATAACTCACTGAGGGCATTACACACCAAAATCAGCAACATTGGCGAGGATAAGCTTCACAGATGTGGTGAGACGTGTACAGTTGTGTATCGGTGCTGCTGGAGGACACTTTCAACATTTGCTGTGAGGATTTCGTATGTATGTATGTTATTTCCCAGTCGATATTATCATCTCCCAAACTTACAAATATTTCAAATTATTGGTTCAGATATACACTAAACAGATTCAGAAGGATGTAGGCTGCAGTAAGTACTGGGAGATGAAGAAGTTTCCACTGGATAGAGTAGCATGGAGAGCTGCATTAAACCAGTCTCTGGACTGAAGACCACAACAACAACATTGGTTCAAATGTTATGACTCAAAGTAATTCCGGTTTATATGGCTGGCACTCTAGCGTGGGTCGATCAGGAGAGGTAACTGGATGCCACCCCGAGTAACTAATCTGCCGGGAACACTTCAGCGCTTCAAACGCTGCCCTGGTGCAACGACTGTGCGTAGGAAGTAACAAAGAATGACATAAAGTGGTCGACCAGCCTGAGCAGCATGAGCCGAAGGGGCCCTTGAGGGGATGAAAACAGCGACGCCACCTGACGGTGGATGGCCCGGAACGAGCGATTTGGGGATGAATGACGCTATAGCTTGTGGGATTGGGTTTGGCGAATGCTTGAAGATCGCTACGCACCATCAAGTATAGCGTCAACAGGAGGAGGTGGTGTTACGGAATGGGAGTGCTTTCGTGGTTGGGGTTTGGTCTCTTCATTGTTCTTAAAAAATCGTTAAGCGTGGAGGACTGAGTGAGGGGGCGCAGTGGTTACCACACTGGACTCATATTCGGGAGGGCGACGGTTCAAACCCGAGTCCAGCCATTCTGATTTAGGTTTCCGTGATTTTCCTAAATCGCTTAGGGCAAATGCCGGGATGGGTCCCTTGAAAGGGTACAGCCAACTTCCCTCCCCATCTTTCCCTAATCTCATGGGACCGATGACCTCACTGTTTGGTTCCCTCCCCCAAATCAAACCACCAACCAAACGCGGAGGGATATGAATACTTTTTACAGAATAGTGTCCTGCATACAGTAGGGGAAAAGATTCGGACGCCGACAATGAACACTGTTCTAAAGCAGCCTCTCTAAGGCAATCGTTGGTGTACTGTTACATTCCTTGGATGAACTGGCCTGCCCAGATTGCCGACCTGAACCCAGTGGAATGCCTTTGGAGTGAGTTGCAACGTCGACTTCTCTCCAGACCCTAGCGTCCAACATCACTATCTTCTATGGTTCTGTCTCTTTAGTTACGCTAAATGTGGTCCCCGACGGCAATTTCTGACGCAAAATAAAATTAAAACAATAACAGCCCTCGGCCGCAAAAAAGAAGTCTTCTGACCTAGGTTTCGGTACTACTATGAGTACCTTCATCAGAAATAAAACACTCAAGGTGCCCTATAACATACACTACTGGCATTAAAATTGCTACACCAAGAAGAAATGCAGATGATAAATGGGTATTCATTGGACAAATATATTATACTAGGACTGACATGCGATTACATTTTCACGCAATTTGGGTGCATAGATCCTGAGAAATCAGTACCCAGAACGACAACCTCTGGCCGTAATAACGGCCTTGATACGCCTGGGCACTGATTGTGAGTCAAACAGAGCTTGGATGGCGTGCACAGGTACAGCTGCACATGCAGCTTCACCGAGCGAGGTGCCGCAGAGGTTAGACACTGGACTCGCATTCGGGAGGACGACGGTTCAATCCCTCCTCCGGCCATCCTGATTTAGGATTTCCGTGATTTCCCTAAATCACTCCAGGCAAATGCCGGGATGGTTCCTCTGAAAGGGCACGGCCGACTTCCTTCCCCGTCCTTCCCTAATCCGATGAGACCGATGACCACGCTGTCTGGTCTCCTTCCCCAAGCCAACCAACCAACCAACCAACATGCAGCTTCAACACGATACCACAGTTCATCAAGAGTAGTGACTGGCGTATTGTGACGAGCCAGTTGCTCGGCCACCATTGACCACACGTATACAGTTGGTGAGAGATCTGGAGAGTGTGCTGGCCAGGGCAGCAGTCGAACATTTTCTGTATCCAGAAAGGCCCGTACAGGACCTGCAACATGCGGTCGTGCATTATCCTGCTGAAATGTAGGGTTTCGCAGGGATCGAATGAAGGGTAGAGCCACGGGTCGTAACACATCTCAAATGTAACGTCCGCTGTTCAAAGCTCTGTCGATGCAAACAAGAGGTGACCGACACGTGTAACCAATGGCACCCCATAACAACACGCCGGGTGATACGCCAGTATGGCGATGACGAATACATGCTTCCAATGAGCGTTCACCGCGATGTCGCCAAATACGGATGCGAACATCATGATGCTGTAAACAGAACCTGGCCCGATCCGAAAAAATGACGTTTTGCCATTCGTGTACCCAGGTTCGTCGTTGAGTACTCCATCGCAGGCACTCCTGTCTGTGATGCAGCGTCAAGGGTAACCGCAGCCACGGTCTCCGAGCTGATAGTCCATGCTGCTGAAAACGTCGTCGAACTGTTCGTGCAGATGGTTGTTGTCTTGCAAACGTCCCCATCTGTTGACTCAGGGGTCGAGACGTGGCTGCACGATCCGTTACAGCCATACGGATAAGATGCCTGTCATCTCGACTGCTAGTGATACGAGACCGATGGGATCCAGCACGGCGTTCCGTATTACCCTCCTGAAGCCACCGATTCCATATTCTGCTAACAGTTATTGGATCTCGACCAACGTGAGCAGCAATGTCGCGATACGATAAACCGCAATCGCGATAGGCTACAATCCGACCTTTATCAACGTCGGAAACGTGATGGTACGCATTTCTCCTCCTTACAGGAGGCATCACAACAACGTTTCACCAGGCAACGCCGGTCGACTGCTGTTTGTGTTTGAGAAATCATTTGGAAACTTTCCTCATGTCAGCACGTTGTAGGTGACGCCAGCGGCGGCAACCTTGTGTGAATGCTCTGAAAAGCTAATCCTTTACGAAAAACATTAAATGAGATTTTGTTTTCTTCCATTGTAAGCGTCAAGTCAAGAAAGTTCAATTGACGGGCATCGTTTTCGAGTTCGCTGGTGAAGGACATTTTCTCGTTAAGTTCATTAAAGAGATTGAGAATACGGTCAATACCATCAACAGGTCCTTTGCAGATGACTGAAATATCATCGACACATCTGAAATAGGAGAGAATGCCTAGCGTTGTAGCCTCGAAAGAGTTGAAAAACTCTTCTAGAGAGTTAATGAAAATGTCAGCAAAGATACCAGCTATCCTTCCTATAGCGAGACCGTCGGATTGCTGGTACAATTGCGACATTACATTTTTTATGCAGCCATTTCGTCTTAGCTTCCCTGCACTTCCTATTTATTTCATTCTTCAAGGACTTGTATTTTCGTATTCATGAATTTCCCTGAACATATTTGTACTTCCTTCTTTCGCCGATCAACTGAAGTACTTCTTGTGTTAGCCATGGTTTCTTCGCAGTTACCTTCTTTTTACCTATGTTTTTCTTTCCAACTTCTGTGATTGCCCTTTTTAGAGATGTCCATTCTCCTTCTGCTGTATTGCCTACTGAGCTATTCTTCATTGCTGCATCTAAGGCCTCAGAGAACTTCAAGCGTGTCTCGTCGTTCCTTAGCACTTTCGTATCCCACTTCTTTGCATACTGATTCTTGCTGACTGCCTTACAATCTAGTATCTGATTTCGGAATCTCTGCCTTACCCTGATGTAATCTAACTGAAATCTTCGCACATCTCCTGGCCTTTTCCAAGTATACCTCCTCCGGATTCTTGAATAGAGTATTCGCTATTACTAGCTGAAATTTATTACAGAACTCAATTAATTTTTCTTGTCCCAAGTCCATATTCTCCTGTAACCTTTTCTTCTGCTACTTCCCCTACAACTGCCGGCCGCGGTGGCCGAGTGGTCGCTACGGTGGCAGGTTCGAATCCTGCCTCGGGCATGGATTTGTGAGATGTCTTTAGTTTAGTTAGGTTTAAGTAGTTCTAAGTTCTAGGAGACTGACAACCTCAGGTACGTGCCGAGTAAAACTGTGAGGGACGGGAAAAACCCAACGTGGTACAACAACAAAGTTAGGAAACTACTGCGAAAGCAAAGAGAGCTCCACTCCAAGTTTAAACGCAGCCAAAACCTCTCAGACAAACAGAAGCTAAACGATGTCAAAGTTAGCGTAAGGGGGGCTATGCGTGAAGCGTTTAGTGAATTCGAAAGTAAAATTCTATGTACCGACTTGACAGAAAATCCTAGAAGTTCTGGTCTTACGTTAAATCAGTAAGTGGCTCGAAACAGCATATCCAGACACTACGGGATGATGATGGCATTGAAACAGAGGATGACACGCGTAAAGCTGAAATACTAAACACCTTTTTCCAAATCTGTTTCACAGAGGAAGACCGCACTGCAGTTCCTTCTCTAAATCCTCGCACAAACGAAAAAATGGCTGACATCGAAATAAGTGTCCAAGGAATAGAAAAGCAACTGGAATCACTCAAAAGAGGAATGTCCACTGGACCTGACGGGATACCAATTCGATTCTACACAGAGTACGCGAAAGAACTTGCCCCCCTTCTAACAGCCGTGTACCGCAAGTCTCTAGAGGAACGGAGGGTTCCAAATGATTGGAAAAGAGCACAGATAGTCCCAGTCTTCAAGAAGGGTCGTCGAGCAGATGCGCAAAACTATAGACCTATATCTGTGACGTCGATCTGTTGTAGAATTTTAGAACATGTTTTTTGCTCGAGTATCATGTCGTTTTTGGAAACCCAGAATCTACTATGTAGGAATCAACATGGATTCCGGAAACAGCGATCGTGTGAGACCCAACTCGCTTTATTTGTTCATGAGACCCAGAAAATATTAGATACAGGCTCCCAGGTAGATGCTATTTTTCTTGACTTCCGGAAGGCGTTCGATACAGTTCCGCACTGTCGCCTGATAAACAAAGTAAGAGCCTACGGAATATCAGACCAGCTGTGTGGCTGGATTGAAGAGGATTTAGCAAACAGAACACAGCATGTTGTTATCAATGGAGAGACGTCTACAGACGTTAAAGTAACCTCTGGAGTGCCACAGGGGAGTGTTATGGGACCATTGCTTTTCACAATATATATAAATGACCTAGTAGATAGTGTCGGAAGTTCCATGCGGCTTTTCGCGGATGATGCTGTAGTATACAGAGAAGTTGCAGCATTAGAAAATTGTAGCGAAATGCAGGAAGATCTGCAGCGGATAGGCACTTGGTGCAGGGAGTGGTAACTGACCCTTAACATAGACAAATGTAATGTATTGCGAATACATAGAAAGAAGGATCCTTTATTGTATGATTATATGATAGCGGAAAAAACACTGGTCGCAGTTACTTCTGTAAAATATCTGGGAGTATGCGTGCGGAACGATTTGAAGTGGAATGATCATATAAAATTAATTGTTGGTAAGGCGGGTACCAGGTTGAGATTCATTGGGAGAGTGCTTAGAAAATGCAGTCCATCAACAAAGGAGGTGGCTTACAAAACACTCGTTCGACCTATACTTGAGTATTGCTCATCAGTGTGGGATCCGTACCAGATCGGTCTGACGGAGGGGATGGAGAAGATCCAAAGAAGAGCGGCGCGTTTCGTCACAGGGTTATTTGGTAACAGTGATAGCGTTACGGAGATGTTTAATAAACTCAAGTGGCAGACTCTGCAAGAGAGGCGCTCTGCATCGCGGTGTAGCTTGCTCGCCAGGTTTCGAGAGGGTGCGTTTTTGGATGAGGTATCGAATATATTGCTTCCCCCTACTTATACCTCCCGAGAGATCACGAATGTAAAATTAGAGAGATTAGAGCGCGCACGGAGGCTTTCAGACAGTCGTTCTTCCCGCGAACCATACGCGACTGGAACAGGAAAGGGAGGTAATGACAGTGGCACGTAAAGTGCCCTCCGCCACACACCGTTGGGTGGCTTGCGGAGTATAAATGTAGATGTAGATGTTAGGTCCCATAGTGCTCAGAGCCATGTGAACCATTTGAACTTCAGTCCGCCTCTGTAGTTATATACGGCGCCTGTAAAATAGCTGTTACAGTTTAGTCAGCACAATCGCTATTTCTCTTTAGTCAGACGAGGTGTAAACTGCTTCAGTGTTATAATTCTGCTTATCCTTCATTGTACAAAAAGCCACTCCGTGCATTAGAGTCTAAGAGTTTCAAAAACAAGAAGAAAACTGACAGTCCAAGCACGTTTCAAAACCGGTTGCGTTTACGTGGGAGGTAAAAATAGATTGCGGAATTGGAAAACCGGCAACCAGAAGCGGATTTTTCAGAATCGATTTTGGAACACATGACCATCCAGATGCGGTATAGGGAAATCGGTTTACGGAATCCGGCCATGGGAGCCCCCATGTCGACGTCACAGACACACTCGCGTCATGGTTGACTGCTGATTTACACGCAAGCACGAGAGGCTCACGCACTTTTGAGTAGTCGGTTCCGACCAGAAAGTCGTTCGCGTTAAGTGGGCTTATAGTCTGCTGGTAAGCTGAAGAGCGAGTGACGCCGTGTACAGATACGTCCCGTCTGCGTTTATTTTTAGAAAATTGCGTTAAGACCATAAGCAATACAAAAGAAGATAGCTTCTTCCGAAGCACAACATTATAGAGTAATTTATATTAACATAAGAACGGAAGTCAGGACTCTACTACAAACATAGAACCGAATGCCTGTTCATGTAAATGTATCTTCCTCTATTGCTCTTTGTAAAACGAACCCCATATAATGCAAGCAATCTGTAGAATTTAAGGATTGTTCTTAAGCGGGCCATAGTGGCCGAGCGGTTCTAGGCGCTACAGTCTGGAACTGCGAGACCGCTACGGTGGCAGGTTCGAATCCTGCCTCGGGCATGGATGTGTGTGATGTCCTTAGGTTAGTTAGGTTTAAGTAGTTCTAAGTATCGGGGACTGATGACCTCAGAAGTTCCATAGTGCTCAGAGCCATTTGAACCATTTTGATTGTTCGTACTTTGTGTTTCTAGTAAAAGGCAGAAGTTTGCTTTGAAGGGATGCATTGAAACTTAACACTTCTTACAAGACGAAGATTGTTTAAAAAGTACCAGGAATTTACAATTTTGTTTCTTGTATTAGTCCGATTTGCACTACCTTTTGTCACTGTCTTCGTAAACATGTCTGAAAAGTATGTGTACAATGTTATGCGTATTGGGTATTTAGTCTTTTGTCAGCTGTCAAAAAGGTTACATGTGTTTTGGTACCATCGTCGATTATTTGTTCTCTAAAAAAGCAGATTAGAGAATCTGTACTAAATTGTTTTATAAGAATGGAATAAAGTGTATGAAAATTTTAGAAATGTTAAATATTACTTTTGGTGAGTCTGTTATGAGTAAACCAAGGGCTTACAAGTGGTATAAACATTTCAAAGTAGGCCTTAAAGGACAGCGATTTTACAACCGTGGATGAGATTAAAAATGCACAGTTAAGAGAACTATAAACTATTCCGAGGAAACTGTTCCTTAAGTGTTTCGGGAATTTGAAAAAGCACTGGCATAAGTGTATAGTATGTAATGGGGAATATTTTGAAGAGGACAACATTGCTGTAGATAAACAAAGTTCTTACGAAAAGCCGGCCTTTTGTAGCCGTGCGGTTCTAGGCACTTCAGTCCGGAACCGCGTGACTGCTACGGTCGCAGGTTCGAATTCTGCCTCGGGCATGGATGTGTGTGATGTCCTTAGGTTAGTTAGGTTTAAGTAGTTCTAAGTTCTAGGGGACTGATGACCACAGATGTTAAGTCCCATAGTGCTCAGAGCCATTTGAACCATTTTTTTTTTCCTTTCAGCATCCCGTTTCCTCTCATTGTCTATCAACATCATTGCACTCACCATGTACTTTCCGGGCATCACATCCAACTCCTGCAGCATATTGCACTTTATAATGTTACATTTGCTGTACGTAGCAATGGCACCATATACTCCAAAATGAAGAGTATGAATTTCCACAAACACATTTTTCAGGATTCTGGTCCAAATTACATTATTCACACTCTCATTTTGATTTTGTGTACGTCCATGGAGACATTTCTTCAAAAGTTCAGTTGCAGAAAGATCTCTGAAATTTGGTTTTATAGCCTTCATGACAGTTTCTGGTAGACTGTGATGATGCTTGTATACACCTTCAGATCCCTGATATTTGTTGTACTTGGACCAGGAATTGGGTCCCTGTGGGCATAGTCCATGTAGTGGTTCCTCGTCAGTCGATAAAGTGTGGTACTAAAGTGCCATTGCAGCCTTTTCCATTGCATCAACACTGCGAGTATTTTGTCTTATTGCCAGTCCATAGTCTCTCTGCAATCTGCTGATTACCTCGTCTGTCAATCTTTTAGCTCCACCCAAAGGTTTTCCATCACTGAGTACTTGGCCTTTCATTGTGGTCTTCAGTCGACGCAGCCTTGTTCCCATACGTTTCTGAACGAGACCTATGCGCACCTGTTTTGTAATGGTAACATCATTTCCATAAGGTTTCAGCTCAGATACAGCAGCAAAAGACTTTGAATCACCATCACCTAGGAACTATAGGTATCTGACCTTGTACCACAGAAGAGAGTGACTGAAAATGTCTTTCACACCGGAAACTTCCATGGCCCCACTAGACCCACTGTAATTCCTTCGACAGTTTTCTGCATGTTCATCCTTCACTCTTTTAGGACACCTACAGTTCTTGGATTTAATTACAACATCTATAACTTTTGTAGTATCAGCACTTGTTGCCGTTAGTACCCCATTATCTGAAGTGTGCCCGCGCTTCTGCCACGTACCATCTAGTGCGACAGTCAGGTCCCGAGGATTCTGAACATCTGGAATTTCTTCATTCACCGCCACAGCCTCTTACAGTGCTTCTTTCATGGTTTCTTGGGCAATATCTTCAACACAGGATCCAGCAACCGAGTTATACACTCCTGGAAATGGAAAAAAGAACACATTGACACCGGTGTGTCAGACCCACCATACTTGCTCCGGACACTGCGAGAGGGCTGTACAAGCAATGATCACACGCACGGCACAGCGGACACACCAGGAACCGCGGTGTTGGCCGTCGATTGGCGCTAGCTGCGCAGCATTTGTGCACCGCCGCCGTCAGTGTCAGCCAGTTTGCCGTGGCATACGGAGCTTCATCGCAGTCTTTAACACTGGTAGCATGCCGCGACAGCGTGGACGTGAACCGTATGTGCAGTTGACGGACTTTGAGCGAGGGCGTATAGTGGGCATGCGGGAGGCCGGGTGGACGTACCGCCGAATTGCTCAACACGTGGGGAGTGAGGTCTCCACAGTACATCGATGTTGTCGCCAGTGGTCGGCGGAAGGTGCACGTGCCCGTCGACCTGGGACTGGACCGCAGCGACGCACGGATGCACGCCAAGACCGTAGGATCCTACGCAGTGCCGTAGGGGACCGCACCGCCACTTCCCAGCAAATTAGGGACACTGTTGCTCCTGGGGTATCGGCGAGGACCATTCGCAACCGTCTCCATGAAGCTGGGCTACGGTCCCGCACACCGTTAGGCCGTCTTCCGCTCACGCCCCAACATCGTGCAGCCCGCCTCCAGTGGTGTCGCGACAGGCGTGAATAGAGGGACGAATGGAGACGTGTCGTCTTCAGCGATGAGAGTCGCTTCTGCCTTGGTGCCAATGATGGTCGTATGCTTGTTTGGCGCTGTGCAGGTGGGCGCCACAATCAGGACTGCATACGACCGAGGCACACAGGACCAACACCCGGCATCATGGTGTGGGGAGCGATCTCCTACACTGGCCGTACACCACTGGTGATCGTCGAGGGGACACTGAATAGTGCACGGTACATCCAAACTGTCATCGAACCCATCGTTCTACCATTCCTAGACCGGGAAGGGAACTTGCTGTTCCAACAGGACAATGCACGTCCGCATGTATCCCGTGCCACCCAACGTGCTCTAGAAGGTGTACGTCAACTACCCTGGCCAGCAAGATCTCCGGATCTGTCCCCCATTGAGCATGTTTGGGACTGGATGAAGCGTCGTCTCACTTGGTCTGCACGTCCAGCACGAACGCTGGTCCAACTGAGGCGCCAGGTGGAAATGGCATGGCAAGCCATTCCACAGGACTACATCCAGCATCTCTACGATCGTCTCCATGGGAGAATAGCAGCCTGCATTGCTGCGAAAGGTGGATATACACTGTACTAGTGCCGACATTGTGCATGCTCTGTTGCCTGTGTCTATGTGCCTGTGGTTCTGTCAGTGTGATCATGTGATGTATCTGACCCCAGGAATGTGTCAATAAAGTTTCCCCTTCCTGGGACAATGAATTCACGGTGTTCTTATTTCAATTTCCAGGAGTGTATTTTGAGAATTTCGTTGGTGGTCGTCGTAATTTCATTACACCACAAAACATTTGACCAGCAGAGTATCCCTTACCGATTGACCTTAGAGCATAAACACATCTCATATTTACACCATAGTACTTGCTTTTCTCACTATCAGTTTCACCTTGGCTTATTTCGACATATTCTGAGTTCCAAAATGAAACACTATAATGACAACTAGTACAATGGAGACAGATTTCTGCTGCAATTCCTATGTGTTGCTTGACATTTACTGACATACTCAATTTGCAACATTCCTTACACAGTACTGAACTCTCAATCACCTTTGAGAGCAATGAAATGTTAATTATTTCGTTCACATTATCCTCACTACACTTCTCCAATAAACTGCAGTATTTTTCAGTTGATCCATGCAACTTCTTGCTTGTGCTAGAGACAGGAGTAGATTTCACTTCATGAATAACCTCTCTATTTTCAGAATCATTTCTCAAGGTCGGAGAAATTATCACAGTTCCACTGATGTACCTCGGAGGAGGCTTCTTCCTCTTGTAAACTCTGTTACTAAATCGAGACTTATTTGATAAGTTCCAGTTACGCAATAAAAATATAACACAAATCGTGCAATAATCACCAAATACTCAATATAAACAACAGTATCCAAAGACTACAATACACAGACAAAACAATTGCCTATCAAATCGTGATGCCAACATAATATAAAGTCTTTGGAAAGACCGGAAGTTTTGAAAAACGATGTTTTCAGTGAACATGTATCCATGGAAATTCGATGTCGCGGCATGCCCTCTATAGCACATTATTGAAAATAATATTTTCAATAGTTGGAGTTGAGCTACAGGTAAGATTAATATCTCGTTTTAATGAGGAAGATCTGTAGCATTTTATTTCACAGTAAACTGAAAACCCAAAATTTCAACATTTTTAGGTTCCAGGTTCCCTTAACGCACCTTGTAATAACATTAGAGACGATCGAACGCTCGTTACTCCGCAAATACCTCCTCTTCTTCGTAATCTGCACATTTTCTTGCAATGCTAGGCGATTATCCATCACTTCTGGGTACCGCAGTATATCAGTGAGTACAAAGTTAACTGACTGACACTGCCAGCACGCCTATCTACACAGCTAGACAGGTAAGGGGCAACTGATTTTGGGTGGCCCTGTAGGCCGGTGGCAAGGTTCTTCTGGGAAAGGCCACTTCCCCCACCAAAAGTGCTGCTCGCTCAAAAAAATGGTTCAAATGGCTCTGAGCACTATGGAACTTAACATCTATGGTCATCAGTACCCTAGAACTTAGAACTACTTAAACCTAACTAACCTAAGGACAGCACACAACACCCAGCCATCACGAGGCAGAGAAAATCCCCGACCCCGCCGGGAATCGAACCCGGGAACCCGGGCGTGGGAAGCGAGAACACTACCGCACGACCACGAGATGCGGGCGCTGCTCGCTCTTGAGTTTACAGACAGACTATAAAACGTAAACTCATTCAATGTAGGAAAGGCAAAACTACGTTTCTAGCATTTGTAGACTTAGAAAAAGCTTTTGACAATATTGACTGGAACACTCTCTTTCAAATTCTGAAGGTGGCAGGGGTAAAATACAGGCAGCGAAAGACTATTTACAATTTGTACAGAAACCAGATGGCAGTTATAAGAGTTGAGGGGCATGAAAGGGAAGCAGTGGTTGAGAAGGGATTGAGACAGGGTTGTAGCCTATCCCCGATGTTATTCAATCAGTATATTGAACAAGCAATAAAGAAAACAAAAGAAAAATTCGGATTAGGAATTAAAATCAATGTAGAAGAAATAAAAACTTTGAGTTTCGCCGATGACACTGTAATTCTGTCAGAGACAGCAGTGGACATGGAAGAGCAGTTGAACGGAATGGACAGTGTCTTGAAAGGAGGGTATAAGATGAACATCAACAAAAGCAAAACGAGGATAATTGAATGTAGTCGAATTAAATCGGGTGAAGCTGAGGGAATTAGATTAGGAAATGAGACACTTAAAGTAGTAAAAGAGTTTTGCTATTTGGGGAGCAAAATAACTGATGATGGTCGAAGTAGAGAGGGTATAAAATGTAGACTGGCAATGACAAGGAAAGCGTTTCTGAAGAAGAGAAATTTGTTAACATCGACTGTCAGGAAGTCGTTTCTGAAAGTATTTGTATGGAGTGTAGCCATGTATGGAAGTGAAACGTGGACGATAAATAGTTTGGACAAGAAGAGAATACAAGCTTTCGAAATATGGTGCTACAGAAGAATGCTGAAGATTAGATGGGTAGATCACATAACTAATGAGGAGGTAATGAATAGAATTGGGGAGAAGAGGCGTTTTGGCACAACTTAACAAGAAGAAGGGATCGGTTGGTAGGACATGTTCTGAGGCATCAGGGGATCACCAATTTAGTACTGGAGGGCAGCGTGGAGGGTAAAAATCGTGGAGGGAGACCAAGAGATGAGTACACTAAACAGATTCAGAAGGATGTAGGCTGCAGTAAGTACTGGGAGATGAAGAAGCTTGCACAGGATAGAGTAGCATGGAGAGCTGCATCAAACCAGTCTCAGGACTGAAGACCACAACAACAACAATTCAATGTGGACTCTGTTGTCTACATTTTAGTGCTCGAGTGCGGGCTAAACTATGTAAATTACAAAAAAAACTGAAACCAAATAAATACCGGTTATTCAGAACTGAAATACCGGTATCGGTTTCAATCGGTCGATTTTTCCCGGCTCGACAAAGCGCTGGCTGCTCAGTCATTCAGAGCCGGTCTGCCGCTGTGCGTCTTTGTCGCCAATGGCGGCCTGCTGAGACCCTCTGCGTCTGTCTGTGAAAGCGACTCTCCTGCCCTCCGCCTCTCCCCGTCTCTCTCGTACCCTACTGCGCGCCTCTCTCTCTCTCTCTCTCTCTCTCTCTCTCTCTCTCTCTCTCTCTCTCCTCCCCCCCCCCTCCTCTACCTCTCCGGCCGTCCCTCCTCGCTCCCTGTTACAAAGCGGCCGCCGCACAAGTTTATGACCCAATACCAACTGTCGCGTCGTACGGCGCAGCGGATAATTTATGTTAATGGCTCCGGTCCGCCTCCTCTCTCTCTCTCTCTCCGCCCCCCCCCCCTTCCCCTCTCTTTGCAGCACTCCCTCCCCCTCTTGACCTCCTGTCCCCTTCTGCCCCACCAGACTCGCAGTAGCGCCTTCTCTGTCACACCGACGCTCGCTGAGTCGGCCAGTAAACTGTACACCCCAACTGCCGGGATTTCTCGTCCCCCCCCCCTCCCCCCCCGCAACCCTCTTCTACACCAACGTAGGGTTCATCCCGCAACCGCCCTCGCCAGTGCCAAACTGTACGCTGTTGCGCAACCACCTACAGTGTCGAGTTACTTCCACAGCAGGAATCACCACAGTTCCATCCACCCACCGAAGACCACACGCTGGGTCAAGCCATTGGGACCACTCTCTCTCTCGGGAAGTTCCAGCTGACACTCCCCGACATCGTCTGAAGTGTACTGCCACTCCAACGTCAGTGTTATCCCCACTCGACTTTGACCTGATGAGTTAACATATCGGAAAATGTGAAACAGTTTCGAGAGACCTCAAGACTATGCTACTGGGTCTCGAATTGATAGCAGAAAAAAGATTATTTATCAAGCCACCGCTGTCGTCGAAACGTTACACTGGATATGTGACACTGTTCATCTCTGAAGAATGTGAAAGCGAGCAGACATTGACTGGGAAATCACCTTCCGCATAAGGCGACTATTTATTTGGCCCAGAAGATTCGATGCCATACTTGACATCTCCGTACTGACTTGATTCTTCTCAACTTTACATACGATTTTAGACCTATTTCAACTCTTCATTGGATGGCGCTGGATAATGCATCATCAGTATCTTCACTGAACACCCGAAGGAAATTTTGTTGGACTTCCTCGATGTTGGCAGTACTGTCGTTACCAATAGAAGCAGGACAAGCGAAAAAATCCTACTCCAGAGAGACAATATGTACAAAAGTGATCGCTCACGGCCTTCAAATTTGTGATATGGGTTTCTTCTATAAAACTGCCCAATCACACGTATCACCCGAAGGAGATTTCGTTGGATTGCTTCGATGTTGGCAGTACTGTTGTCGCCAATAGAAGCAACACAAGCAAAAAAATCCTACTCCAGAGTGACAATGTGTACAAAAGTGATCGTTCAGGGCCTTCAAACCTGTGTCATGGGTTTCTTCGGTAAAACTACCGAATCACGCGCAGTTCGTTTTTCCCGAGCATTATCTGATGACGTGCGATGTCGTTTGCGTTCATCACTGCTGGAACCTCACATGTGAAAGACGTACGAATTGTGTTTAGGATGCACTGCGATCGTATTTCGGTAGCTATTCTTACACAAAGGAAGAAGAAATGACCTACTACGTGCTGCTTTTTATAATAACCTATGTGTACGCCTTGAGTAGCTGACTGAAAATACCAAAAAACTGCTCATGGATAATAAAATAAACTTGATACCAGTAATGTAAATAATGACTGCAATTTCTTTCTCAGTAATGATCACAATACATCTGAATTTACGGGCAGTTTTTTAGTATCTAAAAAGTTTCGTGTTATTTTTGCGGCAAATAGGAACATTCGAAACATATGAACGTGTCTCTCCAACTGCCGTGATAGCGCGCCTCTTTACACCGTGAAGATACTCCGACGATGTCGTATTGTGGCGGCCGAAGCAGAGTGGTGCGTCTTCGCCGCCGAACCTCTCTGGACAACAACTAGAGGCGGCAAGTGGTCGTTCGTTTTTTGTTTCGGCCCCCGGTATGCCGTGGGTGGATACTAAAGAACGAGAAAAAAAAGTAAAAGAGACAAGCATGCGACGGTGCCCAATGCAGACCACGTTTTCCAGTACAGTGACTCGCGTTGCCGACATATGAACGGAGTGTGTTTTGCAGCAGACGTTACGTCAGAGCAGCAAGAGGCGTGTTCGGTTCGCCGGTAACTGACGTGACACTGGTAAGTGACCTGCATTATTTTATAAACGCTTCTTCTAAATTATCTAAATTTTCCTCCTGTGACTTCTCAGATAATGTCGGATTTAATGTTACCTTTTTCCAGAATAATTTTGTATTAATTCGCAGTAAATGTTGTTTACAAGTATGTTGGTTTCTCGATGATTATCATCTGGCATAAGAGAATACAGGTATATTTCTGCACTACACAGCACATAGTAGATAATATTCGTTCTGAGCTGAAACTTGGGGCAAAAGTTTAGTATATTCACATTAAAAGTACCTGGAATTGACACCGTGTTTGTTTACTCGTATACGAAAGGAACTGTATTCTCTTTTCAGGAAGCGGTAAAGCTGTTGCTTGTGCAATGGTATTAGTATTTTATTTTTATTAACCACCCTGTCCTCAGTGTATAAATGGTAATTTTTGTAGCAATGGAAAATGTAAGCTGCGATGATTTCGTAACTTCTGTACATCTGCAGTTTGCGTTTTTCATTCATAAATATTAAATACTTCCCCTAGAAGCGAGGCAATTACCCAATGAACCCGTTCAATGTGACATACTCATAGAACATTTTCATGCTCTGGATAACTTATTTCCAGATAGTAACTTTCTTTTACTTTAGTAGAAAGCACATTTTACTAAAAAAGACTAAACACAGTATGGTTTCGTAAGTCTAACGTACTATATACAAAGTTTAGGCGCAATCTGAATGGAAAACTCTTAGCAAGCTAAGAAATGAGAAAAGTCGTGTCTGTGTCAGTACATTAGATATTTTGTTTTGTGTGATACAGGGATGATAAATATGGTAAAACACATCAAAGTTGGAACCATAACTTGTACTATCTGCTCCACTATAAGTTATTAGTTTTTTGTAAGTTTATGGCTTCCTCTTTCACGCTACATCGGCAGTGACCAGGGACTGTTTTATTTATGAAGGATGCGTGTATCGCCACACTGCTTCCCCTAACTGCATTTTATTGTATAAACACGCAATCATATCTTTATATAAGGTTTGAAATCTAATTCTTCATAATACAGGTAAATTTATGATATTTAATTATAAGACAAACAGACGCAGAATTCCACTAAACACTTCGACATGGACGAAAGTTTCTGTTTGTTGCTCGCAAAAAATTTTCTATTGGTACTAGTACATTGGCAACATCTACTCCAATTGGTGGATATTTTGTTACGTGGGTTGTCTTCTTGAATGTATGCAGTGGAGTCACTAAAAGTGTAATTGTTGTCGTGTTTTAGTGCTGCCAACCTTCCAGTCACGTTTGTTGTTTATTTTGTCTCAGGAATGTCCTTTGCCAGTTGTACATGTCATTACGTGTATGATCAACACCTACTGTCACCTACCGTACACTGCTGACTAGATAAATGCCGTCTCTACACAGTTTGCTGCAGTACGGTATTTAACAATACGCATCCATTTGTCACCATCAGGTTTTCTAACGACGCCATCTCTCGGAATCCATCAAAAAATTTCCCCAGTTCAGCAACAATTCATTCGTCTCGCTACATTGCCCTCCTGTCTCCATCCCATGTGTATTACACTCATACTTAAGTCTTAAATACCACTGTGTACACTGATACATTTGTTTGTCTTCCTGTTTTTCCCCGGTAATTATCAACATTAATTCTCCATTGTTCGTTAAGCAGCCTCCAGTTTTGGAAATGTTTTCACAAAACATAGCATGCCTTGTGCTGCGAGTCAAAACTGCGAAATACACGCTGTAAACAATCTATCTCATCCACAGAAGATTAAAATGTAATTGTTAAAATGAAAGTTGCGCCATGTGACAGTGTAGTCTATGAAGTCAAAATTCTCGAACTTTCATTTAAACAGTATTATACGCTTGTAGTCCCGAGATATGGAAAGGTTGTCACTGAAATATAAGTAGTGCTAGACCCGTTTTGCAGTTCGGAAACAGGCGACAGCAGCACTCCTGGTGGTCTGGCAGTGAACTGTGAATACCAGAAAAAAATGACACGAATATCAGTATTTTTAATTCCAAACACGCGATGTCGAGAAGAATATTTTTCATTTAGACTTTATGGGTGAACCAAGTAGTCTGGTAAAGTGCGTGCTTGGAAACTGAAAGTTTTTTGTTACTTTGCAACATCATGCACTCGAGAAATGCCAACCAAAATGTAAGGTTAACTCTTGGTAGCTGGAGTCCACAATCGTGTAAAATTTTGCAAATGACCTAGTAGTCGTCTGTTGACTGCAGAATTATTTATTTGTAAAACCCAATGTTGTATTTCGAACGTGTGCCCATCATCAAGTGGGAATAATTGCGCAATAGCACATGTCAAAATCTCGCAATCATTTGCCAATATATGACAGATTAATTTGTTTTATCGACAGTGTTCCTGATTACGACTTCTTATGTGTAATGCAGTCTTTGAATTGCACTGTGAATATGTTGCCCGTATTCTTCATTATTTTGACCGCATCCGTACCACTGAGTGGAGCAAATAATTCGATATTTGTTATTATTTCATAAAAAACAAAAGTTGGTTTTGTCGCATAGTGTTCTATGGACTAATGTACATTTGTTCTTGCCTGCGGATCTGTGTGTGAACTGCTCGATTTAAATATGTTGTACGTATTTTGTTCGTATTGTACGTTATTTTAGTCCGCATCCGTTTCTCGTACTTGCTCGCAGCTGTTGGAGAACTCCCTGTTAACGGCTTTTGACAAAATTGCTATTCAATTTTATTACATCTTGTCATGGAAAAAGTATGTATTTTTGCTTAGAAGGGTTTTTCTTCTTGCCACTGAGCATTCTTTGTAGTCTTAGTGACACAGCCATCCTTAATTGCAAACGGTAAAAATGCAAAAGCAGTTACGTAAATGTGTTCATACGTTAACTACAAACAATTCTTTTTAGCAGAAATCCGTGTTCTAAAATCATCCTCTACACCAACGAAAATTTAAAAGCAAATAACACACGCTTTCATGCTTTCATCATTCTGCTATTGAGTATTGTATAACTATGGTTAAAATGGCTCTGAGCACTATGGGACTCAACATCTGAGATCATCAGTCCCCTAGAACTTAGAACTACTTAAACCTAAACAACCTAAGGACATCACACACATCCATGCCCGAGGCAAGATTCGAAACTGCGACCATAGCGGTCGCGCGGTTCCAGACTGTAGCGCCTAGAACCGTTCGGCCACTCCTGCCGGCTATAACTATGGCTTATTTAGTAGTTCACACTATACCACACAGTCCCATGTGCGAGTATAGACTTGAGCATAGAATATTTTTGTTGAATAAAAGAACCTGGCACAAAAACTACGTACTCTGATGCTAATTCTACAAATCAGAGGCGAGAAGCAGTACCAATAGGCCATTCAACGCCGGATTACATACTCCTTCCGTGACAAGTTGTACGAGTAATAAAGTGAAATGCCAAGCCTGTCAGAAGCTAATTACATGGAGTTCTCCATTAAATGCGAGAAAGTACGAAAAACGGATACCAAGTAAATAAAATGAAGCAGAATGCTGGTAAAATAAAGCATTAAAATCCAGTGGTTAACACACGGACTAGTAGGCACGAACAAATGTACATTAGTCCACAGAACACTATGCGACGAAACCTGGCCCCATTTTCATTTATACGAAACAAAAAGCCGGCCAGAGTGGCCGAGCGATTCTAGGCGCTACAGTCTGGAACTGCACGACCACTGCGGTCGCAGGTTCGAATCCTGCCTCGGGCATGGATGTGTGTGATGTCCTTAGGTTAGTTAGGTTTAAGTAGTTCTAAGTTCTAGGGGACTGATGACCTCAGAAGTTAAGTCCCATAGTACTCAGAGCCATTTGAACCATTTTTGGAACAAATATGGAATCACTTCATCCAACAAATATTACAGATGCCAGCAGAAATCAAACAGAATACGAAAAACATATTAACAATGCAGTACAAAGAGTGCAATGAACAAAAGAAGTCATACTCAGGAACACAAGCGATGAAACCAGCATCTGTTTAGTACAAAACGAATACAAATTTGGGATATTTCACATCACCCAATAATAAACCGAGATAATAGACTGATAAACTTGCAGCGCCGCAACTGGCCTGGCAGAGAACCAAGTTGGTGTTAAAATGAACAGTCAAGATCGCAATAATATTGTTTATTGACCGGTTTCGGCTTATAAGCCGACTGTTCATTCTAATTTAAACATAGCATCAGATCTCTGTGCTCCATAGACTGTATTGTCTAAATTTATGAAGATGGTGTTACGATAAACCCCTATATGAGTTTCACCCTCAGGTTTCGCGTACACTGAGAATTTTATAATGTTTTGGAAAAGCACACGAGGTCATATTTGCCCTTCTGTTTGCTTCTTCTGGTGCCCTTGTAATGGTTGTGCTCACTGCCTTAGAACAGAAACTCATCAATAAGCCAGTGACATAATTGCCAATTTGCACTATTAGTGGATTTAAAATTAGTTGCGACTTTTGACAGTTCAGCGCGGAACGAGTGGAGGGGAGTATAGTTGCCAACGTGTGCTGCGCCCTGCTGCGTGAAGAGCAAGCCACGCAAGCTGACCGATCTGCGATCTTTCTCAGACGACTGTAAAGAAACTATCAGCTAAAAACATCTGATTCTCGCACGTCTTGTGGGTTAATTCGTCAGCTTCATGAAGAACTGCATATCATTTCGTTAATGCTCATAGTTATTGTGATATCGTCCGCCCCGATACCTGAGTGGTCAGCGCGGCTGTCTGTCACGCCAAGGGACCTGGGTTCGATTCCTGGCTAGGTCGGAGATTTTCTCCGCTCAGGGACTGGGTGTTGTGCTGTCCTCACTATCATTTCATCATCCACAATGGAAGGCAACGGGAAACCACCACTGGAATCACTTCCCTACACGCTCATGCGGTGGACCTTTCTGGCAAAGCTTCCCCCATGACCAGACCCGCCGTAAGGCAGAACACGGAAGTTTATTGTGATATTTAGACATTACTACAAGAAATTCTTAAAGTTGGCAGCGAAAAATAAGGGTCGCTATGAATTTACATTTCGTTCGTGTCAGATCATATGTTGCCTCATATGAAATGTAGAAACATACTGAATTGTTATTTAAACTTGGAGGGATCTGTCTGCAGTCTCGAGAAAATGGGATGTATGTACACCACTCCGTCATATAAGCACGCGCCAGTAAAAAATCCAGAAAGAAATAGTTATAAATCCCACTTACCAAATAAACCATTCGAGGTATCGAAACAAGATAGCAGCACAAAAAAAAAGAAAAAAAAAAACAGGGTACTTTGCCATATGATTAAAATGCGAAACTTTCATATCCGCCACGATAATCGAGCAACTACAGATTCTTTTTTCAGTGAAATACTGTAATTTTTAAGGACCATCGATGGCTGGTGAAATGAGAACTGCTGTGAGTTTTGTGACACTATAGGTGAAGTTTTCACGTCTGGTTTATTGACAATGGACCGTTTCATAAACTACTGACTTGCCCTCATTTACTAGTTTAATATTAGGTCTACAACTTTGCTTCTGCCGTTTTGCAGTAGACGGCATTAGTGGAAAATAGAGGCGCAAGTCGTAGGTCGTAAGTGTCATACAATAAGCTTAGGCATTTGAGAACATGTTGTTGTTGTGGTCTTCAGTCCTGAGACTGCTTTGATGCAGCTCCCCATGCTACTCTATCCTTTGCAAGCTTCTTCATCTCCCAGTACCTACTGCAACCTACATCCTTCTGAATCTGCTTAGTGTATTCATCTCTTGGTCTCCCTCTACGATTTTTACCCTCCACGCTGCCCTCCAAAACTAAATTGCTGATCCCTTGATGCCTCAGAATATGCCTTACCAACCGATCCCTTCTCCTAGTCAATTTGTTCCACAAACTCCTCCCTAATTCTATTCAATGCCTCCTAATTAGTTAAGTGATGTACCCATCTAATCTTCAGCATTCTTCTGTAGCACCACATTTCGAAAGCTTCTATTCTCTTCTTGTCCAAACGTTTCACTTCCATACATGGGTACACCACATACAAATACTTTCAGAAACGACTTCCTTACACGTAAATCCATACTCGATGTTAAGAAATTTCTCTTGTTCTAAAACGCTTTCCTTTCCATTGCCAGTATACATTTTATATCCTCTCTACTTCGACCATCATCTGTTATTTTGCTCCCCAAATAGCAAAATTCGTTTACTACTTTAAGTGTCTCATTTCATAATCTAATTTCCTCAGCATCAACCGACTTCATTCGACTACATTCCATTATCCTCCTTTCGCTTTTGTTGATGTTCATCTTATACCCTCCTTTCAAGACACTGTCCATTCCGTTCAGCTGTTCTTCCAAGTCTTTCCTGTCTCTGACAGAATTACAATGTCATTGGCGAACCTCAAAGTTTTTATTTCTTCTCCATCGATTTTGATTCCTACTCCGAATATTTCTTTTGTTTCCTTTACTGCTTGCTCAATATACAGATTGAATAACATCGGCCGGCCGAAGTGGCCGTGCGGTTAAAGGCGCTGCAGTCTGGAACCGCTACGGTCGCAGGTTCGAATCCTGCCTCGGGCATGGGTGTTTGTGATGTCCTTAGGTTAGTTAGGTTTAACTAGTTCTAAGTTCTAGGGGACTAATGACCTCAACAGTTGAGTCCCATAGTGCTCAGAGCCATTTGAACCATTTTTTGAATAACATCGGGGAGAGGCTAGAACCCTGTCTCACTCCCTTCCCAACCACTGATCCCCTTTCATGTCCCTCTACTCTTATAACTGCCATCTGGTTTCTGTACAGATTATAAATAGCCTTTCGCTCCCTGTATTTTATCCCTGCCACCTTCAGAATTTGAAAAAGAGTATTCCAGTCAACATTGTGAAAAGCATCTCTAAGATAACTCGTAGGGTCAGTATTGCCTCAAGTGTTCCAAAATTTCTACGGTATCCAAACAGATCTTCCCCGAGGTCGGCTTCTACCAGATTTTACATTCGTCTGTAAAGAATTCGTGTTAGCATTTTGCAGCCGTGGCTTATTAAACTGATAGTTCGGTAATTTTCACATCTGTCAACACCTGCTTTCTTTGGGATTCTTCTTAAAGTCTGAGGGTATTTCGCCTATCTCATACATCTTTCTCACTAGACGGTAGAGTTGTGTCAGGACTGGCTCTCCCAAGGCTGTCAGTAGTTCCAATGGAATATTGTCTACTCCAAGGGCCTATTTTTCCATTATGTGTACCTAAATTCGTTATTGTAGTTCATCTGCGCTGTAGGCGAGCAGTACCAAGATATTAGCAAAACGGAGGTGTTTCAGATGTGTTCCAGTTATGCGTGTTCCTTCTGGGATACGCAGACTTGCTCAAGGTTGGCTCAAATGGCTCTGAGCACTATGGGACTTAACATCTATCGTCATCAGTTCCCTAGAACTTAGAACTACTTAAACATAACTAACCTAAGGACCGCACACAACACCCAGCCATCACGAGGCAGAGAAAATCCCTGACCCCGCCGGGAATCGAACCCGGGAACCCGGGCGTGGGAAGCGAGAACGCGACCGCACGACCACGAGATGCGGGCCTTGCTCTAGGAATGACAAGATTATTGTGCAGTCGCCAGTATGTAGAGCGACTCTGTACGAAATGTTGGAAACAGGCTGTGTGTACAGGGTGTCCCAGAAATGCTGCGAAAAACTTCGAGGGGCTGTGTACTATGTTTTGGAAAGGAAATTGAGGATAGGAAGCAGTGTGTGAAAACATCATCCAACGACGCTACATAGTGTCGAAGTTATAGGCGCCAGCGCCTGTGACTAGGCCACCCTTTCGGCATAAAATGTGACTTCGTATGCTGACGGACTGTAGGCGGAAAGTCTTGCAGTGTTGATTGATACTCAGTGATCGCGACTGACTGCCACGGTCGCCAGTGGAAGAGCACTGCCACGTAGACATATGTCATTGCCAAGCCTAGCCCCATTGGTACATCGAAAACAATATATCGCCTTATTGTGATGAAGTAAACAATCACATACTCAATACATATACACTACTGGCCATTAAAATTGCTACACCACGAAGATGACCTGCTACAGACACGAAATTTAACCAACAGGAAGAAGATGCTGTGTTATGCAAATTATCAGCTTTTCAGAGCATTCACACAAGGTTGGCGCTGGTGGCGGCACCTACAACGTGCTGACATGAGGGAAGTTTCCAACCCATTTCTCATACACAAACAGCAGTTGGACGGCGTTGCCTGGTGAAACGTTGTTGTGATGCCTCGTGTAAGGAGGAGAAATACGTAGCATCACGTTTCCAACTTTGTTAAAGGTCGGATTGTAGCCTATCGCGGTTGCGTTTTATCGTTTCGCGACATTTCTGCTCGCGTTGGTCGAGATCCAGTGACTGTTAGCAGAATATGGAATCGGTGGGTTCAGGAGGGTAATACGGAACGGCGTGCTGGATCCCAACGGCCTCGTACCACTAGCAGTCGAGATGACAGGCATGCTATCGGCACGTCTCGATCTCTGAGTCAACACATGGGGACGTTTCCAAACGACAACCATCTGCACGAACAGTTCGACGACGTTTGCAGCAGCATGGACTATCAGCTCGGAGACCATGGCTGCGATTACCCTTCACGCTGCATCACAGACAGGAGCGGCTGCGATGGTGTACTCAACGACGATGTTTACAGCATCATGATGGTCGCATTCGTGTTTGGTGACATCGCGGTGAACGCACATTGGAAGCGTGTATTCGTCATCGCCATACTGGCGTATCACCCGGCGTGGTGGTATGGGGTGCGATTGGTTACACGTCTCAGTCACCTCTTGTTCGCATTGACGGCACTTTGAACAGTGGACGTTACATTTCAGATGCGTTACGACCCGTGGCTCAACCCTTCATTCGATCCCTGCGCACCCTACGGGAGGACGACGGTTCAATCTCGTCTCCGGCCATCCTGATTTAGGTTTTCCGTGATTTTCCTAAATCGTTTCAGGCAAATGCCGGGATGGTTCCTTTGAAAGGGCACGGCCGATTTCCTTCCCAATCCTTCGCTAACCCGAGCTTGCGCTCCGTCTCTAGTGACCTCGTTGTCGACGGGACGTTAAACACTAACCACCACCTGCGCACCCTATATTTCAGCAGGATAATGCACAACCGCATGTTGCAGGTCCTGTACGGGCCTTTCTGGATACAGAAAATGTTCGACAGCTGCCCTGGCAGCACATTCTCCAGATGTCGGACCAATTGAAAATGTCTGATCAATAGTGGCCCAGCAACTGGCTAGTCACAATACGCCAGTCACTACTCTTGATGAACTGTAGTATCGTATTGAAGCTACATGGGCAGCTGTATCTGTACACGCGATCCAAGCTCTGTTTGACTCAATGGCCAGGCGTATGAAGGCCGTTATTACGGCCAGAGGTGGTTGTTCTGGGCACTGATTTCTCAGGATCTATGCACCCAGATTGTGTGAAAATATAATCACATGTCAGTTCTAGTATAATATATGTGTCCAATGATAACCCGCTGATCATCTGCATTTCTTCTTGGTGTAGCAATTTTAATGGCCAGTAGTGTATTAACATCTTATAGTAGGGTCTAAATACATTCTAGTCCAGAATTACTGGAAGTAAACAGAAACTACCTCTGTTTTTCAAAGACGTACTGCCACTGCGATAAACATCTTTTTTAAGCGGATACTGGTGCGTACTGGGAATATGCAGGAGCGAAAACAAGTGATGCGTTGAAAGCACACGGTGTAAAGTAAAACCTATAATTAGGTACAGCGAATTTGCTTGATCCGCTGCGCCAGTAAAAAAATAAAATTTTGATGTAGCATACAGCAGAGTCCCGCTAATCCGATCCCGGTAATCCGGACGTCCAGTTAATTCGAACATGAAACATGTTAATCTGAGTATGGAAAACTGTGCGGTAAACTGCTGCACATACACACTATTTTAATTTATACAGACAAATGCTTCAAATAGCTCTGAGCACTATGGCACTTAACATCTGAAGTCATCAGTCCCCTAGAACTTAGAACTACTTAAACATAACTAACCTAAGGACATCACACACATCCATGCCCGTGGCAGGATTCGAACCTGCGACCGTAGCAGTCGCGCAGTTCCGAACTGAAGCGCCTAGAAGCGGTCAAACCACCGCGGCCGGCTACACAGTACAGTAAACATGTATTAGAAAAATTGGCAAGAAAACATTAGGTTTAAACAATGCATAACGATGAAAGAAATCCTGTCAAACTTACTAAAATACAGATGACATTTTATCCCTACTTTTTAGATAAAAACTGTATCACTGTTTTCTGACGTAATGAAGGCGGTCTGTTACACTACTGGCCATTAAAATTGCTACACCAAGAAGAAATGCAGATGATAAACGGGTATTCATTAGACAAGTATATTATACCAGAACTGTCATGTGATTACATATTCACGCAATTTGTGTGCATAGATCCTGAGAAATCAGTACCCTGAACAACCACCTCTGGCCGTAATAACGGCCTTGATACGCCTGGGCATTGAGTCAAACCAAGCTTGGACGGCGTGTACAGGTACAGCTGCCCATGCAGCTTCAACACGGTACCACAGTTCATCAAGAGTAGTGACTGGCGTATTGTGACGACCAAGTTACTCGTCCACCAGTGACCAGACGTTTACAGTTCGTGAGAGATCTCGAGAAGATGGTGGCCAGGGCAAGAGTCGAACATTTTCTGTGTCCAGAAGGGTCCGTACAGAACCTGCAACATGCGGTCGTGCATTATCCTGCTGAAATGTAGGGTTTCGCGGGGATCGGAATGAAAGGTAGAGCCACGCGTCGTAACACATCTGAAATGTAACGTCCACAGTTGAAAGTGCCGTCAATGCGAACAAGATGTGACCGAGACGTGTAGCCAATGGCACCCCATACCACCATGCCGGGTGATACGACAGTATGGCGATGACGAATACACGCTTCGATTGTGTGTTCACCGCGATGTCGCCAAAAACGGATGCGACCATCATGATTGTGTAAACAGAACCTGGATTCATCCGAAAAAATGACGTTTTGCCATTTGTGCACCCAGGTTCGTCGTTGAGTACACCATCGCAGGCGCTCCTGTCTGTGATGCAGCGTCAGGGGTAACCGCAGCCATGGTCTCCGAGCTGATATTCCAAGCTGTTGGAAACGTAGTTGAACTGTTCGTACAGATGGTTGTTGTCTTGCAAACGTCCCCCTCTGTTGACTCAGGGATCGAGATGTGGCTGCACAATCCGTTACAGCCATGCGGATAAGATGCCTGTCATATCGACTGCTAGTGATATGAGGTCCTTAGGATCCAGCACGGCGTTCCGTATTACGCTCCTGAACGCACCGATTCCATATTCTGCTAACAGTCATTGTATATCGACCAACACGAGCAGCAATGTCGCGGTACGAGAAACCGCAATCGCGATAGGCTACAATCCGACCTTTATCAAAGTCGGAAACGTGATAGTACGCATTTCTCCTCCTTACACGAGGCATCACAACAACGTTTCACCAGGCAACGCCGGTCAACTGCTGTTTGTGTATGAGAAATCGTTTGGAAACGTTCCTCATGGTTTGGGTATCACCACCGGCGGCAACCTTGTGTGAATGCTCTGAAAAGCTAATCATTTGCATATCTCAGCATGTTCTTCCTGTCGGTTAAATTTCGCGTCTGTAACACGTCATCTTCGTGGTGTAGCAATGTTAATGGCCAGTGGTGTATATGACGCATAGTTGCGCCGTCTTCTCATAAACATGAAATCAGCAGGTGTAACAGTGGGCTCTTGCTCCAAATAACGTAGCGCGACGTCAAGGGCTTCTGCTGCGTCGTTGTGTGCACCAACTCTCCTTTGTCACTTTCAGGCTGATTGTCACTTCCGTCACAGTAGTGAACTTCTTCCTGGTCTTGAGTCACAGCAGCAACTAAATCAGCGTCAATAAGATTCTCCACACATGCCCCATCCGCTGCCGTCCACAAATCTACGTCTCCTTCAGTAGCTTCTTCACATCCAGGGACTGTCTGTATCATTTGTAGCAGATTTTCCTCTTCATTTTCGACTAGGTTGTCCGGAAATTCAAGAGATGTGCACAGTTTTCCTCTTCATTTTCGACTAGATTGTCCTGAAATTCAAGTGATGTTCACAGTTTTCTCCAAGGTTTCCTCAGAGCATTTTCTGAAATATTCTCCCATGCCTCACGACCCAATCAACAACATCCTTCACATTGGTTCAAAAATGGCTCTGAGCACTATGGGACTTAACTGCTGTGGTCATCAGTCCCCTAGAACTTAGAACTACTTAAACCTAACTAACCTAAGGACATCACACACATCCATGCCCGAGGCAGGATTCGAACGTGCGACCGTAGCAGTCGCGCGGTTCCGGACTCAGCGCCTAGAACCGCGAGACCACCGCGGCCGGCCCTTCACATTGGTCTTTTTTATTTTGTCCACTCATCTTGGATCAGCATTCTTAAAAATTATTTTCTGTAAATCAGTTTTAATGTTTGCAGTACGCCCTGGTCCATCGGCTGTAGAAGTGGTGCAACATTCGGCGGCAAAAACTTCGCCACAATTTCTCCATCACATAATTCCTCAGTGCTGGGGTGAGATGGCGCGTTATCAGTCAAAAGGATTGCACGGTGAGACAAATGATTTTCCTTAGAAAACCGTCGAACAGAGGGAACAAGCTGGCCGTGACACCATTCTTTGAGCAGCTTGCCATCCATCCATTCTTTTTTCTGGTTGCGCTAATATACGGGCAGGGGCTTGGTATTGCAGTTTTTAAAAGCTCTGGGCGTAGCAGATTTGCCGATCAGCATTAAAGTCAGCTTGCGATTACCATCAGCGTTGCTGCACGCTAATAAAGTCACACAATCTTGGCGAATTTTAAAAATAGGGCGGGTCTTCTGTTTTGATGCCACGTTTTTGATGGCAATGCCCTAAAATTAAGGCCAGTCTCGTCAGCGTTATAAATTTGTTGGGGAGAATACTTTCCCTCTAGTATCATTTTTTCAAACTCACCCAAGTATTCCTTCGCTGCATCACGGACAGAAGAAAGCTTCTCTCCAGTAATTTTTAGCTGAGGGATTCCTTGACGTTTTTTGAATCTGTCCAACCAACCCGTACTCGCACTAGAAGACTCATCACCATTCATTAACTCGTTTAGGTAAACAGCCTTCTCCTGAACTAGTGTTCCACTCAAAGGAGTTCCCCTTTCTCTTTCCTGCGTAAACAAAAGGAAAAGAGCTTCATCCACTGGGACTGTTTCAAAGTCTGCCGAATTTCGAGTGTTTTTCCCGAAGACGTTGCGCAGGACTGTTCAAGCTTCATTCGGTTCTTCTTCCAATCACACGGGAAACCTCACCAGGCCCGGACACCGGAAGGATTGGCAGATTGATAGCTCTTTCTTGATTCGGTGCGTGTTGGTGCATGGCTGTTCTTAGTTGTTTGAGCGATTTGTCTGGTTAATTCCGATAACGAACGAGACTCTACTCTGCTAACTAGTCGCGTGACATCCTTCGTGCTGTCAGAGATTTAAAATATTTCTTTTTCCAAAGCTGTTTCACAGAGGAAGACTGCACTGTAGTCCCTTCTCTAGATTGTTGCACAGATGAGAAAATGGTAGATATCGAAGTAGATGACAGAGGGACAGAAAAACAAAATCGCTCAAAAGAGGAAAGGCCGCTGGACCTGATGGGATACCAGTTCGATTTTACACAGATTACGCGAAGGAACTTGCCCCCCTTCTTGCAGCGGTGTACCGTAGGTCTCTAGAAGAGCGCAGCGTTCCAAAAGATTGGAAAAGGATCATCCCCGTTTTCAAGAAGGGACGTCGAAGAGATGTGCAGAACTATAGAACTATATCTCTAACGTCGACAGTTGTAGAATTTTGGAACACGTATTATGTTCGAGTATAATGACTTTGCTGGAGACTAGAAATCTACTCTGTAGGAATCAGCATGGGTTTCGAAAAAGACGGTCGTGTAAAACCCAGCTCGCGCTATTCGTCCACGAGACTCAGAGGGCAATAGACACGGGTTCCCAGGTTGATGCCGTGTTTCTTGGTTTCCGCAAGGCGTTTGATACAGTTCCAAACAGTTGTTTAATTAACAAAGTAAGAGCATATGGACTATCAGAGTAATTGTGTGATTGGATTGAAGAGTTCCTAGATAACAGAACGCATCATGTCATTCTCAATGGAGAGAAGTCTTCCGAAGTAAGAGTGATTTCAGGTGTGCCGCAGGGGAGTGTCGTAGGACCGTCGCTATATATATATATATATATATATATATATATATATATATATATATATATATATATATATTGCTCAGAGCCATTTGAACCATTTTTTTTTACTAACTAAACACGACCTCGATTCGCGCCGGTGGTGCCATCTCTCGGACTTTGCACGGACTTTTCGAACGCCCCTCGTACTTTAAGCAGCAGAATCGTCCGATATTCGTGTCGGGAACAAACCGAGATGGTGTTTTTGTACGGCCAAGCAGATGAAAACGGCCGAGATGCAGCACGGCTATACCAAAACAAGTACCCTCGCAGACCTCAACCACATCATACAACATTTCAAACCCTTTTTGGACGTTTGTGAGATCATGGATGCTTTCAGATAGACGAACGTGCAGGGATCCGGCGGACTGTGCTTACGCCAGATTTGAGGACTGGCCGTACATGATATTGAGACGAACCCCAGAACAAGCTCCAGTCAAGTGGCAAGTCAACACGTTCGTCTGTCTGAAAGGACCCATGATCACGCAAACGCTCAAAAAGGGCTTGAAATGTTGAGTGATGTGGTTGGTGTCTTGTGATGGTACTTGTTTTGGTATATATGTACTGCCTGTCGACGGTTTTTATCTGCTTGGCCGTACATGAACGCTATCTCGGCTTGTTACCGACTCGGTTACCTTACCATGCTGCAGCTTACAGTATGCTGCATCAGTCACACAGCCTGCAACACATAATGAATACATGGGACGTGGTCAGAGGAACTTTCATTCGTCAGCGCAGTCTACCGTAGCAACGATGAAATTCCGGATATACACTCCTGGAAATTGAAATAAGAACACCGTGAATTCATTGTCCCAGGAAGGGGAAACTTTATTGACACATTCCTGGGGTCAGATACATCACATGATCACACTGACAGAACCACAGGCACATAGACACAGGCAACAGAGCATGCACAATGTCGGCACTAGTACAGTGTATATCCACCTTTCGCAGCAATGCAGGCTGCTATTACCCATGGAGACGAGCGTAGAGATGCTGGATGTAGTCCTGTGGAACGGCTTGCCATGCCATTTCCACCTGGCGCCTCAGTTGGACCAGCGTTCGTGCTGGACGTGCAGACCGCGTGAGACGACGCTTCATCCAGTCCCAAACATGCTCAATGGGGGACAGATCCGGAGATCTTGCTGGCCAGGGTAGTTGACGTACACCTTCTAGAGCACGTTGGGTGGCACGGGATACATGCGGACGTGCATTGTCCTGTTGGAACAGCAAGTTCCCTTGCCCGTCTAGGAATGGTAGAACGATGGGTTCGATGACGGTTTGGATGTACCGTGCACTATTCAGTGTCCCCTCGACGATCACCAGTGGTGTACGGCCAGTGTAGGAGATCGCTCCCCAAACCATGATGCCGGGTGTTGGCCCTGTGTGCCTCGGTCGTATGCAGTCCTGATTGTGGCGCTCACCTGCACGGCGCCAAACACGCATACGACCATCATTGGCACCAAGGCAGAAGCGACTCTCATCGCTGAAGACGACACGTCTCCATTCGTCCCTCCATTCACGCCTGTCGCGACACCACTGGAGGCGGGCTGCACGATGTTGGGGCGTGAGCGGAAGACGGCCTAACGGTGTGCGGGACCGTAGCCCAGCTTCATGGAGACGGTTGCGAATGGTCCTCGCCGATACCCCAGGAGCAACAGTGTCCCTAATTTGCTGGGAAGTGGCGGTGCGGTCCCCTACGGCACTGCATAGGATCCTACGGTCTTGGCGTGTATCCGTGCGTCGCTGCGGTCCGGTCCCAGGTCGACGGGCACGTGCACCTTCCGCCGACCACTGGCGACAACATCGATGTACTGTAGAGACCTCACGCCCCACGTGTTGAGCAATTCGGCGGTACGTCCACCCGGCCTCCCGCATGCCCACTATACGCCCTCGCTCAAAGTCCGTCAACTGCACATACGGTTCACGTCCACGCTGTCGCGGCATGCTACCAGTGTTAAAGACTGCGATGGAGCTCCGTATGCCACGGCAAACTGGCTGACACTGACGGCGGCGGTGCACAAATGCTGCGCAGCTAGGCGCCATTCGACGGCCAACACCGCGGTTCCTGGTGTGTCCGCTGTGCCGTGCGTGTACAGCCCTCTCGCAGTGTCCGGAGCAAGTATGGTGGGTTTGACACACCGGTGTCAGTGTGTTCTTTTTTCCATTTCCAGGAGTGTATGTGACCGAGCGAGGTGGCGCTGTGGTTAGACGCTGGACTCCCATGCGGGAGGACGATGGTTCAATCCTGCGTTCGGTCATCCTGATTTAGGTTTTCCGCGATTTCCCTAAAAATCGCTCCAGGCAAATGCCGGGATGGTTCCTTTGAAAGGGCACGACCGACGTCCTTTCCCATCCTTCCCTAGTCCTATGAGACCGATGACCTCTCAGTATGGTCTCTTCTCCCAAACAACGCAACCCCCCCCCCCCCCCCCCAATACATGTCAAAGGACTCCTTTTGTCCGTTTCCACTCAAGAATCCGTCCCTAAAGTTTTTCGGTTTTATTAATCTTCGCCATGTATATCGCGAGTGTAGCTACGTATAATCGTCAGGCAGCAGACTCAGCTTATCAATTACGGGGAGATGATGTGCATTCATTTTGTCGTAAGATGACGTGTATCGAGACATTCGTAATCCTAAAATTGAAGTCTAGAGCACGTAAGCGGGCGCAGCTGCAGAGACAGCACCAGCTCCGGCCAATCAGGCGGTCCGGAGATGAGATCAAAGGTGGTGTAAGGGAGTGCCAGAGGTCAAGGGGTGGGCGGTCTATAGGGTTGGGGGGGGGGGGGGGGTGCCTAGTGGTCGGCTGCCTAATGGTCACAGAGGGGAGACGCCAACTAAGCTGTGTTTCCGGTTCCCGGTCATGAGCAGCTGCGCAGGAAGTGTGTGTGTGCGTGTGTGTGTGTGTGTGTGGTGGGGGGGTGGGGGGGGGGCGGGGCGCAGCTCGTGCTCGTGGTCGTGTGGAAGCGTTCTCGCTTCCCACGCCCGGGTTCCCGGGTTCGATTCCCGGCGGGGGTCAGGGATTTTCTCTGCCTCGTGATGACTGGGTGTGATGTCCTCTTAGGTTAGTTAGGTATAAGTAGTTCTAAGTTCTAGGGGACTGATGACCTAAGAAGTTAAGTCCCATAGTGTTCAGAACCATTTGAACCATTTGTGTGTGTGTGTGTGTGTGTGTGTGTGTGTGTGTGTGTGTGTCCGTGCGCGCGCGCAAAGGAGTATTTCAGTACAATGAAACTGTTCATTAGCGAGATAAAAGAATGCGTTATACCGCGGTATTGACGCAAATCTCCAGTTACCTAAGGATTCATTACAAGATTCCATAGAGATTTTGGGGCTGAGATGGGCTCATCCTTGAACCGTAAAATACTAAGGTGACAAAAATCAGGGGTTAGCAATATGTACATACACAGATGGCGGAGAAGTTGTTTGAACTGAGGTGATTCACGTGAAACGGAGTCCGATGTGATTATGATGTGACGGTACGTCACATAAATATTGACATGTTTATCGGTTGTAAACAGTGAACAATATTGAAACTTCTTGGCAGATTAAAACTGTGTGCCGGACCGAGATTCGAAGTCGGGACCTTTGCCTTTTGCGGGCAAGTGCTCTGCCAACTGAGCTACCCAAGCACGACTCACGCCTCGTCCTCACAGCTTTACTTCTGCCAGTACCTCGTCTCCAAAGTGGAAATCTCATTCTGGAAACATCGCCCAGGCTGTGGCTAAGCCATGTCTCCGCAGTATCCTTTCTTCCAGGAGTGCTAGTTCTGCAAGGTTCGCAGGAGAGCTTCTGTAAAGTTTGCAAGGTAGGAGACGAGGTACTGGCAAAAGTAAAGCCGTGAGGACGGGGCGTGAGTCGTGATTGGGTAGCTCAGTTGGTAGAGGACTTGCCCGCGAAAGGCAAAGTTCCCGAGTTCGAGTCTCGGTCCGGCACACAGTTTGAATCTGCCAGGAAGTTTCATATCAGCGCACACTCGGCTGCAGAGTGGAAATCTCATTCTGGTGAACAATGTTGTTAAGGGTGAACCAAAAATTATTTGTATTTTATATATTTGCATTTTATGAACATAATTAGTATAAAAGATACAGTTAGCATCTAGTCAGCTTCTTGTCCATATATCTTCACTGGTTGAATCTCGTACAAGTTTTGTATTTTGTGGTACATGGAAATAGATTAGATATGTTGCATTAATTTCACATACATATAATTACATACATAAAAAATTTTCTTTTAAATATAGTTTTCTAGACGAACAACCATATCTCAGTCAATTTCTCTGTACTTAATATTGGTACATAAAAATTCCGGGCCCTCACGTTGTTGGGCGCAATTTGTTATATATATATATATATATATATATATATATATATATATATATATATATATATATATATATATATATATATGGTTTTGCAAAAAGGTACGGCCGAACTTTCAGCAAACATTCCTCAGATACAAATAAAGAAAAGATGTTATGTGGAGATGTGTCCGGAAACCCGGAAACGCTTAATTTCCATGTTAGAGCTCATTTTAGTTTCGTCAGTATGCACTGTACTTCCTCGATTCACCGCCAGTTGGCCCAATTGAAGGAAGGTAATGTTGACTTCGGTGCTTGTGTTGACATGCGACTCATTGCTCTAGCATCAAGCACATCAGTGCATAGCATCAACAGGTTAGTGTTCATCACGAAAGTGGTTTTGCAGTCAGTGCAATGTTTACAAATGCTGAGTTGGCAGATGCCCATTTGATGTATGGATTAACACGGGGCAATAGCCGTGGCGCGGTACGTTAGTATCGAGACAGATTTCCAGAACGAAGTTGTCCAGACAGGAAGACGTTCGAAGCAAATGATCGCCGTCTTAGGGGGCACGGAAAAATTCCAGCCTATGACTCGCGACTGGGGAAGACCTAGAACGACGAGGACACCTGCAATGGACGAGGCAATTCTTCGTGCAGTTGACGATAACCCTAATGTCAGCGTCAGAGAAGTTGCTGCTGTACAAGGTAACGTTGACCACGTCACTGTATGGAGAGTGATACGGGAGAACCGGTTGTTTCCGTACCATGTACAGCGTGTGCAGGCACTATCAGCAGCTGATTGGCCTCCACGGGTACACTTCTGCGAATGGTTCATCCAACAATGTGTCAATCCCCATTTCAGTGCAAATGTTCTCTTTACGGATGAGGCTTCATTCCAACGTGATCAAATTGTAAATTTTCACAATCAACATGTGTGGGCTGACGAGAATCCGCACGCAATTGTGCAATCACGTCATCTACACAGATTTTCTGTGAACATTTGGGCAGGCATTGTTGGTGATGTCTTGACTGGGGCCCATGTTCTTCCACCTACGCTCAATGGAGCACGTTATCATGATTTCATACGGGATACTCTACCTGTGCTGCTAGAACATGTGCCTTTACAAGTACGACACAACATGTAGTTCATGCACGATGGAGCTCCTGCACATTTCAGTCAAAGTGTTCGTACGCTTCTCAACAACAGATTCGGTGACCGATGGATTGGTAGAAGTGGATGAATTCCATGGCCACGCTCTCCTGACCTCAGCCCTCTTGACTTTCATATATGGGGGCATTTGAAAGCTCTTGTCTACGCAACCCCGGTAACAAATATAGAGACTCTTCGTGCTCGTATTGTGGACGGCTGTGATACAATAAGCCATTCTCCAGGGCTGCATCAGCGCATCAGGGATTCCATGCGACGGAGGGTGGATGCATGTATCCTCGTTTTGAACATTTCCTGTAACAAAGTGTTTGAAGTCACGCTGGTAGGTTCTGTTGCTGTGTGTTTCCATTCCATGATTGTGATTTGAAGAAAAGTAATAAAATGAGCTCTGACATGGAAAGTAAGCGTTTCCGGACACATGTCCACATAACCTATTTTCTTTAGTTGTGTGTGAGGAATGTTTCCTGAAAGTTTGGCCGTACCTTTTTGTAACACTATATATATATATATATATATATATATATATATATATATATATATATATATTGTTAGAGCATGATTCTTGCTCTCAGCAATATTATCTTTTCTTATCATTTTTACTTACGAGCATTAGTAAATATGAAACGCCTTCTTGAAGGGCCGCTGTTATTCACGTGCCAGCTTTAGATTCTGGACATGATGACTAAAATTTAGCTGCCGTTAACTGAATTGAATGTAATTTTGTTAATTTCTATTTATTGATTGCAGAGCAAGGCTCGAGAGAATTTCTTTTGTTGCCGTGGAGCTGCCAAGATAAAACATAGTGAACTCATGGAATCTGTATAATTTAAAAAATGAACTTCAACGTAAATTAATTATGTGTTGCAATTTAAAAAAGTTCTTACAACGAAATCTCTCGCATTTACAGTTACTGTTAACACTTTGTTGTGATAACAATAATTAGTTTATTTTAGCAGAATACCGGATAACTTACATAAAATATGTATAGCCGCTCAATGGCTGCCTTTCGTATCGCGAAACAAAACAGTGTGTGTACCGTAAAGTACGTTCTTCCTCCTCGGCCGTATAATCGCGTCTCTTTTCGATCCTTTTTTATTTTCATAGATGTGTTTTAAATAAAGATGCTATTTTTAAATTATTGCTCTTCGACCATAGATACTAGTAGACTGGCCTTGCTGTGTAGAAGCTATAGGGCTGGTGTGGCTCCAACATAAACCACGTGACTGTTGGCAAAACGTGGCGGGATTTCAAATCAGCGGTCTGCCATCCTATGTTTGTATCGTATGTTACCCACATTTCTCAATTGACTGCCAAACGGTTCCAACAAAAATTACTTTTTTATTTGCGAAAAATTATGTCAGAACTACATTTGACCTGGATTTGTTCACAGTACCATTTATAAAATCTAACAAATACATCGAACGCCCCTCTGGTGGGCAGTGGGACGAAATTACTATAAACTATCAATTAAAGTAAAATGTCGTTAAAATTCTTTTAAACAGTATGATTGGGCTCGTGTCAAAACTTTAAACATTGGATTCGCCGCGTTTTGAGCTCTAGTCACTTATAAAAGAAAATGGAATATGGGAATTATGTCAACTATAGGTGCCAAAATTGTCGACTTTAGGAGCAGGTCCATTTTAGAGTATCAATTTTAGGTGCACTTCAAAAGGTTCAGTTCCTACTATTTTTACAAAAGTTTAAACTACCAGTTTAAAAAAAAATGATATTTTAGGTAAAAGGTGAGACTTTGAAGTTTCAGAAAATAATTTTAGAGCCTACATTTATTTAATAGTATTAGAAGTTAGAAAAAAATTCTCTTCATGTGTCGACTATAGGTGCTCTTACCTTATTATAATCTCACTTGTATATACGAAAGGCGCGTATGTGCAGATGGCTTAAAGTTTTTGCGTTTCAGGGCCTGTATCCAAAGCTGCCTTCGGTTTTCATGTTTAGGGACCCTATGAGTAGGAACGAGAAACAGTTGTACTTACGTCTGTAACCAAATTATCACAGATACTTTCCAAAATGTAATATGAGTCTGACTTTACACGCATCACTTTCAACACTTTAATTTACGTGATACTCTATTTCAAGTGTGAAAAACATATAAAAGTCACGTCGGCAGATTTCAATAAACGCATCTGCGCTATCATAGAAACACACGTGAAATGTAATGCCATTTCCCCCGACAAAACGCTGAGTACAGCCATAAACGCAACACGAAACAACCATGTTTTGCCAACATTCACGTGACTTTAGCCCAGAGATGTTGGAGCCACGAAAATGACGTCAGGGCCAGTCTATTGTATTTATGGTCGAAGTTATTGCTGCATATCCGTTGTTTCAAGAACATTAACTGTATCTTTTTATACTAATTATGTTCTTAAAATACAAATACATAAAATACAAATAATTTTTGGTTCACCCTTAACAATATTTTTCACTGTTTACAACCAATAAAAATGTCAATGTTTATGTGACGTACCGTCGCAATGGCCGCTCAACGGGAATTAATAGACTTTGAACGCGGTTGGAGCTACACGCATGGGGAATTCTATTTCATAAATCGTTCGGGAATTCAGTATTCCGCCATCCAGTGTCAAGAGTGTGCCGAGGATACCAAATTTCAGGCATTATCTCACACCACGGAGAACGTAGTGGCCGACGGGTTTCACTCAAAGATCCAGACCAGCGGCAGTTGCAAAGAGTAGTCAGTGCTAACAGACAAGCAACACTGCGTCAAATAAGCACGGAAATCAATGCCTCGGGCATGGATGTGTGTGATGTCCTTAGGTTAGTTAGGTTTAAGTAGTTCTAAGTTCTAGGGGACTGATGACCTCAGAAGTTGAGTCCCATGGTGCTCAGAGCCATTTGAACCATTTTTTAAGTGCTAGCGGCTCACCTACAACTGCATAACGCTGCGCGCTTTTAACATCCAACTGCCCAACACTACACAAGCTAATATTCCAACAATGCCAACCTGCCACAGACTGCCCACAGTGCAGTCAGCGTTTTTCATCCAGAGCGCTACGTGGCCTTACCAACATAAAAACCTAAACAGCCTACTTATATCGTGAACACGGGCGTTCAGCGTGCTAAGATCACTTGAATGGAGCGGTCTGCCAGACACGAACACAATCGAGCATATGTCTGATAGATTGAAACGATTCGTTTTTGGACGTCGACAACTACCTCGTACCCTGTGTGACTCACAAAGAATCATTATATGAATGTGTGGTCCTTTCGGACTTGTCAGATAAAACAGACAACATGCAGGATCCGCAGCTGTGAAATGTTGTACGCAAATTGAAGGGGATCGCTGTTGTCAGCTGCAGCGGGACATTAAGCGAAAGCAGCGGCGACGGGCGAAAATGTGCACTGGACCGTAATTCGAACCCGGGACCTCCTGCTTATTACCCAGGTACGGTACCCACTGCGCCATCCTGGCACAGTGTTATCGCAACTGCGAGTACTATCTCGGCACGGAACATGGCCGATCCATACTGCCACCGAGCGCCACGTATCACACAAAATCGCCATTGAAGAGTGTGACTTCTTGTACGAGGGCTGGCTTGAATATTTCATCGATGGTATTCCCTGACGGACTCAAGCCTGCATCCGAGCAGTGGAATATTCCAACAAAGGTACTGAGTTTTCGCAGGAGTGCGGTGAAACCACCTCCATCCCATGAAAACACAGACGATTTTGTCATTACACTTTTTTCTTTAAATTTGGACATGTTGCAAGTGAAATTACGGGATGCCTAGAAACAGTCTGAAAAGCTTGTAACAGTGTTGTAGGATAGATTCCGGCACGGCTCATGGCCGATCCAAACTGCCACCGAGCGCCACGTATCACACAAAATCCCCATTGAAGAGTGTGACCTCTTGGACGAGGGCTAGTTTGAATATTTCATCGATGGTATTCCCTGACGGACTCAAGCCTGCATCCGAGCAGTGGAATATTCCAACAAAGGTACTGAGTTTTCGCAGGAGTGCGGTGAAACCACCTCCATCCCATGAAAACACAGACGATTTTGTCATTACACTTTTTTTCTTTAAATTTGGACATGTTGCAAGTGAAATTACGGGATGCCTAGAAACAGTCTGAAAAGCTTGTAACAGTGTTGTAGGATAGATTCCGGCACGGCTCATGGCCGATCCAAACTGCCACCGAGCGCCACGTATCACACAAAATCCCCATTGAAGAGTGTGACCTCTTGGACGAGGGCTAGTTTGAATATTTCATCGATGGTATTCCCTGACGGACTCAAGCCTGCATCCGAGCAGTGGAATATTCCAACAAAGGTACTGAGTTTTCGCAGGAGTGCGGTGAAACCACCTCCATCCCATGAAAACACAGACGATTTTGTCATTACACTTTTTTTCTTTAAATTTGGACATGTTGCAAGTGAAATTACGGGATGCCTAGAAACAGCCTGAAAAGCTTGTAACAGTGTTGTAGGATAGATTCCGGCACGGCTCATGGCCGATCCAAACTGCCACCGAGCGCCACGTATCACACAAAATCCCCATTGAAGAGTGTGACCTCTTGGACGAGGGCTAGTTTGAATATTTCATCGATGGTATTCCCTGACGGACTCAAGCCTGCATCCGAGCAGTGGAATATTCCAACAAAGGTACTGAGTTTTCGCAGGAGTGCGGTGAAACCACCTCCATCCCATGAAAACACAGACGATTTTGTCATTACACTTTTTTTCTTTAAATTTGGACATGTTGCAAGTGAAATTACGGGATGCCTAGAAACAGTCTGAAAAGCTTGTAACAGTGTTGTAGGATAGATTCCGGCACGGCTCATGGCCGATCCAAACTGCCACCGAGCGCCACGTATCACACAAAATCGCCATTGAAGAGTGTGACTTCTTGTACGAGGGCTGGCTTGAATATTTCATCGATGGTATTCCCTGACGGACTCAAGCCTGCATCCGAGCAGTGGAATATTCCAACAAAGATACTGAGTTTTCGCAGGAGTGCGGTGAAACCACCTCCATCCCATGAAAACACAGACGATTTTGTCATTACACTTTTTTTCTTTAAATTTGGACATGTTGCAAGTGAAATTGCGGGATGCCTAGAAACAGTCTGAAAAGCTTGTAACAGTGTTGTAGGATAGATTCCGGCACGGCTCATGGCCGATCCAAACTGCCACCGAGCGCCACGTATCACACAAAATCCCCATTGAAGAGTGTGACCTCTTGGACGAGGGCTAGTTTGAATATTTCATCGATGGTATTCCCTGACGGACTCAAGCCTGCATCCGAGCAGTGGAATATTCCAACAAAGGTACTGAGTTTTCGCAGGAGTGCGGTGAAACCACCTCCATCCCATGAAAACACAGACGATTTTGTCATTACACTTTTTTTCTTTAAATTTGGACATGTTGCAAGTGAAATTACGGGATGCCTAGAAACAATCTGAAAAGCTTGTAACAGTGTTGTAGGATAGATTCCGGCACGGCTCATGGCCGATCCATACTGCCACCGAGCGCCACGAATCACACAAAATCCCCATTGAAGAGTGTGACCTCTTGGACGAGGGCTGGTTTGAATATTTCATCGATGGTATTCCCTGACGGACTCAAGCCTGCATCCGAGCAGTGGAATATTCCAACAAAGGTACTGAGTTTTCGCAGGAGTGCGGTGAAACCACCTCCATCCCATGAAAACACAGACGATTTTGTCATTACACTTTTTTTCTTTAAATTTGGACATGTTGCAAGTGAAATTACGGGATGCCTAGAAACAGTCTGAAAAGCTTGTAACAGTGTTGTAGGATAGATTCCGGCACGGCTCATGGCCGATCCAAACTGCCACCGAGCGCCACGTATCACACAAAATCCCCATTGAAGAGTGTGACCTCTTGGACGAGGGCTGGTTTGAATATTTCATCGATGGTATTCCCTGACGGACTCAAGCCTGCATCCGAGCAGTGGAATATTCCAACAAAGGTACTGAGTTTTCGCAGGAGTGCGGTGAAACCACCTCCATCCCATGAAAACACAGACGATTTTGTCATTACACTTTTTTTCTTTAAATTTGGACATGTTGCAAGTGAAATTACGGGATGCCTAGAAACAGTCTGAAAAGCTTGTAACAGTGTTGTAGGATAGATTCCGGCACGGCTCATGGCCGATCCAAACTGCCACCGAGCGCCACATATCACACAAAATCGCCATTGAAGAGTGTGACTTCTTGTACGAGGGCTGGCTTGAATATTTCATCGATGGTATTCCCTGACGGACTCAAGCCTGCATCCGAGCAGTGGAATATTCCAACAAAGATACTGAGTTTTCGCAGGAGTGCGGTGAAACCACCTCCATCCCATGAAAACACAGACGATTTTGTCATTACACTTTTTTTCTTTAAATTTGGACATGTTGCAAGTGAAATTGCGGGATGCCTAGAAACAGTCTGAAAAGCTTGTAACAGTGTTGTAGGATAGATTCCGGCACGGCTCATGGCCGATCCAAACTGCCACCGAGCGCCACGTATCACACAAAATCCCCATTGAAGAGTGTGACCTCTTGGACGAGGGCTAGTTTGAATATTTCTTCGATGGTATTCCCTGACGGACTCAAGCCTGCATCCGAGCAGTGGAATATTCCAACAAAGGTACTGAGTTTTCGCAGGAGTGCGGTGAAACCACCTCCATCCCATGAAAACACAGACGATTTTGTCATTACACTTTTTTTCTTTAAATTTGGACATGTTGCAAGTGAAATTACGGGATGCCTAGAAACAGTCTGAAAAGCTTGTAACAGTGTTGTAGGATAGATTCCGGCACGGCTCATGGCCGATCCATACTGCCACCGAGCGCCACGAATCACACAAAATCCCCATTGAAGAGTGTGACCTCTTGGACGAGGGCTGGTTTGAATATTTCATCGATGGTATTCCCTGACGGACTCAAGCCTGCATCCGAGCAGTGGAATATTCCAACAAAGGTACTGAGTTTTCGCAGGAGTGCGGTGAAACCACCTCCATCCCATGAAAACACAGACGATTTTGTCATTACACTTTTTTTCTTTAAATTTGGACATGTTGCAAGTGAAATTACGGGATGCCTAGAAACAGTCTGAAAAGCTTGTAACAGTGTTGTAGGATAGATTCCGGCACGGCTCATGGCCGATCCAAACTGCCACCGAGCGCCACGTATCACACAAAATCCCCATTGAAGAGTGTGACCTCTTGGACGAGGGCTGGTTTGAATATTTCATCGATGGTATTCCCTGACGGACTCAAGCCTGCATCCGAGCAGTGGAATATTCCAACAAAGGTACTGAGTTTTCGCAGGAGTGCGGTGAAACCACCTCCATCCCATGAAAACACAGACGATTTTGTCATTACACTTTTTTTCTTTAAATTTGGACATGTTGCAAGTGAAATTACGGGATGCCTAGAAACAGTCTGAAAAGCTTGTAACAGTGTTGTAGGATAGATTCCGGCACGGCTCATGGCCGATCCATACTGCCACCGAGCGCCACGTATCACACAAAATCCCCATTGAAGAGTGTGACCTCTTGGACGAGGGCTAGTTTGAATATTTCATCGATGGTATTCCCTGACGGACTCAAGCCTGCATCCGAGCAGTGGAATATTCCAACAAAGGTACTGAGTTTTCGCAGGAGTGCGGTGAAACCACCTCCATCCCATGAAAACACAGACGATTTTGTCATTACACTTTTTTTCTTTAAATTTGGACATGTTGCAAGTGAAATTACGGGATGCCTAGAAACAGTCTGAAAAGCTTGTAACAGTGTTGTAGGATAGATTCCGGCACGGCTCATGGCCGATCCATACTGCCACCGAGCGCCACGAATCACACAAAATCCCCATTGAAGAGTGTGACCTCTTGGACGAGGGCTGGTTTGAATATTTCATCGATGGTATTCCCTGACGGACTCAAGCCTGCATCCGAGCAGTGGAATATTCCAACAAAGATACTGAGTTTTCGCAGGAGTGCGGTGAAACCACCTCCATCCCATGAAAACACAGACGATTTTGTCATTACACTTTTTTCTTTAAATTTGGACATGTTGCAAGTGAAATTACGGGATGCCTAGAAACAGTCTGAAAAGCTTGTAACAGTGTTGTAGGATAGATTCCGGCACGGCTCATGGCCGATCCAAACTGCCACCGAGCGCCACGTATCACACAAAATCCCCATTGAAGAGTGTGACCTCTTGGACGAGGGCTGGTTTGAATATTTCATCGATGGTATTCCCTGACGGACTCAAGCCTGCATCCGAGCAGTGGAATATTCCAACAAAGGTACTGAGTTTTCGCAGGAGTGCGGTGAAACCACCTCCATCCCATGAAAACACAGACGATTTTGTCATTACACTTTTTTTCTTTAAATTTGGACATGTTGCAAGTGAAATTACGGGATGCCTAGAAACAGTCTGAAAAGCTTGTAACAGTGTTGTAGGATAGATTCCGGTGAGCAATAATTGTTAAGGAAAAGGCTTCATACGTTTCGCCTTTCGAGTTAATTTGCGTAAAAGTTATGCGAAGTTTCAAGCAGTTCGCCATTCGGAGTCACTCGTGTCCCCATTTGCTTCCATGGTGGAAGTCCACAACTCGTCGCTTAGTGGCTGGTGTTGCTGCCTCCAAATCACGGGGTCCCGGGTTCGATTCCCAGCCGGGTTGGGGATTTCTCTGCCCGGGGACTGGCTGTTTGCGTTGCCCTCATCATTTAATGATCATCATTCGTGACAGTGGCTAGACTGGATTGTGTAAAACTTGGACTGTTACAACACCCTTAGCGGCATTGTAGCGAGAAGGAAGTACTTCTCTGGGCGGTATCACTAACGTGGTGTCTTGCTGCTTTGGTAAGTCCCTTGTAGCACAGTAGTAGCGCCCAATCGCCAGGTTCCATGTAGGTGGTGATCCTGCTGAAGTGCAGTGTTTAGGGAGGCCAGTTGTTAATTGTCAACAACGTTTGAAGTATACTTGTTTTAATACAGAAATTGCTTTGTGACACATGTCACAGAATGAGTATTCGCAATATGGCGGCTCTGGACTACGCCGTTATGTTCGACCCTCTACGCACATTAACACAGTTTTCTGACTTTACATAATGATAGACACTGCCCACGACACGTGGCGTTCTGATAAGTAATAACTTCACTTTCTAGCTTGTTTAGCAGTAGAAGTATGCACTCGCGACCGTTCTTTTAGAGCCGCCCCGGTTACTCGACCGTCCGTTTTGAGTGGCTCCTCGCTACTAACTCGCCGTGTCTTCCCGAAGGACAAGAGAGACCACCCCACCTTTCTCCCTCAGCCAACAAGGACACTTATCTAGTTCCCTATATATATATATATATATCTCCAAACTTTCAGTCAATGGACGTTCAGATCGCTGTTGCTGGGCGGATCTGACGTCACGTTTGCGGACATTGTGACGGAGGTTTGTCTCGGAACACTGTCTCTCATTGTAAGAACCTACTCCCGAATAGTCGGAGCTTGTCCCTACTAAGGTTGCACAACATTGCCTCCTATGATTTCATCACTAATGCTCCTTGCTAATGCTAATGCTCCGAAAACAAAAGAAGTAGGTTACAGTACGCTTGTTCGCCCGCTGCTTGAATACTGCTCAGCAGTGTGGGATCCGTACCAGATAGGGTTGATAGAAGAGATAGAGAAGATCCAACGGAGAGCAGAGCGCTACGTTACAGGATCATTTAGTAATCACGAAAGCGTTACGGAGATGATAGATAAACTCCAGTGGAAGACTGCAGGAGAGACGCTCAGTAGCTCGGTACAGGCTTTTGTTGAAGTTTCGAGAACATACCTTCACCGAAGAGTCAAGCAGTATATTGCTCCCTCCTACGTATATCTCGCGAAGAGACCATGAGGATAAAATCAGAGAGATTAGAGCCCACACAGAACCATACCGACAATCCTTCTTTCCACGAACAATACGAGACTGGAATAGAAGGGAGAACCGATAGAGGAACTCAAGGTACCCTCCGCCACACACTGTCAGGTGGCTTGCGGAGTATGGATGTAGATGTAGATGCTTAATTGTTAAATGTGCATATAGGGCTGCTGCTGAGCATTCCCGATATCATAAATATGCATGACACTTGGCTTAAACACGTGAAGGGAAGGCACATATGCATTACACTGTGTAAAAATTGGGACTTCGTAAGGGCACTGATGACCGCGCAGTTGAGTGCCCCACAAACCAAACATCATCTTCCATGGTGAAGCAAAGGCTCGGATGGGGGGAGTTAAGGTTTTCCACAAATGCCCCATGTGGTGCCGTCCATGTATCTACAAAAACATCTAGGGCAGAGCCGATTGAAGTGCTTTTCCCTCGAAATCTTCCATAAAAAGATTAGCTACAATGGGAGACAAAGGGCTAGAGTTTTTGAGGGCCGTGTCACGGGATACGCCGCTTCTGTTGCGGATTTTTGCTGGGGCTTCCGACTGTGGACAGGACAAACAGTGACCAAAGATACCCCGGCCCCACGTGTCGCCCCAGACGGGCCAGACTGCATCACGGCCCGCTGCTAACAGCGCCCCCCAGGGACAGGGAGGGGGGGGCGGTGATTATCCCCTCCACCCCCACCCCCTACTCACTCTGCACTCAGCAGGCAGTGCCCTTGCAGCTTCCAGTAGCAGCGGCCGATATCGACCCTGCCTGCTCAGCCTCACCCCTTCACCGAGCGCAGCGATGGGGGGGGGGGGGGGGGAGGGGGTGGTCTCTGTTTGCGAACACAGCGCTGACGCCCCGGGGAAGGGGTTTCCAGGGGCTGCTACGTCACAGCTGTCATGGCCGCCGCTCCGCATCTCTCGTGTCCCCATTTGACCTTTCCAGATAGGCGCGCGAAATGGAGGCACTTCCCGAGGGCACGCTGCCCTCTTGTAATCCGCAAAGCGCTGTAAAACAGCGTGGCAGAGATATCTTCCCGAGAGTACAGCTCTCTGTATCCAAATGAAGGATTTTGCATCAAGTAAACACAGTTTTCTCCGTTTTCGCATATACGCTGTCTGATCAACAGTATCCTGCCATCCCTACGTAATGCGAAATTAATCACTAGATATCACGAAGCCTGGAGATACTGACAGGTTTCAGATAGATTATCTAATGGTAAGACAGAGATTTAGGAACCAGGTTTTAAATTGTAAGACGTTTCCAGGGGCAGATGTGGACTCTGACCACAATCTATTGGTTATGACCTGTAGGTTAAAACTGAAGAAACTGCAAAAAGGTGGGAATTTAAGGAGATGGGACCTGGATAAACTTAAAGAACCAGAGGTAGTACAGTGTTTCCGGGAGAGCATAAGGGAACAATTGACAGGAATGGGGGAAAGAAATGCAGTAGAAGAAGAATGGGTAGCTTTGAGGGATGAAGAAGTGAAGGCAGCAGAGGATCAAATAGGTAAAAAGACGAGGGCTAGTAGAAATCCTTGGGTAACAAGATAAATATTGAATTTAATTGATGAAAGGTGAAAATATAAAAATGCAGTAAATGAAGCAGGCAAAAAGGAATACAAACGTCTCAAAAATGAGATCGACAGGAAGTGCAAAGGGAAGTGCAAAAGTGCTGACGGAATTAGATTAGGAAATGAGACACTTAAAGTAGTAAAGGAGTTTTGCTATTTGGGGAGCAAAGTAACTGATGATGGTCGAAGTTGAGATGATATAAGATGTAGACTTACAATGGCAAGGAGAGCGTTTCTGAGGAAGAGAAATCTGTTAACATCGAGTATAGATTTAAGTGTCAGGAAGTCATTTCTGAAAGTATTTTGTATGGAGTGTAGCCATGTATGGAAGTGAAACATGGACGATAAATAGTTTGGACAACAAGAGAATAGATGCTTTTGAAATGTGGTGCTACAGAACAATGCTGAAGATTAGATAGGTAGATCACATAACTAATGAGGAAGTATTGAATAGGATTGGGGAGAAGAGACGTTTGTGGCACAACTTGACTAGAAAAAGGGATCGGTTGGTAGGACATGTTCTGAGGCATCAAGGGATCGCCAATTTAGTATTGGAGGGCAGCGTGTAGGGTAAAAATTGTAGAGGGAGACCAAGAGATGAATACACTAAGCAGATTCAGAAGGATGTAGGTTGCAGTAGGTACTGGGAGATGAAGAATCTTGCACAGGACAGAGTAGCATGGAGAGCTGCATCAAACCAGTCTCAGGACTGAAGACCACAACAACAACAACAACAACACATCACGAAAGTCGGACACAGCAGTATACATTCAGGTGATACGCCCTAACTTCGTGTCGGACCTCCTTTTGGCCAACCTACTGGAGTTAACTCGTCCTGGCATGGACTCAAAAAGTCGTTGCAAGTCTCCTGCAGAAATATTGAGCCAAGCTGCCTCGTATAGCCGTCCATAATTGCGAAATTGTGGCCGGTGCAGGAGTTTGTGCACGAACTGACCACTCGATTAGGTCCCATAAACGTTCGATGGGGTTCATGTCGGGCGATCTAGGTATGCATATCATTCGCTAGAATTGTTCAGAATGTACTTCAAACTAATGGCAAACATTTTGGCCCAGTGACGTGGCCGCATTGTCACCCATAAAAATTCTGTCGTTGTTTGAGAAATAGGCTGTAAATACACTACTGGTCTTCAAAATTGCTACACCAAGAAGAAATGCAGATGATAAACGGGTATTTATTGGACAAATATATTATACTAGAACTGACAGGTGATTACATTTTCACGCAATTTGGGTGCATAGATCGTGAGAAATCAGTACCCAGAACAACCACCTCTGGCCGTAATAACGGCCTTGATACGCCTGGGCATTGAGTCAGAGCTTGGATGCATGGCGTGTACACGTACAGCTGCCCATGCAGCTTCAACACGATACCACAGTTCATCAAGAGTAGTGACTGGCGTATTGTGACGAGCCAGTTGCTCGGCCACCATTGACCAGACGTTTTCAATTAGTGAGAGATCTGGAGAATGCGCGGGCCAGGGCAGGAGTCCAACATTTTCTGTATCCAGAAAGATCTGTACAGGACCTACAACATGCGGTCGAACATTATCCTGCTGAAATGTAGGATTTCTCTAGGATGGAATAAAGGGTAGAGCCACGGGTCGTCACACATCTGAAAAGTAACGTCCACTGTTCAAAGTGCCGTCAATGCGAAGAAGAGGTGACTGAGACGTGTAACCAATGGGACCCCATACCATCACGCCGGGTGATACGCCAGTATGGCCATGACGAATACACGCTTCCAATGTACGTTCACCGCGATGTCGCCAAACACCATCGCAGGCGCTTCTGTCTGTGATGCAGCGTCAAGGGTAAACGCAGCCATGGTCTCCGAGCTGATAGTCCATGCCGCTGCAAACGACGTCGAACTGTTCGTGCAGATGGTTGTTGTCTTGCAAACGTCCCCATCTGTTGACTCAGGGATCGAGACGTGGCCGGATTTCGGCGTTAGCCATCATCAGAATCCTGGTCCAGATAAAAACCAGAGGGTTACATAGTACATAGTTGACTTGAAACGAAGATGAGCAGACGGATAATCTTAGTGTAGGCAGTCTCTTTAGTCGACCTGTTCCATATATTAAGTGCTCCGCCAATAATTCGTAGTCTTTGATTTGCGTTCCCCATAGTACTTTCTATGTGATAGTTCCAATTTAAGTTGTTCTTTATTGTAATTCCTCGGTATTTATTCGCATTGACAGCCTATAAATTTGAGTGAAATATCGTGCGACCGAAATTAACAGATTTCTCGTCGTACACATTAAAATGACTTCACATTTAGCCTTACTGAGACACAATTGACACTTTTCGCACCATACAGACATGGTGACTTAAGCCATTTTGCAATTGATTTTGATCTTATGACTTAACTAGATGCTAAATCATCCGCAAACAATCTAAGAGGGCGGCTCAGATTGTCTCCTAAATCGTTTATGTAGATGAGGAACAGCAGAGGGTCTATAACACTTCTTTGGGTAATGCCGGATATCACTTCCGTTTTACTCAGTGTTTTCTGTCGGTTACTACGTGCTGTGACTTTCCTGTCAGGAAATCACGAATCTAGTCTCACAACTGAAGCACGGGCACAACGATCTTGTGAGCCACGGCGTCAAAATCCTTCTGGAAATACAGAAATGTGGTATCAGTCATACACTGTCTGATCCAAAGGATCCCATACGTAATGCGGAAGTGACTCCGGATGTCACTTTAGCCGGACCCGCCAGTGTGTAAAAGGTGGGGGGGGGGGGGGGGGAAGGGAGTATTGTGTTGTCAGCAGAGAAGCACTAATAGCAGAATTGGTCGATTAGGAGAGGTGAGTGACTTTGAAAGTGGACTAATAATTGGATGTTACCTGAGTGACATATCCATAAGGGACATTCCAACCCTTCTAAGACTTCCGAAGTGTAACAGTCCAAAGTTGCCTAAAGCAGAATGAACATGTGACTAAGTGTAATTTCTTACACTTTCCCGGCGATTTGATGACATCTCGTGGAAATCGGGTTTTTCTGCCGGATATCAGCGTCTTCCAAACACGATATTTCGACGTCATTACTTGACGTCTTCATCAGGGAACACCTGATGAAGACGTCAAGTAATGAGGTCGAAATATCGTGTTTGGAAGACGCTGATATCCGGCAGAAAACCCGATTTCCACGAGATGTCATGTGACTAAGTGTTAGTTAAAGTACAGGGTGCCCCAAAAAGAGTGACCCGATTTTAAATAGAATTATTTATTAGGAAGAAGGGGCTTAACACCAACAAACTGCATACTAAATTACTCAGAAACGACAGAAGTTTATAAAAATCCATCATAAATGTTCAATATGTTCTCCGTTGGCTGCACGGACGACATCCAGCCGATAGTTGAATTCATCCCAGATTGAGCGTAAGGCGTCTTCTGTCACTGAAGCTACAGCAGCTGATATTCTGGCTTTTAGTTTGTCAATGTCACAGGGTAAACGAGGAACGTAAACACATTGTTTAACATATGCCCACCGGAAGAAATCATCACGTGGTGTTAAGTCAGTTGACCTAGGTGGCCAAGAGTGTGAAAAGCCTGGTCTGGCGGTCCTGTACGCCCTAACCAACGTTGAGGCACGTTGGTATTGAGGAAACTGCACCCGTTGTTCTGCCAGTGCGGTGGTGCTCCATCTTCCTCATAGATGAAATTTTCAAAGTTGTGGGAATAACCAGTTCCGTAGTATTGCAAGATATCATTGTCCTGTTACCGTTTCTTCCTAAAAAAAAGTAGGGTCCATAACATCTACATCTACATTTATACTCCGCAAGCCACCCAACGGTGTGTGGCGGAGGACACTTTACGTGCCACTGTCGTTACCTCCCTTCCCTGTTCCAGTCGCGTATGGTTCGCGAGAAGAACGTCTGCCGGAAAGCCTCCGTGCGCGCTCTAATCTCTCTAATTTTACATTCGTGATCTCCTCGGGAGGTATAAGTAGGGGGAAGCAATATATTCGATACCTCACCCAGAAACGCACCCTCTCGAAACCTGGCGAGCAAGCTACACCGCGATGCAGAGCGCCTCTCTTGCAGAGTCTGCCACTTGAGTTTGCTAAACATCTCCGTAACGCTATCACGCTTACCAAATAACCCTGTGACGAAACGCGCCGCTCTTCTTTGGATCTTCTCTATCTCTATCTAAGCCTTGCTTTGCGAAACAGCACAAAAAAACATTCACTTTTGGTGAATCACGTTCGTGTTCAATTGTTTCATGAGGATTTTCGGGCCCCCATATACGCACATTATGACGGTGAACGTTACCGCTAATATGGAAAGTTGCCTCATCGCTGAATATCAACCGTGTCATCTTCCATGTCCACGCTCCAGGTCAGCGCTCGTAGCGATATCTAGCGGATTTTTTCTGAAACTCTAGACCATGCCGATGACATCTAGCGCTGTTTCAGTTATCTAGTGACATTTGTCTCAATATTATTACATCTTAAAATCGGGTCATTCATTTTGGGACACCCTGTATATGGCAAGGTCAGATTTATTGGAAGAATAGTAAGCAAATGCGATTAAACCACGAGAGAAGTGGCTCGTAAAACGTTCACACGGTTCCTCCGTATTGTTCATCATTCTACCACCTTTAACAACTTGGATTAACGTAGGAGGTAGAGAAGATCCAACAAAGACCGGCTGCATCTCTATCCACAAACAGTGTGCCCAGAAAAGGACTCCCTGATTTCAAAAGTAAATATCTCGAAAACAAAGATCGATAGAGGAATGCAGTAAACGGTATGTTTATTGTGAAAGCTGTAAGAAGTTTATACAGCAGTTTGAAATAATAGTTACAAAAGCAGCTAACAGATGGCGCTGTAATCGCCATACGTAATGCTTAGTATAAATAGTGATCCGAAGCCCAGAGCGATCAGTTCCACTATTGAAACGTGAAAGGAGGTTAGCGTACCGAAGGAAGAGATTAAAACCATGTACTCCATTGAACAACGCGTTTTTCTGGTGCTAGAGTACCACAGATTAGAAGAGAGTCCTACGGCAACAAGGCTAAGTTTTCAAGCACGATGTAATGTTCCAAAAGGACCCGATGCGAAAACCATTCGTACGCTCTTCGCAAAATTTCAACGAACAGGCAGCGTAACTGATGATCTAGTGGGGCATGTTGGCCGCAAGCAAACCGCAGTTACGCCTGAAAAATCACCACAGTTTCTGGAATTATTCATCGAAATCCAATGTCATCCGTCCGTAGAATTGCATCTGAGACTGGTTTGAAGCGTTCCAGCACGCAGAAAATGCTGAGAAAGAGCCTACACATGTTTCCATTCAAAATTCAAACGCACCAGGCCATACCCGTACGAGCTGTGCAACAAAGGGTTGCCTTTGCTAATCAGATGCTCACAATGATTGATAGTGAAGGATTTGATGTTGGCTGCATCTGGTTTACAGATGAAGCACACTTCCACCTGAATGGATACGTGAATAAGCAGAACTGGCGATTTTGGGGTTCCGAAAAGCCATATTGGTGTGAAGCGAAACCCCTGTATTCTCCTAAAGTTACTGTGTGGGCTGCAGTATGCAGCAGAGGCATTATTGGCCCTTTTCTCATTCGAGAAACGGTCACTGGTGCACGTTACGTTGCAATTTTGGAACAATTTGTCGCCACACAGCAAGCGTTAGAGGATCGACCAGGTACTGAATGGTTTGTGCACGATGGAGCCCGACCACATCGGACCGAACAAGTGTTTCGCTTTCTTCAGGAATACTTCGGGAATCGAGTCATTGCTTTGGAATATCCCAAATTTACTGGTGCAGTCATGGATTGGCCTCCATATTCGCAGGATTTGACTCCCTGTGACTTATTTTTGTGGGGCACAGTGAAAGACATGGTCTACCCGAAGCATCCCGCCACGCTGGACGAGCTTGAATCGGCGATCTCTGTGGCATGTGAATCCATTTCGGTTGCGACACTACGAAATGTGATGGCGAATTTCATTCTTCGTTTGCGCCACCTCTGTAGTGCCAATGGTGAACATTTTGAAAACATTGTGATGTGATTGTTTGCAAAGATTGTTTTCATACGATTATTTCACTTATGTGTGCTGATATGAGCTGTACAGCGCCATCTGTTAGCAGCTTTTGTAACTATTATTTCAAACTGCTGTATAAACTTCTTACAGCTTTCACAATAAACATACCGTTTACTGCATTCCTCTATCGATCTTTGTTTTCGAGATATTTAATTTTGAAATCAGGGAGCCCTTTTCTGGACACCCTGTACATACTCTGCATGCAACCATACGGTACATGGTGGTGGGGGGTGGTGGTGATAGGGGGGAGCAGGAGGAGGAGGAGGAGGGGGAGCGGGAGCGGGGGTCCTGTGTCACGACTAATCATTTCATTTCCTGTTCATCTCGCAAATAGAGCGAGGGAAAAACCACTGTCTATATGCCACTACACACTATACAAGCCATAATTTCTAGAATCTTCTCTTCGTCGTGCTTATGTTGGCGATAGTAGAATAGTTCAGCAGTCTGCTTCAGATGCCGGTTCTCTAAATTTTCTCAGTAGTGTTTCTCGAAAAGAACGTCGCCTTCCCTCCCGGGATTCCCATCTGAGTTCCCGAAGCATCTCCGAAACACTTACGATTTGTTCAGTTTGTTCAAACCTCTCGGTAACAAATCTAGCAGCCCCCCACCCCCTCTCTCTGAATTGCTTCGATGTCCTCCTTCAATCCGATCTGATACGATCCCAAACACTTCAGTAGTACTCAAGAATAGGTCGCACCAGCGCCCTAGATGCAGTTTCCTTTACACCTGAACCACTCTTCCCTAAAATTCTCCCAATACACCAGAGTCGACCATTCGCCTTTCCTACACATTCTCACATCCTCGTTTCATTTCATGTCGCTTTGTAACATTTCGCTCAGACATTTAAACTACCAGACTGTGCCAAGCAGGACACTACTAATCCTGTATCCGAACATTATGGGTTTGTTTTTCCCCTCATCCGCATTAACTTACATTTCTCTACAATTAGGGCCAGCTGCCATTTATCAAACCTATTACACTACTGGCCATTAAAATTTCTACACCACGAAGATGACGCGCTACAGACGCGAAATTTAACCGACAGGAACAAGATGCTGTGATATTCAAATGATTAGCTTTTCTGAGCATTCACACAAGGTTGGCGCCGGTGGCGACACCTACAACGTGCTGACATGAGGAAAGTTTCCAACTGATTTCTCATACACAACCAGCAGTTGACCGGTGTTAACTGGTGAAACGTTGTTGTGATTCCTCGTGTAAGGAGGAGAAATGCATACCATCACGTTTCCGACTTTGATAAAGGTCGGATTGTAGCCTATCGCGATTGTGGTTTATCGTATCGCGACATTGCTGCTCGCGTTGGTCGAGATCGAATGACTGTTAGCAGAATATAGAATCGGTGGGTTCAGGAGGGTAATACGGAACGTCGTGCTGGATTCCAACGGCCTCGTATCACTAGCAGTCAGGCGTCTTATCCACATGGCTGTAACGGATCGTGCAGCCACGTCTCGGTCCCTGAGTCAGCAGGTGGGGACGTTTGCAAGACAACAACCATCTGCACGAACAGTTCGACGACGTTTGCAGCAGCATGGACTATCAGCTCGGAGACCACGGCTGCGGTTACCCTTGACGCTGCATCACAGACAGGAGCGCCTGCGATGGTGTACTCCACGACGAACCTGGGTGCACGAATGGCAAAACGTTATTTTCTCGGATGAATCCAGGTTCTGTTTACAGCATCATGATGGTCGCATCCGTGTTTGGCGACATCGCGGTGAACGCACATTGGAAGCGTGTATTCGTCATCGCCATACTGGCGTATTACGCGGCCAGATGGTATGGGGTGCTATTGATTACACGTCTGTCACCTCTTGTTCGCATTGGCGGCACTTTGAACAGTGGACGTTACATTTCAGATGTGTTACGACCCGTTGCTCTACCCTTCATTCGACCCGTGCGAAACCCTACATTTCAGCAGGATAATCCACGACCGCATGTTGCTTTCTGGATACAGAAAATGTTCGACTGCTGCCCTGGCCAGCACCTTCTCCAGATCTCTCACCAATTGAAAACGTGTGGTCAATAGTGGCCGAGCAACTGGCTCGTCACAATACGCCAGTCACTACTCTTGATGAACTGTGGTATCGTGTTGAAGCTGCATGGGCAGCTGTACCCGTACTCGCCATGCAAGCTCTATTTCACTCAATGCCAAGGCACATCAAGGCTGTTATTACGGCCAGAGGTGGTTGTTCTGGGTACTGATTTCTGAGGATCTATGCACCCAAATTGCGTGAAAATGTAATCACATGTCAGTTCTAGTATAATATATTCGTCCAATGAATACTGGTTTATTATTTGCATTTCTTCTTGGTGTAGCAATTTTAATGGCCAGTAGTGTAGAAATATTGTCTAAGTCGTATCATCTTACAGTTACTCAACGACGGCACCTTACCTTACATCACATCATCATCAACAGACTGCTGCCCACCCTGTACGTAATACCACTTATGCACTCGTACATACAAAATAACACTTACCTGGGGCACTCCTGACGATACCCTTGTGTCTGATGAACACTCGAAGTCGAGGGCCCACTGGCTTCTATTACTTAAGAAGTCTTCCAGCCACTCACGTATCTGGGAAGCTACGAGGGGCGTTCGAAAAGTCCGTGCAAAAATAAAAACTACTTACGTGTTGGGGTAAACCTTTTCTATTTTTCGACATAGTCTCCTTTTAGACTTATACACTTCGTCAAACGCTGTTGTAATTTGTTGATCCCTTCCGAATAATAGGACTCGTCCAAATCTGCAAAATAGCTATTAGTTGCTGCAATCACCACCTCGTTAGAATAAAATCTTTGTCCCGCCAGGCATTTCTACAAATTGGGGAACAAATAGTAGTCCGAGGGAGCCAGGTCTGGAGAATAGGGGGGATGTGAAACGAGTTGGAATAATATTTCCATTAATTTTGGGACCACAACTGATGAGATAGAAAAGGGCTGCTTATGGACGACGTGACCGACCAACCACCCTGAGGGATCTACGCAGAATCGCCGTTGAGGAGTGGGTCAATCTGGAGTAACAGTGCCTTGATGAACTTGTGGATAGTATGCCACGACGAATACAGGCATGCATCAAGCAGGAGCACGTGCTACTGGGCATTAGAGGTACCGGTGTGTACAGGAATCTGGACCACGACCTCTGAAGGTCTCGCTGGATGGTGGTACAACATGCAATGTGTGGTTTTCATGAGCAATAAAAAGCGCGGAAATGATGTTTATGTTGATCTTTATTCCAATTTTCTGTACAGGTTCCGGAACTCTCGTAACCGAGGTGATGCAAAACTTTTTTTGATGTGTGTAATAATGATCTTTTGAAAGTCATTTAGTTTCGTAACTGAAACAGTACCCAATTGCCCTCAGAAAATTTCATTTCTCCCTCATGTTGGGAGCTACTTCTATTCGTACATCCTGCCCTAACAGGGTGCCCTGTATTATGAGTCGCAATGTCACGATGTGACAGACCCGTTTCCCAGAGAGAAAACACTGCTGACACCTTTTCACTTCATTTGACGGCTCTGCACCGACCTGTCACACAAAATAGGGCACAGCTGGTTCCACTTGCACGCAATCTCTCGGCAATCAATCACTTATCACGGTTCCACTGTTCTGTACATCCTCCGACTTTGGGATTTAGACCATCAATTCTGAGTGCTGCAATTTCTGCGAACATTACTGTAGGTATAGATGTGATCAGTCGCTTTGTCGAACGGGTAGCAGAGTCAGTGTATTTCTGTATATCCGCTGTGTCTGCCGGTACGACCTTCTCGTGACCCAGCAGACTGCTGCCAATGGTTCCCACACAAGCTGGCTGGCATCACATCTCCCCCCCTCCCCCTCCCCACTCGTCGGCCTATCCTGACCCACGCACATCCTCTGCTGGCGACGTCACCGACAGCTGGGAACAGGTTCGCTTGACGTTGCGCCAACACTACGCGGAGGAGTAATAAAACCACGGGAAACACCTGTCCTTACGCACCATGTTGGTTTTTTTTTACATCAGAACGTCTTTAAGTGGATAAAAACAATCTGACGGGCCCAAGAAGGGACGTCGAACAGATGTGCAGAACTATAGACCTATATCTCTAACGTCGATCAGTTGTAGAATTATGGAACACGTATTATGTTCGAGTATAATGACTATTCTGGAGACTAGAAATCTACTCTGTAGGAATCAGCATGGATTTCGAAAAAGACGATCGTGTGAAACCCAGCTCGCGCTACTCGTCCACGAGACAGAGGGCCATAGAAACGGGTTCCCAGGTAGATGCCGTGTTTCTTGACTTCCGCAAGGCGTTTGATACAGTTCTCCACAGTCGTTTAATGAACAAAGTAAGAGCACATGGACTATCAGACCAATTATGTGATTGGATTGAAGAGTTCCTATATAACAGAACGCAGCATTTCTCAATGGAGAGAAGTTTTCCGAAGTAGAGTGATTTCAGTTGTGCCGCAGGGGATCGTCGTAGGACCGTTGTTATTCACAATATAAATAAATGACTTTGTGGATAACATCGGAAGTTCACTGAGGTTTTTTGCGGATGATGCTGTGGTATACCGAGAGGTTATAACAATGGAAAATTGTACTGAAATGCAGGAAGATCTGCAACAATTGACGCATGGTGCAGGGCATGGCAACTGAGTCTCAATGTAGACAAGTGTAATGTGCTGCGAATACGTAGAAAGAAATAGCCTTTATCATTTAGCTACAATATAGCAGGTCAGCAACTGGAAGCAGTTAATTCCATAAATTATGTGGGAGTAGGCATTAGGAGTGATTTAAAAAGGGAATGATCATATAAAGTTGATCGTCGGTAAAGCAGATGCCAGACTGATATTCATTGGAAGAATCCTAATGAAATGTAATCCGAAAACAAAGGAAGTAGGTTACAGTACACTTGTTCGCCCACTGCTTGAATATTGCTCACCAGTATGGGACCCGTACCAGGTGGGGTTGATAGAAGAGATAGAGAAGATCCAACGGAGAGCAGCGCGCTTCGTTACAGGATCATTTAGTAATCGCGAAAGCGTTACGGAGGTGACAGATAAACTCCAGTGGAAGACTGTGCTAGAGAGACGCTCAGTAGCTCGGTACGGGCTTTTGTTGAAGTTTCGAGAACATACCTTCACCGAGGAGTCAAGCAGCATATTGCTCCCTCCTACGTATATCTCGCGAAGAGACCATGAGGATAAAATCAGAGAGATTAGAGCACACACAGAGGCATACGGACAATCTTTCTTCCCACGAACAATACGAGACTGAAATAGAAGGGAGAACCGATAGAGGTACTCAAGGTATCCTCCGCCACACACCGTCTGGTGGCTTGCGGAGTATGGAGGTAGACGTAGATGTAGATAGCTACACCATCTGTCGAACTAACTATGACCTCGCTTAAAAAATAAAATATCGCCGCAGGTTAGTGTTTTTTTGTAATCTTTCCAGCGCATGTGTTTACGTAGACCATGTTATTTTTTTACCGTACGGAATTTGCCGTCTTTAGGAACAACTTAGTGGACTCCTACTCAGCTAACAAAATCCAGAAAGATGTGCTGAAGAATTCAAACAAAGGGAGAGAAAATTTTAATGATTTGGAACGAGGTCGTGTAAGATACGGCAAGAAAGGAAGAATGAATTGACCGTTGGTGTTAGTAACGGTCATCCCCCTTTACCTCCTCTGCATTACTGCAGATGACGTGCCACTGAGCACATTTGTTCTGTGCATGCAGTACACGTGAGGCGCCTAGTTGTTTCCACTGCACTGTGTGGAATACGAAGGTTCTGTTATAGTTAACTAACCTGCTGTCTTCAAGTTGATGTCGCCAGCGCAGAAAACAGCATGCAGGTCGTAGGTTCTGTATCTTGAGGCTGAAAAAGACTTTTAGCGAGGTTCTGTTCTGAAATAATGTAGCACTTCTTTGGGATGCCACTCGCGTATTTTAATATAGCCACGCGATAAGACTACATGATCTTAATACGTCATCTTCTTATACAGCAAACTACATGATCAAACACAATGTTTACGAAAATGAATCTTTACACTATTTGTGGCACGTGTCTGTGCCTCATGACTTGTTGTTGTTGTTGTTGTTGTTGTTGTCTTCAGTCCTGAGACTGGTTCGATGCAGCACTCCATGCTACTCTATACTGTGCAAGCTTCTCCATCTCCCAGTACTTACTGCAACCTACATCCTTCTGAATCTGCTTAGTGTATTCATCTCTTGGTCTCCTTCCAAGACTTTTTCCCTCCACGCTGCCCTCCATTACTAAATTGGTGATCCCTTGACGTCTCAGAACATGTCCTACCAACCGATCCCTTCTTCAATTTGTGCCACAGATTTCTCTTCCCCCCATTCTACTCCATACCTCCTCATTAGTTGTGTGATCTACCCATCTAATCTTCAGCATTCTCCTGTAGCACCACATTTCGAAAGCATCTATTTTCTTGTCCAAACTATTTATCGTCCATGTTTCACTTCCATACATGGCTACACTTCATACAAACACTTCCAGAAACGACTGCTTGACACTTAATGCTATACTCGATGTTACCAAATTTCCCTTTATTCACAAACGCTTTCCTTGCCATTGCCACTGTACATTTTATATCCTCTCTACTTCGACCATCATCAGTTATTTTGCTTCCCAAATAGCAAAACACCTTTACTACTTTAAGCGTCTCATTTCCTCATGTAATTCCCTCAGCATCACCTAACTTAATTCTGCCACATTCCATTAGACTCGTTTTGCTTTTGTTGATGTTCATCTTATATCCTCCTTCCAAGACACTGTGCATTCCGTTCAACTGCTCTTCCAAGTCCTTTGCTGCCTCTGACAGCATTACAGTCATCGGCAAACCTCAAAGTTTTCATTTCTTCTCCATGGATTTTAATACGTACTCTGAATTTTTCCTTTGTTTCCTTTACTGCTTGCTCAATATATAAACAGAAAATTATTTCAGCTTACCTTTTAAATGCTTATTGAACCGTTTATTCGTGTGGAAGGTAAACACACTGCCCGAAAAAAGTAGTACACTTGGACAGACGACATCGATTTTGATCCCCTGCCTGCCGTGGTGGCCGAGCGGTTCTGGGCGCTACAGTCTGGAACCGCGAGACCGCTACGGTCGCAGGTTCGAATCCTGCCTCGGGCATGGATGTTTGTGATGTCGTTAGGTTAGTTAGGTTTAAGTAGTTCTAAGTTCTATGTGACTGATGACCTCAGAAGTTAAGTCCCATAGTGGTCAGAGCCATTTGAACCATTTGATCCCATGACAACATACGTCAGCTGGGCCATAGTAGGTGTATGGATATTGGTTCCAATGCCGTTCGCCGACAAATAGCGTAGTGGAATAGCTAACAGAGTGTGTCCACCCTTTAATAGGCAACGCTCACAGCCAGAATGCTCAGTGTGGAGCAGACGTGTGAAGCAAGCAGACATCAATGCCAAGGAAACGCACTCGTGCTTCCTAGAGCCAACTGAGTTTGAAAGGCGTCTAATTGTGGCCTTCCTAATGATGGGATGCTTCTTTCGAAGAACTGCTACACAAACTGGACGTGCTGCGTCAGTGGTCAGGCGAACATTCTCACACACTTCCTGGCAGATTAAAACTGTGTGCCGGACCGAGACTCAAACTCGGGACCCTTGCCTTCCGCGGGCAAGTGCTCTAGAGCACTTGGTAGAGCACTTGCCCGCGAAAGGCAAAGGTCCCGAGTTCGAGCCTCGGTCCGGCACACAGTTTTAATCTGCCAGGAAGTTTCGTATCAGCGCACACTCCGCTGCAGAGTGAAATCTCATCCTCACACCTGTAGACGAGTTTCTGGATGTCCACGCAGCACAGACGCCTGCCAGGATTGTCGTATTGTAAGGACAGCAGTGGGAGATCGTGAAGCTACAGATAGGAGGGCTTCTGCGCGCAGACGGGTCAACACGAATTGTTGCAAACTGGTTATTGGCAGTGGGATTACTGGCACGCACACCTGTAGCCCGCCTTCCACTCGTGCCGCAGCATCGACGTGCAATGCGTGACTGGTGGCATCAGAGGATCAGTTGGAGGAGGAAATGGCGCGCCGTGGTCTTCAGCGATGAAAACAGATTGTCGTTTGCGCATATGACGTAGACCAGGTCAACGCTGTATCGTGCAGTGCATTCGTTCAAAACACACTGGACCCACCCCTGGCCTTATGGTGCGGGTTGTCATACGCTACAACTCTCGTTGTCCTTTGGTCTTTGTGGACGGGACACTAGCCAGCGCTCGGTACGTGTAGAATGCTGTTCGGCCCTTTCATTTGCAGTTCTTGCAACAGGACGGTGACGTGTTGTTCCAACAGGATAATGCTCGCCCACACACTGCTGACCAGCATGATTTTCGGACTTGTCTCCAACCGGGCAGGTGCAGGATGTGGTGGGACGAGAAGTGACCCGTGCGACTCGTCAACCAACAACTCTCGCAGAACTACGTGAAGAGGTCGACCAGGCGTGGCGTAACGTATTCGTCATCTGTACAATAGACTGGATGCCTGGATCACTACCTGCATTGCCAGCCGTGAAGGGTACACCACGTACTAATATGGGTGTTTCAGAATGAGTCGATACCTGGAACCTCAGAACTGCTTGCGGGAGTGGCCGTGCGGTTCTAGGCGCTGCAGTCTGGAACCGAGCGACCGCTACGGTCGCAGGTTCGAATCCTGCCTCGGGCATGGATGTGTGTGACGTCCTTAGGTTAGGTAGTTCTAAGTTCTAGGCGACTGATGACCTCAGAAGTTAAGTCGCATAGTGCTCAGAGCCATTTGAACCATTTTGATCTGCTTGCGCTACTGATCTGCAAATGTAATCATTTCATACACTCCATATCCACTGTTGCAACAATAAGCCTTGAGTGAATTGCAAACCTCTAAAAGGGTGTACAAATTTTTTTTTGTTTACTGACAGTCTCTATCGTTCAGAAAATTGTCACCGGGGAGCAAGCACACCCAAGCACACAAGTCTATTAACATTTCATAGCCTGTGAAACGTAATAGGCACAGTATTTCTCGAGTATGAAGAATTCACACTATACATTGGGTCAAAATAGTGCGTAAGACAAGTTCGTAAGCTCAAAGGGAGACATGTTCTCAGCGGGACTCATCAGCAGAAACAGCATTTTCCTGAAGATTGCGATCAGTTGGGCCGCCGAAATATCGACTCAAGTTGATTTTAGGATCCGGCAGCAAACCCGAAGAGACTTTAAAGGTCTATTACTCCGGGAAAGCGTACGTAATCACATCGGGTCAAAGCTGCCTACAAGCTTCCTCTGTAACAGTGCAAAAGCATGACGCCTTGCTACTTCACCCTCGGGTTCGGCGACGCTTCAAACAGCAAGATGTCGGCACATGCGGAAAAGAAACCAGTGTCCAGAAGTTCGTGGGACGTGTGAAGTGAGTTACTGATGTCGTATTGGCACCATATTTCATAGCAGTTCTGTCTAAAGGCGACGTGGACGTGTGACGTGATGGGAAGGTCGCCGCAGCCCGGAATGGAGTCCACGGGAAACACTGACAAGTTGAAGGGACAGGATGATAGGGTCGAGGTGATGGGAGAGATTCTCGATTGAGTGTTAAATCCGCTGAGTCTGGTGGGCACGGGAATACGATAAAATCATCCTGCTCTTCGAAGCAAGCAGGTACACTGCGAGCTGCGTGACTTGTTGCATTGTCCTGCTGGTAGATGCCATCGTGCAGAGGGAAAACAAACTGCATTTGGTGGTGATCACGGTCCCCAAGGATAGATGCATACTCGTGTTGATCCACTGTGCCATTTGGCGAGATCACACAGGGAAGGCCACGAGAACATTCCCCAGACCATATCGCTCCCTCATCTGGGCGATAAATTGCTCAACAGTTGCACGTCTGTTTCCCCGTTCTCAAATCAGCAGCCGTCGTTTGCTCCTGTCATGGTGCACCACAGTTTTCTCCGCGCCGATTTTCCAAAGCGCCCTTTTTCCATGCCCAGTGTACTTTAACTATGGCGGCACGGGAGGAGTTTACAAACTTAGCCGTTTCGTGAATGCTTCCATCCTTGGCCCAAAAGTCAGTGGTACAACATTCCCCCATTAGGAAGTCCACAAAAAATTATTTTCTGCAGAAAATACTTAATATTTTTGTTAATAAATTTAAAAAAGTATTTCTTAAAAACTGTAAAATGGCTACAGTAGATTTTAGAACAGTTTATTAGCATCAGTAACATACAGTAAAAATATTAAGGTCCTCCTTCAAATAGTTTTTTCAGATATGAGTCAAATACTTGCCTAAATTAACATGGGTTAGATAGGCGGGGTGTGGTCGCCTTAAATGTCATACTACGCTATCAAAAAACATGTTGCAAAATTCTGTAGCAGACTGACGCCAGAGACAGCCACCCCACCTGGCGCGGTAGGATTTCCGCAAAAATTACACACGTCTACTGAGATCATAGACGCACTGCTTCTGAACCAAAGATCACCCGCCTGCAGTTCCAACATTTCGCGCTGTATCCGCGGTAGAACCGGGTGGAATGAAGAAAAACTCAGTTCAAAGATTGGGCAGTCCTGCACAATAGTTCTACTACCCTGTCGAGGGCCGGTGGGATTGCTGGGTGAGGTGGTGGGATGCAGGGGGAGGCAACGGGAGAAAAACAATGGGGACTACGCAGGTACAGCAAAAAAAAGAAGCAGAGAAAAAAGACACGGCTGTGATGAATTAAAACTCACGGCGTGCCCTTCGGTGCAGACCACACACAAATTATTGTGTTGGAATACCTGTACTCTGGCCCAATATTATTTTTTGTTGCCGGTAGGGGCTGACGAACATAAGGGAAGCCGTAGTCTGTTGCAGAGAGAACAATTCGCCGTGGATCTGGGTTCACGGACACTTTTTTTAATTTTCTCCTGTGATGATAGTTATCAGTTTTTTTTGGGTGGGGGGGGGGGGGGGAGAGGAGGGGAGTATTTCACTCCGCGTTGCGTGTGGTGTCCTCTGATTTTCTGACTCCCAATTTCGTTCGCCCGCGAGAGGCTTGCGCACTTTGTAATCTGTATCAGAGTATTGGCTCTACGCAGCAAAGCTGAGCGTGTTTAAACTGTAGACAGCGGACAGAAAGCAGAAATACGAGGGTCACTCCAAAAGAAATGCACACTATTTTTTAAATCATTCTTTCATTCTACATGTTTGAAAGTTTTACAGTGTGTTGATACATCCTTTAGGAACCGTATTTTCATTTCTCCACGTAATTTCCATCCTTCTCAACTGCCTTACGCCATCTTGGAACCAGCGCCTGTATACCCGCACAGTAAAATTCTGGACCAACCTGTTGGAGCGTGCACAAGGGAGTCATTATCTTCAAATATTGTTCCACGAAGAGAGTCTTTCAGTTTCCCAAAGACATGATAGTCACGTGGAGCCAGGTCAGGACTGTAAGGCGGGTGTTTCAGTGTTGTCCATCAGTGTTTTGTGATTGCTTCCATGGTTTTTCGACTGACATGTGGCCGTGCATTGTCGTGCAACAGCAAAACATCCTGCTTTTCCGATGTGGTCGAGCACGACTCAGTCGAGCTTGAAGTTTCTTCAGTGTCGTCACATATGCATCAGAATTTATGGTGGTTCCACGTGGCACGATGTCCACAAGCAAGAGTCCTTCGGAATCGAAAAACGCTGTAGCCATAACTTTTCCAGCAGAATGTGTGGTATTGAATTTTTTTTTTTTTTCTGGGTGAATTTGCATGATGCCACTCCATTGATTGCCTCTTCGTCCCTGGTGAAAAATGGTGGAGCCATGTTTCATCACCTGTCACAATTCTTCCAAGAAATTCATCTCCACCTTTCTTGTACTGTTCCAGAAGTTCGCTGCATACCGTTTTTCTTGTTTCTTTGTGAGCCACCTCTGTCACCATCCTGGGAACCCACGTGGCACAAACCTTTTTTAACGCCAACACTTTCAGTAGTCTGCAGACACTTCCTTCCCCTATCCCAACGTAGCGCGAGAATTCATTCACTGTGATGCGTCTGTCAGCAGCCACGAATTCGTTAACTCTCTGCACATTGTCTGGAGTGTGTGCAGTAAGAGGCCTGCCGGTGCGAGGACAATCCTCAATATTGCCGTGCCCGCGTTCATCACGTAACCTGCTTGCCCACCGACTAACTGTACTGCGATCGACAGAAGCATCTCCATACATCTTTTTCAACCTCTTGTGGATGTTTCCCACTGTCTCGTTTTCACAGCACAGGAATTCTATGACAGCACGTTGCTTCTGACGAACGTCGAGTGTAGCAGCCACCTTGAAGACATGCTGTGACGGCGCCACTCACGGGAACAGGTTGAACTAAATTCGAAAACAAGCGGGAAGGATGTATCTACATCTACATCTACACTCCGCGAGCCACCTTACGGTGTGTGGCGGAGGGTACTTATTGTACCACTATCTGATCCCCCCTTCCCTGTTCCATTCACGAATTGTGCGTGGGAAGAACGACTGCTTGTAAGTCTCCGTATTTGCTCTAATTTCTCGGATCTTTTCGTTGTGATCATTACGCGAGATATATGTGGGCGGTAGTAATATGTTGCCCATCTCTTCCCGGAATGTGCTCTCTCGTAATTTCGATAATAAACCTCTCCGTATTGCGTAACGCCTTTCTTGAAGTGTCCGCCACTGGAGCTTGTTCAGCATCTCCGTAACGCTCTCGCGCTGACTAAATGTCCCCATGACGAATCGCGCTGCTTTTCGCTGGATCATGTCTATCTCTTCTATTAATCCAACCTGGTAAGGGTCCCATACTGATGAGCAATACTCAAGAATCGGACGAACAAGCGTTTTGTAAGCTACTTCTTTCGTCGATGAGTCACATTTTCTTAGAATTCTTCCTATGAATCTCAACCTGGCGCCTGCTTTTCCCACTATTTGTTTTATGTGATCATTCCACTTCAGATCGCTCCGGATAGTAACTCCTAAGTATTTTACGGTCGTTACCGCTTCCATTGATTTACCACCTATGGCATAATCGTACTGGAATGGATTTCTGCCCCTATGTATGCGCATTATATTACATTTATCTACGTTTAGGGAAAGCTGCCAGCTGTCGCACCATGCATTAATCCTCTGCAGGTCCTCCTGGAGTACGTACGAGTCTTCTGATGTTGCTACTTTCTTGTAGACAACCGTGTCATCTGCAAATAGCCTCACGGAGCTACCGATGTTGTCAACTAAGTCATTTATGTATATTGTAAACAATAAAGGTCCTATCACGCTTCCCTGCGGTACTCCCGAAATTACTTCTACATCTGCAGATTTTGAACCGTTAAGAATGACATGTTGTGTTCTTTCTTCTAGGAAAGTCTGAATCCAATCACAAACCTGGTCCGATATTCCGTAAGCTCGTATTTTTTTCACTAAACGTAAGTGCGGAACCGTATCAAATGCCTTCCTGAAGTCCAGGAATACGGCATCAATCTGCTCGCCAGTGTCTACGGCACTGTGAATTTCTTGGGCAAATAGGGCGAGCTGAGTTTCACATGATCTCTGTTTGCGGAATCCATGTTGGTTATGATGAAGGAGATTTGTATTATCTAAGAACGTCATAATACGAGAACACAAAACATGTTCCATTATTCTACAACAGATTGACGTAAGCGAAATAGGCCTATAATTATTCGCATCTGATTTATGACCCTTCTTGAAAATGGGAACGACCTGCGCTTTCTTCCAGTCGCTAGGTACTTTACGTTCTTCCAGCGATCTACGATAAATTGCTGATAGAAAGGGGGCAAGTTCTTTAGCATAATCACTGTAGAATCTTAAGGGTATCTCGTCTGGTCCGGATGCTTTTCCGCTACTAAGTGATAGCAGTTGTTTTTCAATTCCGATATCGTTTATTTCAATATTTTCCATTTTGGCGTCCGTGCGACGGCTGAAGTCAGGGACCGTGTTACGATTTTCCGCAGTGAAACAGTTTCGGAACACTGAATTCAGTATTTCTGCCTTTCTTCGGTCGTCCTCTGTTTCGGTGCCATCGTGGTCAACGAGTGACTGAATAGGGGATTTAGATCCGCTTACCGATTTAACATATGACCAAAACTTTTTAGGGTTCTTGTTTAGATTGTTTGCCAATGTTTTATGTTCGAATTCGTTGAATGCTTCTCTCTTTGCTCTCTTTACGCTCTTTTTCGCTTCGTTCAGCTTTTCCTTATCAGCTATGATTCGACTACTCTTAAACCTATGATGAAGCTTTCTTTGTTTCCGTAGTACCTTTCGTACATGATTGTTATACCACGGTGGATCTTTCCCCTCGCTTTGGACCTTAGTCGGTACGAACTTATCTAAGGCGTACTGGACGATGTTTCTGATTTTTTTCCATTTTTGTTCCACATCCTCTTCCTCAGAAATGAACGTTTGATGGTGGTCACTCAGATATTCTGCGATTTGTGCCCTATCACTCTTGTTAAGCAAATATATTTTCCTTCCTTTCTTGGCATTTCTTATTACACTTGTAGTCATTGATGCAACCACTGACTTATGATCACTGATACCCTCTTCTACATTCACGGAGTCGAAAAGTTCCGGTCTATTTGTTGCTATGAGGTCTAAAACGTTAGCTTCACGAGTTGGTTCTCTAACTATCTGCTCGAAGTAATTCTCGGACAAGGCAGTCAGGATAATGTCACAAGAGTCTCTGTCCCTGGCTCCAGTTCTGATTGTGTGACTATCCCATTCTATACCTGGTAGATTGAAGTCTCCCCCTATTACAATAGTATGATCACGAAACTTCTTCACGACGTTCTGCAGGTTCTCTCTGAGGCGCTCAACTACTACGGTTGCTGATGCAGGTGGTCTATAGAAGCATCCGACTATCATATCTGACCCACCTTTGATACTTAACTTAACCCAGATTATTTCACATTCGCATTCGCTAATAACTTCACTGGATATTATTGAATTCTTTACTGCTATAAATACTCCTCCACCATTGGCGTTTATCCTATCCTTGCGGTACATATTCCATTCTGTGTCTAGGATTTCGTTACTGTTCACTTCCGGTTTTAACCAACTTTCCGTTCCTAATACTATATGCGCACTATTTCCTTCAATAAGAGATACTAATTCAGGAACCTTGCCCTGGATACTCCTGCAGTTTACCAATATTACGTTAACTTTTCCTGTTTTTGGTCTCTGAGGACGGACGTTCTTTATCAACGATGATAATGTCCTCTCTGGTAAGCCGTCAGGTATTTTATCGTTTCGCCCAAGGGGGGGTCCCTCTAACCTAAAAAACCCCCGTGTGCACGCCACACGTACTCTGCTACCCTAGTAGCTGCTTCCGGTGTGTAGTGCACGCCTGACCTGTCTAGGGGGGCCCTACAGTTCTCCACCCAATAACGGAGGTCGATGAATTTGCAACCATTATAGTCGCAGAGTCGTCTGAGCCTCTGGTTTAGACCCTCCACACGGCTCCAAACCAGAGGACCGCGATCGACTCTGGGCACTATGCTGCAGATATTAAGCTCAGCTTGCACTCCGCGTGCGATGCTGGTTGTCTTCACCAAATCAGCCAGCCGCCGGAAGGAACCAAGGATGGCCTCAGAACCCAAGCGGCAGGCGTCATTCGTTCCGACATGTGCTACTATCTGCAGCCGGTCACACCCAGTGCGTTCAATAGCTGCCGGAAGGGCCTCCTCCACATTACGGACGAGACCCCCCGGCAAGCACACCGAGTGCACACTGGCATTCTTCCCCGACCTACCCGCTATTTTCCTGAGGGGCTCCATAACCCGCCTAACGTTGGAGCTCCCTATAACTAATAGGCCCGCCCTCTGTGACTGTCGGGACCTTGCCGGAGAATCGGCCACTGGCCCAACAGGCGAGGCATCCTGTGGTGGCTCGGAAACGATGTCATCACCACTAGGAAGCACCCCGTACCTGTTGGAAAGGGGTAAGGCAGCTGCCACGCGGCCAGATCCCACCTTCGCCTTTCGGCCAGGCACGCGCGAGCCCACCACTGTCCGCCATTCACCCTGGAGTGATGGCTGACCGGTAAGATGCTCACTGCCGGAAGACGCAGCGACATCAGGGGTTCCATGTGATTCCAAGGCCACCGAAGTAGGCATAGGTCTCACCACAGTTGCCCCAACGCCACTACGAGCCGACGCCTGCGCCTCGAGCTCGATGAGCCTAACAGACAAAGCCTCCACCTGCCCCCGAAGAGTGGCCAATTCTCCTTGCGTCCGCTCACAACAACCACAGTCCCTACACATGACTATGTTTACCCTACTCTATACGGTGACAAATTCCCAAGATAATCTTCTGATGAGCTACTCTGATAATCAAGAAACACTCACTGAAATACGAGACGCGAAAACTACGCTAGGTTTTCCCAGAAAAACTATTTAAAAGCTAAGCGCAGCAAATAAGTACAAAAACGCTTTATACAAACAGTACTCGCTGCTGCTGGTGCTCTCGCTCTGGCTGTCACAAGACAACTGCTGATTCAAGTGACTAGTGGCTAACGGCCGCGAAACAAACAAGAGACGGTTTTAGGGCGCTTTCTGTTCTAAACGATCAAGAAAACACTAAGAAATCTAACACGAAAACTACGTAAAGTTTTATCGAGAACTGTTAGTTACTATGCAGAGCAGATAAACACAAATAGAATCCCTTCCTTAGTGGAAGGTCGTAAACAAAATGCAAAATAAACGCTTTATACAAACAGTACTCGCTGCTGCTGGTGCTCTCGCTCTGGCTGTCACAAGACACAGAAAAACTTTCACATATGCAGAATGAAAACAGTATTTTTCAAAAATAGTGTGCATTTCTTTTGGAGTGACCCTCGTATAAAGTTCCACACTTAAAAGTGTATTCACGCATGCGGTTACTACTGTACCAATATTTGACCATCGCTGAGACTGATAAATGGCAAATTTCCACAGTAGCACCTCAACCAACGCAGAATACGCGGTGCGGCTGTAAAATAACGAGACTGTTGCCGTAAAACCTTTTCTTTCAAAAGTATACTCAATCAGTTACTCTCACCCTCAGTGTACTCCCCTGCTCTGCCCCTACAACGCTCCATGTGAATTTTCCATTGATGGAAACAGTGCTGGAAATCTTTCTCCGTGAACTCCTTAATGACGAGTCCCAGTTTTTCTTTCTCTGCTTCATCGGACTGAAATCTTGTTCCTTTTAATGCAGATTGGGCGTCAGGGAATAGACAAACATCAGGTGGCATTGCGTCAGCCGAATAAGATAGGTAGTCTAATATTGGGGTGCTGTACTTTGGCAGAAAGCTCTTAACATACAGTGCGGTACGAGCCACTGCAGAATCCGTGGCTTGTTCTTCCACAGCTGGTGTCTTTTTCCTTTCTTCCTCACGGAGTTGGCAAGAACCTTAAGCTACATTACTGGCCATTAAAATTGCTACACCAAGAAGAAATGCAGATGATAAACGGGTATTCATTGGACAAATATACTAGAACTGACATGTGATTACATTATCACCCACTTTGGATTAATAGATCCTGAGAAATCAGTACCCTGAACAACCACCTCTGGCCGCAATAACGGCCTTGATACGTCTGGGCATTGAGTCAAACAGAGCTTGGATGGCGTGTACAGGTACAGCTGCCCATTCAGCTTCAACACGATACCACAGTTCATCAAGAGCACTGACTGGCGTATTGAGACGAGCCAGTTGCTCGCCCACCATTGAAGAGACGTTTTCAATTGGTGAGAGATCTGGAGAATGTGCTGGCCAGGGCAGCAGTCCAACATTTTCTGTATCCAGAAAGGCCCGTACAGGACCTGCAACATGCGGTCGTGCATTATGCTGCTGAAATGTAGGGTTTCGCAGGGATCGAATGAAGGGTGGAGCCACGGTGCGTAACACATCTGAAAAGTAACGTCCACTGTTCAAAGTGCCGTCAATGCGAACAAGAGGTGACCGAAACGTGTAACCAATGGCACCCAATGCCATCGCGCCGGGTGATACGGCAGTATGGCGGTGACGAATACACCCTTCCAATGTGCGTTCACCGCGATGTCGCCAAACACAGATGCGACCATAATGATGCTGTAAACAGAACCTGTGTTCATCAGAAGAAATGTTTTGCTATTCGTGCACCCAGGTTCGTCGTTGAGTACACCATCGCAGGCGCTCCTGTCTGTGATGCAGAGTCAGGGGTAATCGCAGCCATGGTCTCCGAGCTGATAGTCCATGCTGCTGCAAACGTCGTCGAACTGTTCGTGCAGGTTGTTGTCTTGCAAACGTCCCCATCTGTTGATCCAGGGATCGAGACGTGGCTGCACGATCCGTTACAGCCATGCGGATAAGATGCCTGTCATCTCGACTGCTAGTGATACGAGGCCGTTGGGATCCAGCTCGGCGTTCCGTATTACCCTCCTGAACCCACCGATTCCATATTTTGCTAACAGGCATTGGATCTATACCAACGCGAGCAGCAATGTCGCCATACGATGTACCGCAATCGCGATAGCGTACAATCCGACCTTTATCAAAGTCGGAAGCGTGATGGCACGCATTTCTCCTCCTTACACGAGGCATCACATCAACGTTTCACCAGTCATCGCCGGTCAACTGCTGCTTGTGTATGACAAATCGGTTGGAAACTTTCCTCATGTCAGCACGTTGTAGGTGTCGCCACCGTCGCCAACCTTGTGTGAATGCTATGAAAAGCTAATCATTTGCATATCACAGCATCTTCTTCCTATCGGTTAAATTTCGTGTCTGTAGCACGTCATCTTCGTGGCGTAGCAATTTTAATGGCCAGTAGTGTATTGTGCAGAATAAGTTAGACTTGACAGCGCACGAGTACCAACGAAGCCAAAATAGCGTGGAAAGTTATCGGTACTGCTATCTTTTTGCGAAGAAGGGAACTTGCCAACCTTCCTCCGTACGTGAAAATGTAGTGCTCATTGTTCGGATACCAAGTGTGCGGTTGATACAAGACGTCAAGAGAGAAGATGTATCACGTGAACTACGAGGGGACTTACGAAAGTGGTGTACATTACTATAGCAGGGCAAGAATGCTGTACTATACAGATACACGACATTGTTTTTCGACTTAGTGTCAAAGTCTGTGTAAACAATGGTCGAATCGGCACGTCATACCAGTCGTTCAGTTCCTGGACGGTGGGAGTCCACTTCGTGATCACCAAACCATTCGAGAACCGCTGTGTGAACACCCTCATCGTTGGAAAATCTCACCGCCCCACCTTCCCCCCCCCCCCCCCATCTCCCTTTCTCGACCCCCCCCCCCCCCCCCCCAATGGTTCTCCTCGGCTGGCTGGACATTCTCGTCTGTGCTCGATGTCGGCGGCCTTCCTTCCCGATCGGCATTACCCACATGTATGCGGCCGTGGTCAAATTGTTGCCACCATCTAACTACGACTCGACGCGATATTGCGTCTGGTCCATATGCCGCTGAGTTTGTGTGAAATCAAGACGTTTCTTCCACAAGAGTCGTACTGACCCGTCTATTTCAGCTTTGGAGTACATTTTCAGTGGCTGTGCCATTTCACTTCCACTCTGTTATCTGTACCGCAAGAACTGTGACTCTAGGAAACCCGGAATATTTGCTCGCTTGTGACAATTTGCTACTCTCGTTGCGCCATGGTCTTAGCGTGGTACGACATATATAAATTACTTTTTGAGGTGCCTTCGTATTTGAACGTTTTACAGACCCACTAGCAGGCATTGCCCGGGTATTTATTTGTTCCAAACTTCCTATTAGTCCATCTCCTCCTCTCTCTGTCCATTTCATCCTCCTCTCTATCACTCTTCTTGCCCCCCTCCATCTGATCATCTTCTTCTTCTCCCTCTCTCAATCCACCTTTCAGCTCTCTCTACCAATCCTCCCTTTTATCCCTCTCTCTACACTCATCTCCATCATCTCCACCCGTCCTTCTGTACAGTCCTCTCCATCACCTCCACCACTCCCTCTCTCTGTCCATCTCCACCACCCCCCTCTCTGTCCAATTCCACCACTCCTCATTCTCTGTCCATCTCATTCTGCACCTGTCTCGGTCCAATTCCTCCCTTCTCCTTGTCCACTCTCTGTCCATTTCCACCTTCCACCTCTCTCCATTTCCTCCTCTTCCCTTTCTCTCTCCACTTCCTCCTCCTTCCCTGTTTGTTTCTCCCCTCCTTCCCATCACCCCTTCTATCTTCCTCCCCCTTTCTCTGTCCATCTCCTCCCCTATCTCTGTCCATCTCCTCTTCCTCCTCCTATCTGTGTCTGTCTACTCCTTGTCCCTCACTCTCTTCCGTTTTGTGTTCTCCCTTATTTCGCCAACTGTATGCCGTACAATGACGTAACTTTTCTGGTACGATCAGTGGTCACGCATACAGTTAATAGTAAAGACGTAATAAAGTTAAAACGTCATGCTGCATACGGCATACTGCATGAAAAGCAAAAATGTAATAGGTTACAAACATTTTTCCTTTCATCATTTTGTGGTGAACGTCAGCGAGAAAATGTTTCGTAAAGGTTGAAATTATGTGCAAAGTTTACTCCGATTCTCTAAGTTCTCTCATTCCCAAATACGGTATAACTAAAGTACACATTCTAGTGTCGTGGGCTACCCTGTTTTTTCACCCCACTCCCTCCCGTTTGAGAGGTAGTCAGTTTTTATACACACATACGGTAAATGATAGGTGTGCCAAATTTGTTTGAAATCGTTCCATTGGTTTAGGAGAAGATGTCGAACTTACACAAGTATCTGGATACCTGGCCGAAAATGACTTAAAAGTTCGTGGCGCCCTCTATCGGTAATGCTGGAATTCAATATGGTGTTGGCCCACACCTAGCCCTGATGACCGCTTACACTCTCGCAGGCATACGTTCAATCAGGTGCTCGTAGGTTTCTTGGGGAGTGCTGCACGGAGGAGAGGTATCGACGTCGTTCGATGAGGCCTGGCACGAAGTCGGGGTTCCAAAACATCCCAAAAGTGTTCTATAGGATTCAGGTCAGGACTCTGTGTCATGCCAGTCCATTACAGGGATGTTATTGTCGTGTAACCACGCCGCAACAGGCCGTGCATTATGAACAGGTGCTCGATCGTGTTGAAAGGTGCAATCGCCATCCCCGAATTGCTCTTCAACAGTGGGAAGCAACAATGTGCTTAAAACATCATTGCAGGCCTGTGCTGTGATATTGCCACGCAAATCAACAAGGTGTGCAAGACCCCTCCATGAAAAACACCACCACACCAGAACACCGCCGCCTCCGAATTTTACTGGTGGAACTACACACGCTGGCAGATGACGTTCACCGGGCATTCGCCATACCCACACCCTGCCATCGGATCGCCACATTGCTTACCGTGATTCGTCACTCCAAACAACGTTTTTCCACTGCTCATTCGCCCAATGTTTACACTCCTTACACTTAGCGAGGAGTCGTTTGTCATTTGCCGGCGTGATGTGTGGCTTATGAGCAGCCGCTCTACCATGAAATCCAAGTTTTCTCACCTCCCGCTTAACTGTCAAAAGTACCTCCAGTGGATGCTGATGCAGTTTGGAATTCCTGTGTGATGGTCTGCATAGATGTCTGCCTATCAGACATTACGACCATCTTCGTCGGCGGTCTCTGTCAGTCAACAGACGAGGTCGGTCTGTATGCTTTTCTGCTGTACATGTCCCTTCACGTTTTCACTTCACTATCACATCGGAAACAGCGGACCTGGGGATATTTAGGAGTGTGAAAATCTCGCGTACAGGCGTATGACACAAGTGACACCCAATCACGTGATCACGTGATATTGAGTGCCTGACAGTAGGTGGCAGCAGAATGCACCTAATATGAAAAACGTATATTTTTGGGGGTGTCCGGATACTTCGATCACATAATGTACATCCATTTGTAATAATTCGTATGAATGCGTCATTGACGATTTCTGACATTTAGTACATCGTTGTTGTTTCGACCGTGTCATACCTAACGCTCTTTGAAACCAGTTGAAAATTGTTGCAGGCGTACCTCTGACAGTCACTCGGAAAAAAAGTGGCTCCAGTAATACACTGTGGTCTATGGCTCTAACCTGAGTGAAAATACTGTTATTGCCACTGTTTCATAAAGTAAAATGGATTCTTCTTGTTAATTACCTTATGTAGAATAAAACAATAACGGCGGAATAGTAATGTGACTTCTATTAACACTACGAAGAAAATTTTTCAGCAGAACAATGCACATATCCAGGAGGTATTATTATACTAGAAAAGTTGAGGTAAAAAAAAAGTGTCGATTCTTGGGAGATCACTCTCTGCACCAGATTTACCATCTTCTGATTGTCAGCTATTTCCGTATCTATATTGCAATGAGGAAATGAGTGTTCAAAATGTTCAAATGTGTGTGAAATCTTACGGAACTTAACTGCTAAGGTCATCAGTCCCTAAGCTTACACACTACTTAACCTAAATTATCCTAAGGACAAACACACACATCCAAGCCCGAGGGAGGACTCGAACCTCCGCCGGGACCAGCCGCACAGTCCATGACTGCAGCGCCTACTTTTTTTTTTTTTTAATTCTTTGTTGATCTCATTTTGTTCTCTTTTGTTCGTTGTATATGATCGGGGCGGACGTCTCATGACACCCATTCAGGTTGTTCGTTTATCCGTTCACTCAGTTTTTTTTATTTCAGAGGGTAGCTAAACCCTCTGACCGAACACGCTGAGCTACCGTGCCGGCGCTTTTTGTTCGTTTTCGTTCGTTGTGTCTGCTCGGTGCGGACGTCGCAAGGCACCCGCTTCATTTCGTCGTTGAACCATTAACTCAGTTTTTTTTTTTTATTGCAGAGGGCAGCTAACCCCCTGACCGAACACGCTGAGTTACAGTGCCGGCTGCTCCTTAAACCGCTCGGCTAATCCTGCGGGGTAGCAGCTGTAGAAACGATACTTAGTACATGCAGAACTTCGAGCATCACACGAGAAGTACTGAATTCACTCCCTGTGGAAAACATTGAACGTAATTCAGTAGATCAAAGTGGGAAAGTGGGGACTACTCGAAAAAGAAATGAGTGTGTTTTTTTTTTTTCAGGCGAACAGTGCTCCGATTTCGCGGATTTGTATTGTAACCTTCACATGAACGCTTTCTTTTACCAGGTCTAATACTTACTTCATCTTAGTTGCTTAAGAACGGTTATGTATCGCTTTAAAATTATACCTTAAAAAGTGCCGTCTTTTTAAGTTTCGTTATTCCTTTCCTCTTCTTTCGTTTCATCCAACCCTGGACTACGATAGATCAGTCACTGTGGCTTTCTTTTATCGCAGTAGTGTTTCATTCTGTTTCTTCCAGAGATGCCATCGTTGATTTGCAACCTCATTTTCTTGTATTTGATTTTTATGCATCTGTGAGCATATTTTTCTGAGATTCGGAGTTCTTTCAAGTCTTTCTCCGTTCCCTTAAACCAGCATGGTTTGGTTTTTTTGTTGCGGAAATAATAAAAAAATTTGGGTAGTCTGTTTAGGTTTATTGAGAGGAAGTGTCCGTCCTTCTGTCTGACGCCTCTACGGTTATTTGGCAAGAGGTTTCATTTCAGATGTGGAATAGTTTGTTGTCGCGGAATTTTGTTAATATCTTCCTTTCTTTGATCTCCAGCCTTTGAACTGTCCCATGATAGACAGTGTTTACGCTCCGTGTAGTGCATCCGGTTGATTACCGTGTTTTATTTTTGCATTCCAGAAAGGGACGTTTTCGTTTATGTATTTGTGGTGAGCTGGAAGGCCAGATATCGTTGACTTTCTAAATGGCTCTGAGCACTATGGGACTTAACTGCTGAGGTCATCAGTACCCTAGAACTTAGAACTACTTAAACCTAACTAACCTAAGGATGTCACACACACCCATGCCCGAGGCAGGATTCGAACCTGCGACCGTAGCGGTCGCGCGGATGCAGACTGTAGCGCCTAGAACCGCTCGGCCACCCCGGCCGGCTGTTGACTTTCTCTCGACAGTATCCCAGCTGATCGGTTCTCCAGATTATTTGAATAGTCTGACGACTGCAAATCTTTTGCACGCGCCCTTCACTTCGTTTATATGTCGATATTATTCTGGTATTTTCGATTGAGATTTTGAGACCTATTTTTTCTACGTTTTGTTTTTTTGTTCGAGAGTCTGTTCTTTGACTTGTTCTCAGGCTTCGGCCGGTAGGGCCGTGTCATGTGCAAAGGCTAGATGATGCTTTTGTTTTTTGTTCCTAGTCGGTTTCTGTTATGAGTCTTCGTGTTCCACCGTCTGACTACCTTCCCTAGGACACAGTCAAACAGCTCTGGCAAGAGTACATCTCCATGTCGTACACTAGGTTTTATGTACAAAGATTCGGAAAGTTCTGCCATGAACTTAAATTCCCAGCATGTTTTTGCAAGGGTTTCTTTGATTGTGTGTTTGGTTTTGTTGCCTAAGTTTAGTTTTTGCGGTACAGAGATAAGTGATTATCAGTATATTGAGTCGTATGCTTTTTGGAACTCGATGAAACTGATTGCATTCGATTTTGCTCTTGCTTTTTGGTAGGCCATGAGTTTTTTGAGGGTCAAGATTTGTTGTAGGCAGGATCTTCCTTCCTTTACGTTGTTCATTACGTTTTTGGTTTCTCTGGAGCGTCCCATTATTTAGGTGTATCTATTTATCGTATGATGAGAAGGGAAAATACTAGACAGACATGTACAAAAAAAAAAAAAAAAAGGTTCAAATGGCTCTGAGCGCTATGGGACTTAACATCTGAGGTCATCAGCCCCCTAGAACTGAAAACTACTTAAACCTAACTAACCTAAGGAGATCACACACATCCATGCCCGAGGCAGGATTCGAACCTGCGACAGTAGCAGCAGCGCGGTTCCGGACTGAAGCGCCTAGAACCGCTCGACCACAACGGCCGGCAAACATGTACAACACATATATAAATTTCTGAACAGATACACACGGTCTCAAATTCATTATGGGTTCATAGTCCTAAGGTCCAAAATCCAGTATGAAGCTTCTGCAGAAAAACTGAGAAAATTTTCCATTGTCCGTTTCGTGCTCTGTGGGCAGATTCAAATATTATATTAGGTTGATATGTAAGTTCGTAACTTTTTTTTGTTTTTGCTTGTTTATATTCTGGTTGCTGTGTGTTTATTTATCGATTGTCATTTTTTTTTTTTTTTTTTTTTTTTTTTTTTTTTTTTTTTTTTTTGTAGTTCGCTGTTGCTGTCTGAGTTTACATATTTACATTTTGGCGAAAATTCGTGTTCTGCCTTACGGCAGGTCTTCTCATGGGGAAGACCCGTCAGAGAGGTGGTCGTTTCCCGTTGCCTTCTACTGATGATGATGAAATGATAATGTGGATGACACAACACCCAGTCCCTGAGCGGAGAAAATCTCCGACCCAGCCGGGAATCGAACCCGGGCCCCTTGGCGTGACAGACCGCCGCGCTGACCCTCAGCTATGGAGGCGGACTTTTTGGCAAAAAAAGATTGAAATGGCTCTGAGCACTGTAGGACTCAACATCTCAGGTCATCAGTCCCCTAGACTTAGAACTGCTTAAACCTAATTAACGTGCCCGAGGCAGGATTCGAACCTGCGACCGTAGCAGCAGCGCGGTTCCGGACTGTAGAGCCTAGAACCGGTCGGCCACAGTAGCCGGCTCATTTTGGAATTTGGAGACAATGAGTGGAGCAGTGGACGCTATAAAATGGATCACCAAGTGGAGAAAACGTTACATTTCCAACATATTCTTCTCTTTTGGGTTCCATAGGGGGATAAAAGCTGTGGAGGCAGCCAGACACATATGCACCGTATACAGGGATAATGCTATTGGATAGAGCACGGCAAGAAAATCGTGTCCTCTTTTCAGGGAGGAGCGTTTTGACATTAGTGGCCCTCCACGTTCAGAATGACTTGATGATGATCAGTTTCCTTTAATTTACGTCTATGGTCACAAACTATTTGTTAACAGATTACCTATTTCGGTCTTTAATGACCATCATCAGATCTGTTTCACAAAAACAAGGTCCTAATGTACTGCAGCCATAGTGGCATCATCGTGGCAGCATCGTCGAATACATGCTGTTGCTGATTCTACATTTAACATTTGACGATGCGACTATGGCTGCAGTACATTAGGACCTTGTTTTTGTGAAACAGATCTGATGATGGTCATTAAAGACCGAAACAGGTAATCTGTTAACAAATAGTTTGTGACCATAGACGTAAATTAAAGGAAACTTAATACATATACGGGTCACTGTTTTTTCGGGACGATATCGCAACTTGTGATATTGATGATGATCGTTTAAAAGCACTAATCCATAATTATCCACGTCATTGTACGCGAGAACTGGCAACTGTAATCGACTGTGATCATTACACCATCGTGAAGCATACACAAGTGTTGGGAAGGGCTAAAAAATCGTATGTATGGTTACCGCATCCTGTAAGCCTAGCTCAAGAAAATCAGCGGGTGGCAATACGTACATCTCTGCTTGCTCGTCATCAAGTGACTCGTCGACAACACCGACCATACCTGTCCGTTAGTGGTGACGAAGAAATGGTGTCTTTGTGCTGACATAAGGAAAAGAAAGAAATGATTGAGCCCAACTAAAGCAGCAACTCCCCGCACAACGATTTGAGCGCATCCAAAAAGGATAATGTTACGCATCTGGTGGATCAGGTACGGTGTGGTGTACTATGAAATGGTTCACCGAGGTGTAACTAACATTGCTGGTAAATGAAGCTTACTGGCAGATCAAAACTGTTTGCCGGACCGAGACTCGAACTCGGGACCTTTGCCTTCTGGGCAAGTGCTCAACCAACTGAGCTACCCAAGCACGACTCACAAACCGTCCTCACAGCCTTAATTCCACCAGTACCTCGTCTCCTACTTTCCAAACTTCACAGAAGCTCTCCTGCATTTATTGCTCTCCTGGCATTTATTGTCAACAGCTGAAACGTCTTGCAGATGCCGCGCGGGATTAGCCGAGCGGTCTAAGGCGCGGCAGTCATGGACTGTGCGGCTGGTCCCGGCGGAGGTTCGAGTCCTCCCTCGGGCATGGGTGTGTGTGTGTTTGTCCTTAGGATAATTCAGGTTAAGTAGTGTGTAAGATTAGGGACTGATGAACTTAGCAGTTAAGTCCCGTAAGATTTCACACACATTTTTGAACGTCTTGCAGATGCAGTTCAAGAACAACGATTAGGAGCACTGCATGAAGTGATTCTACTCCGCGATAACGCTTGCCCCCATTCTGCTAGCCTGACGAAAGAAGCCGGCCTTTCTGGCCGAGCGGTTCTAGGCGCATCAGTCTGGAACCACGCGGCTGCTACGGTCGCATGTTCGAATCCCGCCTCGGGCATGGATGTGTGTGATGTCCTTAGGATAGTTAGGTTCAACTAGTTCTAAGTCTAGGGGACTGATGACCTCAAAGTCCCATACTGCTCAGAGTCATTTGAACCATTCGACAAAAAAAACACTGTGCAGGAGTTGAATTGGGAAGTTATTCCGCACGCACTTGTTTCGCCGTATGCTGTACCCTTAGATTTTCACCCGTTTACGGCCTCTATCGAACAACAACTTCCCTTCCGGATAAAAGAGCACTCCGAACATGGCTGCACAAGTTCGACATCTCAGAACCACATGACTTCTAAAGTCACTCAGAATCTCCAAACTGCTGTAAATAGTGAAAGAGAATATACGAGGCTGACTCCAAAAGAAATGCACACTATTTTTGTAAAAATACAGTTTTGATTCTGCATGTGTGAAAGTTTTACAGTGTGTAGGTACATCCTTCCCCCTTGTTTTCAAACTTAGTTCAACCTGTTCCCGTGAGTGGCGCCGTCACAGCATGTCTTCAAGGTGGCTGCTACACTTGACGTTCGTCAGAAGCAAAGTGATGTCATAGAATTCCTGTGCTGTGAAAACGAGACAGTGGGAAACATCCACAAGAGGTTGAAAAAGGTGTATGGAGATGCTGCTGTCGATTGCAGTACAGTTAGTCGGTGGGCAGGCAGGTTACGTGACGAAAGCGGGCACGGCAATATTGAGGATTGTCCTCGCAGCGGCAGGCCTCGTACTGCACACACTCCAGACAATGTGCAGAGGGTTAACGAATTGGTGACTGCTGACAGACGCATCACAGTGAACGAATTGTCACGTTACGTTGCGATAGGGGAAGGAAGTGTTTGCAGAATACTGAAAGTGTTGGCGTTAAAAAAGGTTTGTGCTAGGTGGGTTCCCAGGATGTTGACAGTGGCTCACAAAGAAACAAGAAAAACGGTATGGAGAGAACTTTTGGAACAGTAAGAGAATGGTGGAGATGAATTTCTTGGAAGAATTGTGACAGGTGATGAAACATGGCTCCATCATTTTTCACCAGAGACGAAGAGGCAATCAATGGAGTGGCATCATGGAAATTCACCCACAAAAAAAAAAAAAAATTCAAAACCACACCTTCTGCTGGAAAAATTACGGCTACGGTGTTTTCCGATTCCGAAGGACTCTTGCTTGTGGACATAATGCCAAGTGGAACCACCATAAATTCTGATGCATATGTGACGACACTGAAGAAACTTCAAGCTCGACTGAGTCGTGTTCGACCACATTGGCAAAATTAGGATGTTTTGCTGTTGCACGAAAATGCACGGCCACATGTCAGTCGAAAAACCGTGGAAGCGATCACAAAACTCGGATGGACAACACTGAAACACCCGCCGTAAAATCCTGACCTGGTTCCATATGACTATCATCTCTTTGGCGAAACTGAAAGACTCTCTTCGTGGAACAAGGTTTGAAGATGATGACTCCCTTGTGCACGCTGCCAAACAGTGGCTCCAACAGGTTGGTCCGGAATTTTACCGTGCGGGCATACAGGCGCTGGTTCCAAGATGGCGTAAGGCAGTTGAGAGGCATGGAAATTATGTGGAGAAATGAAAATATTGTTCCTAAAGGATGTATCTACACACTGTACAACTGTAGAATAAAAGACGGATTTAAAAAAAAAATAGTGTGCATTTCTTTTGGAGTGGCCCTCGTATTATTGATGACTGAAGTCTCTGTTATGTATATGTACTGTGTTTATTAATCTTATGGATTATACTACAAACTTATGCACCAAGCCAGTGTTGGGTAGATATAACCAGATTCCAAAAAGGGATTAGCGTGTAAAATTGGTGTGTGCCGATTCTGTGACACAATCGGGGACGCAGTGCATGTAATTAGTGCGTGACCGTGTATTAGCGCTGACTCGGCCAGCGGTGAATCGAATGAGGTACACCCAGTGGCTTGTGATTAACTTGGGAGCTCGTGTATTGTGCAGTGCGACGGAGAGCGATCGCAGGGACCCCTGCTGCGCATGCGCCTCTCCGCCTGAATCCCGCGCATGCGCAGTGCGCCACGTCAATACTCGGCGGCGCTTCGGCTGGCAACGCCCTCCTTGCGTGTTACGTCATCGGCGCTGTCGGCTAGTCCACACATTCGCTTCAGTGGTGGAAACTTCTACACGCCGTGCGCCACGACTGGCGTTAAAAAGTTTCAAGAATTATTTTAGTTTACTTGGCGTTCGTCACCAGGCTAATAAGCCAGTAACGATGTACGTAACGCAAAACATAAAAACTGGCAAAAATCTCTATTACGAAAATGGCTGACCCATCTCACCCGTTTCGTCCGAACTTTCGGTATATGCAGGGCTTGGTCAAAAATGAGAGTGATAGAAACGGGAGTTCCGGAGGGTCAAGAGATTAGAAAAAATAGCATTTTTGTGGCGGGTTGGGTGAGATACGAGTAAAAAGTAATAGCAGTGTAATGGCTACAAAACTAGGAGAAAGAATGGTCTTCACTACTCAAGGTTAAATCTAACTTTGGCTCAGAAGGGGGTAAACTATGCTGCCACAAAAGTCTTTGGTCACTTACCTAATAGCGTCAAAAGTCTGACAGATAGCCAAAGAGCATTTAAAAGGAAATTAAAAGAATTTCTTAATGGCAACTCCTTCTACTCATTAGATGAATTTTTGGATATAGTAAGTGGGTAATTTCCCTAACCTCCACAAAAAAATTAAAAATATTAACTGTCATGTAATATTTTGTGTAATGACACGTTCCACATCATTACGAAGTGTCGTATTCATGATCTATGGAACAAGTACTAATCTAATCTAATTTAATTTAATTTATATGGAAGCGCAGTTCCCACGCAGCGACTGGCGTAGCGGAAAGAGTCCAGAACGTCGGGTCAACTATCTGTGCGGGAAAAGTTTTTTTTTTTTTTTTATCGTCAATTTATACCTTACTTGCACTGCAATTCAACCGAAATTGTTGAGTACGCGGCAAAATTTTAGAACTTCGTCATAATGTCATCAAAACGTAAAAACAACCGCATAACAGAAGTGTTTTGATATGTGATACAGTACCACATGCAGGGCAGAAATTTCTTTGTTAATTGACTCGTGGGAAGGACAAACAAATCCATAGTTTACAACCTGGGAAATCACTATGGACATAGCTGGTATGTGCGCCTGTTGTTACGGAAATGACCGAAAGAACAAACACCATATATACAGACTATTTCAGAAGTCATCCTATTCACTTCTAGAGATTGTAGAGGGGACTCAGTAGATCAAGCTTTACATAGGAACCAACATCTGCAAACATCATGCTACGACGTCACACAGCGTCGAAGTTATAGTATGTATAGGCGCCGTATAATGGGTGATTTTGTGATGCTGTTAGAAACTTTCAAAGATGGTGGAGGCAGATACGTAAATGTTTGAGTTTGAGGTAAGGTCCCTGTAATGAAAATGAACGAGTCTATAGTTACAAGCGAAAACCGTTTTCATACCTCCAACATCTATCACAAAGCGAAGAAAGTGGTCCAACTAAAACATTCATATTTCTTTATGTACTACACGAATATGTAATAAAAATGGGCGTTCCTGTTCAAAAAGACGCAGTTGATATGCGTTTGACCTATGGCAGCGCCATCTAGCGGGCCAACCATAGCGCCATCTGGTTTCCTACTTCAAGCTAGACAAGTTTCGTTCTTTGTACGAGGGCAGTTCAATAAGTAATGCAACACATTTTTTTTTCTCGGCCAATTTTGGTTGAAAAAACCGGAAATTTCTTGTGGAATATTTTCAAACATTCCCGCTTCGTCTCGTATAGTTTCATTGACTTCCGACAGGTGGCAGCGCTGTACGGAGCTGTTAAAATGGCGTCTGTAACGGATGTGCGTTGCAAACAACGGGCAGTGATCGAGTTTCTTTTGGCGGAAAACCAGGGCATCTCAGATATTCATAGGCGCTTGCAGAATGTCTACGGTGATCTGGCAGTGGACAAAAGCACGGTGAGTCGTTGGGCAAAGCGTGTGTCATCATCGCCGCAAGACTGTCTGATCTCCCGCGTGCGGGCCGGCCGTGCACAGCTGTGACTCCTGCAATGGCGGAGCGTGCGAACACACTCGTTCGAGATGATCGACGGATCACCATCAAACAACTCAGTGCTCAACTTGACATCTCTGTTGGTAGTGCTGTCACAATTGTTCACCAGTTGGGATATTCAAAGGTTTGTTCCCGCTGGGTCCCTCGTTGTCTAACCGAACACCATAAAGAGCAAAGGAGAACCATCTGTGCGGAATTGCTTGCTCGTCATGTGGCTGAGGGTGACAATTTCTTGTCAAAGATTGTTACAGGCGATGAAACATGGGTTCATCACTTCGAACCTGAAACAAAACGGCAATCAATGGAGTGGCGCCACACCCACTCCCCTACCAAGAAAAAGTTTAAAGCCATACCCTCAGCCGGTAAAGTCATGGTTACAGTCTTCTGGGACGCTGAAGGGGTTATTCTGTTCGATGTCCTTCCCCATGGTCAAACGATCAACTCTGAAGTGTATTGTGCTACTCTTCAGAAATTGAAGAAACGACTTCAGCGTGTTCGTAGGCACAAAAATCTGAACGAACTTCTCCTTCTTCATGACAACGCAAGACCTCACACAAGTCTTCGCACCCGAGAGGAGCTCACAAAACTTCAGTGGACTGTTCTTCCTCATGCACCCTACAGCCCCGATCTCGCACCGTCGGATTTCCATATGTTTGGCCCAATGAAGGACGCAATTCGTGGGAGGCACTACGCGGATGATGAAGAAGTTATTGATGCAGTACGACGCTGGCTCCGACATCGACCAGTGGAATGGTACCGTGCAGGCATACAGGCCCTCATTTCAAGGTGGCGTAAGGCCGTAGCATTGAATGGAGATTACGTTGAAAAATAGTGTTGTGTAGCTAAAAGATTGGCGCATAACCTGGTGTATTTCAATGCTGAATAAAACAACCCCTGTTTCAGAAAAAAAATGTGTTGCATTACTTATTGAACTGCCCTCGTAGTTTTTTCGAATGGTTCGAATGGCTCTGAGAACTATGGGACTGAACTGCTGAGGTCATCAGTCCCCTAGAACTTAGAACTACTTAAACCTAACTAACCTAAGGACATCACACACATCCATGCCCGAGGCAGGATTCGAACCTGCGATCGTAGCGGTCGCGCGGTTCCGGACTGTAGTGTCTAGAACCGCTCGGCCACTCCGGCCGGCTGTAGTTTTTTCGTTTGACGCTTATTTCGTGATATAAATATATACAACTTACAGAAGTGTGTAACATGAATTGCCGCAATTATACGATGACATTTTTATATTTTTCAAGACCAAGACGGAGTGCCATCGTGGAGTATTAAAGCGATTCCCACCAAATTTAGTCCGCTAGTGCAAGGCAGCGATGCGTGTTTTTACCGGCAGCTAAAGAATTTGATCAAAAAACCTTCCAGCTCACTTCATCGAGAGAGAAAAAGTAATCATACCCCGAAACAGTGCATCACCAGTCATTCTCGCCAATATCTGACGAAATGACTCGTTACGCTCGGTTTGCTGTCCAAGTGTGTGGTGAGAGGGAACTTTTTATGACTGTAAACCAAGTTTATTTTTCTGTGGGAGCTTTCGAACAACTACTTAATTGTAAATTGCGGCTTCTCAGCGTGTGAATCATACAGAGAAAATTACTGCTTCTCCTGCATTTAGAGTGAATATCACCCCAGCACGTGTAAATCATCAACTTTTGAAAAAGAAAGAAGTATTTAATTTTATATACGAAGTTCTCCTTTACTCCAAAAAACTATTCAACAGCCAGGATCGCGTTGTTATTTTTTTTCTTAAGACAACCGGTTTCAACAGACTATGCTGTCATCTTCACGTCTTAAAATCTTTCTGTTGTGAAACATGTTCATTTTACGCTGACCTCACGCAAGGGATGTAAAGTGGATAAAATTAGCACATTATCTTGTGCGTGAGGTCAACGTAAAATGAACATGTTTCACAACAAAGATTTTAAAACCTGAAGATGACAGCATAGTCTGTTGAAACCGATTGTCTTACGTTGTATGTAGTGTTGGCAGTTAGCCAACACTACGCACACTAATTGAGAGAGGAGGCCGAAATGCACGCGTTAAACTCACGCAGGCTGGCGTGAGGTCTGAAACAGGATACGGAATGAATGCTATAAAGAGAAGTACGTAGCTGCTGGAATACTTAACTTTAATCCATCATTTGTATACATCGTTCTTGACGGTACGGTAAAAATAATAGCAACTGTTAATGGCGCCTTGCTAGGTCGTAGCCATTGACTTAGCTGAAGGCTATTCTAACTATCTTCTCTGCAAATAAGCGAGGCTTCGTCAGTGTCGCATCGCTAGCTAAGTCGTCCGTACAACTTGGGGCGGGTGCCAGGACGTCTCTCTAGACCTGCCGTGTGGCGGCGCTCTGTCTGCAATTACTGACAGTGGCGACACGCGGGTCCGACGTATACTAGCGGACCGCGGCCGATTTAAAAGCTACCACCTAGCAAGTGTGGTGTCTGGCGGTGACACCACATTATATATGCTTAATAATGCGATCTTCGCTGTTGAATGGTTTTCAGCAATTAAATAGATCACCGCCCGTCAGTTCTCGTCAAATGAGAAAATTCAATTCTTGTTTACGCCTTACTAAATCTTCCGCAATATTTGCTTGTAACCACCATATTTTCTTTTGCTTCCCTTATCAAACCTTTTATGAAAATCTCAGTAAATACAATATACTGAGCATTACTTTCGTATATTAGTGGAGTAAGTAACGTAAATATTGTAAATTTAAAAAAAAATTGTCACACAGGGACTTCTCCCCACGACCCCCGCATTACCGTTCTCTGCTCATCCCACTGAGTCAATCGCTGCACGGAAACTATACTGACATAAATGTCTCATGCTTCGGTCGATCCGATCCAAACATACTGCTTTCTTTCTAAATACTTGGCCATGTGGAGCCCGCACTTCTGCAACTTTCATTTCTGGCCAAAAACCGTCAATATGGGCGAGATCTGTGATGACGTGTACTTGCCGTCTGTCGTTACTGCCTATACGAAGGATTGCAGGGGCCACAGGAACTTGATTTCATAGTATTACATATAATTATTGAAAAAATTTGTAATTTTTAAATGCTCTCATATCCTAATCATTAAGAGCTATAATCTTATGCTAAAAGTTCAACACAATGTGGCAAGTACTAAAGTCTGAAACTGTCTAGGATGTGTTGAGGCAGCTTAACTCATCGCGCTTAGATACCCAGACTATATTCATCCATTATTTGCAATGAGAGCACTTTGTGACGCTCCAAGAAACTGCCGGCCGGGGTGGCCGAGCTATTCTAGGCGCTTCAATCTGGAACCGCGCTGCTGCTACGCTCACAGGTTCGAATCCTGCCTCGGGCATGAATGTGTGTGATGTCCTCACTTTAGTTAGGTATAAGTGGTTCTACGGTTCTACATTACTGGCCATTAAAATTGCTACACCAAGAAGAAATGCAGATGATAAACGGGTATTCATTGGACAAATATATTATACTAGAACTGACATCTGATTACATTTTCACGCAATTTGGGTGCATAGATCCTGAGAAATCAGTGCCCAGAACAACCACCTGTGGCCGTAATAACGGCCTCGATACGCCTGGGCATAGAGTCGAACAGAGCTTGGATGGCGTGTACAGGTACAGCTGCCCATGCAGCTTCGACACAATACCACAGTTCAAAAAGAGTAGTGACTGGCGTATTGTGACGAACCAGTTGCTCGGCCACCATTGACCAGACGTTTTCAATTGGTGGGAGATCTGGAGAATGTGCTGGCCAGGGCAGCAGTTGAACATTTTCTGTATCCAGAAAGACCCGTACAGGACCTGCAACATGCGGTCGTGCATTATCCTGTTGAAATGTAGGGTTTCGCAGGGATCGAATCAAAGGTACAGCCACGGGTCGTAACACATCTGAAATGAAAGGTCCACTTTTCAAAGTGCCGTCAATGATAACAAGAGGTGTCCGAGACGTGCAACCAATGGCACCCCATACCATCACGCCGGGTGATACGCCAGTATGGCGATGACGAATACACGCTTCCAATGTGCGTTCACCGCGATGTCGCCAAACACTGATGCGGCCATCATGATGCAGAACCTGAATTCATCCGAAAAAATGACGTTTTGCCATTCGTGCACCCAGGCGCTCATGCTGGTGCACACGTCGTCGAACTGTTCGTGCAGATGGTTGTTCTCTTGCAAACGTCCCCATCTGTTGACTCAGGGATCCAGAAATGTCCACACGATCCGTTACAGCCATGCGGATAAGAAGCAGTCATCTCGACTGCTTGTGATACGAGGCCGTTGGGATCCAGCATGGCGTTCCTTATTACCCTCCTGAACCCACCGATTCCATATTCTGCTAACAGTCATTGGATGTCGACCAACGCGAGCAGCAATGTCACGATACGATAAACCGCAATCGCGTTAGGCTTCAATCCGACCTTTATCAAAGTCGGAAAGGTGATGGTACGCATTTCTCCTCCTTACACGAGGCATCACAACAACGTTTCACCAGGCAACGCCGGTCAACTGCTGTTTGTGTATGAGAAATCGGTTGGAAACTTTCCTCATGTCAGCACGTTGTAGGTGTCACCACTGGTGCCAACTTTGTGTGAATGCTTTGAAAAGCTAATCATTTGCATATCACAGCATCTTCTTCTTGTCCGTTAAATTTCGTATCTGAAGCACGTCATCTTCGTGGTGTAGCAATTTTAATGGCCAGTAGTGTAAGTCTAGGGGGGACTGATGACTTTAGATGTTAAGTCCCATAGTGCTTAGAGTCATTTGAACTATTAAACTTTGCACCTAATTTCAAACTGGTAACGTACAGAAATCAACGAAAGAAAAAAAGTATATCGGTTACTACATTTGACATGCTGCGACCTTTTCGCGAATTGAACAGTGACCCGAATATAGAATAAATTTCCTTTATCTCACTAATTTTTTGTCCTCAGACTACCGGTTCCGGTCTGTAATGACCATCTTCAGATGAATGGGAAAAACGCAAGTACACTAGCAGATTGTCTACAGCTTAAAACAATAAAATATACCCTAATGAAAAGTATTACTGACACACATGTGCATTTGTGCGCTTTAAGTATGAAGAGGCATACCTGTTTTATAAAAACATGTCCTAATATACTGGAGCCATAGTGGCATCGTCAAATGCTAATCACAAAATCAGCGCCAGCATCGTCAAATGTATATGAATAATAGTTTCACAAGAGACCTCTTGCTAGCAGCACTGCTGTTCAAAACAAACTGCCCTAGAGTAACCACAAAATGTTTGTGTTGCAAGTTCGCCAGACGTCATTACTGTAGGCGTCCACATATTCTTTAATCATTAATTGTACGATGTAAAATAAAGGGGGATACAATCAGTAAAGTCCATAATGGGCTTACAAGGTGTAAGAGGCGTTACAGTAATAAAAAACAGTGAAATAAAACACGACAAATGTTAGATTGCTAAAAACGAAAACGTTAAGAGACAGTACTTCACATACGCTCAAGTGGCGATATTATAGGTAATGAGATGAATAATTGTGTTTTTCAAAATGGTTCAAATGCCTCTGACCACTATGGGACTTAATGTCCGAGGTTATCAGTCCGCTAGAACTTAGAACTACTTAAACCTATTTAACCTAAGGACATCACACACATCCATGCCCGAGGCAAGATTAGAACCTGCGACCGTAGTGGTCGCGCGGTTCCAGACTGAAGCGCCTAGAACCGCTCGGCCGCACCGGCCGGCTATTGTGTTTTTCCCATATTTTGCTGCACATTTGAAGATGGTCATTATAGACCGAAACATGAAGTAAAGAAAATTTAGGTTACCTACTACTTTTTCGCTTTTCATACACTAAAACTTTGGTATCAGGCATGACGAATTGATTACTTCTTCAGAACCTACTCCAATCGCAACATATTTTCTAGACAGTATTCGAACGTACCGGTCAATGAGACTGCAAAATTATATGATAGTACGAAACATAATTCGTGAAATATGATGTCGTATAAACGGAAATGTGTGAAAAACTAGTTTTTGTTAAAATACAGTGCAAATTACCCAGACTATACTTATGCAATGAATAATAAGAAACTAATAAAAGCAACGCTATTTAGGTTTTGAGTCTTCAAGCATAAATGACGTATACATTTAACTTAAAATATTTAACACGTTAACCCATTTGTAATCAGACGCAGCCGTAGACCCATCTTCGATGGAGTTCTGCTTTTGCAGTAAGATGTGTGGTATTTTCGTGCCTGACGATTTACAATCGACCTTTTCCCTCCTAACTGAATCAAAACAGGCTTGTTTACAAACGTCATCGCTTCATAAAACCAGAACCGCTATAATAAATCTAAACACGTTTACGGCGTCATGGATATCGCATAACAAAGAGACAGCCTGTGGCAGCAATATAAAGCAGTTCGGGTTCCAACATTCCTGGTTCGTACTGCGCTGCGACCGGCGAAAACACGGGAACCATGGCGAAGTACGAGGTGTGGCTAGAAAAAAGCCGGGCTAGTACTGGTGAAACAATAAAACGAATGCAATAAGGCTGAAAGTCGCGTGGCCTGTCACGTGACTCTCGCTCCGCCTACTGCTCGAGTTTCATCTGCCTCCTGCACTCAGTCTGCCCGTGGCGTCTGTTTTAAGTAGTTGACGTTTTGTCTGTGCGTCGGAAAATGTTGAGTGTACAGAAAGAACAGGGTGTTAACATCAAATTTTGTTTCAAACTAGGAAAATCTGCAAGTGAATCGTTTGTAATGTTACAACAAGTGTACGGCGATGATTGTTTATCGCGAACACAAGTGTTTGAGTGGTTTAAACGATTTAAAGATGGCCGCGAAGTCACCAGTGATGACACCCGCACTGGCAGACCATTGTCAGCAAAAACTGATGCAAACATTGAAAAAATCGGTAAACTTGTTCGACAAGATCGCCGTTTAACAATCAGAGCAGTGTCTGAGTTAACAGGAGTTGACAAGGAAAGTGTTAGGCAGATTCTTCATGAAAGTTTCAACATGAACAAAGTGTGTTCAAAAATGGTTCCAAAGTGTCTCACAATTGAACAGAAGGAACGCCGAAGAATGATTTGTTCTGACATCCTGGAAAACATTGAAAGTGATCCCACCTTCTTACAAAATGTTATTACTTGCGATGAATCGTGGTTTTTTACCTACGATCCCGAAACTAAACGCCAATGGATGCATTGGAAAACTCCTGGTTCTCCACGACAAAAAAAAGCACGAATGTCAAAATCGAAATTCAAGGCAATGATGATTGTTTTTTTTTTTTTTTTTTTGACATCAAAGGGATTGTGCACATTGATTGGGTACCAGAGGGACAAACAGTGAATCAGCATTACTACATTAGCGTCCTGGCTACCCTACGTGAGCGAGTACGGAGAAAACGGAACGATTTGTGGAGAAAAAAGTCATGGATCCTTCACCAAGACAATGCCCCAGCTCACACTGCTTTGTCAGTGAAGACGTTTTTGGCAAAACACAACATTCCCATCTTAGATCATCCACCCTACTCACCTGATTTGGCCCCCTGTGACTTTATTCTTTTCCCTAAAGTCAAGTCAGCTTTGAAAGGAACTAGATTTGAGACTGTTGAAGCAGTAAAAGAAAAAGCGACGGAAGTAATGTATGGACTTACCGAAAATGATCTGCAGCATTGCTATGAACAGTGGAAAATTCGTATGGAGCGGTGCAGAGACCGAGGATAGCATGAAATTGTAAATAATTGTAAATAAATGTTTTTTCCAGCATCAGTCCGGTTTTTTTCTAGCCGCACCTCGTATGACGCTGTTTGCGATGGGCGATGGAAGATTAGTTTCTCAACTCGCCGAGGAGGCGCTGTGGTTAGCACACTGGACTCGCATTCGGGACGACGATGCTTCAAACCTGCGTTCGGTGATCCAGATTAAGGTTTTCCGTGATTTCCTTAAATCGCTTCACACAAATGCCGGGATGGTTCCTGTGAAAGGGCGCCGCCGATTTCCTTCCCCACCCTTGACACAACCGAGTTTGTGCTCCATCTCTAATGACCTCGATGTCGACTGGACGTAAAACACTAATATTCCTTCTTTCCTTCCAACTCGCAAGAGTGGAGGCGGTGAAAAATGGTTCAAATGGCTCTGAGCACTATGGGACTTATCTGAGGTCATCAGTCCCCTAGAACTTACAACTACTTAAACCTAACTAACCTAAGAATATCAGACACATCCATGCCCGAGGGAGGATTCGAACCTGTGACCATAGTCGTCGCGCGGTTCCCGACTGAAGCGCCTAGAACCGCTTGGCCACAACGGCCGGCGACGCGTTGACAAGTTTGATCAGAAGAAAGGGTGATTAGGGGTTAATGACCCGACGGCCTACAAGGTCGGCTTATACGGGAACCAGTAAACCCACTCTTCCCAATTGTTTAAGAAATAAACTCCCAGGTATAAGACAGCTAGTTTTCTACGTATCTCAATGTTTGTCGAGTCATGAAAATGATTTAATTTTGCAAGTACATTCTGTGGTATATGTGGATGCAGCTTGCAAAATGTGTTGCGAACAGAGTGACTAGTAAAGAAGTGGTAATTTAAAACATTTTGCTCCATGCTATGCGATAATCTTTTTTCGTTTCATTATAATGGGGGAGAAACAATTACGAAAACATTTGTGATTCTGAATAAAGTTTGTTGAAAGTGTTAAGTGCCCTCATTCTCAAATACTGAGTTGATATATATTCCGGGGAATTTGGGCAGATTGAGCTGCACTTCTCAAGACAATACACACATTTTCTGACTTCATGATGAGTAGATAATAATGGCATTCATAATTTTTGCAGTTGGTCAATAATTATATGAAACTAACTACCCGGCCTTACCCAGATATGTATTTACTCCGGTCTTCTATTACTCCACCTCCTCCTTCTCCTTCTCTCTGTCCATCTCTTCCTTTCCTTCTCTTCCCCCCGCCGCCAACTCTCTGTTCATCTATTTCTGCCCTTCTCTGTAATCACCCTCTCTCTCTCTCTCTCTCTCTCTCTCTCTCTCTCTCTCTCTCTCTCTCCGCCCGCATCCTTCTCCCTACTCTGTGTCCATCTCCTCCTCTTCCATTTCTCTGCCCAATCTCGTTCCAGCTCTTTCTCCCACCTGTCTGTCCATCTCCTTGTCTTTCCTTTCTTTGTCCATCTACCAACCCGTCCTCTGTCCATCTCCTCTTACCCCCTGGCTCGTCCTGAGTCCCCAACCTAGCTGCGCACTGACTCGACCCGGAAGAACCACGACGTCGCCCCAAAGGTAGGGCCACAGTTACTACACTGCCGCTGCTGCCACTAGTAGACAGGCAACACTTGCGAAACCAAGTGGCGCCAGTCAACACGAGAAGAAGACAAACAACCGCACCCATGTCAACTAAACGATACGGTCTGGCCTCCAGCAGAGGACGGAAACCTACAAACAGCACCAACGCGAGCCGCAGCACGGCTTAGCAAGCGATATGGTGACGAACCCACGTGAGGCGCTGGAGATTTAGTCGTGCTTTAAGCAAAGGCACTCGCGTCGATCGTCTGCTGCCATAGCCCCATTAACAACAAATTGCGCCGCACTGTCCTAACGGATGCCTCCTTCGTACATCCCACATAGATTTCTGCGGTTATTTCGCGCATTGTTGCATGTCTGTCAGCACTGACAATCCTACACAGACGTCGCTGCTCTCGGTCGTTAAGTGAAGGCTGTCGGCCATTACATTGTCTGTGGTATGGGATAATACACTCCCGGAAATGGAAAAAAGAACACATTGACACCGGTGTGTCAGACCCACCATACTTGCTCCGGACACTGCGAGAGGGCTGTACAAGCAATGATCACACGCACGGCACAGCGGACACACCAGGAACCGCGGTGTTGGCCGTCGAATGGCGCTAGCTGCGCAGCATTTGTGCACCGCCGCCGTCAGTGTCAGCCAGTTTGCCGTGGCATACGGAGCTCCATCGCAGTCTTTAACACTGGTAGCACGCCGCGACAGCGTGGACGTGAACCGTATGTGCAGTTGACGGACTTTGAGCGAGGGCGTATAGTGGGCATGCGGGAGGCCGGGTGGACGTACCGCCGAATTGCTCAACACGTGGGGCGTGAGGTCTCCACAGTACATCGATGTTGTCGCCAGTGGTCGGCGGAAGGTGCACGTGCCCGTCGACCTGGGACCGGACCGCAGCGACGCACGGATGCACGCCAAGACCGTAGGATCCTACGCAGTGCCGTAGGGGACCGCACCGCCACTTCCCAGCAAATTAGGGACACTGTTGCTCCTGGGGTATCGGCGAGGACCATTCGCAACCGTCTCCATGAAGCTGGGCTACGGTCCCGCACACCGTTAGGCCGTCTTCCGCTCACGCCCCAACATCGTGCAGCCCGCCTCCAGTGGTGTCGCGACAGGCGTGAATGGAGGGACGAATGGAGACGTGTCGTCTTCAGCGATGAGAGTCGCTTCTGCCTTGGTGCCAATGATGGTCGTATGCGTGTTTGGCGCCGTGCAGGTGAGCGCCACAATCAGGTCTGCATACGACCGAGGCACACAGGGCCAACACCCGGCATCATGGTGTGGGGAGCGATCTCCTACACTGGCCGTACACCACTGGTGATCGTCGAGGGGACACTGAATAGTGCACGGTACATCCAAACCGTCATCGAACCCATCGTTCTACCATTCCTAGACCGGCAAGGGAACTTGCTGTTCCAACAGGACAATGCACGTCCGCATGTATCCCGTGCCACCCAACGTGCTCTAGAAGGTGTAAGTCAACTACCCTGGCCAGCAAGATCTCCGGATCTGTCCCCCATTGAGCATGTTTGGGACTGGATGAAGCGTCGTCTCACGCGGTCTGCACGTCCAGCACGAACGCTGGTCCAACTGAGGCGCCAGGTGGAAATGGCATGGCAAGCCGTTCCACAGGACTACATCCAGCATCTCTACGATCGTCTCCATGGGAGAATAGCAGCCTGCATTGCTGCGAAAGGTGGATATACACTGTACTAGTGCCGACATTGTGCATGCTCTGTTGCCTGTGTCTATGTGCCTGTGGTTCTGTCAGTGTGATCATGTGATGTATCTGACCCCAGGAATGTGTCAATAAAGTTTCCCCTTCCTGGGACAATGAATTCACGGTGTTCTTATTTCAATTTCCAGGAGTGTATTTGGTATTCCCGGCACATTCTTGATACTCTGGATCCTGGAATATTGACTTCCCTAACGATTTCCGAAATGGAATGTCCCATGTGTCTAGTCGAAACTACAATTCCGCGTTCAGAGCCTGTTAATTCCTGTTGTGCTGCCAAAATCACGTCGGAAACCTTTTCGCATCAATCATGTGAGTACAAATGACAGCTCCGCCAATGCACTGAATACGCCACACTACCGCCATCTGTATACAGTGATCAGCCACAAGTTTATGGCCACCGATCTACTATCGATACAAACCCGTCCAGGGGATAGCAGCGTCACTTGGCCAGGAATGACTGATACCGAAACGCACGCACGGTGATTGTAGTATAAGTGAGAGTGCTGTCCATGTGTAGCATTGGGAAGGCACACGATATACCTGAGTTTGACCGAGGGCAGATTGTGATGGCCTGGAGACTCTGCATGAGCATATCGAAAACTGAACCATTTATCAGGTGCTCGAGGAGTGCTGTGGCGAGTGTCTTCAACATGTGGAAAACAAGGGAAAATGGCAGAGGGGGTGGTGTATCAATTGTGGGGCAGAGTATTTCGAATGAGATCACGCACAACAAGCAAAAGGTAAGCGTAGAAAACTTTTGTGGACAGATTTCCGGAATTTTTTGACCTCATATACAGGTATTCGACTATACGGTATAGTGCAGAATGTCATTTGGAAATCTAGGAACCTACCTGTACCAGTTTCGGTTGTCCATTGAGTCGATTCCTTGACGCAGCGTCGCTGTCAGCACGAAGATAGGGGGAAAAAAAGGAAGGAACATTGGGTTTAACGTCTCGTCGACATCGAGGTCATTAGAGACAGAGCAGGAGATTGGATTGGGTCAAGGATGAAGAAGGAAATCGGCCGTACCCTGTCAAGGGAATCATCTCGGCGTTTTTATGGAGCGATTTAGGGAAATCGGGGAAAAAATAAATCTGAATGACCGTACTCGGGTTTGAACCGTCCTCCTTCGGATAGCGAGATAAAGATAAGCGATCGTTAAAGTAGCCCGTGTCAGTTGCTCATGAGTTAACTGCAGCCTCTTGCTGTCTTTGGAATCCGTTGCTTTCTGCCGACCGAGCATTTGCGGTGATTGAGGGACTGGTGCGCTTAATTGTACATAATCCCACACATGATCATTTACTGTTGTTTTTTGATCAACTTTTCGGTATATAAGGACCCGTTAGCTCACCAGATACTGCCACTCATGGTATCATGGTAGCTATCCATGTTGTTCTATGCTATTTTATATTTGACGTCCGCTACTTAGCGAAATATTACTGATTATTAACGCTGGATAATTCCATTCTCTTCTCCCGATCAGGACATTATTTTATTGCACCTAATGATGCAGCTAAAATCCGGCCAAACCAGTCATGCTTATAATGAAACGTCCCCTTTGGAAAATTATGAATTACTGTGATGGTAAACTTCTACGTTATTTGATTTTCAAACAGCTGAGAGAAAAATCAATGTACTCAAACAGTTTTCTCTTTACTTATTCTGGTCATCACTAAACTGACACACAATATTTTTTGCGCAACGCAATCTGACTATCAGTGTTGTTGTTGTTGTGGTCTTCAGTCCTGACACTGGTTTGATGCAGCTATCAATGCTACTCTATCCCGTGCAAGCTTCTTCATCTCACAATACGTACTGCAGCCTACATCCTTCTGAATCTGTTTAGTGTATTCATCTCTTGGTCTCCCTCTACGATTTTTACCCTCCACGCTGCCCTCCAAAACTAGATTGGTGATCCCTTGATGCCTCAGAACATGTCCTACCAACCGATCCCTTCTTCTAGTCAAGTCGTGCCACAAACTTCTCTTCTCCCCAATCCTATTCAATACCTCCTCATTAGTTACGTGATCTACCCACCTTATCTTCAGCATTCGTCTGTACCACCACATTTCAAAAGCCGGCCGGAGTGGCCGAGCGGTTAAAGGCGCTACAGTCTGGAACCGCACGACCGCTGCGGTCGCAGGTTCGAATCCTGCCTCGGGCATGGATGTGTGTGATGTCCTTAGGTTAGTTAGGTTTAACTAGTTCTAAGTTCTAGCGGACTGATGACCACAGCAGTTGAGTCCCATAGTGCTCAGAGCCATTTGAACCATTTTGAACATTTCAAAAACTTCTATTCTCTTCTTGTCCAAACTATTTATCGTCCATGTTTCACTTCCATACATGGCTACACTCCATACAAATACTTTCAGACACGAATTCCTGACACTTAAATCTATACTCGATGTTAACAAATTTCTCTTTTTCAGAAACGCTTTCCTTGCCATTGCCAGTCTACATTTTATATCCTCTCCGACCATCATCAGTTATTTTGCTCCCCAAATAGCAAAACTCCTTTACTACTTTAAGTGTATCATTTCCTAATCTAATTCCCTCAGCATCACGCGACTTAATTCGACTACATTCCATTATCCTCGTTTTGCTTTTGTTGATGTTCATCTTATATCCTCCCTTCAAGACACTATCCATTCCGTTCAACTGCTCTTCCAAGTCCTTTGCTGTCTCTGACAGAATTTCAATGTCATCGGCGAACCTCAACATTTTTATTTCTTCTCCATGGATTTTAATTCCAACTCCGAATTTTTCTTTTGTTTCCTTTACTGCTTGCTCAATATACAGATTGAATAACATCAGGGAGAGGCTACAACCCTGTCTCAGTCCCTTCCCAACCACTGCTTCCCTTTGATATCCCTCGACTCTTATAACTGCCATCTGGTTTCTGTACAAATTGTAAATAGCCTTTCGCTCCCTGTAGTTTACCCCTGCAACCTTCAGAATTTGAAAGAGAGTATTCCAGTCAACATCGTCAAAAGCTTTCTCCAAGTCTACAAATGCTAGAAACGTAGGTTTCCCTTTTCTTAATTTAGCTTCTAAGATAAGTCGTAGGGTCAGTATTGCCTCACGTGTTCCAACATTTCTACGGAATCCAAACTGATCTTCCCCGAGGTCGGCTTCTACCAGTTTTTCCATTTGTCTGTAAAGAATTCGCGTTAGTATTTTGCAGCCGTGACTTATTAAACTGATAGTTCGGTAATTTTCACATCTGTCAACGCCTGCTTTCTTTGGGATTGGAATTATTATATTCTTCTTGAAGTCTGATGGTATTTCGCCTGTCTCACACATTTTGATCACCAGATGGTAGAGTTTTGTTAGGACTGGCTCTCCCAATGGAATGTTGTCTACTCCCGAGGCCTTGTTTCGACTTTCAGTGCTCTATCAAATTCTTCACGCAGTATCATATCTCCCATTTCATCTTCATTTACATCCTCTTCCCTTTCTATAACATTTCCCTCAAGTACATCGCCCTTGTATAGTCCCTCTATATACTCCTTCCACCTTTCTGCTTTCCCTTCTAAGCTTAGAACTGGGCTTCCATCTGAGCTCTTGATATTCATACAAGTGGTTCTCTTTTCTCCAAATGTCTCTTTAATTTTCCTGTAGGCAGTATCTATCTTACCCCTAGTGAGACAAGCCTCTACATCCTTACATTGGTCCTCTATCCATCCCTGCTTAGCCATTTTGCACTTCCTGTCGATCTCATTTTTGAGACGTTTTTATTCCTTTTTGCCTGCTTCATTTACTGCATTTTTATATTTTCTCCTTTCGTCAATTAAATTCAGTGTCTCTTCTGTTACCCAGGGATTTCTACTAGCCCTGTTCTTTTTACCTACTTGATCTCTGCTGCCTTGACTATTTCATTCCTCAAAGCTACCCATTCTTCTTCTGCTGTATTTCTTTCGCCATTCCTGACAATTGTTCCCTTATGCTTTCCCTGAAACTCTGTACAACCCCTGGTTTAGTCAGGTTATCCAGGTCCCATCTCCTTAAATTCCCACCTTGACTTTCAATAATCCCTACAAAAGAATGGCCCTGACCAACGATAACCTATACCTTTCATGAATCATTTACCTCACAAAAATCTTTGTGATTCGAACTACTGAAATACAGCGAGCGCCAATACTGCCAGCTAAATAAAAAATTCTAACTACTGAAGGCACTAACTACTGTTAGGCATAGTTAGCAAATGAAAGATTTTGGTAGAGAACAAACAATGTATTTACCTTAATAATGTTCAAAAGTCCTCATATACATCTATCAATTAATGACAACCATCTTTACAAATTTCCTTCTTCTGGCGGACACACGTCCATATTGTCCGCTTAATAGTAACGTCTCAAAACTCTCACATCTCTCCCCCCCCCACACCCCCCCACCCCCACATCCACCAGTGCTGGCGCTCACCTCCAACTGCAGAACGCTACGCGCTGTTCACATCCAACTTCCCAACACTACACAAGCGAATATTCCAACAATAAGTCCAACCAGCCACAGACTGCTCACATCACAGTCAGCGATTTTCATACAGAGCGCTACGTGGCGTTACCAACATAAAAACCTAAACAGCCTACTTACAATAAATAATGTACTTACAGCTGAAGGGATCTTATATCCAGTCAATTATTTGCCAACCTCCCTGAATACGACTTATACACAACATCGATTATTTGTTGAATGTATTCAAACCTCTGTCTTCCTCACAGATTTTACCGTCTACGGCTCCCTCTACTACCATGCAAGTTATTCCTTCATGTCCTGAACCATATCCAATCATCGTGCCCTTCTTCCATCAGTGTTGTCTAAGCGTCGCTCTCCTCTCCCATTGTACAAAGAGCCTTCTTATTTCCTGTCTTATCAATCCACTAAACTTTCAATATCCGTCTACAACACCACATCTCAAATGCTTGGATTCTCTTTTTCCTGATTTTCCTGTATACAGTATTATTCTGCCAGAGAATGTCTTCGCTTAGCAACATCTCCGTTCCTCCAGAAACGTACTTACGGGGTTACTTTCCCGCTGTACTCACGTACCAGCCGGCCGTGGTGGCCGAACGGTTCTAGGCGCTTCAGTCTGGAACCGCGCAATCGCTACGGTCGCAGGTTCGAATCATGCCTCGGGCATGTATGTGTGTGATGTCCTTAGGTTAGTTAGGTTTAAGTAGTTCTAAATTCTAGGGGACTGATGACCTCAGATGTTAAGTTTCATAATGATCAGAGCCATTTGAACCATTTTTTACTCACGTACCATTTTATTTGTTTGCAGGGGGAAGGTCCATCAGCAGTCGAGAAACCAGAACAGACCATGGATGAAAGAAGTAAGTACTATAGAACATAACACAGGAATGTTATTAGCGGGTGAAAACAGGAATCCGCCATTTTTGTTTTGCACCTACGACCACTGTAAAAATTTCATCTCCTCCTAGCAGGAACTATCGAGAAAGACATGCGAATGCGTGCTGGAAAGTAATGCCTCCGAATTTTTATACTGTTCTGAATATGGGTTGAGATACGTCTATTAATCTTCGCTCACGCAGCCTTCTGCCAGTAGAAGGCTCCAAACCTTAGCGTGTAACATGGCAACGTGTATCGTAACTATCTTCAGGGTGTTTCAAAAATGACAGGAATATGTGTGACGGCAATAAAAACTAAACGAGCAGCGATAGAAATACACCGTTTGTTGTAATATGCTTGGGACAACAGTACATTTTCAGGTAGACAAACTTTCGAAATTACAGTAGTTACAATTTTCAACAACAGATGGCGCTGCGGTCTGCGAAAATCTATAGTACGATATTTTCCACATATCCACCATGCGTAGCAATAATATGGCGTAGTCTCTGAATGAAATTACCCGAAACCTTCGACAACGTGTCTGGCGGAATGGCTTCACATGCAGATGAGATGTACTGCTTCAGCTGTTCAATTGTTTCTGGATTCTGGCGGTACACCTGGTCTTTCAAGTGTCCCCACAGAAAGAAGTCACAGGGGTTCATGTCTGGCGAATAGGGAGGCCAATCCACGCCGCCTCCTGTATGTTTCGGATAGCCCAAAGCAATCACACGATCATCGAAATATTCATTCAGGAAATTAAAGACGTCGGCCGTGCGATGTGGCCGGGCACCATCTTGCATAAACCACGAGGTGTTCGCAGTGTCGTCTAAGGCAGTTTGCACCGCCACAAATTCACGAAGAATGTCCAGATAGCGTGATGCAGTAATCGTTTCGGATCTGAAAAATGGGCCAATGATTCCTTTGGAAGAAATGGCGGCCCAGACCAGTACTTTCTGAGGATGCAGGGGCGATGGGACTGCAACATGGGGCTTTTCGGTTCCCCATATGCGCCAGTTCTGTTTATTGACGAAGCCGTCCAGGTAAAAATAAGCTTCGTCAGTAAACCAAATGCTGCCCACATGCATATCGCCGTCATCAATCCTGTGCACTATATCGTTAGCGAATGTCTCTCGTGCAGCAATGGTAGCGGCGCTGAGGGGTTGCCGCGTTTGAATTTTGTATGGATGGAGGTGTAAACTCTGGCGCATGAGACGATACGTGGACGTTGGCGTCATTTGGACCGCAGCTGCAACACGGCGAACGGAAACCCGAGGCCGCTGTTGGATCACCTGCTGCACTAGCTGCGCGTTGCCCTCTGTGGTAGCCATACGCGGTCGCCCTACCTTTCCAGCACGTTCATCCGTCACGTTCCCAGTCCGTTGAAATTTTTCAAACAGATCCTTTATTGTATCGCTTTTCGGTCCTTTGGTTACATTAAACCTCCGTTGAAAACTTCGTCTTGTTGCAACAACACTGTGTTCTAGGCGGTGGAATTCCAACACCAGAAAAATCCTCTGTTCTAAGGAATAAACCATGTTGTCTACAGCACACTTGCACGTTGTGAACAGCACACGCTTACAGCAGAAAGACGACGTACAGAATGGCGCACCCACAGACTGCGTTGTCTTCTATATCTTTCACATCACTTGCAGCGCCATCTGTTGTTGAAAATTGTAACTACTGTAATTTCGAAAGTTTGTCCGCCTGAAAATGTACTGTTGTCCCAAGCATATTGCAACAAACGGTGTATTTCTATCGCTGCCCGTTTAGTTTTTATTGCCGTTTCAAATATACCGGTCATTTTTGAAACACCCTGTATGTGCGTGGGAAACAACGCGCTGTAATCGAGTTTCCAACCGCAGAAGAGTTTGTCCACACGTGGAACACCCTCCCTTTCAGCATTACAATGCCACGCCATATACGAGGGCTGCAGCTTCTACAACAATCCGGTGCCATTGGTTCACTGTCATCGGTCATCCTGCGTACAGTACCGACTCCGCCCCATTGGATTTTCATCTGTTCCCAAAACTTGAAGAGCACCTTCGAGGGCTTCACTTTGATTGTGACGAAGCGGTGCAGGCTGAATGAGGTTACGGCTTCGTCAACAAAGTCAGACATTCTACAGTTGACGATATCAACAAACCGGTCTCTCGTTGGGAAAAATGTCTTCGTCGCCGGGTGACTGTGTTGAGAAATAAATAGCTAGACTAAGCGAGACGGCACAGTGGTCAATTCAGTGGGCTGCCATTCGGGAGGAGGTCTCTCATCTATATCTAAGTTTTCTGTCTTATCAATCCACAACCAGGTTAAGGGCAATACTGGGACGGTTCCCTTGAAAAGGACGTCGCTGATACCGTTCTCTATCTACGGCAGTTACACACTGCGAGTTTATACACTGGCGAAAAAAAAAATCGCAACACCAAGAAGGAAATGTGTGACATAAACGAAAGTTGGTAGATGTTACAATTGAAAGAAAACAGCCCTCGGTGGGTAATTTTTAACTAATTAACGAGGTTTCAACACCGCTAGGAGTGTCTTCCTTGGAATTTAAACGAAAGAATGGTCTATAACATGGTCACAGAATTATTATTAAAATTCTGTGACCATGTTATAGACCATTCTTTGGTTTAAATTCTGAGGAAGACACGCCTAGCAGTGTTGAAACCCGGTTAATTTGTTAAAAACAGTGACCGAGGGCTGTTTTCTTTCAATTGTAACTATTCACAGTCTCTGAACGTGCAGCTATGTAAAAAAAAAGTTGTTGATAAACGTGTTTCCACATCTGAAAAATGATGTCTATTTATATTTCGCGCCAGTCGCATTAGATAGGAGCTAGTAGCGCCATTATGAGGATGCAAATCAGGTTTGTTTTAAATTTACGCTGTAAAGCTCCTGAGTGTTAGTTATCTTTGCGACTGGACGTGGTAAGTTGATGCGTGTCAAGAATGTCTTTAAGGCGACAGAGACGTCATTCCCAGCACCTCACAGAGTTTTAACGAGGTTGTGTAATAGGGCTACGCGAAGCTGGATGCTCCTTCTGCGATACTGCAGAAAAACTTGTCAGGATCGTAGCTACTGTAGATGATTATTGGCTCTGATAGACGGTGGTAACATTAAGAGTGCAACGGGAATTCCAGTATTAAATGCAGAGGAGAGAGCAGATAGGTGGAAAGAATACATTGAAAGCCTCTATGAGGGTGAAGATCTGTCTGATGTGATAGAAGAAGAAACAGGAGTCGATTTAGAAGAGATAGGGGATCCAGTATTAGAATCGGAATTTAAAAGAGCTTTGGAGGACTTACGGTCAAATAAGGCAGAAGAGATAGATAACATTCCATCAGTATTTCTAAAATCATTGGGGGAAGTGGCAACAAAACGACTATTCACGTTGGTGTGTAGAATATATGAGTCTGGCGACATACCATCTGACTTTCGGAAAAGCATCATCTTCACAATTCCGAAGACGGCAAGAGCTAACAAGTGCGAGAATTATCGCACAATCAGCTTAACAGCTCATGCATCGAAGCTGCTTACAAGAATAATATACAGAAGAATGGAAAAGAAAATTGAGAACGCGCTAGGTGACGGTCAGTTTGGCTTTAGGAAAAGTAAAGGGACGAGAGAGGCAATTCTGACGTTACGGTTAATAATGGATGCAAGGCTAAAGAAAAATCAAGACATTTCCATAGGATTTGTCGACCTGGAAAAAGCGTTCGACAATATAAAATGGTGCAAGCTGTTCGAGATTCTGAAAAAAGTAGGGGTAAGCTATAGGGAGAGACGGGTCATATACAATATGTACAACAACCAAGAGGGAGTAATAAGAGTGGACGATCAAGAACGAAGTGCTCGTATTAAGAAGGGTGTAAGACAAGGCTGTAGCCTTTCGCCCCTACTCTTCAATCTGTACATCGAGAAAGCAATGATGAAATAAAAGAAAGGTTCAGGAGTGGAATTAAAATACAAGGTGAAAGGATATCAATGATACGATTCGCTGATGACGTTGCTATCCTGAGAGAGAGTGAAGAAGAATTAAATGATCTGCTGAATGGAATGAACAGTCTAATGAGTACACAGTATGGTTTGAGAGTAAATCGGAGAAAGACGAAGGTAATGAGAAGTAGTAGAAATGAGAACAGCGAGAAACTTAACATCAGGATTGATGGTCACGAAGTCAATGAAGTTAAGGAATTCTGCTACCCAGGCAGTAAAATAACCAATGACGGACGGAGCACGGAGGACATCAAAAGCAGACTCGCTATGGCAAAAAAGGCATTTCTGGCCAAGAGAAGTCTACTAATATCAAATACCGGCCTTAATTTGAGGAAGAAATTTCTGAGGATGTGCGTCTGGAGTACAGCATTGTATGGTAGTGAAACATGGACTGTGGGAAAACCGGAACAGAAGAGAATCGAAGCATTTGAGATGTGGTGCTATAGACGAATGTTGAAAATTAGGTGGACTGATAACGTAAGGAATGAGGAGGTTCTACGCAGAATCGGAGTGGAAAGGAATATGTGGAAAACACGGATAAGGAGAAGGGACAGGATGATAGGAAATCTGCTAAGACATGAAGGAATGACTTCCATGGTAAAGAGGGAGCTGTAGAGGGCAAAAACTGTAGAGGAAGACAGAGATTGGAATACGTCAAGCAAATAATTGAGGACGTAGGTTGCAAGTGCTACTCTGAGATGAAGAGGTTAGCACAGGAAAGGAATTCGTGGTGGGCCGCATCAAACCAGTCAGTACACTGATGGGAAAAAAAAGACGTGTGGCACTAATGAGACGGAAGACAATCGTGTTCGGAGTATGGCTGTGATGCATCGTATTGCATCTGCATCTTCAGTGTTGTACTCCAGACGTATGTTCTCAAAAATTTCTTCGTCAAATTTGCTACTAGCATACTTCTCTCGGCCAGGAATGCCCTTCGTGCCATCGCTACTTTGCTTTTGATGTCCTCCTTGCTCCGTCCGTCATTGGTTATTTTACCGCCTAGGTAGCAGTATTCCGTATCTTCATCTACTTCGTGACCATCAATCCTGATCGTAAGTTTCTCGCTGTTCTCATTTCTGCTACTTCTCATTACTCTCAATCCACGTCCTGTACTCATTAGACTGTTCATGCTACTTCTCATTACTTTCGTCTTTCTTCAGTTTAATCTCAATCCATGTCCTGTACTCACTAGATTGTTCATCCCGTCCAGCAGATAACGTAATTCTTCTCCACTTTCACTCAGAATAGCAAAGTCATCAGCGAATCGTATCATTGATATCCTTTCACCTTGAATTTTAATTCCACTGTTGAACCTCTCTTTTATTTCCATCATTGTTTCTTCGATGTAGAGATTGAACAGTAGGGGGGGGTGGGGGTGGAGACTACATCCCTGACTTACACGCTTTTTAATCTGAGCACCTCGTTCTTGGTCGTCCACTCTCATCTCTCATTATTCCATCTTGGTTCTTGTACATATTGTATATTACCCGTCTGTCCCTATAGATTACCCCTACTTTGCTCAGATTTTCGAAGATGTTTCGCCATTTTACATTGTCGAACGCTTTTTCCAGGTCGACAAACCGTGTGAACGTGTCCTGATTTTTCAAATGGTTCAAATGGCTCTGAGCACTATGGGACAATATCTGATGTCATCAGTCCCCTAGAACTTAGAACTACTTAAACTAACCTAAGGACATCACACACATCCATGCCCGAGGCAGGATTCGAACCTGCGACCGTAGCGGTCGCGCAGTTCCAGATTGAAGCGCCTAGAACCGCTCGGTCACACGGGCCGGCTCCTGATTTTTCTTTAGTCTTGCTTCCATTATCAGCTGTAACGTCAAATTGCCTCTCTCGTGCCTTTACCTTTTCTAAAGCCAAACTGATCGTCATCTAACAGGTGCCGAGTTTTCTTTTCCGTTCTTCTGTATATTATTCTCGTCAGCAACTTGGATGCATGAGCTGTTAAGCTGAGTGTGCGACAATGTTCACACTTGTCAGCTTTTGCAGTTCTTCAGAATTGTGCAGACGATATTTTTCCAAAAGTCAGATGGTATGTCTCCAGACTCGTACATTCTACATACCAACGTGAACAGTCGTTTTGTATTCTCCTCCGCCAGTGATTTTAGAAATTGAGGGAATATAGCCTCCGAATTACGGTATTGCAGAAGTTGATACGACTGCCGGTCGCCACTGATAGGGACATTAGACGGGGCTGTAGCTTCAGCTTGTTCGTGACGTAGTGTCACTGCTGTAACTGCACGATGACAGTCATGCTCGCCCAGATGGTTTCAGTTGACGACTTACAGAAAACTAGAATTTTGGCTGCAGCTTGTGGACACGGCAGCTGACGGCGCCCCTGCAGTTTGTGCTGTCGTTATGCTCTCAGTGGCACCACTTTGGTTGCATTCGCAGTGCCGGCGTAACACGACCCCTCGCTATTCGCCGACTGGAGCTGCTTTTCTCGTTGTATTCCCGTGGCTCCCCCTTCATCGCGCTAGCGCCACGCACCCAGGCAGCTGTCTTTTGATGTTCCTGCATTGGAGGGGGGAAGGTGGGGTTGGAATGGGAGAGGGCCCTCGCTGCATCAGAGGGGGCGGTGCGAGCCACACGGCTCCCCTCGTAAGTAGCCCAGGGCGCCACAGGGCCACCCGCAAGTTTCCACTCTGCCCGCACTGCTTGCCGCTCCACATCTACACCTACTCCCTGCGCATCACTCGTAAGTGATAAAATACTGAAATACGTTTAATGGTTTTGCTCTATGACCATCGTGTGTGAAGAACTTCTGTTTGTGCATACCTGAGTCTAAATTTTTAATTTATTTATTTGACTCGGTGCTATAATCTTACTTTATTTCCCTAGATTTGATATGAAATGGAAAACTCCACACATTTCTGGTTTTTTGTGTGTTGAATGCTTGCCTTCCCCTTCTCTCTATGCCGGCCGGTGTGACCGAACGTTTCTAGGCGCTTTAGTCTGGATCCGTGCGACCGCTACGGTCGCGGGTTCGAATCCTGCCTCGGGCATGGATGTGTGTGATGTCCTTAGGTTAGTTAGGTTTAAGTAGTTCTAAGTTCTAGGGGACTGATGACCTTAGAAATTAAGTCCCATAGTGCTCAGAACCAACCCCTTCTCTCTATATTTCCCCGACTTGAAAAAATGGCTCTGAGCACTAAGGGACTTCTAAGGTCATCAGTCCCCTAGAACTTAGAACTACTTAAAGCTAACCAACCTAAGGACATCACACACATCCATGCCCGAGGCAGGATTCGAATCTGCGACCGTACCGGTCGCGCGGTTCCAGACTGTAGTGGCTAGAACCGCTCGGCCACCACGACCGGCCCCCGAATTGAAGGCTGCCTTCCAAAAGTAAGGTGTAAAGAAAGTTGGTAACATTTTTCTCCATAACTACAGTTTCTCAAGATGAAAATGTTTACTATTCCCACGCCCAAAGGAAAAAGAGGAAGAAGCTGTGTCCATTTTAGTTGGTTCAAATGGCTGTAAGCACTATGGGACTTAACATCTGAGGTCATCAGTCCCCTGCACTTAGAACTACGTAAACCTAACTAACCTAAGGACATCACACACATCCATGCCGGGGCAGGAGTCGAACCTGCGACCGTAACAGTCGCGCGGTTCCGGACTGAAGCGCCTAGAACCGCTCCGCCACCGCGGCCGGCTCACGTGGTTGTACCAACGTTCTATGGGTTGTGTTCAAGCCGGGTAAGACTATGTACAATACATGAACTATTAAAACAATGATATTGACGTTTCTGTGTTTTTTTAGGGTTCCTTACCTTAATCGGTAAAAACGGAAATTTGATAGGATTACTTTGTTGTCGGCCTGTCTGTCTTTCCGAATGTTATAAACAGGTAGTCCTATGAAGTTGAAATGTATGCCACATACTGAAATTTAAGGTCCCTCGGCGGTGTAATAAATGTAAGCTTCTAAGTCAATACAGTCAAAAGAAACAGCTATTCATGTCACATAGTTTGATACGCGCAATGTCACTGGTCAAAACCTGTAAGTTACTTCCCTTTGTCCTAGAACAATGAAATTTGGTAAGAAGCAAGGTTTCACAGTACAAGTAAAGGAAAACCCGAAAATCGTTAATATGTATTTCTATCACAAGAAAAAAAAATTGTTATTTGTTGTTCGACTGTCTCTCTTTCGACTGTCAAAACATCTTTTTCGCAGGAACGGGTTGGTGTATCAAGCTATAATTCATGTCGCGTTCTTAGGTCTGTGGTCCCTTGGCGGTGTAAAAAAATTTAAGTATCTAAATCAGTGCAATGAAAAGATATGTCCATATTTTGTTTTTTACTTATGGGACCAAACTGCTGAGGTCATCGGCCCCTAAGCTTACACACTACTGAATTTAAACTAACTTATACTAAGGACGACACACACACCCATGCCCGAGAGAGGACGCGAAACTTCGACAGGGGGAGCCGTGAGGACCGTGACAAGGCGCCCAAGACCGCACGGCTACCCCGCGCGGCCTTCCATTTATGGCACATATTTTAACACTCGCAAACCCACTCATCAAAATCTATACGGTATTTCCCGTTGACCCAGAATCATGAAATTTGACAGGGAGCAAGACTTGACAGTACAAGTAAAGGAAAAGAAACCACAAATTGTTAATTTAAATGATAGCTCACAAAAATATTTCTTTTGTCGTTTGTTACCCGACTGCAAACTTAAGTTAAACGTTAGTTTCAAGTATTGTTCGGACAATGTGTCGTTTCTGGCGAACCTCCACATTACTAGTGTAAAGTCCGACTGAAACATCTGTGGTCCCACACTGGACTCGCATTCGGGAGGACGACGGTTCAATCCCGCGTCCGGCCATCCGGGTTAGGGTTTCCGTGATTTCCCTAAATCGCTCCAGGCAAATGCTGGGATGGTTCCTTTGAAAGGGCACGGCCGACTTCCTTCCCCATCCTTCCCTAATCTGATGAGACCGATGACCTCGCTGTTTGGTCTCTTCCCACAACCAACCACCACCACCCTCACATCTGTGTTCCGACCGGGATTCGATCCCTCTAACTTTCCGTTTGCAATCACGCGCTCTGCCGCTACACCACCATGGCCAACGAGTCATCAGCTAAAACGTGTTCCTGCAGCTCTGTCCGTAATCTTTCTCGGAACAGCTGGCATCTATCTGTAAGCGCCTGCCAGTTCAATTTCGCTGTCAGTCCTATCTGGTACGGATGCCACGCAGTTAAGCAATATTCAGTGAAGTTCGAGTGTTTTGTAAGCAACCTCCTTTGTAGAGTGATTAGTTCTACACTTCCAAGTATTTAGCCGTCAACTCTAGTCTGTCACTTACGAGGGGCGTTCAGGTAGTAATGCAACACACTTTTTTTTTTCGAAAGCAGATTGGTTTTATCCAGGATTCCAATACACCATGTTATTCCCGACTCTTTTGGCTACAAAACCCTGTTTTTCAACACAATCTCCGTTCAGTGCGACGGCCTGAAGCCCGCATATTGGGAAGACCTTTACCCCGCATGGTACCACTTTACTGGTCGACGTCGGAGCGAGAGTCTTCCTGCATCTCCATCACCCATGTAGTGCTTTTTGTGTGGAGCACGTGTTTCATTCGGACAATCAGATGTGTAGTGGCACCACCGTTTAGCATAGGGAAAGTTTTGTGTGATATTCGGAGCACAAGTTACAGCCAGGTGTGGGCCGGATTGCAGTAAGTTATGCATACCAGCCGTTGCGAAGGCAAATAGAGGCCACAGGGGCATAGAACTGCGCTGGAGACAGACACAGCAGTTTGCATGGTGCAAGTCACAGGCAGCAGACGGCCACTGGCGAACCTAAGTGTTATGCATACGTGACGCGAAGCGGTGACCTTGGCAAAACAGAGGCGCACAGCCGAGTATAAATAGGTGCCGTCTCCTAAAGAAATTCATTGAAGTGTGGTGGCTCTCCTGAACGGCGGGGCGTATCACACCACCGGGCTACACGCAGCAACGGATGGGGCGCCAGCCTCCCAGTCCACAGCGGGTCATTGGTTCGACCCTCTGAGACCGACACAGGGTCTGCAGGCAGCCAGCGGCGGGCCACTCTTCGGTTCACTACTGCGGGCAGTTGTCTCGACTCCTGACACACGCCAGGGACTTCTCGAGGCGAGGACCGCAGATTCGGATGCCGGATAGCGGGCGCTTGTTCGTCGCTGAGATCTCAGCCACGCCGGCGAGGAGAAGGACGCAGCTGGCCGCCCGCGGCTCACACCGAGCAGCGCCGAGTTGGCTGCTGGCACAGCCATCCTGACATCATCGGAACTCAGCGGGCCGGCCAAGGCCGACACAACACAGTGTTGTGTTGCACAGGCCGCTGGGGTGCTTCCTCAGTATTCTACATCTACATTCTACATTTATACTCCGCAAGCCACCCAAAGGTGTGTGGCGGAGGGCATTTTACGTGCCACTGTCATTACCTCCCTTTCCTGTTCCAGTCGCGTATGGTTCGCGGGAAGAACGACTGTCTGAAAGCCTCCGTGCGCGCTCTAATCTCTCTGATTTTACATTCGTGATCTCCTCGGGAGGTATAAGTAGGGGGAAGTAATATATTCGATACCTCATCCAGAAACGCACCCTCTCGAAACCTGGCGAGCAATCTACACCGCGATGCAGAGCGCCTCTCTTGCAGAGTCTGCCACTTGAGTTTATTAAACATCTCCGTAACGCTATCACAGTTACCAAATAACCCTGTGACGAAACGCGCCGCTCTTCTTTGGATCTTCTCTATCTCCTCCGTCAAACCGATCTGGTACGGATCCCACACTGATGAGCAATACTCAAGTATAGGTCGAAGGAGAGTTTTGTAAGCCACCTCCTTTGTTGATGGACTACATTTTCTAAGCACTCTCCCAATGAATCTCAACCTGGTACCCGCCTTACCAACAATTAATTTTATATGATCATTCCACTTCAAATCGTTCCGCACGCATACTCCCAGATATTTTACAGAAGTAACTGCTACCAGTGTTTGTTCCGCTATCATATAATCATACAATAAATGATCCTTCTTTCTATGTATTCGCAATACGTTACATTTGTCTATGTTAAGGGACAGTTGCCACTCCCTGCACCAAGTGCCTATCCGCTGCAGATCTTCCTGCATTTCGCTACAATTTTCTAATGCTGCAACTTCTCTGTATACTATAGCATCATCCGCGAAAATCCGCATGGAACTTCCGACACTATCTACTAGGTCATTTATATATATTGTGAAAAGCAATGGTCCCATAACACTCCCCTGTGGCACGCCAGAGGTTACTTTAACGTCTGTAGACGTCTCTCCATTGAGAACAACATGCTGTGTTCTGTTTGCTAAAAACTCTTCAATACAGCCACACAGCTGGTCTGATATTCCGTAGGCTCTTACTTTGTTTATCAGGCGGCAGTGCGGAACTGTATCGAACGCCTTCCGGAAGTCAAGAAAAATAGCATCTACCTGGGAGCCTGTATCTAATATTTTCTGGGTCTCATGAACAAATAAAGCGAGTTGGGTCTCACACGATCGCTGTTTCCGGAATCCATGTTGATTCCTACATAGTAGATTCTGGGTTTCCAGAAACGACATGATACTCGAGCAAAAAACATGTTCTAAAATTCTACAACAGATCGACGTCAGAGATATAGGTCTATAGTTTTGCGCAACTGCTCGACGACCCTTCTTGAAGACTGGGACTACCTGTGCTCTTTTCCAATCATTTGGAACCCTCCGTTCCTCTAGAGACTTGCGGTACACGGCTGTTAGAAGGGGGGCATGTTCGTTCCGGTACTCTGTGTAGAATAGAATTGGTATCCCGTCAGGTCCAGTGGACTTTCCTCTATTGAGTGATTCCAGTTGCTTTTCTATTCCTTGGACACTGGGGCCCTGTGATGCAGACCGAGGTGATAAGCGCACTGGAGTGTAAGCAAATAAATCATTTGGAAAGTTCTCGCTGAGTTTTAATATGGCACCTCCTGGCACCCATCCACTACATTTCGTGTCTTCCCGCTACATTTGGTCATCCTGATACATTCGGTGGCACAAGTCGCCACAACAGATGGAAGACGGAAGGTGCGAGATCCGGGCTGTACGGTGGACGAGGAGGAACAGTCCAATGAGGTTAGAGAGTTTCTCTCGGGTGCGCAGACTTACGTGAGGCCCTCCGTTGCCACGGAGAAGGGGATTTGTGCTTGCATTTTTATAGTGACAAACACGCTGAAGTCGTTTCTTCACTTCAGAATTGATCGTTTCACCAAGTGCACTAGTGTGTCAGCACCTACCAGTAGAGGCGTCCAGTTGAGAATCGAGGTGTTTGAGTGTGATCCGTCGATCACCTCGAATGAGAGTGTGTGCACGTTCCAACATTACAGGAGTCACAGCTGGGTGCAGTAAGCCATGGGAGTTCGGACAGGTCTGCGCGACCTTGTTGTTGGGATCACAGACTCAGCGCCCAACGACTCGTTGCGCTTTTGTTCACTGCTTGACTTCGTAGAAATTCTGGTAGCGCCTGTGAACATCTGCGATGCTCTGGTTTTCCGCCAAAAGGAACTCAGTGACGGGTCTCTGTTTCGAACCCATCCCTGTTACAGACGCCATGTTGGAGGCTAAGTATAGCGCTACCACCTATCGGAATTTCATGGATCTATTGGAGCTGAAGTCGGAATATTCTGGAGTGTCCCACAACAAATTCCGCATTTTTTCACTCGAAATTGGCTGAGAAAAATATATGTTGCATTATTTATTGAATGTCGCTCATACTCTATCCACAACAGAGCCTAAGCAATCGTTCCATTTCACGTCAGTATAGATTGTTACACTCACGTGTAATTTTTTTTTTTTTTTTTTTTTTTTTTTTTTTTTTTTTTTTTTGACCGACTACCTTGTATACTTTTATCGATATGGTGTCTGTTCTTTCGGACATGATCGAAAGAACTCACACCATATCCATATTAGTATATACACTACTGGCCATTAAAATTGCTGCACCAAGAACATGACGTGCTACAGACGCGAAATTTAACCGACAGGAAGAAGATGCTGTGACATGCAAATGATTAGCTTTTCAGAGCATTCACACAAGGTTGGCGACGGTGGCGACACCTACAACATGCTGACACGAGGAATGTTTCCAACCGATTTCTCATACACAAACAGCAGTTGACCAGCGTTGCCTGGTGAAACGTTGTTGTGATGCCTCGTATAAGGACGACAAATGCGTACCATCACGTTTCCGACTTTGATAAAGGTCGGATTGTAGCCTATCGCGATTGCGGTTTATCGTATCGCGACATTGCTGCTCGCGTTGGTCGAGATCGAATGACTGTTAGCAAAATATGGAATCGGAGGGGTCAGGAGGGTAATTCGGAACACCGTGCTGGATTCCAACGGCCTCGTATCACTAGCAGTCATGCGTCTTATCCACATGCCTGTAACGGATCGTGCTGCCACGTCTCGGTCCCTGAGTCAGCAGATGGGGACGTTTGCAAGACTACAACCATCTGCACGAACAGTTCGACGACGTTTGCAGCAGCATGGACTATCAGCTCGGAGACCACGGTTGCGGTTACCCTTGACGCTGCATCACAGACAGGAGCGCCTGCGATGATGTACTCAACGACGAACCTGGGTGCACGAATGGCAAAACGTCATTTTTTCGGATGAATCCAGGTTCTGTTTACAGCATCATGATGGTCGCATCCGTGTTTGGCGACATCGTGGTGAACGAACATTGGAAGCGTGTATTCGTCATCGCCATACTGGCGTATTACCCGGCGTGATGGTATGGGGTGCCATTGGTTACACGCCTCGGTCACCCCCTGTTCGCTTTGACGGCACTTTGAACAGTGGACGTTACATTTCAAATGTGTTCCGACCCGTGGCTCTACCCTTCATTCGATCCCTGCAAAACCCAACATTTCAGCAGGATAATGCACGACCGCATGTTGCATTTCCTGTACAGGCCTTTCTGGATACAGAAAATGTTCGACTGCTGCCCTGGCCAACACATACTCCAGATCTCTCACCAATTGGAAACGTCTGGTTAATAGTGGCCGAGCAACTGGCTCGTCACAATACGCCAGTCACTACTCTTGATGAACTGTGGTATCGTTTTGAAGCTGCATGGGCAGCTGTACCTGTACATGCCATCCAAGCTCTGTTTGACTCAATGCCCAGGGGTATCAAGGCCGTTATTACGGCCAGAGGTGGTTGCTCTGGGTACGGGTTTCTCCGGATCTATGCACCCAAATTGCGTGAAAATGTAATCACATGTCAGTTCTAGTATAATATATTTGTCGAATGAATACCTGTTTATCATCTGCATTTCTTCTTGGTGTAGCAATTTTTAATGGCCAGTAGTGTACTACCATCAACTGTAGAACGGAATGAAAATTTGTGCCGGATCGGGACTCGAAATCGGATTTCCCGTTTATCGCGAGCGGTCGCTTTTACCATTTGGGTATCCGTGGAAGACTCACGGCTAGACCCGCATTTCATATGCAAAGGTCGTAGACGCATGGTTGACGACATATGGAAGAGGGGGATTCTGAACACTTCTTGTAAGTAAACGTTTCGTATAGTGCTAGTTGCGTTTCTGTGTGTTTCCCATGATTAGCATGATTATCAAGAGAAGCAGAAATTGAGATGTAACACGAAAATAAGATGTTTTCAGACCCATGTCCATATAATCCATTTTATTTATACATGTGTGAGAAATGTTTCCTGTAATAAGTTTCCTTTAATTTACGTCTATGGTCACAAACTTTTTGTTAACACATTACCGGTTTCGGTCTTTGATGACCATCATCAGATCTGTTTCATAAAAACAAAGTCCTAATGCACTGCAGCCATAGTGGCATCGTCAAATGTCCCGCATTCAACATTTGACGATGCCACTATGGCTGCAGTACGTTAGGACTTTGTTTTTATGAAACAGATCTGATGATGGTCATCAAAGACCGAAACCGGTAATGTGTTAACAAAAAGTTTGTGACCATAGACGTAAATTAACGGAAACTTATTACATATACGGGTCACTGTTTTTTCGCGACTATGTCGCAGTTTGTGAAATGTTTCCTGATTATTTGGCCATACCTCTTTACCTTTCTATAACATGAACAACGGGCCCAACTCATAGCCCCGAGTCACAGGTGAAATTGTACACCAGTCGATGGCCGTCCACCCGAGGTAGCCTGTTGAGTTGGCTCTGAGAGAAATGTTGGTATGTCCTGGGCGTGAAAGAAAGTTTACTAAACAAATTCCAGCGAAATGAACTACGACTTTCTTCGAGTGCCTCTCAATGAACATCTTACAAGATTCGTGCTCCCTGGCTTGTCAGAAATGCCTGTGGTGTTTCGCACTGCGTTTGTTTGGAATCTCTCGGTGTCCGTTGTAATTACGAACTGGTACAGGTCCCCCACACGCGAGCAGTATTAAAGTAGGGTGTAGAATGTAGAAGTGTTACGTACTCTATTCTTGAACTCTAACAGCTGTTTTGCAGTATTCTGTGTTACGGAGCTGTACTGGGTAAAACTGCAGGGGAAGACAAGAGATTGGAATACGTCTGATAAATAATGGAGGACGCTGGATGTAAGAGCTACTGTGAGATGAAGATGATGTTGCAGCAGAGGAGGCCGTGGCGGACGGCATTAAACCAGACAAAAGACTGCTGATAAAGAAGAAAAGTATACTCAAGTCATAGTAATGACCCTTCTACTATTTCTGCAACTTGTTCGTGAAACTTTGTTGCGCTCCATCTTTCGCATCACGTCCTTCAGGGAGCCCCAGGTTCCTCTTTGGCCAGCAGCCAGGACGAAAGAATGGAATGCCGCCCGGCAGCTAAGCTGTTGTTTCTTTCTCGTCGTCCTTCCTTCTCCTTCTGTCCTGGGCTCTCTTGCTCTTGAGTCCCGCAGGTGTTTCCGAATCCTCCCCTCTCCCACGCCGCATTTCGTGCTGTGTGTGTGTGTGTGTGTGTGTGTGTGTGTGTGCGTGTGTGTGTGTGTGTGTGTGTGTTTACCCTAAGAAGTGCGGAAAGCAACATCACGTCTTTCTAACCACCGCTGCATATGCTGATCGTCCAGGACTATTACGAGAGACAATGGACGAACCAATGACCCCTATTAATTTTTCTCCTCCAGTAAGCTGGTAATCGGGCTGGGCTAGCACTTGGGTGGGTGACCATCCGGTCTGCCGAGCGCTGTTGGCAAGCGGGGTGCACTCAGCCCTTATGAGGCAAACTGAGGACCTACTTGATTAAGAAGTAGCGGCTCCCGTCTCATAAACTGCCATATGGCCAGGAGAGTGGTGTGCTGACCACATGGCCCTCCATATCTGCATCCAGTGACACCTGGTGTCTGAGGATGACACGGCGGCCGGTAGGTACCTTCAGGCCTTCCTCGCCTGTTCGGACAGAGTTTAGTCCAGTTAGCTGGTAATGCTTCAATCATGCACTTGTCACACTTCTGCAGACCTCCTTCTGCAGCCACATCAAGTAACAGCATCCTGTATCAGCACCACTGTATAAGTTTGGAAAGTGACCGACGTTGAGGTACATATAAGGGTTCTGTGACTGAATTCCTCATTGCAGAAAGTGAAACACACAGTCGTAGTTATGAAAAGCTCACGAAGGTGTATGGAGATGCCACGGTAGACGTCAGCACTGTTAGATTGTGGATCTGTTGCTGTAGACAAAACGAAGGGCAAAAATGGTTGGCTGGTGCAAAGCGAAGGCGAGGGGCCGGCCAGCTACAGCAATGACGTCATGAGACATCCAGGGTGTCGGTAATATCATCCCTGACGACCGCAGTGACGCCACAGGACATCCAGCGTGTCGACCAGATGATCTCTGACGACCCTGGTGACGTCGCACTACATCCAGGGTGTCGACGAGATCATCCCTGACAACGGCAGTAGCGTCACACGACATCCAGCGTGTCGACCAGATCATCCCCGACGACCTTAGTGACGTCTTACGACATCCAGCCTGTCGGCCAGATGATCTCTGACGACCTTAGTGACGTCGCACGACATCCAGCGTGCCGACCTGATCATCTCTGGCGACCTTAGTGACGTCGCACGGCATCCAGCGTGCGGACCAGATCATCTCTTACGACCCTAGTGACGTCGCACTACATGCAGGGTGTCGACGAGATCATCCCTGACGACGGCAGTAGCATCACACGACATCCAGCGTGTCGACCAGATCATCCCCGACGACCTTAGTGACGTCTTACGACATCCAGCGTGCCGACCAGATCATCTCTGACCACCTTAGTGACGTCTTACGACATCCAGCGTGTCGGCCAGATGCTCTCTGACGACCTTAGTGACGTCACACGACATCCAGCGTGCGGACCAGATCATCTCTTACGACCCTAGTGACGTCGCACTACATCCAGGGTGTCGACGAGATCATCCCTGACGACGGCAGTAGCATCACACGACATCCAGCGTGTCGGCCAGATCATCCCTGACGACCGCAGTGGCGTCGCACAACATCCAGCATTTCGCCGGGTAACAGCAGATGCGTTGTGTCGGCATTACTGAAAAACTGCGCTAATCGACGATTTGCATAGGCTGGATACAGTAAATATGAACCAGCTAGTATAAAGAGGCAAAGAAAATAGTTGCATGGAATCTATGTGCAATCAGACTTGTGTCAGGCCATTCAGACCACCTCATAGGGGTCATGACTTTGAGGATGTGGAGGTCTTCAAAAATTATTTGTGCCAGTGGCTGAGGAAGCAGGACTATGATTTTTACCACATAGGTATACAAGCGCTTGTTCCAGTTGGAGAAAAGAGCAATGGATAAAGTGTTATGATGACGACAAACGAATCGTCGCCAATGTGAATGATTGGTGTTAGAGGTTGCTTCCTATCAGCTGAAGGCTATACTACTTTCCTACTTGACGTCCCGAGCAAGAGTGGACGAGCGCTCGCTAGAGACTTGTTGGAAGCCGCAGAGCGACGCTAGTCTCGACTCACGGGTCCAGCGATATTAGTACTGACAGCGGTCGATAACTGCAACCCCTAACAAGTGTCGCATCGAACGTTGATATCACATAAATATTATATAGAAAAATGACAAATTAATCGTGAATATTGTAACTCTTCTATGTAGGTGGCATCGACTTCTCATGAAAAACAAAAATTACAAAAAAAAGGAAACATTACTTTCTGACTGACTTTCACTTAAGTTCAAGTGCCTCTCAAGCGGAACGGTTTGTCATTTTCACGCTGTTCGACTATTGGCCTGGCCAGTACCTTATCCAGATACCTCACCTTCTGAAAACATCTCCACCACTATTGGTTCAAATGGCTCTGAGCACTATGGGACTTAACATCTATGGTCATCAGTCCCCTAGAACTTAGAACTAATTAAACCTAAGGACATCACACAACACCCAGTCATCACGAGGCAGAGAAAATCCCTGACCGCGCCGGGAATCGAACCCGGGAACCCGGGCGTGGGAAGCGGGAACGCTACCGCACGGCCACGAGCTGCGAACTCCACCACTATTGATGAACTGTGGTATAGGTTGAAGCAGCATGCGTTATACGAAACTGCATAGTAATGACCTTGCACACAATACAAATAAATAATAAACCCTGATTTTTCACAGGTGGCTATAATGAAGTTTTGTCTGAAAAAGGTGTTTGGATATTGAGTCAGCTCTCGATAACATTTCGAAGCGCTGCAAAGATTAGCATCTTGCTGTAAACGCTCACAAATATAAAACTGTGCTCTTCAGAAAAAGATAAAATGTCGTATCCTATGACTAAAATATCGATTAAATCAAATACCTGGGTGTATCAGTTTTTATGGATATGAAGTGTAATGGTCGTGTCTAGAGAGAATCCAAAAAGCCTGCCTCGTGATTACAAGAAAAGCGGGGGGCGCTGTCAGAATTGTTTTTTTTATTTTTACTTTTTTTTTTAAATTAATATTCTGACCTGTTTCCTGCGCCCCTCCACGAATTCCTCTCCTGTGCCACGCTCTTCATCTCAGAGTAGTATTTGCATCCTACGTCCTCAGTTGTTTACCGGATGTATTCCAATCTCTGTCTTCCTCTACACTTTTTACCATCTACAGCTTCCTATAATACCACGAAAGTTATTCCCAGATGACTTAACACGTGTCCTGTCATCCTGTCCCTTCTTCACGTCAGTGTTTTCGATATAGTCCTTTCCTCGTCCATTTTGCGCAGAACATCCTTATTCCTTACCTTATCAGTCCACCTGATTTTCAACATACTTCTGTAGCGCCACATCTCAGCCAATTCGATTCTCTTCTTTTCCGCTTGTGCAACAGTTCATGATTCAGTACATACATTCGTACAATGCTGTACTCCATATGTACAGTCCCACAAATTTCTTCCTTAAATTAAGGCCTGTGTTTGATGTCAGTAGACATGTTTTGGTCAGGAATTACCTCTGTACTTGTTATAGTCTGCTTTTGATGGCCTCCTCCTTTCGTCTGTTTTGTATTATTCTTCCTTCATTCGGTTTCTATTATTTTCCTTCCAAGGTGGCAGAATTCCTGAACTTCGTCTAACTTTGCTCACCAACTATCATTAAGTTCATCGGAAATGTTATTTCCTAACTTCTCCCTATCTTCGGTTTATTCTCAATCCGTATTCTGTACAAATTAGACTGTTTATTCCATTCAACGCCTCCTGTAATTCTTGTTCATTTGCACTGATGATACCAATGTCATCAGCGATTCATGTCATTGACATCCTTTCACCCTAAATTTTTATCCTACTCTAGAACCTCTATTTTTTTTTTTTTTTTTTTTGTCATTCTTCATTGTGCAGAATGAACAGTAGCTGGTGCAGGTCGCGATTTGACACCACTTCGGCGACTTGCGCGTCGATGGGGATGAAAATGATAATTAGGGCGACACAACACCCAGTCCCTGAGCGGAGAAAATCTCCGACCCAGTCGGGAATCGAATCCGGGCCCTTAGGATAGACATACTGTCGCGCTGACCACTCAGCTACCGGGGGCGGACATCCCAGTGTAACACCCTTTTCAATCCGAACACTTCCTTCTTGATCTGCCATTCTTTTGGTTCTTGAACACATTGCGTATTACCCGTCTTCCTCTCTATCTTACACCTATTTTGCTACGAAATTCGAACATCTTGCACCAGCTTGCGTTGTCGAACGCTTTTCCAGGGCTACAAATCCTATGAACATATCTTGATTTTCCTTAAAGCTAAGTTCCATTACCTATCGAGGCGTGAGAATAGCCTTTCCGGTGTTCTTACCTTTCCGTACGCCAAACTGATCGCCAAAGCCTCTTAAGGGGCTCCGGAAAGGCTCAAAATCATGAAAAGTTCAATTTTTACTTTTTTGCGTTTTCTGAATCTGCAGACTATTACCTTTTAATAGATATATAATTTATTCAATTCCGAAGACTACAACTATTTTTAAATTTTTTTTGAAATGTGTTCTACATGGGCGTGACCCACTGGCGCTGTTAAACTGCTATCAAATGGTTTTATTATTAACGTCCGTGTTCATCAGGTACATTTTAGTGATGTGAGATAAAGTATGTGTTGTGGCTAACCTGTGATGGTTCAATATATATCGCTGGTGTGATTGTCGATTGTTTCATGTTTATTTACTCTGTCGTTATCTCGAAAATATTCGTAATTAATTCTGTTTCTTGAGTCTCTGTTTTGTTGAAGTAAAATAATGAGTAAAAGTAAAGTTATTAGAAATCCTCTGAAGGCTTTTAAGAAAAGAAGAAATGTTGGAAAGCCAAAGGTATGTGTTATTACTGTAAACAATAAAGACGATAACCAAGTGAGTGAACCTAACCTCTCAAGTACACCTGCCCACAGCAGTCAAAGTGGGAAAGAAAATACTTCACAGAAGAAGCTTGGTTCAATGAGTGAAAACTATGAATGTTTTATGGGCGAATCGGATGTGAATGAAATATTTGATACGTCGGTTCTCAAAGGAATTTTTTCAAACTGTGTAAGATGTATTCATTGTAGTGAAGTTGGTCTGGAACTCTCCATAATAAAGCACGTAGGACTTGCTAGTGAAATACAACTGAAATGTGATAAGTGTTCATACATGACCACCTTTTGGAACAGTGTTGCAGTAACTGCAACTGAAGAAAATGGTAGCAAAATCTACGAACACAACAACGAGCGATGCTTGCTTTAGACAAGGAACGCCTTCGGGCTGCAGACAGGGCTGTAAAGAGTCTAGAAATACAAGCAAGAGTAAACAGGAGGAGGAACAAGAGGAAGCTGGAGGAGGAGTTTGCAGAGGATGAAGATAATCCATCCTATGGACCTGGAATGCACTAAAAAGTTAATCCAATCTTTGTCGCTCGATTCCCAAAACTTTTATTTTCTCATACTAATTACATGTTTTCTACGGATCTTCCAAACATATTTGTTTCAAACTTTGAGTAAATGTTACACAGTACCTTCTGCATAATTTAACACAGCCTTTTTCCAAAAAACTATATATTTTTGAATATATAAATAAAAAATTGCAAAAAAATGTTGTGAATTTTCATTACAATTGAAAAAAAAATCATCTTTAATAACTGAACTAAAATTTTGTAAAATCCCTGTGTTAAGTTGTAGCCCATATTCCAATAAATAATCTGTAAAAAGTTCAACTTCCTACCTCAAATACTTTGTGAGGAAAGATGTAATTTATAAGCGTTATTTTAACATTGCAAGTATAGGCCGTTCCGGAACCCCTTAAGTGCCTCGGCATCACTGTAGACTAGAATCTTTCATGGGTTCTGCGACCATGTTTGGCACTAATGATTACACTTGTCTGGGTCGCCAAATGTGCACTGAGGTGACAGAAGACATGGGATGGATACCTTCTAATATAGTGTCGAAAATCCTTTAGAGCGGCGTAGTGCAGCAACTCGACGTAGTATGGAGTCAAGAAGTGACTGCGAACCGCCTGGGGAAGTATTGAGCCAAGCTGCCTCTATAACCATCCATAATACACACATCAGAAAAGGTTTTGCATCACCTCGGTTCTGAGAGTTCTGGAACCCGCACAGAAAATTGGAATAGACATCAACATAAACATCATTTCCGCCATTTTTAGTGCTCATGAAAACCACACATTGCATTTTGTACCACCATACAGCGACACCTTCAGAGGTGGTGGTCCAGATTGCTGTTCACACCGGTACCTTTAATACCCAGAAGCACGTCCTCTAGCAATGATGCATGCCTGTATTCGCCGTGACATACTATCCACAAGTTCATCAAGGCACTGTTGGTTCAGATTGTCCCACTCCTCAACGGCGATTTGGCGTAGATCCGTCAGAGTGGTTGGTGAGTCACGTCGTCCATAAAGAATCCTTTTCAATCTATCCCAGGCATGTTCGATAGGGTTCATGTCTGGAGAACAAGCTGGCCACTCTAGTTGAGCGATGTCGTTACCCTGAAAGAAGTCATTCACAAGATGTGCACGATGGGGGAGCGAATTTTTGTCCATGAATACGAATGCCTCGCCAATATGCTACTGATATGGTTGCACCATCGGTCGGGGGATGGCATTCACGTATCGTACAGCCGTTACAGCTCCTTTCATGACCACCAGCGGCGTACGTGGGCCCCACATAATGTCGCCCAAAAACAGCAGGGAACCTTCACCTTGCTGCACTCGCTGGACAGTGTGTCTAAGGCGTTCAGCCTGACCGGGTTGCCTCCAAACACGTCTCCAACGATTGTTTGGTTGTAGGCATATGCGACACTCATCGGTGAAGAGAACGTGATGCCAATCTGGATGCATTCTGCATGTTGTTAGGCCCATCTGTACCGCCGGCCGCTGGTGGCCGAGCGGTTCTGGCGCTACAGTCTGGAACCGCGCGACCGCTACGGTCGCAGGTTCGAATCCTGCCTCGGGCATGGATGTGTGTGATGTCCTTAGGTTAGTTAGGTTTAAGTAGTTCTAAGTTCTAGGGGACTAATGACCTCAGTAGTTGAGTCCCATAGTGCTCAGAGCCATTTGAACCATTTTGAACCCATCTGTACCGCGCTGCATGGTGTGGTTGCAAAGATGGACCTCACCATGGACGTCGAGAGTGAAGTTGCGCATCATGAAGCCTATTGCGCACAGTTTGAGTCGTAACACGATGTCCTGTGGCTGCACGAAAAGCATTATTCAAGATGGTTCCTCCGAGCCATAATCCGTAGGCAGTAGTCATCCACTGCAGTAGTAGCCCTCGGGCGGCCTGAGCGAGGCATGTCATCGACAGTTCCAGTCTCTCTGTATCTCCTCCATGTCCGAACAACATCGCTTTGGTTTCTCGACGAGACGCCTGGACACTTCCCTTGTTGAGAGACCTTCCTGGCATAAACTAACAATGCGGAGGCGCTCGAATCGCGGCCTTGACCGCCTAGGCATGGTTGAATCTCCAACACATATTCCACGGCATTCATGTCACGCGATCTGCGTGGCCAAACAATTCACGAACTGTCCAGCGTCTTCTTCAAACCAATCGCAAAGGATTGTGGCACGGTGGCGTGGCGCATTGTCATCCACAAAAATTCCATCGTTGTTTGGGAGCACGGAGTCCATTAATGGCTGCAAGCAGTCACCAAGTAGCCGAACATTACCATTTCTAGTCAATGAGCGGTTCAGTTAGCACAAAGTACCGTGTCCATTCCAAGTAGACACCACCAGCTTGACAATGCTTTCTTGACAACTTGAGCCCATGGCTTCGTGGGGTCTGTGCAACACCCGAACCCTACCAACAGCTCTTACCAACTAAAGTAGGGACTCATGTGACCCGGCCACCTTTTCAAGTAGTCTAAGGCCACGACCCCTGGAGAGGCGCTGCAGGTGATATGCTATTAGCAAAGACACTCGCTTCGGTCGTCTGCTGCCATAGCACATAAACGCCGATTTTCTCTCACTGTCCAAACAGATACATTCGTCGTACGTCCCACAATGATTTCTACGGCAATTTCACGCAGTGTTGCTTGTGTGTTAGCACTGACAGCTCTATGCAAACGCCTCTGCTCTTGGTCGTTAAGTGAAAGCCATGCGCCAGTGTGTTGTCCGCGGTGATAGGTAGTGCCTGGTTGATAATTAATTGAAACCCTGAGTTGCCGACAGGTGTTGCTGTTATTCGTCGATGGGGACAGCTGAAAATGTGTGCCCCGACCGGGCTCGAACCCGGGATCTGCTGCTTACATGGCAGAGGCTCTGTCCATCTGAGCCACCGAGGACGCAGATGAATAGCGCGACTGCAGCGACTTATCCCTTGCACGCTTCCCGTGAGACCCACATACCCAACTGTCCACATTCTACATAAGTAATGTACCTAGTAGATATTTGCCTATCCACTTCGTCTGCGCGAATGCGCACAAAAAATGGCCCTGAGCACTATGGGACTTAACTTATGAGGTCATCAGTCCCCTAGAACATTGAAGTACGTAAACCGAACTAACCTAACGACATCACGCAGATCCATGCCCGAGGCGGGATTCGAACCTGCGACCGTAGCGGTAGCGCGGTTCCAGACTGTAGCGCCTAGAACCTCTCGGGCACTACGGAATGCGCACAGGTTGCCCGAACTATTTCGGGAATCGTCAGCTTAGTGTGCGCGAGTAATGAGTGGATGGGCAAATATCTATTAGGAACATTAGGTATACAGATTGTGGACAGTTGGGAATGTGGGTCTCACGGGAAGCGTGCAAGGGATAAGTCCGTGCAGTCGCGCTATTCATCTGTCTCCTCGGTGGCTCAGATCGATAGAGCCAGGTAAGCAGGAGATCCCGGTTTCGAGTTCCGGTCGGGGCACACATTTTCAGCTGTCCCCGTTGAGGTGTGTCAACAACACCTGTCGGCAGCTCGGGGTTACAATTAATTATCATTTATTCTAGAGAAGCTGCACGGTCATCAATGGTATCTGTTCTTTCGAGAACAGTTACTGTCTTCATATATGTATTGCCTGGAATTTGGTGCCCTCGACACACTCTTAGCACTGTGAATCTCGGAAAAGTGAATTCCATAAGGTTTTCCGAAATGGAGAGTCCCTCCCGTCTAGCTCCAACTGCCATTCCGCTTTCAAAGTCTGTTGATTCCCGTCGAGCGGTCAGAATCACACGGGAAACCTTTCCACATAAATCATCTGAGCTCAAATGTCAGCTCCGCCAATGCACCGGTCTTTTGTACCTCGTGCCGGCCGCTGTGACCGAGCGGTTCCAGGCGCTTCAGTCCGGAACCGCGCTGCTGCTACGGTCGCAGGTTCGAGTCCTGCCTCGGGCATGGATGTGTGTGGTGTCCTTAGGTGAGTTTGGTTTAAATAGTTTTAAGTTCTAGGGGAATGTTGACCTCAGATGTTAAGTCCCATAGTGCTCAGAGCCATTTGAACCATCTTGTGTACGCTGTAGTACCACCATCTGTATATGAGCATATCCCTATCCCATGACTTTTGTCATCTCAGTGAATTTTCTTTATTTTTTACTTCTGTTAACGCATTTTGATTTCGCCATCATCAGCTCTTACTTCAATACGTAGCAAATACGCGCTGCGCTCTGACATTAAAGGAAATTCACCAATGAAGTTCTTCTCGGTATGTGAACGCCACTGACTTGTGTAAAATTTTACGACGTTTCGGCAGTCATTGTAAATGGCCTTCCTCAGAGTGTTTTTGCTAGCAAAACACCCCGAGGAAGGTCACTTGCAACAGTGGCCGAAACGTCGGAGAATTCGAGTGATTGTGACAACGGCAGCCGAAGCGCACTCTTACATTATGTGTTGTTGTTGTGGTCTTCAGTCCTGAGACTGGTTTGATGAAGCTCTCCATGCTACTCTATCCTGTGCAAGCTTCTTCATCTCCCAGTACCTACTGCAACCTACATCCTTCTGTATCTGTTTGGTGTATTCATCTCTTGGTCTCCCTCTACGATTTTTACCGTCCACGCTGCCCTCCAGTACCAAATTGCTGATCCATTGATGCCTCAGAACATGTCCTACCAACCGATCCCTTCTAGTCCAGTTGTGCCACACAAACTTCTCTTCTCCCCAATCCTATTCAGTACTTCCTCATTAGTTATGTGATCTACCCATCTAATCTTCAGCATTCTGTAGCACCACATTTCGAAAGCTTCTATTCTCTTCTTGTCCAAACTATTTATCGTCCATATTTCACTTCCATACATGGCTACACTCCATACAAATACTTTCAGAAACGACTCCCTGACACTTAAATCTATACTCGATGTTAACAAATTTCTCTTCTTCAGAAATGCTTTCCTTGCCATTGCCAGTCTACATTTTATATCCTCTCTACTTCGACCATCATCAGTTCTTTTGCTCCCCAAATAGCAAAACTCCTTTACTACTTTGAGTGTATCATTTCCTAACCTAATTCCCTCAGCATCACCCGACTTAATTCGACTACATTCCAGTTTTGCTTTTGTTGATGTCCATCTTAAACACTCCTTTCAAGACACCGTCCATTCCGTTCAGCTGCTCTTCCAAGTCCTTTGCTGTCTCTGACAGAATTACAGTGTCATCGGCGAACCTCAAAGTTTTTATTTCTCCTCCATGGATTTTAATACCTACTCCGAATTTTTCTTTTGATTCTTTCACTGCTTGCTCAATATAGAGATTGAATAACATTGGGGAGAGGCTACAACCCTGTCTCACTGCCTTCCCAACGACTGCTTCCCTTTGATGTCCCTCGACTCTTATAACTGCCATCTGGTTTCCGTACAAATTGTAAATAGCTTTTCGCTCCCTGTGTTTTACCCCTGCCACCTTCAGAATTTGAAAGGGAGTATTCCAGTCAACATTGTTAAAAGCTTTCTCTAAGTCTACAAATGCTAGAAATGTAGGATTGCCTTTCCTTAATCTAGCTTCTAAGATAAGTCGTAGGGTCAGTATTGCCTCATGTGTTCCAATATTTCGACGGAATCCAAGCTGATCTTCCCCGAGGTCGGCTTCTACTAGTTTTTCCACTCGTCTATAAAGAATTCGTGTTAGTATTTTGCAGCTGTCGCTTATTAAACTGATTGTTCGGTAATTTTCACATCTGTCAACACCTGCTTTCTTTGGGATTGGAATTATTATATTCTTCTTGAAGTCTGAGGGTATTTAGCTTGTCTCATACATCTTGCTCACCAGATGGTAGAGTTTTGTCAGGACTGGCTCTCCCAAGGCCGTCAGTAGTTCTAATGGAATGTTGTCTACTCCTGGGGCCGTGTTTCGACTCAGGTCTTTCAGTGCTCTGTGAAACTCTTCACGCAGTATCATATCTCCCATTTCATCTTCATCTACATCCTCTTCCATTTCCATAATATTGTCCTAAAGTACATCGCCCTTGTATAGACCCTCTATATACTCCTTCCACCTTTCTGCTTTCCCTTCTTTGCTTAGAACTGGGTTTCCATCTGAGGTCTTGATATTCATACAAGTGGTTCTTTTTTCTCCAAAGGTCTCTTTAATTTTCCTGTAGGCAGTATCTATCTTAACCCTAGTGAGATAAGCCTCAACATCCTTACATTTGTCCTCTAGCCATCCCTGCTTAGCCATTTTGCACTTCTTGTCGATCTCATTTTTGAGACGTTTGTATTCCTTTTTCCTGCTTCATTTACTGCATTTTTATATTTTCTCCTTTCATCAATTAAATTCAATATTTCTTCTGTTACCCAAGGATTTCTACTAGCCCTCGCCTTTTTACCTACTTGATCCTCTGCTGCCTTCACTACTTCATCCCTCAAAGCTACCCATTCTTCTTCTACTGTATTTCTTTCCCCCACTCTTGTTTCCTTATGCTCTCCCTGAAACTGTGTACAACCTCTGGTTTAGTCAGTTTATCCAGGTCCCATCTCCTTAAATTACTTTTATAAAATGACCAGTAGTATTGTCGGTGATACCGAAACACGTCATGAGAAAAAAATAAAATGAATTTTTTGGTGTCAGGACAGGAGTAACCATAGCTGGCTCAACGCTCTGGTAAACGGCACCTGAGGCTGCGCTTGAGCGCGTCGTCTGCAACGTTAACTTTGTTCACATTCCGTGCCTTACAGGCCGCCTGAGCGGCCGTCTCAGAAACCGGTTCCCCGTCCTGACCTCCCGTGGCCGCGCACGCACGCTCACGCACACACACACACACACACACACACGCACACACACACACACACACACACACACACACACACACACACACAACCCCTCCCATTCTTTTGTTCGATAGCCTCACTGCTGGCTAAGGCGCAACACCGCCACATCTGACGGTCAGTGCAGGATCTAACACTCAAATAGCGCCTTTGTAAGAGAGCAAACATCTCTGAAACGTTTTCCGCACACGATCCATCGCAGACAACAAAGATTTCTTGAATAACATCATTTGACGCGCAACCGAAATTCGACGAAACTCTTCAAGTACTTGCGTGGAGGGCCTCGCACTTTAGGATCCATTGCCACTTCACACACCATGTCTAAATCAGTTTGCAGTTCGTTTAGTCTTGTGATGAGTTTAAAAGCCGGCGAACGACAGCGTTTTCTGCGACAATCTAAGAGGGCCGCTTAGATGCTTCCCTAAATCGTATTTATACACACTGAGGTGACAGTCATGAGGTAGCGATACGCACATACAAAAATGCCGATAGTATTGTTATTTGTACTCAGATGATTCATGTGAATACATGTGCGTCGTGATTATGGCCGGTGTGGCTAAAAGTGTACTTCGTTTTGTTTCCTAAAATCGAACGAAAGAGCGATACAAAAGTTCGGCAAGGTACGCTAGTAAGAATCGAACCCGAGCCGAAGGCTAGGCTCTCAGAACAGCTGACACACTGAAAAGCTTCTTGTAGCTGAATATGATGGCTGCAAATCCAAAAATATTACATATGTTATTGGCTTCAGCTGGGTGTTTTCTTGTAAATCAATAAGTCGTTTCTCTTTAGGGTTTGCTGAAGGCGTATTGGTGGTGGTGGTGGTTAGTGTTTAACGTCCCGTCGACAACGAGGTCATTAGAGACGGAGCGCAAGTTCGGGTTAGGGAAGGATTGGGAAGGAAATCGGCCGTGCCCTTTCAAAGGAACCATCTCGACATTCGCCTGAAACGATTTAGGGAAATCACGGAAAACCTAAATCAGGATGGCCGGAGACGGGATTGAACCGTCGTCCTCCCGAATAGGCGTATTGGGAAAAATGGTTAGTGCAAATTTTTCGGTAAGTGTCGGAGTTAGTTAGTACAAAAACTTTAATCTCTCTCTTATCAACAGCCCTGCGCACTTCAAAGCAGAAAATCATTCTTCTATAAAGAACGTAACTTCGAGGTTAACGCTCCATGCCGTAAAGAAAAAGCATAACCTCCAGTTCTCACTACGTTAGGTGAATGTTATTGTTTTGAACGTCCTTGAACGTCCTGTTCTCATCAAGTGCTGTGAATCGAACGATCGCGAAAGTCGACAGACAGTTATTTTTGTCTTCGATACAGCTAATGACGTCAAAATGACGTCACCTTGTGATATGAGCATGAATAATATGAAATGACTGGTTCCCAAGTTACAGACTAAAAATGCATAGCAAAATGTATAAACGTTAACACATGTAAACACTTCATGTAGTTACTATGATTATTAATGAATTCTTAAACAGATAGGCAATGATAAACAGTTATTTGTACTTTGCGTTTATGATGTATGTTCCAAAGATGATTTGCACGAATAAATCGTTATGCGATAATTTTTTTGCTACGTGTTATCACAGTAAATCTTTGTTCCTCTTCAGTACGAGTATCGAGTACGAGTTAGGTATGTGTTGACTTAGCATGGAGGTTGAACTTCAATGTGTTGTCAAGTGAAATAATTAAAAATATCCAGAATGAAATTTTCACTCTGCAGCGGAGTGTGCCCCGATATGAAACTTCCTGCCAGATCAAAACTGTGTGCCGGGCCGAAACTCGAACTCGGAACCTTTACCTTTCGCGGGCAACTGCTCTACCAGCTGAGCTACCCAAGCATGACTCACGCCCCGCCCTCACAGTGCCAACTGAGCTACCCAAGCACGACTCACACCCCGTCCTCACAGCTGTTTCAATTAAAAATATATCTATTCGACAATAGAAACTCATTCAGTGTTCAAAAAAATGAAACTGAACATCTCCTAGACCAGTATACGAAGTTACATTTCAGAATCTGGATTACGAGCCTACGACTTTCGACAACAGGAGAAGAACAGTAATAGATGAGTACTATGAAAACTGTTTAACGAGCGAGGTAGAGCAGTACTTGGCACGCTGGACTCCTATTTGGAAGGACGACGGGTCAAATCCGCGTCCGTCCATCCTGATTTACCTTTTCCGTGATTTTCCTAAATCGCTTCAGGCAAATGCGGGGATGTTTCTTTTGAAAGGGCACGGCCGACTTCCTTCCCCATCCTTCCCTAATTGGATGACCTTGCTGGTTGGTCTCTTCCACTAAATCAACCCCAACCCCTCCGACATCCTACCCCCCTTAAACAAAAAATTAAAAAAAAACTGTTTATTTAAATTTTACCGTTACTACCTCTCTCTGCAGTGCACTAGCGTGCCAAGTGCTGTGAAATTGTGACGAGCCGGCAAAATACAAACTTAGTTCAAAATACAGTACTGGCCATTAAAATTGCTACACCACGAAGATTACGTGCTACACACGCGAAATTTAACCGACAGGAAGAAGACGCTGTCATATGCAAATGATCAGCTTTTCAGAGCATTCACACAAGGTTGGCGCCGGTGGCGGCATCTACAACGTGCTGACATGAGGAAAGTTTCCAACCGATTTCTCATACACAAACAGCAGTTGACTGGCGTTGCCTGGTGAAACGTTGTTGTGATGCCTCGTGTAAGGAGAAGAAATGCGTACCATCATGTTCCCGACTTTGATAAAGATTAGATTGTAGCCTATCGCGATTGCGGTTTATCGTATCGCGGCTTTGCTGCTCGCGATGGTCGAGATCCAAGGACTGTTAGCAGAATATGGAATCGGTGGGTTCAGGAGGGTAATATGGAACGCCGTGTTGGATGCTAACGGCCTCGTATCACTAGCAGTCGAGATGACAGGCATCTTATCCGCATTGCTGTAACGGATTGTGCAGCCACGTCTCGATCTCTGAGTCAACAGATGGGGACGTTTGCAAGACAACAACCATCTGCACGAACAGTTCGACGACGTTTGCAGCAGCATGGACTATCAGCTCGGAGACCGTGGCTGCGGTTACCCTTGACGCTGCATCACAGACAGGAGCGCCTGCGATGGTGTACTCAACGACGAACCTGAGTGCACGAATGGCAAAACGTCATTTTTTCGGATGAGTTCATGTTTTGTTTACGGCATAATGGTGGTCGCATCCGTGTTTGGCGACATCGCGATGAACGCACATTGGAAGCGTGTATTCGTCATCGCCATACTGGCTTATCACCCGGCGTGATGGTATGGGGTGCCATTGGTTACACGTCTCGGTCACCTCTTGTTTGCAGTGACGGCACTTAGCAGTGGACGTTACATTTCAAATGTGTTATGACCCGTGGCTCTACCCTTCATTCGATCCCTGCGAAACCCTACATTTCAGCAGGATAATGCACAACCGCATGTTGCAGGTCCTGTACGTGCCTTTCTGGATACAGAAAATATTCGACTGCTGCCCTGGCCAGCACATTCTCCAGATCTCTCACCAATTGAAAACGTCTGGTCAATGGTGGCCGAGCAACTGGCTCGTCACAATACGCCAGTCACTACTCTTGATGGACTATGGTATCGTGTTGAAGCTGCATGGGCAACTGTACCTGTACACGCCATCCAAGCTCTGTTTGACTCAATGCCCAGGCGTATCAAGTCCGTTATGACGGCCAGAGGTGGTTGTTCAGGGTACTGATTTCTCTGGATCTATGCACCCAAATAGCGTGAAAATGTAATCACATGTCAGTTCTAGTATAGTATATTTGTCCAATGTATACCAGTTTATCATCTGCATTTCTTCTTGGTGTAGCAATTTTAATGGCCAGTAGTGGAAATGAATCGAGTTTTGGTTGTAAGAGGGTGGTGACGGTAAGAGCGTTTCCACGAAGTCTTGTGAACGGAAGCTTACACCGGCTCGTGGACCACGTAAACGTGGAATGTGCGTGTGTGCGTGTGTGTGTGTGTGTTACCGCTGCTTTCGGCGCTCGCTCTGGGCCCACCTCATATAGCAGACGGTATACCTGTCCCGGCACCCCTGGACGGGCCACCATTAATCTCGGCGGCCTAGCCGTTATCCCCTCTGTCCGTCCTCCCGCCTTGCTGCAGGTCGCGGAGTTCCGGCCTGCTCGTGCCGTTATTCTCAGATCCAGGCGAAAAGGTGTGAGAAGCGGGTGAAATACCAGCCCCGCCAAGTGTCTAGCTTCTAGCTTCCATTCACTGACATCTATATCTATACCATTATATAAGGACAGGTCGCTGTTTAACCTGGCTACTAAAAATCACTATAAGTACTTGCCCGGTTCACTTTAAATTTTACAGGATACTCTAATAAACATTCGGACAGACATAGGCTAGATACTGTTAATATACAAGGTGTTGAAAAAAAATTATCCAGCATTTCAGGGTATGATTGTACCTAGCCGGCCGGTGTGGCCGAGCGGTTCTAGGCACTACAGTCTGGAACTGCGCGACCGCTACGGTCGCAGGCTCGAATCCTGCTTCGGACATGGATATGTGTGATGTCCTTAGGTTAGTTAGGTTTAAGTAGTTCTACGTTCTAGGGGACTGATGACCTCAGAAGTTACGTCCCATAGTGCTCAGAGCCAATTGCACCATTTTTTTTTTTTATTGTGCCTACAAAAACAAGATAAAAGTGTCTTCTAATCGTCGTTGTCATCTACTGTGAAAACGAGCTGTTTTACGTACGTACACACACACACACACACACACACACACACACTCTGAACTGCCAACGAAACTGGTACACCTGCCTAATATCGTGTAGGGCCCCCGCGAGCACGCAAAAGTGCCGCAACACGATGTCGCATGGACTCGACTATTAGTAGCGCTGGAGGGGACTGACATCATGAATCCTGCAGGACTATCCGTAAGTCCGTAAGAGTACGAGGGGTGGAGATCTCTCCTCTGAACAGCACGTTTCAAGGCATCCCCGGTATGCTCAATAATGCTCATGTCTGGGGAGTTTGGTGGCCAGCGGAAGTGTTTAAACTGAGAAGTGTGTTCCTGGAACCACTCGGTAGCAATTATGGACGTCTGGGGTGTCCCATTGACCTGCTGGAATTGTATAAGTCCGTCGGAATGTACAATGGACGTGAATGGCTCTGAGCACTATGGGACTTATCTTCTGAGGTCATCAGTCCCCCAGAACTTAGAACTACTTAAACCTAACTAACCTAAGGACATCACACACACCCATGCCCGAGGCAGGATTCGAACCTGCGACCGTAGCAGTCGTGCGGTTCCACACTGTAGCGCCTAGAACCGCTCGGCCACCTCGGGCGGCATGGACATGAATGGATGTAGGTGTCACCTCTCAGGGTCATATCTAGACGTATCAGTCGTCCCATATCACTCCGACTGCACATGCCCCACAACATTATAGAGGCTCCACGAACTTGAGCAGTCCCCTGCTGACATGCAGTGTCCATGGATTCATGAGGTTGTCTCCATACCCGTAGACGTCCATCCGCTCCATACAACTTCAAACGAGATTCGTCCGACCAGGCAACATGTTTCCAGTCATCAACAGTCTAATGTCGGTGTTGACGGGCCAAGGAGACGCGTAAAGCTTTGTGTCGTGAAGTCATCAAAGGTTCACGAGTGGGTTTCTAGCTCCGAAAACCCATTTCGGTCATATTTTAGTGTGTGGTTGGCACGCTGACATTTGTTGATGGCCCAGCATTGAAATATACACCAATTTGGGGAAGGTCTGCACTTCTATCACGTTGAACGATTATCCTCTCCAGTCGTCGTTGGTCCCGTTCTCACAGGATCGTTTTCCGACCGCATCGATGTCGGAGATTTATTCTTTTATCGGATTCATGATATTCACAAAATGCTGGTGAAATGATCGTACCGGAAAATCCCCACTTCACCACTACCTCGGAGATGCTGTGTCCCATCGTTCGCATGCAGACTGTAATACCACGTTCAAACTCACTTAAATCCTGACAACCTGCCATTGAAGCAGCAGTAACCGATCTGACAACTGCCCCAGACACTTGTTGTCTTATATAGACGCTGCCGATCGCAGCGCCGTATTTTGCCATTTTAAATATATCAGTATTTGAATACGCATGCCTAGATCAGTTTCTTTGGTGCTTCAGTGTAACAGCCAGTGTTTTCTATGAAAAAGTCGTTATAGAAACGTGAGCCGAGCATCGAAAATAAAATAAATCGAAAAAATCACACGTACTACAGTAGAAGAAGAGCCGACTCACGAGGTACAAAAAGTCATAGTGTAATTGCATGTGCATTTGACTAGTTATAGCTCCTGCTAACTTGAAAATTATTGTTTTGAAAAAACAAGCGTTTCATGTTTCAACTTGTGTTTCTCTGTATTGATATTGAAGAAATCTTCAGTCGGAAATTCCAGCAATATACAGTTTGACTTTCTTTCACCGATGTCGAGATACACTCATTTTGGCGATAAGATATCAATTAATAGATTTCTACTAACCAATCAAGACGTTTTTTGCAAGATTAGGATTGTTTTTCGAAGTTTTCCTATTCTCATAAATACGTTTGTTCCTTTTCAAGCAGCCGGCCACGGTGGTCTCGCGGTTCTAGGCGCGCAGTTCGGAACCGCGCGACTGCTACGGTCGCAGGTTCGAATCCTGCCTCGGGCATGGATGTGTGTGATGTCCTTAGGTTAGTTAGGTTTAAGTAGTTCTAAGTTCTAGGGGACTGATGACCACAGCTGTTAAGTCCCATAGTGCTCAGAGCCAACCATTCATTTTCAAGCAGTCACGTTTTACTGCGTACAAACCACAAGCGAAATGACAAATTAAGCTGACGCGAGACAAGCACGTGCTTTCAGTCTGTTTGTCATGACGTAATCGTGTCAGGATTAGAAATCTTCTGGCGAATAGAATTTTAGTTGATACTAATGCCCTCTGTGATGTCCGAAACCAACAGGACTCCTACTCCGTTAGTAACTGTTACAGTATTACTTCGGTTGCATTCGAGAGCACTGTTGCGCCCGTCACCCATACAGTAAATCGCGTCTTTAACGTATTTTAACATTTATAACAGACTTTATGTGAATTAATTTTAATAGTAGACTCTCTAAGGAACATTTTAAGCCAGTAAAAAGTTTGGTTGAAAACAAAATTTTATCCTGTTCTATCCACCAGAGAACCATGTCTCGAGTTTCGTAATGTCCAGTAGTAGTAGTATGGTATTTTGCCTTACGGCAGGTCTTGTCATGGGTTAAGCCTCTTCCACTCTTGTCTGTCCATAGCCAGTCTTTCTGAATATTTGCCTCCTTTGATATTGTCCAGCATTTGATATCTTCTTTTTCCTCTTCCCCTTTTTCCCTCCAACATTCCTTCTATTCCTTCCTTCAATAAACAGTCCTTCCTCAAACAATGTCCAATCCAGTTCAGTTTTCTCTTTCTGAAGACTTTCAGCATGTTTCTTTCTTCTCCGACTGTTCTTAGTACTCGGTCTTTCCATTTCGCTTTTTGCATTCTTCTCCATATCCAAATCTCTAGTGCCTCCAATCTTCTTTCATCTTTCTTCGTCAGTGTCCAGATCTCTGCACCATATAGTGCAACGCTGCAGATTTAACATTTGCCAAGTCTTCTCCTCAGATCTTTGTTTAGTGGTCCACAAAGTAATTTCTGTTTCCTCTTGAATCCTTCTTTTGCCATTGCAATTCTTTTCCTAATTTCTGTTGAGCAATACAAATCATCCATTACTACACTTCCCAAGTAATTGAAGTTATTCATTTGCTCTATTTCCACTCCCCCTATTTTCATACGGCATTATTTCCCCTTTCCTCCAGTTACCATGCTTTTCGTTTCCTTCTTGTTAATATTCATTCCATATTCTTCTAATTTTGTGTTTAGATCATCCAACATTTGTTCCATCTCTCTTGCACTCTCTGCCATCACAACCATGTCGTTTGCAAATCTTATACACTCCACTCTCCGACCCCCTATACAAACTCCTCGCCTTCCATCAAAACTTTCGCTATTAATTTCCTCCAGATACACAGGGTGGTCCATTGATAGTGACCGGGCCAAATACACTCCTGGAAATGTAAAAAAGAACACATTGACACCGGTGTGTCAGACCCACCATACTTGCTCCGGACACTGCGAGAGGGCTGTACAAGCAATGATCACACGCACGGCACAGCGGACACACCAGGAACCGCGGTGTTGGCCGTCGAATGGCGCTAGCTGCGCAGCAATTGTGCACCGCCGCCGTCAGTGTCAACCAGTTTGCCGTGGCATACGGAGCTCCATCGCAGTCTTTAACACTGGTAGCATGCCGCGACAGCGTGGACGTGAACCGTATGTGCAGTTGACGGACTTTGAGCGAGGGCGTATAGTGGGCATGCGGGAGGCCGGATGGACGTACCGCCGAATTGCTCAACACGTGGGGCGTGAGGTCTCCACAGTACATCGACGTTGTCGCCAGTGGTCGGCGGAAGGTGCACGTGCCCGTCGACCTGGGATCGGACCGCGGATGCACGCCAAGACCGTAGGATCCTACGCAGTGCCGTAGGGGACCGCACCGCCACTTCCCAGCAAATTAGGGACACTGTTGCTCCTGGGGTATCGGCGAGGACCATTCGCAACCGTCTCCATGAAGCTGGGCTACGGTCCCGCACACCGTTAGGCCGTCTTCCGCTCACGCCCCAACATCGTGCAGCCCGCCTCCAGTGGTGTCGCGACAGGCGTGAATGGAGGGACGAATGGAGACGTGTCGTCTTCAGCGATGAGAGTCGCTTCTGCCTTGGTGCCAATGATGGTCGTATGCGTGTTTGGCGCCGTGCAGGTGAGCGCCACAATCAGGACTGCATACGACCGAGGCACACAGGGCCAACACCCGGCATCATGGTGTGGGGAGCGATCTCCTACACTGGCCGTACACCACTGGTGATCGTCGAGGGGACACTGAATAGTGCATGGTACATCCAAACCGTCATCGAACCCATCGTTCTACCATTCCTAGACCGGCAAGGGAACTTGCTGTTCCAACAGGACAATGCACGTCCGCATGTATCCCGTGCCACCCAACGTGCTCTAGAAGGTGCAAGTCAACTACCCTGGCCAGCAAGATCTCCGGATCTGTCCCCCATTGAGCATGTTTGGGACTGGATGAAGCGTCGTCTCACGCGGTCTGCACGTCCAGCACGAACGCTGGTCCAACTGAGGCGCCAGGTGGAAATGGCATGGCAAGCCGTTCCACAGGACTACATCCAGCATCTCTGCGATCGTCTCCATGGGAGAATAGCAGCCTGCATTGCTGCGAAAGGTGGATATACACTGTACTAGTGCCGACATTGTGCATGCTCTGTTGCCTGTGTCTATGTGCCTGTGGTTCTATCAGTGTGATCATGTGATGTATCTGACCCCAGGAATGTGTCAATAAAGTTTCCCCTTCCTGGGACAATGAATTCACGGTGTTCTTATTTCAATTTCCAGGAGTGTATATCAAGAAATAAGCATCAAACGAAAAAACTACATAGAAATGTCTGGACCGCTTGCCGGATAGTTACGTTATTTAAGGAAACAGGAAGTGTTCAGCCACATACGAAATGTCAACCACGACCTACAACAAATGATGATGCCCAAGTAGGTGTTTTAGCTGCTGTCGCGGCTAATCCGCACATCAGTAGCAGACAAATTGCGTGAGAATCGGGAATCTCAAAAAACGTCGGTGTTGAGAATGTTACATCAACATCGATTGCACCCGTACCATATTTCTATGCACCAGGAATTGCATGGCGACGACTTTGAACGTCGTGTACAGTTCTGCCACTGGGCACAAGAGAGATTACGGGACAATGACAGATTTTTTGCACGCGTTCTTCTTAGTGACGAAGCGTCATTCACCAACAGCGGTAACGTAAACCGTCATAATATGCACTATTGGGCAACGGAAAATCGACGATGGCTGCGACAAGTGGAACATCAGCGACCTCGGCGGGTTAATGTATGGTGCTGCATTATGGGAGGAAGGATAATTGGCCCCCATTTTATCGATGGCAATCTAAATGGTGCAATGTATGCTGATTTCCTACGTAATGCTCTACCGATGTTACTACAAGATGTTTCACTGCATGACAGAATGGTGATGTTCTTCGAACATGATGGATGTCGGCACATAGTTCGCGTGCGGTTCAAGCGGTATTGAATAGTATATTTCATGACAGGTGGACTGGTCTTCGAAGCACCATACCGTGGCCCGCATGTTCACCGGATCTGACGGCCCCGGATTTCTTTCTGTGGGGAAAGTTGAAGGATATTTGCTGTCGTGATCCACCGACAACGCCTGACAACATGCGTCAGCGCATTGTCAATGCGTGTGCGAACATTACGGAAGGCGAACTACTTGCTGTTGAGAGGAATGTCGTTACACGTATTGCTAAATGCATTAAGGTTGACCGACATCATTTTGAGCATGTATTGCATTAATGTGGTATTTACAGGTAATCACGCTGTAACAGCATGCGTTCTCAGAAATGATACGTTCACAAAGGTACATGTATCACATTGGAACAACCGAAATAAAATGTTCTAACGTACCTGCGTTCTGTATTTTAATTTAAAAAAACCTACCTGTTACCAACTGTTCATCTGAAATTGTGAGCCATGTGTTTGTGACTATTACAGCGTCATCTATCAAAAAGCGAAAAAAGTGGTCCAACTAAAACATTCATATTTCTTTACGTACTAGTCGAATATGTAATAAAAATGGGGGTTCCTATTTTAAAAAACGCAGTTGATATCCGTTTGACCTATGGTAGCGCAATCTAGCGGGCCAACCATAGCGCCATATGGTTTCCCCCGCCAAGCTAAACAAGTTTCCTTGTTTGTAATTTTTTCGTTTGACTCTTATTTCGTGAGATATCTGGCCCGGTCACTATCAATGGACCACCCTGTATATTGAGCAGTGTTGGTGATAAACAACCACCTTATCTTACAACTCTTCCCAGTTCAGTTTTTTCACTTAACACATCTCCTATTCTTACTCTTGCTCTCTGGTTCAAAATAAATTTCTAATTTGCCGTCTATCCCTCCAGTCAACTCCATGTTTCCTTAGGATTTCCATCAGTTTGTCTCAACTGACACAGTCAAAAGCCTTCTCAAGAGCAATGAACAGAACATACACCTTCCTTTTCGTATCCATGTACCTCTCCCCTATCACTCTCAGTAGCCCAGAGTGGTATCTCTAGTTCCCGCTCCTCGCCTGAAACCAAATTGTTTATCTATTACGCAATTCAGCTTTTCATATGGCCTTCTGTTGAGCGTCCTCACCAAGCAATGTCCAGGGGACCTTCTAAATCGCGTATGATAATTGTCTCTGAATAAAAGCGTCATTTCTGTTCTCCTTATTGCGTATTTCTCTCTGTTATCTTCTATGCTATACCGAGTAATTAGCCCTATGTATGGTGCAAATTTCATCTAACCGTGTTACTTGGCAGTGACACATGCGAAAGTTTCTTATCTTATGAACACCAGCGTCGGAATATCACTTCAGAAGAAATTTGTTTATGTGTAATAATCATAATCTTTTTTCCTAGAATAATGTAAATTAATCGTGTTTGTTGCCATTCGCTCCGCAGGTCTTTATGCATTTATTAAAAAACCCGCGGATGTGCATCAAAAACTAAATTTTTATGAAAATTTCGATGGAATTTTTTGGCTATAAAAATACTTCTTTACTCTGTTTCAGATAGTGGATGCTAATGGCTGCTGGAAAGAAGAAACAGTCGTACAGGTAAATCATCGTTTTACACGTACTACCTCCATTGTTTTCTGCATCTAAATCTACATGGTTACTCTTCAATTCACACTTAAGTGCCTGGCAGAGGGTTCATCGAACCATTTTCATACTACTTCTCTAACTTTCCACTCTCGAATGGAGCGTGGGAAAAAGGAAGACCTAAATCTTTCCGTTCGAGCTCTGATTTATCTTATTTTATTATGATGATCATTTCTCCCTAGGTAGGTGTGTGTCAACAAAATATTTTCCCATTCGGAGGAGAAAGTTGGTGATTGAAATTTCGTAAATAGATCAGGCTGCAGAAGGAAACCGCCTTTGTTTCAGTGACTGCCACCCCAACTCGCTTACCATATCAGTGACACTCTCACCCCTATTGCGCGATAACACGAAACGGGCTGCCATTCTTTGCCCGTTCTCGATGTCCTCCGTCAATCCTACCTGGTAAGGATCCCATATCGCACAGCAATATTCCAGCAGAGGACGGACAAGTGTAATGTAGGCTGTCTCTTTAGTGGGTCTGTCGCATCTTCTGAGTGTTCTGCCAACAAAGCGCAGTCTTTGTTTCGCCTTCCCCACAATATTATCTATGTGGTCTTTCCAATTTAAGTTGCTCGTAATTGTAATTCCTAGGTATTTAGTCCAATTGACAGCCGTTAGATTTGTACGATTTATCATACACCCAAAATTTATCTGATTTTTTTTTCTCTACGCATGTGGGTGACCTCGCACTTTTCTTTGTTTAGTGCTAACAGCCACTTTTTGCACCATATAGAAATTCTCTCTAGATCATTTTGTAATTGGAATTGATCGTCTGATGATCTTACTGGCCGGTAAATTACAGCGTCATCTGCAAACAATCTAAGGGGGCTGCTCAGGTTATCGCCTAGATCATTTATGTAAATCAGGAACAGCAGAGGGCCTGTGACACCTTGCGGCACGCCAGACATCACTTGCGTTCTGCTGGATGATTTACCGTCTATCACTACGAACTGTGACTTCTCTGAGAGGAAATCACGAATCCAGTCACACATATGAGACGATACTCCATATGCACGCTATTTGATTAATAGTCGCTTATGAGGAACAGTGTCAAAAGCCTTCTGGAAATCTAAAAACATGGAATGATATGGTATCCCTTGTCGACAGCACTCATTACTTCATGGGAATAAAGAGCTAGTTTTGTTGCACAAGAACGATATATTCTGAATCCGTGTTGGTTATGTATCAATAAGTCACTTTCTTCAAGGTGATTCATAATGTTCGAGTACAGAATATGCTCCAAAATCCTACTGCAAACTGAGGTCAGTGATGTGGGTCTGTAATTCAATGGGTTACTCCTATTTCCTTTCTTGAATATTGGTGTGACCTGTGCTAGTTTCCAGTCTTTAGGAACAGACCTTTCGTCAAGTGAGCGGTTGTATATTATTGCTAAGAAAGGCGTTATTGTGTCTGTATACTCTGAAAAGAACCTGATTCGTGTACCAAACGGACCGGAAGACATGCCTTTATTAAGTGATTTGAGTTGTTTCGCAAGACCTAAGCTATCTAGTTTTATGTCACTCATGCTAACAGCTTTTTTATGTGAAATTACACTGTAAAACAAAAGAACAAAGGCGCACCACGAAGGACTTATATAAATTGGTCACAAACTGATGTTCATACAGATATCGATGGACAGCGCAAAATTGTAAAACTTCGGCAGTCGATGGATGAATGCGTGACGCTGCAGCACAGTTTCACTGCGAAGATGGCGAGGTTAGCAAATGGTTCTGAGCACTATGGGACTTAACTTCGGAGGTCATCAGTCCCCTAGAACTTAGAACTACTTAAACCTGACTAACCTAAGGACATTACACACATCCATGCCCGAGGCAGGATTCGAACCTGCGACCGTAGGGGTCACGCGGTTCCAGACTGAAGCGCCTAGAACCGCACGGCCACACCTGCCGGCGATCCAAGTTGTCGACAAGGCATTGTGCAAGCTGGTCGTGTCTGTGTAATGGCTTGGGCTGTGTTTATATCGAATGGACTGCATTCTCTGGTCCAACTGAACCGATCATTGACTGGAAATGGTTATTCATGGACTTCATCTTCCCAAACAAGAATGGAATTTTTATCGATGACAATGCGTCATGTCACGATGCCACAGTTGTTTGCGACTGGTTTTGAAGAACATTCTGGATAATTCGAGCGAATAATTTGCTCAACGAGATTGCCCGACATGAACCCCTTGAACATTTATGGGACACAATACAGAGGGCAGTTTCTGCACAAAACACTGATCCAGCAACAATTTCGCAATTATGGACGGCTGCAGAGGCAGCATGACTAAGTATTTCTGCAGGTATCTTCCGACAACTTTTTGAGTCCATGCCGCGTCGAGTTACCTCACTGCGTCCGGCAGAGAGGTCTGACGCGATATTAGGAGGTATCTCTTGACTTACCACCTCACGGTACTGTATACACGGCCCAGTTCGTTCTACCAGTTCGTTCTACGTACAGGTTGGTTATAATTAAAGCGCAGCTACTTACAGGGGTCTAGCTGGGGCTGTAATTACCGTATGACAGCGAAACCTGGTCGCTATGTTGTTGTTGTGGTCTTCAGTCCTGAGACTGGTTGATGCAGCTCTCCATGCTACTCTATCCTGTGCAAGCTTCTTCATCTCCCAGTACCTACTGCAACCTACATCCTTCTGAATCTGCTTAGTGTAGTCATCTCTTGGTCTCCCCCTACGATTTTTACCCTCCACGCTGCCTTCCAATATTAAATTGGTGATCCCTTGACGCCTCAGAACATGTCCTACCAACCTATACCTTCTTCTAGTCAAGTTCTGCCACAAACTCCTCTTCTCCCCAATCCTGTTCAATATCTCCTTATTAGTTATGTGATCTATCCATATAATCTTCAGCATTCTTCTGTAGAACCACATTTCGAAAGCTTCTGCTCTCTTCTGGTCTAAACTATTTATCGTCCACGTTTCACTTCCATACATGGCTACACCCCATACAAATACTTTCAGAAACGACTTTCTGGCACTTAAATCTATACTCGATGTTAACAAATTTCTCTTCCTCAGAAACGCTTTCCTTGCCATTTCCAGTTTATATTTTATATCCTCTCTCCTTCGACCATCATGAGTTATTTTGCTCCCCAAATAGAAAAACTCCTTTACTACTTTAAGTGTCTCATTTCCTAATCTAATTCCCGCAGCATCACCCGACTTAATTCGACTACATTCCATTATCCTCGTTTTGCTTTTGTTGATGTTAATCTTATATCCTCCTTTCAAGACACTGTTCATTCAGTTCAACTGCTCTTCCAAATCCTTTGCTGTATCTGACAGAATTATAATGTCTTCGGCGAACCTCAGAGGTTTTATTTCTTCTCCATGGATTTTAATTCTTAATCCGAATTTTTTTTTCCTTCACTACTTGCTCAATATACAGATTGAATAACATGGGGGAGAGGCTACAACCCTGTCTCACTCCCTTCCCAACCACTGCTTCCCTTTGATGCCCCTCGACTCTTATAACTGCCATCTGGTTTCTGTACAAATTGTAAATAGCTTTTCGCTCCCTGTGTTTTACCCCTGCCATCTTCAGACTTTGAAAGAGAGTATTCCAGTCATCATTGTCAAAAGCTTTCTCTAAGTCTCAAATGCTAGAAACGTAGGTTTGCCTTTCCTTAATCTGTTTTCTAAGATAAGTCGTAGGGTCAATATTGCCTCACGTGTTCCAACAATTCTACGGAATCCAAACTTATCTTCCCCGAGGTCAGCTTCTAGGAGCTTTTCCATTTGACTGTAAAGAATTTGTGTTAGTATTTTGCAGCCGTGACTTATTAAACTGATAGTTCGGTAATTTTCACATCTGTCAACACCTGCTTTCTTTGGGTTGGAATTATTATATTCTTCTTGACGTCTGAGGGTATTTCGCCTGTCTCATACATCTTGCTCACCAGATGGTAGAGTTTTGTCAGGACTGGCTCTCCCAAGGCTGTCAGTAGTTCTAATGGAATGTTGTCTACTCCCGGGGCCTTGTTTCGACTCAGGTCTTCCAGTCCTCTGTCAAACAGTTCACGCAGTATCTTGTGTCCCATTCCATCTTCATCTACATTCTCTTCCATTTCCATAATATTGTGCTCAAATACATCGCCCTTGTATAGACCCTCTATATACTCCTTCCACCTTTCTGCTTTCCCTTCTTTGCTTAGAACTGGGTTTCCATCTAAGCTCTTGATATTCGTACAAGTGGTACTCTTATCTCCAAAGGTCTATTTAATTTTCCTGTAGGCAGTATCTATCTTACCGCTAGTGATATGCGCCTCTACGTCGTTACATTTGTCCTCTAGCCATCCCTGCTTAGCCGTTTTGCACTTCCTGTCGATCTCATTTTTGAGACGTTTGTATTTCTTTCTGTCTGCTTCATTTACTGCATTTTTATATTTTCTCCTCTGGTCGGTATACTAATGTGTTAATCTGGAGCCGATTTACTTTGCTACAAATCTGGCACTGTACAGCATCTTCGCTACATCTGCGGTGCTAATATCGATCAAATTGAGTAAGCAGTCGTCAATAACAACATCGTAATTACGCCTTCCTCACTTGTTTCAGCTTATCTGCCCACGTCTCATTCCTAATCCATTACATACGGAAACATTTATAGACGTCTTTCTTGCGTTTACAGCGCCAGATTTGCACCTGGTAGCCAAAATTGGTACTAATTTTTTTCGAGCTTAAATTGGTTCCGCCTTATCGCATTAGAATACCTGCCAAGTGTGGCTGTCACACGATAATTACAGACAACACTGGACACCTGCGAGTGGCTGCACTGTCTTTATAGCCATCCGGTATGTGTTGGTAATCTGCCGGGGTGAGTTACCTATGATTACATAGTGACGAGTGTGTGAGGGGGATTAATCGCGTCCCATTCGTCTTCCCTTGTTTGTTATGTGCTGCGTGAAACACACGTGTTTCGGCACGGATCCGGCCGGACGCCATCTGGAAATCGTCCGTGTAGTTAAAACTTCAGGCTGGCGTCATGGTCCATGAGTTGAAGTTTGTTTCTCCAACCTCCGTAAAAACTGTGTACCCTTGTACGTCTGCACGTGATAATAATGTCTCGCTGGCTCCGTTTCTCTTTGAAGATGGGTCTGGACTTCGTCGCTGCGATCTACCTGTTTGCATTGCCTGCGTGGAGCGTTGCGATGTCGGGGGAGAAGCACATTATGTTTTATTTCTTATGTGATAGAAGTCTTTTTATATACTCGCGCCATAAAACAAAAACGTACATGTGATTCACGAAGTATAAAGTAAATAAATTCAGAAGCAAAAAAAATTCTGCAAAATGTTCAAATAGTAATTGGTCAAATAGAAAACAGTAATAAAAATTCAAGAAATTGGGAGAAAACGTACCTGAAAATATTTTAGAAAAAGTACTAGAGCTGAAGCTCCACGAGCTATAAAGGACTTGGGCTATCACGAAGAATGTTTACAGTAAAGTAGGCTTATCTGAAAACAATATTAAATAGAAAGACACTTCCTAATGTTCTGCAAAATTATACCTATTCGGTCACGAACCGGATATAGGGTTCTTAGCTCATCTCCAGTGACAACTGAATGTCGCAAATACAAATAAAAATGATGTGAAAAATACAGAGGACTTAGTTTTTTTTTAAAAAAAGGGGAGAGGAACGAAGTTTTTATGTGGAGAAACATTTAATAGTTGATGAGAAATAAGATGAATTTACCATATGACTGTAACGAAAACAAAATTTAACAAAAAAGAAATTGAGTCCGATCATGTAATAATAAACTACATTACTGGCCATTAAAATTGCTACTCGAAGAAGAAATGCAGATGAGAAACGGGTATTCATTGGACAAAGATATTACACTAGAACTGACATGTGATTACATTTTCAGGCAATTTGGGTGCATAGATCCTGAGAAATCAGTACCCAGAACAACCACCTCTGGCCGTAATAACTGCCGTGATACGCCTGGATGGCGTCTACAGGTACAGCTGCCCATGCAGCTTCAACGATACCACAGTTCATCAAGTGTAGTGACTGGCGTATTGTGACGAGCCAGTTGCTCGGCCACTATTGATCAGACGTTTTCAATTCGTGAGACATCTGGAGAATGTGCTGGCCGGGATAGCAGTCGAACATTTTCTGTATCCAGAAATCCCCGTACAGGACCTGCAACATGCGGTCGTGCATTATCCTGCTGAAATGTAGTGTTTCACAGAGATCGAACAAAGGGTAGAGCAACGGATCGTAACGAATGTGAAATGTAACGTCCACTGTTCAAAGTGCCGTCAATATGAAGAGGAGGTGACCGAGACGTGTAAACAATGGCACCCCATACCATCACGCCGGGTGATACGCCAGTATGGCGATGAATAATACACACTTCCAATGTGCGTTCACCGCGATATCGCCAAACACGGATGCGACCATCATGATGGTGTAAACAGAACCCTGATTCACCCGAAAAAATGACCGTTTACAGTTCGTGCACCCAGGTTCGTCGTTGAGTACACCATTGCAGGCGCTCCTGTCTGTGATGCAGCTGGTAGTCCATGCTGCTGCAAACGTCGTCGAACTGTTCGTGCAGATGGTTGTTGTCTTGCAGACGTCCCCATCTGTTGACTCAAGGATCGATACGTGGCTACTCGATCCGTTACAGCCACGTGGATAAGATGCCTGTCATCTCGACTGCTAGTGATACGAGGTCGTTGGGATCCAGCACGGCGTTCCGTATTACCCTCCTGAACCCACCGATTCCATATTCTGCTAACAGTCATTGGATCTCGACCAAAGCGAGCAGCAATGTCACGATACGATAAACCGCAATCGCGATAGGCTACAATGCGACCTTTATCAAAGTCGGAAACGTGATGGTACGCATTTCTCCTCCTCACACGAGGCATCACAACAACGTTTCACCAGGCAACGTGTAATGTCTCTTGCAGCGGTCTCTCCGCGATATTTTCAGAAATTTTATAAATTATATAACTCAGTACATATCTCGAAATATTTCTTCTTATCTTACCGATTCCTAAACTCTAATATGCGATGATTATCAATGCAAAGTAGTTTCAAGCCCTATTATCCCTTGGAGCGTGCATTTACTCCATGGAATAGCGTCTCTGCTATCTATGTTTTCTCGTATGAAAAGAATGATTCAGATCTTGCCGATTAGCTGGGAAAGAACGAAGATGTATATGTATGTATTGTTGAGCTAGTCGCCATCTTGATGAGATTCTGTAGGAGAAGGAATTTAATACATGAACTAAACTAAAGTTAGTGTGTTCGCGTATTATTTAACTGATTATTATTGATAGTGTCTGCTTACTACGCTGTGTTGCACGGGATCAGTGGGGAACGTCTGATTTACACTGGACGAACCTGCCGTTTTGTACGCTCGAGATATCCAGTTCATTACTTTCAATAAATGGGCTAACACGGTCTTACAAGCAGATCTCCGGTCTTCCCCATGTGATCACCGAAAGATAATAATTATTACAAATGTTTTCAGGAGATCGACTGACAATTTTCGGCGCACCGAGACTTCGAAATTGCTTCACTGCCTTATGGAATTTAAGTTAAGCTCTATTTAATCAGGATAGAACAGTATTGAACTGTGTGAATGTGATAAGCCTGCTTTGTGAATGAAAATTCCCTTAATATATGCATGTTTTTTACTATCCTAATCAGTGAAGCTAAATCAGGCCGGTGTGAGAGGTTTCTAAATTTCAGATCGCACAAAAAATATTAAAAACGCCGTCAACTGCTGTCTGTGAATGAGAAATTGGTTGGAAACTTTCCTCATGTCAGCACGTTGTAGGTGTCACCAACCTTGTGTGAATGCTCAGAAAAGCTAATCATTTTCGTATCACATCATCTTCTTCCTGTCCGTTAAATTTCGCGTCTGTAGCATGTCATCTTCGTGGTGTAACAGTTTTAATGGCCAATAGTGTATATTCCAAATGGTGGTCGAGTGTCACCACTACCAACAAAGACGTCCAGTTGAGTAGCGAGGCCTGATTGTGATCGACCACTCACCTCGAGTGAGAGTGTCCGCACGTTCCAACATTGCAGAAATGACAGCTGTGTGCGGGCGGCCGGATCGCGGGATGTCTGACGGGTTTGCGCGACCTTGGCTGCGATTGTGACACGCCTCGCCCAAACGACTCACCGTGCTTTTGTTCATTGCCAGGCCCTCGTAGACATTCTGCAAGTGACCATGAATAGTTGCACTGGACACTAATTGTTGGTTTTGTATTCACAACAAATACCAAAAAATTTTTATTTTCTAATAATGTGTATTCTAAATAATTCTAATTATTGTCTTACATGGTACTGACAAACCATAAAATATGATTTGTTACGTTAAAGAACAGTTTTACAAAACAAAAAGTCAAAAGACCCGTTTGACAACTCCAAAGACAATACCAAAACTAAAGATCGTAAGTGTGTTGCATCTTAGTCCAGAATGTTTGGTTCGTAAGAACACAAGCTCCTTGTAAACAATAGCCAGTAGTTATCTGAAGATGGCCTAATAAGCCGAAAACTGGTTCATACGAATAAAAATCAGGAGTACAAAGAACCGCCTAAGTGTTATGCAACCCTCAACAGGGAAATGTTGTATCAAGAAGCTACGGAAGTATACATAAATAATATCTAGTTTAAAGTTTATTGCACCTCCAGCGTCACACATTTAGACCCAACCACTATCATCAATATACAGAAAAACAAAAGGATGTCTATTTTAACAGAAATATTGTACAATATCTTTTGAAACACAAGTAATGTTGGAACATAAAACCCAATTCAAAAGTAATAGCGGTGTGCATAACTATAATACTAGGAGAAAGGATGATCTTCACTATTGAAGATTAAATCTAACTTTGGCACAGAAAGGGGTGAATTATACTGGCACTAAAGTCTTTGGTCACTTACCAAATAGTATCAAAAGTCTGACAGATAACCAACAAGTATTTAAGAAGAAATTAAAAGAATTTCTGAATAACAACTCCTTCTACTCCATAGAGGAGTTTTTAGATATAAATTAAGAAAAAAAGAAAAATAAAACAAAAAAATAAAAAAATAAAAAAACACAAAAAATAAAAAAGTTGCTATATTAACTTAAGCATGTTGTTAAATTAACTTAATTATGTCATGTAGTGGAAAATTTGACTCGTTCCACATCATTACGAAATATCGTATTCATGATCCATGGAACTAGTATTAATCTAATCTAATCTAATCTAATCTGTCACCCATTAAAACACAAAGGTTTACATTTACAACGTAATGAAATGTAGGATCAAAAATGGTCAGTTCGTAACTGCAGAAACACGCACACTTGATGTTTGTCGATTACAGTGGTGCAAACCACGAATGTGAAACTGTGGTTTCAGTAAACCATACGTATTTTATGGCGTAGACTCCGAATATGCAATAGAAATTGAAAGGTTCCCATTTTAAAATACAAAATTGACTCCGCCCCCGCATGAGAGGTGGTTAGCAGGTACCCAGCTGTAGCGCAAACAGATGTCGCCTTTACTAATATTGAATTTTCACTTAGAAAACTTTATCCGTACGATGCGTTGTTACCGAGATAGATGGTTGTCTCAAGTTAAAACACGCTGTATATATGGTACCACGTAGGTCTCATTTCCAATCAAACCCTTTGAAGCTGGATTTATTCACAGTGGATATCAGGTCGTGGTCGTAAAGATCAGTGTTAAAACCACTGCTCAACCGTGTACTTACAGTGCAAGCCGACATTTTAGTTTTCTGAAGATAGTTTTTTGTGGAAAAAGTTACGACAAACTACGCTGTTATGTGGAAAGGTACTTCGGCCCCACTAAGTGCATTGTGATGTTCCAGCTCCGAATAATTATATCCACTTTCTCAGCAAACGCAAGATTCCTTATCCAATTTCTTTACATATGTTGGCCGTGCAGTATAAAATGTGACGTGAGTGTGCCTCCCACCTCCTTGAATGCGACTTGTCCTTGCTCTCTCTAAATGTAGCGACCCGTAGTTGCCTTCACTTCACGGTAATCGCTGTTAGTGTACGTGCTTCCAAGTTTAGCTCTGATCGTGAACACACATTTGAATGTATATATGGAGGGCACTGGCAGCACACACAACTTTTTTAATGTAAGCTGGAACTGTGTCCTATTTGCCAAGATTCAAATAGCCCTTTTCTGTGGCGTAAAAATTTCATTTAATATCTAACATTTTGCGTGGTGTCTGTTTGTCTCCCTACCACTTTCGCGCAACGACACTGAGCGTGTTTTTTAGGGAATTGGCTAGTTTGAACCTGGGACCTGTTGCTGGTAAGGAGACGCCAGACCACACATGACATGTAGAGTTCAGTGAGGCTAGCGATGATATAAGCAAATACTTAATGATTCCAGCGTCAGCTCTACTGCACTCCCTGTAAACGAATCTTAATAAATTTAGTGGAAGGGGTTCAAGGCTTTCCTATTTGTAGTTAGCTGGTAAAATAACGTCGGAAAAACAGCCAAGTTTACCACTGGAATTTTTATTCTACTCACAAAACATTTTTTATAAATTGCACTATTGGTAAAAGGAAATATTTTAATACAGGATGATAAAAACCAACTGCGTTCAACAAAAATGTGAACGAATATTCCCTGAATGGGTTTCCAAGTTCTACAGTGGATCGAAGGATGACCTATGCCATATCACATCTATAATGTAGGTTTAAGTTAAGTTTCATGAAAGAGAAAACTATCAAAATGGTCTCCAGTGACCCTCAATTATCTTTAATTACTTATCTAACTTGTCATAAATTACAGTGGCTGATGTGGCTTCTCAATAACTATATAACAGAAAAATCATCGCGTTTCAGATTTTTACTTCAAGTGGCAAATGTGAACACCATGAGCTTTAATTGACGATCGACGCTAGCATTACGCAAAAAGGGGGTGTAACAGATGAGACTTCTGCAGTTCTGAGTGAAGCCTTATGCGCTGTTATGCGGCATCGCGTGCGTTCATTACCTTGTCTGTGTTCGTCAGGGGGCGGCGGGCAGCACAGCTCCGCTCACCTCGCCGTCTCGGAAGTAACTCTCCTCCTAACTTCTCCTTACTACAATTTACCGAAATGTGTTTTCAACTGACCAGTCAGGGTCTCAATGTTAACCTTAAGCTCCGCCTACAAAAATTCTGTCTATCCAATGAGAAACGTTATACTTTTCGTGGTGGGGAAACGTTTTTAATGTTTGCAACGTAACAGAGATGCGTATACTCTCACGCTAAAACTTGCAGCTGGTGTGGCCCTTTTAGTGTTATCGTAAGATCTGTACTGTTCTTCTGGAGGGCTCTGTCTTTTAACATGGGCTGGGGGGTGGTCTTGGCGGTCGGCGGGCGATGTGGGTGTCCCTTATCGTAGGGCCTTCTAGACTACACGGCTCTGCTCTCGGCTTCTGTTCTCGTTTCTCCCCTCGGAACTGTGTCTGTTTCACGGTGGGAAGGTATGACATGCATTTAAGCGTTCTTGTGTTAGTATGTGGTATTTCATTTGCTCACTCGTTGATCGTATTACTTTGGTTAATTTAATGTCAGGGTTTATTCGGCGCTATGTGACACACTGCCGGATTTGCTATCATGTCAGGGTTTTCATGGAAGGTGTTGAATTTGCCTGACACCTTACAAATCGAATATCATGTTTACTACGAAATTCTATTCTGTAAGCTACAATGGACTGGAAGTAACCAAAGCTAGCCTTTCTAGCACCGTCGAAGGTGAAAACTTTTTAAATTGTAGAGCAAAAGTTTCCGAATTGTGTCTGTGGGAGTGTTTCGTTATAAGGCTGAAAGTTTGCTACGGCAAGCTTACCGGAATGTTGTGTGGAGCGGTATGTAACTATTGTCATTGTCGGTACGGCTGCTTTGTTGTGGTTGGACAGTGTTTCAATAGCTGTACAAAAATAATCGGCAGGTACAGGATGAGCGTGCTAGATTAGTGATGTATAAGCAAATATGGTTACCAATGGTGGTAGAGTTCGTGTTTTGTAAAGTGTTTTAATTACGTGGGGTAATAACAGCGGAGTATTAGTATAATACTGGTAGATTAATGTATAACAACGTATAGACCACTTGTCATTTAGCAGATCAGCGCAAGTGCAAAATGTGGAGTAGGCAGGACGTTTCGAAATGTCGTTAATTCACTGACAGTATGGTAAATACGAGGAATTTACCTACGACAACCAACATGTTTTAAAAGTTCTAATATTTTACGATGTGACCTGAATATAGCAGATGATAAGGTTGGAAGAGATTAGTCAGGAAGACTCAATACCCAAAGAAGTGGTACACGGAAGTACTAAAGGAATGATGAGATACTCTTGAAGTTCTCTAAGGCTATAGATACTGTTATAATGAATAGCTCAGTAGGCAGTTCAATTGAAGAGGGGTGGGCGTAGGACAATCACAGTAGTTGGAAAGAAAGACATAGGTACAAGAAAGGTAAATGCGAAGGAACCATGGATAACAGAAGAAATACTTCAGTTGATCGACGAAAGTAGGAAGTGCAAAAATGTTCAGGGAAATTCAGGAATAGAGAAATACAAATCGCTAAGGAATGAAATAAATAGGAAGTGCAGGGAAGCTAAGACGGAATGGCTGCATAAAAAATGTAAATCGAAAAAAGAAATGATTGTCTGAAGGACTGAGTCAGCATTTAGGAAAGTCAAAACAATCTTCGGCAAAATTAAAAGCAATGGTGGTAACATTAAGAATGAAACAGGAATTCCGCTGTTAAATGCAGAGGAGACAGCGGATAGGTGGAAAGAGTACATTGAAAGTCTCTGTGAGAGGGAATATTCGCCTGTTGCAATAGAAGAAGAAACAGGAGACGATTTAGAAAAGGTGGGAGATCCAGGATTAGGATCAGAATTTAAGAGAGCTTTGAAGAACTTAAGGTCACATAAGGCAGGAAGGATAGATAACATTGGGGGAAGTGTCAACAAACAAACAACTCACGTTGGACTGTAGAATATATGAGTCTGGCGACATACCATCTGACTTTCGGAGAAATATCATCCACACAATTCCGAAGACTGCAAAAGCTGACAAGTGCGAGAATTATCGCACAATCAGCTTAACAGCACATGATCAAATTTGCTGACAGGAATAATATACAGTAGAATGGAAAATAAAACTGAGGATGTGTGAGATTACGATCAGTTTGGATTTAGGAAAGGTAAAGGCACCAGACAGGCAATCCTGATGTTGCGGTTGATAATGGAAGGAAGACTAACGAAAAATCAAGACCAGTTCATAGGATTTGTTGATCTGGAAAAGGTGTTCGGCAATGTAAAATGATGCAAGATGTTCGAAATTCTGAGAAAAATAGGGGTGAGCTATAGGGAGAGACGGATAACATATTGTATGTACTAGACCAAAGAGAGAATAATAAGAGTGGACGACCAAGAACGAAGTGCTCAGATTAAAAAGTGTGTAAGACAAGGTTCTAGTCTTTCGCCCCTACTGTTCAATCTGTACATCGAAGAAGCAATGACGGAAATAAAAGAAAGATTTAGGAGTGGAATTAAAATTCAAGGTGAAAGGATATCAATGATACGATTCGCTGATGACATTGTAATCCTGAGTGAAAGGGAAGAAGAATTACATGATTTGCTGAATGGAATGGACAATCTAATGAGTACAGGATATGGATTTAGAATAAATCTAAGGAAGGTGAAAGTAATGAGAAGTGGCAGAAATGAGAACAACAACAAACTTAACATCAGGATTGATGATTACGTAGTAGATGAAGTACAGGAATTCTGCTACCTAGGCAGCAAAATTACCAATGACGGACGGAGCAAGAAGGACGGCAGAAGCAGACTAGCACTGGCAAAAAGGGCATTCCTGGCCAAGAGAAGTTTGCTAGTTTCCAACATAGGCCTTAATTTGAGGAAGAAATTTGTGAGAATATACGTGTCGAGCACAGCATTGTATGACAGTGAAACATGGACTGTGCGAAAACCGGAACGTAAGAGAATCGAAACATTTGAGACGTGGTGTTACAGATGAATGTTGAAAATTAGGTGCCGGCCGCGGTTCTAGGCTTTGCAGTCTGGAGCCGAACGACCGCTGCGGTCGCAGGTTCGAATCCTGCCTCGGGCATGGACGTGTGTGATGTCCTTAGGCTAGTTAGGTTCAAGTAGTTCTAAGTGTAGGGGACTGATGACCTCAGATGTTAAGTCACATAGTGCTCAGAGCCAGATGAACCATTTTTTGAAAATTAGGTGGACTGACAAGCAAAGGAATGAGGAGGTTCTGCGCAGAATCGGAGAGGAAACGAATATGTGGAAAACACTGATAAGGAGAAGGGACAGGATGATTGGACATCTGCTAAGACATGAGGGAATGACTTCCATGGTACTAGAGGGAGTTCTAGAGGGCAAAAACTGTAGAGGAAGACAGAGATTGGAACACATCTAGCAAGTAATTGAAGATGTAGGCTGCAAGTGCTACTCTGAGATGAGGAGGTTGGCGCAGAATTCGTCGTGGGCCGTGGGCCGCATCAAACCAGTTAGAAGACTGATGACTAAAAAAAGGTTTGAATGTTTCAAGATCTTAAATTTTGCGATGTGAGCTGATCGCATTACACGATATGGTTCTAGGATGAAAAACTGTAGTAAATGAATGTAATATAAAAGAAAATAAGAAAACGGCATCTGGCTATGTCGGTAGTTAATGACAGACGTTGGTTTTGGGCACGCCGTAAAGTGACGCTGCTTTAGTTTTATTATAAAGTCACCAACTTATCGACCGACCGATCGACGAATTTCGTGTCGACCCCCGAGCGACTATACTCAGCGACTACGGCGTCGCCCCGTTGCGATTTGTTTACCGTTAGTTCGTTGTTAATGTTCTACAGGGTCCCGCATAGTTTTACACGGAATCAGATATGGGAGTTTGCCCTGTCTGTTTTAGAGGCAAAAAGAAGAAAAAATCCCGGAGAAAACTATGGACAAAGAAGTGGCTAATGCAAGGAAAGAAATTCACTCACGTTCTGTTACTTAAGTACCTCGGAGCCGATGATTTTGGTAATTATCTAAGAATGAATGAATCATGCATTCCGGAGCTGCTGAACGAAAAAAAAATACATTCACGAGAGAGGCTCTTAGCTTCATTACCATTTCTAGCCACTGAAAGACGTTCAGTGGATCTAAAAAATGGTTCAAATGGCTCTGAACACTATTTGAAATAACATCTGAGGTGATCAGTCCCCTAAACTTAGAACTACTTAAACCTAGCTAACCTAAGGACATCACACACATCCATGACCGAGGCTGGATTCGAACCTGCGACCGCAGCAGCAGCGCGGTTCCGGACTGAAGCACCTAGAACCGCTCGGCCACAGCTGCCGGCTAAGTGGATCTCAAATTCAGTGCTGTTGTATCCCCACAATTGTTATCTAAAATGATTCTTGAACCTGCACGTGATTTGTAATTGACTGAAGAAATATATCGTCCAGAGAAATAAACAAAACAAAAGATGTTTCTGTAAACGTTATTTATTTGTGTATGTAGCATAGATTATGACCTGTAAGTTTAAGAAACTCATTTTAATTCGAAGACTACACACATCATCTAATAATCACAACAGATACGTAAGGAATGAAGCATTTAGCAACTGTTAGAACAGAAAAAAGAATCCCATATTTTGCTCTATACAGCAGAGGGCTTGGATTTACGTTGAACTTAAAACAAAACGAAAATACAGAAGGTCGACATACTTTTATCTTCTTTATTTGCCACACGAATCCATAAAGGATTCGTTAAAGAAAGTTAAAAAAGTGCTTCATTTCTTGCATCTGTATTGCTATACTCATCGCACGACGTGTCCCACAAACATCTGCAGTCTTCAGATATCTCCCACAAAGTCTGGGCTCAACGTTTCGTCCGCCTCAGACCTTGTTATGTATGTTAGAACAGTATTTAATCCTGGTCGCAGTGACAAACGACTAACTTTTGTCGGGCGGTTGACACGACAGAGCTACACAAGGCAGGACTTGTTGGGTGGAGTCCACCCCTCCCCCCCCTCCATCCCCGCTCCCCCCCCCCCCCTCCCACCAACGTTTCACACGGTTGGGTAGTCCTACCCACCCAACATCCCGACAAGGAAAGTTCATCGGTCGATCGGTCAATACGCCTCCATTATGTTGGAACTTCATAAACACTCCCCTACTAATGAAATAGTCTTACCATTTCGGTATGACAGTAATTGAGTGGACACCAGTCCGTCTGAGATAAGATAAATTTTGTTCAAATGTAACATTTTTTTTGGGTCACTATACATTTCCAAATTTACTGTATCAGTTGTATTTAGTTGGCAATTTTAGAATCTTGCTCCCTCTTGGATGAATCGCTGCCGAAGCCCATGCGTGTACTGTTTCTTTCTTCAGACTTGCCGAATCATTCGTATTAATGACATGCTTAGCATTTTGTCTCCTCTTGAATACATGTCTGCTGATAGCCATTACACGTGTATAGGAGACTAAAGGTTGTGCTTGTCGTTGGTTGTGTTTGTGGCACACGATACTGTGAGAAAGGATTACCATCTCTGGCTAAAAGAAAAGCGTTAATTTTTTTAGCGGTGTGTACATCATCAAATCATTATCTCAAGTACTTTAAAAATGGACACACAGACTGGACCGCAAAAACATTTATTTTGATGGTAACCGGTTTCCGTCGGTTTTTGGCCATCCTCATAACCTCATACCACGTGGTAGGCGGTAGCGGTGAATGGAGTGGGTGTTGTAACTTCACGGACGTCATCTGGAGTAACATTCACTCCATTCATCGCTACACCTTCATGTTATGAGGGCCTGAGGACGGTTAAAAACTGACTGAAACCGGTTATCATCAAAATAAATTAATGGAAATATTGAGAAACCCCACACGCCCAAAACATTAAACCTTTCAGGATGTACCAAAAAAAACATATCAGGGCTTAAAATTATGCTGAAATTCTTGCTTTCTTCTCATTTTTCGTTAAAATGAATGTAGAAGGAAGAATGCCGATGGACTGTGGACAATCGTGAAACTTCCTGGCAGATTAAAACTGTGTGCCGGACCGAGACTCGAACTCCGGACCTTTGCCTTTCGCGGGCAAGTGCTCTCTACCAACTGAGCTACCCAAGTACGACTCACGCCCCGTCTGCACAGCTTTACTTCTGCCAGTATCTCGTCTCCTACCTTCCAAACTTTACAGAAGCTCTCCTGCGAACCCTGCATAACTGGCACTCCTGAAAGAAAGGATATTGCGGAGACATGGCTTAACCACAGCCTGGGGGATGTTTCCAGAATGAGATTTTCACTCTGCAGCGGAGTGTGCGCTGATATGAAACTTCCTGCCGGACCGAGACTAGAACTCGAGACCTTCTGTAGACAATCGTAATAAGATTACTTGACGTTAAGTTAAAATTTATTTGGTGAACACGTGGGTTTTCTCAATATTTTTTAATAATCATAAATCATTACTTAACTCAAACATTATTGTCGATATGGACAAAAATCAAACAAATTATGCCTATTATCCATTCTCTTTGGAATTGTACCCCACACATGCTTCATCTGTGGCACACAGTGGCCAGTTGTATGTGTCAGTATAGAGGTTCTGGATGATTTCTTATTTTGGTAGTAATGATAGAAATCACTTTAGGCCCTGCGTTTGCTTCTCATTTATAGACACATGTCGAAAATTTTGTTTAAAACAACTCTCTCTCAAATTCTGAAGGTGGCAGGGGTAAAATATAGGGAGCGAAAGGCTTTTTACAATTTGTACAGAAACCAGATGGCAGTTATAAGAGTCGAGGGGAATGAAAGGGAAGCAGTGGTTGGGAAGGGAGTGAGACAGGATTGTAGCCTGTCCCCGATGTTATTCAATCTGTATATTGAGCAAGAAATAAAGGAAACAAAAGAAAAGTTCGGAGCAGGTATTAAAATCCATAGAGAAGAAATAAAAACTTTGAGGTTCGCCGATGACATTGTAATTCTGTCAGAGGCAGTAAAGGACTTGGAAGAGCAGTTGAACGGAATGGACAGTGCCTTGAAAGGAGGATATAAGATGAACATCAACAAAAGCAAAACGAGGATAATGGAATGTAGTCGAATTAAATCGGGCGATGCTGAGGGAATTAGATTAGGAAATGAGACACTTAAAGTAGTAAAGGAGTTTTGCTATTTGGGAAGCAAAATAACTGATGATGGTCGAAGTAGAGAGGATATAAAATGTAGACTGGCAATGGCAAGGAAAGCGTTTCTGAAGAACAGAAATTTGTTAACATCGAGTATAGATTTAAGTGTCAGGAAGTCGTTTCTGAAAGTATTTGTATGGAGTGTAGCCAAGTATGGAAGTGAAACATGGACGATAAATAGTTTAGACAAGAAGAGAATAGAAGCTTTTGAACTGCGGTGCTACAGAAGAATGCTGAAGATTAGATGGGTAGATCACATAACTAATAAGGAGGTATTGAATAGAATTGGGGAGAAGAGGAGCTTCTGGCACAACTTGACTAGAAGAAGGGATCGGTTGGTAGGACATGTTCTGACACATCGAGGGGTCACCAATTTAGTATTGGAGGGCAGCGTGGAGGGTAAAAATCGTAGAGGGAGGCCAAGAGATGAATACACTAAGGAGATTCAGAAGGATGTAGGCTGCAGTAGGTACTGGGAGATGAAGAAGCTTGCACAGGACAAAGTAGCATGGAGAGCCGCATCAAACCAGTCTCAGGTCTGAAGACCACAACAACAACAACAACAACAACAGTGAAAACACCCATGTCTTTCGTATATGTTAATTTTGTCAAAAACTGCATAGGTTACTTAATGTTACTTGTCAAATGTTTTTGATGTTGATGCTGTTTAAAATTGGACACAAAGTACTTTATTATGCCAGATAGCTGTTCTCGACGAGAAACCTGAAGGAAAAATTGTCATGTGTAAAGAGTTTTCAAATCCAAAAGGATTTTCTTTGTACCTTGATTTACTGCGCCACTCGCTCAACGCACAGGCAGATTTTTAATGAGTTTTACTGCTGAGCTGGTGGTCATGGTTTTCCCTTAATAACTGTTAAATCAGCTTATGCGAAAACGTACTTTGCGTGAGGTTAATTTTTTTTCTCGTTTTCGTGACGTGTTTGCAGGGACCGACGAGAAGCGGCCATTTGTACGTCCGGGCACGGCGAAATTAATGCAAACTGGGTCACGCACGCGCGCGCGTCGGCGGAGATAGAATTCGCGGCATTGGCTGTCTCCCGCAGAAGTGGCCAGTTCGTCGCTTCGCGGCCCCGCCGCTTCCAGCGCGCGGCAACAGATGGCAGCACCTCCGCGGCCGCCGTCAGATATGGCAGAGGCGTTGCTTGCCCAAACATGGAACAGTTTTCGCTGGCCAGGGCGGTTTGTCCGTCGCGCCGGATCGGAAAAGAAAAACAACAAATGCGGAGCATCGAACGGCTGCGAGCAGAGGACAGAAATTTAAAATGTGATTCGGTGGGCTGCTTCGCGCACGGAGAGAGAATGACGCGGTTCCAGTGCACGGAATCTGTGAGTCGGTGGAAAACAATGTGACAACGTTCCGTGTGAAATTCTTGTTGCTACGCTGATACGTATGTTCTTTGCGCTTGAGTGGCAATACAGTGAGAAACTAACAGTCGAGATGAAAGCGATGAGTGGTTTTGACAGCAGATGCAATGTGGGCATAGCGCAACGCATCCAAAAACCGGCACGTCTGACGCTGTGGAAGGTTAGACACACAATTTCATTATATTTAAATACTGCATGAATTAGTGTCTTGACTAACAATTGCTCTTTCCCTTATTTGACAGGCACTCCACAATTTTCGTGCCTCTATTTTCTCTCTAGTTTCTTTTAATTTTGAAATCTTGGAATCATTTTTTCCTGCAACGTTTCGTGTGTGTGTGTGTGTGTGTGTGTGTGTGTGTGTGTGTGTTGTAGGTAACATTTTCGCTTACAGAAATATTGTATGCTGGCTGTTGCCTTTACTGATTGTAAATGTAAATTTTCCTATGTACTGCGATTCGTTAGGCATTCGATGAACACCACCTTCAGCTACCGTATATGACATTAAATTTCTTACTCTGACAACATGGAGAAATATTTACCCTTCGTTTGCAAATATCTGCTGTGCAAATCCTCATTAGAAGTCATTAGCAGAGACAAAACCTCCAACAATTTACGCCGTTAAAACAATACAGCAGTAGCAATCGCGTGTTGGCTTGAGGCGAATAGGAGTAAAATATGAACGCTACATATTGTAATTTTAATTGTTTATGGTGTTGATACGAGGTAGAATCTACAAAAACATTAGACTTATTCGGCAGTACGGGGCGATTTATGCGGGACAGTGTAACTCGGCGCGTTATTGATCTCTGGGTGACCGTCCATTTTCACGCCGCGTTAACCGTGTTATGTGCTTGTTGTTATTTGAGCCATTGTCAGTCCGTGCACGAGATAATAACGGGCCAGACTAACTCAATAAGCAAGATTATAAACTGATTTTTTTTCCCCAAGACTGGAAACTGTAGATCATCGTAACAGTAGTTGCTTAATTACTTTTTTGTAGTATGTCTTATTCTACACCATTTCTTGCTCATAGACTACATAAATTTGTGTCCACAATCCTGGGATAAGTGGTCAGTAGTGCTATAAAATACTTTTCTCCGTTGGACTTGACTGAAGAGAGAAACGACGTACATGTTAGTCGTTTCATATTGTGAAAAGGAAGGACGTAGAAGTCTTGCTGTTTAGTGACTTAAGAAAACTTCACTAAACTACATTACGTTACCTATTCGTAGTAGCAGGTAAAAGTTACGTAGTTGAGCCTCGTTCCATATTTCGTTGTTTCTGTATGATGTATGCACATAATCCCCAATACTCGTCGGTGAATTGCATGTGATGTAACATACGTTTTGTGAATTAACTTGGCAGTTTGTCTTAAGGATGAAAAGAGCGTTATATAAAGATTAAGTTACCCTACAGACCAATCTTACCACAGCCTTTATTTGGCATTTAGAGTCGTTGCCTTCGCCAACTCATCAAAATGTCGCCTTTCAGTTTAACTTAGAAATCGGGCTTCGCTTTACAGATTAATCTGGCGCCACAATCATTTTTAATTTTTTTTTTAATTTGGGGGGGGGGGGGGGGTGTCGGGGTCCAAATAAAGATGCGTGAATTCATTTACACTTGAGAGGTAAGAAACATACCTGACTTAAGGCCCCAATTTTATTACCACAACCACAGTTATTCCATAGGGAAAGCAGTCAAAGTATAGAGATTTGGTGGAATGGAAACAAATTGCAAGACGCTCGTAAAATCTGAGCAGGCATACTTTTGTATATTCTTATCAGCATCTGGGATGGACGAGATTGCTGATTGCACGACAGTTCTTGCATGTAAGAGCTATGATGAAAAAGTAATTTTCTTAAAGAATCTTTATTTCTTCATCACCTTCGTCCGCTTCAAAGAAATCCTCAAGATATAATACACAGTGTGCCAGTGCTTTTTCCAATCTTAGAAGCATTCCTGGAACTCGTGTTTCGTTATGGTGTTGAGCTCCTTCCACGATTCCCTTTTTATCTCAACTGTGGTGGCAAAGCGACGTTCTTTCGTGATTTTCAGCCTCGGTATAGAAAGAATTCGCAGGGGGGGCTATCTATGTCCGACGAATACGGTAGCTACGGCAACGTAACCGTTTTGTTTTTTGCCAAAAACTCGTAAGCAAGCATTGAGATCTCAGCAGAAGAGCATTATCGTGTAATTTCCACTCCTGGTTTTGCCAGTTCCGGTCGTTTCCTTCGGTATACTTAACGCAAACGGCGCCTAACAGGTAATGAAAACAGTGAGATCCTTTACATCTGATCCAACTTTTCGAACTTCTTTCGGTCTAGGCTCTTCAGTCAGTTCCCATTGGGACGATTGAGCCCTGATTTTGACGTCATACCCGTATTCCAAGTTCTGTCACCTGTTATAACCTTCTTCAGAACTTCTGGATCGTCGTAGACTTCATTTAGCAATTCCTGAGCGCTATCTACGTGACGTTGTTTTTGGTCGGAATTCAACAAATTCGGAACCAACTTTGCTGCTACACGTTTCATGCGCATAACTTTAGAAAAATTGCTTGGCATGAGCCAAAGAATACGCCAACATCAGCAGCAACCTCTCTGATGGTGATTGGGCAATTTTTCAGAACCATTTCTAGTCGTCCCACATCATCAATAACTGATGTCCTATGGCGTCGCGGGTCGTCGTCGTCTTCAATTTCTTAACCTCTTCGAAACATTTATATCACTCGTAAACTCTATTTTTTACTCACAGTTAATTCGCCAAAAGCCACAGTTAACATATCGAATGCGATGTTGCACTTTACTCCCTTTTACATTCAAAATGTTATGCAAATACTTTGATCCATCTTTCTTCGAAAGCAAAAAAATTCGCGTTGCACTCGGAAACACGTGTAACCACCTCGACTGTCAGCAGTACACTAAATACTCAAAACAGCTGAAAATGCGAACATGTATGAGGAACATATGTACCAACAAGATAAAAAAATGAAACATGGACGTATAAACCCGGAAAAATGAAATTCCCTTTCACCTACCCTCGCTGTCCTCGTGATAGTGCATATGTTGTTTCGAAAATCCGACAGTAACTGTCAGTTCCTATAAATTGGCAAGTTGCATGCCAAGAATGCACTTTTGTTAAGCAGCCTTGTTTGTATACCCATCCACAACCCAAAACACCCATAGCTCAAAAACGGAGAGAAAGTGCACTAAAATACTGAACGAATAGTGATGTATAAAACAGCTGCTGCTATAGACATAGCAGAACGTGGAATATTCATTTATTTTTGTTTACTTTGTGATTCATTTAATTCTGGAAGATTAGGGTCATCAGGCACTTCATTTTATGTGACCGTACATTCGGCATATTTTACCTCATCTTCATTACAGATAAGCATAACTTACATCAAGCATTCAACATAAAACTACTACTATAATTCACAAAGAGAAAAAAATGAAACTTTAATGAGGTGTCTTGGTCGCATTGAACATAGCAGCGATCCAGAGCTCGACGTTAGGTAAAAAGCAGAGCAGTGTATGATTACAAGTATTTATTTTATTAAATAACCGCTTTCGATTGTATTGGTCATCTTCAGATCCATTTTTCTCATTTATCTTCGGGTTTTATGGTTCCTTCTCTGTCAGCCACTGTCAGACTTAAACCTTTTTCTCAGGGCCGGTAAGATTTCTCTAGTTGAAATTGGTCACATACTGATACATATGGTCAGTTGACGGTATAATAAACGTCAGATTCTATTACACCGTCAAGTGACTATATATATATATATATATATATATATATATATATATATATATACACTCCTGGAAATGGAAAAAAGAACACATTGACACCGGTGTGTCAGACCCACCATACTTGCTCCGGACACTGCGAGAGGGCTGTACAAGCAATGATCACACGCACGGCACAGCGGACACACCAGGAACCGCGGTGTTGGCCGTCGAATGGCGCTAGCTGCGCAGCATTTGTGCACCGCCGCCGTCAGTGTCAGCCAGTTTGCCGTGGCATACGGAGCTCCATCGCAGTCTTTAACACTGGTAGCATGCCGCGACAGCGTGGACGTGAACCGTATGTGCAGTTGACGGACTTTGAGCGAGGGCGTATAGTGGGCATGCGGGAGGCCGGGTGGACGTACCGCCGAATTGCTCAACACGTGGGGCGTGAGGTCTCCACAGTACATCGATGTTGTCGCCAGTGGTCGGCGGAAGGTGCACGTGCCCGTCGACCTGGGACCGGACCGCAGCGACGCACGGATGCACGCCAAGACCGTAGGATCCTACGCAGTGCCGTAGGGGACCGCACCGCCACTTCCCAGCAAATTAGGGACTCTGTTGCTCCTGGGGTATCGGCGAGGACCATTCGCAACCGTCTCCATGAAGCTGGGCTACGGTCCCGCACACCGTTAGGCCGTCTTCCGCTCACGCCCCAACATCGTGCAGCCCGCCTCCAGTGGTGTCGCGACAGGCGTGAATGGAGGGACGAATGGAGACGTGTCGTCTTCAGCGATGAGAGTCGCTTCTGCCTTGGTGCCAATGATGGTCGTATACGTGTTTGGCGCCGTGCAGGTGAGCGCCACAATCAGGACTGTATACGACCGAGGCACACAGGTCCAACACCCGGCATCATGGTGTGGGGAGCGATCTCCTACACTGGCTGTACACCACTGGTGATCGTCGAGGGGACACTGAATAGTGCACGGTACATCCAAACCGTCATCGAACCCATCGTTCTACCATTCCTAGACCGGCAAGGGAACTTGCTGTTCCAACAGGACAATGCACGTCCGCATGTATCCCGTGCCACCCAACGTGCTCTAGAAGGTGTAAGTCAACTACCCTGGCCAGCAAGATCTCCGGATCTGTCCCCCATTGAGCATGTTTGGGACTGGATGAAGCGTCGTCTCACGCGGTCTGCACGTCCAGCACGAACGCTGGTCCAACTGAGGCGCCAGGTGGAAATGGCGTGGCAAGCCGTTCCACAGGACTACATCCAGCATCTCTACGATCGTCTCCATGGGAGAATAGCAGCCTGCATTGCTGCGAAAGGTGGATATACACTGTACTAGTGCCGACATTGTGCATGCTCTGTTGCCTGTGTCTATGTGCCTGTGATTCTGTCAGTGTGATCATGTGATGTATCTGACCCCAGGAATGTGTCAATAAAGTTTCCCCTTCCTGGGACAATGAATTCACGGTGTTCTTATTTCAATTTCCAGGAGTGTATGTATATATATATATATATATATATATATAATCAGTGCATTTCTTGTGTACTTGACACGTTCCACATCATAACGGCTACCGTACCGTGGGATTGATCAATGGAGCACGCAGCAAACTAACTCATAAAGTCCTTCCTCAGAGCCGGCCGGGGTGACCGAGCGGTTCTAGGCGCTACAGTCTGGAGCCGCGCGACCGCCACGGTCACAGGTTCGAATCCTGCCTTGGGCATGGATGTGTGTAATGTCCTTAGGTTGGTTAGTTCTAAGTTCTATGGGACTGATGACCTCAGCAGTTGAGTCCCATAGTGCTCAGAGCCATTTTTCACCCTTCCTCCTATTAAGCCTTGATACCAGTAGACTTCTCTTGGCCAGGAGAGCCTTCTTGGAATGTGTTAGTCTGCTTTCTGTGCCATAACAACAAACAAGACAACGTATGGTTAATTCAAGCTAGAAAATGGAAGATCGCGCACTGATTGTGCGTTTATGACTGTAATTACGGTGCTTTTGATAATTACTCTCGTGAAGAACGTGGTAGTCCGAAGTTCTAAATGGCACAACGATTTGCTCGGGTTGCATTCCAAGGCCTTTTCCAACTGGTCTATTTTGTTTCCCGACTAAAATCGAGCAAAGAGCCGGAGTATAAACGTGACATCGTTAAACAGCTTCTTACGAAATAAAGTGGCGAGCAGCGCCTGCAGCAATAATTAGCGCCTGACTCTAAACACAATTAACTCTAATTTCCTGACCAGCACGTGGAACATGATGGGATAGGTTCCGTAACTGTGGTAATTACTGGGAATCACATAACAGCACCGTCTGCACTTTTTATTTTCCAGTAGTATGACCACCTTCAGCCACCAAGGCCATTCCCCAGTGGTTATCCGAGCAATATTGAAAAACTAGTTGCAGTGGAATAATTTGTATGAAAAACAAAGTAACAGAAAACATCGACCAAACAAATGTAGGAAAATAATCAACAACAGCAAAACAAGGATAATGGAATGTAGTCTAATTAAGTCGGGTGATGCTGAGGGAATTAGATTAGGAAATGAGGCACTTAAAGTAGTAAAGGAGTTTTGCTATTTGGGGAACAAAATAACTGATGATGGTCGAAGTAGAGAGGATATAGAATGTAGGCTGGCAATGGCAAGGAAAGCGTATCTGAAGAAGAGAAATTTGTTAACATCCAGTATTGATTTAAGTAACAGGAAGTCATTTGTGAAAGTATTTGTATGGAGTGTAGCCATGTATGGAAGTGAAACATAGACGATAAATAGTTTGGACAAGAAGAGAATAGAAGCTTTCGAAATGTGATGCTACAGAAGAATGCTGAAGATTAGATGGGTAGATCACATAACTAATGAGGAAGTATTGAATAGGATTGGGGAGAAGGGAAGTTTGTGGTGCAACTGGACCAGAAGAAGGGATCGGTTGGTAGGACATGTTCTGAGGCATCAAGGGATCACCAATTTAGTATTGGAGGGCAGCGTGGAGGGTAAAAATCGTAGAGGGAGACCAAGAGATGAATACACTAAGCAGATTCAGAAGGATGTAGGTTGCAGTAGGTACTGGGAGATGAAAAAGCTTGCACAGGATAGAGTAGCATGGAGAGTTGCATCAAACCAGTCTCAGGACTGAAGACCACAACAACAACAAACTCGTCCACAAACATAATCAAAACAGCATGTCTCACAACTCTCGATCCACTACTGGCCATCAAAATTGCTACACCACGAAGATGACGTGGTACAGACGCGAAATTTAACCGACAGGAAGAAGATGCTTTGATATGCAAATGATCAGCTTTTCAGAGCATTCACACAATGTTGGCGCCTGAAGCGACACCTACAACGTGCTGACATGAGGAAAGTTTCCAACCGATTTCTCATACACAAACAGCTGCTGACCGGCGTTGCCTGGTGAAACGTTGTTGTGATGCCTCGTGTAAGGAGGAGAAATGCGTACCATCAAGTTTCCGACTTTGATAAAGGTCGGATTGTAGCCTATCGCGATTGCGGTTTATCGTATCGCGAGATTGCTGCTCGCGTTGGTCGATATCCAATGACAGTTATCAGAATATGGAATCGGTGGGTTCAGGTGGGTAATACGGAACGCCCTGCCGGATGCCAACGGCCTCGTATCACTAGCAATCGAGATGACAGGCATCTTATCCGCATGTCTATAACGGATCGTGCAGCCACGTCTCGATCGCTGAGTCAACAGATGGAGACGTTTGCAAGACAACAACCATCTGCACTAACAGTTCGACGACGTTTGCAGCAGCATGGACTATCAGCTCGGAGACCATGGCTGCGGTTACCCTTGACGCTGCATCACAGACAGCAGCGCCTGCGATGGTGTACTGAACGACGAACCTGGGTGCACGAATGGCAAAACGTCATTTTTTCGGATGAATCCATGTTTTGTTTACGGCATAATCGTGGTCGCATCCGTGTTTGGCGACATCGCGATGAACGCACATTGGAAGCGTGTATTCGTCATCGCCATACTGGCTTATCACCCGGCGTGATGGTATGGGGTGCCATTGGTTACACGTCTCGGTCACCTCTTGTTTGCAGTGACGGCACTTAACAGTGGACGCTACATTTCAGATGTGTTACGACTCGTGGCTCTACCCTTCATTCGATCCCTGCGAAACCCTACATTTCAGCAGGATAATGCACGACCGCATGTTGCAGGTGCTGTACGGGCCTTTCTGGATACAGAAAATGTTCGACTGCTGCCCTGGCCAGCACATTCTCCAGATCTCTCACCAATTGAAAACGTCTGGTCAATGGTGGTCGAGCAACTGGCGCGTCACAATACGCCAGTCACTACTCTCGATGAACTGTGGTATCGTGTTGAAGCTACATGGGCAGCTGTGCCTGTACAAGCCATCCACCCTCTGTTTGATCCAATGCCCAGGCGTATCAAGGCCGTTATTACGGCCAGACGTGGTTGCTCTGGATACTGATTTCTCAGGATCTATGCACCCAAATTGCGTGAAAATTTAATCACATGTCAGTTCTAGAATATTATATTTGTCCAATGAATACCCGTTTATCATGTGCATTTCTTCTTGGTGTAGCAATTTTAATGGCCAGTAGTGTATTTTACTATGCTTGTTTCGACAGTATTTGTTGTTACTTTCTCATCTTATTTTTTTTCGCATAATTTTGTCCACTTTGAGGGTCCCGTACCTGAATATCTGAAAACGAAACCCGACTGTTAAAAACGGTCTTTCTCCGGAACGTCAGACTTATATTGAGGTTACTCGCATACGAAGTCTACAGTCCCTTGGTGTAAAAATAAAAATGAAGCTTCAAAGTCAGCTATTAATGTCACATATTTATATATCCGCAAACTCTCATCAAAACCTGTAGGGTACTTCACTTTGGCTTAGAATCACACAACTGAGGGGGAAAAAAGCCGAAAAGTTTATTTTTAATCAGATCAGCCAAAAAATATTTCTGGTCTTTTTTTATGGGGCTTCACACTTAAAAGAGTTTCGGATGTTCTGAAATTCCTAGGACCAGTATCTTGACAATATCAATATCGATAACAATCAAAATTCGCAGAGATTCTCCATTCCCAGAATGAGGTGTGTGTATATACTTCAGTTTGTGGGAATCCTCAGTGGGAGAGTTCTGCTAGCGCCTGACATACTTTTTAAACATGGCTTCATTTTGAACTAAAACAGCAATGCCATCATCACGTCCTAGGAAATCTGTTGTCCCAGCATATATACTTCTTAGACCTACGTGTAACTCTTCGCTTTTGAAGCCCTAACCTATCTGTATAAAGCAAAATAAACTGACAGTGCTCTTCCTAGCCAGACTCTCTTCTGAATCAGTGGCGCTGTATCTTGTGTTAGGCGCCCTACCGTCTCGTTCATGTAAAGCATCGAGATGCGTGGTTCCAAATATCTGGATGTAACAATCTGTGGGGATATGAAGTGCATGGGCTCCGTCGTAGGTAAGGCACGTGGCTGAGTCCGGTCCCTTGGCAGGATAGTGGGAAAATGCAGTCAGTCTCCAAAGTACGAGGGCAGTTCAATAAGTAATGCAACACATTTTTTTTCTGAAACAGGGGTTGTTTTATTCAGCATTGAAATACACCAGGTTATTCCCCAATCTTTTAGCTACACAACACTATTTTTCAATGTAATCTCCATTCAATGCTACGGCCTTACGCCACCTTGAAATGAGGGCCTGTATGCCTGCACGGTACCATTCCACTGGTCGATGTCGGAGCCAACTTCGTACTGCATCAATAACTTCATCATCATCCGCGTAGTGCCTCCCACGGATTGCGTCCTTCATTGGGCCAAACATGTAGAAATCCGACGGTGCGAGATCGGGGCTGTAGGGTGCATGAGGAAGAACAGTCCACTGAAGTTTTGTGAGCTCCTCTCGGGTGCGAAGACGTGTGTGAGGTCTTGCGTTGTCATGAAGAAGGAGAAGTTCGTTCAGATTTTTGTGCCTACGAACACGCTGAAGTCGTTTCTTCAATTTCTGAAGAGTAGCACAATACACTTCAGAGTTGATCGTTTGACCGTGGGGAAGGACATCGAACAGAATAACCCCTTCAGCGTCCCAGAAGACTGTAACCATGACTTTACCGGCTGAGGGTATGGCTTTAAACTTTTTCTTGGTAGGGGAGTGGGTGTGGCGCCATTCCATTGATTGCCGTTTTGTTTCAGGTTCGAAGTGATGAACCCATGTTTCATCGCCTGTAACAATCTTTGACAAGAAATTGTCACCCTCAGCCACATGACGAGCAAGCAATTCCGCACAGATGGTTCTCCTTTGCTCTTTATGGTGTTCGGTTAGACAAGGAGGGACCCAGCGGGAACAAACCTTTGAATATTCCAACTGGTGAACAATTGTGACAGCACTACCAACAGAGATGTCAAGTTGAGCACTGAGTTGTTTGATGGTGATCCGTCGATCATCTCGAACGAGTGTGTTCGCACGCTCCGCCATTGCAGGAGTCACAACTGTGCACGGCCGGCCCGCACGCGGGAGATCAGACAGTCTTGCTTGACCTTGCGGCGATGATGACACACGCTTTGCCCAACGACTCACCGTGCTTTTGTCCACTGCCAGATCACCGTAGACATTCTGCAAGCGCCTATGAATATGTGAGATGCCCTGGTTTTCCGCCAAAAGAAACTCGATCACTGCCCGTTGTTTGCAACGCACATCCGTTACAGACGCCATTTTAACAGCTCCGTACAGCGCTGCCACCTGTCGGAAGTCAATGAAACTATACGAGACGAAGCGGGAATGTTTGAAAATATTTCCCACGCCCGGGTTCCCGGGTTCGATTCCCGGCGGGGTCCGGGATTTTCTCTGCCTCGTGATGGCTGGGTGTTGTGTGATGTCCTTAGGTTAGTTAGGTTTAAGTAGTTCTAAGTTCTAGGGGACTGATGACCATAGATGTTAAGTCCAATAGTGCTCAGAGCCATTGAAAATATTCCACAAGAAATTTCCGGTTTTTTCAACCAAAATTGGCCGAGAAAAAAAATGTGTTGCATTACTTATTGAACTGCCCTCGTATATGCGTCCCATCTTAGAATACTGCTCACGTATGTGACATCCATACCAAATAGGACTGACAGGCGATATCGAACATACAAAACGATCAGAATGTATGGCCACAGGTTTGTTTGACACAAGGAAAATGATTACGGGAAACCCTGAATTAGAACACGTTCGATGACACACGTCAGCTATCTCTCGAACGCTATCTTTTAAAATTACAAGGACCAGTATCATGTGGAGAATACACGTTACTGTAACGGGATGAAACCCTAAGATGTGATACAGTGCTAAGTAGCCTCTGTCATGTTCTTCAGTGGTTTGCAGAATCTGTATGTAGATATGGATATCTGTCCCTGCAGTCTGTCCCTATTTTTCTACTTTCTTAACTACCCCAAAATTATCTCCCGTATTACTTTATCAACCGCATTCTGCACGCTACACAAGCTGTGCACTTTGTCAAATTCCTTTCCACTCTTTTTTGCTGCAGTAATTCGCAAAATAAAATGGATTATTCAGGAGTACCTCCATGGTCTGCAGTACATATAGGAAACACACATCTCTGGACAGAGCATCTCTAAAACTTTTTAATTCACATTACAGACGCTCGATGTAAGCACTGCTCCTGACACAACAAACGTCAGTACGTGCGTGCAGTTCATTGATACGTTTTACCCAGGACTACGTAACAGCAGCACGCCTTCCCCCCAGGGGGTCCACAACTCTTTTGTGGACACGTGCGTAGCGAGCACGGGACCCCGAGCTAATGTGGCCCTCCTTCCTTTCCGGGCTGCATACCTTCCCTTCCCTTCCCTTCCCTTTCCGCATCCCTCCCCGTCCCCCATCTTCGCCCCCCCCCCTCACCTCTAGCTCTTTCCTTCCCTTTCTCCCCCTCTGGGAGTATGGTTTGTGCCTACGTCCGGAGACGGACGCTCGAAACTGTTCCAAATTCCTTGCTTTTACACTTGCAGGTCTTCCTCCTTCCTCTGTCCTTCTCTTTTCCTTCCCTCTTCTCCTTGCCCTTTTCTCCGCTGCGGCGTTTGAGACCCCCTTTTCTTTCCTTTCCCTTTCTCCTTTTTCCTCCCTGTGCGTGTCTGAAGGCCGACCCACGCACTTCCATGCGTAGCCGGTGACGGGGTAACGCGTAATTCCCCGCCCCGGGTAGACAGGTAGGACACGTACGTACCCCCTGGTAACGGCCAGGCCCAGGGAGGGGTGATTACCCGAGCTGATACCTTCCGAAAGTGCCGATTGGTCCCTGTGTCCGTTTGTCGGGAGGTGTGACCTGAGGTGTGAACAATCACCTAAGGCGGGAGTGCCCTCAGTGAGGGCCCCCACAAGGGAGGAGCGCGCCATCGGAGACGCCGGTAATCATGGGGGATTCTTCCGCAATGGTTTCCTCACCTTCCACTATGTCTGCTCACAAACGTAAGTTGACTGAGTCTCAGCCACAGACGGTTCTTCCATCGTTGCCACAGTTCCTTGTTGTTTCTCGGTCTGACGAAGGTCACGACTTTTCCATGGTCAACCCTTTCATTATTCAGAAAGGTGTCGACGCAATTGCGGATCCTGTGAAGTCTTGTTCCAGATTACGGAATGGCACCCTGTTGTTAGAAACACACAGTGCCCTCCAGGCTCAAAAATTGCTGCGTACTTCTCTGCTCCACACCTTCCCTGTCCGGGTGGAACCGCACCGTACCTTAAATTCCTCGCGTGGAGTCGTTTATACACGCTCCCTCGATGGATTGTCTGACGAAGAAATTCAGCACTATCTGTCTGACCAAGGCGTCACGGCTGTTCATCGGATTATGAAAAGGGTTGACTCGAACATCATTCCAACCCGCACTGTCTTCTTGACATTTGACAAAGTTCAACTCCCATCAAAAATCAAAGCAGGCTATGAGATAATTTCCGTTCGCCCTTATGTCCCAAACCCTACGCGTTGCTATCGATGTCAGCGGTTCAATCACACCAGCCAGTCCTGTTCCAATCCGGCCAAATGTGTTACGTGTGGCAGGGATGCCCACGAGGGTGCTTGTCCACCTCCATCCCCTCGCTGCATCAACTGTATGGGTGACCACGCTGCTTCCTCTCGAGATTGCCCTGTTTTTAAGGACGAAAAGCTGATCCAGGAAATAAGAGTGAAGGAAAAGGTGTCGACCTTTGCTGCTCGAAAGTTACTCGCCAGTCGACAGCCCACCGTGCCTCAGAAAGGAAAATACAGCGCTGTCCTTGCTTCTCCTCGGCCAACAAAGGAGGCGGCCACGCAGACTTGCGACCTCACATTTAGTACCACGGTCGTCAGATCGGCCAGCGCAAAGATCGCCCGTTCAACCTCACCTCTTTCGCCTGCCCACTCTATGGCTCACCCTTCGTCGGGTTCTGCTAAATCTCGAGCCCAAAAGTCAGACGCCGAGTCTTCAAAAAAAGAGCAGTCTCGTGAAGAGTTTTTACGTACTCCAACTTCACAACCATCGGTTCCTCCTTCATCTAAACATACCTCCAAGAAGGCTACGTAGAAACACAGTTCCTCTCCTTCTCCGCCAAGGCGTGTCCCATCTACAGCACCACCTGGCGGAAATCGCCCTCGGCCATCTTCTGTGTCGCCGAGGCGCACTGTTGGTGGCCGGTCAACTGGCCGATCGTTGGTGGCAGGAGCTGCTCCTGACCAACCTATGGATCAGGATCTTCTGCCTTCGACTGAATGCCATTCCATGCTGTCGGTCGCAAGCTCTGAGCAGTCGTTGAGTTGACAGCACCCTTGGTCACGTTCCTCCATTTTCTGTTCACCCAATGTCCATTATCCACTGGAATATCCGCGGCATTCGCGCCAATCGGGAGGAATTGTCGATCCTCTTACGATCCTACTCACCGGTCATCTTCTGTCTTCAGGAAACAAAGCTGCGTCCCCATGACCGCTTTGTTCTCCCTCATTTTCAGTCCGTCCGATATGACCTCCCCTCTGTTGAAGGCACTCCAGCCCATGGAGGACTCATGATTCTGCTCCATGATACTCTCCATTATCACCCAATCCCCTTAAACACTTCCTTCCAAGCTGTCGCCGTCCGTCTTTCCCTTTCTGGATACACGTTCTCTCTTTGTACGGTATACATTCCATCGTCTACACCAATGGCACGAGCTGATCTCCTTCATCTTCTTGATCAGCTTCCACCCCCCTATTTGTTGGTTGGGGACTTCAATGCCCACCACCCGCTTTGGGGATCTCCACATCCTTGTCCACGTGGCTCACTATTGCTAGACGTCTTCCACCAAGCGGATCTAGTCTGCCTCAACACTGGGGTCCCCACATTTTTATCTGCCTCCACGGCAAATTTATCCCATTTGGACCTTGCGGTTGGTACTGTTCCGCTAGCTCGGCGCTTCGAATGGTTCGCCATTGATGATACACACTCGAGTGACCACTTTCCATGTGTTCTTCGACTGCAGCCTCAACTGCCATATATGCGCTCGCGACGCTGGAAGTTTGCCCAAGCCGATTGGACACTTTTTTCGTCTCTAGCGACATTCGATGACCGTCGCTTTCCCAGCGTCGACGATGAGGTCACACATTTTACCGACGTTATTCTCACAGCTGCGGAACGTTCAATACCACGCACCTCCGAATTGCCCCGGCGCCCTCCAGTTCCTTGGTGGAACGAGGCATGCCGTGACGCAATACGTGAGCGGCGACGTGCTCTTCGCATTTTCCGTCACCATCCAACTTTTTCCAACTGTATCCGATATAAGCAGCTCCGTGCGCGATGCCGTCGCGTCATCCGCGATAGCAAGAAGGCAAGCTGGAAATTCTTTACTAGCTCATTTAACAACTTCACTCCCTCCTCGGAAGTTTGGAGTCGGCTTCGACGGTTCTCAGGCGCGCCTAGTTTCTCCCCGGTCTCTAGGCTCACTGTCGCGCATGATACCTTAGTGGACCCCGTCGCAATTTCTAACTCATTGGGTCAGCACTTTGCTGAGATTTCGAGCTCTTCAAATTACCCGCCAGCGTTTCTCCCGAAGAAACGTGCAGCGGAAGTGCGACATCTTGCTTTCTCCTCTCAAAATCGCGAAAGCTACAATATTGTTTTCTCCATGCGCGAACTCCAACATGCACTCTCTTCTTCTCGCTCTTCCGCCCCAGGACCGGATGGTATCCATGTCCAAATGTTGCTGCATTTATCAACCCATAGCCTGCGTTACCTCCTTCGCCTTTATAATCGAATTTGGACCGACAGTACCTTTCCCAGGCGATGGCGGGAAGCTATTGTCGTTCCCGTTCCGAAACCTGGAAAGGACAAACATCTCCCCTCTAGCTATCGCCCCATTTCTCTCACGAGTAGTGTCTGTAAGGTTTTGGAGCGTATGGTGAATTACCGTTTAGCTTGGTGGCTGGAGTCCCGCAGTCTTTTAACACCAGCCCAATGCGGATTCCGAAAGCATCGTTCTGCTGTTGACCATCTTGTTGCTCTCTCCACTTATATCATGAACAATTTTCTCCGGAAACGCCAAACGGTAGCAATATTTTTTGATCTGGAGAGAGCGTACGATACCTGTTGGAGGACAGGCATCCTCCGCACACTGTTCTCTTGGGGCTTTAGAGGCCGGCTGCCCCTTTTTCTTCGCGAATTTATGGCAGAGCGCACATTTAGGGTGCGGGTGAACACTACTCTCTCCCGTACTTTCTCCCAAGAAAACGGGGTACCCCAGGGCTCCGTGCTGAGTGTTGTACTGTTTGCCATCGCCATTAATCCGATTATGGATTGTCTCCTTCCTGATGTCTCGGGCTCCCTCTTTGTGGACGATTTTGCGATCTACTACAGCTCTCAACGGACCAGCCTTCTTGAAAGACGTCTTCAAGGATGTCTCGATCGCCTCCACTCGTGGGGCATCGAAACCGGCTTCCGTTTCTCACCCAGTAAGACCGTTTGTGTTAATTTTTGGCGACGTAAGGAGTTTCTTCCGCCCTCCTTACATCTAGGTCCTGTCAACCTTCCGTTTTCCGACGTCGCTAAATTCTTGGGTCTTATGTCTGACAGAAAACTGTGCTGGTCCTCCCACGTTTCTTATCTTTCGGCTCGCTGTCTGCGTTCCCTTAACACCCTCCGTGTCCTGAATGGTACCTCTTGGGGAGCGGATCGAGTGGTCCTTCTCCGCCTCTATCGCGCCTTAGTGCGCTCGAAATTGGATTATGGAAGCATAGTCTACTCCTCTGCTCGGCCGTCTATTCTTCGGCGTCTCGACTCTATCCACCACCGTGGATTACGTTTAGTGTCTGGAGCTTTTTACACCAGCCCTGTGGAAAGCCTTTATGCTGAGACTGCTGAACCTCCGCTGTCCAATCGGCGGGCAGTCCTTCTGAGTCGTTATGCTAGCCATCTGTCTTCCATGCCTGCTAATCCAGCCCATAACCTTTTTTTCGACGCCTCCTTTGATGTCGGGTATGCAGGCCGCTCCTCCTCCCTACTACACCCGGGAGTCCGCTTCCGTCAACTGCTCCATTCTCTTTCCTTCCGCTTTCCTAAAACCTTCTTGACAACTTGGGGTACAGCACCGCCTTGGCTCCGTCCCCGGATCGACTTGCTCAGAGACCTATGTCAATTTCCCAAGGATGGTACCCCTACACTTGTTTACCGTCGGGCATTTGCTGCTCTATGTGCACAAATGACGGAAGCCACATTTATTTACACCGATGGCTCGAAAACATCGTTAGGTGTAGGGAGTGCCTATATTGTTGGCGACACCCCAAATCACTTTCGGCTTCCCGACCAGTGTTCGGTCTATACTGCGGAGCTTTACGCTGTTCTCCAGGCTGTCCACTACATCCGCCGCCATCAGCGGATACAGTACGTAATCTGCTCAGATTCTCTCAGCTCTCTCCTAAGTCTCCAAGCTCTTTACCCTGTGCACCCTCTGGTCCACCGGATTCAGGACTGTCCGCGCTTGCTCCACCTGGGGGGCATCTCAGTGGCGTTCCTCTGGCTCCCGGGACACGCTGGTATCTGTGGAAATGAGGCAGCCGATATAGCGGCCAAGGCTGCAGTCTCGCTTCCTCGGCCAGCTCTTCAGTCTCTTCCGTTTACCGATCTACGGAGCGGTTTATGTCGCCAAGTTTATGGCATGCGCATTGGTCAACACTTCCCCACAATAAATTGCGGGAAGTGAAAGCCCTTCCTTGCGCTTGGACCTCTTCCTCCCGAACGCGTCGTCGGGAGGAGGTAATTTTAGCTCGACTCCGGATAGGGCACTGTCTTTTTAGTCATCGACATCTTTTAAGCGGTGATCCTCCCCCACTCTGTCCCCACTGCTCTCAGCTGTGGACGGTCAGACACCTTTTAATTGAATGCCCCTATTTTAATCCGTTACGCTCCCGTCTACAGCTATCGCCTGATCTATCGTCGATTTTAGCAGATGACACGCGCTCAGCTGACCGCGTTCTACAGTTTATTAGTGACAGTGAAATGACGTCAGTCATTTGAAGCTTTTTTTTGGGGGGCAACCAACCCCTTTCTATAGTGGAGTTTTAAGCATTCCTTCTGCCTTTAGTTTCTCAAATTTTCTGACTTTGTTTCCATTGCTGCTGATTTTAAATTTCGTTTTTTTCCTGTTTTCTACGTCACGGGCTGGGCGCTAATGACCATAGAAGTTTTGCGCCCTAAAACCACAAAAAAAAAAAAAAAGCAGCACGCCTTACAAATCTGTTCGTTGGGTTGCCTATCTTGCAGGCGCGAACAAATTCGATGCGACAATACGGAGCGAATGATTTGTCTACGTGTTATGACACGCCTCAGCCTACAGCAGCTACAACACGGCGAGTATTACGAATCGAAACTTGCCAGGATGCTATTGACTAGTATGTGGCATTCTTTAGGCTATCTCTCGTAGATTTAAGTCGTCAACTGAAACACCAGAGGTACTTCTGAAAAAATTTGCACAACTATGAACAGCAGCTGCCATACCACGCGCGCTTAACGGTACATAGGACGATACACTGCTCTCCATCAATAACAGCGAATTGAAATCTGTTTGTTAGAAACCCTCCGACTCAATCGGGTATGTTGGGCTATTCTTGATGCATATACATCACGCACCAAGAAGGAATTACCTGAATGCGACAGAAATAGATAGATGTGACGTAGTCTATATGTGGACACACATAACAATTTCACAAAAATTGGAAGACTTGCTCATAGAGCTTCACCAATTGAGCAAGTGAACGTGTAGAGACTTCTCTGGCCCTTATGCAGGCAGTGACTCGGATTGCCGTTGATGGTTGTTGGACGTCCCGCTGATACCGTGCCACATTCTGTCCAATTGGCGCTTTGGATAGTCTAAAATCACGAGCTGATTGGAGGACCCTGCCCATAATGCTCAAACATTCTCAATTGGGGAGAGATCCGGCGATCCTGCTAGCAAGCACGAAGACAAGCATTAGAAACCCCCGCCGTGTGCGGGCGCGCGTTATCTTGCTGAAATGTAAGCTCAGCGTGGCTTGCCATTAAGGGCAACAAGGACAGAACATCGTTTACGTACCGCTGCGCCGCAAGGTTTCCGCCGATGACAAAGGGGTCCTGCTATGAAAATAAATGCCACTTCAGACCACCACACCTGGCTATCTCGCAGATGGCAGGCGGTCGTCAGCTTCTTATACCACCCTTCTCGGTGGCGTCTCCATACACCTCATCGGCCTGGAATCTCATTGACTTGAGTAGAATTGTTTCCAGTGATGGCACCTGCTTCGAAATGAGCCTAGATCAATGAAGACGACCGAGCGAGATGGAGCAGTGGTTAGTACAACAGACTCGCATTCGGAAGGATGACAATTTAAAAACCTGCGTCAGCCCATCCAGATTTACGAGGTGCGACAATAAAGTAATGAGACTGATTTTCTTTGCGAGGTGTGGCAACTCTGGAGGCTTGCGTAGGCACAATATCTTTGACCTTGGTCTGTAAGCTGCTTCTAGTCCAAGGGGCACATCGATGCAACTGCTCAGTCGTGAGTTGTACTGTAATAAGTTAACACGTGTTTGTGTCTCTCGTCACAGAGATGGAACCGCTTAATATTGCGCAACGGTATACGATTTCTTTTTCCGTTAAATTGGGTGAAAACGCGACGACAACTTTCGGTAAGCTTCAGAAGGCCTTTGGAGAGGAGGTTATGTCAAGAGCTCAAGTTTTTCGTTGGCGTAAAGTATTTAGTAAAGGCAGAACGAATGTTAAAGATGAAGACTGCAGTGGACGACCATCAACCTCACGGACGGATATCAACTTGTCCAGGGTGCGTGAACTTGTACGATCTGATCGAAGATTATCTGTGGAAATGACTGCAGAAGAAGTGAACATGAATCGAGAAACGGTTCGTCTAATAATAACTGAAGATCTTGGTATGAGAAAGATTTGTGCAAAAATGGTCCCAAAAATTCACACCACAACAGCGACAAACGCGGAAAAATGTGGCAGCCGATCTGTCAGGGCAAACGGAAATCATTCCAGAATTGTCGAGCCGTGTTATTACTGGTGATGAAAGTTTTTCTTTCTTCAGTACTATTCGGAACAAAACGCCAAAGTTCGCAATGATGCTCAAAGGGATCCCCAGACCTTGTCACAGATTTCGCGGCTCCTCCCGCCTACTATGAGACTTAACATCTGTGGTCATCAGTCCCCTAGAACTTAGAACTACTTAAACCTAACTAACCTAAGGACATCACACAACACCCAGCCATCACGAGGCAGAGAAAATCCCTGACCCCGCCGGGAATCGAACCCGGGAACCCGGGCGTGGGAAGCGAGAACGCTACCGCACGACCACGAGATGCGGGCAATGTGTGTGTGTGTGTGTGTGTGTGTGGGGGGGGGGGGGGGTGTTTTGTTCTTAGTATAAGTTAGTTAAAGTACTGTGTAAGTCTAGGGACCGATGACCTCAGCAGTTTGGTCCCTTAGGAATTTACACACATTTGAAATTTTTTCATTTTGTATCAACAGCGAAAATTATTTTGTCTCCTACTCCTGTGGATGCTATGAACTGAATGAATGGCTGTGGAACAAATACAGGAATTCACTGATGAATTGTAACTCTGTCGCTTATAAAAAGAAATAAACCGTCAGTGCAGTTAGCTTAGTGGGGGGTTAAAACTGTACCGGACTGGGATTCTAACAAAAAGGTCCCGGGTTCGAGTACATCTGGCGCACACAGTTTTAATCCGCCAACAGTTTTCACATCAGCGCGCTCACACACCGTTTGCAGAGTGAAAATTCATTTTGATCGTCAATAGATTATTTCACATTGTTTGTTACTTTTTCATCTGATCAGATGTAAAAACGATAACCGTGGCTTCAGTGTTGAGAATTTTGGAGAATGTGAAACCTCGTTCTCTCCCGGCTTGTGAAATGTTCGAACAACTTCGGCAATGCAATTGAGTTTCGTCTTTGACAACCGGCCATATCTCGACAGGTAAAAATAATAAATTACCGAGACACATGAATTATCGTGAAATGACCGTAAAACATCAGAATCTGACTGCTTCAATACGTTATAGCTTCTTCATGAACGAACACTTTCGGATAAGAGTATAATGGCAGGTTACTCCGCTGAAAGCAAGAGAACATGACATACGTCTTGCAAGAGAAGCAAATATTTCTGTTTTTGTATGTTCGTATTATGGTAAGCACTTTCCTCGACCATTTTTTTTTTTTTTTTTTTTTTTTTTGCTGGATTCTAGTGATTGGTCTATTACACGTCACTAGATTTACCAGTACAAGAATATTTTTGTAAATGTAATTACATTTGCTTCAAAAGCGAATGTATTGAACATTCTTGCCGTTTGTGGCTCGGGAGTAGCAACAATATTGGAATTGGTTACTTGGTGTACTGGAAAAGTTTCATTGCTTTTGACGTTTTATCGTCACGTCTGTGTGCTTTTCTCTCCAACTACAGGTGATGGGTATTATTTGATATGTAAAATAACGTAGGTATTACATTCCTGAAGTTTCCTAGGTTCCACTTTCACTGATTCGGTTGGAAGTGCAACGAACAAACCTTCGCGTTGCTGGAAAGAAATAGTGTGTTCGGAAGTTCCCGTTACAAGCTTCTAGGACTTGTAGAGGGATTGTTTACATAATATTCTGAATAGGAACCCCGTTTCCGTGCTACAGTCATTTAAAAACCTTTGCTGGGTCGGTACGCAAGAGTGTAGTCACGGTGACGGGTGATTAAGTCGTATCGGCTGACGGCATTCGACATCTGTCTTGCCCCTCTGACTTGGTTCGAGCCCCATTCACACGTCTGAGTCTTAGAGCAACACGTTCACAGAATACGGATATGATCTTTCTGTTCGGCGAAGCTTACGGCGTAGTGGAAATGCTACTCGTTACCTTTATCAAAATCGTTATCGTCAACGTCCGACTCCATCGCATATCCGCCGGCCGGTGTGCCCGAGTGGTTTTAGGCGCTTCAGTTTGGAACCGCGCGACCTCTACGTTCGCAGGTTCAAATCCTGCCTCGGGCTTGGATGTGTGTGATTTCCTTAGGTTAGTTAGGTTTAAGTAGTTCTAGGGGACTGATGACCTCAGAGGTTAAGTCCCATAGCGCTCAGACCAATGTTTTGAACCATCGCATATCCTTCTCGGCTTCGAGGAAAGACAACTTTCCGTCAGCAGGCGTGACTTTGGTCTCCACGTCAACACCTGAATTGGAAGAGGCCGTACTGTATCACGTTGAAGAGAGTCCGTCAAAGATTGCATGACCAATTTCTTTGGCTGTTTGTGAGTGGAACTGTAAAGCCACGACTAATCAGTTACTTGGTGAACTTTATAATAAGTTCGTTTGACCGATCAGCTCGCTTCCACCAGCTAGTGCAGGCCAAGCGATATTATAAACTGTGAAGTTTATCCAGGATCTAAACCGGTTATGAATAAACAAGCTCCGTTCGGAGCCAACACAGTTAAAGGATAACCAGAAGCCTAAGAGCGTGTAGGAAGTTGGAAAGATTAGTGAATTACTAATTAGAAAACACAGCGGTAATGAAACTGTTACTATTGCAAAATAATGCAAGTGGGAGGCGTAGCAGCCATTCGAAACATGTGGTAGGCATTACAAAGATGTCCTAACTGGTAAAAAGTTACCATCATTGATTGTGTCAATGGTCTAAGGTGCTAACTGATACCATGTTATTTCTACATAGTACACTATTGGCCATTAAAATTGCTACACCACGAAGATGACGTGCTACAGACGCGAAATTTAACCGACATGAAGAATATGCTGTGATCCGCAAATGATTAGCTTTTCACAGAATTCACACAATGTTGACGCCGGTGGCGACACCTACAACGTGCTGACATGAGGAAAGTTTCCAACCGATTTCTCATACACAAACAGCAGTTGACCGGCGATATGCCTGGTGAAACGTTGTTGTGATGCCTCGTGTAAGGAATAGAAATGCGTACCATCACGTTTCCGCCTTTTGATAAAGGTCGGATTGTAGCCTATCGCGATTGTGATTATCGTATCACGATATTGCTGCTCCCGTTGGTCGATATCCAATGACTGTTAGCAGAATATGGAATCGGTGGGTTCAGGAGGGTAATACGGAACGCCGTGCTGGATCCCAACGGCCTCGTATCACTAGCATTCGAGATGACAGGCATCTTATCCGCATGGCTGTAACTGATCGTGCAACCACGTCTCGATTCCTGAATCAACAGAGGAGGACGTTTGCAAGACAACAACCATCTGCACGAACAGTTCGACGACATTTGCAGCAGCATGGACTATCAGCTCGGAGACCATGGCTACTGTTACCCTTGACGCTGCATCAGACAGGAGCGCTTGCTTTGGTGTGCTAAACTATGAACCTGGGTGTACGAATGACAAAACGTCATTTTTTCGGATGAATCCAGGTTCTGTTTACAGCATCATGATGGTTGCATCCGTGTTTGGCGTCATCGCGGTGAACGCACATTGTAAGCGTGTATTCATCACCATACTGGCGTATCACCCGGAGTGATGGTACGGGGTGCCATTGGTTACACGTCTCGGGCACCGCTTGTTCGCACTGACGGCACTTTGAAAAGTGTAAGTTACATTTCAGATGTCTTACGACCCGTGGTTCTACCCTTCATTCGATCTCTGCAAAACCCTACATTTCAGCAGGATAATGCACGACCGCATGTTGCAGGTCCTGCACGGGCCTTTCTGGATACAGAAAATGTGCGACTGCGCCCCTGGCCAACACATCATCCAGGCCTCTCACCAACTGAAAACGTCTGGTCAATGGTGGCCGAGCAACTGGCTCGTCACAATACGCCAGTCACTACTCTTGATGGACTGTGGAATCGTGTTGAAGCTGCATGGGCAGATGTACCTGTACACGCCATCCAAGCTCTGTTTGACTCAATGCGCAGGCGTATCAAGGCCGTTATTACGGTTAGAGGTGGTTGTTCTGGGTACTGATTTCTCAGGATCTATGCACACAAATTGCGTGAAAATGTAATCACATGTCAGTTCTAGTATATTTGTCCAATGAATACCCGTTTATCATCTGCATTTCTGGTCGGTGTAGCAATTTTAATGGCCAGTAGTGTAGTAGTTCTTTCATACGCAAGCACAATGTTGTTTCCATCTACGTAAAAGTGTATTCTGATTGTAGTCGGTTTCCGGCGCCACGATTCTCCTTTCGAAGTGGCCTTGTTGGGAGCCCCTTTACACGCTGGGAGCCAGGCATGAGCCGGCGCCATCTGCCGCCTTTCCCTACCCCCACCCCTGAGACTTCCCCCACCTCCTCCGACCTCCCGCCGACATCGTTGGTCGCCGGTCGACTGCTGGGGCGATCGATACTGCCAACGCCGTCATAGCAGTCGCGGTGCGCTGCCGGAGCCATTTTGTCCCGTTTATCACGCTCTCCGTACGGACCGTTATGCCAGCATTAGCGGTATTCGGTAGCTCCATTTTCACTCGTATCTGACTAGAAGTGATAAATTTAACTTTATTGCTATGGACGAAAGAAAAGACTTTTGCGCGCTGTCGCAGAACAGACTGTAGATGCTTCTATAAAATTTCGTACATCATTCGCTTCCTAAACGTGCTCCATTGCCATTTTCGTTTCTCAAACGGTTATTAGACTATTCTGCATTTCTGTGTCAGATACTAAACAAGAACTGCCAATAGCAATAAACCAAAAAAAAATTCTCGATGTTACAAACCTCAACGGAAAACGAAAAATCACAGTAATGTAAAACAGATGTGCAGTTTGTGCATTTATCAGTTATTGCACGGGCTGGGCATATTGCCATAGGGGAAACACGGTCTTCTAACCGAATTTCTTTTATAAGGTATGTAATTTGAAACAGCCAAATTGAAGTCAAACCATTACCGGTATCGGATGTCAACTTAAGATGGCTTTTACAGACATCCTTGCTTCCTTGGTGAAAGTTCTGCTGCCTCGAAGTATGTCCTGGAGTTTTTTCTGCCACCTTTGGAGCAATACATAAAACTTTCTATATGCGTGAGCAGCCAATCATAATGTTGACAGGTATAAATACGCGACCAATACGTGCTGTGACGACTACTTTTTGCACCAAAATAACCAGACGAAGAATTAGTGATGTAAGTATTACGATAACCTTCAAGTATAATACAGTTCCTTAAAGGGAAACAATACTTACGCGAACAAAGTTAAAGTTCTGCACACTGTTAAAATCCTAACGTTCATAATTACGACATTTCCTGACTTACATGTTATTAAATAGACCAGCGGGGAAACTGGCGCTATCGAAGTAGAAAAAGGGGAAATATGTTCCGGTTTATTCAAAAGATTCTGACTGAGAAGCATTTTCTAAACTTTCCCCGAACATATAAAAAAAATGGTTCTGAGCACTAACTTCTGACGTCATCAGTCCCCTAGAACTTAGAACTACTTAAACCTAACTAACCTAAGGACATCACACACACCCATGCGCGAGGCAGAATTCGAACCTGCGACCGTAGTGGTCGCGCTGTTCCAGACTGTACCCAAACATATCGGCATGCGAACATATTCGTGCCATTTTTAACATGCAACTCGTCTCTCATTCCCTCAAGCTCCCCTGATTTTAACTCGCTTACATCCACTACTCCATCAGTGTAAGTCACACCCATTCCCAGTTGAGCGTCGTCATTCACTCATTCAACCAAATTCACTGTTCACTTTGCCACTGTCTCCCTCTTGCTCACTTACTGCTACTATCTCAATTTCTCATTGCTGCTGTCACTATTTCTCTCTTGCTGCTTGTTGTTGTTATCATGCATTCTCCTGCATTACCACTGGCTCTCGCCCACTTTTACTTTCTCGTTCAGACCATACAGATAATCCCGCAAAACTATGTAATGTAAAATCAAGGCAAGAACAAAGACTGTTTTTAGGTCACTTTACCAGATCAGTTACAACCTAAAATATGTTCACTTTTTACAGTTTTCAGTAAGCATAACCCACTAATGATGGCACAGAGCTCTGGGACATGTTTGGGTAACAAGAGAAAAAAGTGTCTTTGCATAAAAGACCCCATATACAATAATTATAACTACAAACACGGAAAATATACAAGAACTGCAAATCCAAAACAAGAACCTCCGAAATTTTAATTCTTCCCACTCCTTTAGAACACACTGCTCCCTACAGCATGACGCTTTCATTGCATTACTTCGTTGCTACAGCACGCACTTCGTTTCTGTCCTGACTCGATCCGTAGTTTCAAACCACTTTCATTCCCATACATTCTAAATTTCTTACTATCGGAAAAAAAACGCTCTGCTTCTGTCCTCTGATGTCTACTGCAGATAGAGATCAAGAACTTTTTTTCAACATGCGTTTTGCTGTGTGGACTTTCTTCGGATGTTTTTTCTTCGTAAGGTTGATATCACAAAGGCTTCGTAACGCAGACGGAAAGCCGAGATCGAAAATACTTCCTCAATCTTAGCAGCAATCTGCTCTCAAAACAGTTTTCTGTCTTCCTTTGGCATTAGTTTCATTGTCCTGCACAATCTAGAACTACAGACCTTCCTCAAAATTACTTCAAACTTTCACATTGTTTCTTCAATACATTTCCTGCATTGCTATGGTCAGTTGATAATTTCCTAGCAGCTTTGGTATTAGGGAGTCGTTCAGCTTAGTCCCAAAATCATCCCTTGCTTCCTTCGAGAAATACTCGTAACTTTCCTATCTTGCATAACCTGTACAACGAAATATTTGTATAGTTAACTATGGAAACAATAGTGACTGTTACTTACGCTATTATAACACAACTGATAAATATAAAACCTGTATCGATACTTACTGAATTTTTCATAAAATGCACACAATTCTCTGTAGCAAACGGGGGAAGACAAACTAAAGAATTATTGTAACTAGCTGTTGCATATTTCTTTTTAATTTTTGTCATGTTATTGTTTCTGTTGTCGTTGTCAGTCTGAAAACTGGTTTAATGCAACTCATCATGCTGCTCTATCCTGAGCAAGCTTCTTCATCTCCCAGTACCTACTGCAACCTACATCCTTCTGAATGTGCTTACTGTATTCATCTCCTGGTGTCCTCTACGATTTTTACCCCCACCACCACTCTTCCCTCCAATTTTAAATTAGTGATCCCTTCATGTCTCAGAATGTGTGCTATCAAATGGTCCAGTTGTGCTGCAAATTTCTTTTCTCTCCATTCTACTCAGTACCTCATTAGTTCCGTGATCTATCCACCTAATGGTCAGCATTCTTCCGTAGTACCACATTTCAGAATCTTGTATTTTCTTCATGTCTAAATTGTTTACCGTTCACGTTTGACTTCCGTACATGGCTTCACTCCATACGAATACTTCAGAAAATACTTCCTAACACTTAAATCAATATTCGATGTTAAAAAATTTCTCTTCTTCAGAAATGCTTTTCTTGTCGTTTGCAGTCTACATTTTGTATCCTCTTTACTTCAACTATCGTCAGATATTTTGCTGCCCAAATAGCAAAACTCATCTACAACTTTGTGTCTTGTTTTCTAAACTCATTCCCTCAGCATTACGCTATTTAATTCGGCTATATTACAATATCCTTGTCTATGTTGCATCCTTGAAAGACGCTGGTGTTCAAAGTCTTTTGCTGTCCGACAGAAACATGATACGATCGAGAAACTTCACATTTTTTATTTTTTCTCTCCCTGAACTTTAATTCTTACTCCAAATTTTTCTTTGGTTTTCTTTACCGTTTGCTCAGTGTACAGATTGTATAACATCGGGGATAGGCTACAATCCTGCCTCACTCCCATCTCAACTACCGGTACTGCTTTCCTTTAATGCTCCTCGACTCTTACTACTGCCGTCTGGTTTTTGTGCAAGCTGTAAATAGCCTTTCGCTCTATTTTACCCCTGCTACCTTCAGAATTTGAGAGAGTATTCCAGTCAACATCGTCGAAAGCTTTCTCTACGCCAACAAATACTATCATTCCAGAATGAGATTTTCACTCTGCAGCGGTGTGTGCGCTGATATGAAACTTCCTGGCAGATTAAAACTGTGTGCCCGACCGAGACTCGAACTCGGGACCTTTACCTTTCGCGGGCAAATGCTCTACCATCTGAGCTACCGAAGCACGACTCACGCCCGGTACTCACAGCTTTACTTCTGCCAGTATCTCGTCTCCTACCTTCCAAACTTTACAGAAGCTCAGATGGTAGAGCACTTGCCCGCGAAAGGCAAAGGTCCCGAGTTCGAATCTCGGTCGGGCACACAGTTTTTATCTGCCAGGAAGTTTCAAATACTATCATTGCAGGTTGGCCTTTCCTTAACGTATCTTCTAAGGTAAGTCGTAGGGTCAGTATTGCCTCGCGTGTTCCTATATTTCTCCAGAAACCACGCTGATTTTCCCCGATGTCAGCTTCTGTCAGTTTTTCCATTCTTCTGCAAAGAATTCGTGTTAGTATTTTGTAATCATGACTTATTAAACTGATAGTTCGCTAACATTCACGCTTGTTTTCGTCCTAGCAAAGAAACAATTGCCTTTTCATGGATATATACTGTGCAGTAGCTGTTCAGTATTTACTCGAACATTATCTGGCATAAACAGAAATTCAGAAACATGCTAATCCTAAGCAGTTGGCATCAAAGTTAAAGTACTGACATACAGCAGTCAATTAATGAATTTAACGTAAACTGAAATGGCCTTAATGTAAGCACACATTAATATACAGAATCGAGCGACTGTCAACAGACATTGTAAAGGGACTGTCTAAAGACATGTAGCAAGACAATGCATATAGACACTCCAGATACTTTCTCTCGTGTGTATATTTGAATACCTTGTTTCTCGATATTTGTAAATACGACTGACATAGTTGGGATCTCGGCTTCTGAAGTGATAATACATAGTGAAAGAAATCTAAAGAGGACATGTTGGTGGAGACGTGTATTGTTTTCAGTGGTGCTTCATTTGGCTGTAATTTACTTTCGAATTTGAAAGTAGAAGCAGTTTTTTTTAAACCGCTCACTGATACTTAATATTTTTCGAATCAGCTCTTCGTTATCTAATTCTTGTTGTTGCGACTTTTATGTTCGGAATTACTAACTTCCCACAAATATGACGCAACGTGAAAATCTTTCAGCTGCAGCATTTTCTCAGTTGGCCACATCTTGATAAGTTATCTTTAACACTAAGAAAAACAAAATAATAGAACACCCGAAGAAGCGTTTACCATGGCGCAAAGAGAATAACTGGAGGCTATGTCTGTCAACACGTTCACGCTACGAAGTGCTGCACAAATTTGTCTAGAAATCGTCTCATATCTCCCATTTCAAGTGGGAGTGAAAAAGTATATAGGAGGGGCGTTTGTAAAGTCCGTGCAAAAATAAAAACTACTTACATGTTCGGGGTAAACCTTTTTCTATTTTTCGACATAGTCTCCTTTTAGACTTATACATTTCGTCCAACGATGTTCTAATTTGTTGATCCCTTCCGAATAATAGGAAATGTCCAAGTCTGCAAAATAGCTATTAGTTGCTGCGATCACCTCGTGTTAATAAAATCTTTGTACCACCAGCCATTTCTTCAGATTGGGGGACAAATAGTAGTCCAAGGGAGCCAAGTCTGAAGAATAAGGGGGATGTGAAACGAGATGAAATGCTATTTCCATTAATTTTGCGACCACAACTGCTGAGACGTGTGCTGGTGCATTGTCGTGATGGAAAAGGACTTTCTTTCGGTACAATCGCTGGCGTTTTTCTTGCAGATCGGTTTTCAGACGGTCCAATAACGATGAATAATATGCACCTGTAATAGTTCTAGCCTTTCCCAGATAGTCGATGAGGATTATTCCTTGCGAATTCCAAAAGACAGTCGCCATAACCTTTCCGGCCGAAGGACTGGTCTTCGCCTTTTTTGATGCAGATTCTCCCTTGGTAACCCATTGTTTAGATTGTTGTTTGGTGTCAGGAGTGTAGTAATATATCCATGTTTCATCCACACGACTAAACAATGCTTAAAGTCCTGCGGATTCTTCCTGAACAGCTGCAAGCAATCCTTGGAACACTTCACACGATTCCATTTTTGGTCAAGCGTGAGCAATCGCGGAACCCATCTTGCGGATAGCTTTCTCATGTCAAAATGTTTATGCAAAATATTATGTACCCGTTCATTCGAGATGTCCACAGCACTAGCAATCTCACGCACCTTAACTCTTCTATCATCCATCACCATATCATGGATTTTACCAATGGTTTCTGGAGTCGTAACTTCCACAGGGCGTCCAGATCGTTCGGCATCACTTATGCTACCCCGAAAATTATGAAACCTCTTATAAACTCTTCTAATCTAAGGTACAGAGTTACCATAATGCTTATCATGCTTCTCTTTAGTCTCTTGAGTCGTTGTGTCTTTCATAAAGTAATGTTTAATCACCACACAAAATTATTCTTCGTCCATTTTCTGACAATCACTCTACTTCCTTGATTCACACGAATGCCAAACACAAAGAAATAGACCAATATGGCTGACACTTGGTGTGTGTTCTTTCCAAAGATGCTACTAATAAACATGACATCGATACGCGCCAGTGGTGCCATCTCTCGAACTTTGCACGGACTTTTCAAACGCCCCTCGTAATTTTATTGCAAAAGCGTGTCTATAGACAAGATGTGTCTGTTGTGGCTGTACAAATTTGCTCTAATATCTGATACTGTATACACTAAAAATGATACACCACGAAGATGACTTGCTACAGACTCGAAATTTAGCAGACAGGAAGAAGATGCTGTGATATGCAAATGATTAGCTTTTCAGAGCATTCACACAAGGTTGGCGCCGGTGACGACACCTACAACGTGCTGACATGAGGAAAGTTTCCAACCGATTTTTTATACACAACAGCAGTTAACCGACGTTGCCTGGTGAAACGTTGTTGTGATGCCTCGTGTAAGGTGGAGAAATGCGTACCATCACGTTTCCGACTTTGATAAAGGTCGGATTGTAGCCTATCGCGTTGGTCGAGATCCAATGACTGTTAGCAGAATATGGAATCGGTGAGTTCAGGAGGGTAATACGGAACGCCGTGCTGGATCCCAACGGCCTCGTATCACTAGCAGTCGAGATGACAGGCATCTTATCCGCATGGTTGTAACGGATCGTGCAGCCACGTCTCGATTCCTGAGTCAACAGATGGGGACGTTTGCAAGACAACTACCATCTTCACGAACAGTTCGACGACGTTTACAGCAGCATGGACAATCAGCTCGGAGACCATGGCTGCGGTTACCATTGACGCTGCATCACAGACAGGAGCGCCTGCGATGGTGTACTCAACGACGAATAAGGGTGCACGAATGGCAAAACGTCATTTTTTCTGATGAATCCAGGTTGTGTTTACAGCATCATGATGGTCGCATTCGTGTTTGGCGACATTGCGATGATCGCACATTGGAAGCGTGTGTTCGTACTGGCGTATCACCCGGCGTGATGGTATGGGGTGCCATTGGTTACACGTCTCGGTCAGCTCTTGTCCGCGTTGACGGCACTTTGAACAGTGGACTTTACATTTCAGATGTGTTACGACCCGTGGCTGTACCCTTCATTCGATCCTTGCGAAACCCTACATTTCAGCAGGATAATGCACGACCGCATGTTGCAGGTCCTGTACGGGGGTTTCTGGATACGGAAAATATTCGATTGCTGCCCTGGCCAGCACATCCTCCAGATATCTCACCAATTGAAAACGCCTTTTCAATGGTGGCCGAGCAACTGGTTCGTCACAATACACCAGTCACTACTCTTGATGAACTGTGGTGTCGTGTTGAAGCTGCATGTTCAGCTGTACCTGTACACGCCATCCAAGCTCTGTTTGACTCAATGCCCAGGCGTATCAAGGCCGTTATTACGGCCGGAGGTGGTTGTTGTGGGCACTGATTTCTCAGGATCTATGCGCCCAAATTGCGTGAAAATGTAATAACATATCAGTTCTAGTATAATATATTTGTCCAATGAATATTTATCATCTGCATTTCTTCCTGGTGTAGCAATTTTAATGGCCAGTAGTGTAGATACACAAATCGTTAGACTTCGTATATCAGTATGTGCAAAAGGCCATAGTGGGGATATTATTTTGTACCGTACTGTATTTCAGTCCCACAAAGACAGCCCAAGGTCTGAAATGGCCGTGCTTTATTTAACCTGGCAGCGTTTGAGGTAACTCTTCAACGCGTGGGCTGTTCGCCTTCCCGCTATGACAGCAGACGCTGAGGCGGTATTAATAAAACAGGCCCTTGTGGCGCTAGCGACCAATTAAACAGCTATTACGAGCTCGTCACTCTAGCCGCACCGTCAGCTGACTGCTGTCCCCCCCCCCCTCCTCCCTTCCCCATCTCTCTCTTCTCCTCCTCCGCCTCCGCCTGCCCACCCCTTCCGGTATCCGCTCCCGCCCATCGACAGCTGCCTGGGCGCTCCACCTATCCGTTCCCTCCTTCCGCTTCGTCCTTCCCTCACACCGTGTTTCGTCCGCCTAATCCCGTATGCGCCCCGCCAATTCTGCTTGGCGCCGCTGATGAACAGTACGAGCGGAGAGATAATATGGCTGGCTAATCACGTTTCGCCGCGGTGAATGCGAAGTAGGCAATTTGCGACCGCAACCTCGTCTGGCGAAATTAGGCCCCGTCTGCAGGCGACGGGGACAAAGTCTGTTGCCGACCATTCAGACTGCGTCGCTCTTGCCGATCGCAGCTACAGCCACCTCGCGCCCCCTCAGCGCTACCAACCACTTTGTCAGACGTCGTTTAGTCAGATTATTTGCCAACGTTCGGGTTTGCTTGATGAGTTTGAGAGAGATCTTGAGAGACAGCCGATCTGAATACGAGGGTGACTCAAATGAAACCCTTATACAGGGTGTTACAAAAAGGTACTGCCAAACTTTCAGGAAACATTCCTCACACACATAGAAAGAAAATATGTTATGTGGACATGTGTCCGGAAACGCTGACTTTCCATGTTAGAGCTCATTTTATTACTTCTCTTCAAATCACATTAATCACGGAATGGAAGCACACAGCAACAGAACGTACCAGCGTGACTTCAAACACTTTGTTACAGGAAATGTTCAAAATGTCCTCCGTTAGCGAGGATACACGCATCCACCCTCCGTCGCATGGAATCCCTGACGCGCTGATGCAGCCCTGGAGAATGGCGTATTGTATCACAGCCGTCCACAAAACGAGCACGAAGAGTCTCTACATTTGGTACCGGGGTTGCGTAGACAAGACTTTTCAAATGCTCCCATATATGAAAGTCAAGAGGGTTGAGGTCAGGAGAGAGTGGAGGCCATGTTACTGGTCCGCCTCTACCAATCCATCGGTCACCGAATCTGTTGTTGAGAATCGTACGAACACTTCGACTGAAGTGTGCAGGAGCTCCATCGCGCATGAACCACATGTTGTGTCGTACTTGTAAAGGCACATGTTCTAGCAGCACAGGTAGAGTATCCCGTATGAAATCATGGGGGTGAATCGAAGTAGTACAGTACATACTGACGAAACTAAAATGAGCTCTAACATGGAAATTAAGCGTTTCCGGACACATGTCCACATAACATCTTTTCTTTATTTGTGTGTGAGAAATGTTTCCTGAAAGTTTTGCCGTACCTTTTTGTAACACCCTGTATAGTTTTTAAATACTATTTATTGTGCAGAAGTGGTACAAAGCTGCATCACTTTTCAAGGTAATCTCCCCCACGCTCAATGCAAATCCTCCAGCGCATACAAAGTGCATAAATTCCTTTAGAAAAAAATTATTTTGGTTGTCCGCGCAACCACTCATACACCGCATGGCGTACCTCTTCATCAGAACGGAACTTCTTTCCTCCCTTTGCGTCTTTGAGTGGTCCAAACACATGGAAATCACTTGGGACAAGGTCTGGTGACTATGGTGGATGAGGAAGACACTTAAAAATGCAGGTCTGTGATTGTTGCAACTGTTGTACGGGCAGTGTGGGGCCTTGCATTGTCACGTTGCAAAAGGACACCTGCTGACAGCAATCCACGTAGCTTTGATTTGACTGCAGGCCGCAGATGATTTGTTAGGACATCTGTGCATGATGCACAGGTGACAGTGGTCCCTCTAGGCATGTAATGCTCCAACATGACGCCTTTTTCGTTTCAAAAGTGTCAACCTTCCCTGCTGATGGTTCTGTTCGAAACTTCATTGGTTTTGGTGATGAGGAATGGCACCATTCCTTGCTCGCTCTTGGTGGAAGTGAACCCAGGTTTCGTCCCCAGTAACGATTCTTGCAAGGAAGCCATCACATTCTCGTTCAAAGCACCGCAGAAGTTCTTCACAAGCATCAACACGTCGTTCCCTCATTTCAGGAGTCAGCTGCCGTGGCACCCATCTTGCAGACACTCTGTGAAACTGGAGCACATCATGCACAGTGTGGTGTGCTGACCAACGACTAATGTGTAAACATGATGCAATGCCAGTCAGTGTCACTCGGCTGGTTTCCTTCACTATGACTTCAACTGCTGCAATGTTCTGTGGAGCCACAACTCGTCGTGCCTGACCTGGACGAGGAGCATCTTCCACTGAAGTCACACCATTTGCGAACTTCCTACCCCATTCGTAGACTTGCTGCTGTGACAAACATGCATCACCGTACTGAACCTTCATTCGTCGATGAATTTCAGTAGGTTTCACACCTTCCCTACGCAAAAATGGAATAAGAGAACGCTGTTCTTCGCTGGGCGGCCATCTTCATACTGATAATGCGACGGTATGTGTGCGTCTGCACTATGCTACCCCCTACAGGCCATTCTGCACACTGTTTGTAGCGCGCCTACCAACTTACAGGATAACGACGCGAAATTTCGATTTATTATTACAAATTTAAGGTTTTCATTTGACTCACCCTCGTAGATTGCAGACATTGTGTTGGAGTTCCACCGGGCATGTTCAGCATGTGACTTATCACAATTGTGGGAACTGCGATGAAAATGGTACATGTATAAAAACAAAAGAGAGCTGACAATTGCAAAAATAGTAGACGTTGCGTTTTTGCGAGCTACGTACCGGATGGTTAAGTGCAGCTGCTCACAGTGGGCCATAGTGGGCTGTAATTATCGTACGGCAGAGAAAATGTGGTAGATATGCTAATGCGTTGATACGAAGTCGATTTACCGTGCAAAAGCATTAGTTACAATTGTGGCCACCGGGCGCAGATCTGACGCTGTACTCTGTCGATGACGTCATTTCACAACAGGCAATGTGAGTGAACAGGATGACTATAGAGAAGAGTACGTGAATTTTTAGTGAAACTGTTACACGTGAACGGGAGCAATTACAGTGTTGCATTGAGAGACTATCGCCAACCGAAAGGTCTGAGGGGAGGCCAGATGTCATTTAATGCTTTAAGGATGATAGTAATGAAATTCGAAAACCCGCGTTAGCCTGGTGTGGCACCTGGAAGGGAGTAGTCCTATCACGGTGGAAGTTATCAACGAGGTTTGCTGTTGCTGTGACTGACTATGCGGCACGTGTCCCAGGTAGTATTTTGTCCTCGTGCAGTGTCACGAGAATTGCCCATCCCATGGTCAACAGTGTAGACATTTTTCTGGTCTGTTTTACACTGGTACGCGTGCAATATCCAGAAGGTGCAGCAACTGAAACCTCATGTTCCGCAACAACATTCTGAAATTGTTCTTCGGTTTCTGGCACGGATCGAAACTGATGACATGGGGCAAGGCGCAATTTACTGTACAGGGTACAGCGAATACTTCGAAATGCCGAATTTGGTATACTGTAAACATAAGTGTTCTGCACGAATAACCAGTGCACTTGCCATGTGTGTCTTGGGTGATGTGGATTCAAAGCAGTAACACAGAAGTGATTTCTCTCGTTCCCCAAGGTAGTGTTATAGGCTCTTTGCTGTGTCTTGTCTACAAGGCTATTACAAATGATTGAAGCGATTTCATAAATTCACTGTAGCTCCATTCATTGACATATGGTCACGACACACTACAGATACATAGAAAAACTCATGAAGTTTTGTTCGGCTGAAGCCGCACTTCAGGTTTCTGCCGCCAGAGCGCTCGAGAGCGCAGTGAGACAAAATGGCGACAGGAGCCGAGAAAGCGTATGTCGTGCTTGAAATGCACTCACATCAGTCAGTCATAACAGTGCAACGACATTTCAGGACGAAGTTCAACAAAGATCCACCAACTGCTAACTCCATTCGGCGATGGTACGCGCAGTTTAAAGCTTCTGGATGCCTTTGTAAGGGGAAATCAACGGGTCGGCCTGCAGTGAGCGAAGAAACGGTTGAACGCGTGCGGGCAAGTTTCACGCGTAGCCCGCGGATGTCGACGAATAAAGCAAGCAGGGAGCTAAACGTACCACAGCCGACGGTTTGGAAAATCTTACGGAAAAGGCTAAAGCAGAAGCCTTACCGTTTACAATTGCTACAAGCCCTGACACCCGATGACAGTCAAACGCTTTGAATTTTCGGCGCGGTTGCAACAGCTCATGGAAGACGATGCGTTCAGTGCGAAACTTGTCTTCAGTGATGAAGCAACATTTTTTCTTAATGGTGAAGTGAAGACACAATGTGCGAATCTGGGCGGTAGAGAATCCTCACGCATTCGTGCAGCAAATTCGCAGTTCACCAAAAGTTAACGTGTTTTGTGCAATCTCACGGTTTAAAGATTACGGCCCCTTTTTCTTCTGCGAAAAAAACGTTACAGGACACGTGTATCTGGACATGCTGGAAAATTGGCTCATGCCACAACTGGAGACCGACAGCGCCGACCATCTTTCAACAGGATGGTGCTCCACCGCACTTCCATCATGATGTTCGGCATTTCTTAAACAGGAGACTGGAAAACCGATGGATCGGTCGTGGTGGAGATCATGATCAGCAATTCATGTCATGGCCTCCACGCTCTCCCGACTTAACCCCATGCGATTTCTTTCTGTGGGGTTATGTGAAAGATTCAGTATTTAAACCTCCTCTACCAAGAAACGCGCCAGAACTGGGAGCTCGCATCAACGATGCTTTCGAACTCATTGATGGGGACATGCTGCGCCGAGTGTGGGAGGAACTTGATTATCGGTTTGATGTCTGCCGAATCACTAAAGGGGCACATATCGAACATTTGTGAATGCCTAAAAAAACTTTTTGAGTTTTTGTATGTGTGTGCAAAGCATTGTGAAAATATCTCAAATAATAAAGTTATTGTAGAGCTGTGAAATCGCTTCAGTCATTTGTAATAACCCTGTATATAAACGATTTGGGAGAGACTATGAGCCGGCCGAGGTGGCCGAGCGGTTCTAGGCGCTACAGTAGGGAACCGCGCGACCGCTACGGTCGCAGGTTCTAATCCTGCCTCGGTCATGGATGTGTGTGATGTCCTTAGGTTAGTTAGGTTTAAGTAGTTCTAAGTTCTAGGGGACTGATGACCTCAGATGTTAACTCCCATAGAGATCACAGCCATTTCAGCCATTTTTTGAGACAATCTGAGCAGCGGTCGTAGGTTGTCTGCCGATGACGCTGTCGTTTATCGATTAGTAAAGTAGTCAGAAAATCAAAAGAAATTAATAAACGATTTAGAAAGGATATCTGCGCGGTGCGAAAATTAGCAATTTACCCTAAATAACAAGTGTGAGGTGATCCACGTGGATGCTAAAAGGAATCCGTTAAATTACGGTTACACGATAAATCGGTCAAATGTAAAGGCCGTAAATTCAACTAAGTACTTAGGAATTACAATTATGAACAGCTTAAATTGGAAGGAACACACAGAAAACGTTGTGGAGGAAGGCTAACTAAAGACTACGTTTTACTGGCAGGACACTCAGAAAATTTAACATATCTAACAAAGAGACTGCCTACACTACGCTTGCCCGTCCTCTTTTAGAATACTTGTGTGCGGTGTGGGATTCTTACCAGATAGGATTGATGGAGTGCATCGAAAAGTTCAAAGAAAGGCAGCACTTTTTGTACTACACGAAACAGGGTAGAGTGTCACTGAAATGATACAAGATTTGGGGTCGATATAATTAAAACAAAGACGTTTTTTGTTACGGCGGAATTTTCTCACGAAATTTCAGTCACCAAGTTTCTCCTCCGAATGCGAAAATATTTTGCCGACACTGACCTACATAGGGAGAAACGATCGCCATAATAATATATCAGAGCTCGCAGTGAAAGGTATATACAGGGTGTTTCAAAAATGATCGGTATATTTGAAACGGCAATAAAAACTAAACGAGCAGCGATACAAATACACCGTTTGTTGCAATATGCTTGGGACAACAGTACATTTTCAGGCGGACAAACTTTCGAAATTACAGTAGTTACAATTTTCAACAACAGATGGCGCTGCAAGTGATGTGAAAGATATAGAAGACAACGCAGTCTGTGGGTGCGCCATTCTGTACGTCGCCTTTCTGCTGTAAGCGTGTGCTGTTCACAACGTGCAAGTGTGCTGTAGACAACATAGTTTATTCCTTAGAACAGAGGATTTTTCTGGTGTTGGAATTCCACCGCCTAGAACACAGTGTTGTTGCAACAAGACGAAGTTTTCAACGGAGGTTTAATGTAACCAAAGGACTGAAAAGCGATATAATAAAGGATCTGTTTGAAACATTTCAACGGACTGGGAACGTGACGGATGAACGTGCTGGAAAGGTAGGGCGACCGCGTACGGCAACCTCAGAGGGCAACGCGCAGCTAGTGCAGCAGGTGATCCAACAGCGGCCTCGGGTTTCCGTTCGCCGTGTTGCAGCTGCGGTCCAAATGACGCCAACGTCCACGTATCGTCTCATGCGCCAGAGTTTACACCTCTATCCATACAAAATTCAAACGCAGCAATCCCTCAGCGCCGCTACCATTGCTGTACGAGAGACATTCGCTAACGATATAGTGCACAGGATTGATGACGGCGATATGCATGTGGGCAGCATTTGGTTTACTGACGAAGTTTATTTTTACCTGGATGGCTTCGTCAATAAACAGAACTGGCGCATATGGGGAACCGAAAAGCCCCATGTTGCAGTCCCATCGTCCCTGCATCCTCAAAAAGTACCGGTCTGGGCCGCCATTTCTTCCAAAGGAATCATTGGCCCATTTTTCAGATCCGAAACGATTACTGCATCACGTTGTCTGGACATTCTTCGTGAATTTGTGGCGGTACAAACTGCCTTAGACGACACTGCGAACACCTCGTGGTTTATGCAAGATGGTGCCCGGCCACATCGCACGGACGACGTCTTTAATTTCCTGAATGAATATTTCGATGATCGTGTGATTGCTTTGGGCTATCCGAAACATACAGGAGGCGGCGTGGATTGGCCTCCCTATTCGCCAGACATGAACCCCTGTGACTTCTTTCTGTGGGGACACTTGAAAGACCAGGTGTACCGCCAGAAACCAGAAACAATTGAACAGCTGTAGCAGTACATCTCATCTGCATGTGAAGCCATTCCGCCAGACACGTTGTCAAAGGTTTCGGGTAATTTCATTCAGAGACTACGCCATATTATTGCTACGCATGGTGGATATGTGGAAAATATCGTACTATAGAGTTTCCCAGACCGCAGCGCCATCTGTTGTTGAAAATTGTAACTACTGTAATTTCGAAAGTTTGTCTGCCTGAAAATGTACTGTTGTCCCAAGCATATTGCAACAAACGGTGTATTCCTATCGCTGCTCGTTTAGTTTTTATTGCCGTTTCAAATATACCGGTCATTTTTGAAACACCCTGTAGGTGTCAGTTTTTTTCTGGGCTCTATACGAGATTTGAATAATACAGAATTGTGAAGGTGGTTCGATGAACCCTCTGCCAGGCACCTAAATTTGATTTGCAGAGTATCCATGTAGATGTAAAAGCATCGTTATTCTTGGTCCGTCATCATTCTTTGAAGAGAGTATTGTCAGTGCGTCTGTGAACAGTGACGACTGCACGTTATGGATGCCTCCTTGTACAGCATGTAGTTCTTTCTTTGAAAGAACGCAACTGTGTGGAAGTCACTGATTCCATGCAAGGTGGAACATCATCTCGTTTCGCTCGCCTGGTAAAAGATCTGCTTAATGCAACTTTCCACTATTGTTACCGGCAACTGTTTTCCAGATGCGTGCCGGCAAGATAACCCGATCTTTATCCGTATGACCTTTGGCACTGGGGATAGCTAAAGCAACGCATTTACTGGGGACACGTTCGGTCTGCGAGATCTGAAGGCCAATATACAAGACGACGTTGCTCACAAGGGAACCTCCCCATCTCTCCCCCCCCCCCCCCCCCCCCGCCCCTCCGCAGATTTAGTTGTAAGTTGGCACAGTGGATAGGCCTTGAAAAACTGGACACAGATCAATCGAGAAAACAGGAAGAAGTTGTGTGGAACTGCGGAAAAAATACGCAAAATATACAAACTGAGTAGTCCATGCGCAAGGTAGGCAACATCAAGGAGAGTAGGAGCTCAGGACCGCCGTGGTCCCGTGGTTAGCGTGAGCAGCTGCGGAATAAGAGGTCCTTGGTTCAAGTCTTCCTTCTAGTGATCAGAGGCTTACGTGCCCTCTGTAATAATAATAATAATAATAATAATAATAATAAACCCCGTGGAGGCCCGGGAAAAGAATAGGCCTCCGGTATGTTCTGCCAGTCGTAAAAGGCGACGAAAAGAACAAACCACTAATAGGGCTAACCCCCCTTTTAGTGTGATTAGTCGGTTCAGGACAGAACTAAAGAAGCCTCGGACAAGCGCCGTCATGGTCGGGGACGACGCTTGAACCCTATGCCCGCCCACAATGGTAACGACACTACTAGCCAACTGGAAAATGATTTAAATCCAAATAGAGGTGTTTTGCAGGATATGCTTCCTGCAACCACCCTAGAAGGAAAACAAAGACAGAGGATGAGATGGTCAGATGAAGTTAATCGACACCTCATGTTCTGTTATTACCAAGCAACAAACCTAGGAACCAACACAACTGGATACAGATCACAAGTATACACAACATTTATTACCAGATACACAGAATTAAAATTTTTAACAGAACAACGACTAGCTGATCAGATCCGTGTAATAATCAAGAATAACAGGATACCCCAGTCAGAATTAGAAGACATCAAACAACAAGTACAACAAATACTGGAACAAAATAATGTGCAATCAGAAGAAGAAGAAGAAGAAGAGGAAGAAGAAGAAGAAGAAGAAGAAGAAGAAGAAGAAGAAGAAAATACTGTAATGAACTCAAACATCCCAGAGCAAACAAACGAAGAACAACATGCATCAATTAAACAATCAGAGGAAAACGAAATCTTAAGACAGCCACCAGAACAAGTACAAATAGAACACGAAGTGACACACATGTTAGATATAGAAGAAAAATTTCAGCTGACATACATAGAATTCAAAGACACAAATACAGACATTAGACCATTCTTGCATAGACCGCCAAATAACCCACAAGTCGAAACAATAAAAACTATCAACACAATCATACACAACAAAATAAATGAAAACACAACTATGGAAGATTTAGAACTACTGGTTTATATAGGAGCACTCACTACACTAAATATACACACTAGGCAGAGATCAGAACCAACCAACACACAGAAGAAACCCACAAAACCAGCATGGCAACACAGGCTACAGATCAAAATAGAAAAACTGAGAAAAGACATCGGACAGCTAACACAATTTATAAGAAATGAAATCTCGGAAAAAAAACTAAAAAAATTAGGTAAAATCTCACAACAAGAAGCGACAGAGCAATTAGACGAAAAAAAGCAGAAATTACAAGCATTAGCCAAACGACTCAGAAGATACAAAAAAAGTGAAAATAGAAGGAAACAAAACCAAACATTCAACACAAACCAAAAGAAATGTTACTAGACAATAGATAACACACACATTAAAATAAACAATCCACCAAACATAACAGACATGGAACACTTCTGGAGCAACATATGGTCAAACCCCGTACAACATAACAGGCATGCACGGTGGATACAAGGAGAAACAGACACATACAAGATGATACCACAAATGCCTGAAGTGATAATTTTGCAACATGAAGTCACCCAAGCAATTAATTCTACTCACAATTGGAAAGCCCCTGGAAATGATAAAATAGCAAATTTCTGGTTAAAGAAGTTCACCTCAACACATTCACATCTAACTAAATTATTTAACAGTTACATTGCAGACCCATACACATTCCCTGATACACTTACACACGGAATAACATATCTGAAACCTAAAGATCAAGCAGACACAGCGAACCCAGCTAAATATCGCCCCATAACATGCCTACCAACAATATACAAAATATTAACTTCAGTCATTAAACAGAAATTAATGACACATACAACACAGAACAAAATTATAAATGAAGAACAAAAAGGCTGTTGCAAAGGAGCACGAGGATGTAAAGAGCAACTGATAATAGATGCAGAGGTGACATATCAAGCTAAAACTAAACAAAGGTCGCTACACTACGCATACATTGATTACCAAAAATCTTTTGATAGTGTACCCCACTCATGGTTACTACAAATATTGGAAATATACAAAGTAGATCCTAAATTGATACAGTTCCTAAACATAGTAATGAAAAATTGGAAAACCACACTTAATATCCAAACAAATTCAAATAATATCACATCACAGCCAATACAGATTAAGCGTGGAATATACCAAGGAGACTCATTAAGTCCTTTCTGGTTCTGCCTTGCTCTGAACCCACTATCCAACATGCTAAATAATACAAATTATGGATACAATATTACTGGAACATACCCACACAAAATCACACATTTGCTATACATGGATGATCTAAAACTACTGGCAGCAACAAATCAACAACTCAACCAATTACTAAAGATAACAGAAGGATTCAGCAATGATATAAGTATGGCTTTTGGAACAGACAAATGTAAGAAAAATAGCATAGTCAAGGGAAAACATACTAAACAAGAAGATTACATATTGGATAACCACAGCGACTGTATAGAAGCGATGGAAAAAACGGATGCCTATAAATATGTAGGATACAGGCAAAAAATAGGAATAGATAATACAAATATCAAAGAAGAACTAAAAGAAAAATATAGACAAAGACTAACAAAAATACTGAAAACGGAATTGACAGCAAGAAACAAGACAAAAGCTATAAATACCTATGCCATACCAATATTGACCTACTCATTTGGAGTAGTGAAATGGAGTAACACAGACCTAGAATCACTCAATACACTTACACGATCACAATGCCACAAATATAGAATACATCACATACATTCAGCAACAGAAAGATTCACATTAAGCAGAAAGGAAGGAGGAAGGGTATTTATCGACATAAAAAACCTACATTATGGACAGGTAGACAATTTAAGAAAATTCTTTCTAGAACGAGCAGAAACTAGCAAAATACACAAGGCAATCACTCATATAAATACATCGGCTACACCACTGCAATTTCATAACCACTTCTACAATCCTTTAGATCACATAACATCAACAGATACGAAGAAAGTAAATTGGAAAAAGAAAACACTTCATGGCAAGCACCCGTATCATCTAACACAGCCACACATCGATCAAGACGCATCCAACACATGGCTAAGAAAAGGCAATATATACAGTGAGACAGAAGGATTCATGATTGCAATAAGGATCAAACAATAAACACCAGGTATTACAGCAAGCATATTATTAAAGATCCCAATACCACAACGGATAAATGCAGACTTTGTAAACAACAAATTGAAACAGTAGATCACATCACAAGCGGATGTACAATACTAGCAAATACAGAATACCCCAGAAGACATGACAATGTCGCAAAAATAATACATCAACAGCTTGCCTTACAACATAAACTTTTAAAACAACACGTTCCTACATACAAGTATACACCACAAAATGTACTGGAGAATGATGAATACAAATTATACTGGAACAGAACCATTATAACAGATAAAACAACGCCACATAACAAACCTGACATCATACTCACCAATAAAAAGAAGAAATTAACACAACTAATTGAAATATCCATACCCAATACAGCAAATATACAGAAGAAAACAAGAAAAAATTGAAAAATACATCCAACTGGCTGAGGAAGTTAAGGACATGTGGCATCAGGATAAAGTTGACATTATACCAATTATACTTTCAACTACAGGAGTCATACCACGCAATATCCATCAGTACATCAATGTAATACAGCTACATCCAAACTTATATATACAACTTCAGAAATCCGTAATTATTGATACATGTTCAATTACCCGAAAGTTCCTAAATGCAATATAACACATACCGTACAGTTAAAAGGAAGTGACGCTTGATCAAGGTCCGCGTCACTCCATTTTTAACCGGACTTAACGTCTGAGAAAGTGAAGATAAAAATAATAATAATAATAATAATAATAATAGTAATAATAATAATAATAATAAACTGAGTTAATCGATCAACAACGAACTTCAATGGATGTCTTACGACGTCCGCCCCGAGCAGATGCAACGAACAAAAGCGAACAAAATGAGATTTTTAAAAAAGTGAGAATTTTACCTTTATTTTCGCGAAGCTATGATCTGTCCGTTAGTTCATTGACGTCTCTGTTCACTGTAATGAGTTTAGTGTCTGTGGTTTGCGACCGCACCGCAAAACCGTGCGATTAGCAGACGAAAGGACGTGCCTCTCCAATGGGAACCAAAAACTATTGATCGCAAGGTCATTAGGTCAACCGATTCCTCCACAGGAAAACACGTCTGATATATTCTATATGACACTGGTGACAGCATGTGTGTCACATGACAGGAATATGTTGTTGACTCACCTGACTTGTACACTTGGCGAATGGGTAAAAAGATTGTTCTACCTTGCCCGATTTACGTTTTCTTGTGGATGTGATAATCACTCCCAAAAAAGTGGTGAAAACATAAGAGTTTGTTTAGGTGTAGCGGCCCCATACTACAGCGCAGTTACCTCGCATCGGACGGACAGATAATAATCGTCTGAAAATAAAAAATTAAACTTTTCACTCGATGGAAGACTTGAACCAAGGACCTCTCATTCCGCAGCTGCTCACGCTAACCACGGGACCACGGCGCTCCTGAACTCTCTCTCTCTCCTTGATGTTGCCTATCTTGTGCATGGACTACTCAGTTTGTATATTTTGCTTATTTTTTTCATAGTTCCACACAACTTCTTCCTGTTTTCTCGATTGATCTGTGTTCCGTTTTTCAAGCCATATCCACTGTGCCAACTTGTAACTAAATCTGAGGGGGGTGCGATGGGGAGGTTCCCTTGTCAGATCCTCCGGCACTGCTAATGCGAAGCAAAGCTGCAGTTATCCCCATGCATTTCACGTTTATGTACAAATTGATGCGTAAGTTACATCTTCCCTGTGCCATTACGCTTCCTTCGTCAAAAAGTGCGTTCGCCATGCGAAATAACCTATGTTGATATCTAAGTTTTTTATTTTGGCTTATCTATATACTTTTGTATCTAGTGTGCTGGTTATTACGATCAAAAAACAATAACTCAGCCTTCATATCACCAGCTGCGACATAATCGTGAATATGAACAGTGATCCAATACTATCAAATACTTTTTTTATTCCAGTCTGTGATCACAATATAAATTCCTTTGACGATGACCGGTTTCAGTCAGTAATGACCATCTTCAGATCTACAGTATAAAAATTATATACACCTAGTGGGCAGTCTTTCAACACAATACAGCATTTCATATCACTATATACTACCATACGAACTGGGAAATGTACAGATAAAATAAGGTAAAGCGTACCTGTTCTACAACATATCTTAATAACGACGAACTGAAATGGGTGTCTTGGGACGTGCGCCCCGAGCAGATACAACGAACAAAAACGAACGAAATGAGATTAATAAAAAATACTTCAAAGTGTCACCAGTAAGGAAAATTGTGCTTTAGGTCGCAAAAACGAGAAAATAAATGCTCAGAAAAAAGGACGAATTAGCAGGGATGTAATCGCTAATGTGTGGCAAATTCGGTGTTTTTCGGCCACTTGCGAAAGCACTAGCGTACTGTCAAGTCGTTTTGCAAGACTATCACTGCAAAAATGTACGTCGAGCTCTATAATACTATAAAGTGCCGTATCATACCGAAAACTACCAAAAATCGAGTGCATCTGAACTGTGACACCTATCGCAAAGAAGCAGGATGTAATATCACTATGCCCTTAAAAGTTACATAGCTGGTTTATTCCCGGTGTCAAATGGATACTGTTAAAAAGCCTGCGCCACATTTATAAATAATCCACGACACGTACGAAAAGAATCCGTCTGTACTAGGGATATAGTGACATTCTAAATATACAGGGCGCTATGCACACACGCACGACGTCCCGAGATCACATGACCAGGCCGGCAATGTATGTTGACAACACAAAATCTGTTCTGCGCATGTGATTGCTCACTCCAGAGATATTTACTCTGTGTGTGCAAGTTGCGATTGTGTGTGTGTGTGTGTGTGTGTGTGTGTGTGTGTGTGTGTACTGCTGACAAAGGCCTTAATGGCCGAAAGCTATAATTGTGTGAATCCTTTTGTTGTGCCCATCGCTATTCAGCCTCTCCGCTATATGGTACTGTGTTGAAAGTAGACTGCCCACTAACTGTATATAATTTTTGTTTTGTATATCTGGAGATGGTCATTACTGACTGAAACCGGTCATCGCCAAGGGAATTTATATTATGATCAAAGACTGGAATTTAAAAAATTATCTGCCTTCATAGGCTATGCTCGTTAGCTCGAGCTGTCTTCTGTTTCTGGTGTAATCGTAATGGTGAACGCTGACGAATTGTCTGCGAATGCTCCTTCGCTTGTGTTCGCTCCCATTAGTTCCCATATAAAGGAGTCTCCAGCAGTCCGGGGTCACTCGCCGAGGCAGTGCCCACGCAGCGGGCGCCGCCATTTTGAATTCCTGTCGCGCCCAGCATGGGCGGTGGCCGTGACGTCACCGCGCCGGGTCACGTGACGTAACCTGGTCGGGGGGGAAAGCAGGTCGACTGCGCCGAACAGCTGGAGGGGCAGCCGCAGACTACGGCTGCCGTTTTTATGGACGCTGTTGCCGGTATTCCGCCCGCCTATCTCCAGCCTGTGAATGTAAACGTGTTCGTAACGCCCGTGTCCCACATCTGAACCACTAAACAGATTTCAACCAAACTTGGTGTACATCGCTGTCTGGAAACAATCGCTATGGAAGGTGAGACCGAGCTACGAGGCGTGTTTAAGTAAGTACCGTTTTGAAATTTAAAAAAAAGACGTACTAAGGTGTCTCAATTTTATTTTTACGTGAAAGCCTGTACCTTAATCTACTTTTCTACATAATTTCCGTCAGTATTGAGGCACTTGTCATAACGTTGTACCAGTTTTTCAATACCCTCCTCATTGAAGCCTGCCGCCTGACTTGTTGACCACTGCATTACCACTGTTCGGATTCCGTAGAAATGTTGGAACACGTGAGGCAATACTGACGCTACGACTTACCTTAGACAATAGATTAAGGAAAGGCAAACCTACGTTACTTAGAGAAAGCTTTCGACAATGTTGACTGGAATACTCTTTCAAATTCTGAAGGTTGCAGGTGTAAAATACAGGGAGCGAAAGGTTATTTACAATTTGTACAGACACCAGATGGCAGTTACGACTCGAGGGGCATGAAAGGGAAGCAGTGATTGAGAAGGGAGTAAGACAGGGTTGTAGCCTCTCCCCGATGCTGTTCAATATGTATATTGAGCAAGCAGTAAAGGAAACGAAAGAAAAGTTCGGAGTAGGTATTAAAATCCATGGAGAAGAAATAAAAAGTTTGAGGTTCGCCGATGACATTGTAATTCTGTCAGAGACAGCAAAAGACTTGGAAAAGCAGTTGAACGGAATGGTCAGTGTCTTGAAAGGAGGATATAAGATGAACATCAACAAGAGCAAAACGAGGATAATGGAATGTAGTCGAATTAAGCCAGGTGAGGCTGATGGAATTGGATTAGGAAATGAGACGCCTGAAGTAGTAAATGAGTTTTGCTATTTAGGGAGCAAAATAACTGATGATGGTCGAATTAGAGAGGATATAAAATGTAGACTGGCAATGGCAAGGAAAGTGTTTCTGAAGAAGAGAAATTTGTTAACATCGAGTATAGATTTAAGTGTCAGGAAGTCGTTCCTGAAACTATTTGTATGAAATGTAGCCATGTATGAAAGTGAAACATGGACGATAAATAGTTTGGACAAGAAGAGAATAGAAGCTTTCGAAATGTAGTGCTGCAGAAGAATGCTGAAGATTAGATGGGTAGATCACATAACTAATGAGGAGGTATTGAATAGAATTGGGCAGAAGAGGAGTTTGTGGCACAACTTGACTAGAAGAAGGGATCGGTTGGTAGGGCATACTCCGAGGCATCAAGGGATCACCAATTACGTATTGGAGGGCAGCGTGGAGGGTAAAAATCGTAGAGGGGGACCAAGAGATGAATACAGTAAGCAGATTCAGAAGGATGTAGGTTGCAGTAGGTACTGGGAGATGAAGAAGCTTGCACAGGATTGAGTAGCATGGAGAACTGCATCAAACCAGTCTCTGGACTGAAGACCACAACCACCACCACTGTTTTGACTTCGTCATCGTCTTGAAGATGCTGACCGCCGAGGTGTTTCTTCAAGTGCAGGAACAGATGGTAGTCACTGGGCGCAAGATCGGGGCTGTACGGAGGATGATCTAGAGTAGAGTTTCTCATCGAAAAGATGTGATGAGATCTTTGGTCTGATTCGCCACTTGCGGACGGGCATTGTCTTGCAGCAAAACGATGCCCTTGCTCAATTTCCATGGACTGTTGCTTTGATTCTGGTGTGACGTAGGCCACCCATATTTCATCGCCCGTCGTTGTGGTACCGCTCAAGGAAAGTCAATGCACTGTCTTAACGTTGGGTTTTGTGCACATCCGTCGACATTTTCTGTACCCAACGTGACCACAATTTTCGGTAATTCGAATGCTCGGTCACAATGCTATACAAAACACTACGACAAACGTTAGGAAAGTCATCCCTCAAGGAGGAAATCGTAAAGCGTCTGTTTCCTCTCACCTTATTGTCCACTTCCTGCACCAAACTTTCATTAACGACCGAAGGACGTCCACTCCGTTGTTCATCAAGCACATTTGTGCGGCCATCTTTAAATGCTCTCACCCACTTTCTTACCATTCCATCACTCATAATGTTTTCTCCGTAAACTGCACAGATCTCACGATGAATATCGATCGCTTTTAGGCCTTTAGCACTAAGAAATCTTATAACAGCCCGTACTTCACAGTCGGCGGGACTCACGATTATCGGAGGCACCTTAAACACTCAGTACACAACGTAAACAAGGAAGAATCAGACTGTAATGGCGTCAGTACGCAGATTAAGGTACAGACTTTCATGTAAAAATAAAATTTTTGAGATATCTTAGCACGTCTTTTCGTTAATTTCAAAACGGTACTTACTTAAAAAACAGGCCTCATATCATCCAGTATTTGAGAATGAGAGTACTTAGTGACTTTGAAAAAATTTTAGACAGTTTCACACCTTCATGAATTTTTGTCTTCCGTCACGACCATCCACTGAGAAGATACACCCCAAGAAAAGAAAAAGTTTGTCGCTTACTGCATTTTCACTGCTCCTGTAGTAAAACTGTCATACATAGTGACATTTCATTACTCCTTTATTACAAAGTCTGTCCACAGTACATTCCGCACACTGTAGCCACATATAGCATTGGATGTACCAGCAGAACAGCTTCGTTGTAGAACACTTTCATTCACTAGAATGAAATTTTCTCTCTACAGCGGAGTGTGCGCTGATATGAAACTTCCTGGCAGATGAAAACTGTGAGCTGGGGACAGAGAGTCGAACTCGGGACCTTTGCCTTTCGCGGGCAAGTGCTCTACCACCTGAGCTACCCAAGCACGACTCACGTCCCGTCCGCACAGCTTTACTTCTGCCAGTACCTCGCCTCCTACCTTCCAAACTTCACAGAAGCTCTCCTGCGAAACTTGCAGAACTAGCACTGCTGAAGGAAAGGATATTGCGGAGACGTGGCTTAGCCACAGCCCGGGGATGTTTCTAGAATGAGATTTATCCAATATTTATCCACTGCCAAAAAGTGACAGACCCACAAGAAAGAAAATGACAAAAAATCAAGGGTTTTTGTCTGGGTCTCCGTACAAAAATGCACTGTTAGAAAAACAAGCTAAACCAGACAAAACCAAGAAGAGACAAAGCACCAGTAACGAGCAACGCAGAATCTTTAGGACTAATCTCGACTTAACCGCGCCGTCATCTTCAGGAACAACCAAATCCAGGGAGAGAGATGACGTTTTTGAATTGTCCAGCGTGTGGTGAAGTCTACAGAGAACCTATCGCGGAAGACTGGATTAAGTATGATAATTGCTTCCAGAGGTGGCATAAAGGACGAGGTAAACTTCCTTGTGATTTTGTTAATGCGTACTCTTAAACTAAATGTCGCGTACTCTTACCAGACCATGTGGCTAAGGCAGTTGTGACTGCTACATGATATTCCCAAACAAACCAGCAATTAGTGGTTACAAGAAAAGTTTCTTTTAACCCTCTCACCAAGTAGATTTGAGCGGTAAAATGCGGAGTGCGTACTCTTTCCCGACTTTCCCTGTTCGGGCAACGCCTGGTATTCTGTCAGTTTTTCTAATAAAACTAGCACTCCTCGTCACCTCTTATCCGTTGCAGTAATTTCAAGATACTTTTCTTATCTGTTTATTTCGTCTGAACACATCAAAAATGCCTTTCACCTCGGACCGAGAGCCAGTCATGAAAAAGTAATAAAATAAAACATTAAATAGAAGACCGTCAAACGTTCTGTGAAAAGATTGGTGTGAAAGTAAGAAACAAAATACATCAAAGAAACGTTTGACGTACCTTTGAATGATGCTCGAAGCGATAGGCAGCAACTGAGATGATCATACATCAGTGACGTAACGATGCCATTGAGTGACTTGCGCCACTCTTGAGAAGTTCAAAGATTCTAAATTAAACATAATTTACGGGTGCAGTTGGTACCAATTTGTGGCTCCCACCAATCTCGTATTGTAAGTAACGGATGTAAGACATACCATTAGAGACCTTACAGTTGTGATCAACTATTGCCCTCTGAGAAAAAAAAAAAAAAATTGAGTGCAAAATTTACGATGATGTAGTAATGTAATTTTCCCCACCTTTTGTGGTTTAGGGTTAAATTCGCAATCAGTGCCACATTTCCTATAGGCGATGTCGAGCACCATTCAGAGGGACGTCAAAGGTTCGTCTAATATGTTTTGTTTCTTATTTTCTAGAAAAGTATCGAAAAAGTCGTTCCGTTTTTTCAATGTTATTTTCAACATTTTTCTGATTGCATGAAGTGCATTTTAATATCGATCAGCACCCTAGCATTACTAATAGTATACAGCATGTCCTAGTAGGCGCCAGAATTTCCAGGTGTAATTCCGTGTCCAACCTTGATGCAGGCTGACCTTCTCTTCCTTCACAAGAGAAGCAGAAACACAAGAACAAGGCAAGGCCCCTCTGGTACCCCCTTGAGGTTCTGCCTTCTCCTCCTCCAGTCAACAGTCTGACCCCACCTATATGGACACTACCCCATCCTTATTGGTGACGGATGGCGACTCGGTGGCGTGACTGGCTCCGTTTGCTACACATTTGGACTACAGCTTGAGAATTCTCCAGTGGAATTGTAATGGCTATTTGTGTCACCTCCTGGAGTTTCAGCCCTTCTTTGTTCCTACTCTGCTGCTTGGATTGCTCTCCAGGAGACCCATTTTGTCAATTCGTACTCACCCACCCTTTGTGGGTTCCACACTTCCTGTCGAAACCGAATTGGCTCCTCGCGGGCTTCTGGTGGTGTTTGCACCTTGGTCCACAAGGACATGTTAGTAAATGGGTTCCCCTCCATACCACTCTGGGTGCTGTCAGGGTCCATCTGGCCACACCAATCACGATTTGTAATCTCTACCTCCCGCCTGACAGGCCGCCCACATCCCTTGCCCTAACCACGCTTCAACAACTCCCTTCTCTCTCCCTGCTTCTATGGGACTTTAATGCCCACAACCCTCTTTGGGGTAGTCACACGACTACTGCTTTAGGCTCGACAGTTGAAGCTGTTCCGGCAGGGCTTGACCTCTCTCCTCAACACCAGCGCTCCCACACAGTTTAGTGTGTCACACAGCACTTTCTCCGCCATTGACCTCTCCATCTGCAGTCCCCGCCTTCTTTCCCTCGTTCAGTGGGGTGTCCACGATGACTTATGTGACAGCGATCATTACCCGATTGTTTTGACCTTCCCTCAGTATATCTCGCTCCACCACCCTCCCAGGTGGGCCTTCTCTAAAGCTGATTGGGGTGCCTTCTCCTCTGCTACCGTCCCCCTTTACTACTACTACACAGTAGTATTGATGAGTTTACAGACTTTGACTGCCAACATCCTTTCCACAGTTGTTTCAGCCATCCCTTCTGCCTCGGGTTCCCCTCGTCGGAAGATGGTCCCTTGGTGGACTCCGGAAATTTCTGCAGCCATAAAGACTGCCACTGTGCTCTCCAGTTGTGGTGTCACCGCCAGACACCACACTTGCTAGGTGGTAGCTTTTAAATCGGCCACGGTCCGCTAGTATACGTCGGACCCGCGTGTCGCCACTGTCAGTGATTGCAGACCGAGCGCCGCCACACGGCAGGTCTAGAGAGACTTCCTAGCACTCGCCCCAGTTGTACAGCCGGCTTTGCTAGCGATGGTTCACTGACAAATTGTACTCTCATTTGCCGGCCGGCCGGCCGAAGTGGCCGTGCGGTTAAGGCGCTGCAGTCTGGAACCGCAAGACCGCTACGGTCGCAGGTTCGAATCCTGCCTCGGGCATGGATGTTTGTGATGTCCTTAGGTTAGTTAGGTTTAACTAGTTCTAAGTTCTAGGGGACTAATGACCTCAGCAGTTGAGTCCCATAGTGCTCAGAGCCATTTGAACCATTTGCCGAGACGATAGTTAGCATAGCTTTCAGCTACGTCATTTCCTACGACCTAGCAAGGCGCCATTATCAATTGCTATTTATCTAGTGATGCATGTACCGTCAGACCAATGTTCACCAATTATGGATTAAAGTTAAGTATTCCAGAAGCTACGTACTTTTTTTACTAACCTCAACTCCTTTAACTGTTCCAGACCTCACGCCAGCCTGCGTGAGCTTAAACGCGTGCCTTTCGGCTACCTCATAGTGGCTTGGCTGTCTTGCCAAGTCACAACACCAGTGCTTCCAGCAGCACCCATTTACTGTGCTCTTTCTGGTCTTTAAACGATTCCACGCCCGGGCCCGTTACCTAATCAAATTTCAGAAACACATTTCCTGGGAACGATATGTGGCTGCCATAGGACCGCACACCCCCTCTACACAAGTCTGGGCGAAACTCAGGTTAGTTTTTGACCATCGTCCTCTCACTGGCATTGAAGGAGATTCTGTACATGGTGTTGTCCTTACCAATATAGATTTGGTCGCAGCAGACCATTTCGATCGATACTTTGCCCAAGCCTCTGCAGCGGATACGTGAGTTATGTTTTACACTTTTGAACACGTCTTTCTGGAGTGCCAATTTATGTTTCTAAGTATCCACTCCTCCTCCACTAAAAGTTTAATCTACCACTTGGAAGTAAATGTTAAAAACGAAACAATGTGACATCAGAAAAGACTTCACCTTGAGAACCGAGTTATTATACAGGTTGTCCGTTTTAACTCGTCACGACTAAATCTCGAAAAGGACGCATCGTACGAAAAACATGTTCTAGCTCAGTAGTTAATACTAGGAAAGCGGACACCTTTTCTATGCTACACCTGGCCATCTCCTACCCCACCTGTTTGCGTGGGGTCAGTTTAGTATTTTCAGATGGGAAGCCCTTAAAAATATGTAACTGTAATCGCAAGTAACAAATGTGCCAATTTTTGCAGTTACGACTGATAATGATATCCCTGAGTCCCCTTGCCTCGATTTCGGTGAGTATCTATGGTACGTGCGCCTGTCACTTCAGACATTTTACCATATTACAACGGTTATGGTTTGTATCCCACTGGAAGCCGCGTAACGGACAGTGCAAGAGTAGTTCACTCCGAACTCATTAACCAAGATGACGAGATTCGAAGACAGCTACCGAAATAAAGCATTCTGATGGTTTGGGGACTCACCACACTCAAAACTGCATGGAACAGGAAACCACGTTACCATACAAGTAGCATATTGAGCAAGCAGTAATGGAAACAAAAGAAAAATTTGGAGTAGGAATTAAAATCCACGGAGAAGAAATAAAAACTTGGAGGTTCGCCGATGACGTAATTCTGTCAGAGACAGCAAAGGACCTGGAAGAGCAGCTGAACGGAATGGACATCGTCTTGAAAGAAGGATATAAGATGAAAATCAAAACGAGAATAATGGAATGTAGTCGAATTAAATCGGGTGATGCTGCAGGCATTAGATTAGGAAATAAGACGCTTAAAGTAGTAAATGAGTATTGCTATTTGGGGAACAAAATAACTGATGGTCGAAGTAGAAAGGATATAAAATGTAGACTGGCAATGGCAAGGAAAGCGTTTCTGAAGAAAAGAAATTTGTTAACGTCGAGTGTAGATTTAAGTGTCAGGACGTCGTTTCTGAAAGTATTTGTATGGAGTGTAGCCATGTATGGAAGTGAAACGTGGACGATAAATAGTTTAGAGAAGAGAATAGAAGCTTTCGAAATGTGGTGCTACAGAAGAATGCTGAAGATTAGGTGGGTGGATCACATAACTAATGAGGAGGTATTGAATAGAAATGGGGAGAAGAGGAGTTTGTGGCACAACTTGACTAGAAGAAGGGATCGGTTGGTAGGGCATATTCCGAGGCATCAGGGGATCTCCAATTTAGTGTTGGAGGTCAGCGTGGAGGGTAAAAATCGCAGAGGGAGACCAAGAGATGAATACACTAAGCAGATTCAGAAGGATGTAGGTTGCAGTAGGTACTGGGGTAGGATAGAATAGCATGGAGAGCTGCATCAAACCAGTCTCTGGACTGAAGACCACAACAACAACAAGCCAGAGATGTCCATGTGTAGCCATATTATTTGTGCTGTACAATCACATTTGCAACACTCAAACAACGTTTGAACATCACCTTCAACAGAACACAAAGGTTTACATTTATAACTAAAACTGTAAAACTCAAATGCATCGGGTCTTGTCAAAACAATCACGCTTCATATTTGTGTATTACAGCGTCATCTACTACTACTGGGAAAGAATGATTTGAGTACACCATACGCAGGTTTTCGGCGGAGAATCCAAATCCACAATAAAACTGGGAGTTCTCATTCGAAAATACGAAGTTGATCCCGCCCACACAGGAGGGACTGTGAGGTGGTGGACAGTTGTAGCACACACAGATGTCCCTTTTACTAATGTCAACTTCTCACCTACAACATTTTCTTTCGTGTGATGCGTCTTTTTCGAGATATTTAGTCATCTCGAATTAAAACAGAAAACACCGTGTTTAAAATTAGTTCAGGCTTCAAAATCAGGCCTTATAGTTCCACCAAAAAAGAAATTGTTATTCTGATACTTCTGTCCTACGATGGGACATACGGACGGAAACTCTTCTGTTCCGCTCTCATATTTAGTCAATGGTTCAAATGGCTCTGAGCACTATGGGACTTAACTGCTGTGGTCATCAGTCCCCTAGAACTTAGAACTACTTAAACCTAAGTAACCTAAGGACATCACACACATCCATGCCCGAGGCAGGATTCGAACCTGCGACCGTAGCGGTCACGCGGTTCCAGACGGTAGCGCCTAGAACCGCACGGCCACTCCGGCCGGCTATATTCAGTCTTCATAACCTTTAGCATTAATTTATGAATTGCTGTTCTGAATTTCATGCATAATTAAGGGTCCTCTGAGAACTTCTAATGATAATAGTTCCCTCCGTTCTGCCGTCTAGGGTAGATCTGGCTGTGAAACTTCTTGCCTAAACTTCTTGCCTTAAATGAATATTTCACACCCGCCATTTAAATTATACGCTAATTCCATTTTATGAACCATAAAATCCACCCGTTAGCGAGAACGCAATAAAACCCACAAGGCAGAGCAGTGAGTGTATAGGAGACCATTTTCCATTCTGCCGGTTCAAGCCATTGGCGCAGAGAAGACAGTAACAACCCTACCATAAATTCCCTGCCGCTGAGGACCATATCGTTACCTACCAAAAGCGGATTAATATGAGTGTAAATTACCACTCTGCTAGACACTCATATGTATTCAGAACGACTTTTACTCCTTTGTTTCTAAAGTTCCACCAATTAACTATATAGGTCGTTTATACTTCTGTACAATCAGGAGTTCAGCCTCTGACCATTTTCAGGTACCACAGTGAAAAGATTGCTATACAGAATGCATGAAAATACAGTGGACCAGACCGTATGTAACATTATGTCAATGCAATACAATACAGGAACGAATTTTTCTTTAATTAAAAAAGTTAGAAAGCTCTGGAGACTCACTTCTTGCCTATGATCAAATTTCTGTGAACTTAGTCGTCGTTGAACTATATTAAACTTTGTTATACAATGTAGGTGTCACAGCATAAAAACAAGAATATTCTCGAAGTGTCTGGTAGTAATACCTAAAACAAACAGGTCTTACATGCATTAAATAATTACACCAGTACAATGGCCACAAAAAGCACTCATTACATGTGCAGGCACCATTATCTGAAGCCTCAATTGTGCGAATGCATTCGTGATTTTCTCTCAGGAAGGTCACAGTTCCTAGTAATGGACGGAAAGCCATCGAGTAAAACAGAAGTAACACCCGGCGTTCCCCAATGAAGTGTTATAGGCCCTCTATTGTTCCTGATCTATATTAACGACTTAGGAGACAACCTGAGTAGCCGTCTTAGATTGTTTGCAGATGATGCTGTCATTTACCGTCTTGTAAAGTCATCAGACGACCAAAACGAATTGCAAATTGATTTAGATAACATATGTATGGTGCGAAAAGTTGCAATTGATCCTGAATAAGGAAAAGTGTGAAGTTATTCATATGAGTACTAGAAGAAATACGCTAAATTTTGTTTACGAGATAAGTCACACAAACCTGAAGGCTGTAAATTCAACTAAATACTTAGGGATTACAATTACAAGTAAGCTAAATTGGAAAGATCACATATATAATTTTGTGGGTAGAGCAAACCAAAGACTGCAATTCATTGGCAGAACACTTAGAAGGTGCAGGAGGTCTAGTAAAGAGACTGCTTACACCACGCTTTCCCGCCCTATTCTGGAATATTGCTGTGTGGTGTGGGATCCGCATGAGGTGGGACTGACGGATGACATCGAAAAAGTTCAAAGAAGGGCAGATCGATTTGTATTATGGCGAAATAGGGTAGATAGGGTCACAGACATGATACTTGAATTGGAGTGGCAATCATTAAAACAAAGGCGTTTTTTGTTGCGACGGGATCTTCTCATGAAATTTCAATCACCAGTTTGCTCCTCCGATTGCGAAAACATCCTGTTCGGACCTACCTACATAGGGAGAAATGATCATAACGATAAAATAAATCACGGCTCGGACAGAAAATTTAAGTGGTCGTTTTTCCTGCGCGCCGTTGAGAGTGGAACCGTAGAGACAGCTTGAAGGTGGTTCATTGAATCCTCTGTCAGACAATTATGAATAGCAGAGTAATCACGTAGATGCAGATGTTAGCAGTCCCTCCAGCTGTTGTTGGCCGTAGATGAATGCAGATGGTGCAACAGCTTCTTTATTCAAGCAGCTCCTCATTTCCCCCCACAAAGGCCGAATGCACCCCGTACGAGACTCACCTACGTCACAAAACACATAGCTTACAAAACGATGCCGGGAATCGAACCTATGTCCTTCGCACCGAAGGCAGCAACGCGAACGGTTAGGCGTCGGACGCGGTCGTGGCGATAATGTTTGCCGTTCGAGGGGAGGCTTGGATGTTTATACCAGATAATTATGGGAAACACTCCTTCCAGAGATCAAAATGTTTCCTGATTCCCCTAATTCCACGTCCCCTCCCCCCCCCCCCTCTCTCTCTCTCTCTCTCTCTCTCTCTCTCTCTCTCTCTCTCTCTCCCTCTCCCTCCCTCCCCACCCTGTTAAACAGCTATGTGAACACTTTCAGCGTCGTGTCCTTTTTGTGTGTTTGACAAAAGCTCCATGACGAATTCTGAAAACGTAAGGAGTCTTTTCTGAAACTTGCTGGCAGATTGTTTTATCACCATTCTTCCTAGTAACGTGATCAGTTATTATTAATTCTTTCCATTGCTTGGTGAGTCTACACGTCGTCGCTAGGGATAAACTGTTCGAATCTCTTGGACACAGGCAGCGGTGCATTTCTGAAACTTCCTTATTGCATTTAAATGAAATTCTGTCAATACTGTACTGGTTGGAATGGTGACATAAAAGAATCACAACCACACTATCGCACCAAACATTATGACGCACTGCTCACCGCGACGTTGGATGCTTCCTGGTGGTGTTTCGGGCATGTTACTAGGTAGCAAAAGTATGAATGCGGAGCAGAAACGTACGGGGGATTACCTTAGCGAATATACGGGCTCCAAACAAGCACATTCATTGAGATACGCAAATTCGACAAAGGGGGATCATTGTTAGGCAGGACCTGTAAACGAGTCTATTGAAACCGGCGAAGCTGGTCGAATGCTCGCGTGCTACTGTCGTGAGCACGTACGGAAAGAGGTAGGTGCACTAAATGGTTGAACGTCAACAACTGTTCATCGAACATGGGGTTCGGGGGGATTGAATGCTCTGTAAAGTAGGATAGATGGTGATCTGTGGCATTTCTGCCGAAAAAGCACAATGCTGGTGCACGCACAAGTGTTTGGGAGCACACCGTTCACCGTACATTGTTGAACATGGAGCTCCACAGCAGACCATCACTGTGTGTTCACGTGTTGACGCAGCGAAATCGTCAATTAGGACTGCAGTGGGCCCGGGACCATCGGGGTTCGACTGTCGATCAGTGGAAACACGTCGACTCTTCTGGTTAGTCACATTCTTACTACACTAAGTCGATGGTAGTCTCCACAAAAGCCGTCGTCGAGGAGAAGGTCGGCTCGAAACGTGCAACGCGCCCCGGATGGAGGCTGGTGGAGCAGTATTATGCTATGGAAGACGTTATCCTGCGTTTGTATGAGACCTGTGGTAATAATAGAAGACACGCCGGCAGCTGCGAACCGCCTGCATCCCTTGATGCTTGATATCTTCCCCGACGGCGATGTCAACTTTCAGCAGTACGATTATCTGTGTCTCGGAGCCAGAACCAGACGGCGATGTCAACTTTCAGCAGTACGATTATCTGTGTCTCGGAGCCAGAACCGAACTACAGTGGTTTGAGGAGCATTATAGTGAACTCACATTGATGCCTTGGCAAGCGAATTAGCCTGATGTAAATCCTGTGGAAACCATCTGGGTCGCTATCGGGCGCTATCGCCGTATATCCAAATTAGAGTCCTGTTGTTTACGCGAAATACATGAACTGTACACAGTCATCTAACGCCACATACGTACACAAATCTACGAACGAACTGATGCCTGATACACAGAATTAGTGATGGATGTCGTCACTGCCAAATGTAGATGTTCGAATTGTTCTCAGTTCTGCCTTACATCTGCCCTTACGGCTACATTAACGCCACATCTCAGTAGCACGATCTAGTGGTCGCTTTTAGAAATACAAAAACTGAGCGTCGTACGAATATGTAATAAAATAAATGATTGAACAATTGCTCCCTGCTACTACGAGGGGACTTCGAAAAGTAAATTACGCGTTATTATGCCAGGCCAAGTATCTTCTATTGAATGCTGCACTGCACTACGTTTCATAGTGATGAAGGCACATGGCACTATTTTTCAGTATCGTCACCAACTCTTTGTAAAGAAAGGTCGGAATGTTCTACCAATCGTTAAATTGCTCGACCACAGAAAACCATTCCCTGATCACGGAGCTATTCGAGAACTGCAGTGTGAATGTCTTCATCGCTGGAAAATATTTCCCCAGAGACGTTAAAGGTTACCGAAAAGGTGGAAGTCGCATTGTGGAAGACCTGGACTTCATCAGCTTCACCCGCATATGTGTTGCTTCGGTCAAATTGTTGCACCATTTCACTACGGTTCCACACAGTATTGCATTTGGTCCATATGCCGCCAGAATTTCACGGTGAACCTGTGTGCAGTTTTAGACGTTTTGCCCGAGAAATACGAGGGGCTTTTAATAAGTAATGCAACGCATTTTTTTTTTCTTAAAGCATGTTGGTTTCATTCAGGGTTACAATACACCATATTAGGCCCCACTTCGTTGGCTACAAAACTACTGTTTTTCAACATAATCAACGCGACGGTCTTACGCCACCTTACTAGGGAGGCCTGTGTGCCCTCATGGTACCACCCTACTGGTAGGCGTCGAAACCAACGTCTTGCTGCACCAGTAACCTCTCAATCATCCACGTACAACTTCCCGGGGAGTGCATACTTCATTGGACCGAAAATTATGGAAGTCGGTAGGTGCGAGATCCAGGATGTAGGGAAGATGAGGAAGAACAGTCCAATGAAGTTTTGTTCTCGATCATGTCGTCAGATCGGCTTGTGCGAGCCCGAGGTTGTTTCGGTTTGTTGTCACACGATGTTCTGCCTTCATTAAACTGTCGCACCCACGAATGGACTTTCGACACATCCATAACTCCATCACCACATGTCTTCTTCAACTGTCAATGAATTTCAATTGGTTTCACACCACGCAAATTCAGAAAACGAATGATTGCACGCTGTTCAAGTAAGGAAAACGTCGCCATTTTAAGTATTTAAACAGTTCTCATTCTCGCCGCTGGCGGTAAAATTCCATTTGCCATACGGTGCTGCCATCTCTGGGACGTATTGACAATGAACGCGGCCTCATTTTAAAACAATGCGCATGTTTCTATCTCTTTCCAGTCCGGAGAAAAAAAATCGGAGGCCTTAGAACTTGAATGCACCTTGTACTACGTCATAGAATCGTAGTTTTTGTGGAGTGCAACTGTCAGTTTATATGCTTAAGAAACAAGTCGCTTGGTTTTTGAGTAATACTCAACTGTTTGGTATAATGAAGTTTTGTGAGCTGTTCTTGACAGTTCAGACTTGTGAGAACTTGCGTTGTTATGCAGAAGTAGTTCATTTGCACTCCTGTGGCGACGAGCACGATGAAGTCGTTTCTTAAATTTCCTGAGATTATGTCAATACACTTACGAAGTGATTGTTGCACCATGAGGGAGGACATCAAACAGAATAACCCCTTCAGAGTCCCAGAAGACCGTGGGAAGGGGGGGGGGGGGGAGGTGCAGTTCTGAACTTTCTCTTCGGAGGAGAAGTGGCGTGGCACCACTTCATGGCTTCCCGTTTGAAGCAATGAATCCATGTTGCATCGCCTGTGATGATATTCGACAAAAAAAAAATTGTCGGAATCAGCCTCGTAAGCAGTTGAGCACAAATGGCTCTTCGTGGTTTTGTTAGGTGGCGAGGAACCCGGCGAGCGTACACTTTCGAGTACTCGAACTGGTGGACGAATGCATCAGCACTAGCAACAGAGACGTCCAGCTGTACAGTGAGGTGTTTGATTGTAATCGGCCAGTCTCCTCGAATGAGAGTGTCCGCACGTTCCAACACTGGACCACTCACAGCTGTGTGTGGCACGTCGACACGCGGAGGATTGGACAGGTTTGTGCGACCTTGTTGCGGTGACGAGAGATGCCTCGCCCTACGACTCGCCGTGCTTTTGTTCACTGCCAAATCTCCATAGACATTCTGCAAGCGCTTATGAATATCTGCGATGCCCTGGTTTGCCGCGAAAACACTCATTAACAGCTCTCTGCTTGGAATTAACCTCCGTTACACATGCTATTTGGAAGGCTTCTATAGCGCCGGGGAAATTCACAAGGCCATATGGGCTGAAGCGGGAATATTCCACCATGTACGACTGCTAATTCCACATTTTTTCAACCAAGACTGCACGAGAAAAATTTTCATTATTTATTGACCGGCTTTCGTAGTAGCGCACCATGAGTTTGTGTTGGATTAAGTTTCGAACCGATATTGCATCACGCCAATAATTTAAATTTTTTTTAATTTTTGGCAAGTTCCTTTGGGACCTAACCGCTGAGGTCATCAGTTCCTAGGCTTACACACTACTCAATCTAAATTAAACTAACGTATGCTAAGAACAACACACACTGCCACGCCCAAGGGAGGACTCGAACCTCCGAACTGTGTCAAGGCGTCTTAGCCTGTGCGGCTTCCCCGCGCGACACATCATACCGTTGTCAGTCTCCCCATCGACTTTTTGTCAGGAACAGGTAGACGTATAAATTTTATACCGTATATTGTCTGGTGTCCCTTGGCGATGTGAGAAATCTGAAGCTTCAAAGTCTATAGTCCGCAGCTCGTGGTCGCGTTCTTGTTTCCCGATCACGGGGTCCCGGATGCGATTCCCGGCGGGGTCAGGGATTTTCACCTGCCTCGATATGACTGGGTGGTTGTGTTGTCCTCATCATTTCATCATCGTCATTCACAAGTGGCGAGATTGGACTGAGCAAAGGTTGGAAATTTGTACGGGCGCTGACGACTGTGTAGTTGAGCGCCCCACAAACCAAACACCATCGTCGTCATCATTAACATCAAAGTCTATGCAAACAAAAGATTCGGCGATTAGTCACATATCCTGATACTCCCAAACTTAGTCACCAAAACCTGTAGGGTGCTTCCTGCTGTTCTAGAATCATAAAACTTCATAAGAGCCAAGATTTCACAGTAAAAATAAAGGAAAAAAATCAAGAGAATTGTTAATTTGTGATTATGACACGAAGTAAACATTTTTGTGATTCGTTATGAGACTTTAAACTTAACAATCAAAACATTCTTGAAAGCCGGATAGAGAGGAATGTTAGATAGAATTGTCGGCCTTGACCAGTGACAGGAAACAATATGGCGACTATAACGTGATGTTATTACCAATTTTTTCAAACGGGCTAAGATACAGGTCAGTCTATGAACGCAACCAGGTTTTCTTTAGTGTCAAATTCGTTGGCTTCGCCAACTCAGAACCAGACTGTCACATTCCAACTTAACCTAGATCTCGGGCAAAGGTACAGATCACTGTGTCACCACAGCCGGTTTTTCTTTTTCTTTTTTTGCTATCGCATTTGTTGGCTTAGCCAACTCAAAATCAAACTGTTACCTTCTAACCTAATCTACGAGATGCATTCAAGTTCTAAGGCCTCCTATTTTTTTCTAACTAACTACTCACCCGAAATCGATGAAACTGGCGTTACTTCTCGACGTAATCGCCCTGCAGACGTACACATTTTTCACAACGCTGACGCCATGATTCCATGGCAGCGGCGAAGGCTTCTTTAGGAGTCTCTTTTGACCACTGGAAAATCGCTGAGGCAATAGCAGCACGGCTGGTGAATGTGCGGCCACGGAGAGTGTCTTTCATTGTTGTAAAAAGCCAAAACTAACTAGGCGCCAGGTCAGGTGAGTAGGGAGCATGAGGAATAACTTCAAAGTTGTTATCACGAAGAAACTGTTGCGTAACGTTAGCTCGATGTGCGGGTGCGTTGTCTTGGTGAAACAGCATACGCGAAGCCCTTCCCAGACGTTTTTGTTGCAGTGCAGGAAGGAATTTGTTCTTCAAACCATTTTCGTAGGATGCACCTGTTACCGTAGTGCCCTCTGGAACGCAATGGGTAAGGATTACGCCCTCTCTGTCCCAGAACTTGGACACCATCATTTTTTCAGCACTGGCGGTTACCCGAAATTTTTTTGGTGGCGGTGAATCTGTGTGCTTCCATTGAGCTGACTGGCGCTCTGTTTCTGGATTGAAAACTGGCATCCACGTCTCATCCATTGTCACAACCGACGAAAAGAAAGTCCCATTCATGCTGTCGTTGCTCGTCAACATTGCTTGGCAACATGCCACACGGGCAGCCATGTGATCGTCCGTCAGCATTCGTGGCACCCACCTGGATGACACTTTTCGCATTTTCGGGTCGTCATGCAGGATTGTGTGCACAGAACCCACAGAAATGCCAACTCTGGAGGCGATCTGTTCAACAGTCATTCGGCGATCCCCCAAAACAATTCTCTCCACTTTCTCGATCATGTCGTCAGACCGGCTTGTGCGAGCCCGAGGTTGTTTCGGTTTGTTGTCACACGATGTTCTGCCTTCATTAACCTGTCGCACCCACGAACGCACTTTCGACACATCCATAACTCCGTCACCACATGTCTCCTTCAACTGTCGATGAATTTCAATTGGTTTCACACCACGCAAATTCAGAAAACGAATGATTGCACGCTGTTCAAGTAAGGAAACTGTCGCCATTTTAAGTATTTAAAACAGTTCTCATTATCGCCGTTGGCGGTAAAATTCCATCTGCCGTACGGTGCTGCCATCTCTGGGACGTATTGACAATGAACGCGGCCTCATTTTAAAACAATGCGCATGTTTCTATCTCTTTCCAGTCGGGAGAAAAAATATCGGAGGCCTTAGAACTTGAATGCACCTCGTATAGTTCCAGCTAAGCCACAGAGCAGTGTGTCATCACAACCAGTTTTCTTTCTTTTCTATTTTATGTTTTTTTTTTCTTCATTAAAATTCGTTGGCTTCACCAACTTACAGTAAAACTGTAATGCACAAAAAGGTGACGTGACAGCAGCCGTTAACTTTGTCACTGGGCAAAGGCGACGACTCGCATCCAACAAGCCTCTTCAGCCCGAAAATCTTGTAACTCCCTGTAGTGATATCTTTCCTGTATTGATGTCGATAACAGGCAAAAGCTGTAGAGATTCTAGTTTACCGGAATGGTTCAACCGCCCACGAACACAATTTTGTAGGCAATCATCAGAGCGCGATATTTACTCGGACCAGGCCACTTTGTCTTCGCAAATCTTCACTGTATCTTCTCAGGTCCTGTCGATGACATACGGCAATGCATTCTACATTGGTATTTGAAAAGTGGATATGTGATGTGTGTGTCACATTTCAAATACGATGACAACACGTGGCGACTGAGTTGCTGCGGTAACGATTTTTAAAACTGCGGGCGTCCCAGCTTACGTGTAGCGTAGCAGTTGATGGTGGCCTGCCCTCGGTGCTCCGAATTCGAAAGCGGAGCAGTTATCGGAGGTGCTCCATCACGTCTTCTGACGGAAACGTCCGGAGAAAGAAGAGGCTGCCCATAATAAACGGGACTGACAGTCTCTAAATTGCTTTCTGTAGCCCGAGTACTGTCTCCGTATCAGGGATCGTCACGCGATGGGCTGCTTGCAGTGGAGATGGCTGCGGCATAGCGTAGATATCGCTCGCTATGATTGCTTGACGGCTAGGGATGATTTGGTTGCCTTATCTTAATAAAAAGGGAGGGCTGTAATTCGTTTATCTTAATAACTGTAGTTTCCATTACGCAGCAGTGCTATCCTGGCGATCCTTCTGTCTTACAGAGGAGTATCTTTGTAGAACGGTCGTGAGGGAATGTAGAAAGGTTTGGGTAGAATATCGTTTTCGTGTGATGATGGCAGCTTGCGTTAACGCTCGTAATACCAAGGGAAGGCAGCGGGTAGAACGCTACACTCACCCTTGGAAATATTGTAATCTAGTCAGTTAAATTGCGAAGGTGAGTCAAATGAAAACCTTAAATTTGTAATAACAAATCCAAATTTATCGCCGTTATCCTGTAAGTTGGTAAGCGTGCGACAACCAGCGTGCAGATTGGCCTGTAGGTGGCATCATAGCGCAGATGCACACATACCGTCGTAGTATCAGTATAAAGATGGCCGCCCCACTTGCGACTTGCACCAGAGAAGAACAGCGTTCTGTTATTCGGTTTCTGCGTGGTGAAGGTGTGAAACCTATTGAAGTTCATCGACGAATGAAGGTTCAGTACGGCGATGCATGTTTGTCACAGCAGCAAGTCTACGAATGGAGTAGGAAGTTCGCAAATGGTGTGACTTCAGTGGAAGATGCTCCTCGTCCAGGTCGGGCACAACGAGTTGTGACTCCACAGAACATTGCAGCCTGTTTACAGATAAGTCATGGGTCAGCGCACCACATTGTGTATGATGTGCTCCAGTTTCACACAGTGGCTGCAAGGTGGGTGCCACGGCAGCTGACTCCTGAAATGAGAGAACGACGTGTTGATGCTTGTGAAGAACTTCTTCGGCGCTTTGAACGAGAAGGTGATGGCTTCCTTGCAAGAATCGTTACTGGAGATGAAACCTGGGTTCACTTCTACCAACCAGAAACGGACCGAGCTAGGAATGGCGCCATTCCTCATCAGAAAAGAAGTTTCGAACAGAACCACCAGCAGGGAAGGTTATGGTGACACTCTTTTGGGACGAAAAAGGCGTCATTTTGGAGCATTACATGCCTAGAGGGACCACTGTCACCAGTGCACTATACACAGATGTCCTAACAAATCATCTGCGACCTGCAATCAAATCAAAGCGACGTGGGTTGCTGTCAGCAGGTGACCTTTTGCAACATGAAAGTGCAAGGCCCCACACTGCCCGTACAGCAGTTGCAACAATCACAGATCTGCTTTTTGAGTGTCTTCCTCATCCACCATACTCATCAGACCTTACCCCAAGTGATTTCCACGTGTTTGCACCACTCAAAGACGATATGGGAGGAAAGAAGTTCCGTTCTGATGAAGAGGTACGCCACGTGGTGCATAAGTGGTTGCGCGGATTACCAAAAGAATTTTTTTCTAGAGGATTTTATGCAGTTTGTAACCACTGAAGGACTTGCATTGAGCATGGGCGAGATTATGTTGAAAAGTGATACAGCTTTGTAACACTTCTGTGCAATAAAGAATATTTTAAAAAATATTAAAGGTTTTCATTTGACTCACTCTCGTATATGTCAAAATTTTGAAAAATATATTGTTTTTAATGAACTCTCCTATCAGATTCCATAGATGTTCTAAACTTTTCAGTTAAACTTAAGACTAAAACTTAAGCTGCTCCAGCAGATGACACTTTATGCAGTGAATGATGTCCTCAATATTTCCAGTTTCAGGGTCTTTCTTACATACACATCATTCTCTCCTTAAAAATTGAGAGTAAAAGTCAAACACCATGGACTAAATCACCACGTTTTAAATTTTTTGTGACTGCAATGAAGTCACTACTAAAAGTGCATTGATACTGATAAGTGTGCTAGAAGATATTTTCGGGTCCTAGACCCTGCTTAGACATCAGTAGTTCTTTAAAAACTATGTTTTTATTAGAATCGAACAATGAATGAATTTTTTAATTTTTCAAATGAGCTTTTAGTATCCCCTTCCATCTGATAAACGACGTAGTTCTATGCCTCAACTGCACCAGTGGCTTAAGTGTACTCCAGCTGACGGCATCTGGTGTCCCATCCGATCACCCTAGAGATGGGAAAACTGCCAAAACGGGTACCATTATTTTAGTGCTGAAGAACCGGTATTTTTCTGTATTTGTTCGACCTCGGGCGCAGGTCTCAAGCCTTCGGTATACATACTGACCTAGCAGGTAGCAGGATGGCACGTGGTGTCCCAGTTGGTCACCCCAGAGATGGGAAAAACAGCCTAGTTAAAACCGGTACCAGTGTTTTAGTGCTCAAAACCGGTATTTTTCTGTATCTGTTCGGCCTCGGTCGCAGGTCCCAAGCCTCCGGTATACATAGTGACCTGGCAGGTAGCAGGATGGCACGTGGTGTCCCAGTTGGTCACCCTAGAAATGGGAAAAACAGCCTAGTTAAAACCGGTACCAGTATTTTAGTGCTGAAGAACCGGTATTTTTCTGTATTTGTTCGACCTCGGACGCAGGTCCCAAACCTCCGGTATACATACTGACCTGGCAGGTAGCAGGATGGCACGTGGTGTCCCAGTTGGTCACCCCAGAGATGGGAAAAACAGCCTAGTTAAAACCGGTACCAGTATTTTAGTGCTGAAGAACCGGTATTTTTCTGTATTTGTTCGACCTCGGGCGCAGGTCCCAAACCTCCGGTATACATACTGACCTGGCAGGTAGCAGGACTTATGCCTCCCAAACAAGTTGTAAGTGTCAACAGGCAGTACTTGGGAGAACCTCCTTGTCCCCTGAAGGTGGTAGTTCGTAGACTCAGGTTTCTGTGTGTGCGAATCGCTTTGTGGTGTACATGTCCACTGACGTGTTTGCAATTACTGTGAGTAGAATGGGAAAGAAACTGCTACTTGAAAAAGGTTATTCTTTCGGATGCCAAAAATCGTTAAAATGGTATGGATGTGAATCACTAAGACTTCCAGTAGGTTTACTAAAACTGCCTCCGTTGAAGACAGAAATGTGCTAAGGAGTGAAGACGAACACAACCATGCAAAACACGTGTCGGTAAAACTAAAAGGAAAAATAGTTTGTGATCGGAAAAGGAAAGCTACGGAATATACAGGGTGTTACAAAAAGCTACGGCCAAACTTTCAGGAAACATTCCTCACACACAAAGAAAGAATGTATGTTATGTGGACATGTGTCCGGAAACGCTTACTTTCCCTGTTAGAGCTCATTTTATTACTTCTCTTCACATCACATTAATCATGGAATGGAAACACACAGCAACAGAACGTACCAGCGTGACTTCAAACACTTTGTTACAGGAAATGTTCAAAATGTCCTCCGTTAGCGAGGATACATGCATCCATCCTCCGTCGCATGGAATCCCTGATGCGCTGATGCAGCCCTGGAGAAAGGCGTATTGTATCACAGCCGTCCACAATACGAGCACGAAGAGTCTCTACATTTGGTACCGGGGTTGCGTAGACAAGAGCTTCCAAATGCCCCCATAAATGAAAGTCAAGAGGGTTGAGGTCAGGAGAGCGTGGAGGCCGTGGAATTGGTCCGCCTCCACCAATCCATCGGTCACCGAATCTGTTGTTGAGAAGCGTACGAACACTTGGACTGAAATGTGCAGGAGCTCCATCGTGCATGAACCACATGTTGTGTCGTACTTGTAAAGGCACATGTTCTAGCAGCACAGGCAGAGTATCCCGTATGAAATCATGGCGGTGAATCTAGGAAGTACAGTACATACTGACGAAACTAAAATGAGCTCTAACATGGAAATTAAGCGTTTCCGGACACATGTCCGCATAACATCTTTTCTTTATTTGTGTGTGAAGAATGTTTCCTGAAAGTTTGGCCGTACCTTTTTGTAACACCCTGTATAGGGCCATTTAGCTGCGCCTACCTAGGGGTTTTATGCAACATGAACACATTAAAAAACCACACAGGAGATTGACGTATTCTCTCGCTCGTTACACACAATGTATTAGTCCTAGAGAAAAATGAACACGACCTTTTTGTGGGAAATTTAATTAAGTTAAATTTTGTACTGGGATATGTTTTCGCTAGAGACCACGGTTTTAGAGTTACTCAAGACACACAAAAATGACATACAAACGCGTTTCCTTGAATAACTCGAAAACTGTGGCGTCCAGTGACACTGCTGTGTGCCTCTTCTTCCTTATAGTCTACGGTCGCTGACGGAATCAAAGTTGGACAATAGAGATTATTAGTAAATTAAAAATAATTGAACGAACGTCCACGTGACTGCATTAGCTGTATATTGTAGTCCATTCAGTCTTCGAACTGGACAGAATTTGGTGCAGTGCCCCTCATCATGACATCGTACAACACTATCAGTGCTAGGCCGAATACCTGCTTGCATAAGGGCCAGAGGTGGATCAACACGTTACTGATCTACTTTAAAGTTACGAGGGCAGTTCAATAAGTAATGCAACACATTTTTTTTCTCCGCCAATTTTGATTGAAAAAACCGGAAATTTCTTGTGGAATATTTTCAAACATTCCCGCTTCGTCTCGTATAGTTTCATTGACTTCAGACAGGTGGCAGCGCTGTACGGAGCTGTTAAAATGGCGTCTGTAACGGATGTGCGTTGCAAACAACGGGCAGTGATCGAGTTTCTTTTGGCGGAAAACCAGGGCATCTCAGATATTCATAGGCGCTTGCAGAATGTCTACGGTGATCTGGTAGTGGACAAGAGTACGGTGAGTCGTTGGGCAAAGCGTGTGTCATCATCGCCGCAAGGTCAAGCAAGACTGTCTGATCTCCCGCGTGCGGGCCGGCCGTGCACAGCTGTGACTCCTGCAATGGCGGAGCGTGCGAACACACTCGTTCGAGATGATCGACGGATCACCATCAAACAACTCAGTGCTCAACTTGACATCTCTGTTGTTAGTGCTGTCACAATTGTTCACCAGTTTGGATATTCAAAGGTTTGTTCCCGCTGGGTCCCTCGTTGTCTAACCGAACACCATAAAGAGCAAAGGAGAACCATGTGTGCGGAATTGCTTGCTCGTCATGTGGCTGAGGGTGACAATTTCTTGTCAAAGATTGTTACAGGCGATGAAACATGGGTTCATCACTTCGAACCTGAAACAAAACGGCAATCAATGGAGTGGCGCCACACCCACTCCCCTACCAAGAAAAAGTTTAAAGCCATACCCTCAGCCGGTAAAGTCATGGTTACAGTCTTCTGGGACGCTGAAGGGGTTATTCTGTTCGATGTCCTTCCCCATGGTCAAACGATCAACTCTGAAGTGTATTGTGCTACTCTTCAGAAATTGAAGAAACGACTTCAGCGTGTTCGTAGGCACAAAAATCTGAACTAACTTCTCCTTCTTCATGACAACGCGAGACCTTACACAAGTCTTCGCACCCGAGAGGAGCTCACAAAACTTCAGTGGACTGTTCTTCCTCATGCACCCTACAGCCACGATCTCGCACCGTCGGATTTCCACATGTTAGGCCCAATGAAGGACGCAGTCCGTGAGAGACACTACGCGGATGATGAAGTTATTGATGCAGTACGACGTTGGCTCCGACATCGACCAGTAGAATGGTACCGTGCAGGCATACAGGCCCTCATTTCAAGGTGGCGTAAGGCCGTAGCATTGAATGGCGATTACGTTGAAAAATAGTGTTGTGTAGCTAAAAGATTGGAGAATAACCTGGTGTATTTCCATGCTGAATAAAACAACCCCTGTTTCAGAAAAAAAGTGTTGCATTACTTATTGAACTGCTCTCGTATAATCATTTGTTTGTATGTACATGTACGTCACATCCACCGATTTCCGTCTCGTTCTGATACTTCCTTCGTGGTTCGCCGTGTCTTTGTGTTTGTGTATCTCTTGAGTACGTAAAACGTCGTTGCGATGTGCCTCTTAAGTTGGCAGCGTGCCTTGTGGCAGGCTAATAAGGACGGCAGTCTTGTGGAATCCAGCGTGGGTGTGCCCACGCCTTGACCGTGGTAGCGCACTACACAAGGAGGACGCAGACGCGACGCCGGAGGAGGCGTGGGACGAACAATTGCCTCCATCCGCAGCCCCAGATTGGCCGCTTCCGAGATGACTGCCGTATCCTGCCCAGCGCTGCTCGCATTCCTGTCACGGGGCACAAGACACTGGCTAGAGTCTCAGTTCGTGGGAGTGGCACTCTTCCATCGTTGAGACTCTCGGTAGCACAAGCGTCGTCTATTAACATCGTGTTTCCTTCTTCCCTTCCACAAACCAATACTCCCCCCCCCCCCCCCCCCCGCCCTCAAACTCTCTATAGTGCTCAAGAGAAGCCACAAAAAAATTATAGAACTGTCAAATACTTAGCGAAAGTATAGGACATGTAATAGGGTGTAAATTTGTTCGAACATACGGGTACTTAACCATACGAACCTGTGCAACAAAAAGTCCTCAACAATCACATGTAGCCGGCCGGGGTGGCCGAGCGGTTCTAGGTGCTACAATCTGGAACCGCGCGACCGTTACGGTAGCAGGTTCGAATCCTGCTTCGGGCATGAATGTGTATGATGTCCTTAGGTTAGTTAGGTTTAAGCAGTCCTAAGTTCTAGGGGACCAATGACCACAGAAGTTAAGTCCCTTAGTGCTCAGAGCCATTTGACCCATTTTTGAACTGTCGATTATGTCTCTCAAATGTTCAATGGGATCCATGTTGTCCGATCTGGATTGCTAAATTATTCGCTCGAAGCGTCCTGACTGCTCAAGTCAGTCATGAATACAGGGTTATTACAAATAATTGAAGCGATTTCACAGCTCTACAATAACTTTATTATTTGAGATATTTTCACAATGCTTTGCACGCACATATAAAAACTCAAAAAGTTTTTTAGGCGTTCACAAATGTTCGATATGTGCCCCTTTAGTGATTCGGCAGACATCAAGCCGATAATCAAGTTCCTCCCACGCTCGGCGCAGCATGTCCCCATTAATGAGTTCGAAAGCATCGTTGATGCGAGCTCGCAGTTCTGGCACGTTTCTTGGTAGAGGTGGTTTAAACGCTGAATCTTTCACATAACCCCACAGAAAGAAATCGCATGGGGTTAAGTCGGGAGAGCGTGGAGGCCATGACATGAATTGCTGATCATGATCTCCACCACAACCGATCCATCGGTTTTCCAGTCTCCTGTTTAAGAAATGCCGAACATCATGATGGAAGTGCGGTGGAGCACCATCCTGTTGAAAGATGAAGTCGGCGCTGTCGGTCTCCAGTTGTGGCATGAGCCAATTTTCCAGCATGTCCAGATACACGTGTCCTGTAACGTTTTTTTTTGCAGAAGAAAAAGGGGCCGTAAACTATAAACCGTTAAATTGCACAAAACACGTTAACTTTTGGTCAATTGCGAATTTGCTTGCACGAATGCGTGAGGATTCTCTACCGCCCAGATTCGCACATTGTGTCTGTTCACTTCACCATTAAGAAAAAATGTTGCTTCATCACTGAAAACAAGTTTCGCACTGAACGCATCCTCTTCCATGAGCTGTTGCAACCGCGCCGAAAATTCAAAGCGTTTGACTTTGTCATCGGGTGTCAGGGCTTGTAGCAATTGTAAACGGCAAGGCTTCTGCTTTAGCCTTTTCCGTAAGATTTTCCAAACCGTCGGCTGTGGTACGTTTAGCTCCCTGCTTGCTTTATTCGTCGACTTCCGCGGGCTACGCGTGAAACTTGCCCGCACGCGTTCAACCGTTTCTTCACTCACTGCAGGCCGACCCGTTCATTTCCCCTTACAGAGGCATCCAGAAGCTTTAAACTGCGGATACCATCGCCGAATGGAGTTAGCAGTTGGTGGATCTTTGTTGATCTTCGTCCTGAAGTGTCGTCGCACTGTTATGACTGACTGATGTGAGTGCATTTCAAGCACGACATACGCTTTCTCGGCTCCTGTCGCCATTTTGTCTCACTGCGTTCTCGAGCGCTCTGGCGGCAGAAACCTGAAGTGCGGCTTCAGCCGAACAAAACTTCATGAGTTTTTCTATGTATGTGTAGTGTGTCGTGACCATATGTCAATGAATGGAGCTACAGTGAATTTATGAAATCGCTTCAATCATTTGTAATAGCCCTGTAATTGTGGCCTGGTGACATGCCGCATTGTCATCAATAAAAATTCCATCGTTTGGGAACATGAAGACCATGCATGGCTCAGACGATCGCCAAGTAATAGAGCATGATGGACGAGAAAACTCAGCCCATTCCGTGGAAACTCAGCCCACACCATTAGAGAGCCACCGCCAGCTTGCACAGTGCCTTGTTGAAAACTGGGTCAGTGACTTCGTTGAGCTGCGCGTCACTCGAGCCCTACCATCTTCTCTTACCAGCTGATATCGGGACTCATTTGACCAGCCCCCCAGGGGATCCACAACTCTTTTGTGGATACGTGCGTAGCGAGCACGGGGCCCCGAGCTAATGTGGCCTTCCTTCCTTTCCGGGCTGCATACCTTCCCTTTCCGCATCCTTCCCCATCCCCTGTCTTCACCCCCCCCCCCCCTCACCTCTTGCTCTTTCCTTCACTTTCTCCCCCTCTGGGAGCATGGTTTGCGCCTACGTCCGGAGACGGACGCTTGTAAATGTACTGCATTCTTCTTCTTCCTTGCTTGTATGTCTTCTTCCTTCCTTTGTCCATCTCCTTTCCTTACCTCTTCTCTTTACCCTTTTCTCCGCTGCGGCGTTTGAGACCCCCTCTTCTTTCCTTTCCCTTTCTCTTTCTTCCTCCCTGTGCGTGTCTGAAGGCCGACCCACGCACTTCCATGCGTAGCCGGTGACGGGGTAACGCGTAATTCCCCGCCCCGGGTAGACAGGTAGGACACGTACGTACCCCCTGGTAAAGGCCAGGCCCAGGGAGGGGTGATTACCCGAGCTGATACCTTCCGAAAGTGCCGATTGGTCCCTCCGTCCGTATGTCGGGAGGTGTGACCTGAGGTGTGAACAATCACCTAAGGCGGGTGTGCCCTCGGTGAGGGCCCCCACAAGGGAGGAGCGCGCCATCGGAGACGCCGGTAATCATGGGGGATTCTTCCGCAATGGTTTCCTCACCTTCCACTATGTCTGCTCACAAACGTAAGTTCACTGAGTCTCAGCCACAGACGGTTCTTCCATCGTTGCCACAGTTCCTTGTTGTTTCTCGGTCTGACGAAGGTCACGACTTTTCCACGGTCAACCCTTTCATTATTCAGAAAGGTGTCGACGCAATTGCGGGTCCTGTAAAGTCTTGTTCCAGATTACGGAATGGTACCCTGTTGTTAGAAACACACAGTGCCCTCCAGGCTCAAAAATTGCTGCGTACTTCTCTGCTCCACACCTTCCCTGTCCGGGTGGAACCGCACCGTACCTTAAATTCCTCGCGTGGAGTCGTTTATACACGCTCCCTCGATGGATTGTCTGACGAAGAAATTCAGCACTACCTGTCTGACCAGGGCGTCACCGCTGTTCATCGGGTTATGAAAAGGGTTGACTCGAACATCATTCCAACCCGCACTGTCTTCTTGACTTTTGACAAAGTTCAACTCCCATCAAAAATCAAAGCAGGCTATGAGATAATTTCCGTTCGCCCTTATGTCCCAAACCCTACGCGTTGCTATCGATGTCAGCGGTTTAATCACACCAGCCAGTCCTGTTCCAATCCGGCCAAATGTGTTACGTGTGGCAGGGATGCCCATGAGGGTGCTTGTCCACCTCCATCCCCTCGCTGCATCAACTGTATGGGTGACCACGCTGCTTCCTCTCGAGATTGCCCTGTCTTTAAGGACGAAAAGCTGATCCAGGAAATAAGAGTGAAGGAAAAGGTGTCGACCTTTGCTGCTCGAAAGTTACTCGCCAGTCGACAGCCCACCGTGCCTCAGAAAGGAAAATACAGCGCTGTCCTTGCTTCTTCTCGGCCAACAAAGGAGGCGGCCACACAGACTTGCGACCTCACATTTAGTACCACGGTCGTCAGATCGGCCAGCGCAAAGATCGCCCGTTCAACCTCACCTCTTTCGCCTGCCCACTCTATGGCTCACCCTTCGTCGGGTTCTGCTAAATCTCGAGCCCAAAAGTCCGACGCCAAGTCTACAAAAAAAGAGCATTCTCGTGAAGAGTTTTTACGTACTGCAACTTCACAACCATCGGTTCCTCCTTCATCTAAACATACCTCCAAGAAGGCTACGAAGAAACACAGTTCCTCTCCTTCTCCGCCAAGGCGTGTCCCATCTACAGCACCACCTGGCGGAAATCGCCCTCGGCCATCTTCTGTGTCGCCGAGGCGCACTGTTGGTGGCCGGTCAACTGGCCGATCGTTGGTGGCTGGAGCTGCTCCTGACCAACCTATGGATCAGGATCTTCTGCCTTCGACTGAATGCCATTCCATGCTGTCGGTCGCAAGCTCTGAGCAGTCGTTGAGTTGACAGCACCCTTGGTGCCGTTCCTCCATTTTCTGTTCACCCTATGTCCATTATCCACTGGAATATCCGCGGCATTCGCGCCAATCGGGAGGAATTGTCGATCCTCTTACGATCCTACTCGCCGGTCATCTTCTGTCTTCAGGAAACAAAGCTGCGTCCCCATGACCGCTTTGTTCTCCCTCATTTTCAGTCTGTCCGATATGACCTCCCCTCAGTTGAAGGCACTCCAGCCCATGGAGGACTCATGATTCTGCTCCATGATACTCTCCATTATCACCCAATCCCCTTAAACACTTCCTTCCAAGCTGTCGCCGTCCGTCTTTCCCTTTCTGGATACACGTTCTCTCTTTGTACGGTATACATTCCATCGTCTACACCAATGGCACGAGCTGATCTCCTTCATCTTCTTGATCAGCTTCCACCCCCCTATTTGCTGGTTGGGGACTTCAATGCCCACCACCCGCTTTGGGGATCTCCACATCCTTGTCCACGTGGCTCACTATTGCTAGACGTCTTCCACCAAGCGGATCTAGTCTGCCTCAACACTGGGGTCCCTACATTTTTGTCTGCCTCCACGGCAAATTTATCCCATTTGGACCTTGCGGTCGGTACTGTTCCGCTAGCTCGGCGCTTCGAATGGTTCGCCCTTGATGATACACACTCGAGTGACCACTTTCCATGTGTTCTTCGACTGCAGCCTCAACTGCCATATATGCGCTCGCGACGCTGGAAGTTTGCCCAAGCCGATTGGACACTTTTTTCGTCTCTAGCGACATTCGATGACCGTCGCTTTCCCAGCGTCGACGATGAGGTCACACATTTTACCGACGTTATTCTCACAGCTGCGGAACGTTCAATACCACGCACCTCCGAATTGCCCCGGCGCCCTCCAGTTCCTTGGTGGAACGAGGCCTGCCGTGACGCAATACGTGAGCGGCGACGTGCTCTTCGCATTTTCCGTCACCATCCAACTTTGGCCAACTGTATCCGATATAAGCAGCTCCGTGCGCGATGCCGTCGCGTCATCCGCGATAGCAAGAAGGCAAGCTGGAAATTCTTTATTAGCTCATTTAACAACTTCACTCCCTCCTCGGAAGTTTGGAGTCGGCTTCGACGGTTCTCAGGCGCGCCTAGTTTCTCCCCGGTCTCTGGGCTCACTGTCGCGCATGATACCTTAGTGGACCCCGTCGCAATTTCTAACTCATTGGGTCAGCACTTTGCTGAGATTTCGAGCTCTTCAAATTACCCGCCAGCGTTTCTCCCGAAGAAACGTGCAGCAGAAGTGCGGCATCTTGCTTTCTCCTCTCAAAATCGCGAAAGCTACAATACTGTTTTCTCCATGCGCGAACTCCAACATGCACTCTCTACTTCTCGCTCCTCCGCCCCAGGACCGGATGGTATCCATGTCCAAATGTTGCTACATTTATCAACCCATAGCCTGCGTCACCTCCTTCGCCTTTATAATCGAATTTGGACCGACAGTACCTTTCCCAGGCGATGGCGGGAAGCTATTGTCGTTCCCGTTCCGAAACCTGGAAAGGACAAACATCTCCCCTCTAGCTATCGCCCCATTTCTCTCACGAGTAGTGTCTGTAAGGTTTTGGAGCGTATGGTGAATTACCGTTTAGCTTGGTGGCTGGAGTCCCGCAGTCTTTTAACACCAGCCCAATGCGGATTCCGAAAGCATCGTTCTGCTGTTGACCATCTTGTTGCTCTCTCCACTTATATCATGAACAATTTTCTCCGGAAACGCCAAAACCTCATTTGACCAGACCACGGTTTTCCGCTCGTCAAGGGTCCATCCTATGTGGTCCTTTGCCCAGGAGAGGCGCTGCAGGCGATGCCGTGCTGTTAGCAAACACACTGGCGTCGGTCGTCTGCATCGACAGCCCAATAACGCCAAATTCCACTGCAGTGTCCTCACGGATACGTTAGTCGTACGTCTCGCATGGGTTTCTGCGGGTCCTTCACTGTCGCTTGTTTCTTAGTACTGACAATTCTATACAAACGCTGCTGCTCTCGGTCGTTACGTGAAAGCCATCTCTACTACGCTGTCCCTTTTGAGAGGTAAAGCCTGAAATTTGGTGTTCTCGGCACACTAACCATTTCCAAAATGGAATGTCCCAAGCGTCTAGCTCTACCTACCTTACCGCGTACAAAGTCTTAATTCTCGTCGTGCGGCCATATTCACGTCGGGCACCTCTTCAGATGTATTAACTATGTACAAATGACAGCCCCGCCAATTAAGTGCCATTTATACCTTGTGTAGGAGATATTACCCTTAGTGCATATCGCTGTCATGTAATATGAAGCCCCCCTTCCGCTGCGTCACAGTGGCACGCTCCGTGTTTTCACTCTGTACGCACTTGACTAATTGTTCCTTCTCTGTGAGATCCTTCCCGTTCTGGTGCCAACAGACTAGCTACCATGCTCCTCAGCCGAACCTTATCGGCTTCTGCTCAGAACGCACCTCCAAACTCTTAACCAAGGATCCTCTTTTCGGGGCTCTGTCGGACGACGCCAGCTACAACTTATGGGTGTTCAAATGGTTCAAATGGCTCTGAGTACTATGGGACTTAACATTTGAGGTCATCAGTCCCCTAGAACTTAGAACTACTTAAACCTAACTAACCTAACGACATCACACAACACCCAGCCATCACGAGGCAGAGAAAATCCCTGACCCCGCGGGGAATCGAACCCGGGAACCCGGGCGTGGCAAGCGAGAACGCTACCGCACGACCACGAGATGCGGGCTCTTACGGGTGTCCGGGCAGGTTGCTAATCCATATCTTAAATAACGTACATTCTGTCCGTATGAAAGGTACCTTGTATCAGAAACTGTTGGCAATACAAATTTGTAAAAAGAATGGCTTGTAGGACACACATTTCTAACCATTTTAACAGCAGGTCTGCTAAAAGTATTGATTAGTTTTTTCAAAAAAAAAAAAGCTTTGAGCGCAATGGTACTTAACATCTGAGGTCATCAGTCCCCTAGAACTAGAACTACTTGAACCTAACTAACCTAAGGACATCACATACATCCATGCCCGAGGCAGGATTCGAACCTGCGACCGTAGCGGTCGCGCGGTTCCAGACTGTAGTGCCTAGAACCGCTTGGCCACCCCGGCCGGCGATTAGTTTCAAGATACCTATTTTTGTAGACAGTGGACATCAGAATAAGAAAACGTCTGGCTTTTTCTCTGCTCCTAAAGCTATGACTTCGAGATTTGTTCGCAACTCGTGGTCTAGTGGCTAGCGTTCCTACCTCTGGATCTTGGGGTCCCGGGTTCGTCGGTTCCCGGCCAAGTTGTAGATTTTTTCTCTGCCGGGAACTGAGTGTTTGTGTTGTCTTCATCATTCCATCATCATTAATCAAAGTGGTTACGTTGGACTGAGTACAGATTGGGAATGTGTACGGGCGCTGATCGACGCGCAGTTGAGCGCCCCCGCAAACCAGTCACCACGATCTGCTTTGAGATTTACAAAATATGAAAACCCCTGTCTTGAAATATGTCTATTGCTCACATTATTGTATTCCGTAATTTCGAACAAATTCTGGCAAGTACAAGTTGAGGAAAACTACACTTCATTCCTAAAAAAATACAATTCACGGAAACAGCGATTATAGTTGTCAATGAATTCCACCTGTCTAACATGGGTTGTCTGCATTCTCTTCCATCTCAATACGCAATGTTCTTTTTCATCTTCGTCTGCGCTGCCATGCGCTTGGCGCAAGGTCTGTAATAGCTCTCTTCTGTTACCCAACGTGAAACGACCGTCAGTTTGTGGCAGTCTTTTGTCAACACCCACTTCTAGCAAAATTCGCTTCATTGAACATTGACACTGGATCAGACTCTAAAATTCAGTGTACTTATTCTGACACCACGCGCGCACGCACGCGCGCACGCGCACGCGCACACGCACGCAGTCGTGGGAATTCTTGCCCAAATTGCGCTGTTGATGGAATCGTTAGGAATCTGGGGGCGACCATGAAGACTTGTCAATGAACTTCTCATATTGTTGCTGTTTCCTGTAGTATTCCTGGACGTCATTAGGCATGAACAGGTTTGTCTGGTGAACAGAGGTGAAACGAAGAAACTGCCCGTATAGCTTCTCTCATACCATAAACATTATGAACATTTTCCTGATGGTCACGCCATAATTTCGGGTTTTATCCGTGATACATTCTGTGAGTTTGTTCTTACCATCTAATCCTGTGCCATCTTCAAATTTCTTTCCCTTGCATGCAGTTCTCCGTCGTCGCAACCTCGTACCAAATCGCTTTTGTACATGATTTATGCACTCCAATGTAGTGATAGTTAAACTTCTTCATATGGCTTTTCTTCGACTACTTCAAAAGATTTTGAATCCACTTCTCCTAAATAACTGATAAATCTTATCTTCTACTATTCACATTCATTGGAAAATGATTACGACCACACGGCGTTTTGTTTAAGCGAATGAATGAACCAGAAATGAGGTAAACTCTCCACAAAAAAGGGGATGACTACTGATTCACTGACTCTCTTTCCAGCCCAAACCACCAGGGGTAGAAACTTGAAATTTAGAGTTACTGTTGATCGTATACTGTAACCGTCGCTACTCATTTCAGAACGGATTTTTTGAATTTCCACCCGCAAGGAGGTGAAACAGGGGAGAAAAAATTCTTTGAAAACATGTCGGTGTTACGCCAATTTTGATGCTAGACCAACCAAAATTTGTTTTGTAGGTCAGAAATAAATGTTTCAGGCCTTTGGAAATTTAGCCCACACAGGGATGAAAAAGTGGGTGCAAGTTTTTCAAAAATAAATCATTATGTATTATAGAACTACTAAAACATTTTTAAAGCTACGTCTATGAAAATTCGTATTTGGGTTCTCTGTTAGGAATAAAAAAACGCGTTTCAGTGTTTTTGGAATTTCAATCTTTGGTGGTGAAATAGGGATGAAATGTTTTATGAAAATTCCATTATCGAAGCATTTTTAAAGCTAAATCCATGACAATTTGGTTGTGGCTTCCGTATCAGAAATAAAAAATAAGTTCATAGCTTTGGAAATTAAACCCGTAACGATTAAAAGTTCTTAAGAAAATATTTATTTTAAAAATATTTTGAAGCTGAATCTACGGCAATTAGTGTTTCACTTCCGGTCAGAAGTACATTCGGAAAGAGACGATGCTTCTATGGCCTTAATTAATGCGAAAAGCTTAGGTGGTGTTGCAATTTGTGAACAACATAAACATTCGATTAAAGAAAAAAGGACTACGCGAGCGAAGCAGCGGGTGCTAAGCTGTTGATATAACCATTGGAAAAGGGAAATTCGGCAGGTTCAGATAAATGACGTAAACAAAAATTAAAAATGTGAATAGTTCAATTGGCACGCAGCTACTTAAACAATGTCTTTCATAATCACAACGGGTGATAAAAATGCCGCCTAGCAGCACAATATCACAGACTAGGCTATCAATAACGGTAGTCGAAAGCTTCATTGTTCTCTGAGATAAAGTAGTGTGTACACTGAAAGCTAGATTGCCATTTACTGTGGGCCTGTTACCATCTGCTCGAAGCCGTCAAGCCGAAAGTCTGCAGTGAAACGCTGTGTATTTGTGTCATTTGCAAAGTTCACAGGCGAGATCGCGTCGTTATTTCAGCCTTCTTTTCTCTGGAGTGCAGTGACGGGAAAGCGTAGCGGTTATTAAGCATGAATGGGAGCGATAATAAAGGAACCCGGGGTTATCGCCCACGTTCATCGGCGACTGACAAGGAGCGACTTCAGCGTGCGACCGTGTTTGGCCAGATACGGCTAAAAGCTGAATGAGCCGGTACCGCTCGACTAGACGGGACTGTCGTGGCTGTAACAACCCGGCCGTATCAGATCGCGTGTCCGTTACGTGCCACTGCAAAGCCTTTCTTGTTTCTGCAACGGCAATAAATATGCATGGGGCCTAAGTACCAGGCGCAAGCACGTCCCGCTAGAAACTGGCTTCGAAATGGCGATATCTGCGGGAGATAGCAGCCCGACCACTGCCCCCTCTTGATTCGACACACTGAGGCAAAAGGAAAACCAGAGGCGCAAAAAAAAATAGCGGCTGACTTTTGATAACCGGCCGCAGTTACAAAACGATGTCTCGTGTTATCTTAAACGGCTGTCAGAAATGCTTTAATGGACACTTTTTGTTCGGGCAAGACGGCGATTAACAGCCGTAATGAAATCTCTAATGACCTGATAGGACTCGCAGCTGACGTCCTGAGGCATGGTGCAGAACATGCCTGCCGCCCTAATCTACGGATCTTTATACCGAACGAGAGCTATGACAGAATTAATTGGGAACAAGTTTTACGAGAGTTAGAGTACATAAAAGATTCCGTGAATATTTGTCTCACTACGCCAGTAACTGCAGCCACAGATCGATAAGAAGTATATTGCTCTGGGCGTTCATACTAGGGGCATTGACATGGGAAAGGTAGTAACAGTCAAAAGAACTTTTCTGGGAAACCGATGAATTCGTTACCACTGACATTACAGAAACTGCTAGGAATGGAAGGCATACACTCAAGCTTTGTGTTACATATGACTTCTGGAAAATGTGGCATGTTTTTGCCTATGGAATCACGTACCCCGTACATTAAACATAAAAGATCACTACTTATCCAAAGTCAGAATTAAAATTATTTGTATTTTATGCACAAACTTTGCGGTAAAATGGTCGACACTTCTCATCGAGGAAGTTCAACATAGATAACGATTTATACCCAGGCGATCGTCAAGGATTTACGCTCCCTTTTACTTAATCTCTATTAAAAGTGTACACAAGTTTGCACGTTGGGACTAACATATTTTTAAGAAATCTGCTGCAAACTTGCACATGACCACTGTCGGCGGGTAAACAATTTGTGAGAAACTTTCCTCCTACTTAATGCTGGATCATTGTACTTTCCATCACGCCTTCTCTGAATTTGATGATATTAATAAGATCCATAAGATATATTCTATGTACATTAGTTGTTTCCAAAATTCTGTACTAATTTTTGTAAACCCCCTCAAGTGAGTTTACTACTCTTACACCGGGTCTTACTTGTTGCCTAGGAAAGAATTTTGTGTATAAGCTAGTTTCATTAAATGTGCAGGAAACAGTAAAGTAAGAGTTAAGAGTGTCAGTAATTTCAACTTGCCTTTCTGAATGGAAGAGGTTTTGGGGGCATACTAATTTAAGAACCCAAATCTATATAACAACAAAAACTCCTACTTGTCACCAACACATATCCACAAACCCTGTCGCCGACACACTGAAGAGATACGTTTTCTGCACCAACAGCCCTCCACATACAACTTAACAGTATCTAGCGATTACGTTTTCAGCTAGCAGTGGTCTTCCATCTGCAACTTCGCCTGCAAAGGCACACACCCACACATCAAGAAAGGTTTTAATCACCCTGGTTCCCAGAACTCCTGAAGATAGCTGTTGACTGTGGATATTGTATCACAGACACAGTCCCTTCTACTGTTCAGAGATATCACTAAACCCGCCCAAAGATGTAAACAACCATGCATGAACAGCGCCTACTAGGAGGAGGGGGTCCTACAGCCGCGCAGTTGCAGTCATTCCACCGGGAAGGAGGTACTCAGCTCGTGTTGTCCGTAGTTCAACCATGCCTAGACGGTCAATACCGCGGTTCGATCGCACCCGCATTGTTACTTTGTGCCAGGAAGGGCTCTCAACAAGGGAAGCGCTCAGGCGTTTCGGAGTGAACCGATGTGGTGGTGATCGGACATGGGGGAGGTACAGAGAGCCGGCCGCAGTGGCCGAGCGGTTCTAGGCGCTTTAGTCTGGAACCGCGCGACCGCTATGGTCGCAGGTTCGAATTCTTCCTCGGGCATGGATGTGTGTGATGTCCTTAGGTTAGTTAGGTTTAAGTAGTTCAAAGTTCTAGGGGGACTGATGACCTCAGATATTAAGTCCCATAGTGCTCAGAGCCATTTGAACCAGTTGAGGTATAGAGACAGGAAGTGTCGATGACATGCCTCACACAGGCCGCCCAAGGGCTACTACTCCGATGGATGACCACTAACTGCAGATTATGACTCGGTGGAACCCTGACAGCAGCGCCACCATGTTGAATAGTGCTTTTCGTGCAGCCACAGGACGTCATGTTACAACTCAAAATGTGAGCAGTAGGCTGCTGCATGATGCACAGCTTCACTCCCGACGTCCATTTCTAGGTCCATCTTTATGCAACCACAACACCTTGCAGCGCGGTACAACATGCCGGATGGACCGCTCAGGATTGGCACTACGTTCTCTTCACCGATGAGTGTCGCATATGCCTTCAACCAGACAATCATCGGAGACGTGTTTGGAGGCAACCCGGTCAGACTGAAAGCCTTAGACACACTGTCTAGAGAGTGTAGTACGGTGGAGGTTCCCTACTGTTTTGGGGTGGCATTATATGAGTCAACGTACGCTGCTGGTGGTCATGGAAGGCGCCATAATGGCTGTACAATACGTGAATGCCATCCTCCGACTGATAGTGCAACCACATACGTACCATATTGGCGAGGCATTCGTCTTCATGGACGACAATTCGCGCCCACATCGTGCACATCTTGTGAATGATGTCCTTCAGGATAACGACATCGCTCGACTAGAGTGGTCAGCATGATCTCCAGACATGACCCCTATCGAACATGCCTGGGATAGATTGAAAAGGGCTTTTAATGGAAGACGTGACCCACCAACTACTCGATCTACACCGAATCGCCGTTGAGGAGTGGGACAATCTGGACCAACAGTGCCTTGGTGAACTTGTGGATAGTATGCCACGACGAGAGGAAATTCTACTGGGTATTAGAGGTCACGGCGTGTGCAGCAATCTGGACCACCACCTCTGAACGTCTCGCTGTATGGTGGTTGAACATGCAATGTGTGGTTTTCATGAGCAATAAAAAGGGCGGAAATGATGTTGATCTTTATTCCAATTTTCTGCACAGGTTCCGGAAATCCCGGAACCGAGGTGATAAACTTTTTCTCTTCTGTTTATATGTAACATCTTTCACAGATGTGTACACACATTTCACTCGTATATCTAGCGAATTTCGTCCTGCAGTTTAGTTTTCACGTGTCTCAATGTCTATGATGTCATATCATCTGAACTGTGTCGTACGATGACCCAATTCTGGGTAGGTACATTCAGCGGCGTCTGTGGTTACTGTCTGATAAATGTGTTGAGGAGAGTTAGTAGTAAAGAAGTCATGAAATTCATGATTTTGTGGGGGTCGTCAGCGACTAGTAGTTGCGTAAAGGTTTGAAATTAGGTGCAAGGTATACTACAAGTCTCTAAGTGTCCTCATTCTCAAGTCTTAAACATGGCTGCGATTCAGCAGCTGTATAAATTTGAAGAGGTTGAAAAACACAATCAGTTACAAACCAAAGGTTTATTTAGTCCTTGACCTATTTTTCGATATTTATAAAAATATCTTCCGCAGGAGGAGTGGACCTTATTACATCAAATGGAAGTAAATTACATTAGCTAAAGCTGAGTGGTTCTTGCCGTGTCTAAAACTGATACAAAAACCAGAAACTTCACATGCTATGGCTTAAGACAACAGCTAACATATGTATCCACTGTGGTGAATACTTGTGCAAATATTTTACTCTTTGGAGTCGTGTCATAATTTTTTGTAGGCAAGAGTCTTTTCCAGTCTCTGCATTTATTCAGACATTTGCTGAATGTAATGTCTCCTGTCTTAAGCCAGGGCGTGTGATGTCTCTGGTTTTTACATAAATTTTATAAACAAGAGCCACTCGGCTTTAGCTAATGTATTTCACAACCATGTGATGTAACAAGGCCCACTCCTTCTGACGAAGATAATTTTATAAATATCTAAACCTTGGTCAAAGGCCAAGCAAACCTTTGGTTTGGTCTGATTGGCTGAGTTTTTCTGCTTCTTCTGATTAAAGTATGGGTATCCTTCGGTGGTCGGGTACAGTGCTTTGACAATTTGGTGGTTTTTCACAGCGATGATTCCCACACTGTAAGTGGTACATGCACCAACTTTGGTTGAAATTGGTCCAGTTGGTATAAGAGGCGACGGGATACATACGTACATATGCAAATGTACGAGGGTAACTCCAAAAGAAATGCACACTATTTTTGTAAAAATACAGTTTTCATTCTGCATGAGTGACAATTTTAAAGTGTGTAGATACATCCTTCCCGCTTGTTTTCAAACTTGGTTCAATCTGTTCCCGTGAGTTGCGCCGTCACAGCATGTCTTCAAGATGGCTGCTACACTTGACGTTCGTCAGAAGCAAAGCGCTGTCGTAGAATTCCTGTGCTGTGAAAACGAGACAGTGGGAAACATCCACAACAGGTTGAAAAAGATGCATGGAGATAATGCTGTCGATTGCAGTACAGTTAGTCGGTGGGCAAGCAGGTTACGTGATGAAAGCGGGCACGGCAATATTGAGGATTGTCCTCGCAGCGGCAGGCCTCGTACTGCACACACTCCAGACAATCTGCAGAGAGTTAACGAATTGGTGACTGTTGACAGACGCATCACAGTGGACGAATTGTCACGCTCCGTTGGGATAGGGGAAGGAAGTGTTTGCAGAATACTGAAAGTGTTGCCGTTAAAAAAGGTTTGTGCCAGGTGGGTTCCCAGGATGTTAAGAGTGGCTCACAAAGAAACAAGGGAAACGGTATGCGGCGAACTTTTGGAACAGTACAAGAATGGTGGAGACGAATTTCTTGGAAGAATTGTGACAGGTGATGAAACATGGCTCCATTTTTCACCAGAGACGAAGAGGCAATCAATGGAGTGGCATCATGCAAATTCACCCAAGAAAAAAAAATCAAAGCCACACCTTCAGCTGGAAAAGTTATGGCTACGGTGTTTTCAAATCGGAAGCGATCAGAAAACTCGGATGGACAACACTGAAACACCCGCCTTACAGTCCTGACCTGGCTCCACGTGACTATCATCTCTTTGGGAAACTAAAGACTCTCTTCGTGGAACAAGGATTGAATATGATGACTCCCTTGTGCACGCTGCCAAACAACAGTGGCTCCAACAGGTTGGTCCCGAATTTTACCGTGTGGGTATACAGGCGCTGGTTCCAAAATGGCGTAAGACAGTTGAGAGGGATGGAAATTATGTGGAGAAATGAAAATATTGTTCCTAAAGGATGTATCTACACATTGTAAAACTTTCAAACATATAGAATAAAAGATGGATTTTAAAAAAATTTGAGTGCATTTCTTTTGGAGTGACCCTCGTATATATGTACCGTTTTCGTATGTCTGGATCTCCACCCATTAGCGTGTTACATTATTGAACGCAGTTTTCCGAAATTCCTTCACCAGGGAAGACGAATGGAATATTCCAGAATTTGAAACACGAACAGCTGCTAGCATGAGTTTCTTAGAAGTAGATACCTTAGGGGTTGCGAAGCAACTCAATTCGCTTGATATGGGCAAGTCTTCTGGTCCAGATTGTATTCCGATTAGGTTCCTTTCAGATTACGCTGATACAATAGCTCCCTACTTAGCAATCATATACAACCGCTCGTTCACCAATAGATCTGTACTTACAGATTGGAAAATTGCGCAGGTCGCACCAGTGTTTAAGAAGGGTAGTAGGAGTAATCCATCGAACTACAGACCTATATCATTGACGTCGGTTTGCAGTAGGGTTTTGGAGCATATACTGTGTTCAAACATTATGAATCACCTCGAAGGGAACGATCTATTGATACGTAATCAGCATGGTTTCAGAAAACATCGTTCTTGTGCAACGCAGCTAGCTCTTTATTCGCTACTAACGACAGGGGATCTCAAGTTGATTCCGTATTTCTAGATTTCCGGAAAGCTTTTGACACCGTTCTTCACAAGCGACATCTGATCAAGCTGCGGGCCTATAGGGTATCGTCTCAGTTGTGCGACTGGATTCGTGATTTCCTATCAGGAAGGTCGCAGTTCGTAGTAATAGACGGCAAATCATCGAGTAAAACTGAAGTGATATCAGGTGTTCCCCAGGGAAGCGTCCTGGGACCTCTGCTGTTCCTGATATCCATAAATGACATGGGTGACAATCTGAGCAGTTCTCTTAGGTTGTTCGCAGATGATGCTGTAATTCACCGTCTAGTAAGGTCATCCGAAGACCAGTATCAGTTGCAAAAAAGATTGCTATATGGTGTGGCAGATGGCAGTTGACGCTAAATAACGAAAAGTGTGAGGTGATCCGCATGAGTCCCAAAAGATATCCGTTGGAATTCGATTACTCGATAAATAGTACAATTCTCAAGGCTGTCGAATCAACTAAGTACCTGGGTATTAAAATTACGAACAACTTCAGTTGGAAAGACCACATAGATAATACTGTGGGGAAGGCGAGCCAAAGGTTGCGTTTCATAGGCAGGACAATAAGAAGATGAAACAAGTCCACTAAAGAGACAGCTTACACTACACTCGTTCGTCCTCTGTTAGAATATTGCTGCGCGGTGTGGGATCCTTACCAGGTGGGATTGACGGGAGGACATCGAAAGGGTGCAAAAAAGGGCAGCTCGTTTTTTATTATCACGTAATAGGGTAGAGAGTGTGGCAGATATGATACGCGAGTTGGGATGGAAGTCATTAAAGCAAAGGCGTTTTTCGACGCGGCGAGATCTATTTACGAAATTTCAGACACCAACTTTCTCTTCCGAATGCGAAAATATTTTGTTGAGCCCAACGTACATAGGTAGGAATGATCATTAAAATAAGAGAAATCAGAGCTCGAACAGAAAGGTTTAGGTGTTCGTTTCTCCCGCGCGCTGTTCGGGAATCGTAGAGAGATAGTATGATTGTGGTTCGATGAACCCTCTGCCAAGCACTTAAATGTGAATTGGAGAGTAGTCATGTAGATGTAGATAGTGTAAAGGGTTCAATGAAAAACTGACGCTGTTATGCAGAACGTTTCCAGAGTAGCCTTCATTCGTGCAGATTGTTAAGGGAGATGAAGTGGATGGATGTGGGGAGTAGTGCTCTGCTGGAAAGGTGCCATTCCAGCACATAAGTGAAGCCGAAGCGACGCTGTCGCGCAGACGCACTTCGCTGGCATCTCTCGGCCTGCGGGCTGTCGTTGGCGATGCAGACAGCGGCGGCGGACCCGCCTGAATTATTCAGCAGCGCGGGCTGACGGAGGCGCTGCCACGCGGCTGGCCCTGCCGGCGATCCCAGCGCCGGAAACGGCGACAAGGACCGGCATGGAAATCGCTTGCTAGGTGGCGAATCTCCATGTAGGGGCCGTACCCGGCGTATCTGCATGTCGCAGATGACGGATAACCCGGCTTCACCATTGATCTGCGTTCACTATCGCCCCCGACCTTCTCCAATACCAGAATGAGAAGAAACTTCGACATTTGTGGTTGTTGTTGTGGTCTTCAGTCCTGAGACTGGTTTGATGCAGCCCTCCATGCTACTCTATCCTGTGCAAGCTTCTTCATCTCCCAGTACTTACTGCAGCCTACATCCTTCTGAATCTGTTTAGTGTACTCATCTCTTGGTCTCCCTCCACGATTTTTACCCTCGACGCTGCCCTCCAGTACTAAATTGGTGATCCCCTGATGCCTCAGAACATGTCCTACCAACCGATCCCTTCTTCTGGTCAAGTTGTGCCACAAACGCCTCTTCTCCCCAGTACTATTCATTACCTCCTCATTAGTTATGTGATCTACCCATCTAATCTTCAGCATTCTTCTGTAGCACCATATTTCGAAAGCTTGTATTCTCTTCTTGTCCAAACTATTTATCGTCCACGTTTCACTTCCATACATGGCTACACTCCATACAAATACTTTCAGAAAAAGACTTCCTGTCACTTAAATCAATACTCGATGTTAACAAATTTCTGTTCTTCAGAAACGCTTTCCTTGCCATTGCCAGTCTCCATTTTATATGCTCTCTACTTCGACCATCATCAGTTATTTTGCTCCCCAAATAGCAAAACTCCTTTACTACTTTAAGTGCCTCATTTCCTAATCTAATTCCCTCAGCATCACCCAACTTAATTAGACTACATTCCATTATCCTCGATTTGCTTTTGTTGATGTCCATCTTATACCCTCCTTTCAAGACACTGTCCATTCCGTTCAACTGCTCTTCCAAGTCCTTTGCTGTCTGACAGAATTACAATGTCATCGGCGAACCTCAAATTTTTTATTTCTTCTCCATGGATTTTAATACCTATTCCGAACTATTCTTTTGTTTCCTTTACTGCTTGCTCAATATACAGATTGAATAGCATCGGGGAGAGGCTACAACCATGTCTCACTCCCTTCCCAACCACCTCTTCCCTTTCATGCCCCTCGACTCTTACAACTGCCATATGGTTTCTGTACAAATTGTAAATAGCCTTTCGCTCCCTGTATTTCACCCCCACCACCTTCAGAATTTGAAAGAGAATATTCCAGACAACATTGTCAAAATCTTTCTCTAAGTCTACAAATTCTATAAACGTAGGTTCGCCGTACCGTAATATATTTTCTAGGATAACTCGTGGGGTCAGTATTGCCCCTCGTGTTCCAACATATCTACAGAATCCCAACTGATCTTCCCCAAGGTCGGCTTCTGCCAGTTTTTCCATTCGTCTGTATAGAAGTCGCGTTAGTATTTTGCAGCTGTGACTTATTAAACTGATAGTTCGGTAATTTTCACATCTGTCAACACCTGCTTTCATTTGTGGCTTTAGTATGGTATTTTGCCTTACGGCAGGTCTTGGCATGAGTTAAGCCTCTTCCATTTTTGTCTGTCCATAGCCAGTCTTTCTGAATATTTGCCTCCTTTGATATTGTCCAGCATTTGATATCGCCCAGCATTTCATATCTTCTTTTTCCTCTCGCCCTTTTTTCCTCCACCATTCCTTCTATTCCTTCCTTCAATAAACAGTCCCTCCTCAAACAATGTCCAATCCAGTTCCGTTGAAACGTCCCCTTAGAAGAATTATACACGACTGTGTTTAAACTGACACACAATATTTTTAGCGCAACGCAACATGACTTTTAATAATCCCTACAAAAGAATGGCCCTGACTAACATTAACCTATACCCTCACAAATCACTTACCTCGCAAAAGTCTTCGTTACTCGAACTACTGCAAAACAGCGAGCGCCACTACTGCCAGCTAAATAAAAGATTCAAACTACGGAAGGCACTAACTACTGATAGGCATAGTTAGCAAATGAAAGATTTTGATAGAGAACAGACAATGTATTTACCTCAATAGTCATAATATATATAGCAGTTCATGACATCCAGTCTTATAAATTTCAAAACTCCGTCATCTCTCTCCCCTACATCCACCACTGCTGGCGGCTCACCTCCAACTGCACAACGCTACGCGCTGTTCACATCCAGCTGCCCAACACTACAATGGCAGACAACAATGCAAACTAGCCACAGACTGCACACAGCACAGCCAGTGATTTTCATACAGAGCGCTACGTGGCGTTACCAATAAGAAAACCTAAACAGCCTACTTACATAGCCCCCATGCTCCCCACAAAAAATTTTACAAATTTTTTTTGGCACTGGCCAATACATTTTTGTTAAAAAAAATTTTCACAATTACAATAACAAAGAAATCAAATGCACACACTTTTTGATACAATGTTGTTCAAAAGCTAAAATTTTCTCACAGTCCATAAAGACAGTCCTTGATCATCCATCACAGTAAAATTGCAGTGTTTTTTTTTTCAAAGTCTGAGCAGTAAAAGACAATGCACACGGAAGCAGTGGATTTCCATGCAGTCTTGAAGTAGTAGTGTTGTCCTTCCAACGAAAAGACAGTGCTGACTCTTGACATGCAGACAGGTAATGGTGCACAACAAAGCAAACCCACCACAGATTCAGTCGAAGTTTTGAAGAATATTGGTAGGTAGGTCGTCACAGAGCAGACCCACTGTAGTCCTGGTAGAGAGTATGGTATTGGTGGGCCACCAGAGGTGCAGACCCACTGCAGTCCTTGTAGAAATAATGGTACTGGTGAGTCAGCAAAGGTGTAGACCCACTGTAGTCCTTGTAGAAATAATGGTATTGGTGGGCCATCAAAGATGCAGACCCACTGTAGTCCTTGTAGAGATGGCCAGCAGCCATCTGTTGTGACTGTGCAGGTGCACAATCACCATTGAAGAGTCTTGCAAATAATATAGCAAGTCCATAACCACCACTTGTGCACTCCCAAAGTTTTTGGAATTGTCCTTAGAACCAGTAATGCTGTTATCCAGTCCCTTGCTGAATTATTAACACATGTGCAAACACTAACAGTCCCTACTTCTCACTTATTGTCCATATACTATGACCAACAGAAACGTGTGCAGTGAAATGGAACTTACAAGTTAATAATATGATGAACTGGTGTCAATTACAATTTTATAACAGAAGAATACAATAGGAAAGGTACAAAATACATCATTAAAGAACATAACAATACAGATAACATTTGTAGTAATATGGGCTTTACAAAAGAATCTAAATAACATATACATCAGTGTTACAAGAATTATTACATAAGTAAATACATAAAAGATCGGAATAACTTTTGAAACATCAACTTCACACATGAGCATTAAAACAAAACAGAATAAATAATGTCTAAGCGTCTTTACAGGGTAAATAACATATTATCAGAAAATTCCACAACATAACTCTTATTAGCTAAACACATTAAGACAGGAAAAACACAAATTCACATAGTGTAATAACACAAAAACACAGGACAGGGTTTTCAGTGTGGCATTTGGTACTGCAGTCCACTCCAAAACTTCATTCCATATATCTTTCCTCTTATTTCAACATTTGTTTCCACCAAAAAAAGTTCTTTCCAAGCATGCTTTCTGTATTTATATGTTCACACATTTCTTACCTCATTATTTATTTTCCATTATCTTACCTCATCATTTATTTCCAAGAAAATCCTACCTAAACCTGTTGTCCCTAAACCCTACTTTTTTGGTTCATATCCTCTTTCAAAATACTTTTTTTGGCCAAACCATTTTCTTATAGCTTCTCAATGCATTTCTTCCAATTCATCACAACTTGTTCTCTTATATGGCCTACCCCATCTTAAGCTAACTTAAATCTACTGAGCTCAGCTGCTAAACTAAGGGACGAGGCAATGCAGCAGCCTAAAACAATTAACACAAACATCAATGACAAAAAATTCAAATTGGCAAAGCAATTGCAATATTACAACTAATATAAGGCACTGTGCAGCAAACAAGAAAAATAAATCCGTAGTAAAACTGGCTTAACAGCGTAATACAAAGTCAAATTCAGTAACATGATGCCTGGCAAACAGCAGCAGCAAATGCAATAACTTATATCTAAACATGAGAAAGCTCAAGCAGAAAAAAATATTACAGTAAAAATGGCCATGTTTAATACCTATGTCACATCTTAACACTAGAGTGATGCATCACCTTATCTTACACTATTAAATAAGTTACCCAGTCATTGACAAAAATTATGTATACAATTCCTGTGAAGGGAAATGTCTTTTTGTGCTCCATCGTTTTTTTGAAGTAGATTATAAAATGGTTATTTACTGGATCTGTAGGCATAAAATATCTATATTAGTACATCTATTAAATTTTATTTTAACCAATGCTGCAGTGCAGCTAGAAACTAGATATCAAACAAAATGAGCAATCTCTCAACTAGAAAGACAATAGATGTAAAACGTTTCTCATCATTTCATTAGGCATTTTAGTAAATATCATTAAGAGCTCCACAGTGTAATCATATATTTTCAAGTTTGAGCGTGTCGTATTTGTGATGCTTTCTACAAAGAAATGTCAATAGCGAGGATAATGGCCTCCTTTTTTCTCCACCTGTGCCTCTGAAAAGGCATACACTAATGGCTTTTTCTCCAGGCGTTTGACACAGCTGGCCACTCAAGATGCATTATGTCAAGGTCACTTGGCTTTCTTACCGAAATATTTATGACACCAGTTTGCATTAGAGTGACAGTCTCATATAAAAATATTTCACAGGTCAAGAATTTGCGTTACAAATCTGTAGAAACAAAATCCTATTGATATAACAGTGTCCAAAAAATTTTCGTCGGCATTGTGATACATTCATGCATTTACATACATTTCATAACTCTTAAAGTATGATTCTTGGTTTCCAACAACAACTTTTTTCACAAACCAGAGTCCCTAACCACTACTCATTATTCCTTACCTTATTCGTCGACACTTCTTCAATATTTCATCATAACAGATATGTAGCATACTTGAATAACTCATATAGCATCAGCTTAATGATCATAAACATACTGCAACAGCATAATACATATAGTCATCGTAATAATATCGTAACACCTCAGTCAACTCTCAAAATCGTAGTGGCTTCCTCCAATAATTTCAAAACCTAAAAAAAATTCTCTGCTCAAGTCAAAAGTGTCATCTTCCTCAAACGTACTTTAAAAATCGTGATCCCATACCAAATACATCATTCAAAGCTCTCATAGTATCACAACGGTTCCGAAAAAATATGAACAGTTCACACAGTACAGAAAAAATACAATTTCGTAAGTGTGAAGTTACCCAACTGTGTAATTGCGTAAACATGTCATTGATGTAGTAAAAAAAATGTTTATCTCTCAGTTAAATGATCAGAAAGCTGTGTAATTTGTGTGTTAGAGAAATATGGTACCGGTGTGTAAAGTTGTATAAGCAAATACCATATTAGCTAGGGCGCCTTGTACTTGCCAGACACATGGTACACAAAGTAGGCGTGTACCCCCCTGAGGATTCATGTAATTATAGCCTCAGGTGTTACAGATTACAGCAATGGAATGATATGTATCACAGAAAAATTTCTTTTTAATTCAAAAATATTTAAAAATAAATGTTTTAAGTACAAAATTAATCACTCAAATGCGTGTCCTGTGGTGATAAATGTGCGTCTTGTTGTAAGATAATTCTGTGGAAGTGTCATAGTTATCGTCCTCTGTAAGCAAAGTTCTACCGAAGTCAATGTACTTACCTCGTAATAAACGAAGTGAATTGCTTTGCGTATAGATATCTTAGTTATTACGCTTATTGCCGTGATGAAGAAAGTACTGGTGCTGTAACGTATTGTTGTGCTACAGAAAAGGCTGTCTCATTGGAGCCGTACCACAAAGTTACTACTAAAACATGTTTTACTTTCCAGAATAATACAGAAAAACTGTGCAGATTTAAAACAGAAACACTGCAAAAGCAACATTGTAAATTGTCACTCATTAGTAGCATCGTGATAAAATCGTGTAGCTGTCACATAAACTAACCACTGTCTCAACGTATCTCACAGAAAGTACTTTAAATCCAGAATGTATTTTCAAGTAAACCAAAATGTTGCATTAAAATCTCATAAGGAGTACCAGCATATGTTCTAAGTATGTGAGCCTTATAGTCGTTACGTAAACGTGCACTAACAAGCAAGAATGTACACACACAATAACACTGTGTCGTCTGTTCACTATAACAATGCATTTGTAATTACTGTTTAAATAAGTTCTCTTGGTTCTTGATACGATATTTAACTTCAAACATTGTTGCATGGTAACAGTTTCTAAGTCTGACAATGCATACTAGAAATGTGAAGTGAAAAGTTTTATGACAAAGACAAAGTTAAAAAGCAGATTATCTTTCAATAAACGGTTTTACATGTGCAATGTGGTGTAAACCTTTACTCTTCCTAGTACGCAGAGTTTCAGCTTCAGTGGAATTATCATGTGGTATATGGTACATCGGTAAAGAAAGCTAAAATTTTTCTCAAGGTTAGCGTCTATGTAATTTTTCCCTGAGCCAGCCGGCGCACGTGGCTGCCTGTGGTGCGGGTCATTGTCTCTTTGTTGGCGCGCATCGTTAGGATTAGGAGACCTAACTTCTACAAATTCACCTTGCCCAGAGGGCCCTGCTCTGTTTGAATCCCGCCAGTTCTGATGAAATTCAGGTCTCTCCTTTTGTCGGTAGTTTACATAGTTTCTTTTTTGTCGGTCATGTGGTGGAGAATTTCTCCCGGAATCTTAACTGCGCGGTGGACCGTTGCGTCTGAAGTTATTCAGTCTCCCTTGATAATAATTGTTCTGGTTGCCATATTGTCTCTTTCTATGATTGTCTCTGTCATATTAATTACTACGGAAATGCGATCTTTCTCTGTAACTATTACTCTGCCAGTGGTTGTCATGTGGGTGGTGTCTGTTTCGTTAACAATTTGCGTTGTAAGAATAGTCTTGTCGTGTACAGTTATTATTTCTTCCCTCGCGGAATTGTGGCGAACGTGATCGGTCGGCAACAGCTCGCCTCAGGAATCGGGAATGACAGAACACAATATTGCAAATACTGTAGACTCTAGAATTTTCTAAATCTATTAAAAACTGTGGTAAAAATTGAGGTAATTAACCATAAAATTTGTGTTTTTTCTGAACATGAAGTTTAAAATATAACAGTTCATTCGTTTTTTTATAAATTAAATAAATTCTAGAGTGTCATACACCTGTGAGTATGTATACTGTGCAAACTTCATCGAAGAATCTCTCTAACTTATGAAGAAAAGTGTACCTATAGCAACAAATACTGCCATTAGAAAGTGGAAAAAATGATGAAATTTCACACGTAAAAACAATCATTTCGTTATTTTTTCGAACTTCCACTCCTATGAGTGTGAATTCCGAATCCTTCCAGGTCATGCTGACAAGGTTTTATGAATTTATTTGTACAAGTATAGACACTGGAAATTAAAATGTCCTGTGATACCTCTCCTGCTCCAAGTCGGCCTGTTTGACGTCCTACCCCCCTTAAAACTTCTTCATTCCTTACTCGGTCTTCCCATATCCACATCTCTAGTGCTTCCAATCTTCTTTCATCTTCCTTCTTCAATGTCCAGGTCTCCGCACTGTATAGTGCAACGCTTCAGATGTAACGTTTGGCAAATGTTTTCCTCAGATTTTTGTTTAGGGGTCCACAAAGTAATTTCTGTTTCCTCTTGAATCCTCCTCTTGCCATTGCTATTTTTTTCCTAATTTCTGTTGAGCAATATTTATCGTCAATTATTACACTTCCAAAGTAATTGAAATTATTCACTTGCTCTATTTCCTATCCCCCAATTTTCACACGGTATTTTTCCCCTTTCCTCCAACTACCATGCTTTTCGTTTTCTTCTTGTCAATCTTCGTTCCATGTTCTTCTAATTTTGTGTTTAGATCACCTAACATTTGTTCCATCTCTGTTGCACTTTCTGCCATCACAACTATGTCATCTGCAAATCTTATACACTCCACTCTCCGACCCCCTATACAAACTCTTCTCCTTCTATCAAAACTTTCACTAATAATTTCCTCCAGATATATGTTGAACAGTGTTGGTGATAAACAACCACCTTGTCTTACACCTCTTCCCAGTTCAATTTCTTCACTCATCACACCCCCTATTCTTACTCTTCCCCTCTGGTTCAAATATAAATTTCTAATTAGCCGTCTCTCTCTCTCCAGTCGACTCCATGTTTCCTTAGGATTTCCATCAGTTTGTCCCATCTGACACAGTCAAAAGTCTTCTCAGGGTCAATGAATACAACATACACCTTCCTTTTGTTCACCATGTACCTCTCCCCTATCACTCTCAGTACCGTAGCCCAATAGCATCTCTCGACATTTAGGACCCTTCAAAAGGCGTGCTGGTTTTGACATATTAAATTACGAACTTCAGTTTTTTCAAAACAGGTCACCAAAATACGAGGGCGTTCAATAAGTAATGCAACGCACTTCCTTTCTGAAAATAGGTCGGTTTTATTCAGGATTCAAATACACCGTATTATACCGTACTCTTTTGGCTACTAAACATCATTTTTCAACATAATCTCCGTTCAGTGCGACGGCCTTACGCCACTTGGCTGGCAGGGCCTGCACGCCCGCACAGTACCACTGTAGTGGTCGTCGTCGGAGCCAACGTCTTGGTGCATCAATAGCGTCCCCATCATCCACGTATTGCTTCCTGCAGAGTGCTCCCTTCACTGGGCCAAATAGATCGAAGTCTGGAGGTGCGAGATCCAGGCTGTAGGGTGGATGGGGAACCCAGCGGGCACATACCTATATTCCAAATGGTGGTTGTGTCACCACTACCAACAAAGACGTCCAGCTGAGCAGCGAGGTGTTTGTTCATCGGCCACTCAGCTCGAATGAGAGTGTCCGCACGTTCCAACACTGCAGGAATGGCAGCTGTGTGCGGCCGGCCGGCTCGCGGGACATCGGACAGGTTTGCGCGACCTTGCTGTGATTATGACACGTCTCGCCCAAACGACTCACCGTGCTTTTGTTCACTGCCAGACCGCCGTAGACATTCTGCAAGTGACCATGAATATCTGCAATGCTCTGGTATCCCGTAAAGAAACGTCTCACAAGGGGACCCTCCATACTGTAAATCACCGATCTTGATGCGCTTCAAATACGTTGTAGAGGCACTTACCCTGAGTACCTGGCTATCCGGTTTTTTAGCGACGGGCCTTGGATTTTGAGAAAATTAATTTTGAAGTTCATTGCGTGATGTGTATACTTGTAACATTACATATAATTCGAGGAAGTCAGCGTAGCGCAGCGGTAAAAATTCACGGCTACCGCGCTGGATGTACCGTGTTCGAATCCTGCTTGTGTATTTTATTTTTCAATTTTATTTCAAAGAATATCAACAAACAGTGTAAGGCGTCCGAAATTATAAAGATATATTCAGTTATAAATGTTTTCAAATATTCATTTCGTTGGTGGTTCGCAGTTGGAGTTCGAAATGTTCGTACAACAGTCGCTTCTTGTATTCCCTGAAATCGATCTCCGTCCATTGTCATCCCCTCTCCCGTGAATACCGTTAGCCGTAACGGGTAGCCCAGGTCATAGTTGCGGCCAATGAAGATGCAAGTTGCATTCCTTTACGTTCGCATCTAACTACAGCGTCAGTTGCTCGCAAAGCGTCTCTAGTGCCGTGTGTTAGAAAAATTCTATGAAATGGAAGAACCAAGTGTTGCTGCAGTAGTGCAGCCAGAAGAAGATCCACAAGTAGAGGAGTTGAACGAAGAATTGAAAGGCGAAATCGCAAATGCCACTAAATGCGCCGAAAATCTACTCCGCGATTTGAATCTCGCAAGGAATACACCGCTTGGTTAAAAGTCTCGCTCACCTCTTGTTCGCATTGACGGCACTTTGAACAGTGGACGTTACATTTCAGATGTGTTACGACCTGTGGCTCTACCCTGCATTAGAACCCTGCGAAACTCTAAATTTCAGCAGGATAATGCACGACCGCATGTTGCAGGTCCTGTACGGGCCTTTCTGGATACAGACAATCTTCGATTGCTGTCCTGGCCAGCACATTCTCCAGATGTCTCACGAATTGAAAACGTCTGGTCAATAGTGGCCGAGGAACTGGCTCGTCACAATACGCCAGTCACTGCTCTTGATGAACTGTGGTATCGTGTTGAAGTTGCATGGGCAGCTGTACCTGTACACGCCATCCAGCTCTGTTTGACTCAATGCCCAGGCGTATCAAGGCCGTTATTACGGCCAGAGGTGGTTGTTCTGGGTACTGATTTCTCAGGATCTATGCACACAAATTGCGTGAAAATGTAATCACATGTCAGTTCTAGTCTCATATATTTGTCGAATGAATACCCGTTGATCATCTGCATCTCTTCTTGGTGTAGCAATTTTAATGGCCAGTAGTGTATGCCTGCCACTCATCGGTTTCTTCATAGGAGGAGGAGGAGGAGGAGGAGGAGGAGGAGGTGGTGGTGGAGGTGGGGACGACAGAGCGTCATGTGAGGGTGATGCAGGGTTGAAGTACAATTTGATATGATTTCACTGTATGCAGTGTAGATTGGGCTGAGGTGTTGCGTGGACCAGACAACCTCCTCCTCCGCCCCCCTCGCCACCCCCGCCCTCTGGACAGCTTCTCGTGACGTTTGGTCTTGATAACTTCCTATGACTTCAGTAGTATGCGGCTGTGACGATTTATCCCTTACGAGCAAACTCTCTTAGCACCACAGCACGCCATGGCAGTTCTAACACAACTCAGGATTAGACTGAGATAAGTCGTGGGGCTTTTTCTAACATTCTGTAGGACCTCCTCTTCCTTGGCATAGGGCAGCATATAGACGCGGCATGGACTCAACATCTCGTTGGAAGTCTGCTGCAGAAGTATTGACCATGCTGCCTCTACTATAACCGTCCATAATTGCGAAAGTATTGATGGTACAGGATTTTGTCCAGGAACTGACCTCTCGATTACCCATCATAAACGTTTGATTGGATTATTGTTGGACGATCTGGGTGGCTAAATCATTCGCCCGAACTGTCCAGAATGTTCTTCAAACCAGTTGTGAACAAATGTGGCCGGGTGAGATGGCGTGTTGTCATCCATAAAAACTCGATCGTTGTTTAGGACATGAGGTCCTTGAATGGCTGGACATGGGCTCCTAGTAGCCGAACATAACCACTTCCAGTCAGTGATCGTTTCATTCCACGTAAACACAGCCCACACTGTTATCGAGCCACCACCATCTTGAAGGATGCCACATTTATTTACACTGATGGCTCAAAAACATCATTTGGTGTTGCGAGTGCCTAAATTGTTGGCGACACACCTAATCGATTTCGGCTTTCCGACCAGTTTTCGGTTTATACTGCGGAGCTTTACGCTGTTCTCCAGGCTGTCCAATACATCCGTCGCCATCAGCGGATACAGTATGTTATCTGCTCAGATTCTCTCAGCTCTCTCCTCAGTCTCCAAGCTCTCTACCCTGTCCACTCTCTGGTCCACCGGATTCAGGACTGCCTCCACTTGCTCCACTCGGGGGGGCGTCTCAGTGGCGTTCCTCTGGATCCCAGGACATGTTGGTATTTGTGGAAACGAGGCGGCCGATATAGCGGCCAAGGCTGCACTCTCTCTTCTTCAGCCTGCTGTTCGCATGGTTCCCTTCGCCGATCTACGGAGTGTTTTATGTCGTCGAGTTGCTCTTTTATGGCACGCACACTTGTCTACATTTATCGATAATAAATTGCGGGACGTGAAAACTCTTCCCTGTGCTTGGACCTGTTCCTCCCGAACTCGTCGTCGGGTGGAGGTAATTTTAACTATACTCCGGATTGGGCACTGTCTTTTTAGCCATCGACATCTTTTAAGTGTCCCACTCTTTGTCCCCACTGCTCTAAACTTTTACTTGAGTGCCCCTATTTTACTCCGTTACGCGCCCGTCTACAGCTGTCGCCTGATATATCTTCCATTTTAGCAGATGACACGCGCTCAGCCGATCGCCTTCTCGAGTTTGTGTCAGTGAGATGACGTCAGTCATCTGAAGCTCTTTTTGGGGACAAACAACCCCCCTTCTATAGTGTTTTTTTAAGCTTTCCTTCTGTTTCCCCACTTTTTTGAGTTTCGCTCCCATTGCTGTTGGTTTCCAGTGTTTTTTTTAACCTTTTCCTAAGTCACAGACCGGGCGCTAATGACCGTATCAGTTTTGCGCCCTAAAACCATAAAAAAACACCATATTTCACAGTGCCTTGTCGACAACTTCGGTCGATGGTTTTTTGGGGTCTACGCCACACTAACTCTACCATCTGCTCTTGCTAGCTGAAGTCTGGACCCATCTGATCAATCCACAGCTTTCCTATCGTCTGCAGTCCAAACGATATAGTCTCGAGCCCAGGAGAGGCACTACCGACAATGTCGTGCTTTTAGGAAAGACACTCGCGTCCGTCGTCTACTTCCGCAGGCCACTAACGCCTAATTTCGCCGCACTATCCTAACGGATATATTCATCGTACGTCCCACAATGATTTCTGCGGTTATTTCACGCAGTGTTGCTTGTCTGTTAGCTCTGAGATCTCAGCGCTGCTGTCGGTCGTTAAGTGAAGGCTGTCGGCCACTGCCTTGTACGTGACGAAAGGAAACGCCTGAAATGTTGTATTCTCGGCACGCCCTTCACACTGGATCGCGAAATATTGAATTCCCCAACGATTTCCGATATGCGGCTAGCTCCAACTGCCATTCCGCGTTCAAAGTCTCTTAATTGCGGTCGTGCGGCCATAATCACGTCGGAAGATGGGTGACGTGAGTACAAATGACATCTCCGCGAATGCCCTTTTATACCTTGTGAGCGCGATACTACAGTCATCTGTATATGTCCATAACACTACGTTCAAAATGTTGAAATGTGTGTGAATTTCTAAGGGACCGCTGCTGAAATCATCTGTCCCTAGACTTACACACTTCTTAAACTAACAAGGGGAGGCCGCCAGTTGTGAAATTCAGATTCGATTCATACTGCGCATAATAAAAGCTCATGGCCAGAGGTGTAATGTGGCAAAGCATCAAGATGCACTTCTCAGCCGCTGTCGAGAAAATCGACAGTTAAAAGAAACCGTTGCGGTGAAATACTCTCTACAATTAATAATCTTCTACAGAGTCGTGGCGCTCGGGTTCGTAATCCGAAGGTCGCCGGATCGAGTGTCACGCCACGCAATTTTTTTTATTATTAGTTTTTTGTAACATATATATATATATATATATATATATATATATATATATATATATATATATATAATATATAACTATTAATGAATTGCTTATGCATGTTGGTGAAGGCGGATTGCTCTCCAATTGTACCGCCTCCAGTTTTAGGTTTTTTTAACAGGTTGTACCAAAGCTCTTCCGTCCGCACTGATTTTCGACGATGTTATAAGTTGCGCTAGGGACCGCATCTACCTTCTTTCGAAGTTAGCAGGTAACTACGCTGTTACGCGGCGGCTCGTTTCGGCCCATTCAACATCTGTCCTTCAAGTGTAACGAGCGACTAACGAAGTTTATATTTCATACCCGCTACGGCAAATTTGTGTTCGTGGGGTCTCTATTCTAATTCGAACGTTTGACTTACGCTATACGTATTCGTTTCGGAATATCGTCTCCACGTCTTCCGTTAACTATACGTGGTTAACATTATGAAGACAATTAATAACATTTGTGAAATACAACTTTGTTTGCGGAAAACATAATGATGTTCGAAGTCGCCAGTTTTTCCACGACAAACGACTTTCAACAACTTATTATATGCATAATTGTTGCAACTGATTGCCGGGAATTATATATATATATATATATATATATATATATATATATATATATATATATATATATGAATTACAAAAAACAAATACTAAAAAAAAAGTTGCATGGCGCGAGATTCGATCCGGCGACCTTTGGATTACAAACCCGAGCGCTTACCGCTGCGCCACGACGCTGTAGAAAATTACTAATCGTAGAGAGTATTTCACCGCAACGGTTTCTTTTAACTGTCGATTTTCTCGACAACGGCTGAGAAGTGCATCGTGGTGCTTTGCCACATTACGCCTCTGGCCATGAGCTTTTATTATGCGCAGTATGAATCGAATATGGATTTCAAAATTGGCGGCCTCCCCTTGTAAGTTATGCTAAGAGCAACACACACCCACACACACCCATGCGCGAGGGAGGACCCGAACCTCCGACGGGTGGAGCCGTGCGAACCGTTTCAAGGCGCCCGAGACCTCGCGGCTACCCCGCGCGGCGTAACACTATCCCGTGACTTTTGTCATCTCAGTACAGTTCGCCCGATGCAGTTACGATCTGCAGATTTTGTCGACGATGGTGAATCCACACGTTTCTACTGTATCATTTGCTCCTTTGTGTCGGGATCATAACAACACATAGAGCACTCTTCCGTGATAGTGATGCGCCTAGAGAAGTAATATGAATTGGCCCGACATAGGTCGCCTTGTGCTTTTACGATGGAGACTTTAGTGTGTTGCAGAGTGGCTGGCTCATCCTTTCTTATTCTTGCGTTCAGCCATCCCAGGCCATCTGCTGTATTATTTTCATACCTTCAATCTCTTTTTTTTTTTCCTTTTAGTGCACTTTTTTCCCTTTTGCTTCTTTCGTTCTCTCTTGCAATGTGATTCCTTGTTAGTTTTACCCCTTTTTACTTTCCCCTACTTCTTCTGGGAATGGAGATGCCAACAACGTCTAAGGCGAAGGAGCGTGCCATCCACCTGCAGCAGAGCTCTACGCTCGTCGTCCTGCCCGTGTCGTCCCTGCCGTACCAATATACAACGGCACAAACAGGCAACAGCCGGAAATACAGCACCATCGGGCGTCAGAGATACAGTCTACAAGTGCTATTACTATTTTCATCTATAGCAATGTTTTCTCCTTCTTCTGAAATGTTATTATACTGATTTAACGATCTGTTCGGTAATCTTAAGTTTTATGTACATTTGACCTCAGTATTAATAGTAAATTTGTATATTTTAGGCTTTTGACAAATTAAGACTATCTTATAGAGGACGCGCGCATCTAGACCAAAGACGGTGAAGAAATCGAACAAATTTTTGTCTACATAAGACCGGTGTTTTACATTGTATAGCTAATTTGACAACGCATGAAGCTGTGTTCCGTGTATGCCGCCTTTAGGTATGAACTATATGTATTTCGCATAAATTCAGTTAGATTACTAATAAGCGTGGTTAAATATTGCACTTATTTTTTTTAGGTATGGCCGAAAAAGTTTGACTGTGTCATAAACATGTCATTGTGTCTATAAATAAACAAAAAATTTTTACAATGGTTTTAATACGTGACTTGTTTGGATGTAGAAAAAAGGACTGATGACTATGTTAGCTTGGTAGCCCGGCCGGTTGGCCGTGCGGTCTAAAGCACGATTTTTCCGAGCGGGAAGGAGCGCCTGGACCCCTGCGCGAATCCGCCCGGCAGATTTGTGTCGAGGTCTGGTGAACCGGCCAGTCTGTCGATGGTTTTTAGGCGGTTTTCCATCTGCCTCGACGAATGCTGGCTGGTTCACCTTATTCCGCCTCAGTTACATTATGTCGGCGATTGCTGCGCAAACAAGTTCTCCACGTACGCATACACCACCATTATCATGCAAACATAGGGGTTACACTCGTCTGGTGTGAGACGTTCCCTGGGGGGTCCACCGGGGACCGAACCGCACAGTAACCCTGGGTTCGGTGTGGGGCGGCGGAAGGGTGAAGTCGACTGCGGTAGTCGTCGTGGGGTTGCGGACCACTGCGGCTGCGGCGGGGACGGAGCCTCTCCGTCGTTCGTAGGTCCCCGGTTAACATACATACATACATACATACATACAAACGTGTAGCTTGGTCCCTTTCTCTCCAAACGAACCAACCAACCGACACAGTTGCAACATTTCCACTGCTGCCTCATTTCGACGGGCTTTATGAAACGGGTGTCAGCGGTCTGTGAGAACAGCAGGTGGCGACCTATGTCATATTCAAAATGTCGTGCGAGATGTTTGAAGCTGATCAGTTAAGGATTCTCACTTAAACACTGTCGCTTCGATTATGACACTCCGTAAGTCGAGGACCAGGCCCTTATATCGCGGCCGGCCGCTGTGGCCGAGCTGTTTTAGGTCCTTCAGTCCGCAACCGCGCTGCTGCTACGGTCGCAGGTTCGAATCCTGCCTCGGGCATGGATGTGTGTGATGTCCTTAGGTTAATTAGGTTTAAGTAGTTCTAAGTCTAGGGGACTGATGACCTCAGATGCTAAGTCCCATAGTGCTAAGAGCCATTTGAACCTTATATCGCGATTCCCGGCTCATTACGGAAAGATGGTCGTCCTTTTCTTTCTTCGCCATTAAGACTTGTTCCACCATACTAGAAGCTTATGCACCATTTAACATAGCGGTACATTGTTACCGTACACTTGTACCGACACAGCATGGACTGTTGCAGCACTATTCCCCGTCGAATGTAGAGAACGCATTAGCGCGAGATACTCCATCTACATGATTACTCTGCAATTCACATTTAAGTGCTTGGCAGAGGGTTCATCGAACCGCAATCATACTACCTCCCTACCATTCCACTCCCGATCAGTGCGCGGGAAAAACGAACACCAAAACCTTTCTGTTCGAGCTCTGATTCCTCTTATTTTATTTTGATGATCATTCCTACCTATGCAGGTTGGGCTCAACAAAATATTTTCGCATTCGGAAGAGAAAGTTGGTGACTGAAATTTCGTAAATAGATCTCGCCGCGACGAAAAACGTCTTTGCTTTAATGACTTCCATCCCAACTCGAGCATATCTGCCACACTCTCTCCCCTATTACGTGATAATACAAAACGAGGTGCCCTTTTTTGCACCCTTTCGATGTCCTCCGTCAATCCCACCTGATAAGGATCTCACACCGCGCAGCAGTATTCTAACAGAGGACGAACGAGTGTAGTGTAAGCTGTCTCTTTAGTGGACTTGTTGCATCTTCTAAGTGTCCTGCCAATGAAACGCAACCTTTGGCTCGCCATCCCCACAATATTATCTATGTGGTCTTTCCAACTGAAGTTGTTCGTAATTTTAATACCCAGGTACTTAGTTGAATTGACAGCCTTGAGAATTGTACTATTTATCGAGTAATCGAATTCCAACGGATTTCTTTTGGAACTCATGTGGATCGCCTCACACTTTTCCTTATTTAGCGTCAACTGCCACGTGCCACACCATACAGCAATATTTTCTAAATCGCTTTGCAACTGATAGTGGTCTTCGGATGACCTTATAGACGGTAAATTACAGCATCATCTGCGTACAACCTAAGAGAACTGCTCAAATTGTCACCCAGGTCATTTATATAGATCAGGAACAGCAGAGGCCCCAGGACGCTTCCCTGGCGAACCCCTGATATCACTGCAGTTTTACTCGATGATTTGCCGTCTATTTCTACGAACTGCGACCTTCCTGACAGGAAATCACGAATCCAGTCGCACAATTGAGACTTGATCAATCGCCTGCACCAATCCGGTTTGGTTGGTCTGGCGCCGTGTTGCGGTACTACGGCTCGGGGATATCGGTGTGTAACGGGACTGTACATAAATTAAGTAACTTTATTTTTTCGAGGTGATAATTAAATCTGCGTGCCAGGTTTATTGATTTCCTATACTATGCAATTCGCTTACTGGACGGTGGAATAACCTACATACGTCTGTGGGCACGCTAAATGTCATATTCTGATAAAGAAGACACGATATGTCATCAATCATTCCGACTGGTGCCCCTTCAATTACTGAAGAGGCTGATGTCATTTTTCAGGATAAACGGCTTAATCTGGCCCCTCCACACATATCCCTTTGCCTTTCGCGGGCAAGTGCTCTACGTGGGTCGTGAGTCGTGCTTGCGTAATTCACATGGTTGATAACTTGCCCGTGGAAGGCAAAGGTCCCGAGTTCGAGTCTCGGTTCGACACACAGTTTTAATCTGTCAGGAAATTTCAGCTACGTTAGCTGTCGGAATTGACGGAAACATGGGCGCGCTTACTCAGGAGACTTAATAATAATACATATGTAACGTTTCGCATTAGTAGCATTATTTTCGGCTGAGGAAAAAAATGCGCTGCATTAGTTTCTGCTCAACCCTCGTATTTAGAGATCTGCGTTCATATGATCAGTTGTAAGGCGAACTTTAAATGTGCAAAAGCACGTCAGATTTCCGCCATGTGAACTTACGCCTAAATGTCAGACCCCTCGTGCTATATGCCATGGATGATGGATTCGTTCGCTTTGAGAGGTGTCTGAGTAATTCAGAGGTTGATTTGGAATCAGAAGTTAACGACTCGATCGTCCATTTGCTTTTCGGCGTATGGAACAGCCCGTTGCAGAGGGGTAGCATTCATCTCACGCTAGCTGACGAGAGCCCTACGTCATAGTGGCGTGACGCTACGTCATCATGGCGTAAATAAACCTAAATAGACTTCATTAGTACGTATATAGATCTTTGCAGTTGTACCAGAGACGTTGCACGGTAACGTGAAAGCTAAACATAAATACACGTGTGCAAACGAAGGGACAGCAGTTGTGTGGTATGCTCATCCCACTTGAATTACTCATTAAGCTGTAATCTCAAAAGTTTTCGATGTTATTGTGTGTTTCTTGATGTAATGAATGTCTGAACGAAGGAACCAAAACAATAACGAAACTCACAAATAGCGTCTAGTCATTAAAAAAAAATCCGATTAATTGTGCATAAATCATGAGGATAGAAACGTGAAATAGAGAGAAATTAAAGTGTGTCCTATTTTTATAAAAGCCAAAGGATTGTACATAATTATTCTGGAGAGAAACGTTAAACTGAGAAATTAATGTGGTTCCGAATGATGATGGAATTTTAATTTTGCCTTCATGCTGTAGATCAGCACAGACACTTTTGCTCTTCAGAAACAAGTTTTTGCTGATGATTATAATGTACTGACCTGTTATAACACATGTCATTATTTTTCTTCATATGTCGTATACTGTGAAAAAACAGACATGCAAGTCACATTTACCAGAAATTTAAGCAACTGAGAGCAGTTAGTGCTGTCGCCATTTTCAACTACTTTCTGTATGACTCTTAGACAATATGGAAATAGCTATAGTAATCATGCCAAACTCCGCCAATATTAATACCATGTCAATAGAGAGAATAAAAAAAACAGTATTCCACCATCGCATATGAAACATCGATTGGTGCTGCTAAAACTGTGGGCTGTTGTGGCTATTTTGTCAAGTAGCTCAGTGACAGTCAGTGTTCCATCATTTGGCAACTTCTAGGAGACTTACTTTTTTTATAGTGGATACCGCTTACATATTAAAATGTAACAATTATAGACTAAATATCATTTTTTCACGGTATACATCGTATAGAGAATGAAGACAAAATTAAAACTTCAGCAACATTCCGAATTATCTTTGGAACCACATTAATTTCTCGGTTTAACGTTTCTGCTCAGAAGAGTCATGTACAATCCGTTGGCTTATATAAAAATACGAAACACTTTAATTTCTCCCTATTTGACGAGTCTGTCCACATTATTTATGCAGAATTAATCGGATTTTTTTAATGACTGCTCGCTTTTTCTGTGACTTTCGTTGTGGTTATGATTCCTTCGTTCAGATATTCACTATATTCATGTAACACACAATAGCATCCCACATTCTTGGGATTAGAGTTTAATAATTAATTATTTCACGTTTCTGTCCACACAATCATGCACGATTCATGGGATTTTTCAAAAATGACAAGCTTTTTTTGACTTTCGTTATAGTCACGAAATACCCAATAACATCATAAATTCTTTGGATTACAGCTTAATAATGATTTCACGTTTCTTCCATATGATTTCTGGACGATTCATCGGATTTAAAAAAAAATGACTGCGAGCGTTTCTTTTTTTTCTTTCGTTATGATTCCTTGGTTCAGACATTCATTATGTTCAAGAAACACACAATAACATCGAAAACTTTTGGGATTCGAGCTTCATAACTAATTCAACTGGGCTGAACATATCACATTTAGCTTTCACGTTACCGTGCAACCTCTGCGGTACAACTGCAAAGATCGATACACGTACTCATGAAGTCGACTTAGGTTTATTAACGTCACGATGACGTAGCGTTACTTCACTATGACGTAGGGCTCTCCTCAGCTAGCGTGAGATGAATGCTACCCGTTGCAGAGCCGTGAATCGTGAAGTATTCATCCAGTTCTGCGGTCTCTGCTTGCCGGCGAGCAGTGGAGAAAGCGCAGCGGCCCCTTGCCCCTGACCGCCCCGCCGGGTGCAGAGCCGTGTGTGAATGGCCGTTATACTGCCGCCCCCAGGGACCTTGGGAGCCACGCCGGGGCAATCTGTACACGTCGTGCGGTGCGGCGCGCGCCTACTCGCCACGACAAAAACGTTAGCCTCCCGCGTTGGTATTGACGTACTAACAGTTCCACAAACATTCGCCGCGTTCCTTCCCAAACACCCAAGTTCTCATTTGCCCCGAGACTGCGCGTTATTCTCACTTAAAAAGCAAAATGCAGAAAGCAGCTTTCGGCTGTCGGATGTAACACAAAGAGGGACGCTACATACTGTGAATGTGCAGTAATCACAATGGGAGGCTTAGTGGGTATGATCGTTGGCCCATTAATGTTCTTGCTTTATCTAAATGATGCCAGACGACAGAAATAGTCATGTTTGCAGATGACAGGCTAAGGTGGGGCTGAATAAATTACGTCAACGTTTGTAAATATTTTACTGCGCATGTTAAATTCCAATTGTGAATAGATCATGGTTATATGTTGTATTAGATAAAGGTAAATAGCCTCAAGATCTGTTCTTCTTCACTGTAAGTAGCAAACTTCAAAATGTTGAAATATCGGAAAAATTGAAAAAAATTGTGGGGCTATTTGATTTGCGAATACTTAGAAAAAATATCGTTTATCATTTAGCTACAATATAGCAGGTCAAGGAAACAAAAGAAAAATTCGGAGTAGGAATTAAAATCCATGGAGAAGAAATACAAACTTTGAGGTTCGCAGATGACATTGTAGTTGTCAGAGACAGCAAAAGACCTGGAAGAGCAGCTGAACGAAATGGACAGTGTGTTGAAAGGAGGATATAAGACTAACATCAACAAAAGCAAAACGAGGATAATGGAATGTAGTCGAATTAAATCGGGGGATGCTGCGGGATTTAGATTAGGAAACGACACTTAAAGTAGTAAATGAGTTTTGCTATTTGGGGAGCAAAATAAGTGATGATGGTCGAAGTAGAGACGATATAAAATGTAGACTGGCAATGGCAAGGAAAGCATTTCTGAAGAAGAGAGATTTGTTAACATCGTGAATAGATTTGTGTCAGGAAGTCGTTTATAAAGTATTTGTATGGAGTGTAGCCATGTATGGAAGTGAAACGTGGACGATAAATAGTTGAGACAAGAAGAGAATAGAAGCTATCGAAATGTGGTGCTACAGAAGAATGATGAAGATTAGATGGGTTGATCACCTAACTAATGAGGAGCAATTGAATAGAATTTGGGAGAAGAGGAGTTTGTGGCACAACTTGACAAGAAGAAGGGATCAGTTGGTAGGACATGTTCTGAGGCATCAAGGGATCACCAATTTAGTATTGGAGGGCAGCGTGGAGGGTAAAAATCGTAGATGGAGACCAAGAGATGAATACACTAAGCAGATTCAGAAGGATGTAGGTTGCAGTAGGTACTGGTAGATGAAGACGCTTGCACGGGATAGAGTAGCATGGAGAGGTGCATCAAACCGGTCTCTGGACTGAAGACCACAACAACAACAACAACATAGCAGGTCAGCAACTGGAAGCAGTTAATTTCATAAATTATCTGGGAGTAGGCATTAGGAGTGATGTAAACTGGAATGACCATATAAAGTTGATCGTCGGTAAAGCAGATGCCAGACTGAGATTCATTGGAAGAATCCTAAGGAAATGCAATCCGAAAAAAAAGGAAGTAGGTTACAAAATGGTTCAAATGGCTCTGAGCACTATGGGACTCAACTGCTGTGGTCATAAGTCCCCTAGAACTTAGAACTACTTAAACCTAACTAACCTAAGGACAGCACACAACACCCAGCCATCACGAGGCAGAGAAAATCCCTGACCCCGCCGGGAATCGAACCCGGGAACCCGGGCGTGGGAAGCAAGAACGCTACCGCACGACCACGAGATGCGGGCGAAGTAGGTTACAGTACGCTTGTTCGCCCACTGCTTGAATACTGCTCAGCAGTGTGGCATCCGTACCAGATAGGGTTGATAGAAGAGAGAGAGAGAAGATCCAACGGAGAGCAGCGCGCTTCGTTACAGGATCATTTAGTAATCGCGAAAGCGTTACGGAGATGATAGATAAACTCCAGTGGAAGACACTGCAGGAGAGACGCTCAGTAGTTCGGTACGAGCTTTTGTTGAAGTTTCGAGAACATACCTTCACCGAGGAGTCAAGCAGTATATTGCTCCCTGCTACGTATATTTCGCGAAGAGGCCATGAGGATAAAATCAGAGAGATTAGAGCCCACACAGAGGCATACCGAAAATCTTTCTTTCCACGAACAATACGAGACTGGAATAGAAGGGAGAACCGATAGAGGTACTCAAGGTACGCTCCGCCACACACCGTCGGGTGGCTTGCGGAGTATGGATGTAGATGTAGATGCATATGGGCCTATGTAAATCACTGTAAACTATCGTACAATTATACACCGTGTGAATCATTACGCTTTTTAGCTGTTCCTGTAGTTATGTGCATTTCCCACAGTGGAATTTGTTACTCAGCTGTTACCGCCCCCTCCCTCACACAGATTTCGTTAGACCATATACCTTGCACTTACGACACCTACTTTTCCTTAATAGACAGATTTAGGGTCGTAATATTTGATGTTACAAAAACGAAGATGTAAGTTCTCTTCCTCCGACTAGCTGCAGGTGTTGAAGAAGATGAATCTTCTTAAGGGTTTGAAAGGTTCTCTTTAACATGCCTTGCATTTCTGCAACCCTTGACCTTCTTTCTTTGGAAGTTTTCAAACTGAAATTTCCTCTTTCCTTTTGTAAAATTGAAATGAACTGTGGAAGTCATATGGTTCAAATGGCTCTGAACACTATGGCACTTAACATCTGAGGTCATCAGTCCCCTAGAACTTAGAACTACTTAAACATAACTAACCTAAGGTCATCAGACACATCCATGCCCGAGGCAGGATTCGGACCTCCGACCGTAGCCGTCGCGAGGTTCCAGACTGTAGCGCCTAGAACCGCACGGCCACTCCGGCCGGCCGGGGAAGTCAGATGGCAAAACAGAAGGAAATGACGTTGCTGTGCTCAGACTTCCCAAATTTCTTGGGGGATTGTTTCAGGGCCGGGAGTACTTCTGATTTAGCAGCAACAGGCAGAAATGTGGACAAAGGAAGGAATTTTTGTGATGGTATTCTGTTGGGATTAAAGAGAAACTTCCCGTGCACTCAGATATCTTCACAGAATTTGCTATGTTAGCTCCACGTTTCTAGGCGACGTGAAAAATTTTACCAAAACAAATTTTGTAATGGGGGGTTGAGTGATTATTATTTATAATTGGGCTGCGTAAATACTTCAATAGAGAAGAAAAAAAGCCCGGGGTGATGGTCTGTGATGCCACTTCCTTTCATATCAGGACCCCTTGGATTTTCATACGCGACACTTTCATAACACAGCGGTACGTAGACGACGTTCTACGTCAAGTTTTGTTGCCCTTCATGGCAAGCCATCCTGTGCTTATACTTGAGCAAGATAATGCGAACCCGCAAACGGCGAGTGTCTACAGCTTGTTTTCGTGCTTGCTAAACCCTACATCGGCAGGTAAGGTTGCTGGATTTCTCCCGAGGTAAGAACGTTTGGAACTTCATGGGTAGGGCCTACCAACCAATTCGCGGTTTTAATGATCTAACGTGCCGACTGCACAGAATCTGGCACGATATTTCTCACGACGACATCTAACTACTTCGTCAACCAACGGCAAGCTGAATGACTACTGTGTTTGCATGAGGGCCACAGGTGGACCAACAGCTTATTGACTTACTCCGTTAGTGAAGCTCTTCTCTTAAATAAATCGTTCAGTTTTTATGAAATTTTAATCGTGTCTGTACATGTACATCACATCTGCAGATTTCCGCCCCATCCCGATAATTCCTTTGTGGTGCGTCTTTTTCTTTCTTACGGGGTATTTCATGCCGGCCGTTGTGGCCGAACGGTTCTATCGCTTTTCCAAATTTTCACAATAATCTTGACCCACTCGTTCCGTGTGCCCGAGCGGTTCTAGGTGCTTCGGTCTGGAACCGCGCGTCCGCTAAGGTCGCAGGTTCGAATCCTGACTCGGGCGTGGATGTGTGTGATGTCCTTAGGTTAGTTATGTTTAAGTAGTTGTAAGTTATAGGGGACTGATGACCTCAGCTGATAAGTCCTATAGTGCTCAGAGCCATTTCGTATTTCATACACTAACTTATTTTTAAAGTAATGAGACGTTTGAAGTTGTTCTATACAGGGGAGTTCTTTAAAGAAGTGGGGGTTTACTTTTAGCTTAATACTTGAAAAGGATTGTGGGGTTGCCATAATGGCGACAAGGAAAAGGGGGTGACGTAGAAGCATAGCTCAAGAGCACCTAGAGCAATTTCAATCAAATTTATTAGGTACACCACTTATTACTTGCATAAGCATACTGTGGGAGTAAGATTACTTGCTAGAGGAGGAACGAGGGAGGGGGGTGGTGGAGATGGGCTCTGAGGACAGGAATAAACAAACACCAGGCTAACGACGGGTTTCTCGTATTGTGTAGATTGGTGAAGTGGGTGTGTTTTCTATGCTTATGCAGTCGTTGTTCCAAGTGATAAACTTCTTTATGAATATCTGCAGAAGTAGTAAGTTTGTTATGGACAAACACAGAGGACTATAGCGGTGTGGGGACAGCGCTGTTTTGTTTTGGTTACTCTAGCGGCGCCCTACGGTACTGTGGTGTGCAATTTGTGTGTGTATCACGACTGCAGACATGCAGCAAAATTAATTACGTAAGATTTTTTTTTTTTGAGTGACAAAACTTTATCACTACTCGACGAAGTTTATCCACGTAGTGGGAAACTAACGCGCCAGGACTCATTTCATAAAATCGCACGTGAAAATCTGACCTGCATACCATGTGCGAATGTGGCAAAACCACAAAATTTGATCGTTACACACACTGTGCGCTCATATGTAAACATGAGCGTACTGTAGCGAATAAGGCGTCAACATGCACTGGTGAAACACATCAGAAAATGAAGTTTGAATGATTAAAAAATCCCTCAATACTTGAGGGACAAGTTAGACAAACTGTTTTTGCACTGTAATGGATTGTGGAAGAAGTTGAGAAATTGACTTAAAAGTTTTCTAAGTATCGTACCGCGTCATAATTAATCTGCTCTGTATATATTTTATTTCTTGTTTTAGAAGAAAACAATGAATAGATGTAATGTTTAAAATCTTTCCTTTTCAGGGATGTTCAGATTCCGTTGGTCGACAGTCGACTACACAACTCCATCAAACTGGATTCCTTCACTAGAAGGTAAGAAACTAGTGTTCTTTCTCAGTGTAACTGTTATGAAAAACTGTCATATAAATTACAGACCTAAAGCTTCAATGTATTTGATGTACACATGTTGGAACATTCCCTTCATCCGTGCCTCGAAGCTTCGGTAGCTTTGCGCGGCTCGCAGCTCCAGTCCGAACTCTTGACAGCCTGCGGTGCGTGAGGCAAATAACGTGGCGTACCGATATTGCAGCACGGTTCTAATCACAAATGTTCGTTGCTGGGCCCGAATTAATGCTCTGCTCTTCAACACATGTAAAATCTGTCTCCATTAGGATCGCCAGCTCAAATCTGATATGCAAGAGGGGGTTAAATTTAGCAACTCCAGAGTCACGACTGGAAAACTTCAGTAAAATCATATTGCCCGTAAGTACGAGGGTAATCCCAAAAGTAAGGTCTCCTATTGTTTTTACAAGTACATAGACCTGTTTATTTTTACAATGGTTTACATCAGTTTACAGCTTGAACATTTAGCTATTTCAGAGATAATCACCATCTCTGTAGATGCATTTTTGTACAAACTGTGCCAGTTTTTGTATGCCCATTTCATACCAGCTCGCCGCCATTCTGTTCGGAAAGTTATGAACCTCTTCTTTCGTCTCGTCGTCGGCTCTGAATCGCTTCCGGCAAAAACAGTTCTGTACTTATAAAAAAAAAATACACCTTACTTTTGGCATTACCGTCCTAACTCACATTTAGTACAACTGTACATTTTTTAAGATTTTTCTGTTACAGGTAACCCGATGATGACTGTTTGGCTGAAACAGGGCCTGAAGTTCAAATTAAAATAACACTCATAGCAGCTAAGTGGCTGTGCAAATTTTATGGGGTGTACCCAAATAACCGGAATTATTTTTAAAAGCTGTATATTTTCAACTAGTTTACAAAACAACCTTATCGCCTTCAAAATACTCTCCATTACAATTAATACCTCTTTTCATGCATGACGATAAGAAAAAGTCGCAGGCAGAGGATTTTAATGTGCTGCTGGGTCACTGGCTCACCCAGGTTTTAGGTAAGAGGTCCGCCAGTCGCGATTACCTACTTGTTTCAATTCGATTTCTGTTCTCTTTTCCTTGTGTTTCCTTTTTTTAGTGCGTTTCTTCTCCTCTTGTTTTGCCTCTGTACGTGAGGTTTTGGAACTGCGTCAGATCTGTGTCTTTTAGCCGTTCTCCTTGTTCACTGTCCGTTTTCGTCCCTTCACCGCATGTGTTCCTGTTTATATGCGTTTGGGCGCTGATCACCATGCTGTTTAGCGCCGGAAATCCTCAAACCACACACCACACACACGGAGCCAGGCAGGCGAGTAAGGTGCGTGGTGCAGTGGAACTGTGCCATTTGTAACCAAAAACTGTCCAACAGAGATGGATGTGTGTGCAGGTGGGTTTTCGTGTTGGAAGATCCAGTCTCCCGTCTGCCAAAAAATTGGATCTTCTTAAAACTTCCAAATTAAAGGTTTGATTGATTGACGGCCTGACCTGGCGGAACACTGTCCGAATGAACTTCACCCTTCGCATCAAAAAAGCAAATAGAAGTGTTTTGATGTTTGATTTAACGACACTTTTTTGGACGGAACGAAGACTTCTTCCACTGGCTTGACGGTTGCTTTGGTTTTGGGTCGTAACCAGAGCGCCAAAACTCGTCACCAGCAATGATATTTGACAGAAAATCCGGATCTGTTGTTCCAAAGCACATGTTTTAACTCTACGTCCCTTTTGGCTCAAATCTTCAGTTAAAATTCGCTGAAGCGAGCTTCAAGATGAACCACTAATCCCTGACAGTTGATCAACTGTCTGTCGACGGTCTGTGAGCACAAGCTTTCCAATGCCATCAAGATTTTCGACGATTCGGCCAGTTGATGGACGTCCAGAACGAGGTTTGTCATCAATCGACATGTCAGCATTCTTAAATCGAGCAAACCATTCGTACACTTGAGTTTCTCCCATAGCGTCATCTTAGTAAACTGTTATCAACATTAAAACATTTTCAGTAACATTTTTACCGAATAGAAAACAAAATTTCGCACCTGCATGTTGTCCACTTAACGGGACCACACCCTGCCTATCAAACCCATGTTAATTTAGGCAAGTATTTGAACCATTTCTGAAAAAAACTAGTTGATGCAGGACCTTAATATTTTTACTGGATGTTACATGATGCTGATAGTCAACTGTACTAAAACCTACTTTATCCATTTTATAGTGTCTAAGAAATACTTTTTTAAATTTATTAACAAAAAATATTAAGTTTTTTCTGCAGAAAATATTTTTGTGAGCTTCGTAATTGGGGAATATTAATGAATGTAGTACCAGAGGTGGCTTTTTATGTTATGCAGAATCTCTGAAAATTTCGTTCATTTATCTATGATAGTTTCTGATATAATGGGGCATATGTACTGAAAATTTTAGTTTGCGGGAGATTGACTTTAAAGAAAAAAAAACTTTTAAAATTTGTTACTTACAGTTAATTAAAACTGTCCTGCTGCATATGATGGCCCTTCTTTGGCCTCTAGCAGGTCTTCCAGCTTCTTTTTCACCTTCCTGGATGTTTGTCTTGCTTTCTTGGCCACATTAGATGCAGATCTGTCTGCATCGGCTGTCCTCATTTTATCGCAATGTTGCAGCCCAGTGATCATATTTTCACCAGGATTAATTGGCAGATTTTTCAGTATCCAACACTTTCCATATTACCACAACTGAATGTAATAACAGCATCATGAACTCCTAGTTTCACTGTATGCATGCCTACAAAAGGAAGGCGCTTCCAATTTATGGTGTTGAAACATTGATTTGGGTTCTGTGTCTGCCCATGTAGACATTTCATTATGTCAGGATGAGCCAGGTCTCTGAAAATAGGTTCAATTGCTGTAATAACAGCAGCAGGAAGAGAATGCTGGTGAGAATAATAATATCCAGTTGCCTGAGCCCTATTGTATGTGCACCACGATTTTTCTCCTGATGGACACAATCCATGACATAGCTTATGGAAGAATATGGCCCAAACATCTCTCGTCATTGCCTCCAGGTTTCTCCTAATTGCCTGCCCATCGTATACCTGCAAGTTTTCTATTTCAGGTTTAGTTAACCCACTCTGTCCGGTCAACAATTTTCCATCTTCGAATTCCTCAGCCTTGTTCCCAAACATTTTCAAACATGGCCTACACATTCTATTTTGCTAATAATGACACCTCCATATGGCTTAGAGTTGACAGTGGGTAGGTTCACAGTGGGTGACAGAAAAGTGGGCGTAACACATAAACAAACGTGGTAGGAAAATGCTCTTTAAATGCTCTATTTTTTTTTCAGCAAAATCCTTTTCATAGTACTTCAATTAAACCTTAATCTATCGAAATATGATGAAAACCGAAAATCGATTTTTTCGACCTGAACCACGGTGTGGTCCCCTTAAACTTACCATCATAAAAAACGAAACAAGAAAAAAAGCGCTAGCAAAAACAATCACTACAGATGAACAGAACAAGCCAGGTCGACAACCCAGGTGGCACTGAACTGGCAAAGAGTTGCGCTATAGACGCCTAGCGTCAGGAATGCGTACCACACAAGCTCCGCCCACGGCAATGTTGTTCAAGTTTTTTTGGGTACCCCCTCGTATTATGTTCTCGAGACAATTTTTACGCTGCAGGCCCAGAAAATTGAAAATTTACAGACAGTTGCAGCTCTGCTGGTGTGTGAGTTGAAGAAGCTGTTTCGTCAGTGTACTGCAGTCGCAGGTACTGGAATGAGACTTACGAACCTTTCAGAGTGCAATAGGGACTGATTAAATAGCTCTACTTGGAGTCCGGAATCGTCTTAAGTGTCGCTCGTAGTACCACTGCAGTAGAAGAGACTACATGCTAGGGAGCAGGAATGCCGCAAGGTAAGCGACCGGAAGGAGCCCTTCGCCGGTCAGGACCAGAGGTGCTTGCTGCCTGTTGGGCTAGGTCAGGCGTGGGGAACGCATTCGTGGCGCTCAGTCAGCGTCCGTGCAGAAGAGCCGCGGTCCCGCAGGTAATGGGCCGGGATTACGCAGCATTTGTCAGACACGCCCGACCTCGCCCAACACTGCTCCAGCGGCGCTCCAGGCCATCCTCCTGCCCCCCTGGAGAGGTTCCAGGCAGGCGGAACATCGAGGTCCGGAGCTCTTTCTTCGGCAAACAAACTTCGTCCTCCTCCCCATGTTGAGCTTCAGGTTCTTGGAGCCGTGACCATACCACAGGGAAGTGTGATAGGACCGTTGCTGTTCACCATATATACACTCTGAAAAGTATTTAAACCGACAAAGTCTGGGAGGTTGTACGGGACATCAAAACAAATATTTTTCCCTAATGCTATTTTTTCCTATGAGGATTATTTAAACCGCTGGAGGCCGTATTACGCTCTTCAGTTGTAGGCTACTGCTATCCTCCAGTGTAGTAGTGTATTGTTGCTGTTGACTAAGGGAGCGATACACCTGGAGTGAGTACACTGATATGGTTGGTGCGTACTACGTAGCGCACCACAACGGACCAGCTGCACAGCGGGTTTATCAACAACAATGTCCTAGTCGCCGTATCCCGCATCATACGACCTTCGCTGCTGTGTACCAGCGTCTGCGTGAGCCCGGATAATTTAACACATTACCTGGACAGCGATGCCGTCGCACGGTATGAACGCTGCAATTTGAGGAAGCTGTCTTGCAGCATGTGGGGCGGGATCCTTCAATCAGCACGTAACATGGCGACGAATTAGACGAATGTAAGAACAGTCCTTAGAGAGCAATTGTTACGTCCATTTCACTTACAACGTGTCCACAGCCTGGAACCAGTTGATTATCCACCCAGAGCACAGTTTTCGCAGTGGTACTTGGAACAGTGTGAAATGCATCCTACATTTCCATCCTCTGTGTTGTTTACCGATGAAGCAACGTTCGGGCGTGATGGAGTCTTCAACATGCATCAGAGACTGAGACGGTTCTGCGACCGTGTGGGCTGCAGATTCCTCGACTTGCGCCGTAGGGTGGTGGGGTTTCGGGTTCCGCTGGATAGGTCAGGAGTCCACTACACGCAACAAGCGGCTACACGGGTAGCAGGGGTTGTGTGGCGTGGGCTGGGCGGTTTTTTAGGTTAGATGGCCTTGGGCAAGTACAGAAAGGGCAACAGCCTTAACGGGTGCGGGGCAAAGTCAGGACATGCGGAGACCAAGCAGCAATCGGTATTGTAATTGTAAACTGTCGAAGCTGCGTTGGTAAAGTACCAGAACTTCAAGCGCTGATAGAAAGCACCGAAGCTGAAATCGTTATGGGTACAGAAAGCTGGCTGAAGCCAGAGATAAATTCTGCCGAAATTTTTACAAAGGTAAAGACGGTGTTTAGAAAGGATAGATTGCATGCAACCGGTGGTGGAGTGTTCGTCGCTATTAGTAGTAGTTTATCCTGCAGTGAAGTAGAAGTGGATAGTTCCTGTGAATTATTATGGGCGGAGGTTACACTCAACAACCGACCTCCCGACTCAGCAGCATTAGTGGCAGAACAACTGAGAGAAAATTTGGAATACATTTCACATAAATTTTCTCAGCATGTTATAGTCTTAGGTGGAGATTTCAATTTACCAGATATAGACTGGGACACTCAGATGTTTAGGACGGGTGGTAGGGACAGAGCATCGAGTGACATTATACTGAGTGCACTATCCGAAAATTACCTCGAGCAATTAAACAGAGAACCGACTCGTGGAGATAACATCTTGGACCTACTGATAACAAACAGACCTGAACTTTTCGACTCTGTATGAGCAGAACAGGGAATCAGTGATCATAAGGCCGTTGCAGCATGCCTGAATATGGAAGTTAATAGGAATATAAAAAAAGGGAGGAAGGTTTATCTGTTTAGCAAGAGTAATAGAAGGCAGATTTCAGACTACCTAACGGATCAAAACGAAAATTTGTTCCGACACTGGCAATGTTGAGTGTTTATGGAAAAAGTTCAAGGCAATCGTAAAATGCGTCTTAGACTGGTACGTGCCGAGTAAAACTGTGAGGGACGGGAAAAACCCACCGTGGTACAACAACAAAGCTAGGAAACTACTGCGAAAGCAAAGAGAGCTTCACTCCAAGTCGAAACGCAGCCAAAACCTCTCAGACAAACAGATGCTAAACGATGTCAAAGTTAGCGTAAGGAGGGCTATGCGTCAAGCGTTCAGTGAATTCGAAAGTAAAATTCTATGTACCGACTTGACAGAAAATCCTAGGAAGTTCTGGTCTTACGTTGAATCAGTAAGTGGCTCGATACAGCATATCCAGACACTCCGGGATGATGATGGCATTGAAACAGAGGATGACACGCGTAAAGCTGAAATACTAAACACCTTTTTCCAAAGCTGTTCCACAGAGGAAGACCGCACTGCAGTTCCTTCTCTAGATCCTAGCACAAACGAAAAAATGGCTGACATCGAAATAAGTGTCCAAGGAATAGAAAAGCAACTGGAATCGCTCAACAGAGGAAAGTCCACTGGACCTGACGGGATACCAATTCTATTCTACACAGAGTACGCGAAAGAACTTGCCCCCCCCCTTCTAACAGCCGTGTACCGCAAGTCTCTAGAGGAACGGAAGGCTCCAAATGATTGGAAAAGAGCACAGGTAGTCCCAGTCTTCAAGAAGGGTCGTCGAGCAGATGCGCAAAACTATACACCTATATCTCTGACGTCGATCTGTTGTAGAATTTTAGAACATGTTTTTTGCTCGAGTATCATGTCATTTCTGGAAACCCAGAATCTACTATGTAGGAATCAACATGGATTCCGGAAACAGCGATCGTGTGAGACCCAACTCGCTTTATTTGTTCATGAGACCCAGAAAATATTAGATAGAGGCTCCCAGGTAGATGCTATTTTTCTTGACTTCCGGAAGGCGTTCGATACAGTTCCGCACTGTCGCCTGATAAACAAAGTAAGAGCCTACGGAATATCAGACCAGCTGTGTGGCTGGATTGAAGAGTTTTTAGCAAACAGAACACAGCATGTTGTTATCAATGGAGAGACGTCTACAGACGTTAAAGTAACCTCTGGCGTGCCACAGGGGAGTATTATGGGACCATTGCTTTTCACAATATATATGTAAATGACCTAGTAGATAGTGTCGGAAGTTCCATGCGGCTTTTCGCGGATGATGCTGTAGTATACAGAGAAGTTGCAGCATTAGAAAATTGTAGCGAAATGCAGGAAGATCTGCAGCGGATAGGCACTTAGTGCAGGGAGTGGCAACTGACCCTTAACATAGGCAAATGTAATGTATTGCGAATACATAGAAAGAAGGATCCTTTATTGTATGATTATATGATAGCGGAACAAACACTGGTGGCAGTTACTTCTGTAAAATATCTGGGAGTATGCGTGCGGAATGATTTGAAGTGGACTGATCATATAAAATTAATTGTTGGTAAGGCGGGTACCAGGTTGAGATTCACTGGGAGAGTCCTTAGAAAATGTAGTCCATCAACAAAGGAGGTGGCTTACAAAACACTCGTTCGACCTATACTTGAGTATTGCTCATCAGTGTGGGATCCGTACCATATCGGGTTGACGGAGGAGATAGAGAAGATCCAAAGAAGAGCGGCGCGTTTCGTCACAGGGTTATTTGGTAACCGTGATAGCGTTACGGAGATGTTTAACAAACTCAAGTGGCAGACTCTGCAAGAGAGGCGCTCTGCATCGCGGTGTAGCTTGCTCGCCAGGTTTCGAGAGGGTGTGTTTCTGGATGAGGTATCGAATATATTGGTTCCCCCTACTTATACCTCCCGAGGAGATCACGAATGTAAAATTAGAGAGATTAGAGCGAGCACGGAGGCTTTCGGACAGTCGTTCTTCCCGCGAACCATGCGCGACTGGAACAGGAAAGGGAGGTAATGACAGTGGCATGTAGTGCCCTCCGCCACGCACCGTTGGGTGGCTTGCGGAGTATAAATGTAGATGTAGATGCACAATTCGCATGTTTGGATTGAGGATAACCCACATGCCACGGTTACTAGCGCTCATCAAGTGCGGTTCTTCGTTAATGTGTGGGTCGGTGTTGTTGAGGACTGTTTAATTGGGCCGTATCTGCTACCTAGGGCATTAAATGGCAGGCACTATTACAATTTTCTCGCCAGAGCATTGCCATAATTGCTGGATGTTGTCCAGCTCCCTACAAGACAACGCATGTGGTTCAACATGACGGGGCGCCGGCGCATTTCAGTCGTCGTATGCGTCGATTCCTGGATCGACGGTTCCCAGAAACGTGGATTGGCAGAGGTGGTCCTGTACCATGGCCTGCTAGATCCCCAGATATGTCCCCTCTGAACTTCTTTTCTGTGGGCAGAGATGCGCAACCTTGTTTACGCAACTCCTGTTGCATCAGAAGAGGATCTGGTTGCCCGGATAGTAGCAGCAGCAGGAACAATTCAGGATACTCCTGGGGTTTTTGCCCATGTCAGACAGAACATGATCCGACGTGTCAATGGAGGCATTTTTGAAAATCTCCTGTAATTGAAATTGGGTTGTGATGATGTGTTGTCTCTTGGTCATAAAACATGGAAAAGTGTTTGAGGGTTTAATTAATTTGCCGCCAGAGGAATCTTCCTCTACCGGTTTAAATACCACTCATAGGAAAAAATGAGATTAGGGGAAACTATTTGTTTTGATGTCCCCTACAACCTCCCAGAGTTTGTCGGTTTAAATACTTTTCATCCTGTATAAATAATGTAGTAGAAAGTGTCGGATGCTCTTTATGGCTATTCGCAGATGATGCAGTTGTTCGTACCAAAGTAGCAACGCCAGAAGATAGTCAGAATTTGCAGAACGACCGGCAGAGAACTGATGAATGGTGCAGGCCCTGGCAGTTGACACTGAACGTAAATAAATGTAACATATTGTGTGTGCATAGGAAATGAAATACACTACTGTACGGCTACGCTATTGATGACAAACAGCCGGAGACAGCGTCTGCCGTAAAATATCTAGGCGTAACTACGCAGTGCGACCTTAAGTGGAATGACCATATAAAACAGATAGTGGGAAAAGCAGACACCAGATTCAGAGTCATCAGAAGAATCTTAAGGAAATGTAGCTCATCAGAATAATCTTAAGGAAATGTAACTCACCCACGAAAGTAGTGACTTATAAGGTGCTCGTTCGCCCGATTCTTGAGTATTGTTCATCTATCTGGGGTTCCTACCAGGCAGGACTGATAGCGGAAATAGAGAAGATCCAACAAAGAGCGGCGCGTTTAGTCACGGGATCGTTTGGCTGGCGAGAGAGCGTTACGGAGATGCTAAACAAACTGCACTGGCAGACGTTACAAGAGAGGCGTTGTGCATCATGGAGATTTACTACTGAAATCTCGGGACAGCAGTTTTCAGGAGGAGTCGGACAACATATTACTTTCCCCCACATACATCTCGCGTATTGACCACGAGCAGAAAATTCGAGAAATTAGAGCCAATGCAGAGGCTTATCGATAATCATTCCTCCCAGGCACTATTCGCGAGTGGAGCGGGGTTGGAGGGATCAGATAGTGGTACCGAAAGTACCCTCGACCACACACCATTACCTGGCCTGCGGAGTATGATGTATATGTAGATATTCTTATTGATTACGTGTTAACTGTGCAGGGCTGTAATAGCAGAAGTGGCACGAAAGCTCAGACGGATTGTAAATCATACTCGTGAGAAGTACGTAAAGTGAGTGGATTAAGGACGGGAAAGGCCCGCCATGCTTTAGCAGCCACATGCGTAAAGCGCTGAGGAAACAAAGGCTCTTGCAGTCTCAGTTGAAAAGAGAACGCGCAATTTACGAAAGGAAAATTTGATAGAAATTCATGCACCTGCGAAATCATCGATGCGCGAAGCATAAAAGTACCACCACCGTCATACCTTAGCGATCGATCTTGGCGAGAATCAGAGAAAATTCTGGTCCTACGTAAAACCGCCAAGTGGATCTATGGCTGCTATCCATTCACTCGTTGTCCGCTCCCGGTAGCTGAATGGTCAGCGTCAGAGATTGTCCTCTGGGCCCGGGTTCGATTCCCGGCTGGGTCGTGGAATTATCTCCGCCCAGGGACTGTGTGTTGTGTTGTCCTTATCATCATCATCATAATCATCATCATCCTATCATCCTCATCGACTGCAGGTAGCCGAAGTGGCGTCAAATGGAAAGACCGGCACCCGTCGAATGGTCTGCCCGTCGGGGGGGTCCTGGCCATACGAATAAATAAAATTCACTCTTTGGTCTGTCTGGTGTGGCAGTAGAATATAGCAGAAGCCGAAGTTCTTAACTTCGCATTTAAGAAATCGTCCACGCAGGATATGTCATCGACCACGGCACAGACCCCGTGTGCACGACGTACTAATATGCACGCCTGGTATAGAGACAACGGGAAGAGTTGAAAGCAAAGAAGTCCCCAGATCTGGATGGAATCCCAGTTTGGCTCCACAAGGAGTTCTCGACGGCATTGGCCCCTTACCTTATATTCTTAGTTCGACTATAATAAATTTCCATAAGGGGAAAATCTTCTGCATCAGCATGGTTTTAGAAAGCATCGCTCGTGCGAAACTCACCTTGCCCTTTTCTCACATGGTACACTGTGAATTATAGACGAATGGCAACAGGCAGATTCCATATTTCCAGATTCCCGTAAGGCATTTGACACAGAGCCACACGATGGTACGAGTATACGGTATAGTCTCCCAGGTATGTAACTGGCTCGGAGATTTCCTCAGTAATAGAACACAGTATGTTGTCTCGGACGGCTAACGTTCATGAGAGGCTGGGGTATCGTCAGGAGTGCCCCAGGCAAATGTGACAGGTCGCTGTTGTTATCTCTGTGCATGAATGATCTGGCGGACAGGGTTTGTGTGTTCCGGAAGGTGTTGACGTTGAGTGACTGTAGAAGCATACAAGACGTCTTAACCAATTTTCTAGTCTGCGTGATCAATGGCAGCTAGCTCTAAATGTTGAAAACTGTGAGTTAATACGGATGCGTAGGAAAAACAAACCCATAATGTTCAAATACAGTATTATTAGTCTCCTGCAGGACACAGGTCGATTAAATATCTGGGCATAACGGTACGAAGCGACGTGAAACGCAATGAGCATGGAAGGACTGTAGATAGCAAAGCGAATGGTAGACTTTGATTTATTGTGATGACTTCGGCAAAATTTGGTTCATCTGTAAAGGAGACCCCATACAAGAGACAGGAGTAACCCCACTGTTGAGTACTGTTTACGTCTGGGATCCACACCTGGTCGAATTAAGGGAGACATAGAAGAAATTCACAGGTGAGCTGCTTGATTTGTTGCCGGTAAGTTCGAAGAACACGCAGATATTACGGAGATGGTTCGGGAATTCAAATGGGAATCACTGCAGGGAACGCAACTTTCTTTTCGAGGAGCAGTATTGAGTAAGATTAGGGAACCGGCATTTTGAAGCAGACTGCTGAACGATTCTACTGCCGTCAACATTCATTTCGCGTAAGGACGACGAGGATAAAATATGAGGAATTAAGGCTCATACGGTGGCACATAGACAGTCGTTTTTTCTCTCGCGAGTGGAACAGAAAAGGAAACGACTGTTAGCACAAGGTACCCTCCGCCACGCACCATACGACGGCTTGCGGAGTGTGTATGCAGACGCAGATTCAGATAGGTGCTACCACCTTCATGTCGCTGTCCTGGGTAAATTACGCCAACAGAACTTACTTGCACTCAGAGAGAGCATGAAATTTTCACTCTGCAGCGGAGTGTGCTCTGATACGAAACTTCCTGGCAGATTAAAACTGTGTGCCGGACCGAGACTCGAACTCGGTCCGGCACGCAGTTTTAATCTGCCAGGAAGTTTCAATATTTATTTGGTTACGAACCGGCTTCCGGTTTCTTGTACCATCTGCAGGTGACAACTGAATGACGCAGTCGCTGATGATAATGATGTGCTAATAAGACATATTATTTCTATAGAAGATACAAAAATGAAATAGAATATTTACATACGGGAACGTTGCTTATTTTGTCACAGAAATAATTACGTTAACTGAAAAGGGATAAACATAGCTCTTATGTCGAGATATATTTAAAAAATGATCGGAAATAAAATGAATTTACGGTCTTAATCTGCCATACATAAGACTTAATTTACCAAAGGGGAAAGTGGAAATTGAGTCTGGAATTCCTTGACATATTTGTTGATATCCAGCTGAATAAAATGGAAAGAGTATGTGCAATAAGAAAAAAAAAAAACACCAGCAAAAACGGCATGTCCAGAAAAAAGAAACAACAAACTGTACGACATTAGTAAGGCCAGAATATTTCTAGGCAAATAAATGCTAAACGATGAGCTACTGTAGAAGCTGGACAGAAAATTAAAGCGTGCATTACGAACTACCGATGATTAAAACGTGAAGTAACGAGGATCTGTCTGAAAATATTCTGTGTAATGTTCGTAGTTAAGGCATAGCGAAGATCAGTCTTCTTTGGATACTTGTACCGAATGAAAAGAAGTGGATAATGCAACAAATATTCACATATTTCTGGAAAAAGAACTGCTATACCATGGATTACAGAAATAAGAAGAGATTTAGAAAGTAGTGACACCAAACTATCGGAAATAACAGAAAGAAAGCTTTCTAAGAATAAAATACTAAAATTTAGAAGGCTCCCAAGCGAGATGTAGTAAGACATCGGGAACAACTAGCACAGCACGAAGAAAAAGGCAACATAGGGAGATGATGTAGTAGTAGAAAAATAAAGAAAGAAGAGGAATTGTTACATGGTCCTAGTCGGTCAATAGGAAGATCAAATGAAGTAAATTAATCTTCAGATATAGACTGAAATAGCATGGGTTGCTGTCAGTACTGCACTACGCGCTCGAGTCATATTGAGACCACGGCGTATGCCAGTCGTCAACGTGTAATAACCACTCAGACAGCAGGTGGTAGCAGTGGCAGTGGAGGGAATCTAAAGCGTATCGGGAGGAGGGTAAAACAGTGAAGTCGTTGTCGTAGAGTGGAAACGGAGCGATTTATCTGATTCCAAAAGGACATAATCATTGGCTCTCTGGCCAATGATATAAGGACACTACTGGCCATTAAAATTGCTACACCACGAAGATGACGTGCTACAGACGCGAAATTTAACCGACAGGAAGAATATGCTGTGATATGCGGATGATTAGCTTTTCAGAGCATTCACACAAGCTTGGCGCCGGTGGCGACACCTACAAAGTGCTGACACGAGGAAAGTTTCCAACCGATTTCTCATACACAAACAGCAGTTGACCGCCGTTGCGTGGTGAAACGTTGTTGTGATGCCTCATGTAAGGAGGAGAAATGCGTAGCATCACGTTTCCGACTTTGATAAAGGTCGGACTGTAGCCTATCGCGATTACAGCTTATCGTGTCGCGACATTGCTGCTCGCGTTGGTCGAGTTCCAATGACTGTTAGCAGAATATGGAATCGGTGGGTTCAGGAGGGTAAAACGGAACGCCGTGCTGGATCCCAACGGCCTCGTATCACTAGCAGTCAAGATGACGGGCGTCTTATCCGGCATGGCTGTAACGCATCGTGCAGCCACGTTTCGATCCCTGAGTCAACAGATTGGGACGTTTGCAAGAAAACAACCATCTGCACGAACAGTTCGACGACGTTTGCAGCAGCATGGACTATCAGCTCGGAGACCATGTCTGCGGCTACACTTGACGCTGCGTCACAGACAAGAGCGCCTGCGATGGTGTATTCAACGACGAACCTGGGTGCACGAATGTAAAACGTCTTTTTCCGATGAATCCAGGCTCTGTTCACAGCATCATGATGGTCGCATCCGTGTTTGGCGACATCGCGGTGAACGCACACTGGAAGCGTGTATTCGTCATCGCCATACTGGCGTATCACCCGGCGTGATAGTATGGGATGCCATTGGCTGCACGTCTCGGTCACCTCTTGTTCGCATTGACGGCACTTTGAAAAGTGGACGTTACATTTCAGATGTATTAAGACCCGTGGCTCTACCCTTCATTCGATCCCTGCGAAACCCTACATTTCAGCAGGATAATGCACGACCGCGTGTTGCAGGTCCTGTACGGGCCTTTCTGGATACAGAAAATGTTCGACTGCTGCCCTGGCCAGCACATTCTCCCGATCTCTCACTAATTGAAAACGTTTGGTCAATGGTGGCCGTGCAACTGGCTCGTCGCAATACGCCAGTCACTACCCTTGATGAACTGTGGTATCGTGTTGAAGCTGCATGGGCAGCTGTACCTGTACACGCCATCCAAGCTCTGTTTGACTCAATGCCCAGGCGTATCAAGGCCGTTATTAGGGCCGCAGGTGGTTGTTCTGGGCACTGATCTCTCAGGATCTATGCACCCAAATTGCGTGGAAATGTAGTCACATGTCAGTTCTAGTATAATATATCTGTCCAATAAATACCTGTTTATCATCTGCATTTCTTCTTGGTGTAGCAATTTTAATGGCCAGTAGTGTATTTCCGGAACGGCTTAATTTATAACCTGTTACCGTGCCGCCATATTTAAAGTACATGGCAGAATGTGGCTATGTAGGACCGGAGCCGAGGCAGCTGTGGTGGACAACGGGCGATATATGACAGGGATGAACGACAGCTGCGAAGAAGTGTACCGAGCGTATAGACGTCCAACTGTTGAGAATCTGACAACCTAGGTGACCCAAGGGACTACCAGCAGTGTCTCCTCAGCGACCGTTCAGCGATCGTTGCTGCGTGTAGGCCTCTGTGGCAGGTCCTGCTTTATGCACCCTTACTGACCTGCTGTTCATGGGTGACGAAGGCTGGAATTTGCACGCCAGTATGGCAACTGGACGTCCACCGTGTAGCGACAGGTGGCGTTTCCAGGTGAATCGCGTGTTACGCTCCGTCGGACCGATGGTCGTTGGTGTGTACGGCGAGAAATGTCTGAATGCAAATAGTTCACAACAGTCGCCGGAAAGGTCCTGCTCGTAGGGGGAGCGTTCTCGTCTGGGGCATTCCGTTAGCGATCTCGTCATAGTGGAAGTTGCTATGGAATAACACAAGTATGTGTCTATCTTGTCGACCCCTACATGGAGTTTTTCCTCAGTATGGTAGCACCTACCAGCAGGACAATGCACCCTGTCACACAGGGTGCGCACCACCAACCGTTTTTCGGCGTTGGACTCCACAGACCGGCCGCTCAAGCAAGCCGATCCTTGTGTGGACCCCATGGAGCAGGATCCTCCTGTTAATGTGCCCTGTAGTACCGACTCTCCACAGGCTGTTACTCGGCAGCTGCCGAGGTGACACCGCTTCATCTCTTCCTCATTATGACTCTTCTCCAGTGGAACGTTCGCGGCATTCGGTCCCACAAAGAGGATTTACTGCTGCTTTTAGCATCACAGTGTCCCCTTGTATTCTGCCTTCAGGAAACGAAATTGCATCCTCACATCCGCTTTCAAAAATGGTTCAAATGGCTCTGAGTACTATGCGACTTAACTTCTGACGTCATCAGTACCCTAGAACTTAGAAGTACATAACCTAACTAACCTAAAGACATCACACACATTCATGCCCGAGGCAGGATTCGAACCTGCGACCGTAGCGGTCGCGCGGTTCCAGACTGAAGCGCCTAGAACAGCTCGGCCACACCGGCCGGCACATCCGCTTTGAGCTTTCACATTTCTTCTCAGTTCGTTTTGGCCTTGCCCCTGAGGTCCGCATTCCATCTCATGGAGACGTCACACAGCTCGTATGGGATGACGTTCATAGTAAATCCATCTCTCTGACTACCCACCAAGCTGTTGCAGTTCGCCTTTTCCTTCCCCACCTGATTTTCTCCCTCTGTGCCGTTTGTCTCTCCATCATGATGTCACCATGGCAGATGTCCTTCAGGTTATAGGGCAGCTACCTCCCCCATTTTTGCTACTCGGTGACTTTAATGCGCACCATCCCCTTTGGGGTTCTCCCAGGACCTGTCAGAGGGGCGCCCCCCTCGCTTACCTTCTTAACCAACTTAATCTCTTCTGCCTTAACGAGTGCCGGACATTTGACACGCCGGACATTTGCCACACTTGCCCCTTCGCCAGGTAGCTTGAGTAGCGATCCCTCAGGTAAGGGACGCCCTTCCTCTTACTTCTGACCGCTTTCAAACCGCCGTCTCCACATCTTACTCGATACAAGTACGTAAGGGACCTTATTCTTCGATATCTTGGCGAAATACAGAGATTCTTTTCCGAAATCGAAATATTTAAAACTTTTGGGAAACGAAAGCAATTCCGACGATTATGTCAGTATGTAATTAGTTCTGCCAAGTATATAGATCCCTCTGTCTGTACGGTAGCTTCCTTTCACGCTTACTGATTACAATCCATCGCCATGAGATCAACAAGAAAGGAACGATGTAAAGAGAAAGCGAATGTACCCTAATCATTTAATTTTTATCACTGCATGTGTGCCTACTTTAATTACTTCATCTGCATGCCCAAAAGACAATAATGGAAATAGAAACGGATACGTGAATGTTTGAAAAGAAGAACGACGTACTCCATATTAATTTACTCTCTAAAATCGGATATCCCTTGCGGCGAAACATTAGTTAATAAACTGCAGCGGGACAATGTTCAAAATATGACTGAAAGTACGTTCATAAATAGAGATAAGAATATCTATGATTGACATGTCATCTAAAGTCGACGTACAATTTTAAAATGTTAGAAACAAGGAAACGAAGTAACACAGAATGCTATGAATGTAACGTACGTTGTTGTTGTTCTACATTGTTTAGCTCTGGTATTTACAGGGTCACAGAGAGAGCATCCCAGGTTTCGGAGGGAAAAGCCGTAATTGTAATGACCTGCACTACAACAGAAACAAGAAGCACAACTCAAGGAAAATAATGTAATGTGTGTTTCAGCTCACAAACGACATTGAAGCAGGTAGTTCCTGTGACTTAGTATGGGCAGAGGTTATATTCGGCAACCGGAGTAACTTAATAACTGGCTCCTTTTACCGACCCGCGGTCTCAGATGAAACAATTCTGAACATTTCAAAGAAAACTCCAGTCTCATCCCAAATAGGTACCCTACTCATGCAATTATAGTTGGCAGTGACTTCAATCTACCTTCCGTATGTTGACAAAAATAAATTTTCAAACCCTATTGTAGATAGAAAACAACTTCCGTAATTGTTCTAAATGCTTTTTTAAAATTACGAGGGCAGTTCAATAAGTAATGCAACACATTTTTTTTCTCGGCCAATTTTGGTTGAAAAAACCGGAAATTTCTTGTGGAATATTTTCAAACATTCCTGCGTCGTCTCGTATAGTTTCATTGACTTCTGACAGGTGGCAGCGCTGTACAGAGCTGTTAAAATGGCGTCTGTAACGGATGTGCGTTGCAAACAAAGGGCAGTGATCGAGTTTCTTTTGGCGGAAAACCAGGGCATCTCAGATATTCATAGGCGCTTGCAGAATGTCTACGGTGATCTGGCAGTGGACAAAAGCACGGTGAGTCGTTGGGCAAAGCGTGTGTCATCATCGCCGCAAGGTCAAGCAAGTCTGTCTGATCTCTCGCGTGCGGGCCGGCCGTGCACAGCTGTGACTCCTGCAATGGCGGAGCGTGCGAACACACTCGTTCGAGATGATCGACGGATCACCATCAAACAACTCAGTGCTCAACTTGACATCTCTGTTGGTAGTGCTGTCACAATTGTTCACCAGTTGGGATATTCAAAGGTTTGTTCCCGCTGAGTCCCTCGTTGTCTAACCGAACACCATAAAGAGCAAAGGAGAACCATCTGTGCGGAATTGCTTCCTCGTCATGTGGCTGAGGGTGACAATTTCTTGTCAAAGATTGTTACAGGCGATGAAACATGGGTTCATCACTTCGAACCTGAAACAAAACGGCAATCAATGGAGTGGCGCCACACCCACTCCCCTACCAAGAAAAAGTTTAAAGCCATACCCTCAGCCGGTAAAGTCATGGTTACAGTCTTCTGGGACGCTGAAGGGGTTATTCTGTTCGATGTCCTTCCCCATGGTCAAACGATCAACTCTGAAGTGTATTGCGCTACTCTTCAGAAATTGAAGAAACGACTTCAGCGTGTTCGTAGGCACAAAAATCTGAACGAACTTCTCCTTCTTCATGACAACGCAAGACCTCACACAAGTCTTCGCACCCGAGAGTAGCTCACAAAACTTCAGTGGACTGTTCTTCCTCATGCACCCTACAGCCCCGATCTCGCACCGTCGGATTTCCATACGTTTGGCCCAATGAAGGACGCAATCCGTGGGAGGCACTACGCGGATGATGAAGAAGTTATTGATGCAGTACGACGTTGGCTCCAACATCGACCAGTGGAATGGTACCTGCAGGCATACAGGCCCTCATTTCAAGGTGGCGTAAGGCCGTAGCATTGAATGGAGATTACGTTGAAAAATAGTGTTGTGTAGCTAAAAGATTGGGGAATAACCTGGTGTATTTCAATTCTGAATAAAACAACCCCTGTTTCAGAAAAAAATGTGTTGCATTACTTATTGAACTGCCCTCGTATTTTGAACAATTAGTTCACGAGGTCACTCAAACTGTAAAAGATTACGAAAACACACTTCAACTTATCCGCAAATAACCCTGAGCATCACGACGGATACAGGGATTAGTGAACACACAGTCGTAGCGAGGCTCAATTCCGTAACGAAGAAATTCACCAAAACTAAACGCAAAATATATCTATTTATAAAAGCAACAAAAAATTCGGTTGACGTCTTTCTAAGAGACAGTCTCCTATCTTTCCAAACTATGTAAGTGAAGTCCATATGTGGCTTAAGTTCAAAGAAATGGTATCAGCAGCACTTGAGAGATCCATACAAAAAAAAATAACAGACGGAACTGATCCCCCATGGTACACACAACACGACAGAAAGCTGCTGCAGGAGCACTGAAAAAGGGACATATAATTTACACGAATGCAAAATCTCCAAGTTGGCGAAATTTGGTGCGGATTTCAAGGGCCAGACGCCACCCACATTCAGATGTTGTAGCACCTTTATCTTGTGGGCAGTCACTTTCTGCTTAACACATACAATCGCATCTAGGCAGAGGGCACGTTTCCCAGACATTGGCGGGAAGCCACCATCATACTCATAACTAAGCCCAGTAACGACAGAAACCTTCCTTCTAGCAACCACCCCATCTCTCTCACCAGCTGCATTTTCAAGCTGATGGAATGTATGATTCATGCCCAGCTGGTATAGTGGCTTCGAGTCTCGCAATTTACTAATGAATCCACAGTGTGGATTTCGAGCGCGGCGTTCTGCAGTTGACGATCTCATTACTTTGTCGACCCACGTCAGGAATGGTTTTCTGTGGAAATTCCAGACTGTGGCCATACTTTTCGATTTGGAGAAGGCCTACGACACCTGCTGGAGGGCTGATACCCTCTGTTGTCACATGGGGATTCCGTGCCCGCCTGCGCTGTTTCGTTCAGGAATTTTTAAAAGGCCGAGTTTTGAAGGTGTGTGTTGGGTCTACCTTGTCGGACACCTTTATCGAGAAAGACAGTGTGGATCAGACTTTCGTCCTGAGCGTCATCCTCTTTGCTATAGCCATTAACCATATAATTGGCTGTATCCTGCTGGACATGTCCGGCTCCCTTTTTGTTGACGATTTTGCCATCTATTGCAGTTCTCCACGGACCTGTCTCACTGAGTGGCGTCTTCACCGAAGTCTTGATCATCTTTACTCCTGGAGCATCGATAATGGCTTTCGTTTTTCCACTGACAAAACAGTCTGTATGAATTTCTGGCGGCGCAAATTGTTTTTCTCACCATCTTTACATCTTGGGTCTGTTGCCCTTCCATTCATTGAAACTACTAAATTTCTGGGGGTCACTCTCCATAGGAAACTCTCTTGGTCCTCCCATGTGTCTTACTTGGCAGCCTGCTGTACATGGTCCCTCAGTATCCTACGTGTCCTCAATGGTACTTCCTGGTGTGCCGATCGAACCACCCTACTCCGTATCTACCGGTCCCTTGTCCTTTCGAAACTGTACTATTGGTGCTTTGGTTATGCGTCTGCACATCCATCCCTCTTATGCCGGGTCAACACTATCTACCATCGTGGCATCCGTTTGGCCTCTGGCGCCTTTTACACTAGCCCGCTTGAGTCTGTATGGTGAAGCTGCTGAACTACCACTGTCCTACCACCGTGGCTTTCTCCTCAACAGGTATGCACGCCATTTGTGTGGCATACATGGCCACCCATCCTATACCTTCATCTTTGATTTGATCGCCAGTATGGGGTGCATCCCTTTTCTCTGTCACCTCCTGGAGTCCGCACTTGATACGGCGGCGTAATTTCACACTACCTACAACTTTCCTGGTAGGTGTGAACCCTTCAACAGCTTCGTACAGCCGTCAGTGTTAACCATGGCCTTGATTCTCTTCCTAAGTACACTACTCCGGTCTATCGCTTTCAGTTTCACGACCTTCACATGGAAATTCGCGATAGTACCTTTGTCTACAATGATGGCTCTCAGACTGACTGTGGGGTCGGGTGTGCCTTCGTCATCGGCGACCGTGTCTTTCGATATCGTCTTCCAGCACACTGCTCAGTATTTACAGCCGAGCTCTTCTCCCTGTATCAGGCCACTGAGTACATCCGGCGACACAGACTCTCCAATTGTGTCCTCTGTTCACTCACAGCGCCCCTCAAAACCTTACGCGCTATACACCGCCCATCCCTTAGTGCAACGGGTCCAGGGAAACTGTCACTTGCTCATTCTTGGTGGAGCCACTGTGATGTTTATGTGGGTTCCTGGTCAATTTGGCTTGTCAGGACACAAGGCTGCTGACACTGCTGCCAAGGCTGCAGTCCTCGTATCGCAGCCCGCTAGTTCCTACATTCCCTCTGTAGATATCGAAATAGACGACAGAGGGATAGAGAAACAATTAAAATCGCTCAAAAGAGGAAAGGCCTCTGGACCTGATGGGATACCAGTTCAATTTTACACAGAGTACGCAAAGGAACTTGCCCCCCTTCTTGAAGCGGTGTACCGTAGGTCTCTAGAAGAGCGTAGCGTTCCAAAAGATTGGCAAAACCGCATAGGTCATCCCCGTTTTCAAGAAGGGGCGTCGAGCAGATGTGCAGAACTATAGACCTATATCTCTAACGTCGATCAGTTGTAGAATTTTGGAACACGTATTGTGTTCGAGTATAATGACTTTTCTGGAGACTAGAAATCTACTCTGTAGGAATCAGCATGGGTTTCGAAAAAGACAGTCGTGTGAAACCCAGCTCGCGCTATTCGTCCACGAGACTCAGAGGGCCATAGACACGGGTTCACAGGTAGATGCCGTGTTTCTTGACTTCCGCAAGGCATTCGATACAGTTCCCCACAGTCGTTTATGAACAAAGTAAGAGCATATGGACTATCAGACCAATTGTGTGATTGGATTGAGGAGTTCCTAGATAACAGGACGCAGCATGTCATTCTCAATGGAGAGAAGTCTTCCGAAGTAAGAATGATTTCAGGTGTGCCGCAGGGGAGTGTCATAGGACCGTTGCTATTCACAATATACATAAATGACCTTGTGGATGACATCGGAAGTTCACTGAGGCTTTTTGCAATTGATGCTGTGGTGTATCGAGAGGTTGTAACAATGGAAAATTGTACTGCAAAGCAGGAGGATCTGCGGCGAATTGACGCATGGTGCAGGGAATGGCAATAGAATCTCAATGTAGACAAGTGTAATGTGCTGCGAATACACAGAAAGATAGATCCTTTATCATTTAGCTACAAAATAGCAGGTCAGCAACTGGAAGCAGTTAATACCATAAATTATCTGGGAGTACGCATTAGGAGTGATTTAAAATGGAATGATCATATAATGTTGATCGTCGGTAAAGCAGATGCCAGACTGAGATTCATTGGAAGAATCCTAAGGAAATGCAATCCGAAAACAAAGGAAGTAGGTTACAGTACACTTGTTCGCCCACTGCTTGAATACTGCTCAGCAGTGTGGGATCCGTACCAGATAGGGTTGATAGAAGATATAGAGAAGATCCAACGGAGAGCAGCGCGCTTCGTTACAGGATCATTTAGTAATCGCGAAAGCGTTACGGAGATGATAGATAAACTTCAGTGGAAGACTCTGCAGGAGAGACGCTCAGTAGCTCGGTACGGGCTTTTGTCAAAGTTTCGAGAACATAGCTTCACCGAAGAGTCAAGCAGTATATTGCTCCCTCCTACGTATATCTCGCGAGGAGACCATGAGGATAAAATCAGAGAGATTAGAGCCCACACAGAGGCATACCGACAATCCTTCTATCCACGAACAATACGAGACTGGAATAGAAGGGAGAACCGATAGAGGTACTCAAGGTACCCTCCGCCACACACCGTCAGGTGGCTTGCGGAGTATGGATGTAGATGTAGATGTAGATGTTACGGTGTAGATGTTGATCTCTGTGTTGCCGTCTGTCAAGAGACGGTGTCCCTTTGGCATCACCATTGGTCCTCCCTACACGGGAATAAGCTCTAGATTATTAAGCCTCTCTCAGCGGCTCGTACGACCTCCTCAATGCCCTCCAGCCGGGAGGTCATTTTAACTCGGCTGCGTATTGGGCACTGCCTTTTAAGCCATCGTCATTCGTCATTTGATAAGTGGTCCTACCTCACCACTTGTACACATTGCCCCCAAGTTTTAACTGTCCCGCCTCTTCCTGACGGGAGGACGACGGTTCAATCCCGCGTCCGGCCATCCTGATTTAGGTTTTCCGTGATTTCCCTAAATCGCTCCAGGCAAATGGCGGGATGGTTCCTTTGAAAGGGCACGGGCGACTTCCTTCCTCGTCCTTCCCTAATCCGATGAGACCGATGACCTCGCTGTCTGGTCTCTTCCCTCAAACAATCCAATCCAACTTCTTGGCGGAATGCCCATTATTTAACCGTTTGCGTTCCCACTTGGGTTTGACGATAAATCAATCGACCGCTTTAGCAAATGACGCGCAGGCTGTCGACGACGTGTTAACTTTTTATCCGTCAAAGCAATATGGTGAAGGCCTTTCAATTTTTAGTTTTGGACCTCAGTTCTTGAATGGTATCTTTTTTAGCACTTTCTCCACGTGCATTTGTTTAGCTGTCTACTCTTTTGTCAATTGGGACTGACGTATAGTCGTTTTTTAACTCCTCTGTGTACGTGTTCTACAGTTTTGACTTGGGCGCGTGTGACCCCAGTTTTTTGCGCCTTAAAGCAAAACAAAACCAAACGATCGAACTACCTGTCCCTGTAGATTACGTTTAGATGGTTTCAGAATCGAACTGCAAAGTGACTGCTGGAACTACAATTTGTGCCGAATGTTCAATGGCTCATCTTCCAAAATCTCCATCAGCACTTGTTGCAGGGATGTCGAGTAACTGGTACCTGTTCGGTGGGGAGGAAGGATGTACAGCGCAGCCAGACGACCATTGCGGATACCTGGAGAGTCATTGAATGTGCTGAAATCTTCTTGCACACGTGACTTCGGGGGTTTTATTCATCCCAAATGTGGCTATTTAGTGCGTTCAGAACACATTCGCTGTTGAAATGCGCTTTGTCAGTGAACAAAACTCACCTTGGAAACTGAAGAAAAACCACACAATGGTGTAACAACAAAGTACAAAAATTGAGACGTGACACAAAATCTTCATGGAGCATGGTTTGTATCTTCTGGAGGTTGTGATGGGTGGGGTTGCTGGTCATGTACAACATGCTGGACAGAGGGTGAGAGACGTAAAAGTCATGTGCAGTGCTTCAAGTACTCGACGAAGAGTTATCTTCAACTTGATGAAACTCTTAAAGTATGACAATGCGCCACCTTCTTGGAGCACCACAGTTCTGTCTTTCGCTTATGAATTTCCCACTTTCCTGCATCCCTTTGTTCAACTCGGCTAAATATAGGATGAGATGCAGTTACACCATTTGTTAAGTACTCGTAGTACAGACCTTGAGCTTCTCTTCCATTATGCCGAGCTTCACAGTAAATTAAGAATATACTAGCGTACTCTGCGGAGCCTTACTCAGACATTCTGTTGCTGCAGTGTGTGAAATCTTATGGGACTTAAATGCTGGGGTCATCAGTCCCTAAGCTTACACACTACTTAACCTAAATTATCCTAAGGACCGACACACACACACACACACACACACACACACACACACACACACACACAAGCCCAAGGGAGGACTCGAACCTCCGCTGGGACCAGCCGCACAGTCCATGACTGCAGCCCTCTAGAACGCTCGGGCAATCCCATGCGGCTGTTGCTGCAGTACGAGCCACTGTAATGTGAACTGAGGAATCACCAGGAAGCATGGAAACAAGGCAAATGAAAACAGAGGACATCACGTGAGATCTCGTCATCGTACTGTTCATGAATGTTGGTAACCTATCATAGCAGGCGAACTGCCTCAGAAACACACGGAGTGGGATTGAGAGCTCGGTTTCCTTGTAACATGGAAACTAACCATTCCTGGACATGGGTTCCTATCGACAATTTGCTGTACTAAGTCCCCTCTAGAGACCTGTACATCTACATCTACATGGTTAATCTGCAATTCACACTCAAGTTCCTGGCAGAAGGTTCATCGAACCATTTTCATACTACATCTCTACCATTCCACTCTCGAATGGCGCGTGGGAAAAAGGAACACCTAAATCTTTCCGTTCGAGCCCTGATTTCTCTTATTTCTTTATGATGATCATTTCTCCCTACGTAGGTGGGTGTCAACAAAATATTTTCGCATTCGGAAGAAAAAATTGGTGATTGAAATTTCGTAACTAGATCTCGCCGCAAAGAAAACCGCCTTTGTTTCAGTGACTGCGACCCCCAACTCGCGCATCATATCAGTGACACTCACATCCCTATTGCGATAACAATAGAAGGGTGTATCATGAATTGTGAAACACGCTGTACGTCTCCTGTTCCCCAGTCCTCGCATACCGATACTACCCGCACAACACACTACATTGGTCCTGCGGGAAGCAGAGATTCCAGGCGATACCAGGCATTTTCATCACAACCGCTTCTACCCATACCATATGGACAGACAAGAAAGCGAGTTAATACTGGGTTGTCATTCAGTTCTGAGCTGTGTTCACAGTCCGAAGTCTCTATCTCATTGATAAAGTTTAAAATCCATCCCGAAATTTGTAAGCGAGAGACAGGAAAGCGAAATAATAAATACGTGGTAAAAAAAGCTCAATTTTTGCTATGTGCAAAGTGTTCGACTGGCAGGTGGCGAAGGTTTCACACTTCCACTGGGTTGTTTGCGTTGTGTGGGGGCGTGGGTGGCGGAACACCAGCGGGGCGTTGCTTTGTCGCTTCCGCTGTCTGGCGACGCGGCACCCGACGCCCGGTCCGTATCGACCCGCCACGGCGTCGGCGCCGCACTGCGCGTCTCTGCGGACTGAGTGCTTTGACCCAGCGCCAAAGAGCTTCTTCCGCAGGCGTTCCCCCACTGGCAGCGGGCTGCAGAATTTCGCACGCGGCACGTATAAATTGCCTCGCTAAGTGCAGCTGTCTGCAGAAGTTCGGAGACATGTTTTTTTCTTTTTTTTCTTTTTTTTTCCTAATCAGTGGAAGCTCCTGAGGCTAGCTATGGAAATAGGGTCATGGTAACGGACAGCTGCACATTTAAAACAAAACCGATTACAAGGGTATCTCCTTTTAAGGGAAGATAAGAGAGATCATTTCAGTATGAAACTTCCTGGCAGATTAAAACTGTGTGCCGGACCGAGACTCGAACTTGGGACCTTTGCCTTTCGCGGGCAACTGCTCTATTGCCGAAAGTAAAGCTGTGACGACGGTGTGTAAGTCGTGCTTGGGTGACTCAGTTGGTAGAGCACTAGCCCGCGAAAGGCAATGGTCTCGAGTTCGAGTCTCGGTCCGGCACACAGTTTTAATCTGCCAAGAAGTTTCATATCAGCGCACACTCCGCTGCAGAGTGAAAATCTCATTCTGGAATCATTTCAGTAATTGATACTGGTCGAATGTCATATAGTACCATCAGCTGCTAGGGAAATCGTTATTATTGCTGCTACAGTGGTGTAGAGGACTTAAGGATGAAATTAACCTTTGCATGCTGTCATTGCCAAACTACCAAACAACATATCTCGATGAAACTTTGACCGTACATAGAACTGCTATAGTATAGAAGGCTACAGAAGGTAGCTGAAAGAAATAGGCAAAGAGACGAACAGAAATGACACCTTTATTCAAAGGCAATAATTACATTTAAGTGACTGCAATTATGATGGTCCCCTGGATATTACAAAAGGTGGGTTGTGGCCCTCAACAGTGTGGGTTAACCCCCCCCCCCCTCCTGCGGGACCGGGGATTAGAATAGGCCCGGGGTATTCCTGCCTGTCGTAAGAGGCGACTAAAAGGAGTCCCGCCCCCTCAAGGGGGTAGTTAGCGCCTGCGTCCGCAGACGGACGGTTCCACGACCTCTATTTGCGGTCATTTTGCTTTTTCACTTCTCGTTTCTTCCTTCCTTTGGTTGGTTCCTTTCTTTGCTCTTCTCCATCTCACTGTCTTCCTTCCTCTTGTCTTCTTCTCCTTGCCTTCTCTGGTCTCCGCCTCGGCGTTTGAGACAGTCTGTCCTCTCTCTCCCTTTCTCTCTTCTTTTTCCTCTTCTTCCTTCCTCCCTGTGCGCGCCTGAAGGCCGACCCACGCGTTCGCACACATAGCCGGTGACGGGGTAACGCGTAATTCCCCGCCCTGGGTAGACAAGTAAGGCACGCACGTACCCCCTGGTAAAGGCCAGGCCCGGGGAGGGGTGATTGCCTGAGCTGATACCTTCTGACCATGCCGATTGGTCCCTCCGTCTGTTTCTCGGGAGTAGTGACCCGAGGTGTAAACATTCACCTAAGGCGGGAGTGCCCTCTGAGAGGGTCCCCACAAGGAAGGAGCGCGCCATCGGAGACGCTGGCAATCATGGGGGATTCCTCCGCAATGGATTTCTCTCCATCTCTCTCGACTTCTGCCCAAAAACGGAAACTTGACCAGCCACCAGTGACAAAAGTACTACCGCCTGCCCCACAGTTCCTCGTCGTTTCTCGATCTGAGGACGGAAAGGATTTTTCCTCTGTCAACCCTTTCGTTATCCAGAAGGGCGTAGATGCCATAGCCGGATCTGTCAAATCTTGTACCAGGTTGCGTAACGGTACCTTATTACTAGAAACTGAGAGCGCCTTTCAGGCACAAAAACTGCTTCGGGCCACACTCCTGTACACGTTCCCTGTCCGGGTGGAGGCTCACCACACTTTGAATTCGTCTCGTGGTGTGGTCTATACTCGATCACTTGACGGATTGACTGACGAGGAGATACAGTCTTTCCTCGCTGAGCAGGGCGTGATGGCTGCCCATAGGGTCATGAAAAAGGTCAACAATGACCTTGTACCGACCCGGACACTTTTCTTGACCTTTGACAGTGTTCAGCTGCCGTCGCGTATCAAAGCGGGCTACGAGGTTATTTTTGTTCGCCCCTATGTCCCGACACCTACGCGCTGCTACCAGTGTCAGCGTTTTAATCACACTCGCCAGTCTTGTTCCAATGCGGCTAAATGTGTCACTTGTGGCAGGGATGCCCATGAGGGTGACTGTCCACCTCCGTCTCCTCGTTGTGTGAACTGTCGGGGTGACCATGCAGCGTCCTCCCGCGACTGTCCCATCTACAAGGAAGAACACTGTATCCAAGAAATTCGAGTCAAAGAGAAAGTGTCCACCTTGGCTGCTCGCAAGCTATTTGCTAGTAGGAAGCCCGCGCTGCTCCCAGCGGGAAAGTACAGTACTGTCCTCGCCTCTCCTCCGACTACCAGGGAGGTGGCGACCCAGACATGCGATCTGACCTTCGGCACCACGGTCGTCCGTTCGGCCAGTGCTAAGATCGCCCGGTCGACGTCTCCTCTTCCTCCCGTCACCCCTCAGACACAAGCACCTTCATCAGCTCCTGCCAAGACGAAGACCCAGAAGTCAGATGCACGGGCCTTCAAGAAGGAACCATCCCGTGCAGACTTCCTACGTACCTCGACCTCCCAGCCTTCGACCGGTACTTCCACCAAACGACCTTCCAAGAAGGCTCATAGGAAGCACAGTTCTCCTTCTCCTCCACGGCGCATTTCTTCTCCTGCGCCACCCAGCGGTTGCCGCCCCAGGCCGTCATCCGTTTCGCCTGGCCGCACCGCTGGTAGCCGAACATCTGGCCGTCCACCGGTGGAAGCAGCTCCTCCTCCCGGCCATCTTAACGAGATGGCCGATGAACCTATAGAACCAATGGACGATGACTGTCCGCCTACTGATAGCGGCGGCAGTACTCGCTCGAAGCCAGGCCCTCAGCGGCCTTCGAGGTGACCCCTTCCTTTTCTCACGATGGCACTTATTCACTGGAATATTCGCAGCATTCGCTCCAACCGAGAGGACTTGAAGTTGCTGCTCCGCTTGCACCGTCCGCTCGTCGTAGCCCTCCAGGAAACGAAGCTCCGCCCATGCGATCACATTGCCTTGGCACACTACACCTCTGTGCGTTTTGACCAACCCCCTGTGGTAGGTATTCCGGCTCATGGAGGGGCTATGTTGCTGGTCCGGGATGATATTTACTACGATCCCATCACATTGCACACCGGCCTGCAGGCAGTTGCCGTCAGAATTACTCTCCCCACTTTTACATTTTCTATTTGTATCGTTTACACTCCATCGTCGTCTGCCGTTACCAGGGCAGACATGGTTCAACTTATTGCTCAGCTACCTGCACCATTTTTGTTAACTGGAGACTTCAATGCCCACCGTCCCCTTTGGGGCTCTCCAGCATCCTGCCCGAGGGGCTCCCTGTTAGCAGACCTTTTCAACGAGCTCAATCTTGTCTGCTTCAATACTGGCGCCCCTACTTTTCTTTCGGACACATCTCACACCTATTCCCATTTAGACCTCTCTATATGTACTACCCAACTTGCACGCCGGTTTGAGTGGTATGCCCTTTCTGATACATATTCGAGCGACCACTTCTCGTGTGTCATCCATCTCCTGCATCATACCCCCTCACCGTGCTCAGCTAGTTGGAACATCTCCAAAGCCGACTGGGGGCTCTTCTCTTCCGGGGCGACCTTTCAGGATCAAACCTTCACAAGCTGCGATAGTCAGGTCGCACACCTCACGGAAGTCATTCTCACTGCTGCTGAATATTCCATCCCTCACACCACTTCTTCTCCACGTCGCGTACCGGTCCCCTGGTGGACCGCAGCATGTAGAGACGCTTTACGTGCTCGTCGACGTGCTTTACGCACCTTTAACCGCCACCCTACAGTGGCGAATTGTATCACTTATAAACGATTACGTGCGCAGTGTCGTCGTATTATTAAAGAAAGCAAGAAAGCCAGCTGGGCTGCTTTCACAAGCACCTTCAGCAGTTTTACTCCTCCTTCTGTTGTCTGGGGTAGCCTGCGCCGGCTATCTGGCACTTAGGTCCACTCACCAGTTTCTGGCTTGACGGTCGCGAATGACGTCCTTGTGGCCCCTGAGGATATCTTCAATGCCTTCGGCCACTTTTTAGCAGAGGTTTCGAGCTCCGCTCATTACCACCCTGCCTTCCTCCCCCGAAAACAGGCAGAGGAGGCTAGGCCACCTAACTTCCGCTCTTCGAATCGTGGAAGTTATAATGCCCCTTTCACCATGCGGGAACTCGAAAATGCACTTGCCCGGTCACGGTCCTCCGCTCCAGGGCCTGTTTCTATTCATATTCAGATGCTGAAGAACCTTTCTCCTGCGGGTAAAGGTTTCCTTCTTCGTACTTATAATCGCATCTGGATTGAGGGACATGTTCCCGCATGCTGGCGCGAGTCTATTGTTGTATCGATTCCTAAGCCGGGGAAGGACAAGCACTTGCCTTCCAGTTACCGACCCATCTCGCTTACCAGCTGTGTCTGTAAGGTGATGGAGCGAATGGTTCACTCTCGTTTGGTTTGGCTGCTCGAATCTCGGCGCCTACTTAACAATGTACAATGTGGATTTCGTAGGCGCCGCTCTGCTGTTGAGCATCTGGTTACCTTGTCGACATTCATTATGAATAACTTCTTGCGGAAGCGCCCGACCGCGGCTGTGTTGTTTGATTTGGAGAAGGCTTACGACACCTGTTGGAGGGCGGGCATTCTCCGCACCATGCATACATGGGGCCTTCGCGGTCGCCTCCCTCTTTTTATTCGTTCCTTTTTAATGGATCGACAGTTCAGGGTACGTGTGGGTTCTGTCCTGTCGGACACCTTTCGCCAGGAGAATGGGGTGCCACAGGGCTCAGTTTTGAGCGTCGCTCTCTTCGCCATAGCGATCAATCCAATAATGGATTGCCTCCCAGCTGATGTATCAGGCTCCCTTTTCGTGGACGGTTTTACCATCTATTGCAGCGCGCAGAGTACATGTTTCCTGGAGCGCTGTCTTCAGCGTTCTCTTGACCATCTTTACTCCTGGAGTGTCGCCAATGGCTTCGGTTTTTCTGCCGAGAAGACGGTCTGTATTAACTTCTGGCGCTACAAAGAGTTTCTCCCACCGTCCTTACGACTCGGTCCCGTTGCTCTCCCATTCGTGGAGACAACAAAATTTTTAGGTCTTACATTTGACAGGAAACTTAGCTGGTCTCCACATGTGTCTTATTTGGCTGCCCGTTGTACCCGTTCACTAAATGTCGTGGGAAGCGGATCGAACCGTCCTACTTCGCCTATATTGGTCGATCGTCCGCTCAAAGCTGGATTATGGGAGCTTCGTATACTCCTCTGCACGGCCGTCCATCTTACGCCGCCTCAACTCCATACAACATCGGGGTTTACGTCTTGCGATCGGAGCATTTTATACTAGTCCCGTCGAGTGTCTTCATGCTGAAGCCGGTGAATTGCCACTGCCCTACCGGCGCGATATACTGCTTTGTCGGTATGCCTGTTGGCTACTGTCAATGCCCGACCACCCGTCTTATCGTTCTTTTTTTGACGACTCCCTCGATCGTCAATACGGGTTATATGTCTCTGCCCTGCTTTCCCCTGGAGTTCGCTTTCGTCGCCTCCTTCAACACCTTGATTTTTCACTCCCTGCGACCTTTAGAGTTGGTGAGAGCCACACGCCACCTTGGCTCCAGGTTCAGGTTCGCGTTCACCTTGACCTCAGCTCGCTCCCAAAGGAGGTTACCCCCGGTTCGGTACACCGCTCCCGTTTTGTCGAACTTCGTTCGAAGTTCATTAATATGACCTTCATTTATACAGATGGCTCTAAGACCAATGACGGGGTCGGTTGTTCTTTTATTGTCGGGGCACAAAGTTTCAAATACCGGCTCCATGGCCATTGTTCGGTCTTCACAGCTGAGCTCTTTGCCCTCTACCAGGCTGTTCTTTACATCTGCCGCCACCGACATTCTGCTTATGTCATCTGCTCTGATTCCCTGAGCGCCATCCAGAGCCTCAGTGATCCGTATCCGGTTCACCCTTTCGTGCACCGGATCCAACGCTCTCTTCAGCAGCTGGTGGACGACGGTTCTCCGGTTCGCTTTATGTGGGTTCCTGGCCATGTCGGTATCCCTGGGAACGAAGCTGCAGATGCCGCGGCCAAGTCTGCGGTCCTCCAGCCTCGGACAGCTGCTTGTTGTGTCCCTTCATCCGATTGTAGCAGGGTCATTTGTCGGCGCATTTTATCGCTGTGGCATGCCGATTGGGCTGCACTTACGGACAACAAGCTTCGGGCTTTGAAACCTCTTCCCGCGGCTTGGACGTCCTCCTCACGCCCCTCTCGGCGGGAGGAGGTAGTTTTGGCCCGGTTACGAATTTGACTCTGCCGGTTCAGCCATCGCCATCTGCTGACGGCTGCGCCGGCGCCGTTCTGCCCATGTGGGCACTTGCTGACGGTCCGCCACATTTTAACGTCCTGTCCGGATTTTACTCCACTGCGTCTTGATCTTGGCCTGCCATGTACTCTCGATGCCATTTTAGCGGATGACCCAGGAGCAGCTGCTCGCATTCTTCGTTTTATCAAATTGACCAACCTGTCTAAGGACATTTAATTATGCTGTTTTTTTTTTAATCCTATGCCTGTCGATCTTTTATCGTGTTTTCCCTTTTAGTTGCTGTTTTAAACTTGTGCCTCGCGGTGCATTCGTAACGTAGTCTGTGCGCTAATGACCGTTGAGGTTGTGCGCCCTAAAACCACAAAAAAAAGTGTGTGTTACCACAGCGGACAGCAATGAGAGCTCTACAACATGATACCAACCTGTCCACAAAATTGATAAGGAGTTCATAACACTGGTAGTGCTTACATATCTTGTGCTATCTATTTACCAAATTTGGTTTACTACGCACTCTACCCTAACAGAACAAAATAGTCCTGTTACGGAAAAGCCACGTATAACACTACCACTGCTCTGTACTTAAGTTATGAGACTATATTGGTGACCAATTATGGTATATAGCAACAATGCAGTGTTACCCTCTGTATGGAATTTTGTTGTTTTGACCGTGATATACCTAACGGAGGTGGCTAATCGGAAGTGAAAGTCAGAATTACGTAAATATTTAAACAGTAACAAACAAAATTTAGCTGTCCACACTGTTCAAAGAATAAAGAAAATGGTCGCCAGCCTAATTAGGGATAAGAATGAATAACATTCCTATTCAGAAAAATGGATATGAGTAACTTTAATGGGCAAACACAACCTGTACTTTCAAAAAACAAGAGTGCAGTGAACTCTAGCACAATCATATGTTAACGTTGGAGCTGATAGCCAGAGCAGAACAAACTACTTGCCTAAGTACAACAGATACTGACACACACTATTGTCTTCAATGCTTAGTCAAACAGGATGGTATCTACAATATTACTATTAATATTCAACATAGAATCATAAATTGGACATAGGTTCTGTCTTACTTTTAAAACATTTTCCCATCTAACAAAAAATGTAAACATAGTTCACTACAAAATTATGAATTGGGCATAGGTTAAGTCTCTCTCAGCTAAATACCTTTCTACTTAGAATAGAATTTAAATGAAATGCACGAACAAACACTTTCTATGACTGAAACAGTTACTGTAATCATAACAAATGATCTATCTATCAAATGTTTCCTAGTGAGCACAATAAACAAACTGTAGGTCCTATTACACTAATGATATACACTTTCCTATACACATGGAATCCTTATTTTAGGAAACATAACCATGAAACTTTCATCAGTAATTTGACCTGTTACTGCAGTAAGACACAAGTTAGCATAAAATATCAGGCATTGACTCACCTGGTACAGTGGACAACAAGCTGTATTATTCATTTACTGAACAAAAATTTGTATCCTCAGTGTGAGTAAGTATTCTATTAGCTTTGAAATAACAGCAAATTGTTTTAAAAACTAATTGGATTTATCTGCTTCTATATTTTCGATAATTCTTTGAAAAGCCATAGATTTTTAAGCAACAACTTTGATTGCAAAATTTACTTCAACATTCTTTCTCCATATTAATTTTAACCAAAACTTGTAATGTTTTGAAGAGGCCTTTTAATATAACACACTGGGCTTTGAAATTCTTTTAGTTAGAATACTCGGTAAGCACTTTAACATGGGAAGGACCCTGATTGGATAAGTGACTGAGGATAAAAAAATCAGGATGGGCACAAGAGTTAAAGTATAATTTACCTGATATTTCAGCACACTCAAAAATCCTATGAGCTGATCCTTCACTGTACAGTTCTATTTCCTGGTCCCTTTTCAGTGATTGCGCAATGTGGTGGCGAGTGCATGTTTTTGGGTGGATATACAGATAGACAAGCTAGACTCCGTCATTTCTTGGTAGCGAAGATAGATATTAATGTCAGAATATTGCCAGCATATTACTCCATTCATCCGAGGCTTTGACGCGTATTAAAACGGCACTAGAACCCCCTCTCCGCCACCAGCACAAATCACAACCTTTACATGAGCTATTAACGGTTCGGCAGCTCTTCTCCGACTGACTCTTATTTCTACCTTTCCACCTTTTATACCTAGGCCAACCACAATTTGCGCGCGCTACACAGTTCCGTTGCCGAGGGGAACCACTACACTTTTTACATACAAAATAACTAAAAGCCCTAAATGAAGGTCAGCAGTATCCATAACGGCAAACAATCACTTTAAACAAAACATATCGTCCGCACATATTGGTAGTTCTACACAAAATTATTTAAGTATTCAATTTTATTTTATTTCAAAGATAACCGACGAATTATATGAGAAAGACAAAACATATCATTTGCTCATATTGTACATATTACAGAGATTACACTTCCTACAATCTAAAAGAGATCATAGTTTTCAGGTGAGAAAAGATTATACATGTTTTATACAGTATTGAATTAATAATGATTACAAAAGCTGAATGATATAATCTTGAATAAACAGAAAGCAAAAATGAATCAGTAAACAGTTAGGTAGCGTCTGAGTTGTGGTGTTACAAGTTGTTGTTGTAGGTTGTTCCATTCCTCAGCCAGCGCGGTTGATAATTGCATGGACGTCCTCCCCAGCGCATCCGACACGTGCCCGATGAGATATAAGTCGGAGAACTGGCAGGACAGTCCGTTCATCAAATATCGTCTTGTTCCAGGAGTTCCTCCACGTGCGTTTTTGGATGTGGTCACTCATTGTAATCCGTGAAAATGAAGGTAGGGCCGAATGCACTCCTGAAAAGAAGCACGTAGGGAAGGAATACATTGCCACTGTAACATTGACGGGTGAATGTGTCATGTTCAAAGATTCGGAGGTCATTACGCCCATGCAACATTATCCCTCCACACCATGACACCTGTACCAAGAAAACGACCATGTTCGAGAACGTTGTTGTGTGCATTCCTGTTGCCACCTCTCGCCATATGATGATGTCCAGAATCACTAGTAAGACTAAATTTGCTCTCATCTGAGAACAACGCTCGACCCGACTCTTTGGAGCTCCCTGCCGGCCATTGTGGCCGACCGGTTCTAGGCGCTTCAGTCCGGAACCGCGCTGGTGCTACAGTCGCAGGTTCGAATCCTGCCTCGGGCGTGGATGTGTGTGATGTCCTTATGTTAGTTAGGTTTAAGTAGTTCCAAGTTCTAGGAGACTGATGACCTCAGATGTTAAGCCCCATAGTGCTCATAGCCATTTCAACCTTTTTTTTTTTGGTAATGTTACGATAATCTTCTTTTATTAAAACAACTGTTCTATATTGGAGAAACTTTTGAATAAGTTTCCATTGTTACTTTCTAGCTTACCATGCTGTAACCTGTTACCATCTATTCTGCCATAAATAAAAATTTCTAATCCTTAATACAAGTTCATTTGAAGCGCCGCGTCCATTTTATGTAATGAATGATCATTCGCGGTATCCTGGATTATGGGTCCAGTGACCTTAATGTATGTGGCTAAGCTGACTTACCATAAATATTTGAATGTGATTCATTTGTGATTTCATCATATCTTTTTTCGATGTCTCTCCCGGGTTGGTCTATGTAGCGGGGTTTGCGTGTACTATACGCTATTCTGTAAATCTCTGGTTGTGTGTGTTTATCTAGCTGTGTGGCTGTCGCAATACAGATCGCTGCAATTCACTGCTTATGAAGTATCTAAGAGGGGCGTTTGAAAAGTCCGTGCAAAAATAAAAACTACTTACGTGTCTGGGGTAAACCTTTTTCATTTTTCGACATAGTCTCCTTTTAGACTTACACATTTCGTCCAACGCTGTTCTAATTTTTTGACCTCTTCCGAATAATATTAATTGTCCAAGTCTGCAAAATAGCTGTTAGTTGCGGCAGGCACCTCCTCGTTTGAATAAAATCTTTGTCCCGCGAGCCATTTTTTCAAATTGGGGAACAAATAGTAGTCCAAGGGAGCCAAGTCTGAAGAATAAGGGGGATGTGAAACGAGTTGAAATGCTATTTCCATTAATTTTGCGACCACAACTGCTGAGGTGTGTGCTGTTGCATTTTCGTGATGGAAAAGGACGTTTTTGCGGTCCAATCGCCGGCGTTTTACTTGCGGCTCGGTTTTCAAAAGGTCCAGTAACGATGAATAATATGCACCTGTAATAGTTTTATCCTTTTCCAGATAGTCCATGAGGATTATCCCTTGCGAATCCCAAAAGACATTCTCCATAACCTTTCCGGCCGAAGGAACTGTCTTCGCCATTTTTGGTGCAGATTCTCCCTTGATAACCCATTGTTTAAATTGTTGTTTGGTCTCAGGAGTATAGTAATGTGTCCATTTTTCATCCACAGTGACGAAACGACGCTTAAAGTGCTGCGGATTCTTCCTGAACAGCTGCAAACCATCCTTGCAACACTTCACACGATTCCGTTTTTGGTCAAGCGTGAACAATCGCGGAACCCATCTTGCGGATAGCTTTCTCATGTCCAAATGTTTATGCAAAATATTATGTACCCGTTCATTCGATATGCCCACAGCACTAACAATCTCACGCACCTTCTTCTGTCATCCATCACTATATCATGGATTTTAGTATGAAGGCTTTCACGACCGGATGACATATCTTCTGGTAAACCTTCCGGGATGTAAGGTCGTGGTCCATGAAACTCTTCAGCTCCTAACGTTTCGTCCAGAGCTGCGCTGGACATCTTCAGAGGGGTGTTTCTCCTCCGGTGAGTCTTGCCGACTGACGGGTCGGACGTCTGAGAGCGACTTATGTATCGTAGAAAGTGGGCGTGACCAGAGTTACACGTGATATGCAGAGATAACCTTTGTCAGAGATAAAACTTAACTATCGATCGTAATCTCGTCACGGATAAAACTGTCTAGCAATTCTGTAGTGCTACTGTCCCAATATCACTAAGTTTCATGGTCTCTTCTTTCCGATTAAAATTATCCCTATGTTTATATATTTCAATTGCTTCTCTACAAAGCCGTGGGTAATAGTTCGTCGTCGTAGATAAAATTTTTTGTTTCGGAAAACTTCACTTGATGATTTCCTGGCTGAAAAGCGTGTTCTGCTACAGCCGATTTATCTGTTTTTCCTAATCGGCAAAGACTTCTGTGTTCTTTTAACCGTGTATTTACGCTTCTTTTTGTTGTTCCAACATAAACTTTACCACATGTACACGGGATTTTATATACGCCACTGGCTGATAGAGGAGCGCGTTTATCTTTTACAGACCGAAGACCATGACAAATTTTCTGGTCTAAAAACAGGTCTAATATCATGTTTACTTAAAATCTTTCCAATCTGATCCGTTACTTTCTTTATAAAAGAAGCCTTAGGCGAATTTTTTGATTACCTTAATAATATAAATCCAAGAATCCAGTTTACCATGGAGAGAGAAAATGATAACAAAATACCGTTTTTGGATGTTTTAGTTATGAGACAGACGGATGGAAGCTTGAAACAACAGATTTTTAGAAAAATAACGCACACAGACAGATACTTACATAAAAACTCTAACCACCATCCAAAACAAAATAGAGGTGTCATTACAAGTCTCGTTGACAGAGCCAGACGGATTTGCACGCCGGAGTGTCTAGACGACGAATTAAAACATCTGAAGCACGCTTTTGAGAAAAATGGCTACTCAAAGAAAGAAGTAAGCAGAATTCTGCACCCAAACAACAAAAAGCTTAAAGACAAGTCCGAAAAACGATGGAAGAGTACAGTCTCTCTCCCTTTTATAAAGAAAGTAACGGATCAGATTGGAAAGATTTTAAGTAAACATGATATTAGACCTGTTTTTAGACCAACGAAGAAAATTTGTCATGTTCTTCGGTCTGTAAAAGATAAACGCGCTCCTCTATCAGCCAGTGGCGTATATAAAATCTCGTGTACATGTGGTAAAGTTTATGTTGGAACAACAAAAAGAAGCGTAAATACACGGTTAAAAGAACACAGAAGTCTTTGCCGATTAGGAAAAACAGATAAATCGGCTGTAGCAGAACACGCTTTTCAGCCAGGAAATCATCAAGTGAAATTTTCCGAAACAAAAAATTTTATCTACGACGACGAACTATTACCCACGGCTTTGTAGAGAAGCAATTGAAATATATAAACATAGGGATAATTTTAATCGGAAAGAAGAGACCATGAAACTTAGTGATATTTGGACAGTAGCACTACAGAATTGCTAGACAGTTTTATCCGTGACGAGATTACGATCGATAGTTAAGTTTTATCTCTGACAAAGGTCACCTCTGCATATCACGTGTAACTCTGGTCACGCCCACTTTCTACGATACATAAGTCGCTCTCAGACGTCCGACCCGTCAGTCGGCAAGACTCACCGGAGGAGAAACACCCCTCTGAAGATGTCCAGCGCAGCTCTGGACGAAACGTTAGGAGCTGAAGAGTTTCATGGACCACGACCTTACATCCCGGAAGGTTTACCAGAAGATATCATGGATTTTATCAATGATTTCTGGAGTCGTATCCTCCACAGGGCGTCCAGAACGTCCAGCATCACTTGTGCCCATATAGCCACTACGAAAATTTTGAAACCACTTATAAACCGTTCTAATCGAAGGTGCAGTCACCATAATGTTTATTAACCTTCTCTTTAGTCTCCTGAGTCGTTTGCTTTATGAAAGGCAAATGTTTAATCGCCACACGAAATTTTTTTCGTCCATTTTTTGACAAGCACTCGACGTCCTTGATTCACACGAATGGAAAACACAAAGAAATAGACGAATATGGCTGAAACTTGATGTGCGTTCTTTCGAAAGATGCTACTAACTGAATATGATCTCGATACGCGACGGTGGCGCCATCTCTCGGACTTTGCAAGGACTTTCCAAACGCCCCTCGTATTTCCATTGCCTAGCTTCTGCAGGCAGATTAGCGAGAGACAAGTTTCAAAAAGTAGATCATATAAATAAGTAAACACTTCACAAGTAGCTGACCGCTGCGGCATGTATCTGTATGTCAATCTTACCACCGGTTGCACGTCAGTATAAAGCTAACGGCTGTTGTGTGTTTGATTTTTCGCAGGTGGAGACGGGAGAGTCGCAGCCAGCAGTGGCAACGTGCTGGGCGAGCCGACCGCACACGGAAGTAATGCTTTACATCTACCCTGTAGATCCGAATTTGTTTGACATAGGGCGACAAATTCGGTTCTAGAGAGGTTTGTGTGGTGCATACAAGGCAACGTGCCCAACGCCAATCAGCTGGTCACCCCTGGAAATGAGGATGCTGCCTGATACTACAACTATTGTTTTACGACTTGTGTGTGTGTGTGTGTGTGTGTGTGTGTGTGTGTGTGTGTGTGTGTGTGTGTGTGTGCGCGCGCGCGTAAGAGAGGGACGGGGCGGGGGAGGGAGGGAGAGAGAGAGAGAGAGATGGGGGTGGAGCGGGGGGGGGGGGGGTGGAGAAGTGGACGAGAGATACTGTTTTGACTCTGTAGCTATCGTCTGGCACTATGCTAAACTCTGGTCATAAAATTAGTACGTGAAGTATGAATGTTTAATATTAATTGTACACCGAGGTCAATGATCTTTATACAGTTCGAAAGGTATTTTCCTATTCATGTGCACAAAGAAACAAACATCGTGTGTGTAGCCCTTAATATTGGGGAAAGGAAGTAGAAGCCCTCACATTCCTAATACTGATGTTAGTGTCTCTACCACGCATTGAAATCTCCAATACCTGAATATCGAAAATTGGAGACCTACCAACCTTTGCCCTGCGCACCGGTTAGAGGCTACGGTAGAAATGACACACGAAAGTAACAAAATTTCGTGAAATCTCATTCTAGGGGCTTTTATTTTTTACATGGTTTTGCAGTAAAACATGCATACCGGACAGCTACAATGCGACAACTGCTAGGTCGATGATTTTGTCAGCAGTGGAAAATGAAACGTAGTTACGAAGGCGTCGGAGACGACAAACATAGTTCATTAGCGTCGTTTTTCATTTAATTTGGTCTAAAAGTAAACGGAACTAACTCTGTGTTGAAACTTCCTGGCAGATTAAAACTGTGTGCCTGACCGAGACTCGAACTCGGGACCTCTGCCTTTCGCGGGGAAGTGCTCTACCATCTGAGCTACCCAAGCACGACTCACGCCCCGTCATCGCAGCTTTACTTCTGCCAATACCTCGTCTCCTATCTTCCAAACTTTACAGAAGCTCTGCTGCGAACCTTGCAGAAGTAGCACTCCTGAAAGAAAGGATGTTGCGGAGACATGACTTACGACCGAGCGAGGTGGCGCAGTGGTTAGACACTGGACTCGCATTCGGGAGGACGACGGTTCAATCCCGCGTCCGGCCATCCTGATTTAGGTTTTCCGTGATTTCCCTAAATCACTCCAGGCAAATGCCGGGATGGTTCCTCTGAAAGGGCACGGCCGACTTCCTTCCCCATCCTTCCCTAATCCGATGAGACCGATGACCGCGCTGTCTGGTCTCCTTCCCCAAACCAACCAACCAACCATGACTTACGACGGGGCGTGATGGCTTGTGACGGGGCGTGAGTCTTGTTTGGGTAGCTCAGAGGGTAGAGCACTTGCCCGTGAATGGCAAAGGTTCCGAGTTCGAGTCTCGGTCCGGCACACAGTTTTAATCTGCCAGGAAGTTTCATATCAGCGCACACTCCGCTGCAGTGTGAAGATCTCATTCCGGTAACTCAGTGGTCGTTGGCTGCCGTCACAAAAAAAAATTCAATGTGTTCCTAATTTTCAGTATCTCCATTTTGAGTAAGCACAACGTCCTTTATTATAAGGAAAGTTTGTTGTGGAACAAGAATATTAACGGGTCGGACTGAAAGACGAAGAGCTAGAGAAACACAATTTTTAAGTTGAGAAAGTAACAGGAATAATGCATATCTTGATAACGATAATTGTATTATCGCTTTGAAGGATTCACTTAAATGTGCACCGAGCGGGGTGGCGCAGTGGTTAGACACTGGACTCGCATTCGGGAGGACGACGGTTCAATCCCGTGTCCGGCCATCCTGATTTAGGTTTTCCGTGATTTCCCTAAATCACTCCAGGCAAATGCCGGGATGGTTCCTCTGAAAGGGCACGGCCGACTTCCTTCCCTAATCCGATGAGACCGATGACCACGCTGTCTGGTCTCCATCCCCAAACCAACCAACCAACCATTTAAATGTGCACTGAAAATAATTTAAAATAATTTTGATAACTGTATTTTCGGTTTGTTTAATTTACAGTGCGGATTTTGTAATGCAAATCATTTCGTGCCAGAAGTGACTTTAAGGGATACAAAGGCTGTAGTCTCATAAGCGAAAAGTTAATTTGCCGCCATTAACACAAAATTAATTTTTGGGTGCAGTGTATTAAAAACTCCGTTCATATGATCGAACAGTTAAAGAGAAATCAAAGAACTATTTCTAGAATACGTGTAGCTACAATACAGCCTTTGCCACGGACTAGTTCTGGGGCTAAAGTTTGACACTTTAAATACATGACACTTGCCGTCACAGATGAGGCCCACAGTCGAAGTTGGTCGGATTTCGCTCATAGGCGAGATTCTTTGTTAATGTTGACGAGCCACGCGATGCATTTACTTTGGCTTAAGAATCGCCGCACGTTTACACTGTCGCGTGTAGCATTTTTCAACGAAGATCGTAACTCTAGATTTCTATAACATTCATCACCCAATACCTACCTTTTTCCCGTCATGTTCGCAGTGGGACATTGCTGGTCTTTAGTCAAGAGCATTAATAAAAAAACAGGGTGTTTAAAAATGAATATTTGTATTACAAAGTATTATGCGGTCAGAGTTGTCGATCGTGCGCCATGGCTCAGGAACTAATACATTGACTACTTAATATAAGTTGTCGCTAGAGGTTGGTTGTCTTTTGTTTGCTTGGTTTCCGGTAAATGTCGCAAATCACTACTCCGCGGCGGAAACCATTTTGTGTTCTCGAGTTTGCGAAGCGTAATTCTGCGATTACAGTACAAAGACGTTTCAGGTTGAGTTACCAAATTGTTCTTCCGAACGGATGGAACATTTGCAGATGTTATCGACACTTCGTTGTTACAGGATGTGTAGGTAAATGAGGCTCCTGGTTTCTTGTGTTTCCGCCGAAAATGTCGCACAAATTCAAACTGCTTTCCACCGTAGTCCTACAGAATTCAACTCGTCCTGCCAGTCTGGAGTTAAGACGGCCTACAACAATAACTGGGCGTGTTTCGAGACATCGGTTGGTTATAAAATCGCTTAACTTCCAGCTGTTGCAGGCCGTGCGTCATGAAGACAAACACAGACCTGTGGCATTTGCTGACTAGGTTCAAAATGCCATTGACAATAACACTTGTGCATAACGCGTAATGTTCAGTGATAAAGAGACTTCCACTTTAGTAGGAAAGTAAACAAACACAATGTTTTATTTGGGGTCCGGAGTCACCCAGAGTGATATCCCACTCATCTGCTTACGGCCCATTCTTCTCCGATGGAAACACGGGTAACTGTCAGCAGTATCGTGCTGTGTTACGAAACTGGTTGTTTCCGAGGCTGAACGAGAACTTCAATTTTCAACAAGGCGGGGCACCCCGTCACGGAAGTCTCCAAGTGCATCAATATACAGTGTTTCCGTAAGAGCGTGCAAAAATTTAACAGGACATAGAGGATGCTCTACTAAACAATTTGAGGTAGGGAAGCTGGGGTCAGAATGCAGCTTAACGAGATGAAGGGAATAAATTCACATTACTGAGTACTTTCTTATTTACATTATTTAGTTGACCGCAGATATCGTCTTGGCACAATGAACGTATCATTTGTACTGCATCTTAGCAATTGTGCTGAAACTAATAGCCATCAATCTCAATGCAAGCATGACATCGGCGAGCAAGATATTGACGCACCTTGACAAATACCCGTGGTGTTGTAGTGTTACGACGCGTATGACTCAATGATTTTTGACATATGACCATGTGCAGACTTCGTCACCTACGTCGCTTACAAAACACTTCAAAATATTATTTAAATTCTTTTAAAGTTCTCTATAAAACATTCTTGAACGAAACTGTAATAAAAACACCTTCAGTTGAGTCGTTTGTGCAAAATTACGTCACTCAGTCCAACTGGTTTGCGCAAACTTTTGAAATTTAGATGTCGTTTGTTTCTTCTTGGAAATTATATTCTTGCAAGTTATCTTATTTCTCCCATATGAAAATCAGACTGTAAAACCTTAAGATTCAAACAATCGAAATCAAACTCTTCTGGAAATTAATATCTTGGAAAAATTCAGTAATAATTCTTCCTCAGTATAACTCTTCGTAAATAATTCTCGAACACGTATTTAAGCTTTAGAGCATACACAGTTTTATTGTCTTCGTATATGCTACATACAGATGTGAACATCAGACTCGACAAAACAGAACTGAACAAAATACAACATGAGCTAAACATTCTGCGACGTCATTACGATGGAAAATTACAGATTTTTATTTATTTGAATGTTGGAGGTTCGACGCAACAACCCGGTCACAGGATCTTCTGCTGCTCTTTGGCCGTTGACCCGCAACGTTTAGTGGCCAGCCATTTTCTTTCTGGTTCCGGCAGTGAAGATGCTGTTTCCGCGAGTTGCGCTGCTATCTCCAAACATGAAACATACAAAACAAAAATACAAAACTTAATATATTTTACAAACATAACAAAATATTACAAATACATAAGCAAAACACTAAATTAAACTTGCATTTACCTGCAAACTGAGCTGATCCTTGTGGATGGGTGTCGCTTTAATTTCACGTCCCATTACAGTGTGTCTCGAATCCCGTCACAGGCAGTTACAAATTAGGCAGCTAATTCCACCTCCGTATCCACATGGGCCTCATACGAAAGTGACTTTAGATATCCCTACAAGAAATAATCAGGGGGATTCAGATGAGTTGACTTCGCAGGCCATGGAATACGATCTCCTCTTCCAATCCAGCAACCTGGAAATACTGTACCGCTACTGCTCCATCGTATTGTACCGTACCTCTCTGAATGTAATAAAGTAACAAATGGGTCTTTCGTTGATTCATAGCACGTTCTGTCGCAGTACAATGTAAATACCATACAACAGAGCTACTTATGGACAAGTAAAGTAAACAAAACCTGCATCGTGACTTCTTGCAAATCACATTTAGGTGCCTGGCAGAGGGTTCATCGAACCACCTACACAATTCTCTATTATTCCAATCTCGTACAGCGCGCGGAAAGAATGAACACCTGTATCTTTCCGTACGAGCTCTGATTTCCTTTATTTTATGTTGGTGATCGTTCCTGCCTATGTAGATCGTTGCCAACAAAATATTTTCGCATTCGGAGGAGAAAGTTGGCGATTGGAATTTGATGAGAAGATTCCGTCGCAACGAAAAACGCCTTTCTTTTAATGATTTTCAGCCCAAATCCTATATCATTTCTGTGACACTCTCACCCATATTTCGCGATAATACAAAACGTGCTGCCTTTCTTTGAACTTTTTCGATGTACTCCGTCAGTTCTCTCTGGTAAGGATCCCACACCGCGCAGCAGTATTCTGAAAGAGGTCGGACAAGCGTTGTGTAGGCAGTCTCCTTAGTGGGTCTGTTACATTTTCTAAGTGTCCTATTTGCTGTGTGTTTTTTCCAATTTAAGTTGTTCGTAATTGTAATACCTAGGTATTTAGTTGAATTTACGGCTTTTAGATTTGACTAATTTATCGTGTAACCGAAGTTTGAGTTCCTTAAAGCACTCATGTGGATGACCTGACACTTTTCGTTTTTTAGGGTCAACTGCCACTTTTCGCACCATTCAGATATCTTTTCTAAATCGTTTTGCAGTTTGTTTTGGTCTTCTGATGACTTTATTATTCGATAAACGACAGTGTCATTTGCAAATAACCGAAGACGGCTGCTCAGATTGTCTCCAAAATCGTTTATACAAATAAGGAACAGCAAAGAGCCTGTAACACTACCTTGGGGAACGCCAGAAATCACTTCTGTTTTACTCGATGACTTTCCGTCAAGGTGGCTTCTCCAACCCCAGGTTCCCTAGCTCAAATTGTTCAGTGGAGCGTGCTCTGCGTGTTACATTTTTGCACGCTCTTACGGAAACACCGTATGTCGATGAAACTCTACCGAGCACCTGGATTGGTCGTCATACAGCCGGCGACTTAACACTTCTCAGCTGGCCTCAAGGGTCGCCAGATTTAACGCCTTGTCTCTTCATCCTGTGGAGCTTCAATAAGAACAACGTTTGTGCACCAACACTACCACAGAGCCTAGAAGAGTTGTTAAACAATATCCGTAATGTCTTAACATTAGGGACGATGGCCATGTTCACCCGAGTATGGGAGGAATTGCGAGTATCGATGTGACAGTGTTAATGTCGCTGGAGGAGGACATAATGAACATCTGCAAACTTGAGAGATTCGTAAATGTGTGTCCCAAGTTTTAGTTGTACGCCTTACAGTTTAATAAATAAATGCTTTGGAAATAAGTATATTCTTTTTGAAACATTCTGTGTATGTACAAGTTTTTAGAATGATTAAAACGGGCGGTTCTGTAAACAGTTTTGATACAGGGTGACAAAATATGAAAATACCACATGCATAGCACGTTACCATGACTGATACGGTGTGACCGAGCGGTTCTAGGCGGTTCAGTCCGGAACCGCGCTGCTGCTACGGTCGTAGGTTCGAATCCTGCCTCGGGCATGGATGTGTGTGATGACCTTAGATTAGTTGGGTTTAAGTAGTTCTAAGTCTAGGGGACTGATGACTTCAGATGTTAAGTCCCATAGTGCTTAGAGCCATTTGAACCATTTTTGTGATACGGTGTGGGAAAAGAACTGGCATTAAAAAGAGAAATCGGTCGTCTCGGAATAGATAAATACAGGGAATTTTACACCACAGCTCATGCCAAATAATGGCAATTTCATGTTGCGATGACGGAGGGTGATAGCTATCACACACCCTTCTCCCGAAAGGAGACAAGGAAGGCTAAATAATATTGTGATCTAGTGACAGTGGTGGCCAGAGAAATGTGACAACTCGATCTCGTGCTCACAAGACCACACCTTTGAACACGGCACCAATATTAGGGAAATACACTACTGGCCATTAAAATTGCTACACCACGGAGATGACGTGCTAGAGACGCGAAATTTAACCGACAGGAAGAAGATGTTGTGATATGCAAACGATTAGCTTTTCAGAGCATTCACACGAGGCTGGCGCCGGTGACGACACGTACAACGTGCCGACATGAGGAAAGTTTCCAACCGATTTCTCATACACAAGCAGCAGTTGACCGGCGTTGCCTGGTAAAACGTTGTTATGATGCCTCGTGTAAGGAGGAGAAATGCGTACCATCGCGTTTGCGGTTTATCGTATCGCGTTGGTCGAGATCGAATGACTGTTAGCAGAATATGGAATCGGTGGGTTCAAGAGGGTAATACGGAACGCCGTGCTGGATCCCAACGGCCACGTATCACTAGCAGTCGAGATGACAGGCATCTTAATCAGCATGGCTGTAACGGATCGTGCAGCCACGTCTCGATCCCAGAGTCAACAGATCTGGACGTTTGCAAGACAACAACCGTCTGCACGAACAGTTCGACGACGTTTGCAGCAGGATGGACTATCAACTCGGAGACCATGGCTGCGGTTACCCCCGACGCTGCATCACAGACAGGAGCGCCTGCGATGGTGTGCTCAACGACGAACCCGGGTGCACTAATGACAAAACGTCATATTTTCGGATGAATCCAGGTTCTGTTTACAGCATCATGATGGTCGCATCCATGTTTGGCGACATCGCGGTGAACGCACGTTGGAAGCGTTTATTCGTCATAGCCATACTGGCGTATCACGCAGCGTGATGGTATGGGATGCCATTGGTTACACGTCTCGGTCACCTCTCGTTCGCACTGACGGCACTTTGAACAGTGGACGTTACATTTCAGATGTTTTACGTCCCGTGGCTCTACCGTTCATTCGATCCCTGGGAAACCCTACATTTCAGCACGATAATGCACGACCGCCTGTTGCAGGTCCTGTATGGGCCTTTCCGGATACTGAAAATGTTCGACTGCTGCTCTGGCCAGCACATTCTCCAGATCTCTCAGTAATTGAAAACGTCTGGTCAATGGTGGCCGAGCAACTGGCTAGTCACAATACGCCAGTCACTACTCTTGATGAACTGTGGTGTTGTGTTGAAGCTTCATGGGCAGCTGTACCTGTACACGCCATCCAAGCAGTGTTTGACTCAATGTCGAGGCGTATCAAGGGCGTTATTACGGCCAGAGGTGGTTGTTCTGGATACTGAGTTCTCAGGATTTATGCACCCAAATTGCGTGAAAATGTGATCACATGTCAGTTCTAATATAATATATTTGTCCAATGAATACCCGTTTATCATCTGCATTTTTTTTTGGTGTAGCCATTTTAATGGCCAGTAGTGGATTATTGTGCATTAGAATTGACCTGATCAGCAGGAATGGTCTCACGGCCCTTGGCAGTAATGAGACCTTGCAGATTAACCACGGGGTCCATGAAATACCGCAAATAGCTGCCCGTATCACCACCGAACCCCGCCATGTTTCACTCCTGGGACGCACACGCGCCTAGAAATTGGAAAGTAGTGTGCAACAACACTCATGCGACCAAATGACATTCTTCTGTTCCTCCGTACTCCTGGTTTTGACGTCACAGCCCTGTCCTGTTAGACACATTTGCATCAGTGATGAGTGATTTTGGGATTCCATTTCGCCCTGCAGTTCCCTGCTTGAGTAGTTCCCTCAGCATTTTTTGATGTTAACAAGCTTTGCGAATGCGACATTCTGGACATTCTGGAGCTGTCGCCCTCTCATTTTCTCGTCAGAACCTTCAAGGTCCGTCAGTCACTATTACTCAACGCACACATGTTTAGCCCACGTTCTGACTTAACCGATGATGATCTCAGCTTTCCCTGCACACAGTATAAAGGGAAGCGCTCGACCGTTCGAGGACAAACAATTTGCCCACGCCATTATTCACTTAGCTCCGGAATAATACACTGAGAACTACACAGAAGACTGCTTTAACCATGAGTGACGCTTAGCACGTTGCGCAGGTGTCGTTCGTGTATGACATCGCAACGTGGAGGCTTCGCTAACATCTACATTTATGTTCAAGTATGCATTTCTCTCGGTGGTTCCATATTTTTGATAACCTCTAAAAACAACTAAACTCCGCTCGAACGTACCATGAAGGCCCAAAGGCACCGACCGTCCGCTGTGTCATCCTCAGCCCTTATACGACTCCAGATGCGGATACAGGGTGTCATGTGGTCAGTACACCTCTCTCCCGACGGTTGTCAGTTTTCGTGGCCAGTGCCACCACTTGTCAATCAAGTAGCTCCTCAATTGGCCACACGAGGGTTGAATGCACCCCTCTTGCCAGCAGCGCTCGGCAGACCGGATGGTCACCCATCCAAATGCTGGCCAAGCCCGACAGTCCTTAACTCCGACGATATGACGAGAACCGGTGTTACCACTGCAGCAAGGCCGTTGACTTGTTCAACCTCTACAAGCAAATTTTTTTCAGTTTTTCTTCAGGGGGATTCAGTCGTATATAACTTCTTTAAACCAGTACTTAGATTGTTAAAATTACAAGGAAATAAAATCCGCTATTGCAGTGCTGTCTCTGGATCACGGGGGAGCTGGGTTCGATTCCCGACCGGGTTGGAGATTTTCTGACAGGGACTGGGTGTTTGTGTTGTCCTCACCATTTCATCACCATAATCATTTGTGACTGTGACTGATTGAATTGTGAATAAAAAACGGGCTGTGTAAAAATGGTTCAAATGGCTCTGAGCACTATGGGACTTCACTTCTGAGGTCGTCAGTCCCCTAGAACTAAGAACTACTTAAACCTAACTAACCTAAGGACATCACACACATCCATGCCCGAGGCAGGATTCGAACCTGCGACCGTAGGGCTGTGTAAAAGATGGGACTCTGTACGGGCGCTGGTAACCGCGCAGTTGAGCGTCCAACAAACCAAACATCATCAAACGATTTTTGCCTATTACTGATATCGATACTATCAAGATACTGGTCCCAGAAATTCGAAGACCATATGAAAATCTCTTAGTAGTTCCTCAGACTTGCCTGGGCAACAAAAAGAAACGAGCGGGAGACTTCAGTTCATACATGAAGAGAGAGAAGATTTAATAATTATTATTATTTACTAAAGCATAGAACCTTACATTTTATATTTGCATGCAGTGATGTTCGTATATCATGCTTTTGGTGGTTTATGAATCCATTCAGTAATGTTCGCCTCTTATTATTTTGACAGATGTTGAATGCAACGTGTGTATGTTCAAATGGAAAAAAGATATTTTTATGTGATGTAATACATCTTCACTGGTGTCGGATTTTTTGCATTTACTTGTAATGTGAAATCTTGCTTCTTGCCGAATTTCTTTATTCTAGGTTAACAGGAAGTACCCTATACATTCTGATGAGTGAGTTTCAGAATATAAAAAAACCCACAAATCGCCGTATCTTTTGGTGCATTGACATACAAGCATAAAGTGTTTACATCGCCTAAGGACAATAGACATCAGTATGTGATACAAATTTTAACTTGATAAATATACTCTTTCGTGAGAAAAAAGGGTTCTTAACATATTACCCGCCCCGTAGAAAATGGGTTCTTAACAGTATGACAGACGGAAAGAGACAACAAAGCGAAGCTATAAGGATTCCGTTTTTACATACTGAGGCACGGAACCCTAATACGAAACACACTCCTGACCTGTCAGTCAGCTCCTGATAAAGATGGCAGTAGAAATCCTCGAAAGTTCGAACTTCAACTAAAAACGCTCGTGGGTTGAACACCATCAATATTTTGTATCTGTTGATACGTGTGCACCTGTTAACATATGTTTGGTAGAAGATGCGACATACTGTCTCAACAAGAGAGACTGTTCATGTTACATAGGACATACACTGCCTCACAAAAAAAGTGCAGCACCCAGAAGAGGAGGAAACGAAATGAAACGTCACTGGTCTAGAGGTTGTGAAACTATGTATTGGTGTTCAGAAATTCGGGCGAAATTTACAAAACTCTGCAGAATGAGCCCACTTAACATTGGCCTGGATGTCGGGACGGATGCGGTTGGGAAAGCTGTGCTAGGACCGTTGTATTCTCTTCTGAGGCAAACTAGCGGACCAAAACGCAGCCGAGTGTTCCAAGATGGCTATAATTTTTGTTATATATTCCTAAGAACCCGATCTCGGACAATCTTAAAAACTTTCTTCATATGTTTATCCGTTTCCGAGATACAGAAGCTCTGAGAACGAAGTTTTTCGCGGCGGCACTTATGTATAAAATATTCTCGGTATTCTTGCCACGTCAGTTCTGGATAAAATTTTATCCAGAACTGACGTGGCAAGAATACCGAGAATATTTTATACATACAGAAGCTCTGTTACCCTACCTGCATACGTAAAATATGCACTTAAAAATGGCTCTGAGCACTATGGGACTTAACATCTATGGTCATCAGTCCCCTAGAACTTAGAACTACTTAAACCTAACTAACCTAAGGACAGCACACAACACCCAGTCATCACGAGGCAGAGAAAATCCCCGACCCCGCCGGGAATCGAACCCGGGAACCCGGGCGTGGGAAGCGAGAACGCTACCGCACGAAAAATATGCACTTAATATCCGGTGTAAGGCGGAAACGTAGCTCATAAAGTGACGTAGCATGGAGAATTAGTTCCGCCTTATTTCAGTTCCACATAAGCAACCTATTTAAATTTTACTGACCGATACATATTGTATGAATTAACATGCCCTGCTGCAGCAGGAAAAAAAAGCAAACCAGTGGAAAAATGCTCCTATCCGAACACAAAATATGCGAATATGATCCCTTATGAGAAAGCGGCATTGGAGCATGATTGATAACTCACGAACTTCCAGTATGCTGGAGTAGAAGTGGGTCAGCAACTTCTGTTAGTACAACAACAACAACAAAAAACCAGTCGAAATTTACAAATTTCACATTTTTATTTTTATAAAATTTTCAACTTTCGACTGGCTTTTTGGTGTACTGATTGTTGACAGTGACAGAATAGTGCTTCGAAAAGAATGGACACAGTGTCTGGGGACGGGGTGGAGGAGGGGAAGGGGGTGGAAGGTATAAAGACAAAGTGGATGTGGGTGAGAGCAGGTGATGATGAATGACAATGAAGAATACAGAGATGATAGTGAGAAGAGAAAGTGGTAAGAAGGAAGGAAGGAAGGAAGGGAGGGAGGGAGGAAGGAAGGAATGAGATAAGCAGTAAGAGATAGCAAGACTGTGAGAGGCGACTGTAGTGGCAGGACAGAACGAATTGAACTGTAGATGTGACACAGGAGACAATGACAGAGACATAGAGGCAGAGAGAGAGAGAGAGAGAGAGAGAGAGAGAGAGAGAGAGAGAGAGAGAGAGAGCACGTGGGAGTGGATGGGTATTGCTGACTTGCGGCGATGAACTAGTGGCTGTGAATGAGTTACAGTTAGGGAGTCTGAGGTGAGTTGCGAGACAAAAAAGCGCGAATTTGTTCTCATGCTGAAGGTGCTCAAGAAAATAGTATGAGCCAGCTGCTACCCCAATTTTCAGCCTGTCTTTAAAATAAACAGGAACATATTAGCATTTTTGTGTTCCCATACGAACATTTTTCCACTAGTTGCTTATAGCTATTTTTCTAAGAATTCAAAACATCTTGCATATTTGACAGTGTGTAACGCTTTTTCCTGGTCGACGAATCCTGTAGGAAGTATCGTGGTTGTTCTTAAATATTGCCTCTGTTATCAAGTGTAATGTCAGAACTGCCTCTTTGCTGCCTGTACCCCTTTGCTTTCACAGTGAGTTGTGAATGGTCAGTTCAGTGATCCAGCAGTTACCCCTCCCTGTATGACTTAATGCCAGTGTTTAAGATGGAGTCACCTTGTGGTATCTTCAGTAATCGTCGATATTTGTAAAACTATGATTAACATCAATCTCACTGTATAATATCTACCTTTCATGTTTTAAAGTTAACAAAAAGTGTTGAAAATTCCTTTCTGTAAACTGTTTTTTAAAGGATCAAAATAAAAGCACTAACTTGTATGTTGAATATGAAACCTGGTTATCAACCAAATGAAACCACTGTAGAGCCCAGCACCAGCATTGTAACAGAAATTACAAATTTTGCACTACCAATTGAACATGTTAACTTTTACAACGTGTAAACCTTGCTTGATCCTAAATTCAAGACCATACATATCAAAAGATAAGGAAACCATAAGGAACTTCCTTTTAGCATTTGAAATGACCAGCAGCAGTTAACAAAAATAGGTGGGTATGTTACAGGAAAATAATGAAACTAAATTTGTTTGTGGAATCAATAGTATTAAATAGTTCTGGAAAAACAGAAACCATTCTGTCAGTTTAATCTTAGTTACTACCTGGAGCACTGACTGCAGTGTGTTCAACAAAATCCATTAATAATAGAGAATTATTGAAAAAATTACTTAAGATAGATAGCTCCTGCAAGACTATTGTTAAACAGCATGATACATTCTCAATGGACAAAATACTTTTGGAGAAAGAGTAATTGTTGCAATCAATAAACATACAGGTGTGGAATGTCTAATACTTGTATCATTGTGGTTCTTGATTATAAATACAATATCAAATGTTATGTTTTACAGTTCCCATCGTTTCTGTGACACAATAATCATGAACATAAAATTGTCCAGTTGTACAGATATGTGGACGACATAATCTGTATTGTTGAGGAACAAACAAAGAAAATAAATGTCACGTAGACATAAACAGCATACATAAAACATCCAGTTCACCAACGAAAAAGGAAAAACACACACTTCTTATATATAACAAAGAGATGCAGCAATAAACACAAGTTGGGTATTTAGAAAAAGCCAGCAGCAGAAAATACAGTTACACATGGCAAATAAACCACCCACGAAAACTCAAACTAGCAGCTTTCGAAGACGTGATACACAGACTGAATAAAATCCAATTCAGCAGAGAAAACAGTGAAAAAGCGGAAGCGGTAGAGCCCATAGCAAAAAATAATAGGTGTAACACACTCAACCACAGAACTAAAGGAAAAAGTGAATAAGAGGGAGACATAAGGATCACAAAACTCGACAAACAGTATACAACACAGCACACATAAGCGCACAGAATATGAACACTTACGACATGAGTAACAGAAAGAAACGGTACAGTTTAACATACAAACACAAAACACACACAGTAGCAAATACCCTGACGAAAAAAGGTTCATACAAAATAAACTTAGATTTACAGATACTAATACAAAACGAAATACCAATACACACCAGCTACAATGTCGAGATTGCAAATCAATGTGTGTCAGAATGACAGGAAGACATTTAAAAACAAGAATATATAAGAAGCTGAAAGGATGAAAATAACCATAACCACTTTTGTGAACACACTAATATTCAACAGGATATGAAACCTATTAGAAAGAAAAATAGTAACCGAAACATACTAAATTACTGGAAACCTTTCATAAAAGACCTTGCAATGGACAAAAAGTATTAAATGACGAAATCAATGTAAGTAACAAATCATAGATCATGTTAGGCACTGAAGCAGGAAGAGAGAGAACATAAGCAGGCTAAGTAATAATCTCCCACAAAAAACGCGTTGATACAACAAATGAATACCAAACTACATACAGACATCACAATACAAACAAAAAGATGAACGGAAAACACAGCGACAGTGGCCAATAAGAAAGTGTTCAATTGAAATGTTTGTAAAACGCCGAAAATCAGACATCCTGTTGTATGCAGGCCAACAAGGCACAACCCCTGGACGACACGTACGGATTAATAAGATCACCAAATGGGAAGCAGAAACAAATACACTCCTGGAAATTGAAATAAGAACACCGTGAGTTCATTGTCCCAGGAAGGGGAAACTTTATTGACACATTCCTGGGGTCAGATACATCACATGATCACACTGACAGAACCACAGGCACATAGACACAGGCAACAGAGCATGCACAATGTCGGCACTAGTACAGTGTATATCCACCTTTCGCAGCAATGCAGGCTGCTATTCTCCCATGGAGACGATCGTAGAGATGCTGGATGTAGTCCTGTGGAACGGCTTGCCATGCCATTTCCACCTGGCGCCTCAGCTGGACCAGCGTTCGTGCTGGACGTGCAGACCGCGTGAGACGACGCTTCATCCAGTCCCAAACATGCTCAATGGGGGACAGATCCGGAGATCTTGCTGGCCAGGGTAGTTGACTTACACCTTCTAGAGCACGTTGGGTGGCACGGGATACATGCGGACGTGCATTGTCCTGTTGAAACAGCAAGTTCCCTTGCCGGTCTAGGAATGGTAGAACGATGGGTTCGATGACGGTTTGGATGTACCGTGCACTATTCAGTGTCCCCTCGACGATCACCAGTGGTGTACGGCCAGTGTAGGAGATCGCTCCCCACACCATGATGCCGGGTGTTGGCCCTGTGTGCCTCGGTCGTATGCAGTCCTGATTGTGGCGCTCACCTGCACGGCGCCAAACACTCATACGACCATCATTGGCACCAAGGCAGAAGCGACTCTCATCGCTGAAGACGACACGTCTCCATTCGTTCCTCCATTCACGCCTGTCGCGACACCACTGGAGGCGGGCTGCACGATGTTGGGGCGTGAGCGGAAGACGGCCTAACGGTGTGCGGGACCGTAGCCCAGCTTCATGGAGACGGTTGCGAATGGTCCTCGCCGATACCCCAGGAGCAACAGTGTCCCTAATTTGCTGGGAAGTGGCGGTGCGGTCCCCTACGGCACTGCGTAGGATCCTACGGTCTTGGCGTGCATCCGTGCGTCGCTGCGGTCCGGTCCCAGGTCGACGGGCACGTGCACCTTCCGCCGACCACTGGCGACAACATCGATGTACTGTGGAGACCTCACGCCCCACGTGTTGAGCAATTCGGCGGTACGTCCACCCGGCCTCCCGCATGCCCACTATACGCCCTCGCTCAAAGTCCGTCAACTGCACATACAGTTCACGTCCACGCTGTCGCGGCATGCTACCAGTGATAAAGACTGCGATGGAGCTCCGTATGCCACGGCAAACTGGCTGACACTGACGGCGGCGGTGCACAAATGCTGCGCAGCTAGCGCCATTCGACGGCCAACACCGCGGTTCCTGGTGTGTCCGCTGTGCCGTGCGTGTGATCATTGCTTGTACAGCCCTCTCGCAGTGTCCGGAGCAAGTATGGTGGGTCTGACACACCGGTGTCAATGTGTTCTTTTTTCCATTTCCAGGAATGTAGTAATTTAAACTTTTTGAACTTGCACCTCAATAATTATTTCTCCCCTAATAACAAGAGTATAACAAAGAAAGCAGTATATAGTAACATATGTGAACTAACTAGATAAAGTAATTACTACGTGCATAAACCAACGCTTTGTAAATAGAGACGTGTAGGCCACAATGCAAATAGCCTTTCATTTGGTTGCAATAAACGAACTACGTTTCCAAGAAAACCACAATAAATGTATTTGTCTCTTGCCTTTTCTTTTACTCCACAAATTCATTACTTAATGTCAGTGTTAAGCTGCATCTATGCATGGAGTGTCCATTGATAATGATTTGCCAACATCCCACATCTGTACCTCGCTCGCGGCTTTGATTTGACAGGTGAGTCCTCCCATCCCTCTGCCACCATTAATGTGGCACATTTGGGGTAAAAGATTCAGTATACCGCATTGTAACAGAATGGATTTTCTTGTCCTGACATGATGCACATGCATACTTACATTGAGAGCAACTCTCAGTTTCATTTCAGGAAGACACGAGATTGGAGTAACTTTCAACATTGTTTACAGTGTCTTGACTTTAGCCTGCACTTGTGGCTGGATATTCTAGTCGCCAACTTACGCAGGTTTGTTATAAGCGCGGAGCGAGTCACGTGTATCGTATGTGTTTTATGATCTAATCTTTAATTTTCCCTGCTGAAAGAATAATTCCACATTCTTGTGTTCCTTCACAAAGGAGAAATGTGTTGGAACTATTAAGTTACTATACTTCCGCAAATGCCTGCATAGTAATCAGTATTAAGAGAGCTGAAATCGCTAAACCAGGAGAAGTCATTAGTGTTCTGCCGAATTCATGCCAGGTTCTACACAAAAATTTTGTTCAGTTAGCTTCCATCTCGACCATAACTTCCTCAAAAATATATAGATTGAGATAATGCATAGATACAATCCTATACAAGGTGTTAAAAATTTTCCATAGTTTGAGATGTGGTACTATGGTCCAAAAGGAGAAAAAAAGATCCAATAAACATTTGGTCTAAAATGCATATCTTACGAGCTTTGAGCACTTTAACGTTTTCGCTGCTATGAAATACACCTCTTCTAGTTCACGCTCTTTGCTGTTACGAACGACCCAGAGTGCAGTAAATAAATGAGAACACAGTATTCCGTTACTGTGAAACAGCAGGTCATGTAACGTGATCTGCTTCCTATTAAGACGACATCCACTCGTGAGCTAAGGGAGGTGCTCAATGTGGTGTGTCTCATGCTAAGGCCAGTTCCTGTCCGACATTTAGGGTATAACGCACTTTTCAAAAACTCGAGGTTGCACTCTGATACGCTGGCAGGCATGAAAGACGTGTTCTTGCAGTGTTTCCATATCACCAGTGGGGATTGCATTCGACAAAGATTTCAAGGGTCCAGCCGGCCGCGGTGGCCGAGTGGTTCTAGGCGCTTCAGGCAGGAACCGCACTGCTGCTACGGTCGCAGGTTCGAATCCTGCCTCGGTCATGGATGTGTGTGATGTCCTTAGGTTAGTTAGGTTCAAGTAATTCTAAGTCTAGGGGACTGATGACCTTAGATGTTAAGTCCCATAGTGCTTAGAGCCATTTCAACCATTTTTTTTTCATGGATCCAAGCAACTAACAATTTAAAGGATAAAGCTAAAAAAGGAGCTAGTCAACACACTGAACCTCCCAGACCAGTCGTAGTGATCATTATACTGAGGTGGCAAGTCATGGAAAACCGATACACACATTTAGATATAGTGGTAGTATTGTGTACACAGTGGATTGGCGGAGCAGTCATCTGTACTCAGGCGATTCATGTGAAAAGATTTCCGACCCGATTGTGGACGCACGACGGGAATTAAGGCTTTGAGTGCGGTATTGCAGTAACAGCTAGACGCATTGGGATATTCCATATCAGAAATCGTTAGGGAGTTCAAAATTCCGAGATCTACAGTGTCAAGAGTGTGCTGAGAATACCAAATTTTGAAGTACTCCCTCTCGCCACGGACAAAGCAGTGGTCGACGGCCTTCACTTAACGATCGAGAGCAGCGGCGTTTGCGTAGACTTTCCAGTGCTAACAGACAAAAACACTGCGGGAAATAACCGCACAAATGAATGTGGGACGCACGACGAACGTACCCGTTAGAACAGTGCGGCGAAAGTTGGACATTAATGGGCCGTGGCAGCAGGCGAACAACGCGTGTGTCCTTACTATCAGCCCCACATCACTTACAGCGCCTGTTCTGGGCTCGTGATCATATCGGTTGGACCGTAGACGAATGAGAAACCCTGGCGTAGATGAGTCCCGTTTACAGTTGTTCACAACTGATAGGATTCGAGTACGGCGCAGACCCAACGAAGCCGTGGAACCAAGTTGTCATCAAGGCACTGTGCAAGCTGGCAGTCCATACTGGTGTGGGCTGTGGTTACGTGGAATTGACTGGATCTTCTGTTCCAGCTCATCCGATCATTGACTGGAAGTGGTTATGTTCAGCTACGTTGAGACTATTTGGAGCCATTCATGGACTTGAGGTTTCCAAACAACGATGCATCGTGCCGCAACTGTATGCGATCCATTTGAAGAACATTTCGGACAGTTCGAGTGGATGGTTTTGCCACCCAGATCGCTCCACATGAATACCATCAAACATTTATGTGTCAAAGTCGAGAAGTCACTTCGTGTACAAAATCCTTCACTGCGAGATATTCGTAATTGTGGGCGGCTATAGAGCCAGCACAGCTCAGTATTCCTGCAGGGGACTTCGAACGACTTGTTGAGCCTCAACATGCTGGGCAGAAGGGGGTCCGCACGACGTTAGGAGATATCGTACGACATTTTTCGCTTCAATGTGTCTGTGAGATGTGATCACGGACATTTTGGAGAAAACGGGCTGGTGCTCCATCACGGATGAGCCACATCGCCAGCTGTTGTTGGATTTGTATCTGCACTAGCGGGACACGCAAGTCGTTCGATGGAAACTGACGATCCCTTTCACCAGTCAACCTGTTTGGTAGTACCGAACATCGTTCGTAACTTCAAAGAGCTTGTGGCAGAAGAGATGTTTCACAGCAGCTAAGGTTAACGAGTATTTTAGAGGACATGTTTACTAGACTCTTTGTCTAGCTTTTGCACATACCTGCTCTCAAAATACGAAATACCTCAATGTATTGTGTCGTTCTAGAGCAAACTGAGTTCCAGCGTAATGGCCTGCATGTTAATCTACAGAAATATTGATCCTCGATAATGTGAACACACAATCTCACTCTTTGTACACGAAATGCAACATACCATGGGCAGAAAGAAACAAATCGATTCGGTGTTACCAGAATTCTATAAACGTTTCGAGTAACATACTGACGCCTAACAGAGAAACAAAGTTTTTATAGGCTGGTAATCACATTTGCGATTGGATTGAAAAAGTTCCTGATTACAAGCACGCAGTACTTTCTCCTGCGTCATCTGCAACACCGAGATAGGAGTGACACAAGGTAAGTGTGAAAGGACTGTTCTTAATAATAGTATATACTAACGGCCGAGTCGGTAATGTTATTCGTAATGTCAGACTTTTGTCACAAGACGTAGTTCTACACTGAATATATCCGCAATGACGGCACGCTTTTTGAGGAATGACACAGTAGAGCAAATGAACACTGTCCTGCAAACGAAACGGATCGAAAGAGTTCATAGCTGTTGCGAGAATTATGAAACGCAGTCTGATCCGTATGTTTGATACAAATTCTCCCTCGCTCGCTCGCTCGCAATTTAGCACAACTGAAAACAGGCTTGCTGTAGATATCATTTCACTACTAAGCAGCATATAATGATTCAGCAAGACAGTGATCCAAAACTGAACAAGTGTTAACTTTTCCCTTACAGCGTCCAGCTGTGCAGTTGAGAATATTTCCTCTGTTACGTAATCAGTCACTTTAAATGCAAAGAATAATTAAGCCATCAAAATCGACACATAATTCATGAACATCATTTCCATCCAACATAAAAGTAATGTGCGAGATTACTGCACACCGTATTTAGAAAGCAGCGCCTGCTGAAACAGCACATATCGACCTATCTCGCTTGCATTTAAAATTGGATAACACGCACAGGGAAGGTACTTATTAGAAATGTGTTGTGACTATAGCTTAGTATGTGGTTTCCGATACGGCAGACTAGTCATGGGCTGCGAGGCGCATCCATGTTATTTAAGATGACGGCTATGCAACATGATTCCGTATGTTGTGGTTGTGGTCTTCAGTCCAGAGACTGGTTTGATGCAGCTCTCCATGCTACTCTATCCTGTGCAAGCTTCTTCATCTCCCAGTACCTACTGCAACCTACATCCTTCTGAATCTGCTTAGTGTATTCATATCTTGGTCTCCCTCTGCGATTTTTACTCTCCACGCTGCCATCCAATACTAAATTGGTGATCCCTTGATGCCTCAGAATATGCCCTACCAACCGATCCCTTCTTCTATTCAGGTTGTGCCACAAACTCCTCTTCTCCACAATTCTATTCAATACCTCCTCATTAGTTATGTGATCCACCCATCTAATCTTCAGCATTCTTCTGTAGCACCACATTTCGAAAGCTTCTATTCTCTTCTTGTCCAAACTAGTTATCGTCCATGTTTCACTTCCATACATGGCTACACTCCATACAAATACTTTCAGAAACGACTTTCTGACACTTAAATCTATACTCGATGTTGACAAATTTCTCTTCTTCAGAAACGCTTTCCTTGCCATTGCCAGTCTACATTTTATATCCTCTCTACTTCGACCATCATCAGTTATTTTGCTTCCCAAGTAGCAAAACTCATTTACTACTTTAAGTGTCTCATTTCCTAATCCAATCCCCGCAGCATCACCCGATGTAATTCGACTACATTCCATTATTATCGTTTTGCTTTTGCTGGTGTTCATCTTAAATCCTCCTTTCAAGACACTGTCCATTCCGTTCAGCTGCTCTTCCAAGTCCTTTGCTATCTCTGACAGAATTACCATGTCATCGGCGAACCTCAAAGTTTTTATTTCTTCTCCGTAGATTTTAATTCCTACTCCAAATTTTTCTTTTGTTTCCTTTACTGCTTGCTCAATATACAGATTGAATAACATCGGGGAGAGGCTACAACCCTGTCTCACTCCCTTCCCAACCACTGCATCCCTTTCATGTCCCTCGACTCTTACAACTGCCATCTGGTTGCTGTACAAATTGTAAATAGCATTTCGCTCCCTGTATTTTACTCGTGCCACGTTCAGAATTTGAAAGAGAGTATTCCAGTCAACACATGTTAGAAAATAGTTTAACGAAAGGCAAACCTAGCATTTGTAGACTTTGAGAAAGCTTTAGACAGTAGGGACAGTATTGCCTCACGCGTTCCAACATTTCTACGGAATCCTAACTGATCTTCCCCAAGGTCGGCTTCTATCAGTTTTTCCATTCGTCTGTAAAGAATTCGTGTGAGTATTTTGCAACCGTGGCTTATTAAACTAATAGTTCGGTAATTTTCACATCTGTCAACAGCTACCTTCTTTGGGATTGGAATTATTATATTCTTCTTGAAGTCTGAGGGTATTTCGTCTGTCTCATACATCTTGCTGACCAAATGGTAGAGTTTTATCCGGAGTGGCTCTCCCAAGGCCATCAGTAGTTCTAATGGAATGTTGCCTACCCCCGGGGCCTTGTTTCGACTCAGTTCTTTCAGTGCTCTGTCAAACTCTCCACGCAGTATTATATCTCCCATTTCACCTTCATCTACATTCTCTTCCATTACATAATATTGTCCTTAAGAACGTCGCCCCTGTATAGACACTCTGTATACTCCTTCCACCTTTCTGCTTTCCCTTCTTTGCTTAGAACTGGGTTTCCATCTGAGCTCTTGATATTCATACAAGTGGTTCTCTTTTCTCCAAAGGTCTATTTAATTTTCCTGTAGGTAGTATCTATCTTACCCCTAGTGATACACGCCTCTAAATCCTTACATTTGTTCTCTAGCCATCCCTGCTTAGCCATTTTGCACTTCCTGTCCATCCCATTTTTGAGACGTTTGTATTCCTTTTTGCCTTCTTCATTTACTGCATTTTTATATTTTCTCCTTTCATCAATTAAATTCAGTATCTCTTCTGTTACTCTAGGATTTCTATTAGCCCTCGTCTTTTTACATACTTGATCCTCTGATACCTTCACTATTTCGTCTCTCAAAGCTACCCATTGATTCAAAGCTACCCCATAATTCACAAAGAATATTTTATTTGGGATCCAAAAAATTCAGAAAAAAGTAGTTAATAAGGGCATTCACTCTTAAGAAGCCGACATACTACGAAGGAGTTATGCGAATGGGACGGAAATCGGCTGATGGGATGTGCAGACAAACAAATGATTACAATTTCAGAAAAGTTGGATGATTTATTCAAAAGCTTCACAAAGTGAGCAAGTCAATATCGCATTGGCCCACCTCTGTCCCTTACGCAAGTTGTTATTAGGCTTGGCACTGCTTCACGGAGCTGTTGGATGCCCTCCAGAGGGATATCGTCCCAAATTCCGTACAAGTAGTGCGTTAGATCGTCGAAATCCCGAGCTGCTTGGAGGACCCAACTTATAATAGTGCAGTTGTGCTCAATTGGGAAGAAGTTCCCACCTTGGCCAGCAAGTTTCCGATTTGGCAAGCGTGAAGTTAAACAACAGAAATTCTCGCCGTGTGCGGGCGTGGATTATCTTGCTTACAAGGGAAACTCCCCATCGCATCCCCCTCAGATTTAGTTATAAGTTGGCATAATGGATAGGCCTTGAAAAACTGAACACAGATCAATCGAGCCGGCCGCGGTGGTCTCGCGGTTCTAGGCGCGCAGTCCGGAACCGCGCGACTGCTACGGTCGCAGGTTCGAATCCTGCCTTGGGCATGGATGTGTGTGATGTCCTTAGGTTAGTTAGGTTTCAGTAGTTCTAAGTTGTAGGGGACTGATGACCACAGCAGTTAAGTCCCATAGTGCTCAGAGCCATTTGAACCAAGATCAATCGAGAAAACAGGAAGAAGTTGTGTGGAACTATGATAAAAGTAAGCAAAATATACAAACTGAGTAGTCGATGCGCAAGATAGTGTGAGCTCAGGAGCACCGTGGTCCTGTGGTTACTGTGAGCAGCTGCGGAACGAGTCTTCCCTCGAGTGAAAAGTTTACTTTCTTTATTTTCGCAAAGTTACGATCTGTCCGTTCGTTCATTGACGTCTCTGTTCAGTGTAATAAGTTTAGTGTCTGTGTTTTGCGACCGCACCGCAAAACCGTGCGATTAGTAGACGAAAGGACGTGCCTCTTCAATGGAAACCGAAAACATTTGATCACAAGGTCATAGGTCAACCGATTCCTCCACAGGAAAACACGTCTGATATATTCTATGCGACACTGGTGCTGTGGAGTATCAACCACGTTCCCCAGACCTAACTCCTCTGGACTTTTACCTGTGGGGAACACTAAGGGACGTCCTTTATCGACAAAAGCCACGCACATTGGATGAACTTCAGAATCCATATTACATTAATGTGCAAATATCCAACTGAACACGTTGCAGTCAGTAGTTCGTGCTGCAGTTCGGCGGCATCGTTTGTGTATGGTTGTTAATGGTGACCATTTCGAACACCTATAGTGATATCTTTAAGTTGGACATTAAGCTACACTTTCACCAAAAATGAGACAACTCGTCAATTAGTTTGCAGGTTATGGACTTTTAAACAGTGGATACATTTTTTTGGACCCCTCTGTGTAATGAAATTTATAATGTATGTTCATGTAAAATCAATTTCTTTATACACTCCTGGAAATTGAAATAAGAACACCGTGAATTCATTGTCCCAGGAAGGGGAAACTTTATTGACACATTTCGGGGGGTCAGATACATCACATGATCACACTGACAGAACCACAGGCACATAGACACAGGCAACAGAGCATGCACAATGTCGGCACTAGTACAGTGTATATCCACCTTTCGCAGCAATGCAGGCTGCTATTCTCCCATGGAGACGATCGTAGAGATGCTGGATGTAGTCCTGTGGAACGGCTTGCCATGCCATTTCCACCTGGCGCCTCAGTTGGACCAGCGTTCGTGCTGGACGTGCAGACCGCGTGAGACGACGCTTCATCCAGTCCCAAACATGCTCAATGGGGGACAGATCCGGAGATCTTGCTGGCCAGGGTAGTTGACTTACACCTTCTAGAGCACGTTGGGTGGCACGGGATACATGCGGACGTGCATTGTCCTGTTGGAACAGCAAGTTCCCTTGCCGGTCTAGGAATGGTAGAACGATGGGTTCGATGACGGTTTGGATGTACCGTGCACTATTCAGTGTCCCCTCGACGATCACCAGTGGTGTACGGCCAGTGTAGGAGATCGCTCCCCACACCATGATGCCGGGTGTTGGCCCTGTGTGCCTCGGTCGTATGCAGTCCTGATTGTGGCGCTCACCTGCGCGGCGCCAAACACGCATACGACCATCATTGGCACCAAGGCAGAAGCGACTCTCATCGCTGAAGACGACACGTCTCCATTCGTCCCTCCATTCACGCCTGTCGCGACACCACTGGAGGCGGGCTGCACGATGTTGGGGCGTGAGCGGAAGACGGCCTAACGGTGTGCGGGACCGTAGCCCAGCTTCATGGAGACGGTTGCGAATGGTCCTCGCCGATACCCCAGGAGCAACAGTGTCCCTAATTTGCTGGGAAGTGGCGGTGCGGTCCCCTACGGCACTGCGTAGGATCCTACGGTCTTGGCGTGCATCCGTGCGTCGCTGCGGTCCGGTCCCAGGTCGACGGGCACGTGCACCTTCCGCCGACCACTGGCGACAACATCGATGTACTGTGGAGACCCAGTGTTGAGCAATTCGGCGGTACGTCCACCCGGCCTCCCGCATGCCCACTATACGCCCTCGCTCAAAGTCCGTCAGCTGCACATACGGTTCACGTCCACGCTGTCGCGGCATGCTACCAGTGTTAAAGACTGCGATGGAGCTCCGTATGCCACGGCAAACTGGCTGACACTGACGGCGGCGGTGCACAAATGCTGCGCAGCTAGCGCCATTCGACGGCCAACACCGCGGTTCCTGGTGTGTCCGCTGTGCCGTGCGTGTGATCATTGCTTGTACAGCCCTCTCGCAGTGTCCGGAGCAAGTATGGTGGGTCTGACACACCGGTGTCAATGTGTTCTTTTTTCCATTTCCAGGAGTGTATAATCAAACCCACCATTAGCTTTCCACATTCAAAACATTTATTCGATGTTCTAAGCTTTGTACATGTCAATGGATAAGGCAGTGTGAAAAACGCCGCATTTAACTCACATCTCTTTGAAATACGTAACGTTACAAAAGAAAATAATTTAAATAAAAAAATCTTACAGTAGTGCTGCTCTGAGGAACGATGGCCGTCGGCTCGTTACGACTTGTAACCAGACATTCGACAGCACGGCCAGTCCTCAGAGGCGTCACACATCTCCCAGTGAAGGGCCGTTATATGCAGGTTCTATAGTCAGCCGCATAACGAATAACCAATTTATCACGTAGAACAACTTGCAAAACGACTTGTGCATGCATTTGGTCGGCGATTGCAGGTAGCGAGTGTAACCGACGATTTTGTGACACTATAGTGCTCACTCATACACTGTATTATGAAGGAGGTTCAATAAATTTGTTTTGAGCATTATTGCCTGAAACTCTGGAATAATAGCCTTACATTTCAGCATGTCACTTTTACAGCTGATCACTTATTTCAATTTTGTGTGTATCAATGGAATGAAGGCCATGTAACTATCTCTGGAGTAGGGGTTCCCACATATCTCCTCTTGCAGAACACTGGGAATCCGGGTACTTAACTGAAACACACTGTTTAACGTGAAGGTTCTCAACACTTACTGAATATTATTTAGTTTAATTTTATATGTGACAGTGGAATCAACGCCGGATGCCGGCCGGTGGGGCCGAGCGGTTCTAGGCGCTTCAGTCTGGAACCGCGGGACCGCTACGGTCGCAGATTCGAATCCTGCCTCGGGCATGGATGTGTGTGATGTCCTTAGGTTAGTTAGGTTTAAGTAGTTCTAAGTTCTAGGGGACTGATGACCACAGATGTTAAGTCCTATAGTGCCCAGAGCCATCTGAACCATTTGAATCAACGCCACGTACGTATCTCCAAAACAGATGTTCTCAAACATTCCCTCTGGTGGAACATTTTCAGAACTTTACACAGTATGTGTGAATGGAACCAAGGATACTTAAATATCTATAGCAGGTGTTCCCAAAGTTTTCCTCTGGCGGAACATTTTGAGAATCGTGAAACTTGGATGAAACTCACTGTTTAATGTGAAGATTTGCCACATTTATAGCTGATAACTTAGTTTAATTTTAAATGTGTAAATGGAATCAAGGCCACGTAAAGATCTCTGGAGCAGTGATTCCCAAACTTTACCTCTGGCGCAACATTTTGAGAACAGTGGTACTTGGATGGAACACACTGTTAAATATGAAAGTTGGCATTTAGAGCTGATTACTTAGTTTAGTTTCATGTGTTTCAAGGGAATATATATCTCAAGAGCAGGTGTTCCAAAACTTTTTCTGTAGCAGAACATTTTGAGATACCTAGAACTTGAATGGAACTCAGTCTTTAACGTAAAGGTTCGCCATATTTAGAGCTGCTTACTTAGTTCAATTTCATATGCGTCAGGGGATCAGGGCCACGTAAGTATGTCTTGAACAGGGTTTCCCCACACCATTTGTCTGGTGGAACACTTTTTGGTCGCACATTTTGAGAATCCTGGAACTTAAATGGAAAACACAGTTTAATTTGAACGTTAATAACGTCTTTTTAAAGGAGAAAAACCTTACGGTATGTAAGTTGAAGAGGAAAACCTGATTGATCAGGTGATTACTTCAATTTTAAATCAAAACTAATAACACAGAAATCACAAAAATATTTCAAAAGGCTCGTATCGATAAAACTTTAAAAAACTGCCATGTTCTTAATAGTTTTCACGGAACATTTATTCACTTCACGCATAGAACCAATGTTCCGCGGAAAACAGTTTGGTCTTCAGCCCTTGAGCACGAGATAACTCCTCTTCAGTACAATATTGGCAGGTAAGTTGCGTTTCTGTTCTCTATAAAGCACCTTGGACGGCATAAATGACAGTTTGTTTTGTACAATCGATCCAACACTGTAGTCAGACCAGTACATTTGTGATATGACGTCCAGTAAGACACAGACAATTTAGTATTGGAGGGCAGCGTTGAGGGTAAAAATCGTAGAGGGAGACCAACAGATGAATACACTAAGCAGATTCAAAAGGATGTAGGTTGCAGTAGGTACCGGGAGATGAGGAAGCTTGTACAGGATAGAGTAGCACGGAGAGCTGCATCAAACCTGTCTGAGGACTGAAGACCACAACAACAACAACAACAACAACAACAACAAGATACAGGATTTCATCCAGGTGCAACTTACTGATTTTCTAAAAAAAATTCTCATTCTACAGATGCTGTACTTGTCATTTGTGACTAGAATAAGTGGTGAAATGGACGCCTTTTGAAAATGAATCAATGATTTATATACTCAATCGTCTCAGAAATATATAGTACAGCTTATACGCTACTTCAATCATTGAATAAAATACTCTAATGAGAATGATGGTACTGTTTTTACTAGCAGTTAACGACATCAGCTGTTATATGCCACACAAATACACATCAAATACGATTAGATAAGATAGCAGCCAGTACATATGGTTCTTTGGCAGCATCAGTCATGTTACTGTGAGAGCATGTAGTTGGGCACAGCTTACAGGCAGGATGATCATAGTCTGTTCTTCACCACATTTGCGTAATGTAGAATTTCAGATCCTTCTAGTCGTATGTTCTACCTTGCCAGTATCTAGTTTCATAACAAACCACCCACATTGCTTCTTGTTCTGCCACTGAGAACAAATACGAGCACAGGTTGAATTGTTCATGAAGTAAAAGTTACGATAAAATTAATTTACTAATTTTTTTACTTGTTAGCTTCAATTAATGTATTTTGAAGTCTTTCTTGGAACTATAGATAGAAGTATGTCTCTGCTTGGAGCAGTATATTCAGGTTTTAATTTAAAACATGTACATGAAATAACTTGTTGCCGGCACTTGGTCTTTCACATAGACCATTTAAATCCTACAACCAGTACAGGTAGAAATTTATTGCCATTTTATCCATGTCGGATATAGTGAACTCCTAGACCGTTAATGTTAGTTGGTGTATGACACAACCAGCTACTTTTAAAATGTTTCATTTTTGTGCCATATCCAGTTTCGGACTACCATGCCCATCTTCAGATGGCTAATATTTTCATTACAGCGATGTTCCAATCAGCAACATGAAGTCTGCTCCACACTGCACAAGAATATTTGAGTATTTAGTGCCATTTTATCAGTGGTTTGATTACAAAAATACGCTAAGGTGCTTGCATTTTTTGTATATGTATCATGTAAAATAATTGGGTAAGTGAACACATGTAATATGTGCCCTGAAATAAACACGTTTACATAAAAATGTTGTATTTTCATTGTTGGTACTATCTTAGCAGTTGAAATAAGTTTTTCTTAGCAGACAAGAGACTTTGGAATGTAAAGACCTGAACGTGGAAGTGTTGTTATGGTGTATTTATTGCTATGCTCATTGTACCAGAAAAATAAAGTTTCCAGCAATAAAGTTAAGTGCAGTCATTAATGAAATGATTTAAACATTTCTACATCTACATCTACATTGATACTCCGCAAGCCACCCAACGGTGTGTGGCGGAGGGCACTTTACGTGCCACTGTCATTACCTCCCTTTCCTATTCCAGTCGCGTATGGTTCGCGGGAAGAACGACTGTCTGAAAGCCTCCGTGCGCGCTCTAATCTCTCTAATTTTACATCCGTGATCTCCTCGGGAGGTATAAGTAGGGGGAAGCAATATATTCGATACCTCATCCAGAAACGCACCCTCTTGAAACCTGGCGAGCAAGCTACACCGCGATGCAGAGCGCCTCTCTTGCAGAGTCTGCCACTTGAGTTTATTAAATATCTCCGTAACGCTATCACGGTTACCAAATAACCCTGTGACGAAACGCGCCGCTCTTCTTTGGATCTTCTCTATCTCCTCTGTCAGACCGATCTGGTACGGATCCCACACTGATGAGCAATACTCAAGTATAGGTCGAACGAGTGTTTTTCGCTTAGCATATACACTGAAATAAATGAATCTTTCTGTGAAGTGTTAAATTTTGTTTCACAACCTCACCTGCACCCAAATAACACTGAGCATACTTCAGACTAACGTTTCAAGTGTTAAAATTTCCCATCCAGCAGAACAATAAAACACATGTCAGTATCTATTCTTTGGGAATAGTAATCAGTAAAACTGCTGAATTTATTATGTATTTTCAAGCACGCCATGAGGTAAGGGGTGGTAAATATTCGTACCAATGAATCAGGAGCAAAAAATCGTTCATCGTAGTTTCACTTGTAAGTTTGTAAACACTTGCAGGAAATTATCATCGCCAACTTGTGTTAGTAAACACATGCTCTCAGAAGGAAGACATATTCCCAAAGGACTGGAGTTCACAGTCAGTTTTAGAGCATGCTTACAAATCAACATTTGCAGCTACTTCAATCTCAGAATGTGTTCAACGGCTTCTATGAAATGAAATGATTCGTCAAGCATAGGCAAACAGTCTACAGCTCCTGCTGCATCTTTAGTAGACTTTTCGACCACTGGTACACTTGACTCTGTGTTATGCAGACTACTGTCAGTTACTGTAGTTAGTTTTTGAAACTTTAGAATGAGTAGTGACATTATATGCTATGAAGTCTCCCCCAAATTCTGAATCTTCTGCATGCTCTCATGAAATTAATTTCCACTAGTTCATTACATGACCGGCCAGAAATTAATGTGCCATGGAACTATGCCACCTCATTGACTTTATTCTTATATATCTAAAAGAAACATTCACGATTGTCAATATGATCTCTCTAATTATTAAAAAAACTAACCACAGTGAGTAAATAGCATGTATGTTACATGCAAGTGTGTACACAAACAGTTTTCTTCATTTCACATATTTTCAATAATCATCCTACATGTGCACTGTCAGTGACAATAATTAAGTGCATCTCAGCGACTAACATTTTGGAGATAATTTTGGAACAATATTATCTGCAATATTCACTCCTCATTAGAAGCAGCATTTTACAGCACATATATAATCTGTACAATTCGACGTAAATAGGAACTGAATTCACGACAATCTATTTGCTTACATGTACAGCGCGGAAGGAACTAGTTGTGAATATGCTCACACGCGACTCCCGTATTAATTTTATACGTTATAATGCAGGAAACGTTACTGTGTACTGAATTTATCGTCGAGTATATCAAAAGATGTCAGAAGAATAGACCCACAGGTGAGTAATCCTAGAAGATCACTACTCACTAGTTCGTTGATTTTTCCTGCCTACCGACTCAGAAACATACGAATGGTATTCATACTTATCAGAGAAACAATTGAGAATATATTAATATAAAAAAATCTGTTGTCTGTAGTAACAAGAATAATGAACAGCTTTTAAAACCAGTGGTATATATTTACGAGTGCCATTTAAAGGCTTACTGTACATGTAACTGTAATTCACCTGATGATGGCAGCATGCTACCGAAACATGTCCAGCTAATATATATTAGCAAAAACCCAGTGAAGCAGTTAACATTATTTCATCAAAGGAGTTGATGTAACAGTGCCCCAGAGAAGTGGGATAGGGCTCCTTCTGTTCTCCGTCTACATAAACCGTATCTCAAATACCGTGGAGGCGAATCTGAGACTCCTGATGACGCGGTATTGTGTGGAAAGTGTCAGCGTTGAGTGCCTGTAGGGGGACTCAAGATGACTTCGACGGAATTTCCATTTGATGTGGCGAATGATAGCTTGCATTTCATGTGAAAAAATGGAAATTAATGCCGACAGATAGGGAAAAGATTCGTCTAATGTTGAAATTCAATATTAATTGTATGCTGATAAACACAGTCAGCGCATTTAAATGTCTAGGCTTCAAGTTGCGTAACCACACGAGGAAGTAAGGTCAGTTCTATGGCAGGTGAATTGTTGACTTTGGTTTATTGGGAATGTGTAGCTCATATGTTTGGATTACGCTGCAGGTCGGATTATAAGGAGAAATCCAAGCAATTGAGAGGTGTGATGCTACATATGTTACCGGTGGGTTCGATCAGGTACGAGAATCTCTGTTAGCTTACAGAGGAACCAGTAAACCCCAAATTATTTAAAGAACCGAGTTCTCATCCATAAAACAGCTTCAAACGCCTGATTACTTTACAAATATGTTAACGTTTCAAATATTTGAGTTTAAGCGTGTAAGTGAGAAGAAGTTCAGGAAAGATTTAGAAACAGGTCTAAAGTTTGTTCGGAGTCGGTAAGTCCTCTCATTATGAAAGACTGGATGAATATAATCTGGGTAATTTGCACCCATTTTAAGGAAGAGCTAGTTTTTACGCTTTTCAATGCTTCTGATGAATTATGACATACCTCCTTGACTGTTTGTCGTGCAGTGATATAATTCTGCAGGTGCATTCAGTGGTGTATGTGAGTACTATTTGCAAAGTGTGTTGCAAACAGAGAAGAAATAAGTTAAAACCTCATGCTTGGTGCTTGGTGCATTTGACTGGGGTGAACAGCGAAAATGCAGAAAGCAATAAACTTTTTTCCGTTCATCATTTCGCGCAGGGTTCCAGCGAGAATGAACTTCTAAAAGGTCTCAAACTGTCTGCAAAGCCTGTTGGAAGTAGCTGACCGGTCTCATTCTGAAATACTGCATAAACATAGTCCGGGTGTTTACACGCATTCAGTAATACTTGGTCAAGAGAAAGACGCGTTTTGTAACTGTAATACCTGTCTTATCGTGTGAAACTTTTAACATAAGACTATTCATATTCTACCGTATCTTCCTTCGCCGTCGGCGTTGTCGTGGTTACCGTGAGACACCATTATACCAAGAGGAAAGGCGCGTCGATCTTAGAGCATGAGATATGATGACCTTAAGCCATTGACAACACACAACGGTCACGGTAGCACCTGATTCCAGAATAGCTGCAGTAGTTAAGATCTACGAACTATCCCCTGTTGACCAGGTCCCCAAAACTTAACTCGTAACGAGATCCCTTCAAAGCAAATTGTCATAACGATCGTCTATAAAGGCTTCGTACAACGAGAATAAATGTTACGGTTTATGGAATAATAACAGATACGACCAAACTGTCTTGTCTCTTCTGCTTTATTTAACATAACTTCGTTCACAGTTTCATTTCGCATTCACCACTCATTCACCGAAACCCTTTGATGAACAGTTTTGGTTGCTTAACACCAACAGTCAATGATAATGATACAGCTTTTCTCCTTTTTATAAATTGAAGCCCGCTCTCCGTGATATAATAAAAAAAAAAAAAAACGGTCTCAATACCGCGTCCCTCGTGAGACGAATAGACTTATCCCGGAATTGACCGCCCTGTAGCTGTACTCAATTTAATGACCACATTTCACTGTCCGCTATTTCGCGTAACTGAATGTCCATTTGTTAGTCTGATTATACACTGTAGCTATTTAAAATTCCCCCTATATTTTTCACAATGCACAATTAGCACTTCGTTACTTGTTTTCTTTTTTTTTCTTCTAAGAGTAAACGGAAAAAAAGACGCCGTATCGTCGGCTTAGTCGATATAAAGCAAAACACCTTAATATGCCCAATTTTACCTCTTCTTATAGGATCGGCTACCTTACTCATTAATTTATTACATATTATTTCCAATAACGCTAAACAGGTATCGCCGTTATATTTTAATTGTATTCAAAAGCATGTTACTACTATTATGACCGACCAAATCATAACAAATCGCGCGGCGCGCGTTTTGAACGATAACTTTACGCTATTCCAGTTCCGTTACAGCTGTCTTGACTCGTAATGTTACAATATTAACGAGTAGCTTATGACAACATTTTAAATTTCTTTAGATGCTTACTCTAAATACGAAAAATCAATTTTTAGTGCTCCTGACAGCCGTTAGATAGGGAGCATGCAACTGGAATCGGTGGCGTAAGACCGTAACATTGAATGGAGATTACATTGAAAAATAGTGTTGTGTAGCTAAAAGATTGGGGAATAACCTGGTGTATTTCAATGCTGAATAAAACAACCCCTGTTTCAGAAAAAAATGTGTTGCATTACTTATTGAACTGCCCTCGTATAATCCATTGCTCAGCTTCTATCCTTATCAAATATCAAGCTGAGACTCATCTGTCTCCAGGAAAATATAATACCATCCGATCAATAGACCACGTACACGTGGGCAGGATTTCCCCATTACATACAAAGCTGAGGTGCTATTCCAATGTCGAAGAGCCTAGGATATACTGAAGATTTAAGAATGGGAAAATGGGCTGAAGGTGTGAAGGTTATGTTAGGGAGGGAATTCGATTAGTGTAGCCTGTGAAGGTATGGTAGTAAAAGCACAGCAGTGGTGTAGTGGTTAGTGTATCAGCCACTGAAGGTAGAGACCTTGGTTAAAGTCCTGGCTGTGTCTCGAATTTTAATTCATAGCTTCGGCTTCTGTTTTGGTGGAAGATAAAGTTGCGGCTCACATGTCTCCCAGGAAAATGTAATTCCATCACATCATCACATCACCTTAGCCAGAAGTACAGACAGGAATTCCCGATTACGTACAAAGCTGGGGTGCTATTTCAGTGAAAGAGAGCCTTGTCAATATTGACAATTTAAGAAGGGAAAAATGGGATGACGGTGTGAATTGAACTTTTAGTAAGGGTTTGGTTGGGTTGGGGGGGGGGGCATTCGACTAGGGTAGCTCAAGAAGACGTGCTAATGAAAGTGCACTGGTGGTCTGGTGGTTAGCATATAAGCCTACTAAGCAGGTAATTCAGGTTCGAGTCCTCACTATAACACACATTTTAAATCATTGTTTCAGCTTCTATCCTTAGTGAAAATAAATTTTCGACTCACATCTCTCCAGGAAAATGTAATTCCATTACATCAGTACATCAGCTATGCCAGAAGTACAGACAGGAATTCCCGATTACGTACAAAGCTGGGGTGCTATTTCAGTGAAAGAGAGCCTCGGCAATATTGACAATTTAAGAAGGGAAAAATTGGATGAAGGTGTGAATGGAACTTTTAGTAAGGGTGGGGGCGGCATTCGTCTAGGGTATCTCAATAAAGGGTGCTAACCTCAGTGCAGTTGTGGTGTAGTGGTTAGCACATAAGCCTGTTAAGTAGGCAATTTGGGTTCGAGTCCTGCGTATAGCACAAATTTTAAATCATTGTTTCAGCTTCTATCCTTAGTGAAGATAAAGTTGAGACTCACATGTCTCCAGAAAAATTTAATTCATCAAATCAATAGATCAGTTAGCCTGAGGTACAGGCGGTATTTCCCGATTACATACAAGACTGGGATGCTATTCCAGTGTCAGAGAGCCTTGGTAATGCTTACTAGTTAAGAAGGGGAAAACGAGTTGAAGGGGTGAATTGAAATTTGTGGTAGGGAGGGAATTTCACTATAGTGGCCCTTGAAAGTTTGATAGCCACAGTGTGATGGTGGTGTAGTGGATAGCACAGCTGATTATCAAGCAAGAGCCGTGGGTTCAAGTGCCAACTACACTGTAAATTTTAAGTCATTGCTTCAGCACCTGTCATCATCGAAGATAAAGTTGAGACTCATATGTGTACAGGAAAATGTAGTTCATCAGATCAGTAGATCACCTATGTTTGAAGTACAGGTGGGATTCTCTTACCACGTACAAAGCTGGGGTGCTATTCCCGTGTCAGAGAGCTTTGGCAATTTAAGAAGGGGAAAACTGGCTGAAGGGGGAATTGAAGTTTGTTTCAGGGAGGGCATTAGATAAGGGTAGATCATGAAGCTATTGCAGCTGCATTGTTATGGTGGTACTGACGAAAAGCACTATGTTCAAGTCCTGGCAGTTCCACAAATTTTAATTCGTTGCTTCAGCTTGTATCCTTATCAAAGATACAGTTGAGACTCACATGTCTACAGGAAAATGTAATTCCATCACATCAGTAGACCACTTGTACCTGAATTACAGGCAGGATTTCTTAATTACATACAAAACTGGGATGCTATACCAATGTCAGGGAACCTTTGCAATACTGAGGATTTAAGGATAGTAAAATGGGTTGAAGATGTGAATTTAAATTTGTGTTGGGGGGCTTCCTACTACAGTAGCTTGTGAAAGAATGCTAGCTACAGTGCTATGGTGGTGTAGTGATTAGCGTCTTTTTCTACTAAGGAGGAGACCACAGTTCAAGTCTCTACTGATGCATTAATTTTAATTCATTACTTCAGTTTATGTCCAGATCGAAGAACGGTATTCAAATAGCAGTGGAACAAGCGTTTTGGAAGCTACCTACTTTGTTGATTGATTGTGTTTCCTGAGTATCTATCCAATGAATTTCAGTCAGGCAGCCTGCTACCAATTTTATGGGTTAATTCCACTTTAGATCGCTCTCAGTAAGGAAAGTATGTAAGTGGAGCAGAGACGAACGGAGTATATTTCGATTGATGGTACTGACCGCAAACAGGACAACTGACTGGCCAGTCGCTTGTGTTTTCGCTCAGTCGGTTTTTTCAGTAGAATGAAAACAACCGAATGAAACTAGTCACTTTCCAGGCTTGAGTGGATTTGCTGAATGTGAGACAGCCGATGGACACAAGTACACCTCGGTTACGTCAGTATTATGAGCATTTTCACGCAGTCTCTGGGTTCGAGTGATTTCACTATTCTTATGCCATGTGTTTCTGTCGACATCGTTATTAAAATAGCATTCATCACTATGCCCATTTTCTTCAACAAAGCAATATTTCAAACCATTGCAAATTTTACGAATAAAAATTATTCCCTTTTTAAAAAAATGGATTTGAGAATGAAAAATTTTAGTTAGCGCTGATTGAGGTTATTAGAGAAAAAAAATCTGTTGTAACCGAGACCAAACAAATTGTGGAAAATACCGGTTGTTGAGAACTGAAGTACGGCTTCGGTTTTAACTGGTGGTTTTTTTCCAATTATAGATGACTTTTTTTTTCATTCTTTTCCGTGAGAAGCGCCGTAAACCCCCTCGCGTTGCTGTCAGGGCCAGGGGTGTAGCCGACACGAGGAGGTGGCGCGGTGGCCGGTGATTTGCGGTGCATGCGCAGTACTGCGCGGCGGCGACTGGCCACTACGCCACCTCCTCACACCGGATGATACCCTGTCCCTAGCAGCAGCAAGACGCTGACGTGGAGCGTGCAGGCAGGGGTCGGGCGCAATTGCTGCCTCTGCGATACTAGGGACAGGGCAACATCCGGTGTGAGGAGGTGGCGTAGTGGCCAGTCGCCGCCGCGCATTACTGCGCATGCGCCGCAAATCGCCGGCCACCGCGCCACCTCCTCGTGTCGGCTACAACCCTGGCCCTGACAGCAACGCGAGGACGTTTACGGCGCTTCTCACGGAAAAGAATGAAAAAAAAGTCATCTAGAATTGGAAAAACCGACCAGTTTAAATAAAGCCGAAGTCGTAGTTTTTAAAAAAAAAAAAAAAACAAAGAATCTTCTTCATTTGTAATTCTATCTTTCCCATGGGCTGGTAATTTATTTCTTACGATTTTCGCAATCTTCCCGCTATGTGTTCGTATCATTTATGTACTCACCCACTCGTTCGTTAATGGAGCCCCTCTGAATCTTGCAGTGCTTCCTTCTAAATCCTTCGCAGAGTTTTTTTCATTTCCATGGCTTTGTTTTCGATGTATCCGGTTTTGTCCCAGCGTGTACACCATAATTAGTATCACTATTGTTTTGTATATTCTTGCCTTTGTCGCTTTTACTATATATGTGTTTTTCCAATCAAAATCATTAAAACACCCTGCCAGTTTATCTGTTTTTGCTACTTGTTCTATAACTTTAATTTTCCACTGCTGGACGGCTCAGTACCAAGATACATAAATGTCATTTTAGCTGTTGGATAATTTTTCTATCCACCCTCCAGTTTGCTCCTAACTTGGCTGGTTGGGTTGTTTTGGGGGATGAGACCAAACTGCGAGGCCATCGGCCTCATTGGATTAGGGAAGGATGAAGTCGGCCGTGACCTTTTCAAAGGAACCATCCCAGCATTTGCCTGAAGAGATTTAGGGAAATCACGGAAAACCTAAATCAGGATGACCGGACGCGGGATTGAAGCATCGTCCTTAAGAATGCGAGTCCATGGCGTCTAACTTGTACCGCCAGGGCAGTCGTAGATTTGATTTTTTTTTTTTTTAATGGATATTACGATATTTAGTTTCTTGGGTGCCACGGTGTAAAAGTTTCTGCAGGTTGTCTTCACTGTTTGCCAGTGGAACTCCATGGTCGGCATGAAAAATGATATTTATTCTTTGTCCCTCGTTCTATAAATACTACCAGCATTTTTAAATTAAAATGGTTCTTATTGACAGGACATCATCATACCTTTTAAGTAAAACAGCATACAAACTGTTGTAATAATCTGACAACATTCCTTTCTCTTTCACCCGCTCTCACAAGAGAACTTTCACGATTCCCCAGCTTTGTACTCCCAACGAAGCTTTCTTATTAGTTACGCGTTAATTGCACCTGGAAAACAGTTTATTGCACAGCAGTCTGGACTAAATGCTTATTTTTTTAACTTTGGCATACTCATAACATAATTGAATGATTATCTGTATATATGCATGTGTGTTCGTGTAGAAGCGTGCAAAAACATGACAGGACATAGAGAATGCTCCACTGAACAATTTGAGGTTGGAAACCTGGGGTCGGAGAAGACAGTTTAAGGAGATACGGAAGTAAACTTGTCTACCGCTTTGTCTGGCATTACCGTTTTCCAAGTTATTTGCAACCAACATGCGTATATGTTTACACGTACTGTGCTGTTTATTTACATGTCATTTTTATTTCCGACAGCAAACGAGGAGGACGAGCCTAATTACTAGGAAGTCCTTCCTGATCGTTGGATTGCCAGAAGAAGAGGTCTTATTCCACTGCCTGCGAGGTCGCCTGACCCGACTCCCTTTGTTATTTACTATGGCGATATCTAAATTCACTTTTGTATGCGACCTCAGTGGATACAGAGATGGAATTAGTTGCCAGAATTGTAGCTACCTGTGACGTGATTTGAAACACTCCAGGGACATTTGTCAGGGTGCATCAGAATCTTTTTCGCTGATGTCATGCTTGCGTTAAGGTTGATGGCCATCAGTTTCAGCACATTTTGTAAGATACAGTGCAGATGGTAGGTTCATTGTGTCAGTGATGGTATTTGCAGTTAACTGTAACTAATCTAAATAAACAAGTACGCAGTAATGTGATTTTATTCCTGTTATCTCCTTAAGCTGGATCCGACTGCAGGTTCCCTACCTCAGATTGTTCAGTGGAGCATCCTCTATATACTGTTAAATTTTTGCGCACTCTTACGGAAACGCCCTGTACATAATCGAATGACTCCAGTTTGTATTGTATACCACTGCTTTAACCCTAATGAAAGTGCTGCAGACGGGCTTCTCGCAGCAGAATAGCTGGATAATTCAGTCAACTAAGCCACTAAACAGAGCTTTCCGTTGAATGAAGGAATGAATAGATGCTTCAACTGACAGAAAAACTAAAGACTGCTTTCACTTGAAAAGAACGAATAACTCAGTCACTATACAAATCACAAGCAGTGTGTCGACAATTTTTTCATTATGGTGCTCCCAGAGGCTGCTTTCACGCTAAAGAAATGAATGAATGAATGAATAATAATCCAACTGTTGCTTAAAACTACAGCCAACTAAATAGATTGTTTCGATTCAGTTGCTCCAATAGACTAGTTTTACTCAAAAGAATGAGTGATATGTGAAGCTCCAAGTGTCCATTGTTTTCCAACAACCGACTCAGTCGACTGATGCAATGCGATTGTTCCCTTCACTACCTGTACCAGGGAACGGCGGAGCAGGTCGGTTGTTCGTGATTTGTGAACTACTGTTCTGAGCTTGTACGTAAACTGGTTGAAGGACAGCGAAACTTCGGGTAGTTGACAAGGAGTTGGATGTCGACGCCTCATCACAGATCTTAAAATCAGAGGCTTTCCCACTCTCTTAAGCGGGATGGATGGTGATCTGGGGCTTTGGTCATTATCATAGACAAAGCACAGTGGTTGTGCAGGCACAAATGTTTTAGCCACACCGTCCAATGCGGATCGTTCAAAGTGGGAATTCCCTTCAGACGACCCCTACATTCTACTATCTTGACCCAACATCATCAATTACAACTGGCAAGGGATAATCGAGATTGGGGCATGGAACAGTGGAAACATGTCGACCAGTGTGAAGAACCCCTTTTTGTGTTAAAAATAAGTTAGTGCGTGTAGCATGACGGCCTGGTGCAAGTCTTCCAATTGGATGCCACTTCGATGACTTGCATATCCTGAAAAAACCAACAGCAGCCAATTTTCCTTGTAGGATCACCCGTCCAAATACTACCTGGGCCCAACGTTGCTTAACTTCGGTGAGCTGGCGGGAACCCATGTTACCGACTCAGTCGATCATAGTGTCCGGATAGGTCGTCATACAGGCGACTGGATGCTCAGAACATCCACCACTTCATGAATTTGCAGTAATGGGGGAGTGTCATGCTGTGAGGGGTATTCAAATGGGCTTCCATGGGACTGTGGTAGTAATTGAATGCATTATGACAGCTGTGTACTATGTGAAGATTACTGCTGGCGGCTGTGGCCGAGTGGTTCTATTAGCTTCAGTCCAGAACCACACTGCTGCTACGGTCGCAGTTTCGAATCCTGCCTCAGGCATGGATGTGTGTGGTGTTCTTAGGTTAGTGAGGTTTAAGTAGTTGTAAGTCTAGGGGACTGATGACCTCAGATGTTAAGTCCCATAGTGTTTGGAGCCATTTGAACAATTTTTTTGAAGATTGGTGCAGACTCGCTTGATGTTTTCCCTGACAATAATGGCATCTTCCAGCAGGATAACTGTCTGCATCACAAGACCTGAACAGTTCTTCAGTGGTTTAAAGAAATTTGTAGTTAGTCACCTTGTTGTCTTGACCACCAAACTCGCCTGATCTGAACCTGATGCAACACGTTAGGGATGCTATCAGATGCCAGCTCTGCATTCACAAATCAGTGTCCCGTAATTTACACGAATTGCATGACCTCTGTGAAACTACCAAGGACTTATATGAATTGCATGACATCTTGAAACTACCACACCATGTAGAACCATGTAAGGTGGCTATAATTTCGAACCTTACAAGCACTCATCTACATACTTTACCGTGATTTACAACTGGGATGAGGTATCATTTGATTGGCTGTACATCGTATACTTAAAGAAGACTGACATTGTCATGTACACCTTGTCAATAGTTGTTAATGCTTATTGCATGAAAAGTGATGGAGTGTCTTTATTATAAATATGGTGTAATGAATGATTGCTTATACTAGTAGAGGTTGGAATGCCAGTGGAAATGAAGCAGCAGGTGTAACTCAAGCTCTGGGTGGAAAATCCTGCACAGGTGTGTTGGTCCTGCTCCACACAGAAAGTAATCATGACTGATGGTTGGGGCAGCTGAGTGCTGAAGCACAATACAGCAGCGGCCGGCCGGTGTTGTAGCGGGGATGAAATGATAACTGGATAATACTTGGGAAACTGAACATCTTGGGCGCCACAGAAGAATGTTACCTCAGAAATCACGCAGGCTGGGTTATGTCTAAGGGTTTTTACTCTCAGGAGCGTACCATTGTATGTATTCCTAATTAACGTTGATAGGTATTTCCTCGCAAACTTTCCGCTCTGGACGAGAAAAGACTAAAATATGGTTGGTCGGCGTTCAGAATGTAGAGAGGGAGGATATTACGCGGTTTCGAGAATGTGATTCACCTTCTGCAGTTACGAGGGAGGGGCGCAGAGCTTTGTTGTGAAGCCAGTGTTGGAGAGAAATGGTCTTCTATTTTGAGCGCTCGTGTTTGACGGTCGCTTAGTATCAGCTTTTGTTGCTACAGATGGACTTGCCGTCTCTGCTCTCAGGAGGTTTTATAGTCAGAACAATTAGGCACTATACTGTTGAGAACGAGTCTGGACTTGGCCTCTGGGTAGGGAGTCGTCGTTGAGTACGCAGCGTTCAGTGATTGAGAGCACTTCTTCTGGCTATACTCGCGTTGAGACGTTATCTGAACTCCATCCTTATGGCTGGGAGTTCACGTTTCTCGTCTGTAGAACACAGAGACGAGAAGATAGTATTAGATTATACTAGTCAGAGGACCGCCTTCTGCCGTCCTAGTGTTCGAAAGTGTTTATCTGTGGCTGGAGTTCTTCCGTCGTCGCAGACGTGTACGAGAACCATCATTCCGACGCACCGGACGCAGCACATACGGTGATATTGCTAATCGCTTCGGCATATTAGGGCTATAAGGCTAAACAGCTATGATCACGTGAATTTTATTTCCACTGAGGTTGCACACCACTGTAGATCATGTTTGAAAAATAGTGACTTCCAGTGTTTGGTATGTAGATGATGTCAGTCATCTCGCGTTATTTATATTAGATCACGTGGCCGTAAAAAAGGGACAGATTTGGGCAATTGATCAATCGTATTAGTTAGGAAATCCATTTGTATCTCTCTATGTCCATTGGACATTGATATAAAAACATTTGTAATGTATAAAGGGGTTTTAATCTACAATAAATGTATAAGCAGAAACAGCATTTATCATTTTGTAATCATTTATTTATGTTTATGTTGTAATTTATATGTTAAAAAACAAGAAGAAGGAGATAATATCATCATTGAAAGATCCTAAGATCTGCTTCAGGGGATAGTGAGACAGGGCCAAATCTTCATTTTCGCTTTCAGTATTTTCCGTTGCACACATTCATTATACACCCACCTGCAGTAGTATCTTGGCAGTAGGTGAACCAGCACACTATTAACATGATGGTGATAAAAGTTGCGCCTCTTCACTGAATGTCCCAAGTGGAAGTGTACAATGTGTTAACTTCTTGCATATGTACCTCGTGAAATGATAAAGACGGGAATATCGGAACGCCTAGAGCTCATATGAATGCTTACAAACAGTGATTATCTTTATGCACAATCTGTGGAGTGGAGGAATAGGTAAGCGAGGAAATGGTAGTGCTACCAGAAATGCGCTGCTTAGCGTACTGTAAGGTGGCACCCAGAATTTTAGTACGTAGAATATACATAGATACGGAGACCTCAAAATTGTACACATTTTTGAATCAATCTGCAGTATGCATCAGTAATTCCATGATGGAACAAATATGGAATGATGCAGTTGAACCATAGCCTGGAATTAATTAGCTAACGCACACTGCAAATTTCTCTGTCCTACGTTTTCTACATTATATTCTGAAAATGTTTATTTACCCCAGAACATTTTGCTGTAACGAATTGGTGTTATGCAATATACTTATCGATATTATGGCTTCTTCGTGTTAGTAATAAACTGCCACAATTTCCTTTATATTCAAATAAAACAGTTACAGTTGCAATAACATTTATACGATAGTTATTTAACTAGCGTCCTTTTTGATTTGAGATAACCTGATGATGCCTAAGTAAGGCGAAAGGCGTTATTTTTAAATAAAAATAGCTTTGCAGCAGTGACTGTTTTATTTTAATATAACCATCAGCCTAGGACGGAATTAAATGAATGTCAAGATTTCCTTTGTTCGTATTTGGTGGTTTAATCCTGAACCTTAAACCATTTGTCAAATACACTTGCGTTACTAACGATGAATGTTGAATGCAAGCAAACAGACGTGCATGTATTGTGTTATACAGGTGGCGTATGTCAAATTTGAGGGAAGTAGTCTTATGGTTGTGGCATTTGTTCGGTCAGTACACGGACAGTTAATGCTGAAGTCTGACGATGTCCCATAATCATACGTACTCGAATAGAAATAGATATGGTAATCGAGCAGGCCAAGGCAATATGTCGACACACTGTAGAGGACGCTGGGTTACAACAGCGGTACGAGGGTGACTGTTATCCTGTTGGAAAATGAACTGGGCGTACTTACACTAAAGCAGCGTAATGCACTTTTAAGCGGTAGGGCTGGGTCGGAAGGGAAGAAAGCAGTGCTCACAGTTGAAAACATGCATAATCTTTTATTTAAATAACATTCAACACCTTATGACATCAGTAAAATAGCTTTAATAAAAAGAAAACAAGAATTTAAACAACTTGTTGAGTATTAACCAGGAAATGAGATTAGCAGTTGACGTCAGCAAAAGAGCTTTTAGACAATTCAGAAAGTAAGCAATTTGTGAAACATTAACAGGTATCTGAAGTCAGTTAAACTGCACATTAATAATCAAAACCTTGACATTTACAAACTTTTTCAATTGGCTTTTAAATATTAACTGATTTCAGAACATTTGGTAACAGTAGAAAGATAGGCAGTACGTCACGACTGTTGGTAGCATAAGTTGAGAGCCAGGATAAGTGGTAGAGATACAATTTGGCCCCACAACAGGCGGGATAGCCCGACTGACTGTGTGGGCGGTGAGAACTCGCCACCCACGAGTGGGCTGGTGGATGCGGCAGGGCCTGTACAACGTGACCTACAACAGACCAAGAACTGACCTTAGAAAACTAGTAACAGTGCACTGTTTTACAAAGGACGGCACATATTATATTATATAACCATTCAAGAGACAAATATACACACCTAAAACACATCAAACCAATCAGAGAATATGGTGATAAGTAACAAAGCACTTAACAATTGGGTAGCACTCCGATTATAGGAAAGAGAAAAGCCGGCCTAAATGGCCGTGCGGTTCTAGCCGCTACAGTCTGGAACCGAGCGACCGCTACGGTCGCAGGTTCGAATCCTGACTGGGCATGGATGTGTGTGATGTCCTTAGGTTAGTTAGGTTTAATTAGTTCCAAGTTCTAGGCGACTGATGACCTCAGAAGTTAAGTCGCATAGTGCTCAGAGCCATTTGAACCATTTTTTGAAAGAAAAAAACAATTAAGGCTCACATGCCCGCAAAATTAATTGGCAAACAGTTACTTGTATTAATTATGCAGCAGGAACAGTCATTACACGCTATTTTGAAGTGGAAGAAAATTCAAACTCCCTGACTTCTATCATTTTTTTACAGGTAAAAAAAAATGGTTCAAATGGCTCTGAGCACTATGGGGCAACATCTGAGGTCATCAGTCCCCTAGAACTTAGAACTACTTAAACCTAACTAACCTAAGGACATCACACATCCATGCCCGAGGCAGGATTCGAACCTGCGACCGTAGCTGTCGCGCGGTTCTGGACTGAAGTGCCTAGAACCTGTCGGCCACCGCGGCCGGCTTACAGTAGAACAGTAACCGTAAGTAACGAACTAGGCAGCTCTTACTAAGCTAAACTTCACTATTTCGGAAGCTAAGCAACTGAATGTCAGATGTCAAATTTGGTTTAAGAACTGCTAACCTCGTGCAGCCCTGTCAGCAACTGTGGCAATTAAACATATAACACGTCAGCCTCAGTTGCAAATAGAAACCAATATTTACCTAGCTTTCAGACAAAATAATTTGGCTTTCTTCAAAAGCTATTGACACTAAACTTTTGCACGCCAAAGTGTGGCCATGTCAAGTGTAAAACTATAGCACAATAGTACCCAACTATAAATCTGCATTTGTAACACCCCACCCGTCACTTAGATGGTTTTGGCGTGTGTTCACCCCAACTAATTGACTAACAGATCAACAGAGAGTGCAAACTGCCGCAATATCGGATAACACAAAAAAGTATTATGGCCCTGTGACTCCTGATTGAACTGCGGTGGCAGTGTTTACATTAATTTATTCAGAATTGATCACTTTCAATTAAAAAGGGGTGCACATTGATGTTATATTCAGCTATTGAATACCAGATGCAAATGTGGAACATAAAATTAATTAAGAAAGTGACTTGGGATTTCAAGTACTTGATTGTAAACAGATGCAGTCGATTAGCAGAAATTTATTTTAACTCAAGACCTTCAATCATGACATTACAAGACTCTCCTATCAGGCAGTAGTAATAAATTGCTTTTGTGTGGAGTAAAGCGCGATACTCAAAAGTAATTCCTATCGACTGACCCTGGCGTAATGCGAAGTTCGAGATGAACTCTACAATACACGGCCCATAAACCCTCATGGAAACTTTCCCGACGTGATCCAACAAATTAATCAGTGGCTGGAGCGGGCGCAATATCATCAAATACAGCATGGCGGAGCGGCGTCGTTGTGTGGACGTCGGCCGACCTCGTGGTGCTGCAAGGCTGCACTCGTCTATTCACTCCTAGCTATCTTGCTCAGTACATAGCTGAACCAAAACTTTCTATCTCCAAGCTCAATCGTGCCATTTGCTAAGTCCTAAACTGCAGAGATGCTCACTCTTTCTCAGGCAAGCTGAGTAAAGAACGCCACGTCCACACTCTAGGCAAGCTGGGAATGGAAGACTTCTCACAGTCCGCTCTTCGCCTCAGTTTCCCCTCCAGCAAAATCACTTACACCAATTGCAGAACAAGTCGCGTTAATTATGTGTCACTCCCCAGCGCCGACCAATGCCTGCTCTGGGAAGTGAACCAATTCCCACAAAATTTCCCTTCCTGTCAACTTCTATTTTGCTCCTCCCAGGCCACCCATCAAGGTTAGCGTCTGTACAAACATCAAGTTTTCCGGAATTCTGACTCCCAGGAGAGTGCTTCAAATTCCTTGGTCCTACGTTCCCATCAGAGGCTGGCGTATTTCATTCTGTCGCTCTTCACCTGATTTGCTTCAGACTCTGCAGACCGTGAATTCAGTGTGAAGTTGCTATAGTCACTAACACGCATATTTTGACCTCTGTTGACCGCTCCACTGTAACTTTGCGCGGCTTTCTGACATGTTTCACAGAAAACGGGACGACGGAAATTTATCAACAGGCGTACAAGTTCTCCATCTGTTTCCCAGTACACCAGCATGGGGTCGGGGTCAACCACCCATGCTGTCACTCATCTTAAGGCGGCTGGAGGCCGCGCCGCGTTACCACTTTCTCAGAGCTTGAGCCGCCCTAAGCTGCCTATTGTCACTTCCCTTCGCCGTTCCCCAGCCGGCCACGGTCAACTCTAAATACTTCCCTGGGGTAAACTAGCGTCCAGTAAATCGACTCGTTTCCACAAAGTTTTTCATGTCGTGTGAATTACTTTAAAACCATCACCCGACATTAATTATTCCACTACGTCCATACTACACCCTCTAAAAGATGTATTGTGCCTTGTCAGTCATTTTGTTCAGCTCTACTGTTCGCTCAGCATGAGTTAGGTGATCTTTAATGACTTCATGTAAAGGGCATGGTTCTTGCCATCTTACACATTACTTAGCTGAAGAGAAACAGCAGGCCCCACTGCGCGGACGAGGTCGGTAGGCCGCGATAGCTGCGCCGGAATGTCGGCGTTAGGCCATTATCAAGTGCAGTGAAATACAAAATGTTTATAAAATATTTTACGAAAATCGCTGTGTACTTTGACATTCGGCCGATTACACTATTTGAAAAATTTAGCTATGTAACCATGTTTACTTACATATTTTGGCTTTAAGCAATGTTAACTTTATACACGCTGACACATTTATATCTCGTTGTCATTTGCTGTTATATTCATTCGTAACACTGCTAAGTAGTGCAAGCACACATGTGCAAGTTAAATTATTCTCGAAAATCATGCAATTTTTGGGACTCATATCTTGCCAATATCGTTGTCGACAAAATACAAAAATGGTATTGATTCTGGGTTCCTAGAATGGATGAACAGTCTATATACGTAAGTAACCAATAATGTTTTCCCCCACCAGTCATCTGACTGGTTTGTTGCGACCCATCAGTGGTTTCTCTCCTGTACCAACCTCTTCATCTCAGAGTAGTACTTGAAACCTACATCCCTAGCTAGTTGCTGAATGTATTCCAATCTCGGTCTTCTCCTGCAGTTTTAACTCGCTAAATCCTTTAGTACCATGAAGATCATTGCCTGGTGTCTTAATACGTCTCCTATTACCCTATCCCTTCTTCTTGTTCGTGTTTTCCATAGGTTGCTCACCTTGAGGATTCTATGGAGAACTCCCCCCCATTTCTGCCTTACCAGCGCACCTAATTTTCAACATCCTTTACAACACCATAATTCAAGCTCTTCGATTCTCTTCTGTTCCTGCTTTTCCACGGTCAGTCATTTACTTCAATAGGCCACTGCGCTCCAGACATACGAGGGCAGTTCAATAAGTAATGCAACACATTTTTTTTCTGAAACAGGGGTTGTTTTATTCAGCATTGAAATACACCAGGTTATTCCCCAATCTTTTAGCTACACAACACTATTTTTCAATGTAATCTCCATTCAATGCTACGGCCTTACGCCACCTTGAAATGAGGGCCTGTATGCCTGCACGGTACCATTCCACTGGTCGATGTTGGAGCCAACGTCGTACTGCATCAATAACTTCTTCATCATCCGTGTAGTGCCTCCCACGGATTGCGTCCTTCATTGGGCCAAACATATCAAAATCCGACGGTGCGAGATCGGGGCTGTAGGGTGCATGAGGAAGAACAGTCCACTGAAGTTTTGTGAGCTCCTCTCGGGTGCGAAGACTTGTGTGAGGTCTTGCGTTGTCATGAAGAAGGAGAAGTTCGTTCAGATTTTTGTGCCTACGAACACGCTGAAGTCGTTTCTTCAATTTCTGAAGAGTAGCACCATACACTTCAGAGTTGATCGTTTGACCATGGGGAAGGATATCGAACAGAATAACCCCTTCAGCGTCCCAGAAGACTGTAACCGTGACTTTACTAGCTGAGGGTATGGCTTTAAACTTTTTCTTGGTAGGGGAGTGGGTGTGGCGCCACTCCATTGATTGCCGTTTTGTTTCAGGTTCGAAGTGATGAACCCATGTTTCATCGCCTGTAACAATCTTTGACAAGAAATTGTCACCCTCAGCCACATGACGAGCAAGCAATTCCGCACAGATGGTTCTCCTTTGCTCTTTATGGTGTTCGGTTAGACAACGAGGGACCCAGCGGGAACAAACCTTTGAATATCCCAAGTGGTGAACAATTGTGACAGCACTACCAACAGAGATGTCAAGTTGAGCACTGAGTTGTTTGATGGTGATCCGTCGATCATCTCTAACGAGTGTGTTCACACGCTCCGCCATTGCAGGAGTCACAGCTGTGCACGGCCGGCCCGCACGCGGGAGATCAGACAGTCTTGCTTGACCTTGCGGCGATGATGACACACGCTTTGCCCAACGACTCACCGTGCTTTTGTCCACTGCCAGATCACCGTAGACATTCTGCAAGCGCCTATAAATATCTGAGATGCCCTGGTTTTCCGCCAAAAGAAACTCGATCACTGCCCGTTGTTTGCAACGCACATCCGTTACAGACGCCATTTTAACAGCTCCGTACAGCGCTGCCACCTGTCGGAAGTCAATGGAAAAATGGAAATGTGTGACGAAGGCCTCCCGTCGGGTAGACAATGAAACTATACGAGACGAAGCGGTAATGTTTGAAAATATTCCACAAGAAATTTCCGGTTTTTTCAATCAAAATGTGTTGCATTACTTATTGAACTGCCCTCGTACATTCTCAAAAAATTCTTCATCAAATTACGATTTAAGTTCGAATCCAGTACAATTCTTTCAGCACGCCATGCCTTGATTTCTCACGCTCATTTGCTTCTTGTATTCTTCTTGCTTCAATCACGTAATTTTGCTTTGAATGTGCCCATATTGCTTCATGTCTTCTTCTAGCTCCACGATTTTTATGTTTGTCGCTAGAATCATTTCTCTTATTCCACATAACTTTCGTCTTCCCTTAGTTCACTCTCAGCCATATACTATGCTCATTGGATCTTTCGTTGCATTCAGCATGACCAGTAAATCTTTTTCATTTTCACTGACGATAGCAATGTCATCATCGAATCATTTCACTACCAACTTTTGTCGCAATCTTGAATCTTTCCATCATTGATGCTTTGATGTAAGAATTTAACGTTATGGGAGAAACACTGCAGCCCCATCTTACATCAATTTTAAACCGAGGACTGATTTCTTGACTTTCCATTCTCGTTACTCCTTGTTACTTCTCGTCCGTATATGTAAGTCTGTACTACCCATATTTCATTATAGCCAATTCAATCTCGAGCTTATATTTTATGAATGAAATGTGACGTTTCCGCTGAAGATGGCGCAGGAAATACATCCAGGTGGAAAATGAAGTTTCATGTAACAAACATAAAAATTCTTCTCCAACGGGATATAGTTAGTAATAAAATAATTAAAAAGTCACTTCTTCAATATTGAAAGAACAATAATAGCATCTGAAGACTCAAGGCCTGAGAATATCACAGCAAATTCAAGTTCCAGAATCCAATGTCCACGCACAAAGTGTGCCACAAGTGAAGTCCGGAAGGGACGAAAGTCCCAAGAGGACTTGCACACTTCTGAAGGGATGCACAAACGCTTAAGTCTGGCAGACTACCAATGAAAAACAAAGGCAAATATTACATAGCTGGTCATGGTGTCAGAGGTGACGTTCCTTCAGTGTAGAGACCACAAAGTAGCTCTGTAACTGGCAGCTGCTGGAGGTCAAGGTCGACCTGTACGGCGTCACTGTTGTAGCGGATGCTCCAGAGTGATGTACCGACTGCAAGAATGCTTTCACAGTCGCCGCCTGCTCTAAGAAAACCACTCAGAGCAAACTGGTCGAGCACAGTCCGAGCACCGCATAAATACTGCCCAGGCGCCACGATACTGCAGGCAGTAGCCGGACGGCGTGGCCGAGCGGTTCTAGGCGCTTCAGTCTGGAACCGCGCGACCGCTACGGTCGCAGTTCGAATCCTGCCTCTGGCATGGATGTGTGTGACGTCCTTGGGTTAGTTAGGTTTAAGTAGTTCTAAATTCTAGGCGACTGGTGACCACTGGTGACCTCAGTCCCATAGTGCTCAGAGCCTTTTTTTTTTTTTTTTTTTTCCAGGTAGTAAGTTCACTGAAATCGTTTGTGGAGGACAAAAAGTTTACACGGCCAGTGACCTCTGGTGGCGCTTGGGTTGCCGCCTGGTGGTCGGGCAGAGCAATGATATCCCTCGTCTATTTATGAAGTTCTGTCTCCCGCAAGGTCTGTGCCTGAGTAACCGGACTGTGTTGATTGTTGCTAATGAATAGGCGCAAGGCCTCGACGCAACAAAAAGCTCGTTTTGGTGGACATTGTCTTCTTCTGACACAAAACTTAACTTTGTGTTCTGCCTTACGACAGGTCTGGTCATGGCGGAAACCTCGTCAGAGAGGTCCACCGCATGAGCGTCTACGGAAGTGATTCCAGTGGTGGTTTCCCGTTGCCTTCCACTGATGACGATGAAATGATAATGAGGACAACACAACATCCAGTCCCTGAGCGGAGAAAATCTCCGACGCAGACGGGAATCGAACCCGGGCTCCCTGGCGTGACAGAGACAAAACAAGACTGAAATAAAAAAATTAAACAAAAATGTCACACCAAAATCATAGGACATCAGGAATCAAATATGTTTCTCTTCATCCTAGTAATAAAATGTTTCCACGACTTACACTACTGGCCATTAAAACTGCTACACCACGAAGAAGACGTGCTACAGACGCGAAATATAACCGACAGGAAGAAGATGCTGTGATACGAAAATGATTTGCTTTTCAGAGCATTCACACAAGGTTGGCGCCGGTGGCGACACCTACAACGTGCTGACATGAGCAAAGTTTCCAACCGTTTTCTCATACACAAACAGCAGTTGACCGGTGTTGCCTGGTGAAACGTTGTCATGATGCCTCGTGTAAGGAGGAGAAATGCGTACCATCACGTTTCCGGATTGTAGCATATCGAGATTGCGGTTTATCGTATGGCGACATTGCTGCTCGCGTTGCTCGAGATCCAATGACTGTTAGCAGAATATGGAATCGGTGGGTTCAGGGGGGTAATCCGGAACGCCGTGCTGGATCCCAACAGCCTCGTATCACTAGCAATCGAGATGACAGGCATCTTATCCGCATGGCTGTAACGGATCGTGCAGCCACGTCTCGATCCCTGAGTCAACAGATGGGGACGTTTGCAAGACAACAACCATCTGCACGAACAGTTCGACGACATTTGCAGCAGCATGGACTATCAGCTCGGAGACCATGGCTGCGGTTACACTTGAAGCTGCATCACAGACAGGAGCGCCGGCGATGGTGTACTCGACGACGAACCTGGGTGCACGAATGGCAAAACGTCATTTTTTCGGATGAATCCAGCTTCTGTTTGCAGCATCATGATGGTCGCATCCGTGTTGGGCGACATCGCAGTGAACGTACATAGGAAGCGTGTATTCGTCATCGCCATACTGGCGTATCACCCGGCGTGGTGGTATGGGGTGCCATTGGTTACACGTTTCGGTCACCTCTTGTTCGCACTGACGGCACTTTGAACAGTGGACGCTGCATTTCAGATGTGTCACAGCCCGTGGCTCTACCCTTTATTCGATCCCTGCGCAACCCCACATTTCAACAGGATAATGCACGACCGCGTCTTGCAGGTCCTGTACGGGCCCTTCTGGATACAGAAAATGTTCGACTGCTGCCCTGGCCAGCACATTCTGCACATCTGTCACCAATTGAAAACATCTGGTCAATGGTGGCCGACCAGCTGGCTCGTCACAATACGTCAGTCACTACCCCTGATGAACTGTGGTATCGTGTTGAAGCTACATGCGCAGCTGTACCTGTACACGCGATCCAAGCTCTGTTTGACTCAATGCCCAGGCGTATCAAGGCCGTTAGTACGGCCAGAGGTGGTTGTTCTGGGTACTGATTTCTCAGGATCTATGCACCCAAATTGTGCGAAAATGTAATCAGATGTCAGTTCTAGTATAATATATTTGTCCAATGAATGCCCGTTTATCATCTGCATTTCTTCTTGGTGTAGCAATTTTAGTGCCCAGTAGTGTACTTGGATTTATTAATCTATAAAGCGAATATATTTATAAATAGGCAAGAGAAATATATTTTTGCAAGTATCACAATTTTTTTTTGTTATTGCACAAGCTACGTACCTAGCATTGTCTGGGTATGTGTTTATTCACATTCTATTGGCTCACCTCCTCCTTCCTCTCTGCATGTCCATCTCCTGTGCTCCTGTGTCTGTGTCCGTGTGCCTCTTGCCCCTCCTCTCTCCACCTTATCACCATCATCCCAACGACAGGTTGCCGGTTCTAACCTCCACACTATTTCTTTACGAACAGTTAGTGATATATGTACGAAGTTTGGTTGAAATAGATCTAGGGGTGCAGGGACACTTTTGTACCTACTGGTTTCCCTGTCTAAGCACATGGCAGATATTTCACATGTATTTGACATATTTCACAAATATTTGTACAACTACTTTACCTGTACCTCTAGTGAATTTCGCCCTGCAATTTCTCTTTCAGGCAGCTCAGTGTACGTGACACATATCTCCTGAACTATGAGGTACGAAAAGTCATGAGATACCGCCAAATATCGTGTTGGACATGCTTTTTCCTGGTGTAGTGCAGAGACTCGATGTGGCATGGACTGCTGCACGGGGTAGCCGCGCGGTCTCGGACGGCTCGTCGTGGTTCGTGCGACTTCCCCCGTAGGAGGTTCGAGTCCTCCCTCGAGCATGGATGTGTGTGTTGGCCTTAGCATAAGTTAGTTTAAGTTCGATTAAGTAGTGTGTAAGCTTAGGGACCGATGACTTCAGCCGCTTTTTCCTATAGTCCTTACCACAAATTTCCAACTTCCATTTGTCAGGGACTCAACAATCCGTTGGAAGTCCTTTTGCAGAAATACTGAGCCGTGTTGTCTCTACAGCCTTGCACAATTGCGAAAGTTCGCTATCGCATGATTTTGTGCAAAAACTGATATTTCGGTTATGTCCCACAAATGTTCGATGCGATTCATAGAGGGCGATCTCGGTGCCCAAATCCTTCGCTCGAATTGTCCAGAAAGTTCTTCAAACCAATGACGAACAAACGTGGCCCAGTGACGTGGCATATTGTCATCCATAAAAATTGCGATCATGAAATCCATGAATGGCTGCAAACTGTTTCCATGTACCTGCATATAACCATTACTGTTCAATGATCGGTTCAGTTGGAGCAGAAACGCAGTACAATACCATGTAAACACAGCCCACACCATTATGGCGGCTCTGCCAGCCTGCACGGTACCTTGTCGACAAATGGATCCATACATTCGTAAGGTCTGGGCAAGTGTCAAACTATGTGACAAATTCTCGTATCTTTTGACTGAATTGACTTAGAAGCTTAAAATTTTGACACCACGACCATAGACGTTAGTACGTGCCATGAACTTGAACTTGTCACGTCTACCCGTTCTTGAGAAAAAAGATCTTAACAGACAAACTGACAACGAAGCGATCCTGTAAGGGTCCCGTTCCTACGGTCTGAGGCCTGGAAACCTACAAAATAAATAGAAAGAGACATTACTTCTCGAAACTATGCTGACACTTTGACTTTTTCTTAATATTCTCGTCTCAGAAGCATACAGGTACATGTACATACATTTCACACAGATATGATTAAATTAGTTTTGACCAAAAATTGGCCACTTCCAGTGCATTTTGTGTTACTCGTTGAAGGTCATCTTCTGTACAGCGGACTGGGTACAATGGACACCGAAGCATGTGCCGGACTGTCTCTTCCTCTACACAGTCACACCGAATATCATCTGGATCAGTGTATTCCCATTTTGCCAGGTTAACTTTTGATCTTCCAAATCCTGATCTCAGTCTATTCAGGGACTTCCAAGTTATCCATTCACTGTCATGGCCTGGAGGTAAAGCTTCAACAACTCTTTTCCAAATAGGGGGAAGGTAGGTCGTAGCCCTCCAAAGTTGTAAACTAGCTTTCTCAGCAGTGGCAACGGCCTTGCCGCAGTAGATACACCGGTTCCCGTCAGATCACCGAAGTTAGGCGCTGTCGGGCGTGTCCGGCACTTGGATGGGTGACCATCCGGGCCGCCATGCGCTGTTGCCATTTCTGGGGGTGCACTCAGCCTCGTGATGCCAATTGAGGAGCTACTCGACCGAATATCAGCGGCTCCGGTCAAAGAAAACCATCATAACGGCCGGGAGAGCAGTGTGCTGACCACACGCCCCTCCTATCCGCATCCTCAGCTGAGGATGACACGGCGGTCGGCTGGTTACGATGGGCACTTGTGGCCTTCAGACGGAGAATATATATATATTTCTCAGCAGTGGTTTTAAGTTCCTTTGATGTCCTGAGGAAACTCCTCCCTGACTTCAGTCGTTGCGGATGCAGTTCATGCCCATATAAATGGGATGAGTAATTTCCAGTTCCACTGCCTTTCTTTCCTTGTTCGCAGCTGCCTCTCTTCGAACAGGTGGTGGTGCTATTCCTGAGAGGTGGTAAAATCATTCGACTGGAGTGGGTTGCAAGAAACCTGTTATTATTTTTCAGGTTTCGTTGAGAGCTACATCCACCTGTTTGGCATGAGTTGAATTATACCAAACAGGACAGGCATACTCTGCTGCAGAATAGCATAGTGCCACTGCAGGTGTTCGGATTGTTTCAGGTTGACTACCCCACTCTGATGCGGCCAGTTTCCGTCGGAGATTGTTCCAGGTGGAGACTTTCGACTAGCATTTCATGCAGTGCTTTTGGAAGTGAGAGGTCTAACAAGTGTCACGCTTAGGTATTTTGGAGTCTCTTAGAGTTCCAGTTCAACCACCGACCACAGTATTTTCAACTTGCGAGTGGCTTCCTTGTTTCTTAAATGAAAAGCACACACTTGAAAGGAGCCTCCGAGAAGATGACGATGATAAAAGCAATCGGGCGTACCCTCGGCAACGTCAGAATATGAGTCAAAATAATCTGACAGCTGATCCTTTCACACCTGAGCCCTTTTCAGGGTCACAGTTAACGATTATCTCTATTAACATAGAAGGCATAACTCCAGCGAAAGAAGAACTGCTACGAGAACTGTGAAATCAGCATCAGCGCCATGTACTGTGCATACAAGAACACACAGACGTTCTGACACTGTGGTAAAAAGCTTTCTTCAAAAAGCTGGTGCGAAATTATTGGGTGGGTGCAGATACAAAAACATGACATAAACAGAAAGCATATGGTGTAAGGTATAGCACAAAATCAGGTACAGTGAGTTTAATTTACCCCTGAGATAAACAAATGGGAGTTTGATGGAACTTATATGCTACAAATGTTTCAAATGGCTCTGAGCACTATGGGACTTAACTGCTGTGGCCATCAGTCCCCTAGAACATACAACTACTTAAACCTAACTAACCTAAGGACATCACACACATCCATGCCCGAGGCAAGATTCGAACCTGCGACCGTATCGGTTGAAACGTCCCCTTTTAACAATTATACAAGACTGTGTTTAAACTGACACACAATATTTTGTTAGCGCAACGCAATCTGACTTTCAAAATTCCCTACAAAAGAATGGCCCTGACTAACATTAAACTATATCTTTCACAAATCACTTACCTCACAAAAATCTTCGCTGCTCAAGCTACTGCAATACAGCGAGCGCCACTACTACCAGTTAAATAAAAGATTCAAACTATGGAAGGCACTAACTACTGATAGGGATAGTTAGCAAATGAAAGATATTAATAGAGAACAAACAATGTATTTACCTTGATATCATCATATATAAATATAGCAGTTCATGACAAATTACAAAACTCCGCCATCTCTCTCCCCACATCCACCACTGCTGGCGGCTCACCTCCAACTGCGCAACGCTACGCGCTGTTCACATCCAGCTGCCGCTGCCCAACACTACAATGGCAGAGTATTACAACAATGCAAAGCAGCCACAGACTGCACACAGCACAGCCAGTGATTTTCATATTGAGCGCTACGTAACGTTGCCAACAAGAAAACATAAACAGCCTACTTACATAGAGAAAACATAAACAGCCTACTTAACGTTGCCAACAAGAAAACATAAACAGCCTACTTACACGGTCACGCGGTTCCATTCTGTAGCGCCACTCCGGCCGACCATATATGCTACAGTATGACTGAGAAAGATAGAGGGAGGTCAGTCCATGCCGTGTATCACATGAGGTGGTACTGTTATTTTAGTCTCGAGTGCTCGGCTGCTACACTATTGCCGACCATATTTTAGTGCTTCAGATACATGTTTTTAATTAGGAGAAGAACTTAGCCGAGATCACCAGAAAACCCGTTTTCGGTTGAACTAAGTTCCAATCTTCAGATATGTAATAAAATTACAAGACGTGCTACAAACTGAAACTTCCTGGCAGATAGGAAGAAGGATCCTTTATTGTATGATTATATGAAAAGCGGAACAAACACTGGTAGCAGTTACTTCTGTAAAATATCTGGGAGTATACGTACGGAACAATTTGAAGTGAAATGATCATATAAAATCAATTGTAGGTAAGGCTGAGGTTGAGATTCATTGGGAGAGTCCTTAGAAAATGTAGTCCATCAACAAAGGAGGTGGCTTACAAAACACTCGTTCGACCTATACTTGAGTATTGCTCATCAGTGTGGCATCCGTACCAGGTAAGTTTGACAGAGGAGATAAAGAATATCCAAAGAAGAGCGGTGTATTTCGTCACAGGGTTATTTGGTAAGCGTGATAGCGTTACGGAGATGTTTAGAAAACTCAAGTGGCAGACTCTGCAAGAGAGGCGCTCTGCATCGCGGTGTAGCTTGCTGTCCAAGTTTCGAGATGGTGCGTTTCTGGATGAGATATCGAATATATTGCTTCCCCCTAATTATACCTCCCGAGGAGATCACGAATGTAAAATTAGAGAGATTCGAGCGCGCACGGAGGCTTTCCGGCAGTCATTCTTCCCGCGAACCACACGCGACTGGAACAGGAAAGGGAGGTAATGACAGTGGCACGTAAAGTGGCCTCCGCCACACACCGTTGGTTGGCTTGCGGAGTATAAACGTAGATGTAGTTGTAGATTAAAACTGTGTGCCGGACCGAGACTCGAACTCGGTACCTTTGCCTTTCGCACTTGCCCGCGAAAGGCAAAGGTTCCGAGTTGAAGTCTCGGTCCGGCACACAGTTTTAATCTGCCAGGAAGTTTCATATCAGCGCACACTCCTCTGCAGAGTGAAAATTTCACTCTCGGAACATCTTCCAGGCTGTGACTAAGCCATGTCTCTGCAGTATCCTTTCTTGCAGGAGTGCTAGTTCTGTCAGTTTCGCAGGAGAGCTTCTGTAAAGTTCGGAAGGTGGGAGACGAGGTACTGGCGGAAGTAAAGCTGTGAGGACGGGTCGCGAGTCATGCTTGGGTAGCTCAGATGGTAGAGCACTTGCCCGCGAAAGGCAAAAGTCCCGAGTTCGAGTCTCGGTCCGGCACACAGTTTTCATCTGCCAGGAAGTTTCATATCGGCGCACACTCCGCTGCAGAGTGAAAATTTCACTCTCGGAACATCTTCCAGGCTGTGACTAAGCCATGTCTCTGCAGTATCCTTTCTTGCAGGAGTGCTAGTTCTGTCAGTTTCGCAGGAGAGCTTCTGTGAAGTTCGGAAGGTGGGAGACGAGGTACTGGCGGAAGTAAAGCTGTGAGGACGGGTCGCGAGTCATGCTTGGGTAGCTCAGATGGTAGAGCACTTGCCCGCGAAAGGCAAAGGTCCCGAGTTCGAGTCTCGGTCCGGCACACAGTTTTCATCTGCCAGGAAGTTTCATATCAGCGCACACTCCGCTGCAGAGTGAAAGTTTCATTCCGTGCTACAAACTGTTTTAGAAATAATGAATCATTATCCCACAGAAGAACCAAATTGCAACATCTTCATAAAGGTTGTTACAAACATCTTGTGCCATCTGCAAATAAAATCTTTCCGTCGAATTTCCAAGTACGTAAGACATGAGATGAGTGATCGCTCTTTTACTATCTCCCTCTAAATGACTGAAAGTAATGGAATGGGCCCTAACTTGAAATAACTTTGTACTCTTTGTTCTAGTTGACTTGCTTGCATAAAGATTCAATTATATTCAGAGACGTAAAATAGTTTTGGAAAATTCTGAGTGAGTGTAGTTAGCGTAGTAATTTTTTCTTCTTGAGAAAAATGCCTGCCGGTGTGGCCGAGCAGTTCTAGGCGCTTCAGTCTGGAACCGCGCTGCTGCTACGGTTGCAGGTTCGAATCCTGCCTCGGGCATGGATGGGTGTGATGTCCTTTTTAAGTTTAAGTAGTTGTAAGTTCTAGGAGACTGATGACCTCAGATGTTAGGTCCCATAGTGCTCAGCGCCATTTGAACCATTTTGAGAGAAATCTACTGAACGGCGTAAAACTCTGTACTACACTTTGGATAAAGCTGGAGAATTTAGTTGACTGCTCGTCGATGAAGGCAGTGACTGTACAGCTTGGTTGAGAATCTCGTCAGTCGTTCGTCGACGAAGTTACAACTTGTCGGTGAAAGCTGAAATCTCGTGTGTAATCATTACTCTCTCGCTATAGAACGATCGGAATCTGTGGATATGGTGCGACAGCGCAATAATGAAAACTGCACGGCGGGTCCTCAGATACATTTAGTTAATACATTCACAAAAGAACAACATTCTTCCAAATAAAACAGTGTGTGCAAGTTAATGCTAACAGTCCAGAAGCATTAATCTGAACGATCTGTAAGACGTCGTAGTACTAAGTGATAAAGAATCAGAGTTTCTATGAAAAGAATCACTAACACGTACTTTTTTGCATATATATATTAACTTGTATTCTTCAGACAAGACTTTCTCTACGTAAATTCGAGCAAATTCTTATAATGATTCTTTAATATTAATGACTTAAACTTTGAGATCAAAGCTTCCTCTATGACGGGTTGATTCTATAAAGACTATCTCTCTAGTAAATCGACCCCATTTTCCGACGTCACACTCAAAAGTGTCCGCTATATTCCAGCGTGGTATTATCAATGGTAATTCACAAAGTAATTACGCGAAACTAAGAGCGCCAAGGATACTCTCAGGCCTTGTTCTTTGATTGTTAGGTGTAAGGAATGCTTCAAATCATACCTAAACGATTCAATACACTTAGCTGACAGTTGTTGCAAACTGCTGCCAACTATTACCAGAAGTTGCTAGATTGAAAAACTAGTTGAGGTAAGTGTCTCGCGTTTGCAATTCATGTTACGTGAGCAAAACCAAGGCAGAGATGTGTGACTTGCGCATGCGAATTGCAGTGTCGTCTGCTGTACTATCCTCGTCTTCTGAGTTTCTTTCTACAATGAAGACTCACGAGTGGTCATCAGATCCATATTCAGTTTTTGTTAGAAACTGAAACTGTGGAAACCTGTGTGGGATCCTTCTGGTTCCGCGTATAAAGACAGAAACAAAAGAAAAGATTGAAACTTCCTGGCAGATTAAAACTGTGTGCCCGACAGAGACTCGAACTCGGGACCTTTGCCTTACGCGGGCAAGTGCTCTGCCATCTGAGCTACCGAAGCACGACTCACGCCCGGTACTCACAGCTTTACTTCTGCCAGTATCTCGTCTCCTACCTTCCAAACTTTACAGAAGCTCTCCTGCGAACCATTCTGAAAAGAAAAGATTTGTTGATAGAAGTTTCGGATAAAAGTGGTGTACCGCTTGTGGAATCTGAAAGGAGATGGACGGATATGGAATAAACAGTAGAGTCGTGAGCATTCTAAAATGCTAGGAACTGAAAGTGGATATGGGACAAGTGACATCCTAAATGGATATTTCACAAGCATCTGAAAGCGTGAACAACTCAGGGAGAAAATATTTACAATCGTAACTAAATTGTCATTCACTAGCGTAACTGAAACTGTAAGATTTTTGGTAGAAAATTTTGTAATTACGTCCGTATTTTCACTGGAAATTTATTTCTCTTCTCATATCACTTTGTCAACATTTAATATGATGTAGTTTGCAAATTAATTGCTCGTATTGTTAGTAACTACAGCTACAAGGATTTTGTTTGCAAGTCTTTAATTACGTTTGTCTTTTCACTAGATATTTATTTGTGCATATTTCTCTTGCTATTTCACTTTACCAATATCTGATACAAAGCAGACTGCAAATTCATCCCGTATATTCTTTATTCTTTGTGATTCTTCCTGCGTTACCTCCGCTCCCTGTCCCTCAAGACATTTGTTTTGTGAAGACACTTCCAGTAACCACCTGAAACCCTGCCCGTTTCTGGATCTTTCACATAAAAACTGGCAGGTGGTGAGTAAACTATGTCACTTCTTTTATTTCTTCTACGAAGATTGTACTAAGACGCAGCTGCAGAAGTCAGGACTTAAGCGGATAGTTGTTCTAAGACATCGAGAAACTGCTGACAATATTCCAAAAAAGTTCTCCACAATTCTTGTGGCGCGAGATATCCTATAAACTAACATTCTTTTATGGCTGCCTTTCTCTTGCGACCGTGCATCTACATCTACATCTACACCCGTATCCATACTCCGCAAGCCACCTGACGGTGTGTGGCGGAGGGTACTTTGGATACCTCTATCGGCTCTCCCTTCTATTCCAGTCTCGTATTTTTCGCTCTGTGTTGGCTCTAATCTCTCTGATTTTATCCTCATGGTATCTTCGCGAGATATACGTGGGAGGGAGCAATATACTGCTCGACTCCTCGGTGAAGGTATGTTCTCGAAACTTCAACAAAAGCCCGTACCGAGCTACCGAGCGTCTCTCTAGCAGAGTCTTCCACTGGAGTTTATCTATCATCTCCGTAACGCTTTCGCGATTACTAAATGATCCTGTAAGGAAGCGCGCTGCTCTCTGTTGCATGTGGTTGCGTCAGGTACTCTGAAAGAGCAAGAGCATAATTTCCCACCATAACAAATGGCACATCCTTCTTTCTTCCAGGAAGTGGTCTCGGTGTAGATAGAGCAGTCTTTGCCTTCAAAATTTGCTCCCCATCTTGGAGCGATTGTAGACACCACCGTTTGAAATACACTTCTAGACATTAAAATTGCTACACGACGAAGATGACGTGCTACAGACGCGAAATTTAACCGACAGGAAAAAGATGCCTTGATATGCAAATGATTAGCTTTTCAGAGCATTCACACAAGGTTGGCGCCGGTGGCGATACCAACAACGTGTTGACATGAGGAAAGTTTCCAACCGATTTCTCATACACAAACAGCAGTTGACCGGCGTTACCTGCAGAAACGTTGTCGTGATGCCTCGTGTAAGGAGGAGAAATGCGTACCATCACGCTTCCGACTTTGATAAAGGTCGGATTGTAGCCTATCGCGATTGCGGTTTATAGTATCGCAACTTTGCTGCTCGCGTTGGTCAAGATCCAATGAGTGTTAGCAGAATATGGAGTCGGTGGGTTCAGGAGGGTAACACGGAACGCCGTGCTGGATCCCAATGGCCTCATATCACTAGCAGTCGAGATGATAGGTATCTTATCCGCATGTCTTTAACGGATCGTGCAGCCACGTCTCGATCCCTGAGTCAACAGATGGGGATGTTAACAAGACAACAACCATCTGCACGAACAGTTCGACGACGTTTGCAGCAGCATGGACTATCAGCTCGGAGACCATGGCTGTAGGCACCCTTGACGCTGCGTCACAGACAGGAGCGCCTGCGATGGCGTACTCAACGACGAACCTGGGTGCACGAAAGGCAAAACGTCATTTTTTCGGATGAATCCAGGTTCTGTTAACAGAATCATGATGGTCGCATCCGCGATGTCGCCAATCGGTATTTGGCGACATCGCGGTGAACGCACATTGGAAGCGTGTATTCGTCATCGCCATACTGGCTTTATCACCCGGTGTGATGGTATGGGGTGCCATTGGTTACACGTCTCGGTCACCTCTTGTTCGCATTGACGGCACTTTGAACAGTGGGCGTTACATTTCAGATGTGTTACGACCCGTGGCTCTTCCCTTCATTCGATCCCTGTGAAATCCTCCATTTCAGTAGGATAATGCACTACCGCACGTTGCAGGTCCTGTACGGGCCTTTCTGGATACAGAAAATGTTCGACTGCTGCCCTGGCCAGCGCATTCTCCAGATCTCTCACCAGCTGAAAACGTCTGGTCAATGGTGGCCGAGCAACTGGCTCGTCACAATACACCAGTCACTACTCTTGATAAACTGTGGTATCGTATTGAAGCTGCATGGGCAGCTGTACCTGTACACGCCATCCAAGCTCTGTTTGACTCAATGCCCAGGCGTATCAAGGCCGTTATTACGGCCAGAGGTTGTTGTTCTGGGTACTAATTTCTCAAGATCTACGCACCCAAATCGCGTGAAAATGTAATCACATGTCAGTTGTAATATAATATATTTGTCCAATGAACACCCGTTTATCATCTGCATTTCTTCTTGGTGTAGCAATTTGAATGGCCTGTAGTGTATTTCCTTGCATACGTACTTCATAACTGCTTACATTGTAACGTGCGTTTATCAATACCAGCAGCATAATACCACATGTTCCAGTGTAATTGTAGCACAGTGATCCAGTTCCTGTAGGCTGCACTGTTTCAGAGTGTCGGCCATGTATTGCATCAACACAATGTGGGAAGTTCTTTATGGTCCAGATCCATCTGAAACCTCTTCTGTCGTACATCGTGCCTGTGAAAACAAGAAAAAATACTGTTAAAATTGATGAATGTCTTAGTAGGTAGCTTTAGGAGAACAGTGTTTTAAAGTTTACATTTTGACTGTTTCAGGATTCATCAGAAACATTTAATGTGCACCACCCATCCACCACCGAAGAGAATAATGATAATAACGGCGATAAGTCACATGAATTTTTATTCAAAACCACTGAACGCCAATCTACAAGCTTTAATGAAGAAACCTAGCTGCTACGACAAACATCTTTGCACCTGCAGTACCACCACCACCACCACCACCACCACCACCACCACCATCTGCGTATTCCCAGTGTAATATATCTTTATATTCTACTAACTATCCGTGCACAATTCTATGAGTGAATTACGTTTCCTACTTGACCATCTACAGACTCGCAGAATCGATGTGCAAAGTAGTACAGTACTATTACTATTCCATAAGCGCGTAATTACTCTTTGTAATATTCTCTCTGGTGTGTTGAGAGGACTTCTAGGACCTTCTCCGTGTCGAATAGCCGCACTGAATAATTGTAATTTTGCTATCGAGGTTACTGAAAGAAAGAGATTAAAATATGTTGTATGCTACTCAAGAAAATATATACTGAGCATTTACATCAAAGGTGTGTAAGGAATTTTATTATATATGTATTCTCTAATTGGAAATTTGCACGGAGGTGTCGTTTCGTTGGTAATCGGAAGGGAACTTCGGATGAATTGGAAACGAACCCGCATTAGATCCAAGAGCTCCATTGTTTCATCGGATAATTAAATTCTATCAAAGCAAACTTTCCGCTTGATCTGAGGTTTCGCGGATGACTACGCAACGCAAGAAAACCAAGACATTTTATTTACACAGGATTGCAGATCGCTTCGAGTCATCGAGACTGCGGACAAGGAGAGTCATCGTCCCATTCTGATTAAACAAGTAAAGCTTAATTATAACTTTCTTGAGCGACTGTGATGACTGTGATATGGCTGCTTATGAATGAGATCATTAATAAAATGCTGATAACTAACTTTCCTCTTCACCAGCAACCAGTATAAACACAATATTAATTAAAATTATACCAGTCACCTTCAACGTCTGTCAGAGGTCCCAATTTTGCAAAGAAGGGGAAGAGGACCACTGCTACAAAGCAAGCTGTAACGTGCATGAAATCAATTGCTTCGTCATTACAAAATAAAAAACAGTTAAATACAACACACAAATACTTTGCATTTGTAGACTGATTGCATCTGAACTGAGAGACATGAGTGACGAGAAAGTGCTTATTAAAGTAAAACGAAGCGTTTCTGAGATATAGTATATGACGCAAAAGAAATACGAGTACTTGCTGAGCAAGCTGAAGCCAAAGCTGCTGCTGCTTATGACAAAACGTACTGAGGAAACAGAGCGATTTCTTTTATTTTCTAACAATTTTACAGAGCCAAAATCAGTCAATATTATTAAGAAAAAGTTACTTCAATTCAGAAGTCTTTTTATTTTACGTTTAAGACAGTGACATCTATTATGTTTCACTTTGGGTATAACTTCATTGCTTCCTTTCAGAGAGAAATGCTGGCAAGATATACTGTATCTGAGTGTAGGTCCATGTATTTCGAATGTTTCTGGCAACTTATTTTACTTAAAGGCTGAGATATCTGACAACTACCCTGGCTATCTGAGACCTTAACAATCACTTTCTGTTCCTTGCCTTCTGATAGTGTGTTATTGGGAAGAAATTGAATGTGTGTTAAAATGTAGAGAACGTAAAACGACGGTACTCACTTTTACAAAATCATTGAGTACATTCCTAATAACCCAGCGCACTAAAGGTACAGCTTCACTGATCTTACCCAGTGGTATTCGATAAGGGTACATTGAACTTGTGTGACTGTCACATGTTACAAAAAAATCGAAGGGTTACAAGAAGTTGTTGCGCTGATTATACTGCAACTCTGAAATTGATATCTTTCCTTTGAATGTGTGCTACCCTCCCGTGAACCATGGAACTTGCCGTTGGTGGGGAGGCTTGCGTGCCTCAGCGATACAGATAGCCGTACCGCAGGTGCGACCACAACGGAGGGGTATCTGTTGAGAGTCCAAACAAACGTGTGGTTCCTGAAGAGGGGCAGCAGCCTTTTCAGTAGTTGCAGGGGCAACTGTCTGCATGATTGACTTTTCTGGTTCAAATGGCTCTGAGCACTATGGGACTTAACATCTATGGTCATCAGTCCCCTAGAACTTAGAACTACTTAAACCTAACTAACCTAAGGACAGCACACAACACCCAGCCATCACGAGGCAGAGAAAATCCCTGACCCCGCCGGGAATCGAACCCGGGAACCCGGGCGTGGGAAGCGAGAACGCTACCGCACGACCACGAGATGCGGGCGACTTTTCTGGCCTTGTAAGATTAACAAAAACGGCCTTGCAATGCTGGTACTGCGAACGGCTGATTTTTGGTTTATGTTTTGCTCAGCACAATCAGGAGTACCTCCAAAGATGTCCAACGTAGCCTTGGACGGAACGCCAGGGATTGAAGAGACCCATGGACCAGGGCCATACAACCCGAAAGTATTCTCAGCAGTTGATACATCCGATCGTCAAAGCCTTCATTGTATGAGTGACAGTTCAGAAGCTTCAGCATACAGACCTTCATCTACATCTACATCTACATCTACATTTATACTCCGCAAACCACCCAACGGTGTGTGGCGGAGGGCACTTTACGTGCCACTGTCATTACCTCCCTTTCCTGTTCCAGTCGCGTGTGGTTCGCGGGAAGAACGACTGTCTGAAAGCCTCCGTGCGCGCTCTAATCTCTCTAATTTTACATTCTTGATCTCCTCGGGAGGTATAAGTAGGGGGAAGCAATATATTCGATACCTCATCCAGAAACGCACCCTCTCGAGACCTGGCGAGCAAGCTACACCGCGATGCAGAGCGCCTCTCTTGCAGAGTCTGCCACTTGAGTTTATTAAACATCACCGTAACGCTATCACGGTTACCAAATAACCCTGTGACGAAACGCGCCGCTCTTCTTTGGATCTTCTCTATCTCCTCCGTCAAACCGATCTGGTACGGATCCCACACTGATGAGCAATACTCAAGTATAGGTCGAACGAGTGTTTTGTAAGCCACCTCCTTTGTTGATGGACTACATTTTCTAAGCACTCTCCCAATGAATCTCAACCTGGTACCCGCCTTACCTACAATTAATTTTATATGATCATTCCACTTCAAATCGTTCCGTACGCATACTCCCAGATATTTTACAGGAGTAACTGCTACCAGTGTTTGTTCCGCTATCATATAATCATACAATAAAGGATCCTTCTTTCTATGTATTCGCAATACATTACATTTGTCTATGTTAAGGGACAGTTGCCACTCCCTGCACCAAGTGCCTATCCGCTGCAGATCTTCCTGCATTTCGCTACAATTTTCTAATGCTGCAACTTCTCTGTATACTACAGCATCATCCGCGAAAAGCCGCATGGAACTTCCGACACTATCTACTAGGTCATTTATATATATTGTGAAAAGCAATGGTCCCATAACACTCCCCTGTGGCACGCCAGAGGTTACTTTAACGTCTGTAGACGTCTCTCCATTGATAACAACATGCTGTGTTCTGTTTGCTAAAAACTCTTCAATCCAGCCACACAGCTGGTCTGATATTCCGTAGGCTCTTACTTTGTTTATCAGGCGACAGTGCGGAACTGTATCGAACGCCTTCCGGAAGTCAAGAAAAATAGCATCTACCTGGGAGCCTGTATCTAATATTTTCTGGGTCTCATGAACAAATAAAGCGAGTTGGGTCTCACACGATCGCTGTTTCCGGAATCCATGTTGATTCCTACATAGTAGATTCTGGGTTTCCAAAAACGACAGGATACTCGAGCAAAAAACATGTTCTAAAATTCTACAACAGATCGACGTCAGAGATATAGGTCTATAGTTTTGCGCATCTGCTCGACGACCCTTCTTGAAGACTGGGACTACCTGTGCTCTTTTCCAATCATTTGGAACCCTCCGTTCCTCTAGAGACTTGCGGTACACGGCTGTTAGAAGGGGGGCAAGTTCTTTCGCGTACTCTGTGTAGAATCGAATTGGTATCCCGTCAGGTCCAGTGGACTTTATTGAGTGATTCCAGTTGCTTTTCTATTCCTTGGACACTTATTTCTATGTCAGCCATTTTTTCGTTTGTACGAGGATTTAGAGAAGGAACTGCAGTGCGGTCTTCCTCTGTGAAACAGCTTTGGAAAAAGGTGTTTAGTATTTCAGCTTTACGCGTGTCATCCTCTGTTTCAATGCCATCATCATCCCGGAGTGTCTGGATATGCTGTTTCGAGCCACTTACTGATTTAACGTAAGTCCAGAACTTCCTACGATTTTCTGTGAAGTCGGTACATAGAATTTTACTTTCGAATTCACTGAACGCTTCACGCATAGCCCTCCTTACGCTAACTTTGACATCGTTTAGCTTCTGTTCGTCTGAGAGGTTTTGGCTGCGTTTAAACTTGGAGTGAAGCTTCAGACAGGCTAGTGTAAAAGGCGCCAGTGGGCAAACGGATGCCATGATGGTGGATAGTATTGAGATGGCGTATGAGAGATGAACGTGCAGACGCATAAACAAAGCACCCATAGCAGAGTTTCGAACGGACAAGGTACTGGTAGACACAGGGTAGGGTGGTTCGATCGGCAAACCAGGAAGTACTATTGAGGACACGTAGGGTATTGAGGGACCATGTACAGCGGGCTACATGGGCACCAGTCCTCCAACAGGTGTCGTAGGCCTTCTCCAAATCTAAAAACACGGCCACAATCTGGAATTTCCACAGGAAACCATTCGTGACATGGATGGACAAAGCAACGAGATCGTCAACTGCACAACACCACGCTCTAAATACACACTGCGTCAATAAATTGCGAGACTCGAGACACCATCAGATTGGAAACGCAGCTGGTGAGAGGGATGGGGCAGTCGCCACAAGGAAGGTTTCTGTCCTTACCGGGCTTAGCTGCGGGCTTCACGCCAAAGTCCGGGAAATGTGCCCTCTGCCCAGATGCGGTTGTATGTGTTAGGCAGAAGCCCGCAAGAGAAAGGTGCTGCAACATCTGAATATGGACAGTGTCTGTCTGGCCCTGGGGTGGATGACTGGGATCAACTGAGAGCATGATGCAGCTCCCTCATACTAAAGGCGGCATTGTAGCACTCACGATTCTGAGAAGAGTATCGCCCGAGTCTCCTCTGCTCGTTTCCGATGGAGGAAGGCATGGTGATAGTGGGAAGAGCTCGAAACTTTCGCAAAATGGCGTCCCAAGGTGTTGGAGGCAGCAATTGGATCCTACTGTCAGACCGATAATTGGCGAATGGATCTTGGGCCCAGAGAGCCGCCGGAAGTTGGCCCACACGACAGAGGAAGGGGTGCAACTGTTAAATGAACTAGTGAAGGAAATCCAACTAGCTTTTTTGCTATCCCGAAGAACGTGAAGACACTTTGCACGCATCTGCTAATAATGAATGCAGTTTGCCATTGTAGGGTGACGATTAGAAAACACGGAGAGCACGTCTTCGTGCGCGAATTGCGCTGCAGCACGCCTCAGCCCGCGAAGGGACTGGGACATTGCGTGGTAAAGAGGAAGTGCGAGGAATGGAACGTTCTGAGTAGTAAGGATAATGTTTGTGAGATATTCCACCTGGTCATCACAACTGGGGAAATCTTCTTCTTCGAAGGTGGCCAGGGAGGAGTAAAGCCGCCAGCCAGCGTTAGTAAGCTGTCATTTGGATGTGCATGCAGGTGGGGTAGGAGTCAGCAAATGGATAGCACATGGGAAATGGTCGCTCGAGTAGGCATCAGAAAGAACAGACCACTCAGTACGATGGGCAGTGCAGAAGGACAGGTCCAAATGGAAATAGATGTGTGAGGAGTCGGAAAGGAAAGTGGGTGCTCTACTGTTAAGGTTGAATTGTTGAGATCAGCCAAGAGGGCACCTCTCTGACAGGTTCTGGGGGAGCCGCAAAGGCGATGATGCGCATTAAAGTCACAGAGTAGCAGAAATGGGGGAGTTAGCTACCCAATAAGCTGAAGGACGTCTGCACTGATGACATCGAAAGACGGAGGGACATAAATGGTACGAAGGGAAAAGTCAGGTGGGGAAGAAAAAGGCGAACTGCGACAGCTTGAAGATGGGTAGTCAGGGAGATGGGTTTACTATGAACGTCATCCAGTATGAGCAGCATGACACCTACATGTGATGGAATATAGACCTCGGGGGGAAGGTCAAAACGAACTGAGAAGAAATGTGGAAGCTCAAAGCGGTCGAGAGGGTGCAATTTCGTTTTCTGAAGGCAGAGTACAAGAGGACACTGCAAAAGCAGCCATAAATCCTCTTTGTGGGGTTGAAGGCTGCGAACGTTCCATTGAAGGAGAGTCACGATGAGGAAGACATGTAGGGAAGTCAGCTAGGCAGCTACTGAGTGACAGCCTGTGAAGTCACTGCCACAGGGCACAAAAGCAGGAGAATCCTGCTCCCCAGGGTCTACACAATCATCGGTTTGATTGTGCTGTTGGTCTGTGGAGTGCATCGCTGAAAAATGGTTAGTGGTGTGCACCAGCCACATGGAGGCCGACTGGGCTAAGGTATGTGGCAACACCATCGAAGAGTATCTTCGATTTAGTGAAGGAGAAGACCGTTTGTCTTTGGTGGACTTCTTTGAGCCTTTCTGGTTAGAGGAAGACTCAGATGTTGTTTCGCTGGAGAGATGTTCAAATGGCTCTAAGCACTATGTGACATAAACAGGTCATCAGTCCCCTAGACTTAGAACTACTTAAACCTAACTAACCTAAGGACATCACACACATCCATGCCCGAGGCAGGATTCGAACCTGTGACTGTAGCAGCAGCGTGGTTCCGGACTGAAGCGCCTCGAACCGCTCGGCCACAGTGGCCGGCTGGAGGGATGTAGGGAGTCTTCACGGAAGAGTACTCCTTCTGTCATTTCCGGCCTACCGATTGTGTAGTTGGTGGCTTCGCCCCTTGAGGTGAGAGTCTGATGGCTTGTTTCACAGCTGGACGGGCGGATGGCGATGCTACCTTGACAATGGGCGATTTCACAACCTCAGAGCTGAATTTGAGGTGTCATGTCCGTGTGGCTATGGCTTTAAGCGAGCAAGAGGTGACGATAACTGTGCCAGATGGGAGAACACAGGGTTTGCAACTAACCAATAAGTTGCGAGCGACTGGGTAAGGCACATTTTCCTTTACCCAGATCTCCAGGACAGCCTGCTCATGAAGGTACACGGGACAATCCCGAGAGGAGGCAGCATGGCCGCCACTGCAGTTGATACAGCGGAAGGATGAGGTGGACAATCGCCCTAGTGAACATCCCTACCACGGGTAACACACGAACCTGCGAAAGAGTGGCGAGAGCCCTGGGGAGATGAAAGAAGGTTGTATACATGGAAGTGACCTGGAGACACCGAGAGGTTTCAGGTTGATTATATAATGGTAGGAAAGAGATTTAGGAACCAGGAATTAAACTATAATATATTTCCAGGGGCAGATGTGGCCTCTGACCACAATTTATTGGTTATGAACTACAGATTAAAACTGAAAAAAAACTGCAAAACGTGGGAATTTAAGGAGATGGGTCCTGGATAAATTGAAAGAACCAAAGGTGTAGAGAGTTTCAGAGAGAGCATTAAGGAACGATTGACAAGGAAGCGGGAAAGAAATACAGTAGAAGAAGAATGTCTAGCTTTGAGAGATGAAATAGTGAAGGCAGTATAGGATCAAGTAGGGAAAAGACGAGGACTAGTAGTAATCCTTGGGTATCAGAAGAGGTATTGAATTTAATTGATGCAAGGTGAAAATACAAAAATGCAGTAAATGAAGCAGGCATAAAGGAATACAACTGTCTGAAAAATGACATCGACAGGATGTGCAAAATGGCTGAGCAGGGATGGCTAGAGAAGTAATGTAAGGATGTAGAGGCATATATCACCAAGGGTAAAAGAGATACTTTCTACAGAAAAAATTAAAGAGATCTTTGGAGAAAAGAAAACCACTTGTATGAATATCAAAAGCTGAAATGGAAAACCAGTTCTAAGCAAAGCAGGGAAAGCAGAATGGCGGAAGGAGTATATAGAGGGTCTATACAGGGGCGATGTTCTTGAGGACAATATTATGGAAATGGAAGAGGACGTAGATGAAGTTGAAATGGGAGATATGATACTGCGTGACGAGTCTGACAGACCACTGAAAAATCTAAGTCGAAACAAGACCCCGTGAGTAAACAACATTCCATTAGAACTACTGATAGCCTTGGGAGAGTCAGCCATTTGGTGAGCAAGATGTGTGAGACAGGAGAAATAACCTCAGACTTCAAGAAGAATAAAATATTTTCAATCCTACAGAAAGCTGGTGTTGACAGGTGTGACAAACAGTAACACGAATTCCTTACAGAAGAATGGAAAAACCTGGTAGAAGCCGCACTTGGGGAAGATCAGTTTGGATTCCGTATAAATGTTGGAACACATGAGGCAATACTGACCCTACCCTTATCTTAGAAGGTAGATTAAGGAAAGGCAAACCTACGTTTCTAGCATTTGTAGGCTGGGAGAAAGCTTTAGACAAAGTTGACTGGAATATTCACTTTCAAATTCTGAAGGTGGCAAGGGTCAAATTTAGGGAACGAAAGGCCATTTACAATTTGTACAGAAATTAGAAGGAAGTTGTAACAGTCGAGGGCCTGAAAGGGAAGCAGTGGTTGGGAAAGGAGTGAGACAGGGTTGTAGCCTATCCCCGATGTTGTTCAACCTGTATATTGAGCAAGCAGTAAAGGAAACAAAAGAAAAAATTGGAGTATGAATTAAAATCCGTGGAGAAGAAATAAAAATTTCGAGGTTTGCCGATGACATTGTAATTCTATCAGAGACACCAAAGGACCTGGAAGAGCATTAGAATGGAAGGGAGAGTGTCTTGAAACGAAAATATAAGATGAACATCAACAAAAGCTAAACGATGGTAATGGAATATAGTAGAACTAAATCGGGTGACGCTGAGGGAATTAGATTAAGAAATGCGACACTTAAAGTAGTCGATGAGTTTTTCTATTTGGGGAGCAAAATAAGTGATGATGGTCGAAGTAGAGAAAATATAGGCTGGCAATGGCAAGCAAAGTGTTTCTGCAGAAGAAAAATATGTTACATCGAGTATAGATTTAAATATCAGGAAGTTTTTTCTCTTTGTATTTGTATGGAGTGTAGCCACGTATGGAAGTGAAACATGGACGATAAATAGTTTAGAAAAGAAGAGAATAGAGGCTTTCGGAATGTGGTGCTACAGAAGAATGCTGAAGATTAGATGGATATATCACGTAACTAATGAGGAGGTACTGTATAGAATTGGGGAGAAGAGGAATTTGTGGCACAAATTGACTAGAAGAAGGAATCGGTTCTGAGAAGATGTTCTGAGGCATCAAGGGATCGCCAATTTAGTATTGGAGGGCAGCGTGGAAGGTAAAAATCGTAGAGGGAGACCTAAAGGTAAATACACTAAGCAGATTCAGAAAGATGTGGGTTGCAGTAGGTACTTGGAGATGACGAAGCTCGCACAGTATAGAGTAGCATGGAGAGCTGTATCAAACCAGTCTCTGGCCTGAAGACCATAACAACAATATGTGGTGCTACTAGCCCCAACATTTTTTCAAAGTGCCCACATGTCACATTGACAAACTTCTTGAAATCTCGCCTCGCTTCAATATAAAATCCTGCAATAAAGAATTGTAAGTTCAATGAATTTTACTTTGTAACAAAAACTTTCTGAACCAAATACGTCCTTTTTTAGGTTGATTTTTGTGACAGTTAGACCAAGGAGTATAGCACAAAGTGCTAATGCATCCCCGAAGTCAGAATTCATTTCCACTGCCTTTCTGTAAGGAAGAAAAACGCCGAATGTGTGCTTACAAGAGTTTGAAAGTGTTGTCAACGTTTGGCAACAGTCGACAGCAGTTGGAAGTTTGTCAAACTCACCAACAGTTGAGAGCTTGCCGATTATACAACAGTATATTTTTGTTTTCTGGAGTTGGCTATTAGCGTGGAAGTACCTTTAATTATGAGAACATCGAAGTTGTCATGTCGAATGTGTAAGATTTGTTTAAAACGATGGTATTCATTGAACGGACATTCACCGCTCGACTTACCAAAGTTGCGATATGGCAGTGCCCAAGGGACGTTGAATCGTTGTTCTTAATAACACAGGCAGTGGAAAAGTGTATCATCATTTTAAACAAATTTTAGTGATGCTACATGAGAATTATCATCTTGGAGCAGTCCATCTTTCTTCTTTCATGTTGCATGACTAAAATTTGTTGAAAACGATGATATAGTTTTTCGTTGCAATTGAATGAAATCGACCTGTCGTCTTTCTAAAGTTGCTGTATTGGAGTGCCGGTGTCAAAAAGAAATATCCAATGTTCCTTTGAATATGCGACTTTCGATTACAATGTCCTCCCCTGAACAGGAATTAGCTAATGTGTGTACGAGTACAGACTGTGACGCAGGTACGATGACACATGGAAGCTTGCGTGTGGCCATGAGTCATGGACAGACAGCCATAGCGGTTAAGGCGACCGCTCTCACAATGAGCGAAGTCCGGGTTCGAGTCCCGTCCCGCACAAATTTTTTTACCATCGAAATTTCCTTATACTGCTGGTGGTTGTTCGTGTTCGCAACTGCGAGTATATTTGATTTATTACTAAGTTGACTGGCCGAACATTGTGGGATACTATATGCTGGCCGAAACAGCGGCATTAAAGACAAGAAAACAAACGAATTTTGGTGCCTAGTGGTAGAGGGGGAGGGGGCTCGATGAAATGCCAGAACATTAACATTGGTTTCCTAACATCAAGTTCCACCCCTCATTCGAAGACAACCACAAGTTATTCCTGGAGCAACCTGCAAGACTGATGGCGCATATAAGAAGTTCATTATTCAAAGTTCTCTTCGGCGGATACGCTCCAGCAGGGTCTACAAACGATGGCGGAGGTGGGAGGGAGGAACTACTTTGTCCAACAACAGAGCAGCGGAGGGATAACGGACTGTGTGCATGCTTTGCATGTAAATTCAATTAGATATTCCGGTAAGGGGGGGCGGCCTGATTGAAAATGTTTTATTCATGGGCGTGGGTGTTAATATCCGCCGGTGGGCAGCTGTTGTATTCCTGTCTCGCATTAGCCAGAGTGCGAGGAGCGAAGTCCGCTGAAGGCTCCTGTTCTGCACTTGGGAGAGGGAAAAAATGTTGCCTCGTCTGGGGAATAGTAAACGCTACGCCGTGTCTCTCCCCAGCGCACAGTGCAGTAATTTGTCGCGGAGCTGTTGCTCTCGTAATTCGTGAGTTTTGGCGATGCACCTATACTGAGAACCGGTCCGTCTAGCAGGTGGGAACCAAAAGAGATTTAGTCGTGTGTAGCCTCGGAAATATACTACTGGCCATTAAAATTGCTACACCACGAAGATGACGTGCTACAGACGACAAATTTAACCGACAGGAAGAAGATGCGGTGATATGCAAATGATTAGCTTTTCAGACCATTCACACAAGGTTGGCGCCGGTGGAACGTGCTGACATGAGCAAAGTTTCCAAGCGATCTCATACACATACAGCAGTTGACCCGCGTTGCCTGGTGAAACATTGTTGTGATGCCTCGTGTAAGGAGGAGAAATACGTACCATCACGTTTCCGACTTTGATAAAGGTCGGATTGCAGCCTATCGCGATTGCGATTAATCGTATTCTGACATTGCTGCTCGCGTTGGTCGAGATCCAATGACTGTTAGCAGAATATGGAATCGGTGGGTTCAGGAGGGTAATACGGAAAACCGTGCTAGATGCCAACGGCCTCGTATCACTAGCAGTCGAGATGACACGCATCTTATCCGCATGGCTGTAACGGATCGTACAGCCACGTCTCGATCCCTGAGTCATCAGATGGGGACGTTAACAAGACAACAACTATCTACACGAACAGTTCGACGATGTTTGCAGCAGCATGGACTATCAGCTCGGAGACCACGGTTGCGGTTACCCTTGACGATGCATTACAGACAGGAGCGCCTGCGATGGTGCACTCAACGACGAACCTGGGTGCACGAATGGTAAAACGTCATTTTTTCAGATGAAGCCAGGTTATGTTTACAGCATAATGATGTTCGCATCCGTGATTGGCGACATCGCGGTGAACGCACATTGGAAGCGTGTCTTCGTCATCGCCATACTGGCGTATTACCCGGCGTGATGGTATGGGGTGCCATTGGTTACACGTTTCGGTCACCTCTTGTTCGCATTGAAGGCACTTTGAACAGTGGACGCTACATTTCAGATGTGTTTCGACCCGTGGCTCTACCCTTCATTCGATCCCAGTGAAACCCTACATTTCAGCAGGATAATGCACGACCGCATGTTGCAGGTCCTGTACTGGATACTGAAAATGTTCGACTGCTGCCCTGGCCAGCACATTCTCCAGATCTCTCGCCAATTGAAAACGTGTGGTCATTGGTGGCCGAGCAACTGGCTCGTCACAATACGCCAGTCACTACTCTTGATGAACTGTGGTATCGTGTTGAAGCTGCATGGGCAGCTGTACCTGTACAGGCCATCCAAGCTCTGTGACTCAATGCCCAGGCGTATCAGGGCCGTTATTACGGCCAGAGGTGGTTGTTCTGGGTACTGATTTCTCAGGATCTACGCACTCAAATTGCGTGAAAATGTAATCACATGTCAGTTCTAGTATAATATATTTGTCTAATGAATACGCGTTTATCATCTGCTTTTCTTCTCGATGTAGCAATTTTAATGGTCAGTAGTGTATATTCGATGCCGCGCGAAAGCTCTCTCTATATGGTAACACTGGATTCTACCAGCAGCAGCAGTGCACCGATGCGACAAATATGAGTTGCGGGGATTCAAAAGCTTGCTAACACTGTCTCCCTCCCACCCCGCCATCACAAACTCAGAACACTGGCCTATGATGTGTCATTTCAGTCTACAGTGTCATTGAACTTCAGCTGATAGTGATTTGTCTTAACATCTTCAACTGTTGGTAGTCAGAAAACCAACAGCCGCAGCCGAGCGGGGTAGCCGCGCGGTCAAGGGCGTCTTGTCACGGTCCGCGCCGCTCGCCACCCCCCCCCCCCCCCCCCCTCGGAGGTTCGGATCCCTATGATGGCATGGGTGTGCGTGTTGTGCACAGCGTAAGTTAGTTTTATTAAGTAGTGTGTAAGCTTAAGGACCGATGACCTAAGTAGTTTGGTCCCATGAGATCTTACCAAAAATTTACAACAGCCTCAGACCAATAATACATTTCACATACAATCATCTCCACAACCAGAAGGTTGCAGCGCTGTGACATGTGTTACACAAAACTTCCTCGCAGATTAAAACTGTGTACCGGACCGAGACTCGAACTCGGGACCTTTGCCTCTTTCGCGGGCAAGTGCTCTAACCAACTGAGCTACCCAAGCACGACTCACGCCCCGTCCTCACAGATTTACTTCCGCCGGTATCTCGTCTCCTACCTTCCAGGAGTGCTAGTGAAACGTCCCCTTTGAACAATTATACATGACTGTGCTTAAACTGACACACAATATTTTTTAGCGCAACGCAGTCTGACTTTCAAAAATCCCTACAAAAGAATGGCCCTGACTAACAATAACTTATACCTTTCATGAATCACTTATGTCACAAAAATCTTCGTTACTCGAACTACTGCAATACAGCGAGCGCCACTACTGCCAGCTAAATAAAAGATTCAAACTACTGAAGGCACTAACTACTGATAGGCATAGTTAGCAAATGAAAGATTTTGATAGAGAACAAACAATGTATTTACCTTAATAGTGTTCAAAAGTCATAATATATATATATATATATATATATATATATATATAGCAGTTCATGACATCCAGTCTTATAAATTTACTCTTTCTTAATGAGACACGTCCAGATCGTCCGCTCTCAAAATTCCGCCATCTCTCTCCCCACATCCACCACTGCTGGCGGCTCACCTCCAACTGTGCAACGCTACGCGCTGTTAACATTCAGCTGTCCAACACTACAATGGCAGACAACAATGCAAACTAGCCACAGACTGCACACAGCACAGCCAGTGATTTTCATACAGAGTGGTACGTGGCGTTACCAATAAGAAAACCTAAACAGCCTGCTTACACTAGTTACGCAAGGTTCGCAGGAGATCTTCTGTAAAGTTTGGAAGGTAGGAGACGAGGTACTGGCAGAAGTGAAGCTGTGAGGACGGGGCGTCACTCGTGCTTGGGTAGCTCAGTGGTGCCGGCACGGTAGCTCAGCGTGACCGGTCAGAGGGTTAGCTGTCCTCTGTAATAAAAAAAACTGAGTGAATGGATCAATAACGAACTTCAAAGGGCGTCTGGGAACGTCCGCCACGAGCAATTGCAACGAACTATAACGAACAAAATGAGATTACAAAAAAGTGGTAGAGCGCTTGCCCGCGAAAGCCAAAGGTCCCGAGTTCGAGTCTCGGTCCGGCACACAGTTTTAATCCGCCTGGAAGTTGAATATCAGTGCACACTCCGCTGCAGAGTGAAAATTTCATTCTGGATGTGTTATATACACTCCTGGAAATTGAAATAAGAACACCGTGAATTCATTGTCCCAGGAAGGGGAAACTTTATTGACACATTCCTGGGGTCAGATACATCACATGATCACACTGACAGAACCACAGGCACATAGACACAGGCAACAGAGCATGCACAATGTCGGCACTAGTACAGTGTATATCCACCTTTCGCAGCAATGCAGGCTGCCATTCTCCCATCGAGACGATCGTAGAGATGCTGGATGTAGTCCTGTGGAACGGCTTGCCATGTCATTTCCACCTGGCGCCTCAGTTGGACCAGCGTTCGTGCTGGACGTGCAGACCGCGTGAGACGACGCTTCATCCAGTCCCAAACATTCTCAATGGGGGACAGATCCGGAGATCTTGCTGGCCAGGGTAGTTGACGTACACCTTCTAGAGCATGTTGGGTGGCACGGGATACATGCGGACGTGCATTGTCCTGTTGGAACAGCAAGTTCCCTTGCCGGTCTAGGAATGGTAGAACGATGGGTTCGATGACGGTTTGGATGTACCGTGCACTATTCAGTGTCCCCTCGACGATCACCAGTGGTGTACGTCCAGTGTGGGAGATCGCTCCTCACACCATGATGCCGGGTGTTGGCCCTGTGTGCCTCGGTCGTATGCAATCCTGATTGTGGCGCTCACCTGCACGGCGCCAAACACGCATACGACCATCATTGGCACCAAGGCAGAAGCGACTCTCATCGCTGAAGACGACACGTCTCCATTCGTCCCTCCATTCACGCCTGTCGCGACACCACTGGAGGCGGGCTGCACGATGTTGGGGCGTGAGCGGAAGACGGCCTAACGGTGTGCGGGACCGTAGCCCAGCTTCATGGAGACGGTTGCGAGTGGTCCTCGCCGATACCCCAGGAGCAACAGTGTCCCTAATTTGCTGGGACTGCGTAGGATCCTACAGTCTTGGCGTGCATCCGTGCGTCGCTGCGGTCCGGTCCCAGGTCGACGGGCACGTGCACCTTCCGCCGACCACTGGCGACAACATCGATGTACTGTGGAGACCTCACGCCCCACGTGTTGAGCAATTCGGCGGTACGTCCACCCGGCCTCCCGCATGCCCACTATACGCCCTCGCTCAAAGTCCGTCAACTGCACATACGGTTCACGTCCACGCTGTCGCGGCATGCTACCAGTGTTAAAGACTGCGATGGATCTCCGTATGCCACGGCAAACTGGCTGACACTGACGGCGGCGGTGCACAAATGCTGCGCATCTAGCGCCATTCGACGGCCACACCGCGGTTCCTGGTGTGTCCGCTGTGCCGTGCGTGTGATCATTGCTTGTACAGCCCTCTCGCAGTGTCCGGAGCAAGTATGGTGGGTCTGACACACCGGTGTCAATGTGTTCTTTTTTCCATTTCCAGGACTGTAGATTAATCAGGATCCCGCTCAACAAGAGAAAATTTGAAAAAAATGGGTAGAACAATATAAATAGTTAGGAACAGTGGTAGGACACATATAAAGTACACAAACTCAGTCAAAAAATAAAAACACAAATACAAAACAAACACGACATTTCCAGGATGCAAGATAATTCACAAGCTGGAAACGCGCAAATATCTCAACAACCCCTTTACCCCCCCCCCCCCCCCACACACACACACAATGACAAAATCACATGGAAAAGAAGTAGATGGTACACGGTGACTTACACAAATAAATTAACACACAGGGTGGCAAACGTATTAAAGAAACAGGGATTCCAAATAGCATAGAAAGTGTGCAAACCCTCGAAGCAAACTGAAGCCACTAACAACGAAGACTGATAAATTCCAAGGATCAGGAATACACGTACTTCAAAGTCAATGTTGTGATGAAGTACACGTAACCATGACACACAAGAATTTTGAAACACGGTACAAAGAACACATCAGGTGTTGCGAGTATGAGACAAGCCATTCCACATTTGCAGAGCACTTAAAACACCGTAATCACCATCATACAAACATGTATATAATAATAAGCACTCCACCTTCAGGCCACGAGTGGCTTACAGGGACCATCCGACCGCCGTGTCATCCTCATAGAGGATGCGGATAGGAGGGGCGTGGTGTCAGCAGTTCAGTACACCGCTCTCCCATTCGTTATGATGTTATTCTTGACCGAAGCCGCTACTATTCGGTCGAGTAGCTCCCTAATTGGCATCACGAGGCTGAGTGGACCCCGAAAAATGGCAACAGCGCATGGCGGCCTGGATGGTCACCCATCCAAGTGCCGACCACGCCCGACAGCGCTTAACTTCGGTGATCTCACGGCAACCGGTGTACCCACTGCGGCAAGGCCGTTGCCCACAAACATGTATAAAGACATCAAAATAATGAGTATAAAAAGCCATCACAAATACCTAATACATACGGAAAAAGCTTCCACATCGAGAGAGCCATTGCTGAAAACAAACACGTGGTAAATGAGCAAACACACATCAGTACAGATTGCCTACTACACTTAATAAATGATAAGATAAAATTCATCTCTCTTGCACATGGAGACACATTAAAAGAAATACATATCTTCCTCTCTCTCTCTATCTCTCTCTCTCTCTCTCTCTCTCTCTCTCTCTCCTCCTCCTCCTCCTTCTCCTCCTCCTCCCGCCTTCTGGTCACCGCCCCCCCCTCACACACACACACACACACACACGCACACGCACACACACACACACACACACACACACACACACACACACACACACACACACAACGACCACAGATATCTCAAAAACTACACTCGAATGTTAGCAAAAACATTCGATCTTTGCCAATAATGTACGACAGTCGGCAACACAAACCAAAATATAGCATCAAAATGAGTGTTCATTTCTCCGTGCTGCGAGGTGTGGAAAACAAAAACCCAAATGGCAATTGCAAGAAAAAGAATGGCGCCAAAAATGGAACAAAAACACAACATGTAGAAAGCCATCCACGGAGCCTGTAAGTAGAATTTAAAATATCACGACGCCATAGAAAAGCCAACCACCAGAGCCGTTTATAACCTATATATACCCAGTTCTAAAAAAAGAAGGGAAAGCAGAAAGGTGGGGGGAGTATATAGAGGGTTCTTGAGGACAATATTATAGAAATGGAAGAGGATGTAGATGAAGATTAAATGAGAGATACGATACTACGTGAAGAGTTTGACAGAGCACTGAAAGACCTAAGTAAAAACACGGCCCCGGGAGTAGACAACATTCCATTAGAACTACTGACAGCCTTCGGAGAGCCAGTCCTGACAAAACTCTACCATCTGATGAGCAAGATGTATGAGACAGGCGAAATTCCCTCAGACTCCAAGAAGAATAAATAATTCCAATCCCAAAGAAAGCAGGTGTTGACAGATGTGAAAATTACCGAACTATCACTTTAATAAGGCACAGCTGTTAAATACTAACACGAAACCTTTACAGACGAATAGAAAACTGGTAGAAGCCGACTTCGGGGAAGATCAGTTTGGATTCCGATTAAATGTTGGAACAATCGAGGCAATACTGACCCTACAACTTATCTTAGAAAATAGATTAAGGAAAGGCAAACCTATGTTTCTAGCATTTGTAGACTTAGAGAAAGCTTTTGACAGTGTTGACCGGAATACTCTCTTTCAAATTCTGAAGGTGGCAGGGGTAAAACAAGGGGAGCGAAAGGCTATTTACAATTTGTACAGAAACCAGATGGCAGTTATAAGAGTCGAGGGGCATGAAAGGGAAGCAGTGATGCTGTTCAATCTGTATATTGAGCAAGCAGTAAAGGAAACAAAAGAAAAATTCGGAGAAGGAATTAAAATCCATAGAGAAGAAGTAATAATTTAGAGGTCCACCGATGACATTGTAATTCTGTCAGAGACAGGACAGGACCTGGAAGAGCAGCTGAACGGAATGGACAGTGTCTTGAAAGGAGGATATAAGATGAACATCAACAAAAGCAAAACGAGGAAATTGGAATGTAGTCGGATTAAATCGGGTGATGATGAGGGTATTAGATTAGGAAATGAGACGCTTAAAATAGTAAATGAATTTTGCTATTTGGAGAGAAAAATAACTGAGGGTGGTCGAAGTAGAGAGGATATAAAATGTAGACTGGCAATGACAAGGAAAGCGTTTGTGAAGAAGAGAAATTTGTTAACATCGAGTATAGATCCAAGTGTCAGGAAGCCTTTTCTGAAAGTATTTGTATGGAGTGTAGCCATGTATGGAAGTGAAACGTGGACGATAAATACTTTGGACAAGAAGAGAATAGAAGCTTCCGAAATGTGGTCCTACAGAAGAATGCTGAAGATTAGATGGGTAGATCACATAACTAATGAGGAGGTATTGAAGAGAATTGGGGAGAAGAGAAGCTTGTGGCACAACTTGACCAGAAGAAGGGACCGGTTGGTAGGACAAGTTCTGAGGCATCAAGGGATCACCAATTTAGTATTGGAGGGCAGCGTGGAGGGTAAAAATCGTAGAGGGAGACCATGAGATGAATACACTAAGCAGATTCAGAAGGATGTAGGTTGCAGCAGGTACTGGGAGATGAAGAAGCTTGCACAGGATAGAGTAGCATGGAGAGCTGTATCAAACCAGTCTCTGGACTGAAGACCACAACAACAACAAATATACACTGTCCCAAAATGTAAACTAAATAGTAAAATTATGGACATGTTCCAGGCCACCGAAGATGCCTTGCAAAAAATAAACGTGAAACGCGTATGGCACGAAAATTGTGTTTCATTCAGTTGTAATTAGACGGTCTAAAAGTAAAAATTACCACTATACCGTGATTTGTGTTATCGGTGACAATACAATATTTTTGTTAGTAGTTAGTTTCGCAATGGAAAAAAATTATGCGGGCTATAAATTGAAAGTAATAGGATATGCAGACGAACGCGGAAACAGAGCAGGCTTTCGGCGCCCCACCAACAGAATAAGCCATTCGCGAATGGCGCGCTACTAAAAGGAGAACTAAAAAACATGACTAATCGTGCTACTACAGTACTGAATGCAAAATGGCCAAAACTAGAAGATGGCGCATTGAAACGGATTCAAGGACACCGTCAAAACTGCATTGGAATTAATACAAGAATGATTCAAATACACACTCGTATGCTAGCGCTACAGTGGAACTTTACAGACTTTAAGGGTGGAGTTCGTTGGTGCTACACGTTTACGAAGCGTCAAGGACTTGGCATGCGAACCAAAACCAAAATATCTCAGGATATGCCAGAAGAATACGAAGAGAAATTTTTGTCTCTCCATCGCTTTATTTTTTAACATCGAACGAAAACTAGCGTGGAACTAAGCCAAATAGTTACATTTGATGTGGCGACTAACAGACCTGTTGCCACCAAAGTGCTAAGACTTCAACTATAAAAACAAGTGGATACGAAAAAAATGCACTGCTGTCCTTTCATGTAAGGCTGACAGCACTAAACCCAATACAGTGATCATCTTCAAACGCTAAACAATGCCAAAACTTTGTGAAATACCGCTAGGTGTTGTTCACGTACATGACAAGGGTTGGATGGATGTGGCTGGCACGAAATTATGGATTAAGAGAGTGTGGGAGAGAAGAAAAGGAGCTGTATTGAAGAATAGTTCTTTTCTGTGCTAAACCAGTTTACTATTCATCTGAAACATTCTGTGAAAGAGAAATCGAGACAGGGAAATACAGAGCTTTCTGTTATTCTGGGAGGACTTATTTCAAAATTGTAACCTCTGGATGTCTCGATAAATAAACCATTTAAAACGCATATGAGAGAAGAAGGGAACAGACAGGAGATGGATGAAATTCACGCCGAAGGAAGCTTTGAAAGCGACGTAGAATCAAACAAGTGTGTCAGTGGATAAAACAGTCGTGGTCTAGAGTGAAAGAAGACATTATTGTTGGATCTTTCAAGCAGTGTCGCATGAGTAATGTCAGTGAAGACCATCTTATATATGAAGAGGACAGAGATGACAACGAAGAGGAAGAAGAAGGAGATGAGGAAGAAGAAGAAAATTCAGATTACGATTTCTCGGGGATCTTAAAGGGTAGTTCAGTTTTGTATACTAAGAATTTCTTTTCTAGTGTGGCTTTGCGCTCTAATAATAAAAATGGTAAAAATATATATTTTTTAATTTCTTAAAAATTAAGGTGCGTCTCGTAGTTTGTAGCGTCTCATAATCCGTAAAATACGGTACTCATTTCTGAATGGGCTCACACAACACAAGAACACTTCTCAAAGCTTCGAAAGAGTTCTCTCTCTTATAAACAGGAGCTATTCAAATCAAATTTGGTTATAGCAGCAAAGAGTATTTAAAATTTGCACAGGAAGACAAGAGATTGTAGGGTTCCGCAGCTTGTGTAAATAAATAACTGTCCCTGTGTAACGTCCTTCGGATCATCGGTCTTGGCTAACACTCAGCGGTAGAGCAATGAGATTGTTATTTCTTACGTATCCGTATCGGTATCGACGTTACAAACAGAACATTGATGAATTGAACTCGCGACTTATGCGACATATCGTAATTAAATCGTTTATAATCGATGGTTTATCAGTTCCTATTTAAATATTAATGATAAGTTCAAACTAGTTCCAGCGACACCAAATTCCCTATAGACTGGTTGTAATCTCAAATCTGTAATCAGTCATAACAGTGTTATTAATTCCTAACCTCGAGGAGTTTCTATATAAGCACCGAGCGCTTCAGTCAACTAATATCGCAGCACGGTATCTCTATAAATAATATTGTAAAACTTGAATGACAAATGCGTGAATTGACACGATATGCTGGTTTATTACACAATATTAGTCACTTCCTAACAGAGCCATGAGGAAAAAGCTTTCCCAGGTGTTGGGGGGAATTATAAATTATATGCTTCGTAACTATCGCCAAGTTCCATAGACCATTAGTTATTACGAATGAAATTGTCTATCTGTGTTCACTTCCTAAATAGTGTTAACTTCAGGTTATCTAATTAAAAGTCACTTCTGTCTAATACAGGGTGTTTCAAAAATGACCGGTATATTTGAAACGGCAATAAAAACTAAACGAGCAGCGATAGAAATACACCGTTTGTTGCAATATGCCTGGGACAACAGTACATTTTCAGGCAGACAAACTTTCGAAATTACAGTAGTTACAATTTTCAACAACAGATGGCGCTGCGGTCTGGGAAACTCTATAGTACGATATTTTCCACATATCCACCATGCGTAGCAATAATATGGCGTAGTCTCTGAATGAAATTACCCGAAACCTTTGACAACGTGTCTGGCGGAATGGCTTCACATGCAGATGAGATGTACTGCTTCAGCTGTTCAATTGTTTCTGGATTCTGGCGGTACACCTGGTCTTTCAAGTGTCCCCACAGAAAGAAGTCACAGGGGTTCATGTCTGGCGAATAGGGAGGCCAATCCACGCCGCCTCCTGTGTGTTTCGGATAGCCCAAAGCAATCACACGATCATCGAAATATTCATTCAGGAAATTAAAGACGTCGGCCGTGCGACGTGGCCGGGCACCATCTTGCATAAACCACGAGGTGTTCGCAGTGTCGTCTAAGGCAGTTTGTACCGCCACAAATTCACGAAGAATATCCAGATAGCGTGATGCAGTAATCGTTTCCGATCTGAAAAATGGGCCAATGATTCCTTTGGAAGAAATGGCGGCCCAGACCAGTACTTTTTGAGGATGCAGGGACGATGGGACTGCAACATGGGGCTTTTCGGTTCCCCATATGCGCCAGTTCTGTTTATTGACGAAGCCGTCCAGGTAAAAATAAGCTTTGTCAGTAAACCAAATGCTGCCCACACGCATATCGCCGTCATCAATCCTGTGCACTATATCGTTAGCGAATGTCTCTCGCGCAGCAATGGTAGCGGCGCTGAGGGGTTGCCGCGTTTGAATTTTGTATGGATAGAGGTGTAAACTCTGGCGCATGAGACGATACGTGGACGTTGGCGTCATTTGGACCGCAGCTGCAACACAGCGAACGGAAACCCGAGGCCGCTGTTGGATCACCTGCTGCACTAGCTGCGCGTTGCCCTCTGTGGTAGCCATACGCGGTCGCCCTACCTTTCCAGCACGTTCATCCGTCACATTCCCAGTCCGTTGAAATTTTTCAAACAGATCCTTTATTGTATCGCTTTTCGGTCCTTTGGTTACATTAAACCTCCGTTGAAAACTTCGTCTTGTTGCAACAACACTGTGTTCTAGGCGGTGGAATTCCAACACCAGAAAAATCCTCTGTTCTAAGGAATAAACCATGTTGTCTACAGCACATTTGCACGTTGTGAACAGCACACGCTTACAGCAGAAAGACGACGTACAGAATGGCGCACCCACAGACTGCGTTGTCTTCTATATCTTTCACATCACTTGCAGCGCCATCTGTTGTTGAAAATTGTAACTACTGTAATTTCGAAAGTTTGTCCGCCTGAAAATGTGCTGTTGTCCCAAGCATATTGCAACAAACGGTGTATTTCTATCGCTGCTCGTTTAGTTTTTATTGCCGTTTCAAATATACCGGTCATTTTTGAAACACCCTGTATATGCAAGTCCTCTATCTGAATTCTAAATAACGTAATATTTGAAGTACCGTTTCACTGCGTCATAGTAGATCGCAATAATCAACTCTGAAAAAACAATCTAATTGCGCCTACATATACGAGCATTCAAAAGTATGACCTGCTTCGGCCAACTCTCGTAAGGTAGTGACAATGGATTGAATTATCCTTAGCCATTACTCACGAATCTCAAAGAGTACTCACACGAAGTATTCTTTGGGAACGTTGGTTCTACTTTGCGAATTTTAATTATAATGATTTTGCTATTTACTATGATTTTGAATTTTGAGTTTGATTTTACTGGAATCTTATCTTTCTTTCGTATGTTAATAAATTACTAAGTATTAGATTCGTGATTCAATTACTGGTTAACATCCAAATAATAGTGTTAACTAGAAATTTGTTTGCTTGTTCATTTTTCATGGACTTTGGAACTTGTTTTGGGGAAATCTTTGGGAATTTTGGAGCAAATTTTTGATTTTCATTTCTCGTCCGAGGAAGTGGCATTACACCTGGACACACATATGTGTGTGCGCGCGCAAGTATATTTAATTTTACTGAGATTTTATTTGCCTATTACATGTAATGAATGAATTTATTATTTTGTTTGGATTAATCAGATTCATTTTTTATTTCATAGATCCAAAAATGATGGGATAGTTGTAGGCGTGGAAGATCTCAGAAAACATCACAAAAATATTCAGAACACTTGAGTGTAATACTAATTTCTGAAATTAGACCAAAAATTACCGTTAGTACACGCTTTTTGATTTTAAAAATGTTCTCTCAGTTTGTGGAGCTACCTCAAAATGTGATACCAAAGAAAGTAAAACACGGCAGTTTTTCATATTTATATCTCAGTTTACAGCTTATCCAAGAAAATTCGACGCAGTTGTGGCGTGAAATGTTTTGTGACTAAATCTGCCTTAATCCTCCCTTAAAATCATTTCAGATGTTTGTCATCTGCCTTAAAATCGTGATCAATTTCTGGTCGCCCTAGGGTAGCGAGTAGAGATGGGAACTTAGAGGTATAGTGCTCCATTTATAAGAGATTTTTCCAGTCACTAATGTTGATTATGTGGAGTAGATGCGTGCGTTCTTTGCCAGATCTCCGTTTATTTCTGTACCACAACCTTCCACCGGGCAGGTTGCATTCAGGGACCACCGAACCGCTGCAGAGCTTCCCAGCCCAGCCGCCGCGCGGCGTTCCGGTCGGCGGCGCACGGCGAGCAGTGCGCGTGAAGGCCGCCAGATGTCAGGCTAGGCTGCGTCCGGGCGTCCGCGTTTGCTCACCGTCACGCCATCTCTGTCACGGCGCCAGTAACGTGACGTGAACGTGACGCGCGTCGGCTGTCGGCGCCGCCAGATCGGATAGCCGACGACGGCTGGCGTCGCGCTCCGGTGGGTGCCGCGTAAAAAGAAAAAAAAAAAAAGAAAAAGATAACGGGCAATGGCGACAGCTCTTCGGACAGGCGCTTCGTCGTTGTCAGAAATGACACATCTCTACAGATCAAAGCAGTGTCAGACACGTTCCACATTTAGACGGAAAAGCCTCGCCGGTTTTACTGCGCGAACTTGTAGTACAGAGAATTACATTCGAGATGTCAATTTGGAATAATCATTGTTAGAGCTGTGAACAATGATGCCACCAAATTGTAACTCAACACGTGGTTGTGTACACGGTGTCCCATTAGCATCACCCGAAAAAAAATTTCCTTCCAGAAACTAAATAAACAAAAAAGTATCAAATACAACTTTGTTTAGCTACTATGTGGACAGTAATGTGTATGACTGGCTCTCATGAGGTGTTCATCTAGTGAGCCTTAATACGTACGTCGTATCGGGGGAAACGTTGGTTGTCGGACCTATGTTTATTGGGATTATTTGCTTGTTTCGTTACACTCTATTCGCCCCTTTCGTTTGTAATTATAATAGTCTAACAGCATACGCACATCACTGTCTGGCAGGTTTATTGACTTTGGCTGATGATTACTTGAAATCTTTTTGTTCGTGATTTTCGTCCCTGATCGAGAAACTACACAGTTCCTTGTTTGTTCTCATTTTGTTCGATGTTGTTCGTTGCATTTGTTCCGTGCGGATGTCTCAGGACACCCGTTGAAGTTCAGTGTTGAGCCGTTGACTCAGTTTTTTTTTTAATTAGAGAGGGCAGCTTGTAACTCTGACCGAACACACTGAGCTACCGAAGCACGACTCACGCCCCGTCCTCACAGCTTTACTTCTGCCAGTATCTCGTCTCCTACCTTCTGAACTTCAGAGAAGCTCTCCTGACAAACTCACAGAACTAGCACTCCCGGAAGACATGGCTTAGTCACAGCCTGGGAGATGTTTCCAGAATGAAATTTTCACTCTGCAGCGGAGTGTGCACTGATATGAAACTTACTGGCAGATTAAAACTGTGTACCGGACCGTGACTCGAACTCGGGACCTTTGCCTTTCCCATGCAAGTGCATCTTTTTTAAAGATCATTATTATTGTCACTAGTAATACTAAGTTAGCAATCCCTTTTTTTTTTTTTTTTTTTTTCCTCAAACACCAGCATTAGCCCGTGACACAATCTGGTTGAAGTTAAAGCTTATGAAACGAGTGTATGAACATCTTCTACTCCCATAGTCCACTTTTTACACACAAACCTTTTTACTTTGTGTCATGTATCAATGAGTCCGCCCCCGGTAACTGAGTTGTTTGCCGGCACGGTAGCTCAGCTGTTCGGTCAGAGAGCTGGTTGGCCTCTGTAATAAAAAAAAACTGAGTTAAACGATCAACAAACGAACTTTAACGAATGTCATTTGACGTCTGAAACGTCTAAACACAACGATAAAAAAAAAGTGGTCAGCGCGACTGAATGTCAATCCTAAGGGCCTGGCTGCGATTCCCGGCTGGGTCGGAGATTTCCTCCGCTCAGGGACTGGGTGTTGTGTTGTCGTAATCATCATCATTTCATTTCATCCCCATCGACGCGCAAGTCGCCGAAGTGGCGTCAAATCAAAAGACTTGCACCAGGCGAACGGTCTACCCGACGGGAGGCCCTAGTCACACGACATTATTATTATGTATCTATGACAGTAAAACTGAGACGAACGTTCAAACGAGTGTCAATTCCTAAGAGATCAAACAGCTGAGGTCATCGGTCCCTAGACTTACACACTGCTTAAACGAGCTTAAACTGACTTTCGCTAAGAACAACACACACACACACACACACACACACACACACACACACACACACAAACACAAACACACACACACACCCATGCCCGAGGGAGGACTCGAACCTTCGGCGGGAGGGGTCGCGCAATCCGTGACATTACGTCTCAAACCGAAAACTGAGACGTAAACATCACATATGCTTTACCATCTCATCAAAACGCCTTCTCTGAGTGGTAGGTAGTTCCCACAATGGACCACAAATTGCGTCACTATTGATTTGGTATCAGGTAATCCATACAACAGCAATTGCGTAATGGTTACTAAATTATTACAGGGCCTTCGCAGTATTATTGTGAGTAGTAGTAGTTGTGAGACATAAAGCTTTGGCAGCCTAAGTAAGGAGTCTGATAATGAAGTAATTAAGTAACTTACAAACAGCAAGCCGGTCGCGGTGGCCGAGCGGCTCTAGGCGCTTCAGTCCGGAACCGCGCTACTGCTACGGTCGCAGGTTCTAATCCCGTGTCTGGTATGGATGTGTGTGATAGGTTAGTTAGGTTTAAGTAGTTCTAAGTCCTAGGCGACTGATGACCTCAGATGTTAAGTCCCATAGTGCTCAGAGCCATTTGAACCATTTTTTACGAACAGCAAGTGTATCGCACGCATTTTAATTCGGTTGATTAGTCAGCTTTCTTTTCTGGAGAGTAGTTAAAGGTGGAACTCGCAGTGCACTGCTAAGTGTTCCATCATTCTCCAGAAAATGTTTGTCAGAAATAAGCAAAATCATATAATAAAACACCCCAAATTTCCAGGCATCAGGGGAAAATCAGATAACAGCTGAATTATGGAAGTATGCCAGCAAAAATGCAATTGTCTTACTCCAGAAACTTTTTGAGGAGATACGGAAGAAAGGAATCATTCCAAAGGAATGGAAAATGGCCCTGATACACCCTTGAGAGGTGGCATGAGCCCCCTCTCATATTTCTGTCTTACGATTTTCGTCTCTAATTGCATGCGGTGAAAAGTTGCTATTCCTTCACACGCGGACTTCCCACGCAGCGTCTCTCGTCACTTGGGTGGTCTGGTGACAGGTGGGCTCTGCTGATCTGGAGGGTTAAGCCGACAGGTGTGAGGAAGTCGAGTGAATGCTTTGCAGACGCCGACATTGTCAAAAGACATGCCCGGAGGGGTCTGAAGTAGCGGCTGGGCTAGAGCTTCCGTTACTTCGCAGAATCTTAGCGAAAACACTTTCTGGCGGGCTACCAGCGAGGCGTGGGAATGACTTGTGTACCCAGGCAGCTGTGGCGGGAAAATTCCCGCGCTTTCTGCAAAATAGTAACTGTGATTGGGTTGCTCAGGGCACAGCTCTGTGACGTAGCAAAATCAGCGCAGAAATTGGCGCCAAGAATCTCCATTGATGGAATGGTAGTGCTCCGGCAATGGAGTGGAATTTTCCGCCGGTTTTCGAGTTGCTGATTGGAACGTTTAACCACGGCCACTGTCGTGGGGGCGGGAATGTTGTGTGTTCGGCCTGTACGGGTGCTCCAGGTAGTCGGCTCTCGCCTTTTGGTCGAGGACGTCGAAGCAACCAGCCATCGCCTCCGGTACGCCAGATCGTGTTCTTGCAGTTAAGAAGACAGATTGGTAATGTATGTCCGCAGCACCGGCAGATAGGGATTTTCCTAGGTGATAATCAGAGCTCAGCAGAGCGCGCCTGTTCGTCTTTTTCTAACTTTGTTCTGTCTTGAGTAGCAGCAATAAAGGTTGGGTTAGCTGTGTCTCTCTCTTAAGATTTGAGTGGCAAGGAATTGGCTCCACATACCATTTCGTCATAAACCTCACAATCTAGTTTAGGGACAACTTCACCTTCACAGCGTTTGTTTGTGTATCCAATTTGAGCCAATTTGATGTATTATAAATGTTTCATGTGTTTTTGTTTATTATTTTGTGTTTAGTCTTAATAAATCATATTGTTATTTTGGACAGAACTTTCATTCTGTTAATCGGTAGAGCAACCCATCATTTCTCACTACGTTAATGAAACCTTCCTTTATTTAACTTATTTATCAAATTAAATTATTGCAGGTGCCAAACTCTTTTCTACTCCACTTGCAGGGCTGATTACAGTCAGTTCGCGTATATTTTTAATCCTTGTGCAACAGCAAAAGTCGGAGTTAGAATAGGGGGGGCTTAGAGCATCATTTACATATGTAGATTCTAGAATTTAGTGTTAAATACACTGCTAGCCCCGGCACCTCGCACCCTCTTCACGAAAAAAGTCCTAAATCCCAACAACAACAGAGGGATTTCCTTTGTGGATGTGACCTACAAGATATGGTCCAGAGGTTTACTAGAAAGAGCAGAATCTCAGTTGGATTGCCAAACTGGGGAGTATCAAGCAGGGTTTAGGAAAGGAAGATCCAGCCCTGAACAGATCTTAAACCTCAGAAACATTTTAGCATATGAGAAACAGAGGGCGAAACCGTATATAGTGACTTTTGTAGACTTCCAAAAAGCTTACGATTCCATAGACAGAGAGACGTTCTTCAATATTTTGGAGGAGCTTAGCTTGGACGGGAAAACTCTAAACATCATCAAGGAGAAGCTCACGAATACCTCTAAAGTCAGATTCACGGGTGAACTATCGGAACCTTTTGAGATCAGAACAGGGGTCCGACAAGGGGATGGTGTCTCATCCCTGCTGTTCAACTGTGCACTCGAGAAAGTTGTGAGGGAATGGAATGCAAGAGCGAGAGGGGGAATAAGACCTGCAACAACAACAAAAAAAAACAAAGGAATCACGAAAAAGTGTTTAGCATTTGCTGACGACATGTGAGAGGAAGCTAAAGAACAAATCGCCGAGTTACAAGAGCAGGCAGGGAAGATAGATGATTTCTTACGAAAAAACTAAGATTATGACTCCTAAGAGAATTAAAGTAGGAGCCCAAAAAATATAGGTGGTTAGGAGTTTCAAGTACCTAGGGGAATGAACTGAATGGAGCAACCTTGAAGGGAAAGCAATGGAAGCAAGAAGGACCAAAATGGAACTAGCTTTCCAGAAAACCTAAAACACATACGATAAGAAAGCCCTGTGTTGGAACACCAAAACAAGGCTCTGTAACACAGTAACTAAGCCGGAACCATTCTATGCAGCAGAGACGTCATGGGCAGGAAATGGCAAGTCGAGAAATGAGAAATGAAGGAGAGGAAAATTTCGAGGAAGATCATGGGTCCCAAATTCCAAAATAACAAACAAGCTTTCTAGAGAAACGATGTCGGGGAGACTCTCGGAAACTACAGGAAAAGGAGAATTGATTTCTGTGGACTCTTACTCCGAATGAATCCCGACAGACTAACTAAACAAATCTTTGACTTCTTTTACACAAAAAGGAAGACTAAACCCAGTTGGTTTAAGGAAGTTGAAAAGAACTTGAGAGAACTCCCGATTACCGAAGTCATGTTAAAGAATGATACAGCCAAGACAGTGTCCAAAGACAAAACTAAGAGGTTCCACGTTAAGATCAACACCAGGAAACCGATTCAGATATCAGAGGAAGAAAGAAGGAAGAGATCAGATAGAATGAAAAACTACTGTGAGAAAAAACGAGCACACGTATCTAAGAAGTGATTGATCTGACGGAGCCCAAAGATGGGTTATTCGATGTGGAAAAAAAAAAAACACCCACAGAAACTATGTTTCGTCAATCTGAAAATAAAAAAACTGTGTGCCGGACCGCTACTCGAACTCGGGACCTTTGCCTTTCGCGGGCAAGTGCTCTACCAACGTTTTTTTTTTTTAATTCCACAAAAACATTAGCAAAAATGGCTGCAATGAAATGACATAAATAAGGTGAAACATAATTATTGTCATAAATTACAGTATTCAAAGAATGAGGAATCTTACTCAGTCTTTAGCAGTAGCACACATTTAGGACCTTCATTGTCACCTTCAACTGGTGGCAGTTCAGCACGGCACATTTTCTTCTTCTGCAGCCTGAGATTCCTCACCATCACTTCCCAGACCCAAATTAATCAGTCAGTAAATCCTTGATGTGTGTTCCTTCCAGGGTAAATTAAGTGGACAGAAGAGAAGTCCCGAACAGCGACATCGCAAAGTCCTTCACTGCCTTGAAACTTCCTGGTAGATTAAAACTGTGTGCCGGTCCGAGACTCGAACTCGGGGCCTGTGAGGACGGGGCTTGAGTCGTGCTTGACTAGCTCAGTTATGCCGGCACGGTAGCTCAGCGTGTTCGATCAGAGAGCTGGTTGGCCTCTCTAATAAAAAACTGAGTCGAAAGATCAACAAACGAACTTGAACGGATGTCATGTGACGTCCGCAACGACAAAAAAAAAAAAAAAAAAAAAAAAAAAAAAAAAAAAAAATGTTGGTAGAGCACTTGCCCGCGAAAGGCAAAGGTCCCGAGTTCGAGTCTCGGTCCTGCACACAGTTTTAATCTGCCAGGAAGTTTCATATCAGCGCATACTCCGCTGTAGAATGAAAATCTCATTCTTCACTGGCTTGTTATTTTTGTCAGTTCCAGCCTTCTAAACGCATCCTTAGGGAGTTCAAAATCTTCCTTTGTATCAGACTCCAGATGTTAACTGAGGTACCCAAGCACGACTCACGACCCGTCCTAACAATTTTACGAGGGCAGTTCAATAAGTAATGCAACACATTTTTTTTCTGAAACAGGGAATGTTTTATTCAGCATTGAAATACACCAGGTTATTCCCCAATCTTTTAGCTACACAACACTATTTTTCAACGTAATCTCCGTTCAATGCTACGGCCTTACGCCACCTTGAAATGAGGGCCTGTATGCCTGCACGGTACCATTCCACTGGTCGATGTCGGAGCCAACGTCGTACTGCATCAATAACTTCTTCATCATCCGCGTAGTGCCTCCCACGGATTGCGTCCTTCATTGGGCCAAACATATGGAAATCCGACGGTGCGAGATCGGGGCTGTAGGGTGCATGAGGAAGAACAGTCCACTGAAGTTTTGTGAGCTCCTCTCGGGTGCGAAGACTTGTGTGAGGTCTTGCGTTGTCATGAAGAAGGAGAAGTTCGTTCAGATTTTTGTGCCTAAGAACACGCTGAAGTCGTTTCTTCAATTTCTGAAGAGTAGCACAATACACTTCAGAGTTGATCGTTTGACCATGGGGAAGGACATCGAACAGAATAACCCCTTCAGCGTCCCAGAAGACTGTAACCATGACTTTACCGGCTGAGGGTATGGCTTTAAACTTTTTCTTGGTAGGGGAGTGGGTGTGGCGCCACTCCATTTAATGCCGTTTTGTTTCAGGTTCGAAGTGATGAACCCATGTTTCATCGCCTGTAACAATCTTCGACAAGAAATTGTCACCCTCAGCCACATGACGAGCAAGCAATTCCGCACAGATGGTTCTCCTTTGCTCTTTATGGTGTTCGGTTAGACAACGAGGGACCCAGCGGGAACAAACCTTTGAATATCCCAACTGGTGAACAATTGTGACACCACTACCAACAGAGATGTCAAGTTGAGCACTGAGTTGTTTGATGGTGATCCGTCGACCATCTCGAACGAGTGTGTTCGCACGCTCCGCCATTGCAGGAGTCACAGCTGTGCACGGCCGGTCCGCACGCGGGAGATCAGACAGTCTTGCTTGACCTTGCGGCGATGATGACACACGCTTTGCCCAACGACTCACCGTGCTTTTGTCCACTGCCAGATCACCGTAGACATTCTGCAAGCGCCTATGAATATCTGAGATGCCCTGGTTTTCCGCCAAAAGAAACTCGATCACTGCCCGTTGTTTGCAACGCACATCCGTTACAGACGCCATTTTAACAGCTCTGTACGGCGCTGCCACCTGTCGGAAGTCAATGAAACTATAGGAGACGAAGCGGGAATGTTTGAAAATATTCCACAAGAAATTTCCGGTTTTTTTCAACCAACATTGGCCGAGAAAAAAAATGTGTTGCATTACTTATTGAACTGCCCTCGTACTTCCGCCAGTACCTCGTCTCCTACCTTCCAGACTTCACAGAAGTTCTCCTGCGAAACTTGCAGGACTAGAATTACTGGAAGAAAGGATATTTCAAAATCAGCGGACACTCTGTTGCAGAGTGAAAATTTCATTCTAAAAAATAAAAGTGTTCAAAGAGATTTTTTTTTAAAATCTAAAATTTAGTGATGTACTGGTGTTGATGACGTTAGTGGTGAGCGGTACTGGGTGATATCTGATTGCACTCACGTGTAATGGCCTCAGAAATGTTGGGAAATAGGTACTTCCCCAGATCATATCGCTCCCTCCTTCCTCCTGGACCTTATCGGGGATTGTTACAAGGTAATTACCTTCAGACGTTTGACGCTAAACGCTGACTGACAGAGCGTAAAACGTTATTCATCTGAAGAGACCACTTGTAGTCAGTCAGCGACGTCCAGTTGCTGCATTAGCGTGCAAATTCCATCATCCGTCGCCGATGAAGGCATGGGAAGCATCGGTGCGCGTACCGGGCTCCAACTGCGGAGACCCACACGCAGCAACGTTCGCCGAACGCTCGTTGAGGAGACGCTGTTGGTAACCTTTAGGTTCATCTGGCCTGTCAGTTATTCAACAGCTGCACGTCTATTCGGCCGTGCACACCTCTGCAGCCGTCGTTCGCCCTTGTCATACACTCCTGGAAATTGAAATAAGAACACCGTGAATTCATTGTCCCAGGAAGGGGAAACATTATTGACACATTCCTGGGGTCAGATACATCACATGATCACACTGACAGAACCACAGGCACATAGACACAGGCAACAGAGCATGCACAATGTCGGCACTAGTACAGTGTATATCCACCTTTCGCGGCAATGCAGGCTGCTATTCTCCCATGGAGACGATCGTAGAGATGCTGGATGTAGTCCTGTGGAACAGCTTGCCATGACATTTCCACCTGGCGCCTCAGTTGGACCAGCGTTCGTGCTGGACATGCAGACCGCGTGAGACGACGCTTCATCCAGTCCCAAACATGCTCAATGGGGGACAGATTCGGAGATCTTGCTGGCCAGGGTAGTTGACTTACACCTTCTAGAGCACGTTGGGTGGCACGGGATACATGCGGAAGTGCATTGTCCTGTTGGAACAGCAAGTTCCCTTGCCGGTCTAGGAATGGTAGAACGATGGGTTCGATGACGGTTTGGATGTACCGTGCACTATTCAGTGTCCCCTCGACGATCACCAGTGGTGTACGGCCAGTGTAGGAGATCGCTCCCCACACCATGATGCCGGGTGTTGGCCCTGTGTGCCTCGGTCGTATGCAGTCCTGATTGTGGCGCTCACCTGCACGGCGCCAAACACGCATACGACCATCATTGGCACCAAGGCAGAAGCGACTCTCATCGCTGAAGACGACACGTCTCCATTCGTCCCTCCATTCACGCCTGTCGCGACACCACTGGAGGCGGGCTGCACGATGTTGGGGCGTGAGCGGAAGACGGCCTAACGGTGTGCGGGACCGTAGCCCAGCTTCATGGAGACGGTTGCGAATGGTCCTCGCCGATACCCCAGGAGCAACAGTGTCCCTAATTTGCTGGGAAGTGGCGGTGCGGTCCCCTACGGCACTGCGTAGGATCCTACGGTCTTGGCGTGCATCCATGCGTCGCTGCGGTCCGGTCCCAGGTCGACGGGCACGTGCACCTTCCGCCGACCACTGGTGACAACATCGATGTACTGTGGAGACCTCACGCCCCACGTGTTGAGCAATTCGGCAGTACATCCACCTGGCCTCCCGCATGCCCACTATACGCCCTCGCTCAAAGTCCGTCAACTGCACATACGGTTCACGTCCACGCTGTCGCGGCATGCTACCAGTGTTAAAGACTGCGATGGAGCTCCGTATGCCACGGCAAACTGGCTGACACTGACGGCGGCGGTGCACAAATGCTGCGCAGCTAGCGCCATTCGACGGCCAACACCGCGGTTCCTGGTGTGTCCGCTGTGCCGTGCGTGTGATCATTGCTTGTACAGCCCTCTCGCAGTGTCCGGAGCAAGTATGGTGGGTCTGACACACCGGTGTCAATGTGTTCTTTTTTCCATTTCCAGGAGTGTATATGGGCTTTCGGAGCCCAAGGCCCGCTTGTGTACCCATGATGAGTGCACGACACAAAGGTTTACGCATATGCCTGGGCCACTCAACTCCGACATTGGACTGTTGATGAATGGAAACATGTTGCCTCGTCGGACGAGTCTCGTTTCAAATTGTATCGGGCGGGTGGACGTGAACGGGTATGGAGACAACATCAAAAATCCATGGACCCTGAATGTCATCAGGGGACTGTTCACGCTGGTGAAGGCTCTGTTATGGTGTGGGAAGTGTGCAGTTGGAGTGCTATAGGACCTCTGATACCCTTAGATACGACTCTGACAGGTGACACGTACGCAAGCATCCTGTCTGATCACCTGCATCCATTCATGTCCATTGTGCATTCCGACGTACTTGGGCAATTCCAGCAGGGCACTCCGACACCCCAGACATCCAGAATTGCCACAGAATTGCTCCAGGAACACTCTTCTGAGTTTAAACACTTCCGCTGGCCACCAAACTACCCAGACATGAACATTATTTGAGCATGCCTGGGATGCCTTGTAACGTGCTGTTCAGAAGAGATCTCCACCTCCTCGTACTCTTACGGATATATGGAGAGCCCTGCAGGATTCACGGTGTCAGTTCCCTGCAGCACTACTTCAGGCATTAGTCGAGTCCATGCCACGGCGTTTTGCGGCACTTCTGCGTACTCCATACACGATATGAAACGTCCCTTTACAAAAATTATAAATTACTGTGCTGGTGAACCTCTTACGTTATTTGATTTTCAAACAGCTGAGCAAAACTGAACGTACTGAGACAGTTCTCGCTTTAGTTATTCTGATCATCACTAAACTGACAAACAATATTCTTTTTAGCGCAACGCAACCTATCAATAATACATACAAAAGAATGGCCCTGACTAACAATAACCTATACCTTTCATGCATCACTTACCTCTCAGAAATCTTCGTTACTCGAACTACTGCAATGCAGCGAGCGCCAATACTGCCAGCTAAATGAAAGATTGTAACTATTGAAGGCATTAACTACTGATAGGCATAGTCGGCAAATCAAAGATTTTGATAGAGAACATACAATGTATTTACCTTAATAGTGTTCAAAAGTCATCATCATATATAAATATGACATCCATATATATATATATATATATATATATATATATATATATATATATATATATACAAATTTCCTTTTTCTGGCGGACACACGTCCAGATCGTCCGCTTATAGTAACCTCCCAAAACTCTGGCATCTCTCCCCCACATCCACCACTGCTAGCGGCTCACCTCCAACTGCCCAACGCTACGCGCTGTTCACATCCAACCGCCCAACACTACACTAGTGAATATTTCAACAATGAACCCAACCAGCCACAGACTGCACACAGTGCAGTCAGTGATTTTCATACAGAGCGCTACGTGGCGTTGCCAACATAAAAACCTAAACAGGCTGCTTACAGATATTGGGCTGGTGTACCAGTTCCTTTGGCTCTTCAGTGTACCGTAGTACATCCAATTTAACCTTCAGGGCGGCAAACATTAAACGCCCTCTTTAATGCTGTCAGGCAACCTGAAACGTCAGTCATCATACTGGAAATATAATATGTACTGTACATAACGTCATTGTAAGTTTTTCGTATTATCTCAATTTGCGTCTTTTACGGTGTATGTATTGATGATGCTCCTCTTCATTTGAAGAGCGAAATCGGTCAGTGAAATATACAAAGTGTGACCTGTGGCTGTTTTCAAAAACTTATTTTTGTTAATATTTTACCTTCTCTGTTCACAAAAAAATGGTTCAAATGGCTCTGAGCACTATGGGACTCAACTGCTAAGGTCATTAGCCCCTAGAACTTAGAACTAGTTAAACCTAACTAACCTAAGGACATCACAAACATCCATGCACGAGGCAGGATTCGAACCTGCGACCGTAGCGGTCTTGCGGTACCAGACCGCAGCGCCTTTAACCGGACGGCCACTTCGGCCGGCTCTCTGTTCACAGTCTGACACTGTTCTCATTCCAGTAGTAGCTGTGGTGCTATGCAAATCCGGTGCCGAGGCGACTGTCATGCAACACGGGCCATATACACTCCTGGAAATGGAAAAAAGAACACATTGACACCGGTGTGTCAGACCCACCATACTTGCTCCGGACACTGCGAGAGGGCTGTACAAGCAATGATCACACGCACGGCACAGCGGACACACCAGGAACCGCGGTGTTGGCCGTCGAATGGCGCTAGCTGCGCAGCATTTGTGCACCGCCGCCGTCAGTGTCAGCCAGTTTGCCGTGGCATACGGAGCTCCATCGCAGTCTTTAACACTGGTAGCATGCCGCGACAGCGTGGACGTGAACCGTATGTGCAGTTGACGGACTTTGCGCGAGGGCGTATAGTGGGCATGCGGGAGGCCGGGTGGACGTACCGCCGAATTGCTCAACACGTAGGGCGTGAGGTCTCCACAGTACATCGATGTTGTCGCCAGTGGTCGGCGGAAGGTGCACGTGCCCGTCGACCTGGGACCGGACCGCAGCGACGCACGGATGCACGCCAAGACCGTAGGATCCTACGCAGTGCCGTAGGGGACCGCACCGCCACTTCTCAGCAAATTAGGGACACTGTTGCTCCTGGGGTATCGGCGAGGACCATTCGCAACCGTCTCCATGAAGCTGGGCTACGGTCCCGCACACCGTTAGGCCGTCTTCCGCTCACGCCCCAACATCGTGCAGCCCGCCTCCAGTGGTGTCGCGACAGGCGTGAATGGAGGGACGAATGGAGACGTGTCGTCTTCAGCGATGAGAGTCGCTTCTGCCTTGGTGCCAATGATGGTCGTATGCGTGTTTGGCGCCGTGCAGGTGAGCGCCACAATCAGGACTGCATACGACCGAGGCACACAGGGCCAACACCCGGCATCATGGTGTGGGGAGCGATCTCCTACACTGGCCGTACACCACTGGTGATCGTCGAGGGGACACTGAATAGTGCACGGTACATCCAAACCGTCATCGAACCCATCGTTCTACCATTCCTAGACCGGCAAGGGAACTTGCTGTTCCAACAGGACAATGCACGTCCGCATGTATCCCGTGCCACCCAACGTGCTCTAGAAGGTGTAAGTCAACTACCCTGGCCAGCAAGATCTCCGGATCTGTCCCCCATTGAGCATGTTTGGGACTGGATGAAGCGTCGTCTCACGCGGTCTGCACGTCCAGCACGAACACTGGTCCAACTGAGGCGCCAGGTGGAAATGTCATGGCAAGCCGTTCCACAGGACTACATCCAGCATCTCTACGATCGTCTCCATGGGAGAATAGCAGCCTGCATTGCTGCGAAAGGTGGATATACACTGTACTAGTGCCGACATTGTGCATGCTCTGTTGCCTGTGTCTATGTGCCTGTGGTTATGTCAGTGTGATCATGTGATGTATCTGACCCCAGGAATGTGTCAATAAAGTTTCCCCTTCCTGGGACAATGAATTCACGGTGTTCTTATTTCAATTTCCAGGAGTGTACATGATGTCTTATTGAATAGTTTGCGAGCTGACACTTGTTGATGGCCCAGCATTGAAATCTGCAGCAATTTGCGAAGAGTTGCACTTCTGTCACACTGAAAGATTTTCTTCGCTAGCCGTTGATACGGTTCTTGCAAGATCTTTTTCCGACCGCAGCGATGTCAGATATTTGATGTTTTACCGGATTCCTGATATTCACGGTACACTCGTGAAATGGTCGTACGGACAAATCCCCACTTCACCGCTACCTCCGATGTGCTGTGTCCCATCGCTCGTGCGCCGACAATAACACCATGTTCAAGCTCACTTAAATCGTGAGAACTTGCCATTATAACATCAGTAACCGATCTAATAACAGCGCCAGATTATTATTTTTTTTTTTTTTACTTTATTGTTATTTTAAAGCCTGTACAAACAGGCAGGCTGTCAGCAGCACACTACGCTGCTCTTCAGCCATAGAAGACACAAGCAGCAAAAACAGTGAGAAGGCACAAGGTACAGAACGGTGGGCAATAAAACAGGAGACACATAGAGACAAACACGGAGCCGCTCAGACTAGGCGATAATCCACACTGCTAACTGATGAGACGACGCACGAACACTGAAGATGACGATGGCACTGGAGAACGAGGGAGCGTGACGGTGAACACTGAACACTAAACACGACGGCACACACGAAACACTGATGGCGGTGATCTCCGGCGCGCGAATGTCCACGTAGCGTGTGCGAGTCAACAGCGCCAGACACTTTTGCTGTCTTATATAGGCGTTGCGAACCGCAGCGGCTGTTTACATATCTCTGTATTTAATACGCATGCCCATACTAGTTTCTTTGGCGCTTCAGTGTACTTAAACTTACGTTTAAGGAACAGTAGTAGATGACAATGACAGGGCCAAAGACGATACTGACTGTATGACAGTACTTGTAACGTCCATGGTGTAGTGTATCCAAAGATAATTTACAACTAGAGAAAACGAAATTTATATTTTATTCGACTCTTTTTATGGGCGTGTGTGTAGAAGGCACTCTTCAATACTGTCAGCCAACTTTCAATGTAAGTCATCATACTGGAACTAGAATATCTACTTTATGTAAAGTCAATGTAATTTTTTCGTATTTCACAATTTCTATGTTTTACAGTGTATAATCTAATAACTGTCTTGTTCATTTGTTGAGCGAGACCGCTCAATAAAAAATACAAAGTTCAACTGGTGGCTGTTTAGGAGAATTTAGTTTTAACAGTTGCTCTCCCTGCAGGCAATGCCCGCTCTTGGTAAATTAACAAAAGTGATATACAAATACTCAAGTAAATTTACTGCCAAAAGTTGTTCCCGAATTGTAGATTGAGAGGAAGTAAAAAGCACGATGTTTGACGCATAAACAACAAGATATATTCTAAACGATTTGCTGAATTGCATTAAAGTAATCTGATAATTTATAATAATTCAGATTATGTGTTGAACAAAAGAGATAATGCGTAATGTTACGGCTCTGGAATAGACTTCAGTAGACGACATTCCCTCGAAATTATTCAGATTCACTATGTGATCAAAAGTATTCGTACACCTGACTGAAAATGACTTACAAGTTCCATCGGTAATGCTGGATTTCAATATGGTGTTGGCCCACCCTTAGCCTTGATGACAGCTTCCACTCTCGCAGACATGTGTTCAATCAGGTGCTGGAAGTTTTCTTGGGGAATGGCAGCCCATTCTTCACGGAGTGCTGCACTGCACTGAGGAGAGGTATCGATGTCGGTCGGTGAGGCCTGGAATGAAGTCGGAGGTCCAAAACATCCAACAGGTGTTCTGTAGGATTCAGGTCAGGACTCTGTGCAGGCCAGTCCATTACAGGGATGTTATTGTCGTGTAACCACTCCGCCACGGGCCTCGCATTATGAACAGGTGCTCGATCGTGTTGAAAGATGTAATCGCCATCCACGAATTGTTCTTCAACAGTAGGAAGCAAGGAGGTCCTCAAAACATCGATATAGGCCTGCGCTGTGATAGTGCCACGAAAAACAACAAGGGGTGCCATGAAAAACACGACCACGCCATGACACCACCGCTTCCGAATTTTACTGTTGGCGCTACACACGCTGGCAGATGACGTTCACCGGGCATTCGCCATAGCCACATCCTGCCATCGGATCGCCACATTGTGTACCGTGATTCGTCACTTCACACAACGTTTTTCCACTGTTCAGTCGTCCAATGTTTACGCTCCTTACACCAAGCGAGGTGTCGTTTGGCATTTACCGGCGTGATGTGTGGCTTATGAGCAGCCGCTCGACCGTGAAATCCAAATCGAAGTTTTCTCACCTCCCGCCTAACTGTCATAGTACTTGCAGTGGATCTTGATGCAGTTTGGAATTCCTATGCGATGGTCTGGATAGATGTCTGCCTATTGCACATTACGACCCTTTTCAACTGTCGATGGTCTCTGTCAGTCAACAGACGAGGTCGTCCTGTACGCTTTTGTGCTGTACGTATCCCTTCACGTTTCCATTTCACTATCACATCGGAAACAGTGGACCTAGGGATATTCAGGAGTGTGGAAATCGCGCGTACAGACGTATGTCATAAGTGACACCCAATCACCTGACCACGTTCGAAGTCCGTGAGTTCGGCGGAGCGCCCCATTCTACTATCTCACTGTGTCTAATGACTACTGAGATCGCTGATATGGCGTACCTGGCAGTAGGTGGCAGAATAATGCAACTAATATGAAAAACGTATGTTTTTGGGGGTGTCCGGATACTTTTTATCACATAGTGTATGTCGGAGACATAACCATGATTAAAACGGTTCCACATGGTGGGGAAGCGAGATGTATGAGGCAGGCGAAATCCATCACACTTCAAGCAGACTATAATATTCCGAATATAAAATTCAGGCAGTAGTGAATGTTACAGTTGAAGATGGGAGATGTGATACTGAGAGCAGAATGAGACAGAGCTCTGAAGGATCTAAGTCCTAACAAGGCCCCACGGAAACATGATATTCCGTCAGAACTACTGATAGCTTTGGGAGAGCCAGCCGTGACAAAACACTTCGACATGTTGACCAAAATGTATGAGACAGGTGAAATACCCTCAGACCTTAAGGCAAATTTCCAAAGAAATCCGTTGCTGACACGTATGAAAATAACCGAACTGTCAGTTTACTAAGTCATGGTAGCATACTACTGACATGAATTCTTTACAGAAGAATGGAGAAACTTGTAGAAGCCGACCAAGGGGAATGTCAGTGTGCATTCCAGAGAAATAAAGGAACACACGAGGCAATACTGACCTTACGACTTTAAGGAGAGACGAACCTACATTTATAGCATTTGTAGACCTAGAGAAAGCTTTTGACAATGTTAATTGCTATAGTCTCTTTGAAATTTTGATGGTAGCAGGAGTAAAATACAGGGAGTGAAATGCTATCTACAACTTGTAAAGAAACCAGTTATGACAGTCGAGGGACATGAAAGAGAAGCAATGGTTGAGAAGGGAGTGAGACATGGTTGTAGCTTATCCCCTATGTTATTCAATCTGTACATTGAGTGAACGGTAAAGCAAACAAAAGGAAGATTTTGATTAGGAATTAAAGTCCAGGGAGAAGAAATAAATACGTTGAGGTTTTCCGATGACATTGTAATTTTGTCAGAGGCAACAAAGGACTTGGAAGAGAAGTTGAACAGAATGGACAGTGTCTTGAAAGAAGTATATTAGATGCGATTTTGTCATATGATGACATGGTTGGAGACCGTGGTTGTTATTTGAAGAGCAATGTTGATGTTGTTGAGACAGCAAACAGACACAAATTTATTTTAAGTTCCTTTATTCAAAAGGCACCGTTACCGGTTTCGAATCATTACGATTATCATCAGACGGCTTTCATGCTTTCATTACAACATGTGCTGCGTTTTTTACTGATAAGTTATCGAGAAATGTCGGTTTGTAGTACTTGTTTTCATTGTTTTCGTCCGGCAGACAACGTTTGAAGTTTTCGCCTCATTCACATCACTGCACACATAAACTTGCATAATTGAGCGCTTCAGATTTGTCACTCATTGCATTTCCACCATACTTCTATCGTTAAACACGCAAATACACTCCTGGAAATGGAAAAAAGAACACATTGACACCGGTGTGTCAGACCCACCATACTTGCTCCGGACACTGCGAGAGGGCTGTACAAGCAATGATCACACGCACGGCACAGCGGACACACCAGGAACCGCGGTGTTGGCCGTCGAATGGCGCTAGCTGCGCAGCATTTGTGCACCGCCGCCGTCAGTCAGCCAGTTTGCCGTGGCAGACGGAGCTCCATCGCAGTCTTTAACACTGGTAGCATGCCGCGACAGCGTGGACGTGAACCGTATGTGCAGTTGACGGACTTTGAGCGAGGGCGTATAGTGGGCATGCGGGAGGCCGGGTGAACGTACCGCCGAATTGCTCAACACGTGGGGCGTGAGGTCTCCACAGTACATCGATGTTGTCGCCAGTGGTCGGCGGAAGGTGCACGTGCCCGTCGACCTGGGACCGGACCGCAGCGACGCACGGATGCACGCCAAGACCGTAGGATCCTACGCAGTGCCGTAGGGGACCGCACCGCCACTTCCCAGCAAATTAGGGACACTGTTGCTCCTGGGGTATCGGCGAGGACCATTCGCAACCGTCTCCATGAAGCTGGGCTACGGTCCCGCACACCGTTAGGCCGTCTTCCGCTCACGCCCCAACATCGTGCAGCCCGCCTCCAGTGGTGTCGCGACAGGCGTGAATGGAGGGACGAATGGTGACGTGTCGTCTTCAGCGATGAGAGTCGCTTCTGCCTTGGTGCCAATGATGGTCGTATGCGTGTTTGGCGCCGTGCAGGTGAGCGCCACAATCAGGACTGCATACGACCGAGGCACACAGGGCCAACACCCGGCATCATGGTGTGGGGAGCGATCTCCTACACTGGCCGTACACCACTGGTGATCGTCGAGGGGACACTGAATAGTGCACGGTACATCCAAACCGTCATCGAACCCATCGCTCTACCATTCCTAGACCGGCAAGGAAACTTGCTGTTCCAACAGGACAATGCACGTCCGCATGTATACCATGCCACCCAACGTGCTCTAGAAGGTGTAAGTCAACTACCCTGGCCAGCAAGATCTCCGGATCTGTCCCCCATTGAGCATGTTTGGGACTGGATGAAGCGTCGTCTCACGCGGTCTGCACGTCCAGCACGAACGCTGGTCCAACTGAGGCGCCAGGTGGAAATGGCATGGCAAGCCGTTCCACAGGACTACATCCAGCATCTCTACGATCGTCTCCATGGGAGAATAGCAGCCTGCATTGCTGCGAAAGGTGGATATACACTGTACTAGTGCCGACATTGTGCATGCTCTGTTGCCTGTGTCTATGTGCCTGTGGTTATGTCAGTGTGATCATGTGATGTATCTGACCCCAGGAATGTGTCAATAAAGTTTCCCCTTCCTGGGACAATGAATTCACGGTGTTCTTATTTCAATTTTCAGGAGTTTATGTATCACTGAACACTTCAGCTTAGTCACGGAACAGACTTCCAAGATGCACCGCATGTTTTGATAGAGACATAGTGTTTACAAACACCAACAAAAGCAATACGAGAATAATGCAATGGTTCGAATGACTCTGAGTCTTATGGGACTTTACATCTGAGGTCATCAGTCCCCTAGAAATTAGAACTACTTAAACCTAACTAACCTAAGGACATCACACACACCCATGCCCGAGGCTGGATTCGAACCTGCGACTGTAGCTGTCGCGCGGTTCCAGAGTAAAGCGCATAGAACCGCTCTGCCACAGCGGCCGGCCCAACAACAACATGTTGCATAATTATTATAAGAATAGAGAAGCCTGTGTTGAAACTGCAAGTAACAGGCTACAGTTGAATGGAACAAATAAATACATTGTCGCACTTCCTTGGGGTACTTAACTTTACATGTGTCAATTTTGTTCTGTAGAGAGCGACGTGTTGACTTTTATCCGCAAGGAAGTCTCGAATCTAGTCGCGAATCTGCTCCGATACTTGGTAAGCTCGAACTTTTTTTCAGTAAAAGGCAGTGCTGGACGGTGTCAAAGTGCCTTCCCGAAGTCTGAAGGAACACGGCATCAACCTGAGTACCGATTTGTGCAGCGCTGTGGATTTCATGGAGGAATAGTGCGAGCCAAGATTCGCTCACAGATGCTGCTTTATACCAGGGTGCATTGTCGTGCTGAAATACAGTCATCGTCTCCGAATTCTTTTTATACGGTACGCTATAAGCTAAGCTGCAAAATGTGTTCACGTCCGTCCGCATTTACCGTTTTCTTAACCGCAGTAAGCTCAGGCCACAAAGTTTCGGGGATGTTATTATCCGCAAACCATTCCCTCACAGATGCTGCTTTATACCAGGGTGCATTGTCGTGCTGAAATACGGTCATCGTCTCCGAATTTTTTTTATACGGTACGCCATAAGCTAAGCTGCAAAATGTGTTCACGTCCGTCCGCATTTACCGTTTTCTTAACCGCAGTAAGCTCAGGCCACAAAGTTTCGGGGATGTTATTGTCCGCAAAGCATTCCCTCACAGATGCTGCTTTATACCAGGGTGCATTGTCGTGCTGAAATACAGTCATCGTCTCCGAATTTTCTTTATACGGTACGCCATAAGCTAAGCTGCAAAATGTATTCACGTCCTTCTGCATTTACCGTTTTCTTCACCGCAGTAAGAGAACCACGCAGAACACCTCAGTACCGTAACGCCACCTGCTCCACACTCCACTGCGATGCTACACAATGATGGCAGGTAACTTGCTCTAGGCTTTCGCCAAACCGAGATCTTCCATCGGACTGCCACAGGGTACAGCGTGATTCATCACTCCAAATCACTTGTTTACAGTCATCCACTGTCCGTCACTTGTAGCGCTGCCTAGCAGTCACTACACTAGTGTGTGGTTTATAAAAGAGATGTGAGCCTAGCACGGCTCGCATTTATCCAATTTATTGTTTGTCATCTTCAATAAAAGATCCACTGTGCACGGTACTGCCGCCTCGTTTCCTTATTCCATTTACTGGCGTCACTAACTTCCTGCCTTACTTTTCCGTGAGCGGCAGCAGCAGCGCGTATCGATAAGTACACTGTTGTACCATCTATGGAGCGATTGGTAGTATTTCCGGGTCGTCGTGTGTCTGGCAGTCAGTTGGAGACGGACCAGCAGTGCAGTCGGGACGCAGCAGCAGTGAATTCGGGGACGGAGCGCCGGTGAGGCGCCGACAGCCAGGGCTCGCTGACCGCTGGCGTCACACATGAACAGAGGCAGATTGGAGCGGGACGACCGTTGGTTGGTCGTTCGATTGGTCGTCTGATCAGCCGACGTATATTTGGTCCTTTAACCGTTGCCGGGGCTGGGCAGTTGGTCGGTTGGCATGGAGAAGCGAGGAAATCTCCGAGGCGCGTAGTTTGGCCGGGCCCGCTGGCGGCCTCTATACAGTGTCAGAGTGTGTGGTGCTGTTCCCATTGCTACGAAGTTCGTGGATCACCGATCCTGGACATGAAAGTTGAGTTTTGACTTAATCTACCAGCAAGTCATGACTGTTCACATTGTGTTGTTGGAGTTCGTTGTCAGCTGTTGGGCTACTCCCGTGAGCAACAACGCGTGTTTTCAAGTTGGCAAATTTTAACTACCCTCTGGTGAAGATTAACTGTACTTGGTTATTTTGAATTGACGTGCACTAGCGGAATCTTCTGCCTTGTGGCAGTTGACATAAATTCAGGCAGTACATTTTCCTCATCTTGTTGTCTCTGTCCAGCATGGAGTGTAGTTTGACAGTTCAATGTATAATTGGTTATGGGCGCCAATACCTTCTACGTTTTTCCATTGAACTCCCTGTTGTGTGCTGGTCAGGTGAGGTGGAGGTTTTTGACTGTCGGTCGGTTGGGTTGTCGTCGGACCGACAGCGGTTGGACTGACTGTCTGTCTCACCTAAGCGAGTGTTAGTGTTTGAATTCCAGGCCGACCCTCGGAACTTCTGAGCTCCCTTGGGTGTACTGCCTTTTCTTGTTGTTTGTATTTGTACGGCTTCTAGCGGATTTTTAGATTAAGGTTGTTTTCCCCTTAAGGCGTCAGATGGTTTGGGCCTTCAGCCTAATTTAAGAACTGTTTTATGTAAAGCCTTTGGCATTTTTAAAATTAATGTTATTGAGTTTTAAGTGTTGGGCCTTCAGGTGATTCTGAATTTAAGTTGTTTGCTCGTAAGGTGTCAGATTTTTTGGGCCTTCAGCCTAATTAAGGAACAGTTTTAAGATAAGGCTTTGCCTTTTAAATTTCTTATTTTGGTTGAGTTTTAAGTTATTGGCTTTCAACCGTTTTTAAATTAACTGTGGTCTTGTACTTAAGGCATGAGATTGTACGCCGCATTCAGCCGCTAATTGTGTTCCAAAACTAAAGCTGTGTTTTTTTTAAAACAATTTTTTCTTGGATCTTGTAATGTTTGATCAAATAAAAGGTTGCATGTTTGAGTATAACTGACAGCCGCTTATTTTGGCCCCTTTCCACAACTTAAACTACCTGTCCTGTCCTGCGGGCTTAGCAGGGAGTCTCAAAATGCTCGATCATTGCACGCCATGCACCATACATCACACTTGTTGTGTTGGCTGGACTGCCTGTAGCACTTGGAAACTCACGACCGATTCCTTTTCTGCGATTTTTACGTCCACCTTCCACGATCATTGTCCATCAGTACACAAAGTCTCCTTTGTCTTGGTTTAGTTGCGATTGCCTCTTCGCGTACCCATTTCACGACAACATCACCAACAGCCGACTTTGGCAGCTCTAGAAGGGTTGAAGTGTCACTGATAGATTTGTTACTTAGTTGACATCTAATGACCAGTCCACACTGAAAGTCACTGAGCGCTCCTAAGCGACCCGTTCCGCTAGCTGTTTCTGCATCCAAAATAATCTGAGCGTAGTTTTGCGCTGTTTGGTCCGCCTTTCGCGACATTTGAAGGTCAGGTAGCTGAGTACCCGGCGTTGTTCGGGTATATACTTATATTAATGAGCCAGACCATCGATCTACTATCGATATAAGTCCACCCAGGCAATAGCAGCGTCACGTGAGTAGGAATGACAGTCAGACACACGCACGGTGCATGTACGAGGCGTGTTTTTTTAAGTAAGTGCCGTTTTGAAATTAAAAAAAAGACGTGCTGAGATATCTCAATAATTTTATTTTTACATGAAAGCCTGTACTTAAATCTCCGCACTGACGCCATTACAGTCTGATTCTTCCTTGTTTGCGTTGTGTACTGAGTGTTTAAGATGCCTCCGATACTCGTGAGTACCGCCGACTGTGAAGTACGGGCTGTTATAAGATTTCTTAGTGCTAAAGGCCTAAACGCGATCGATATTCATCGTGAGATCTGTGTAGTTTACGGAGAAAACATTATGAGTGCTGGAATGGTAAGAAAGTGGGTGAGAGCATTTAAAGATGGCCGCACAAATGTGCATGATGAACAGCGGAGTGGGCGTCCTTCGGTCGTTTATGACAGTTTGGTGCAGGTAGTGGACAATAGGGTGAGAGAAAACAGATGCTTTACGATTTCCTCCTTGCGGCATGACTTTCCTAATGTTTCTCGTAGTGTTTTGTATGGCATTGTGATCGAGCACTTGAATTACCGAAAATTGTGCGCACGTTGGGTACCGAAAATGTTGACGGATGTGCACAAAATCAAACGTTCAGACAGTGCATTGACTTCCCTTGAGAGGTATCACAATGAGGGTGACGATTTCTTAAGCCAAATTGTTACGGGCGATGAAACATGGGTTGCCTACGTCACACCAGAATCAAAGCAACAGTCCATAGAAGTTGAGCAAGGGCATCGTTTTGCTGCAAGACAATGTCCGTCCGCATGTGGCGAATCAGACCAAAGATCTCATCACATCTTTTCGATGGGAAACTCTAGATCATCCTCCGTACAGCCCCGATCTTGCGCCCAGTGACTACCATCTGTTCCTGCACTTGAAGAAACACCTGGGCGGTCAGCGTCTTCAAGACGATGACGAAGTCAAAACAGTGGTGATGCAGTGGTTAACAAGTCAGGCGGCAGACTTCTATGAGGAGTGTGTTCAAAAACTGGTACAACGTTATGACAAGTGCCTCAATATTGACGGAAATTATGTAGAAAAGTAGATTAAGGTACAGGCTTTTATGTAAAAATAAAATTATGGAGATATCTTACGATGTATTTTTTTAATTTCAAAACGGTACTTACTTAAAAAACACGCCTTGTAGTATCGGTGAGCTTGCTGCCCATGTGTAGAATGGGGAAGGTGCGCGATCTATCTGAGTCTGACCGAGGGCAGAATTTATCGCCTGGAGGCTGTGAGCTTTCAAATAGAAAATGTCAGGAGTGACCCTCAACTACGTACCCTCTGACTCAAGAGTTGAAATATTAAAGGTTTTGGATGGTATCGTTGTCTAGGGGCTGGGATACGTAGTTGTCGCATTACAAGCCAGATACTGTTGAGTCTACAGTATACAATATGAATACACACATGAATCGAATGGGCGAAGGTTCCTATCACTCGGCAATACAGAATTTTGAATGTAACATAGAAATTTATAAGTGAAAGATTCAATCACATAAAATGCGCAGGTACTACTTTTAACGACTTTAAATGATGAGTACGATAGCACAAGTATCTTTAAGAATGCCGTTTATTACTGCAAAACACTTATTGGTGTCGATAGTCCAAGAATTATATAAAATATAAGTTGAATAACAGGGAAACAATAGATTCCTACTTCACGTAATTAGTTACACTACTGGCCATTCAAATTGCTACACCACGAAGATGACGTGCTACAGACGCGAAATTTAACCGACAGGAAGAAGATGCTCTGATATGCAAATGATTAGCTTTTTAGAGCATTCACAGAAGGTTGGCGCCGGTGGCAACACCCACAACACGATGACATGAGGAAAGTTTCCAACCGATTTCTCTTACACAAACAGTTGACCGGCGTTGCCTGGTGGAACGTTGTTGTGATGCCTCGTGTAGGGAGGAGAAATGCGTACCATCACGTTTCCGACTTTGATAAAGGTCGGATTGTAGCCTATCGCGATTGCGGTTTATCGTATCGCGACATTGCTCCTCGCGTTGGTACAGATCCAATGACTGTTAGCAGAATATGGAATCGGTGGGTTCAGGAGGGTAATACGGAACGCCATACTGGATCCCAACAGCCTCGTATCGGTAGCAGTCGAGATGACGGGCATCTTATCCGCATGGCTGTAACGGATCGTGCAGCCACGTCACGATCCCTGAGTCAACAGATGGGGACGTTTGCTAGACAACAACCATCTGCAGGAACAGTTCGACGACGTTTGCAGCAGCATGGACTATCAGCTCGGAGACCGTGGCTGCGATTACCGTTGACGCTGAATCACAGACAGGAACGCCTGCGATGGTGTACTCAACGACGAACCTGGGTGCACGAATGGCAAGACGTCATTCTTTCGGATGAATCCGGGTTCTGTTTACAGCATCATGATGGTCGCATCCGTGTTTGGCGACATCGCGGTGAACGCACATTGGAAGCTTGTATTCGTCATCGCCATACTGGCGTATCACCCGGCGTGAGGGTATGGGGTGCCATTGGTTACACGTCTTGGTCACCTCTTTTTCACATTGACGAACTTTGAACAATGGACGTTACATTTCAGATGTGTTACGACCCGTGGCTCTACCCTTCATTCGATCCCTGCGAAACCCTACATTTCAGCAGGATAATGCACGACCACATGTTACATGTCCTGTACGGGCCTTTCTAGATACACAAAATGTTCGACTGCTGCCCTGGCCAGCACATTCTCCAGATCTCTCACCAATTGAAAATGTCTGATCAATGGTGCCCGAGCAACTGGCTCGTCACAATACGCCAGTCACTACTCTTGATGAACTGTGGTACCATGTTGAAGCTGCATGGGCAGCTGTACCTGTACACGACATCCAAGCTCTGTTTGACTCAATGCCAAGGCGTATGAAGACCGTTACTACGGCCAGAGGTGGTTGTTGTGGGTACTGATTTCTCAAGATCTATGAATCCAAATTGCGTGTAAATGTAATCACATGTCAGGTCTAGTATAATATATTTGTCGAATGAATACACGTTTATCGTCTGCATTTCTTCTTGGTGCAGCAATTTTAATGGCTAGTAGTGTAAGTACCATGTTATTTGAAGACGGGGGGGGGGGGGGAATCTACAGAGAATAACTATACTAAAATAAATTGGTTTTATTGGCAACTAGTTTCGATGTTGTTACATCATCTTCAGGCTCATACTTGTTGACAGCAACCGTATGTGTCTAACACTAGTAGTTGAAAATGGTTCAAATGGCTCTGAGCACTATGGGACTTGACATCTGAGGTCATCAGTACCCTAGATCTTAGAACTACTTAAACCTATCTAAGGACATCACACACATCCATGCCCGAGGCAGGATTCGAATCTGCGACCGCAGCGGTCCCGCGGTTCCAGACTGTAGCGCCTAGAACCGCTCGGCCACACCGTCCGGCCAAACAGTAGTAGTCAGTGGTGAGATAGGTGTGTAGTGCAGGTAGTAACTGCAGTGGAACACGGCTGTCTCACCACTGGGTACTAGTGTTAGACACATACGGTTCCTGTCAACAAGTACGGGCCTGAAGACGATGATGTAACAACATCGAAACTAGTTGCCAATAAAATAACCACACACACACACACACACACACACATATATATATATATATATATATATATATATATATATATATCGACCGACCGCCGTGTTATCCTCAATGCTAGGCCTCACTGGATGCAGATATGGATGGGCATGTGGTCAGCACACAGCTCTCCCGACCGTTGTTTTCGTGATCAGAGCCTCTACTTCTCAGTCGAGTATCTCCTGTTTGCCTCACAAGGGCTGAGTGCACCCCACTTGCCAACAGCACTCGCCAGACTCGGATGGTCACCCATCAAAGTGCTAGCCATGCCGAACATTGCTTAGCTTGAGTGATCTGATGGGAACCGGTATTACTAGTATATCAAGGCCATTGGCACATGCATAGTCAGACTTCTATAATATGTACGGATTCCGTATTATGTAGCGATATCATGATAGTTTTGATTCGATAGTGTATATCATATATATCATCCAACCTCAGTTCGATTTGATGTCGACCCAGGCTATAATCATTGTTCAAGCCAGAGATGGCTCCTCCTGTATTTTGACCCCGTGTAAACCCAATTCGGAACCGCGCTGCTGCTACAGTCGCAGCTTCGAATCCTGCATCGGGCATGGATGTGTGTGACGTCCTTAGGTTAGTGAGGTTTAAGTAGTTCTAAGTTCTAGGGGACTGATGACCTCAGGTGTTAAGTCCGATAGTGTTTAGAGCCATTTGAACCATATTTGTAGACCCAAATAACTTGCAACTTTATTCAGGTGACTTGTTCTTCCTGTATCATACATGCAAAAAATTAGATATTTCCTTAATTCCCGTCATTCCTCGTGTTGTTTTTCTAGTAGCCACCAGTGTAGTTATGTAGAGACGAAAAGATTTACACGAGATAGGAGACGATGGAGGGACAATATTAAACGAGTCGAGATCCCGAAGACCTTAAAAAAAGAATAGCTGGGGCGAAGTGGCAGTGATATTGGCAAGGGGCGAAGGTCTCGCTCTGTCGGGACGAGCGACAGAGATGGAGGGGGTGGGCTTGTGGGGGTGGGCAAATAAGTCGGATTGGGCCGAGGGTGGCGGCGGGGGGTCTGCGTGATCCGAGATGGGAGCAGGCGAGGCAGGCAGAAGAAGCGGCCGGCGGGTGATTAATTAAAACTTAATACGGCGGCAGCCGCCACCGCGATCTGCGGGGGTTGGCAGGCGGCGGGGGTGGCGGGGGCGCACAAAACAGCCCCGCTGCGCCGTGGCGTGGATTAATGGCCGCCGCCCTTCAAAGGGCCCCACCTGGCCAGGAATGCCGCGCAAACAGTCGCCCGCCCTTCACAGGTAGAAAGGGCGGGGGCAGAGAGGGGGAGAGAGAGAGGGAGAGAGAGAGAGAGAGAGAGAGAGAGAGAAAATAGTAGTAATAACAGCAAGGCAGTCTGCCGCATCCCATATCTCCACCAGTGGTTGCAATTTGCCGTTGCAAAGAGCAAGATACCCTTCATAGTGCTATTCCCTGCTTTACACTACCACAGTGCAGCAACTGCTCTTGCATCACATAACTTGTATTCCATGAATACCGCAAAGAGTGATTCCTGGGATGTGTAAAAAAAGTCAAGGCTGTTGGGGAGAACCGAGAGAAGTGGCCAGGCTAAAGTTCAAAATGGTTCAAATGGCTCTGAGCACTATGGGACTTAACATCTGAGGTCATCAGTCCCCTAGAACTTAGAACTACTTAAACCTAACTAACCTAAGGACATCGCACACATCCATGCCCGAGGCAGGATTCGACCCTGCGACCGTAGCAGCAGCGCCGTTCCCGATTGAAGCGCCTAGAACCGCTCGGCCACAACGGCCGGTGGCCAGGATAAGGTATTCCTAAACTCAGTAGCAGTAGGTGAAGGACAATAGGCGGATTTCACATCTCTATTGTACTGAGTGTGCACTAAGTCTGGGTACATGGGGAATTTCAACAAATTCTAGTAAGTATTCTATATTTTATAAATATTTAAAAATGTTCAGATTTGTGTGAAATCTTATGGGACTTAACTTCTAAGGCCATCAGTCCCTAAGTTTACACACTACTTAACCTAAATTATTCTAAGGACAAACACACACCCATGCTCGAGGGAGGACTCGAACCTCCGCCGGGACCAGCCGCACAGTCCGTGACTGCAGTGCCTAGACCGCTCGGCTAATCCCGCGCGGCTATAAATATAAAATATTAAAAAATCGATATTAATACATACATAATAATAAAGTAAGTTATAATAATTCTAATAATTTTTTTTCAGATGTAATGATGGCTCTGTCTTAAAGAAAAACGCGTGGAGTTTGTATTCTTAAGTATCGCAAAATTGAGAAAGATGGTCTAATCGCAAAATTGCAGAAGAATTTAACCTTCGACAGCCTCATCGTCAACCTATTTGTTATAATGCCTTCGGGAAATCAATCACCAAGCTTAAAGAAACAGACTCTGTGTTGGACAAACCCCCTACCGGACTAACAAAGTCTTCAGCGACACGAAAGAGGTTGCCTCGGCCAATACTTATGCTAGCCCAAAGAAATTGCTTCGTCGGATATCCACGGAGTTGGGCGTTCCAAGGTCAACCATCCATAAAATTCTGACAGACGAGAGTTTTTATGCGTGTAAGTTACAGATATTGCACCACTTAAATGAAGATGAACCGGACCGGCGCATGCAGATGTGTGGATGGTTTGCAGATAACCTTGGTGAAAATATCAGAGCTCCAAGCCCTAATAGAAAGCACTGAAGCTCAAATAGTTATAGGTACAGAAAGCTGGCTAAAGCAGGAAATAAGTTCAGCGGAAATTTCTTCAAACCATCTAGCAGTGTTCAGAAAGGGTAGATTAAATACAGTTGGCGGTGGAGTATTTATTGCTGTCAGAAGTAGTTTTCATTGTAGTGAAAATGAAGTAGATAGTTCCTGCGAAATAGTATGGGTAGAGGTTATACTTGAAGATCGGACTAAACTACTAATTGTACCGTTTTACCGACCCCGCGACTCAGAACACAGTTGCTGAACAGTTCAAAGAAAACTTGAGTCTGATTTCAAATAGGTACCCCACTCATTCAATTATAGTCGGTGGCGACTTCTATCTAACTTCGATATGCTGGAAAAATTATACGTTTAAAGCCGGTGTCAGGCATAAAGCGTCATCCGAAATTGTACTGAATGCTTTCTCAGAAAATTATTTTGAACAGTTACTTCACGAGCCCACTCGAAGCGTAAATGGTTGCGAAAGCATACTTGACCACTTAGCAACAAATAATCCTGGACAAATAGTATCGTGACGAATACAGAGATTAGTGACCACAACGCAGTTGCTGCTAGGACGAATACCATAACACCCACACCCGTGAAAAAGAAACGCAATCAATTTAAAAAAGCTGATAAAAATGCTTTTAACGCCTTTTTAAGAGACAGTCCCCACTCATTCCGATCTGATCACGTAAGTGTAGAAAAGACGTGGAATGATTTCGAAGAGATAGTATCGACGGCAATTAAGAGTTACATACCACATAAATTAATAAGTGATGGTACTGATCCCCCATGGTACACAAAACGGGTCAGATCGCTGTTGCAGAAGCAAAGAAAAAAGCATGCCAAATTTAAAAGAACGCAAAATCCCGAAGATTGGCAAAACTTGGCGGATGTTCGTAATATAGCGTGTTCTTCAACAACGAACTCTGTCTCGGAATCTGTCAGAAAACCCAAACAGATTCTGGTCATACATAAAGCACACCAGTGGCAAGACGCAGTCAATACCTTCACTGCACGATAACAACGGTGAAGTCACTGATGACAATGCCACTAAAGCAGAGTTATTAAACACGGTTTTCCGAAACTCCTTCACAAAAAAAAAAAAAAGTATATATTACTGAATTCCAATCAAGAACAACTGTCAGGATGATAAACATAGAAGTAGATATCTTTGGAGTAACGAAGCAGCTTAAATCACTTCGTAAAGGCAAGGCCTCCGGTCCAGATACTATACCAGTCAGGTTCCTTTCAGAGTATGCTGATACAATAGCTCCATATTTAGCAATTATATACAACCGCTTACTCACAGAAAGTTCCGTATCTAAAGACTGGAAAATTGCTCAAGTCACACCAATACCCAAAAAGGGAAATGGGAGTAATCCGCTGAATTGCAGTAGGGTTTTGTAACGTATACTATATTCGAACATTATGAAGTACCTCCAAGAAAACGATTTATTGACACATAGTCAGCACGGATGCAGAAAATATCGTTCCTGCGGAACACAACTAGCTCATTATAATCATGAAGTAATGATTGCTGTCGACAGGGGATGTCAAATTGACTCCATATTTTTAGATTTCCAGAAGGCTTTCGACACCGTTCTTCACAAGCGTCTTCTAACCAAACTGCGTGCCTACGGAGTATCGCCTCAGTTGTGCGACTGGATTCGTGATTTCCTGTGAGAAAGGTCACAGTTCATAGTAATAGACGGAAAGTCATCGAGTAACAGGAGTAATATCCGGCGTCCCTCAAGGAAGTGTTATAGGCCCTCTATTGTTCCTGATCTAACGACATAGGAGACAACCTGTGTAGCCCTCTTAGATTATTTCCAGATTATGTTGTCATTTACCGTCTTCTTAAGTCATCAGATGACCAAAACGAACTGCAAAATGATTTAGATAAGATATCTGTGTGGTGCGAAAAGTGGTAATTGACCCTGAATAAAGAGAAGTGTGAAGTTATTCACATGAGTACTAAAAGAAATCCGCTAAATTTCGATTACGCGATAAGTCACACAAATCTGAAGGCTGTAAATTCAACTAAATGCTTAGGGTTTACAATTACAAATAATCTAAGTTGGAGCAATCACACAGATAATGCTGTGGATAGAGCAAATCAAACACTACTATTCACTGGCAGTACACTTAGAAGGTGCAACAGGTCTACTAAAGAGACTGCTTACACCACGCTTGTCCGCCCTGTTCTGGAGTATTGCTGTGCAGTGTGGGATTCGCATCAGGTGGGATACACGGATGATATTGAAAAAGTTCAAAGAAGGGCGGCTCGTTCTGTATTATCGCCAAGTGAATTGCAGTGGGAATCACTAAAACAAAGGCGTTTTTCGTTGCGACGGAATCTTCTCATGAAATTTCAGTCACCAGTTTTCTCCTCCGATTGCGAAAACATTCTGTTGGCACCCACCTACGTAGGGGGAAATGATCATCGCAATAAAATAAGAGAAATCAGGGCTCGCATCGAAAAATTTAAGTGCTCGTTTTTTCTCGCTTGCCGGTCGAGAGTGGAACGGTAGAGGGACATCTTGAAGGTGGTTCACTGAACCTTCTGCCAGGCAATTTATTGGGAATAGCAGAGTAATCGCGTAGATGCAGATGTACGAAAGACTGTGTAATTTTAAGTGCTGAAAGGGTGTTTTATGTCAATGTTGAAGTGAATAGACAAAATCTTCGATAATGGTCTCAAGGCAATCCACACTGCACAAGTACATCAAAACAGCAGGGCTACCAAAAGATGATGATCTGGTGTGGTCTTTGAGAAGCACGTGCAAGGACGTTTCTTCTTTGATGAACATGTAACGGATGAGACATATCTGAACATGCTGAGAGACATGATGCCTCAAATAGGGCATTTGGGTGAGGGACTTCCAGACTGGTTTCAGCAGTATGGGGCCCCTGCCCATTTTGCTGCAGCTGTCAGAGACTGGTTGAATGAAAGTTTTCCTCATTCGATTGGGAGAACAGGTAATGCGGAGTGGTCCCCTCGTTCTGAAGACCTATCTGATACGCCCTGCTTAATTCCGCAGGAAAGAACAGGTAGTTGGAACTGTGGAAATGGACCAAAAGGGGGCTGTCAGTTACACTCAAAGACATATAACTTTATTTAGTTGTCCAAACAATGCAGCAAAAATTTTTGAAGTTAGTTATCGGCTGAATAGGCCACACTATCTAACCACTTAAATTTAAACACGGCTGAAAGCCATTAACTTAAAATTCAGACTGAAAACAGAATATTTAGAAGGCAGAAGACCTCACGTAAGTAAGCTCTATAACTTCGCTGAAGGCCCAAAAAATGTAACACTTGAAAAGCAAGCAATTTAAAGACGGCTGAAGGCCCATGATCTAAGACTCCAGTTAAAATTAATTAAAAAAAACACAAGGCAGAAGGTCTTATCCTCAATTAGGCTGAAGGCACCACATAGTTTGATACTTGAAAGACAAGACCTTTAATTTAATGACGGCTGAAAGCCGATTACTTAAAACAACTGAAATAATTTTAAGACGGCTGAAAGCCCATGATTGAAAAACAAAACTATAATGAATTTTCAAAAGGCACAAGGTCCAAAGCTTTATACAAAAAAAAAAAAAAATTAAATGAGGCTTAAGACCCAAATAATGCAAGAATTGACAAGTAAGGAATTTTCAGTTTTAAAGTGGCTGAAGGCCCATTATTTAAAACCCAACCAAAAGCATACAAATTCTAACCATCGGATATAAGCCATTAAAATACACAATCAAAGACCAATAAGAAAAGGTAGAACAGCCAGCGGCGCTCAGAAGTTTCCGGTGTTCGGTCTGCACTTGAAATACACTCCTGGAAATTGAAATAAGAACACCGTGAATTCATTGTCCCAGGAAGGGGAAACTTTATTGACACATTCCTGGGGTCAGATACATCACATGATCACACTGACAGAACCACAGGCACATAGACACAGGCAACAGAGCATGCACAATGTCGGCACTAGTACAGTGTATATCCACCTTTCGCAGCAATGCAGGCTGCTATTCTCCCATGGAGACGATCGTAGAGATGCTGGATGTAGTCCTGTGGAACGGCTTGCCATGCCATTTCCACCTGGCGCCTCAGTTGGACCAGCGTTCGTGCTGGACGTGCAGACCGCGTGAGACGACGCTTCATCCAGTCCCAAACATGCTCAATGGGGGACAGATCCGGAGATCGTGCTGGCCAGGGTAGTTGACTTACACCTTCTAGAGCACGTTGGGTGGCACAGGATACATGCGGACGTGCATTGTCCTGTTGGAACAGCAAGTTCCCTTGCCGGTCTAGGAATGGTAGAACGATGGGTTCGATGACGGTTTGGATGTACCGTGCACTATTCAGTGTCCCCTCGACGATCACCAGTGGTGTACGGCCAGTGTAGGAATCGCTCCCCACACCATGATGCTGGGTGTTGGCCCTGTGTGCCTCGGTCGTATGCAGTCCTGATTGTGGCGCTCACCTGCACGGCGCCAAACACGCATACGACCATCATTGGCACCAAGGCAGAAGCGACTCTCATCGCTGAAGACGACACGTCTCCATTCGTCCCTCCATTCACGCCTGTCGCGACACCACTGGAGGCGGGCTGCACGATGTTGGGACGTGAGCGGAAGACGGCCTAACGGTGTGCAGGACCGTAGCCCAGCTTCATGGAGACGGTTGCGAATGGTCCTCGCTGATATCCCAGGAGCAACAGTGTCCCTAATTTGCTGGGAAGTGGCGGTGCGGTCCCCTACGGCACTGCGTAGGATCCTACGGTCTTGGCGTGCATCCGTGCGTCGCTGCGGTCCGGTCCCAGGTCGACGGGCACGTGCACCTTCCGCCGACCACTGGCGACAACATCGATGTACTGTGGAGACCTCACGCCCCACGTGTTGAGCAATTCGGCGGTACGTCCACCCGGCCTCCCGCATGCCCACTATACGCCCTCGCTCAAAGTCCGTCAACTGCACATACGGTTCACGTCCACGCTGTCGCGGCATGCTACCAGTGTTAAAGACTGCGATGGAGTTCCGTATGCCACGGCAAACTGGCTGACACTGACGGCGGCGGTGCACAAATGCTGCGCAGCTAGCGCCATTCGACGGCCAACACCGCGGTTCCTGGTGTGTCCGCTGTGCCGTGCGTGTGATAATTGCTTGTACAGCCCTCTCGCAGTGTCCGGAGCAAGTATGGTGGGTCTGACACACCCGTGTCAATGTGTTCTTTTTTCCATTTCCAGGAGTGTATTAACGTTCGCTAATGGGAGACAGGTAGTCGGCCCAACTATATCCGATCCGCCGGCAACCCAACCAAGAGACAGTCAACGGACCCACCGACAAGGCGACTTGCTTTGCACCCGACCAGTATTATACACGGAACTCTAGAGCCCAAAAGTACGAGAAAAAGGCGTAGCCGCCCACAACCAAGTATGCATACGCTGTCAAAACTACACACACTTGATGGACACGGTGAGGAAAGGACTCTGCCTGAATTTTACGTGAGGTAACCGGAACGCTAACGGCCACAAGGCAGAAAATTCCGCTGGTGCACTTGGACTTCAAATAACCAAAATACAGATAAACTCCACCGGATGGTGGCCAAACTTTCACCAACTCGACCACTCGCTGTTGCTCACGGGAATACACCCAACAGCCACCCATGAAAACCAACGGCAAAATGTGCACAGACTGGCTTCGGTAATTAAATCACCACTCAACTTTGATGTCCTGGGTCGGTGAGCCACGAACCTCGTAGCAATGGGAACAGCTTCCACACACTCCACGACACTGCGTAGAGACCGCCAGCGGGCCCGGCCCACTGCGCTGCGCGGAGATTTCCTGGCTGACCCACACCAACCGACCGACTGCCGCACACCGGCTAGCTGGAAACTACACTAGTAACCATTAAAATTGCTACACCAGGAAGAAATGCAGATGATAGACAGATATTCACTGGACAAATATACTATACTAGAACTGACATGTGATTACATTCTCACGCAATTTGGGTGCATAGATCCTGAGAAATCAGTACCCAGAACAACCACCTCTGGCCGTAATAACAGCCTTCATACGGCTGGGCATTGAGTCAAACAGAGCTTGGATGGCGTGTACAGATACAGCTGCCAATGCAAATTCAACACGATACCACAGTTCATCAAGAGTAGTGACTGCCGTATTGTGACGAGCTAGTTGCTCGGCCACCATTGACCAGACGTTTTCAATTGGTGAGAGATCTGGAGAATGTGCAGGCCAGGGCAGCAGTCCAACATTTTCTGTATCCAGAAAGGCGCGTACATGACCTGCAACATGCGGTCGTGCATTTTCCTGCTGAAATCTAATGTTTCACAGGGATCGAATGAAGGGTACATCCACGGGTCGCATCACATCTGAAATGTAACGTCCACTGTTCAAAGTGCCGTCAATGCTAACAAGAGCCGCTCCTGTCTATAATGCAGCGTCAAGGGTAACCGCAGCCATGCTCTCCGTGCTGCTGCAAACGTCGTCGAACTGTTCGTGCAGATGATTGTTGTCTTGGAAACGTCCCCATCTGTTGACTCAGGGATCGGGACGTGGCTGCACGATCCGTTACAGCCATGCGGATAAGATGCCTGTCATCACGACTGTTAGTGATACGAGGCCGTTGGGATCGAACACGACGTTCCGTATTACATTCGTGAACCGACCGATTCCATATTCTGCTAACAGTCATTGGATCTCGACCAACGCGAGCAGCAATGTCGCAATACGACAAACCGCAATCGCGATAGGCTACAATCCGACCTTTATCAAAGTCGGAAACGTGATGGTACGCATTTCTTCTCCTAACACGAGGCATCACAACAACGTTTCACCAGGTAACGCCGGTCAACTGCTGTTTGTGTATGAGCAATCGGTTGGAAACTTTCCTCATGTCAGCACGTTGTAGGTGTCACTACCGGCGCCAACCTTGTGTGAATGCTCTGAAAAGCTAATCATTTGCATATCACAGCATCTTCTTCCTGTCGGTTAAATTTCGCGTCTGTAACACGTCATCTTCGTGGTGTAGCTATTTTAATGGCCATTAATGTTGATGCTACTATCGCTGTCTCACATGCATATGCGGCGTCTCCGCGATCCTCACAGCGATCTACATCTACATAGATAATCCGCATGCCACCGTACAGTGCGTGGCGGAGGGTACCATGTACCGTTACTAGTGATCTCCTTTCCTGTTCCATTCGCGAAGAGAGAGCTGAAAAGAACGACCATCAATATTTCCTTGTGCGAGTCCTAATGTCTCTAGTTTTATCTTCGTGGTTCTTTATCGAAATGTATGATGGCAGCAACAGTTCTATAACCAGCTTCAAATGCCAAAATGGTTCAAATGGTTCTGAGCATTATGGTACTTCACATCTGAGGTCATCAGTCTCCTAGAACTGAGGACTACGTAAACCTAACTAGCCTAAGGACACCACACACATCCATGCCCGATGCAGGATTCGAACCTGCGACCGTAGCAGTCGTTCCGGGCTGAAGCACCTAGAACAGCTGGGTCACTGCGACCGGCTCATCAAATGTAGGTTCTCTAAACTTTCTCATCAGTGTTCTTCGAAATGAATGTCTTCTTCTCTCCAGGGACTCCCATGCGAGCTCCCGAAGCATATCCACAACAGTTGTATGCTGACCGAACCTACCGATAAAAAATTTAGCAGCCCGCCTCTGAAATGCTTCGATGTCTTCCTTTAACCCGACCTGGAGCGGATCCCGAGCACTGAAGCAGTACTAAAGAATAGGTCACTCTGGAGTTCAACAAGAGCTCTCCTTCCCATGCTTTCCTAAAATTCTGCCAATTAATCGAGGTCGACCATTTGCCGTCCCTACTACAATCCTTACAAGCTCATTCCATTTCATATCACTTTGCAGCGTGACGCCTAGGTATTCAATCGATTTGACTGTGTCAAGAAACACGTTACTAATGCTGTATTCGAATATTAGGGAGCTGTTTTTCCTTCTCATCTGGTATTACCCTAAAAAAAGAAAACTGTTCAAATGTGTGTGAAATCTTATAGGACTTAACTGGTAAGGTCATCAGTCCCTAAGCTTACACACTACTTAACCTAAATTATCCTAAGCACAAACACACAAACACACACACACACATGCCCGAGGGAGGACTCGAACCTCCGCCGGGACCAGCCGCACAGTCCATGACTGCAGCGCCCATTACCTTACATTTTTGTGCATTTAGAGCTATCTACGATTCATCGCACCAACTAAAAATTTTGCCTAAGTGATCTTGTATCCTCCAACAGTGTCCTCCCCGATTGCTGAATGGTCAGCGTGACGGACAGCCGTCCTAAGGGGTCCGGGTTCGATTCCCAGCTGGGTCGTGGATTTTCTCCTCTCAGGGACTGGGTGTTGTGTTGTCTTCGTCATCATTTCATCCCCATCCGGCGCGCTGGTTGCCCAATGTGCCGTCGACTGTAACAAGACCTGAACCAAAGCGGCCGGACTTGCCTCGGAAGGGGCCCCCAGGCCAATGACGCCAAACGCTCATTTCCATCTTCCAACAGTTGCTCAACGCCTACACCTTCCCGTACACCACAGCATCATCATCGAACAGCCGCAGACTGCCTATCCGTTAGATTATCTATGTATACTGGAAGTAACAGCGGTCGTACCACACCTTCACGGGGGAGTCCTGATGATACCATTGCCTCTGATGAACACCAGTTGTCGAGGACAACAAACTGGATTCTATTACTAGGCGCTCACATATCTGGGAACACATTCCATAAGCTCGCACCCTCGCTAACAGTCTGAGATGTGGCACCACGTCAGATGTTCTGCGGAACTCTAGGCTCATGAAAATCGCCTGTTACCTTCATTCATAGTTCGCAAGATTTAACGAGAGAAAAAGAGAAGCTGAGTTCTAAAACCGTGATGATTGGTACTCAGGAGCTTTTCCGTCTCGAAGAAATTATTATATGCGAACCGAGAATGTCTGCAATGATCCTGGAGCAAAGTGATTTTGGTCTCTAATTTTGCGGGTCCTTTTTTTTTTTTTTTGTTTGTGGTTTTAGGGCGCAAAACTTCTATGGTCATTAGCGCCCAGCCCGTGACTTAGGAAACAGGAAAAAACCGAAATTTAAAACCAGCAGCAATGGGAACAAGGTCATAAAATTTGAGAAACTAAAAGCAGAAGGAATGCTTAAAAAATCCACTACAGAAAGGGGTTGGTTGTCCCCAAAAAAAAGCTTCAAATAACTGAAGTCATTTCACTGTCACTAATAAACTGGAGAACGCGGTCGGCTGAGCGCGTGTCATCTGCTAAAATCGACGATAGATCAGGCGATAGCTGTAGACGAGAGCGTAACTGATTAAAATAGGGGCATTCAATTAAAAGGTGTCTGACCGTCCACAGCTGAGAGCAGTGGGGACAGAGTGGGGGAGGATCGCCGCTTAAAAGATGTCGATGGCTAAAAAGACAGTGCCCTATCCGGAGTCTAGCTAAAATTACCTCCTCCCGACGACGCGTTCGGGAGGAAGAGGTCCAAGCACAAGGAAGGGCTTTCACTTCCCGCAATTTATTATGGGGAAGTGTTGACCAATGCGCATGCCATAAATGAGCAACTTGGCGACATAAACCGCTCCGTAGATCGGTGAAGGGAAGCGACTGAATAGCTGGCCGAAGAAGAGAGACTGCAGCCTTGGCCGCTATATCGGCCGCCTCATTCCCACAGATACCAGCGTGTCCCGGGAGCCAGAGGAGCGCCACTGAGACGCCCCCCAGGTGGAGCAAGCGCAGACAGTCCTGAATCCGGTGGACCAGAGGGTGCACAGGGTAAAGAGCTTGGAGACTTAGGAGAGAGCTGAGAGAATCTGAGCAGATAACGTACTGTATCCGCTGATGGCGGCGGACGTAGTGGACAGCCTGGAGAACAGCGTAAAGCTCCGCAGTATAAACGGAACACTGGTCGGGAAGCCGAAAGTGATTTGGGGTGTCGCCAACAATATAGGCACTCCCTACACCTAACGATGTTTTCGAGCCGTCGGTGTAAATAAATGTGGCGTCAGTCATTTGTGCACATAGAGCAGCAAATGCCCGACGGTAAACAAGTGTAGGGGTACCATGCTTGGGAAATTGACATAGGTCACGGAGCAAGCAGATCCGGGGACGGAGCCAAGGCGGTGCTGTACCCCAAGTTGTCAAGAAGGTTTTAGGAAAGCGGAAGGAAAGAGAATGGAGCAGTTGACGGAAGCGGACTCCCGGGGGTAGTAGGGAGGAGGAGCGGCCTGCATACCCTACATCAAAGGAGGCGTCGAAAAAAAGGTCATGGGCTGGATTAGCAGGCATGGAAGACAGATGGCTAGCATAACGACTCAGAAGGACTGCCCGCCGATTGGACAGCGGAGGTTCAGCAGTCTCAGCATAAAGGCTTTCCACAGGGCTGGTGTAAAAAGCTCCAGACACTAATCCACGGTGGTGGATAGAGTCGAGACGCCGAAGAATAGGCGGCCGAGCAGAGGAGTAGACTATGCTTCCATAATCCAATTTCGAGCGCACTAAGGCGCGATAGAGGCGGAGGAGGACCACTCGGTCCGCTCCCCAGGAGGTACCATTCAGGACACGGAGGGTGTTAAGGGAACGCAGACAGCGAGCCGAAAGATAGGAAACGTGGGAGGACCAGCACAGTTTTCTGTCAAACATAAGACCCAAGAATTTAGCGACGTCGGAAAACGGAAGGTTGACAGGACCTAGATGTAAGGAGGGCGAAAGAAACTCCTTACGTCGCCAAAAATTAACGCAAACGGTCTTACTGGGTGAGAAACGGAAGCCGGTTTCGATGCTCCACGAGTGGAGGCGATCGAGACATCCTTGAAGACGTCGTTCAATAAGGCTTGTCCGTTGAGAGCTGTAGTAGATCGCAAAATCCATAATTGGATTTATGGCGATGGCAAAAAGTACAACACTTAGCACGGAGCCCTGGGGTACCCCGTTTTCTTGGGAGAAAGTACGGGAGAGAGTAGTGTTCGCCCGCACCCTAAATGTGCGCTCTGCCATAAATTCGCGAAGAAAAAGGGGCAGCCGGCCTCGAAAGCCCCAAGAGAGCAGTGTGCGGAGGATGCCTGTCCTCCAACAGGTATCGTATGCTCTCTCCAGATCAAAAAATATGGCTACCGTTTGGCGTTTCCGGAGAAAATTGTTCATGATATAAGTGGAGAGACCAACAAGATTGTCAACTGCAGAACGATGCTTTCGGAATCCGCATTGGGCAGGTGTTAAAAGACTGCGGGATTCCAGCCACCAAGCTAAACGGTAATTCACCATACGCTCTAAAACCTTACAGACACTACTCGTGAGAGAAATGGGGCGATAGCTAGAGGGGAGATGTTTGTCCTTTCCAGGTTTCGGAGCGGGAACGACGATAGCTTCCCGCCATTGTCTGGGAAAAGTACTGTCGGTCCAAATTCGATTATAAAGGCGAAGGAGGAAACGCAGACTATGGGTGGATAAATGCAGCAACATTTGGACATGGATACCATCCGGTCCTGGGGCGGAGGAGCGAGAAGAAGAGAGGGCATGTTGGAGTTCCCGCATGGAGAAAACAGTATTGTAGCTTTCGCGATTTTGAGAGGAGAAAGCAAGATGTCGCACTCCCGCTGCACGTTTCTTTGGGAGAAATGCTGGCGGGTAATTGGAAGAGCTCGAAATCTCAGCAAAGTGCTGACCCAAAGAAATTGCGACGGGGTCCACTAAGGTATCATGCGCGACAGTGAGCCCAGAGACCGGGGAGAAACTAGGCGCGCCTGAGAACCGTCGAAGCCGACTCCAAACTTCCGAGGAGGGAGCGAAGGTGTTAAATGAGCTAATAAAGAATTTCCAGCTTGCCTTCTTGCTATCGCGCATGACGCGACGGCATCGCGCACGGAGCTGCTTATATCGGATACAGTTGGCCAAAGTTGGATGGTGACGGAAAATGCGAAGAGCACGTCGCCGCTCACGTATTGCGTCATGGCATGCCTCGTTCCACCAAGGAACTGGGGGGCGCCGGGGCAATTCGGAGGTGCGTGGTATTGAATGTTCCGCAGCTGTAAGAATAACAGCGGTAATATGTGTGACCTCATCGTCGACGCTGGGAAAGCGTCGGTCATCGAATGTCGCTAGAGACGAAAAAAGTGTCCAATCGGCTTGGGCAAACTTTCAGCGTCGCGGGCGCATATATGGCAGTTGAGGCTGCAGTCTAAGGACACATGGAAAGTGGTCACTCGAGTGTGTATCATCAAGGGCGAACCATTCGAAGCGCCGAGCTAGCGGAACAGTAACGACCGCAAGGTCCAAATGAGATAAATGTGTCGTGGAGGCAGACAAAAATGTGGGGGCCCCAGTGTTGAGGCAAACTAGATCCGCTTGGTGGAAGACGTCTAGCAATAGGGAGCCACGTGGACAAGGATGTGGAGATCCCCAAAGCGGGTGGTGGGCATTGAAGTCCCCAACCAGCAAATAGGGGGGTGGAAGCTGACCAAGAAGATGAAGGAGATCAGCTCGTGCCATTGGTGTGGACGATGGAATGTATACAGTACAAAGAGAGAACGTGTATCCAGAAAGAGAAAGACGGACGGCGACAGCTTGGAAGGAACTGTTTAAGGGGATTGGGTGATAATGGAGAGTTTCATGGAGAAGAATCATGAGTCCTCCATGTGCTGGGGTGTCTTCAACAGAGGGGAGGTCATATCGGACGGACTGAAAATGAGGGAGAACAAAGCGGTCATGGGGACGCAGCTTTGTTTCCTGAAGACAGAAGATGACCGGCGAGTAGGATCGTAAGAGGATCGACAATTCATCCCGATTGGCTCGAATGCCGCGGATATTCCAGTGGATAATGGACATAGGATGAACAGAAAATGGAGGAACGTCACCAAGGGTGCTGTCAACTCAACGACTGCTCAGAGCTTGCGACCGACAGCATGGAATGGCATTCAGCCGAAGGCAGAAGATCCTGATCCATAGGTAGGTCAGCAGCTCCTGCCACCAGCGATCGGCCGGTTGACCGGCCGCCAGCAGTGCGCCTCGGCGACACAGAGGACGGCCGAGGGCGATTTCCGCCAGGTGGTGCTGTAGATGGGACACGCCTTGGCGGAGAAGGAGAGGAACTGGGTTTCTTTGTAGCCTTCTTGGAAGTATGATGTTTAGATGAAGGAGGAACCGATGGTTGTGAAGTTGCGGTACGTAAAAACTCTTCACGAGTATGCTCTGTTTTCGAAGACTTCGTGTCTGACTTGTGGGCTCGAGATTTAGCAGAATCCGACGAAGGGTGAGCCATAGAGTGGGCAGGCGAAAGCGGGGAGGTTGAACGGGCGATCTTTGCACTGGCCGATCTGACGACCGTGGCACTAAAAGTGAGGTCGCTAGTCTGCGTGGCCACCTCCTTTGTTGGCCGAGGAGAAGCAAGGACAGTGCTGTATTTTCCTTTCTGAGGCACGGTGGGCTGTCGACTGGCGAATAATTTTCGAGCAGCAAAGGTCGACACCTTTTCCTTTACTCTGATCTCCTGGATGAGCTTTTCGTCCTTGAAAACGGGACAATCTCGAGAGGAAGCAGCGTGGTCACCCATACAGTTGATGCAGCGAGGGGATGGAGGTGGACAAGCACCCTCATGGGCATCCCTGCCACACGTAACACATTTGGCCGGATTGGAACAGGACTGGCTGGTGTGATTGAACCGCTGACACCGATAGCAACGCGTAGGGTTTGGGACGTAAGGGCGAACGGAAATTATCTCATAGCCTGCCTTGATCTTTGATGGGAGTTGAACTCTGTCAAATGTCAAGAAGACAGTGCGGGTTGGAATGATGTTTGTGTCAACCCTCTTCATAACCCTACGAACAGCCGTTACGCCTTGGTCAGACAGGTAGTGCTGAATTTCTTCGTCAGACAAGCCATCGAGGGAGCGTGTATAAACGACTCCACGCGAGGAATTTAAAGTACGGTGCGGTTCCACCCGGACAGGGAAGGTGTGTAGTAGTGAGGTACGCAGCAATTTTTGTGCCTGGAGGGCAGTGACTGTTTCTAACAACAGGGTGCCATTCCGTAATCTGGAACAAGACTTCACAGGACCTGCAATTGCGTCGACACCTTTCTGAATAATGAAAGGGTTGACCGTGGAGAAGTCGTGACCTTTGTCAGACCGAGAAACAACAAGGAACTGTGGCAACGATGGAAGAACTGACTGTGGCTGAGACTCAGTGAACTTACGTTTGTGAGCAGACAAAGTGGAAGGTGAGGAAACCATTGCGGAAGAATCCCCCATGATTACCGGCGTCTCCGATGGCGCGCTCCTCCCTTGTGGGGGCCCTCTCTGAGGGCACTCCCGCCTTAGGTGATTGTTCACACCTCAGGTCACACCTCCCGACAAACGGACAGAGGGACCAATCGGCACTTTCGGAAGGTATCAGCTCGGGTAATCACCCCTCCCCGGGCCTGGCCGTTACCAGGGGGTACGTACGTGTCCTACCTGTCTACCCGGGGCGGGGAATTACGCGTTACCCCGTCACCGGCTACGCATGGAAGTGCGTGGGTCGGCCTTCAGACACGCACAGGGAGGAAGAAAGAGAAAGGGAAAGGAAAGAAGAGGGGGTCTCAAACGCCGCAGCGGAGAAAAGGGTAAAGAGAAGAGGTAAGGAAAAGAGAAGGACAAAGGAAGGAAGAAGACATACAAGCAAGGAAGGCGAAGAATGCGGTACATTTACAAGCGTCCGTCTCCGGACGTAGGCGCAAACCATACTCCCAGAGGGGGAGAAAGTGAAGGAAAGAGCCAGAGGTGAGGGGGGGGGGGGGCGAAGACAGGGGATGGGGAAGGATGCGGAAAGGGAAGGTATGCAGCCCGGAAAGGAAGGAAGGCCACATTAGCTCGGGGCCCCGTGCTCGCTACGCACGTATCCACAAAAGAGTTGTGGATCCCCTGGGGGGAATTTTGCGGGTCCGTTCTTTCACCCGTGTTATACATAGGAGTCACCTGCGCTTTTCTCCAGTCGGTTTTGACTTTACTCTGGGCGAAAGATCCACCATAAACGCAAGCTAAGTAAGGGGTGAATGCTGCAGAGAACTATTTGTAAAATCGAATTGGGAATCCATCGCCGGCCGTGGTGGCCGAGCGGTTCTAGGTGCTTCAGTCCGGAACCGAGCGACTGCTACGGTCGCAGGTTCGAAGCCTGCCTCGGGCATGGATGTGTGTGATGTCCTTAGGTTAGTTAGGTTTAAGTAGTTCTAAGTTCTAGGGGACTGATGACCTAAGATGTTAAGTCCCATAGTGCTGAGAGCCATTTGAACCATTTGGGAATCCATCCAGACATGACGACTTATTTGGTTCCATCTCTTTCAATGGTTTCTCTATGACAGGGATGCTTATTACTATGTCGTCCATACGGGAGTCTACGCGATAGTGAAAAGAAAGTACCAAACAACTTACGGGAATTCAGTCAGGTAATATTTTCAGCGACCGCCGATATTTTGGCGGGAGTACACCCCGCCATTTTCAAGGCACAAACTGCAACGGACAGGCGATGCACAGGCAAATTTAAAACCTCGGTTCTTGGGCCACTGCAGGAACAATACACACACACTCAACACCAAGGATGATCAAAGTCAGAGATATCGATAGTGAGACTACGAATTCGCAGGTGAGGTAACATCGAATCTTTCCCTCTGTTTTTAGTCAAGGGAGAGACCAGGATTCCAAATAGAGTTTAAACAAAAACCTCCATCCCTGTTTACAAGGTTGCTCGCTAATTCAATCTCAACTGCCTCCTTAATAACACTGTCCCAATAGCTGGACGTACATGCCAATATCTCGGTGTTATTATATAACACGGGGTGAACAGTATCCAAGAAATGTTCGGCAGTAGCAGATCTACTTGGCCGTTTATGCTCAGTACATCGGTGCTCCACAGTTCTGATAGTTTAACCAATATATGCCATGCCGCAGCTACAAGGAATACGATATAAACCCGCCTTAAGCAAACCAAGATCATCCTTAACAGTACCCAAAAGCACTCTAATTTTAGATAGAGATCGGAAAACACATTTCAGATCGTAATTCCGTAAAATACGACCAATCTTACTGGAAGTGTTTTCTATGTAAGGCAAAAAGGCAGTAGTCTTACGTGTCGACTCAGAATTATCATCAGTCACCCGATGCACAGTTGGTCGATAGCGCAACGCACGTTAAGTCAGTATAGCCATTTTGACGAAACGTAGCTTCAAGATGAGACAGCTCAGCTGGCAAAGTCTCAGCGTCGGAAATGATACGTGTCCTGTGTACCAAGGTACGAAGTATCCCTTCATGCTGAGCCGGATGGTGACATTTACTGGCCTATAAATACGAGTCGGTGTGCGTACGTTTCCTGTAAACTGCATGTGCCAATGATCATCATACTTCCTCCTAACCAAAACGTCAAGAAAGGGAAAGCAAGCATCCTCTTCAAACACCATCGTAAAACGATTGTTCGGGTGGATCGAATTCACATGTTCTAGTAAGGCATTCAAATTCTCCCTACCATGAGGCCAAACAAAAGTATCGTTAACATATCTGAAGAAACAAGTGGGCCTCAAAGGCGACGACTCGAATGCACGTTTCTCGAAGTCTTCCATAAACAAGAACGAAAGTACACTACTGGCCATTAAAGATGCTACACCAGGAAGATGACGTGCTACAGATGCGAAATTTAACCGATAGGAAAAGGATGCTGTGATATGCAAATGATTATCTTTTCAGAGCATTCACACAAGGTTGGCGACGGTGGCGGCACCTACAACGTGCTGACATGAGAAAAGTTTCCAACCCATTTCTCATACACAAACAGCAGATGACCGGCGTTACCTGGTGAAACGTTGTTGTGATGCCTCGTGTTAGGAGAAGAAATGCGTACCATCACGTTTCCGACTTTGATAAAGGTCGGATTGTAGCCTATCGCGATTGCGGTTTGTCGTCTCGCGACATTGCTGCTCGCGTTGGTCGAGATCCAATGACTGTTAGCAGAATATGGAATCGGTGGGTTCAGGAGGGTAATACGGACCCGTGGCTCTACCCTTCATTCGATCCCTGCGAAACCCTACATTTCAGCAGGATAATGCACGACCGCATGTTGCGGTTCCTCTATGGGCCTTACTGGATACAAAAAATGTTCGACTGCTACCCTGGCGAGCACATTCTCCAGATCTCTCGCCAACTGAAAAGGTCTGGTCAATGGTGGCCGAGCAACTGGCTCGTCACAATACGCCAGTCGCTACTCTTGATGAACTGTCGTATCGTGTTGAAGCTGCATGGGCAGCTGTACCTGTACACGCCATCCAAGTTCTGTTGGACTCAATGCCCAGGCGTATGAAGGCCGTTATTACGGCCAGAGGTGGTTGTTCTGGGTACTGATTTCTCAGGATGTATGCACCCAAATTGCGTGAAAATGTAATCACATGTCACTTCTAGTATTATATATTTGTCCAATGAATACCCGTTTATCATCTGCATTTCTTCTTGGTGTAGCAATTTTAATGGCCGTTAGTGTATGTTTGTACGATTCTTCTGCGTGAACGATTCCTTAAATGCGAAATTTAGAATTTCCGCTTTACGTTTTCTCTCTTCAACTGCTACACCGGACTGATCAACGAGTGACTGGATAGAATATTTGGACCCGCGTAGCGATTTTACGTAGTACCAGAATTTTCTCGTGTTCTCGACAAGAGCCTTTGCTAAGGTATGGGGGTGATGGCTGTGAGCTTCGGTCATATTTTTACATACGCACGAATTATTATTTGCCTTCTGCCTGTTTTCATTTGCACACTCTGTTTTGAACCGAAAGTTCGACAGCCCTTGCTTAATCTGCATTTTTAAGCATTGTTAAGCCGATCGCTCCATATCTGACCCCTATACCGTACCAGGCCACGTAACAACACTATACACGAACAGCACTAATGCATTCTAGTGGCATTTCTATCCGTAATGAAGAATTGCTAGTCTAGTCATTTACTCGTACTGCTGATACTATTTCCTTTTTTTCTGACTGGTTTGATGCGGCCCGCCACGATTACTTCTCCTGTACCAACCTCTTCACCTCAGAGTAGCACTTGCAACCTACGTCCTCAATTATTTCCTAGAAGTATTCCAATCTCTGTTTTCATCTACAGTCATTACCCTTTACAGCTTCGTGTACTACAATGAAAGTTATTCCATGATGTCTTAACAGATGTTCTACCATCGTGTCCCTTCTTCTTTTAATGTTTTCCATATATGCCTTTCTTCACCGATTTGGCGGAGAACCTCTCCATTACGTTATCAGTCCACCCAATTTTCAACATCTGTGTATTGCACCACATCTCATGTTCCCTGATTCTCTTCTTTGCCGGTTTTCCCACAGTCCATGTTTCACTATCATACAATTCTGTGCTCCAAACGTACAATCTTAAAAATTTCTTCCTCAAATTAAGGCCTATGTTTGATCTAGTAGACATTTCTCGGCCACGAATGTGTTTTTGCCTGTGCTAGTCTGCTTTTGATGTCCACCCTTCTCTGTTGGTTTATTTGTCTCCTAGGTATCAGAATTCCTTAACTTCATTTACTTCTTTGTCACCAGTGCTGATGCTAAATTTCTGGCTATTCTCAGTTCTGCTACTTCTCATTACTTTGACCTTTCTTCGATTTACTCTTAGGCCATATTCTGAACTCAGTAGACTGTTCATTTCATTCAACAGAGCCTGTAATTCTTCTTCACTTTCACTGAGGACAGCAAATTCATCAGCGAATCTTATCACTGGCATAATTTTACTTTGCATTTTAATCACACACTTGAACCTCTTTTATTTCCGTCTTTGCTTCTTCGATGCACAGATCGAACAGTAACGGCGAAAGACTATAATCCTCTCTGATCCTAGCACTTTATTCGTCGTCCACCCTTCATTATTCCCTCTTGGCTCTCGTACATATTGTGTATTACCCGTCTCTCCCTAGAGATGAACCCTATTTTTCTTAGAATTTCGAACACGCTATTTGCAGGTCGACAAATTGTATGAAAGTGTCTTGATTTTTCTTTAGTGTTACTTCCATTATCAGCAGGAACGTCGGAATTCTCTCTGGTGCCTTTACCTTTCCTGAAGCCAAACTAATCGTCAACTGATACACCGTGAACTAGTTTTGTCAGAAACTTGAGCCGCCCGGTGTGACCGAGCGGTTCTAGGCGCTTCAGTCTGGAACCGCGCGACCGCTACGGTTGCAGGTTCGAATCCTGCCTCGGGCATGGATGTGTGTGATGTCCTTAGGTGAGTTAGGTTTAAGTAGTTCTAAGTTCTAGGGGACTGATGACCTCAGTGCTTAGAGCCCTTTGAACCATTTGAACCATTCAAAAACTTTGATGCATGAGTTGTTAAGCAGATTGTGCGAAAATTCTGGTACTTGTCAGCTCTTCCAATATTCGGAATCCTGTGAATGATGTTTCAGCTAAAGGGAGATGGTATATCGCGCGAATCATACATTCTACACACCAAGGTGAATAGTCGTTTTATCGCCACTTCCGCCAGGTATTTTAGAAATTCTGATGAAATTTTAACGATCTCTTTTGCTTTATTCTACCTGAAGTCTTCGAAAGTGTGGTGTCACCGCCAGACCCCACACTTGCTAGGTGGTAGCCTTTAAATCGGCCGCGGTCCGTTAGTATACGTCGGACCCGCGTGTCGCCACTATCAGTGATTGCAGACGGAGCGCCGCCACACGGCAGGTCTAGTCTAGAGAGACTCCCTAGTACTCGCTCCAGTTGTACAGCCGACTTTGCTAGCGATGGTTCACTGACAAAATACGCTCTCATTTGCCGAGACGATAATTAGCATAGCCTTCAGCTACGTCATTTGCTACGACCTAGCAAGGCGCCATTATCTGTTGCTATTGATATTGTGAAGAATGTACAGACAAGAGCTACGTTCAACATTGATGGATTAAAGTTAAGTATTCCACCATCTGCGTCCGTTTTTCTGGGTTCTGATTTCCTTGTCCTGTTCCAGACCTCACGCCAGCCTGCGTGAGCTTAAACGCGTGCCTTTTGGCTTCCTCCAAACTCCTTGGGTTGGCTCTCCTGCCAATCCAAAACAGAAAGCTCGTTTAAATTGTTATTCTAATACTAGATCCTCTATTTCTTCTATACTCACTCCTGTTTCTTCTGCTATCACTTCGTCAGACAAATCACCCCCATCGGAGAGGCTTTCAATGCACTCTTCCCATCTACCCGCTCTCTGCCTTTGATAGTGTAGTTGTCATTGCAAAGACTGTTTTAACTTTACTGTCTGCCGAGTCAGTCCATCCGACAGTCATTTCTTTTTCCAATTTTTCACTTTTTCCGTGGAGTCATTTCGCCTTAGCTTGCCTGCACTTCCTATTTATTTCATTCTTAAGTGATTTGTTCTTCCGTATTTCTAAATTGTCCTGAACATTTTAGTACTTCCTCCCTTAATCGATCAGTTGAAGTCTTCCTTCTGTTACCCATGGTTTCTTCGCAGCTACCTTCTTTGTAGCTATGTTTTCTGTCCAACTTCTGTGATGGCCTTTTTTATAGATGTAAATCCGTCTGCAACTGAGCAACTGTCTGCTGAGCTATTCCTTATTGCCGTATCTATAGCCTCAAAGAACTCCAAGCGTATCTCCTCATTCCTTAGTACTCCCATATCCCACCTCTTTGCGCACTGGTTTTTGCTGACTAATCTCTTCAACTTCACCTAAGTGCGCCTTTAATCCAGTATCTGATTTTGGAATCACTGTCTGACCATGATGTAATCTAACTACAAATTCTTCCTGTATCTCGCGGCGTTTCCCCTGTATTCCTCCTCCTCTTGTGATTCTTGAATAGAGCTTTCGGTGTTACTAGCAGAAATGTATTGCAGAACTGAATTGGTCTCTCTCCTCTCTCATTTCTTGTCCCAAGCCCACATTCTCTTGTAAACTTTTTTCTACTGCCTCCCCTACCACTACATTCCAGTCCCCTATGAGTATTAGATTTTCATCCCTCTTTGCGTATTACATTACCGTTTCAATAGCCTCATATACTTTCTGTATCTCTTCATCTTCAGCTTGCAATATCGGCATGTATACCTCAACTACCGTTGTCGCTGTTGGTTTGTCGTCGAATATAATGGAACAGTCCGAAGCTCGTGGTCTTGCGGTAGCGTTCTCGCTTCCCGCGCACGGGGTCCCGGGTTCGATTCCCTGCGGGGTCAGTGATTTTCTTTGTCTTGAGAGAACTGTGTGTTGTGTGTCTTTCATTATCATTTCATCATCATTGACTCGCAAGTCGGCAATAAGTGGCGTCAACTAAAAAGGACTTGCAATTTCGGCGGCCGAACACCCCGCATGGGGTCTCCCAGAAACAATGCCGTACGATCACTTCATTTCATGATGAGAACAGCCCTATCGCTGAACTGTACACAGTAACACACTCTCTGACCTACCTTCCTATTCGTAACGAATCCTGTTGTCTTTATACCATTCTTTGCTGCTGGTTGCATTACTCTATACTCATCCGACCAGAAATCTTTTTCTTTTTGCATTTCACTTCACAGACTCCCATTATCTGTTGACTGGGCCTTATCATTTCTCTTTTCAGATTTTGTAGCTTCTCTACCACATTTAAACTTGCGAAATTCCTTGTCTCGACTCGTATAAAGTCGTCCTTTTGTTGGTTACTCAGTCTTTTTCTCATGATCTCTTCCCCCTCGGCAGTCCCATCCCGGAGATCCGAATGGGAATCTTTTGTCAATAGAGAGATTATCAGACACTTTTTGAATTACAGGCCACATGTACTGTGGATACATGTTGTGTCTCTTTAATGCAATTTCCGTAGAATGTTGGAACACATGAGGCAATACTGACCCTACGACTTATCTTAGAAGATAGGTTAACGAAAGGCAAATTTACGATTCTGGCATTTGTAAACTTAGAAAAAGCTTTTGACAGTGTTGACTGGAATACTCTCTTTCAAATTCTGAAGGTGGTAGGGATAAATACAGGGAGCGAAAGGCTATTTGCAATTTGTACAGAAACCAGATGGCCGTTATAAGAGTCAAGGGCACGAAAGGGAAGCAGTAGTTGAGAAGGAAGTGAGACAGGGTTGCAGCCTATCCACAATGTTATCCAATCTGTATACTGAGAAAGGAATAAAGGAAACAAAAGAAAAATTTGGAGTAGGACTTAAAATCCATGGAGAAGTAATAAAAACTTTGTGATCTGCCGATGACATTGTAATTCTGTCAGAGACAGCAAAGGACTCGGAAGAACAGTTGAACGGAATGGACAGTGTCTTGAAAGGAGGATATAAGATGAACATCAACCGAAGCAATTCGAGGATAATGGAATGTAGTCGAATTAAGTCTGGTGATGCCGAGGGAATTAGATTAGGAAATGAGACACTTAAAGCAGTAAAGGAGTTTTGCTATTTGGTGAGAAAAGTAACTGATGATGGTCAATGTAGAGAGGATGTAAAATGGAGACTGGCAATGGAAAGCAAAGCGTTTCTGAAGAAACGAAGTTTGTTAACTTCGAGTATAGATTTGCCAGGAAGTGTTTTCGGAAAGGATTTGTATGGTATGTAGCCATGTATGAAAGTGAAACATTGACAGTAAATATTTTAGACAAGAAGAGAACAGAAGCTTTCGAAATGTGGTCTACAGAAACATGCTGATGATTAGATGTGTAGATCACGTAACTAATGAGGAGGTACTGAACAGAATTGGAGAGAAGACGAATTCGTGGCACAACTTGATTAGAAGAAGGGATCGGTTGGTTGGACATGTTTTGAGGCATCAAGGGATCACCAATTTAGTATTGAAGCACAGCCTGGAGGGTAAAAGTCGCAGAGGAAGACCACGAGATGAATGGTGAAAGGAGAATTCGAAAGAACAATGAAATTTATCAGCTAATGAAGCAACCCACTATCATCCAGAAATTAAAAAGTAGGAGCTGCAATGGAGATACGGCTAGAACGGAAAACAACAGAACCACCAAAGAAGTGTTTGAAGGAACTCTCTAGGCAACAAGACCATTGGGCCGACTTCGTACAAGGTGGAAAGATGACATAGAGAAGGACATCGCAGCATTAGGAATTTCTTCAGGGTGGAGAGAGACTGCGAGAGATAGAAGGCGGTGGAAGCAGCTACACTCCTGGAAATGGAAAAAAGAACACATTGACACCGGTGTGTCAGACCCACCATACTTGCTCCGGACACTGCGAGAGGGCTGTACAAGCAATGATCACACGCACGGCACAGCGGACACACCAGGAACCGCGGTGTTGGCCGTCGAATGGCGCTAGCTGCGCAGCATTTGTGCACCGCCGCCGTCAGTGTCAGCCAGTTTGCCGTGGCATACGGAGCTCCATCGCAGTCTTTAACACTGGTAGCATGCCGCGACAGCGTGGACGTGAAGCGTATGTGCGACTTTGAGCGAGGACGTATAGTGGGCATGCGGGAGGCCGGGTGGACGTACCGCCGAATTGCTCAACACGTGGGGCGTGAGGTCTCCACAGTACATCGATGTTGTCGCCAGTGGTCGGCGGAAGGTGCACGGGCCCGTCGACCTGGGACCGGACCGCAGCGACGCACGGATGCACGCCAAGACCGTAGGATCCTACGCAGTGCCGTAGGGGACCGCACCGCCACTTCCCAGCAAATTAGGGACACTGTTGCTCCTGGGGTATCGGCGAGGACCATTCGCAACCGTCTCCATGAAGCTGGGCTACGGTCCCGCACACCGTTAGGCCGTCTTCCGCTCACGCCCCAACATCGTGCAGCCCACCTCCAGTGGTGTCGCGACAGGCGTGAATGGAGGGACGAATGGAGACGTGTCGTCTTCAGCGATGAGAGTCGCTTCTGCCTTGGTGCCAATGATGGTCGTATGCGTGTTTGGCGCCGTGCAGATGAGCGCCACAATCAGGACTGCATACGACCGAGGCACACAGGGCCAACACCCGGTATCATGGTGTGGGGAGTGATCTCCTACACTGGCCGTACACCACTGGTGATCGTCGAGGGGACACTGAATAGTGCACGGTACATCCAAACCGTCATCGAACCCATCGTTCTACCATTCCTAGACTGGCAAGGGAACTTGCTGCACCAACAGGACAATGCACGTCCGCATGTATCCCGTGCCACCCAACGTGCTCTAGAAGGTGTAAGTCAACTACCCTGGCCAGCAAGATCTCCGGATCTGTCCCCCATTGAGCATGTTTGGGACTGGATGAAGCGTCGTCTCACGCGGTCCGCACGTCCAGCACGAACGCTGGTCCAACTGAGGCGCCAGGTGGAAATGGCATGGCAAGCCGTTCCACAGGACTACATCCAGCATCTCTACGATCGTCTCCATGGGAGAATAGCAGCCTGCATTGCTGCGAAAGGTGGATATACACTGTACTAGTGCCGACATTGTGCAATGCTCTGTTGCCTGTGTCTATGTGCCTGTGGGTCTGTCAGTGTGATCATGTGATGTATCTGACCCCAGGAATGTGTCAATAAAGTTTCCCCTTCGTGGGACAATGAATTCACGGTGTTCTTATTTCAATTTCCAGGAGTGTAGTTGATGCAGCGCGTGGTCTACAGGGCCCGTGATCGCTGAGGAGAAAAAGAATGATCACACCAGGGGAAAAGAAGCAGGCGATCGGAGTCAGTTTTCCCAGTCCCTACCCTTTATTAATAACCCGAGATAAACGTAGTATGCATCGCTTGGTAATTATCACATGCCTTACTAGAAGGTTTCAAACATGGAATGCTTTACATTACAATAAAAGAAAGGAGAGCCACAAAAATAGTCGGTTAAGACTGAAATGTATCAAAGTGTTGAGATATCATTCATACGATGGAAGGCAAAATTCCTATTACACTTCAAAATTTTAAATTTTGTTATAATACATTGTAGAGTCAAAGAAATTGGTACACCTGCCTAATATCATGTAGCGCCCCCGCGAGCACGCAGAAGTGCCGCAACAGGACGTGGTATCGACTCGACTAATGTCTGGAGTAGTGCTGGAGTAGTGCCGGACGACCTCAGAAGATGTCTCCCGCAGGTGGAGACGAAACGTCAGGTGGAAATTTTATACAGCGACCACGGCCTCTCAGCCCGGAAGTTTTAACTGATGACACCATGAATCCTGTAGAGCTGTCCATAAATCCGTAAAAATCTTCTGAACAACACGTTGCAAGGCATCACAGATATGCTCAATAATGTTCATGTCTTGGGAGTCTCGTTGCCAGCGAGAGTGTTTAAACTCAAAAGAGTATTCCTGGAGCCACTCTGTAGCAGTTCTAGACGTGTGGAGTGGTGAATTGTCCTGCTGGAATTGCCCAAGTCCGTCGGAATGCACAATGGACATGAATGGATGCAGGTGATCAGACAGGGTGTTTACGTACGTGTCACCTGTCAGAGTCGCGTCTAGAAGTATCAGGGGCCTCATATCACTCTAGCTCCACCAGCTTGACTATCCCCTGTTGGCAAGCAGGATCTATGGATTCGTGAGGTTGTCTCCATACCCTTACACGTCAGTCCGCTCGATACAATTTGAAACGAAACTTGTCCGACCAGGCAACATGTTTCCAGTCATCAACTGTCCGAAGTTGGTGTTGACGGGTCAAGGCGAGGCGTAAAGTTTTGTGTCGTGCATTCGTCAAGTGTACAGCAGCTACGAAAGCCCATATCGATGATGTTTCGTTGAAAGGTTCGCACTCTGACACTTGTTGACGGCTCAGCACTGAAACCTGCAACAATTTGCGGAAGGGTTTCACGTCTGTCGCGCTGAACGATTCTCATTAGTCGTCGTTGATCCCGTTCTTGGATGATCTTTTTCCAGCCGCAGTGATGTCGGAGATCTGATGTTTTACCGGATTCCTCATATTCACGGTACACTCGTGAAATGGACGTACGTGAAAATCCCCACTTCATCGCCACTTCGGAGATGCACTGTCCCAACGCTCGTGCGCCTACTGTAACACCACGTTCAAACTCACTTATATCTTGATAACCCGTCACTGTAGCAGCAGTAACCGATCTAACAACTGCGCTAGACACTTGTCTTATAAAGGCATTGCCGATCGCAGCGCCGTATTCTGCCTTTTCGCATATACACTCCTGGAAATTGAAATAAGAACACCGTGAATTCATTGTCCCAGTAAGGGGAAACTTTATTGACACATTCCTGGGGTCAGATACATCACATGATCACAATGACAGAACCACAGGCACATAGACACAGGCAACAGAGCATGCACAATGTCGGCACTAATACAGTGTATATCCACCTTTCGCAGCAATGCAGGCTGCTATTCTCCCATGGAGACGATCGTAGAGATGCTGGATGTAGTCCTGTGGAACGGCTTGCCATGCCATTTCCACCTGGCGCCTCAGTTGGACCAGCGTTCGTGCTGGACGTGCAGACCGCGTGAGACGACGCTTCATCCAGTCCCAAACATACTCAATGGGGGACAGATCCGGAGATCTTGCTGGCCAGGGTAGTTGACGTACACCTTCTAGAGCACGTTGGGTGGCACGGGATACATGCGGACGTGCATTGTCCTGTTGGAACAGCAAGTTCCCTTGCCGGTCTAGGAATGGTAGAACGATGGGTTCGATGACGGTTTGGATGTACCGTGCACTATTCAGTGTCCTCTCGACGATCACCAGTGGTGTACGGCCAGTGTAGGAGATCGCTCCCCACACCATGATGCCGGGCGTTGGCCCTGTGTGTCTCGGTCGTATGCAGTCCTGATTGTGGCGCTCACCTGCACGGCGCCAAACACGCATACGACCATCATTGGCACCAAGGCAGAAGCGACTCTCATCGCTGAAGACGACACGTCTCCATTCGTCCCTCCATTCACGCCTGTCGCGACACCACTGGAGGCGGGCTGCACGATGTTGGGGCGTGAGCGGAAGACGGCCTAACGGTGTGCGGGACCGTAGCCCAGCTTCATGGAGACGGTTGCGAATGGTCCTCGCCGATACCCCAGGATCAACAGTGTCCCTAATTTGCTGGGAAGTGGCGGTGCGGTCCGCTACGGCACTGCGTAGGATCCTACGGTCTTGGCGTGCATCCGTGCGTCGCTGCGGTCCGGTCCCAGGTCGACGGGCACGTGCACCTTCCGCCGACCACTGGCGACAACATCGATGTACTGTGGAGACCTCACGCCCCACGTGTTGAGCAATTCGGCGGTACGTCCACCCGGCCTCCCGCACGCCCACTATACGCCCTCGCTCAAAGTCCGTCAACTGCACATACGGTTCACGTCCACGCTGTCGCGGCATGCTACCAGTGTTAAAGACTGCGATGGAGCTCCGTATGCCACGGCAAACTGGCTGACACTGACGGCGGCGGTGCACAAATGCTGCGCAGCTAGCGCCATTCGACGGCCAACACCGCGGTTCCTGGTGTGTCCGCTGTGCCGTGCGTGTGATCATTGCTTGTACAGCCCTCTCGCAGTGTCCGGAGCAAGTATGGTGGGTCTGACACACCGGTGTCAATGTGTTCTTTTTTCCATTTCCAGGAGTGTAGAATCAGAACATCGAACGATAAGACTGCATAAGAACTACGCAGAATTATTTGGCCACAAGCCGAACATAATGGTCATACCGCCATAACCAGGGGAAAAGAAAGAGGCGAATGGAATCAGTTTTCCCATTCCCCACCCATTATTAATAACCTGAAATAATCATATTATGCATGACTTGGTAATCATCACGTACCTTACAAGATTACAAACATAGAATCCTTTACATTAAAAAAAAAAGAGAGCTACTAAAACAGTCGGTCAAGACTGAAATTTTACGAGGTGTTGAGTTATCACTCATACGATGGCAGCCAAAATTTTTGTTGCACTTCTAAATTTTAATTTTTGTTGGAATATTAGCATGCTAAATAATTAGTAAATTTATTAATAAATTTTGTCAGATAAAACAGATCGAAAGGGACTGCCAAACGTGGTCAACGCTATGACTGAACTGAGGTCTTCATGATGTCTGAAGACCTATAATGTAAAGTAATGAAAATGAACTTCATGTGGCTAGGGCCTCCAGTCGGGTAGGCCGCTCGCCTGGTGTAAGTCTGTTTACTTGACGGTACTTCGGTCACTTGCGTGTCGACGAGGATGATGGGATGCTGAAGACAACACAACATCCAATCCGTCTGAGCACAAGATCTGCGACTTAGCCGGGAATGGAACTCGTGTCCCCCGGATGGCATCTGCCACTCTGACCACTCATCTATGGAGGGGGACATATAGTGTAATAGGCCAATAGGCCGTCCGGTGTGGCCGAACGGTTCTAGGCGCTACAGTCTGGAACCGCGCGACCGCTACGGTCGCAGGTTCGAATCCTGCCTCGGGCATGGATGTGTGTGACGTCCTTAGGTTAGTTAGGTTTAAGTAGTTCTAAGTTCTAGGGGACTGATGACCTCGGATGTTAAGTCCCATAGTGCTCAGAGCCATTTGAACGATATAGTTTAATAAAAGTCCGGGAATAGATTTGATTAGGGAATATATGTAAGTGACTAACATTGCAAGATCACAGGTTAATGTAGGTGCCAGATAAGTTGTGAAATGCTGTTACATTAATAACCTGTTAAACCGCCAGAATGTTGAATGAAAGCCGTCCGGTGTGGCCGAGCGGTTCTAGGCGCTACAGCCTGGAACCGCGCGACCGCTACGGCGGCAGGTTCGAATCCTGCCTCGGGCATGGATGTGTGTGATCTCCTGGCAGATGTAATTCTGAGTCTAGGGGACTGATGCCCTCAGATGCTGAGTACCATAGTGGTCAGAGCCATTTGGACCATTTTGAACCTCCACTGGAGTGCTGTTGTTGAATGGCAGCACGACAGGTCGAATCAACAGACTGACGTACAAATTTGCAGCCGAGGTGCGTTGAATAACCAGAGGGGTGTTCCTACTGTCATACGAAATCGCACCTCAAACCATAACTCTAGGTACAGGTCCATTGCGTCAAATACGCAAACATTTTGTTTGCAGGCCCTTAACTGGCCACCTTCTAACGAACAGACGACAGTCAATGGCATCGAGGCAGAACCAGCTTTCACCAGCTAATACGACCTCCACCTTGCCCTTCAATGAGCTTCAGCTTGATACCACTGAAGTCGCAAATGTCGGTAGTTTGGGGGCGCTACAGTGCGTTTGGCACTGAGCTGTCCCTGAGGTTCGGTGCGTCACTGTGGTGGCAACTGCTGCTCAAACTGCTGCAGCAGATGCAGTACCTTGCGCCAGAGTCATACGCCGAACACGATGGTCTTCCCTCTGGGTAATGCCGAGTGACCGACCAGAGTCCAGTCTTCTTGCAACCTTACATTCTCGTGACCACCAATGCACTCACTCCATCTTCAGGCCACGAGTGGCCTTCCGGGACCATCCGGACGCTGTGTCATCCCCAGTGGAGGTTCAAAATGGTTCAAATGGCTCTGAGCACTATGGTACTCAGCATCTGAGGGCATCAGTCCCCTAGACTCAGAATTACATAAGCCTTAGGAGATCACACATATCCATGCCCGAGGCAGGATTCGAACCTGCGGTTCCGGACTTGAACGCCTAGAACCGATCGTCCACTACGGTCGGCCCCAGTGGAGGTTGTGCATAGGAGGGGCGTGGGGTCAGCACACCGCTCTCCCGGTCGTTATGATGGTATTCTTGACCGAAGCCGCTACTATTCGGTCAAGAAGCTCCTCAATTGGCATTACGAGGCTGAGTGCACCCCGCAAAATGGCAACAGCACATGGCGGCCTGGATGGTCACCCATCCAAGTGCCGACCACGCCCGACAGCGCTTAACTTCGGTGATCTCACGGGATCCGGTGTATCACCTGCGGCAAGGCCATTGCCGGTCACCACCACTGACAGAAGGAAAATTCAGCTTCTCATATCCCTATTACACGACCTGCTTCAAACTCAGTGAGGTGTTCATAAAGGCGTCTTTGTCGCATTAAACGCATTCTTACTAACATCAACTCACTACGTCGAATCTAAGAGGTAAGCAACGCTACGGCGTGTATTTAAAGCAACCCCGATTTCCATCCTCATAGTGACGCTACTAGCGTCATTCTTGTGCGACTGGCGCGAAATTTGAATGGACATCATCTCTCCGATGTAGAAACACGCCTATGAACCTTTCTTTACGTCGCACAACTCCTTTTGTGCTGCGATATTTTTCGTTCTTCTGTATGAATATTAAATACGTACACCATCATACATCATCAAGTGCGGCAAAATTGTTGAAATGGCTGTAAGCACTATGGGACTTAACATCTGATGTCATTAGTCCCTTAGACTTAGAACTACTTAAACCTAACTAACCTAAGGACATCATACACATCCATGCCCGAGGCAGGATTCGAGCCTGCGACCGTAGCAGCAGCGCGTGTCCGGACTGAAGCGCCTAGAACCGCTCGGTCACAGCGGCCGGCTTCAAGTGCGTCGTTAACCAACAATGACTTTTTGGCCTGAAGCTTATTTGTCATCCTTTAATTTGAAGTAAAAATAATCAATATTTCCAGCAATTTCAGCTGCAAATGAGAGTAGTTGCAACCCCCTTTTTATCGGATTTGAAGTGGACGCTTTTGCTCGAAACTTTTTACGGTGACATGACAAAAGTCATGGGATATCGATGTGCACATATACAGGTCGCGGAGTTATCGCGTAAACAAGGTATAAAAGGGCACTGCTTTGGCGGAGCTGTCATTTGTACTCAGGTGATGAATACTAACTGCCTCTCTGCATCGCGTTTGTTGACTTTTAAAAAGGCATTTGACTCCGTTAGCCATGTAGCTGTCCTCCAAGCTTTGAGTGAGCAAGGTGTGGGAGCAGCATACATTGAAGTGCATAGGAAAATCTACGAGAATTCTTCAGCTTATGTTAACATCGGCGAATCAACTCAAGAATTCCGCATCATGAGGGGTGTCAAGCAAGGCGATCCCATCTCCCCAAAACTGTTCTCTGCTGTATTGGAAATAGCTATGTCAAAGCTGAGCTGGGAAGGTAAGGGAATTAGAATTAATGGAAGAAAGCTTACCAACTTGAGATTTGCTGATGATATTGCCTTACTGGCCAAAGACTTCGCAGAGCTCCAAAACTTAGTTACAGATCTTGCATCGGAATGTCAGCTGGTTGGCTTGACCATGTACCTTTCCAAAACAAAAGTAATATCCAACAAATTGGTCCCAGCTGGAGATGTGAAAGTCAAGGACAGTCTACTAGAAGAGGTCAGTGAATATGTCTACCTTGGCCAGATTATAAATATGAAGGGAGACATAAGACCAGAAATCTATCGACGCATCATGCTTGGCTGGCAAGCATTTGGGAAGAATTCAAAAGTATTCAGATCAAAAATGCCAGTAAATCTGAAGAAAGCAGTATTTGATCAATGCATTCTTCCTGTAATGACGTATGGCTGCGAGACATACGAGACACTGAACCCATTGACAAAAGGGAAACTTAGGACAGCACAGAGAGCCATGGAGAGATCAATGATGGGCTATACAAGAAAGGACAGGAGAAGGGCATATGACATCCGGTCTGTGACGAAGGTTAATGACATCTTAGAGAGAGTAGGTTCCTTGAAATGGCAGTGGGCTGGCCACGTTGCAAGAAGAAAAGACAACAGATGGACGAAGCTAGTACTGCAGTGGAGTCCGAGAGAGCACCGGAGGCCTAGAGGAAGACCACCAGACTGATGGGACAAAGACATCAAGAAGATCGCTGGTGACACCTGGCAGAGAACTGCCCAAGACCGTCCCACTGGAGAAGACTTCTGAAAGCCTACCTGAATCCACGACTCGAAGAGGCCACATCATCTAATGATTGAATTGGCTGATTATGATTATGATTCATGTGAAACGGTTTACGAAGTCGTTGTAGCCGCAAGACGGGAATAGACAGATACGCGAAATGGTAGACGCATGACACACTCCATTTCGGAAATCGTCAAGAAATTCAGTATTCCGAGATCCACAGTGTCAAGAGTGTGTCGAGAATACCAAATTCCAGGCATTACCTCTCACCACGGACGACGCAGTGGCCGACGGCCTTCCCATAACAATCGGGAACAGCAGCGTTTTCGAAGAGATGTCAGTGCTTATAGACAAGCAACATTGCGTGAAATAGCTGCCGAAATTAATGTGGGACGTACTGCGAACGTATCCGGTAGGACAGCTCGGCGAAATTTGGCGTCAATGGGCTATGGCAGAAGACGACTGACGCGAGTGTCTTTGCTAACAGCTCGACATATCCAGCACCTCTCCTGCGCTCGTGCCCATATCGATTGGACACTGTACTTCGTTCAGATGCCCACCCATCTCCACTCGAACCAGTTTAATTGTGAGATCTTCACAGCAGGGGATATCTAGTGAAGGCATAGCACTTAGCTGTTGTCTCTTTAGAGTCGTAATAAACCAAGTCCTTATAAGCTTTGTCTATGTATAAATCTTCACCTCTTCGTGCGCACACTTGTATTATGAGTCTGCGGAGCTCACGATGATCGACTGGAAGGTTCTCTGTCCCAAGCGTCATTTGTAGGTTTGCTCTGTTGTAGGGAAACCTATTTTTTCTCCTTCCGGGTGGCTGAGGCGTATCATCAGACGCAGAGCAGCCTCTAGAATTCACCTGTTTTCTATCCTACTCATGTGTAAGTTACTTTCAAGATTATCATAATGAAACCGAGCGAGGTGGCGCAGTGGTTAGCACACTGGACTCGCATTCGGGAGGACGACGGTTCAATCCCGTCTCCGGCCATCCTGATTTAGGTTTTCCGTGATTTCCCTAGATCGTTTCAGGCAAATGCCGGGATGGTTCCTTTGAGAGGGCACGGCCGATTTCCTTCCCCATCCTTCCCTCACCCGAGCTTGCGCTCCGTCTCTAATGACCTCGTTGTCTACGGGACGTTAAACACTAATCTCCTCCTCCATTATCATAATGAATTACGTTATTATTGTGTGGCTTCGGGTTTCTGTGTGTGCCCCTTGAAACATCCTGACATTTGTTTTCCTCTATTGTTTGTGCGCACTGGGGATTGTGGTGTGTGTAGATGAAGTATTTTTAACTGTACTATTAGGTAGATTGTTTATATTTAGCATTGGACTTTCAGTATATCAAAAAATGGTTCAAATGGCTCTGAGCACTATGGGACTTGGTGCAAAGATTGACAACTTGCTCTAAATGTTGAGAAATGTAAAACTGTGCACTTCACAAAATGAAAAAAAAATGTAGAATCCAATGACCATAATATCAATGAGTCATTTTTGGGATTGGCCAACTCATAGAAATACCTACGTGTAACACTTTGTAGGGATATGAAACGGAATGATCACGAAGGTTCATTCACGGTGAAGGGCAATCAGTCTACAAAGGAGATTGCTCACAAATCACTTGTACAACCAGTTCTAGAATATTGCTCAAATGTGTGAACGCATAGCAGATAGGACTGACAGAGGATATTGAACATATACAGAGAAGGGCACCACAAATGATCACAGGTTTGTTTAATCCATGGGAGAGTGTCACAGAGATACTGAAGGAATTGTACTGTGGTCATCAGTCCCCTAGAACTTAGAACTACTTAAACCTAACTAACCTAAGGACATAACACACATCCATGCCCGAAGCAGGATTCGAACCTGCGACCGTAGCGGTTACGCGTTTCCAGACTGAAGCGCCTAGAACCGCAAGGCCACACCCGCCGGCCAGTATATCTGTTTTTGGAATATTGTTTGCCTATCTCTATGTTTGGCAACTCTTTTCTTTGTGGCTACTATTCTGTGTGTCTCTGCTGTGTGTGCTGCCACCGTACGTAAAATGTACGGGCTTTATGTACGGTCTGCATTTGCTAGAGTCATATAATTTTAATCATGTATTTTGACCTAGTGAACTATTAACAGTTGTTGTGTCTTTTTGTGTTTCTTGTATTGGTGTGTCAATATGTCTATATGTTCCTTGGTTTCGGTGATGTGAGATGAACAGGTGTTGATGTGCCTAGGGCATCATTTTGTGTTTGTTTCCTGCTTGTTTCGATACATTCACCACTACATTGGTAGAAAACATCCTCTTCAACCTCTTCCACACTTAGTCGGGTTTGGAAGATTGCCCACTGGAACATTTCGTGTTTTATCTGCCTCCCTACGTGGTAATTAATGGCTCCTGCACACACATGTCGACTACATGTTAAAATATCTTTGCTGTATTGTGTCACACATTTGCAGCTATAGAAGTTTGTTCGTTTCTAGATCTGTTAATTGTGCTACACCCACACGTTGTCGCCAAGCGACTTCACATCGCCAGTCTCTCGTTTTAGCTGATGGAGGCTTATGTTTCCTCTTGAATGTATAGCTGCTTCTCATATTTATAGCTGTATTTAAGGAGGGCTTTAATGTCTGACTGTCGCAGCTGTACTCTGTGTTAGTGTACGTCGTCGGCAATGTCGTACCGGTGACTTGTATCTGCCTATAGTACAATAGCTTGTCGGAAGGACAGACTCAGCACACACGAAAGTCAAAACAACCTTTGGTGACGGTGGTAACATTAAGAGTGCAACGGGAATTCCACTGTTAAATGCAGAGGAGAGAGCAGGTAGGTGGAGAAGATTACATTGAATGCCTCTATGAGGGTGAAGATTTGTCTGATGTGATAGAAGAAGAAACAGGGGTCGATTTAGAAGAGATAGTGGATCCAGTATTAGAATCGGAATTTAAAAGAGCTTTGGAGGACTTACGGTCAAATAAGGCAGAAGGGATAGATAGCATTCCATCAGAATTTCTAAAATCATTGGGGGAAGTGGCAACAAAACGACTATTCACGTTGGTGTGTAGAATATGAGTCTGGCGACATACCATCTGACTTTCGGAAAAGCATCATCCACACAATTCCGAAGACGGCAAGAGCTGACAAGTGCGAGAATTATCGCACAATCAGCTTAACAGCTCATGCATCGAAGCTGCTTACAAGAATAATATACGGGAGAATGGAAAAGAAAATTGAGAATGCGCTATGTGACGATCAGTTTGGCTTTAGGAAAAGTAAAGGGACGAGAGAGGCAATTCTGACGTTGCGGCTAGTAATGGAAGCAAGGCTAAAGAAAAATCAAGACACTTTCATAGGATTTGTCGACCTGGAAAAAGCATTCGACAATATAAAATGGTGCAAGCTGTTCGAGATTCTGAAAAAAGTAGGGGTAAGCTATAGGGAGAGACGGGTCATATACAATATGTACGACAACCAAGAGGGAATAATAAGAGTGGACGATCAAGAACGAAGTGCTCGTATTAAGAAGGGTGTAAGACAAGGCTGTAGCCTTTCGCTCCTACTCTTCAATCTGTACATCGAGGAAGCAATGATGGAAATAAAAGAAAGGTTCAGGAGTGGAATTAAAATACAAGGTGAAAGGATATCAATGATACGATTCGCTGATGACATTGCTATCCTGAGTGAAAGTGAAGAAGAATTAAATGATCTGCTGAACGAAATGAACAGTCTAATGAGTACACAGTATGGTTTGAGAGTAAATCGGAGAAAGACGAAGGTAATGAGAAGTAGTAGAAATGAGAACAGCGAGAAACTTAACATCAGGATTGATGGTCACGAAGTCAATGAAGTTAAGGAATTCTGCTACCTAGGCAGTAAAATAACCAATGACGGACGGAGCACGGAAGACATCAAAAGCAGACTCGCTATGGCAAAAAAGGCATTTATGGCCAAGAGAAGTCTACTAGTATCAAATACCGGCCTTAATTTGAGGAAGAAATTTCTGAGGATGTACGTCTGGAGTACAGCACTGTATGGTAGTGAAACATGGACTGTGGGAAAACCGGAACAGAAGAGAGTCGAAGCATTTGAGATGTGGTGCTCTAGACGAATGTTGAAAATTAGGTGGACTGATAAGGTAATGAATGAGGAGGTTCTACACAGAATCGGAGAGGAAAGGAATTTGTGGAAAACAATGATAAGGAGAAGGGACAGGATGATAGGATGTCTGCTAAGACATGAGGGAATGACTTCCATGGTACTAGAGGGAGCTGTAAAGGGCAAAAACTGTAGAGGAAGACAGAGATTGGAATACGTGAAGCAAATAATTGAGGACGTAGGTTGCAAGTGCTACTCTGAGATGAAGAGGTTAGCACAGCAAAGGAATTCGTGGCGGGCCGCATGAAACCAGACAGTAGACTGATGACAAAAAAAAAAAAAAAAAAAAAAAAAAAAAAAAAAAAAAAAAAAAAAAAAAAAACAATATCGCTTGTAGTCCTGCCTTGTCTCATGTCCTGTTTCCATACTTGCATGGTATACATCCAACTGTGGCGTACTCCCGGAATTCTGACATCTTGTGGTCTGGCTTCGTACATTTTCCGTTGACTGGTTCTTCATGGTAACGTTTTGGCGGGTGACCTAGGCCCCAGAAACTGAATCACCTCCAAACAGACACAAAATCTTTGATGTATACGAACTGAATGCACACTCTATCACTTTGCAGCAGCAGAAAACGAAACCTTGGAGTGGCTTCCAGGACGTTATTGTTTTGAGCCTTTTTTGAGCTTCATTTTGAGTTCCCCGTAGAACTCTTCCTTAGAGATGTGTTCGCTTAAGTTGGCCCGAAGTAGTTCCTCCCGGAAGTCCTAATCAGTTCGACTAGTTGCGACGTGATAAACTGCAAGGAGTGGTCCTCACATCTAATATATTTTAGTTGGGCTGTCTTTGCTTTGATTTTCTTTTTATCTGCTTGTGTTTCCGTCTCTAAGATGACTGTGTTTTCTGTGGATCTAATTGCTTTTAGTTTTCCTTAGTCTTGTCTGGGACTGATTTTTTTAGTGACTGTTTCACGTATGGCTTTGGCGTCTTGGTTGTTTTCCGATTTGAAGAAAACACTCTACTGTTTTGATTTGGCATGCCGCATCCGTTCTTCTATTTTGCTCTTCGGTTCTGAAGCTAAGCCAGCGGACGCAACTGCCGGAAAGGACAGTGGCGTTGAAATACTTTCTCTTCTTAATCTTTGATTTTCTGATTTGAGATGGGTTATACCTGATTACAGGCGGCAAATTCGTTCCAGCGCATCTTGTGCATTGCCTTTAGCTAGTTCTTCACGTAAACGCTCTTTTTCTTTACTTAACTCCTAATTCTGCCCGTCTAATTTTGCTTGGGTGACGACGAGCACCCAAATTTTTGTTTTTCACTGTTGCTGGTGTAACTGTTTTTCTTCTATGCCTCAGTTAGTTTTGAAGGTCCGTAAAAATTGTGTCAACTACGGCGATCTTTTCCACAGTCGACGCCTTTGAAGGTATTACCGTTGATGCCAATTCGGCAAAACTACTTCGTTTTATAGTACCTGTTTTTCTACCGCTCGGTGTGCAGTCATTCTGTTTACTATTTTTGGTGATCAGCTGTCGCTACAAGGACTAACGGCACTTGTCGCCAGCAGAGATCAAGTAGTTTTCTGCAGTATCCACGAATTCACCTCGATATGGAGACAGCACAATCAGAGGTACAAAGAGGGCGTCCCAAATTCTTCAAAATATGAGGTGTTGGTAGCAAAAATCACTTCTGTTTTTCTAGAATATACTCTGTTTCTAGTTTAATTGACTGTAGGGTAGAAACAGAAAGCACAGGACAAACTAAATCACACGCTGGTTGAACGACATTTCGCAACCCTGTTGCTACATTCCTTGTTGCTACTCACACACAGGCGCTGATGTTTATGACGCGACTGATGTTTCTGAAGTCGCCGGTGCTGTCGCTGATGCTGATGTAAGCCGCGCTGATGTTTCAAACAGACGCGGAGAGCCATGACACGGGGTATCAACAACTGCTACACACATGCGAAGTCACGATGTGTATTTACACGTCTTTTATGGTTGAAACTTCCTGGCAGATTAAAACTGTGTGCCCGACCGAGACTCGAACTCGGGACCTTTGCCTTTCGCGGGCAAGTGCTCTACCAATTGAGCTACCGAAGCACGACTCACGTCCGGTACTCACAGCTCTACTTTTGCCAGTACCTCGTCTCCTACCTTCCAAACTTTACAGAAGCTCTCCTGCGAACCTTGCAGAACTAGCACTCCCGAAAGAAAGGATATTGCGGAGACATGGCTTAGCCACAGCCTGGGGGATGTTTCCAGAATGAGATTTTCACTCTGCAGCGGAGTGTGCGCTGATATGAAACTTCCTGGCAGATTAAAACTGTGTGCCCGACCGAGACTCGAACTCGGGACCTTTGCCTTTCGCGAGCAAGTGCTCTACCTTTCTTTCGGGAGTGCTAGTTCTGCAAGGTTCGCAGGAGAGCTTCTGTAAAGTTTGGAAGGTAGGAGACGAGGTACTGGCAGAAGTAGAGCTGTGAGTACCGGACGTGAGTCGTGCTTCGGTAGCTCAGTTGGTAGAGCACTTGCCCGCGAAAGGCAAAGGTCCCGAGTTCGAGTCTCGGTCGGGCACACAGTTTTAATCTGCCAGGAAGTTTCATATCAACGCACACTCCGCTGCAGAGTGAAAATCTCATTCTGTTTTTCATGGTTACTGCATGATCTGCACGGAGTACACTCACAGTGGCATCAATGGCTCGACATTCACTCGCCATCCGAGAGCGAAAGTCATTGGATTCCGCTTTCCACCATAAATACGTGACAAGACAGCAGCGGACGTTAACGCATTACCGACACGGCGGCCACCTTGAGATGCAGTGAGTGAAGGAAAGCTGCTATTCTAGGAGAATTTTGTTGAGGAGAGAGCTAGCAAGACGTTGCAAATTTTCCGTCCAGCACTGTCCGTTGCTGATCCACTGTGGCGATTCTTGGCACGGCGGCGATGCGGCGTGGCGAGGCAGTAGCGGCTGCGCGCCTTCTTCCGTTCCTCAGAGGCCTGCCCGCTTGCCCGGGGCTTCTTTGGGCTGGTGATTAATGGTCGCCGCTGCCGGGAGCTGCAGGCGTCGCTTTCAAAGGCGCCGGCCGCGGCATAGACAAGGCGCGCCGTTTAAATGCGATTAATGACGGCTGGCGACCGTGCCAGGAGCCAGGTACGGCGAAAGTACACCAGTCTGCCAAACAGCGTGCTCAGAAATAATCAGCATTCATCTCCTCACTGTAGACAGACTTACATCCGTAATTTGGCAGCCTATAAAACTGTGTAGCAGGCATCAAAAGAGTAACCACACTCACGGGAAACTGCGGTGAGTACCTGAAGTGGGGCCTCCTCCTCCCCCTCCTGCATGGTTGCCCACATGCTAGTGAACTGGTTCCTTTCATATCAAATTGATTAATTTTCAAGATGATACACTAAGGTGACGAAACTCATGAGGAAACACTCAGTATCACAATCGATCTCCTTTTACGCTGCACAGTGCAGCAACTTGACATGGTATTGACTGAACAAGTCGTTGGATGTCCACTGCAGCCGTGCACGTGCAGAAATAATGAACCATTCTGCCTCTATACCTGTCCTTAGTTGCGAAAGTGTTGCCAGTGCAGGAATTTGTGCACGAACTGGCCTCCCGAATATATCCCATAAATTTTCGATGGGATTCATGTCGAGCCATCTGGGTGGCTAAACCAGTCGCTCAAACTCTTCAGAATGTTCTTCAAACCAGTCGTGAACAATTCTGTCCTGGTGACACAATCCTCCTACAAGAGCCATATATGCGTTGTGGGAGATTTCCAGACATTGCCAAACGTCTCATAACAATTCCTGGTACCCAAAATTCCAAGGCTACAGTTGTAATGTTGTTGTTTCTGTTGTTCAGTCCAGAGACTGGTTTGATTCAACTCTCGATGCTACTCCATCCTGTGCAACATACATCCTTTTGAATCCGCTTACTTTATTCATCTCTTGGTCTCCCTCTACGATTTTTACCCTCCACGCTGCCCTCCAATACTAAATTGGTGATCTCTTGATGTCTCAGAACATGTCCTGTAGTACCACATTTCTAACGCTTCTCTTTTTGTCCAGACTATTTATCGTCCATGTTTCACTACTATACATGGCTACACTCCATACAAATACTTTCAGAAACGACTTTCTGACACTTAAATCTATACTCGAAGTTAACAAATTTCTCTTCTTCAGGAATTTTTTCCTTGCCATTGCCAGTCTACATTTTATATCCTCTCTACTACGACCATCATCAGTTATTTTGCTCCCCAAATAGCAAAACTCCTTTACTACTTTAAGTGTCTCAGTTCCTAATCTAATTCCCTCAGCATCACCCGACTTAATTAGACTACATTCCATTATCCTCGTTTTGCTTTTGTTGATGTTCATCTTATATCCTCCTTTGAAAACACTGTCCATTCCGTTGAACTGCTCTTCCAAGTCCTTTGCTGTCTCTGACAGAATTACAATGTCATCGGCGAACCATCTCCATGGATTTTTATTACTACTCCGAATTTTTCTTTTGTTTCCTTTACTGCTTGCTCAATATACAGATTGAATAACATCGGCGATAGGCAATAACCCTGTCTCAGTCCCTTCCCAACCACTGCTTCCCTTTCATGCCCCTCTACTCTTATAACTACCAGTTTTATAGGGAAGATAAATTAGACAGTCACAAAAATAACACAACTTTGTTCTGGACATGTAGCCACTGCTGCAGTTACGCATGCACGAGAATCAGATTATCACATCCATGTATGCACAGTATTCATATGACAGAGTCATTTTCTGACCAAATAAGAGAGACTGCACAATTTTCTAGTTACACAAGATTATTCATACTTGGTGTCATCAATGAACGGGTCGAGTCTTAGGGCATGAAGACAGAGCATACAATAGGGGACAAATCGTAGTTTACACAACAAATGAATGCAGCCTCTTTGTTGTAAACAAAGCACGGCAAACACCCACATATTGCAACAACGCAGGAGGAACCAGCAATATTGATACCTCACTAGCAAATGCGAGGTCCATAATATACGTCAACAGACGGGAAGTACTAGAAAATGCGACATACAGTGACCACAACGCCATACTCATAAACACAAACACACGAACTTCACATCAAGAAAAACAACTACTTCTTTTAAACAAGGCTGGAGAATTTCCCTTTATACAGTCAATAGTAGCATAGATTGGACAGTTCAAGTTATGACTGACCTGCTTCAAAAAGCACAACAATTAGCTATTCCAAAGACCAGGCGTGCACCGAAACAAAACCTTTCCTGGTCCACTGAGTTAACAAAACTGAGGAAAGACGCTAGAAATAAAAGCAAACATTACGAAAAAGACGAAACTGCACAAGAGAGGGGTACGACTGGAACTATATCGTGAGGGAAAGAAAAATTATAAAAGCAAATTATGCAACACCAGACAGGCCCACTGGAACATTTTTGTCATCATTCAGCTACAAAACAACACATGGGGGGGGGGGACCATTTAAACTTCTAACAGATAAGGTAAAGACGCCGAGAGTACTGTAAACTCTTCGGTGCACAGACGTCATTACTGTAAGAGACTGGAGATGTTCACCAGAGTACCTGCTGAACAAGCTTCTCCATGATGATGAAAAGGCGAATGGCCAACAACATCACACAGATTTCCGAAGTAAAATAGAGGACACTTACACAAATGGCCTTGTTACTGCTCCATTTGGTCAAGAAGATGTAGAGTTAGCAATAAATTAAAGAATAACATTTCCTGTCCAGATGGCATACACTCAGGTACACTAAAAGTGTTGCAAAGGTCCCCCTCCCCCTCTAAATGGTTCAAATGGCTCTGAGCACTATGGGACTTAACATCTGAGGTCATCAGTTCCCTAGAACTTAGAACTACTTAAACCTAACTAACGTAAGGACATCATACACATCCATGCCCGAGCAGGATTCGAACCTGCGACCGTAGCGGTCGCGCGGTTCCAGACTGAAGCACCTAGAACCGCTCGGCCACACCGGCCGGCACCCTCCCTCTATCACAGTTACTGAATGAACCACAGCTGCAAGGTAGGGTTCCTGCCATGTGGAAAACAACGAACGTAGTAACCATAGAAAAGTCAGAGGATCGGGACCCAACAGACCCAAAGACTTACAGGGCCATCTGCCTCTTGAACACTTTGGCTAAGGTGCAGGAGAGGCTCCTGTGGAATCGACTACAGTCACACAGGACGCTCTTAGGCCTTTGCTCACCTCAGTATAGTTTTAGACCAAAAAGCTCAACAGACGATGCAGTTAACCACGCACTGGAAATAATATAGGACAGACAAGAGCCGGCCGAAGTGGCCGAGCGGTTCTAGGCACTACAGTCTGGAACCGGGCGACCTCTACGGTCGCAGGGTCGAATCCTGCATCGGGCATGGATGTGTGAGATGTTAGGTTTAAGTAGTTCTAAGTTCTAGGGGACTGATGACCTCAGATGTTAAGTCTCATAGTTCTCTGAGCCATTTTAACCATTTGAAACAAGAAAAATATGCAGTAGCAATAGCAACAGCAGGCACTTTCGACAGTTTGTGGTGGCCTGCCTTGTTCGCAAGGCCACGAGAGATGGAGACCCCAACAGTCTTATACACTAAAGCGCCAAAGAAAATGGGATAGGATTGCGTATTCAAATACAGAGATTTGTAAACAGGCAGAATACGGCGATGCGGTCGTCACGCCTATATAAGACAAGTGTCTGGCGCAGTTGTTAGATCGGTTACTGCTGCTACAATGGCAGGTTATCAACATTTAAGTGACTTTGAACGTGATGTTATAGTCGGCGCATGAGCGATGGGACACAGCGTCCTCTAGTTAGCGATGAAGTGGGGATTTTCCCGTACGACCATTTCAAGAATGTACCGTGAATGTCAGGAATCCGATAAAACATCAAATCTCAGATGTCGCTGCTGCCGGAAAAAGATGACTGGAAAGAATCGTTCATGTGACAGAAGGAAGTGCAACCCTTCTGCAAACTGCTGAAGATGTTAGTGCTGGGCCAGCAACAGATGTCAACATGCGCAACGAAACATCATCCGTATGGTCATTCAGAGACGAAGGCCCACTCGTGTACCCTTGATGACTGCACGACACAAAGCTTTACGCCTCGCCTGGAGCCGTAAACACCGACAATCGACTGTTGATAACTAGAAGGATGTTGCGTGGTCGGATGAGTCTCGTTTCAAATTGTATCGAGCGGATGGACGTGTGCGGGTATGAATACAGTCTCATGAATCCATGTCGGCAGCGGACTCTCAAGCTGGTGGAGGCTCTGTAATGGTGTGGGGCGTGTGGTGTTATAGTGTTATGGGTCCCCTATGTATATATACACAATCCATCTTTGTTCCACCCAACAGCAGTGGAATGATGAAATATGAGTTTCCTCTGGTTAAGTCTGGGAATTTGGTGTAGCAATTAAAATCCAAGGAAAAGAAATAACCTCGAGGTTTGGCGAAGATATTGTAATTCTGTCTGAGACAGCAAAAGCGCTGGAAGAGCAGCTGAACGGAATGGACAGTGTCTTGAAAGGAGGATATAAGATGAACATCAACGAAAGCAAAACGAGGGTAATGGAATGTAGCTGAAGTAAATCATGTGATGCCGAGGGCATTAGATTAGTAAATGACACACTTAAAGTAGTGAATTAGTTTTGTTATTTGGGGAGCAAAATAACTGATGATGGTCAATGTAGAGAGGATGTAAAATGGAGACTGGCAGTGGAAAGGAAAGTGTCTATGAAGAAGAGAAATTTTTCAATATCGAGTGTAGATTTAAGTGTCAGGAAGTGTTTTCGAAAAGTATTTGTATGGAGTGTAGCCATGGGTGGAAGTGAAACGTGGACTATGAATAGTTTAGTCAAGAAGAGCATAGAAGCTTTCGAAATGTGGTGCTACAGAAGAATGCTGAAGATTAGAGTGGTAGATCACATAACTAGTGAGGAGATATTGAATAGAATTGGGGGAAAGAGGATGTAAGTAGGCTGTTTATGTTTTCTTTATGTAAGTAGGCTGTTTAGGTTTTTTTTGGTAACGCCACCTCTCTATGAAAATCACTGGCTGTGCTGTGTGCAGTCTGTGGCTGCTTTGCATTGTTGTAATACTGCCATTGTAGTGTTGGGCAGCGGCAGCTGGATGTGAACAGCGCGTAGCGTTGCGCAGTTGGAGGTGAGCCGCCAGCAGTGGTGGATGTGGGGAGAGAGATGGCGGAGTTTTGAAATTTGTCATGAACCGCTATATTTATATATGATGATATCAAGGTAAATACATTGTTTGTTCTCTATTAATATCTTTCATTTGCTAACTATCCCTATCAGTAGTTAGTGCCTTTAGTAGTTTGAATCTTTTATTTAGCTGGCAGTAGTGGCGCTTGCTGTATTGGAGTAGTGGGAGAAACGAAGATTATTGTGAGGTAAGTGATTTAGTGATTTGTGAAAGGTATAGTTTTATGTTAGTCAGTGTCATTCTTTTGTAGGGAATTTTGAAAGTCAGATTGCGTTGCGCTAACAAAATATTGTGTGTCAGGTTAAGCACAGTCATGTAGAATTGTTCAAAGGGTACGTTCCATATGTCGACCCTTAGCCTAGGATACCTCACTGGAATCTTCTGATTTTTTCTTGTAGTTTGTGTATTTAGTGTAGCTTTTGTTTATTGCTAGCGCGTAATTGTAGAGAGAATCTCCTTTGTAGTTGCAGTCTTTCATTGTTGTACAGTAAAACAGTTGTGGCATGCATGTAGATTTGCACCAAGTTTTTCGCAGCTGCAATTAACTAGATATTATTTTCAGTGCTATTTTAATGTGTTCTCTTATTTTTGATCTTCAAATTGTGTTTTTCTGTGTTGTCGTGTGAAATACTGTAACAATAATGGCGTGTGAAAAACGTAATACTAGGCTCCAAAGTAAACTGAGAAATGACAGTGAAAATGAAAGCAGTGTGTTAGCGCCACCGAGTAATGAATTAACTGATGTTCAAAGTAGTAATTTGATAATTGTGCATAGGGAAATGGAGCGGGCGGCAAACAATGGCGTGGACAGTGAAACAATTAGTGAAGAGGGAAGCATTATCGATCGATCGGTCGGCAACAGCTCGCCTCAGGAATCCGAAATGATAGGACACAATTTTGCAAACACTGTAGATTCAGGTTTTGCGTCCTCACCGTTTTCTCAAATGAGTCAAGACACGTTTTCCGCTTGTCAAAATGTGAATGTTGCCGGTGCAAATTCACTGCCGAAAAGCACTGAGGAACATGTTTCAGACACCAGTGCATTGTTATTACAATTAATGCAACAAATGGGACAAAAGCTTGAAAAGTTAGACACAATGGAACAAAATCAGAGACAAACACAGCAAAAGTTAGACACAATGGAACAAAATCTTCGAAAGTTAGACACAGTGGAACAAAATCTTAAAAAGTTAGACACAATGGAACAACATCAGAGACAAACACAGCAACAGTTAGACACAATGGAACAAAATCTTCAAAAGTTAGACACCACACTTGAACAAACACGTGAAGATTTAACTACTGAGTTACATAACATTGAATCTAAATGTCAAAAAGTCTGTAATGACGTAAAAACACAAATTTGTGAGCATTTTCAACCTATTTTTTCGCGGCATGAAAATGCATTACAGAATCACGAAGCAGCCATAAAAGAACTGCAAATTATTGTTCATGAAAATCATGAGACCTTGCAAGCTAAATTTGACTCAGTTGCATCTACCGATTCGGTTACGCAACTTGCAAAAACTCAGGATAACTTAAAGGACACAGTAGATTCGATTTCAACACAAATGGACACTCTGAAACTTGGTTCAGAAAAACACACTGAGGAAATGTGTTCATTATCAGAGAAAGTAGTTGAACTTTCGGATCAGCTAAATAATTTATCTACGAAGGTAGATGATAATCTGAATGACGCAAAACCGGTAGTCTTTAATGACACAGAACAGAGCGAACAAATTAGGAAACTGAAACAAAATCTGAATCAAATTGATACGCAACACCAAAGAGAAATCCGGGAAGTACAAGATCAGCTGACACAGGTAATACAAGAATTACGTATTTCAGAAGACACTCGCGCTCCAACACGGGAAGAGGGACTTAGAAATACGGAAAAGCCGCAAAATAATAACACAGGGCATTTCGGAAGTTATGAAAGAAATTGGCAATGTGCACCGAATTTTGAGATGGAACGGCCGACACGACCTAACAATGACCAATATGCGACTCGCCGACATGATGATTTTGACTATAAGCTGTTCATTACTACACGTAAATTCAAAACATTTAAGAATTCTGGCAACGACATTCATCCACAAGCATGGCTCCATCAATTCTCGCATTGTTTTCCTCCCAACTGGTCGTTAGAACACAGATTAGAATTTATGTGTGGCTACTTGGAGAATGAACCAGCTGTAAGAATGCGATCGGTCATTCACGATTGTCACAGTGAAGGAGATTTTTATCATGCCTTCCTCTCAGCGTATTGGTCTCAAGCTACACAAGACCGTGTAAAACATAACATCATAATGATGAAACACTTCGAACAATCTGAATTTTCCAGTCTTGTGAAATATTTTGAAGACATGTTGCACAAGAATCAGTACCTGACAAACCCATACAGCCCCTCAGAACTCATCCGCATTTGCTTAATCAAACTGCCTGAACATTTACGACATATTATTTTGGCAGGACGTTGCAAAGACGACATTGAAGCATTTCAGGGACTCTTACAAGAATTAGAAATTGACACTGACAATCGCGGAACGCGAAACCAGGAACATAACAATTACAGGTCACATCTGTCGCAAATCCGCGATGAAAGAAGTAATAACTGGACACGACAAGGCTATTCTCACAACACAAATCGTGACCAAAATAGACACCACCCGTATGACAACCGTTGGCAGAGTAGTAATAACTACAGGGAAAGATCACCTCTCCGTGGTAATGACTATCACAGAGACAATCAGAGAAACAGACAATATGGGAACCAAAATAAATATTATCAGGGGAGACAGAATAACTTTAGACGCAACGGTCCAGCGCGCAGTTTCGATTCAGGGAGAAATTCTCCACCACGTGACCGACAAGAAAGAAACTATGACATCTACCGACATGACGACAGACGATATGATCGTAACGATAGACCTGAACTGCATCAGAACTGGCGGGATTCAAACAGAGCAGGGCCCTCTCGTCACGGTGAATTTGTAGAAGTTAGGTCTCCAAACCCCAATAACGACGCGCGCCAACAAAGAGACAATAGGCAATGACTCACACCGCTGGCAGCCACAAAACATACTTATGAAACTGACGACGCAGCTGCCGTAGCTAGTAATTACGTAAAAATGGAAGACATTAGGGACATCTTACTCCAGGAACACGACATAAAACATAACAACATTGCATATCCTGTGATTCACATTACAGTAAATGACATAAAATTTACGGCAGTACTTGACTCTGGCAGTCCCATTTCAGTAATAAGTGAAACAGCCTTTAGCAAATGCAACAAATCGAACGATTGCCCCACACTTCCGTTACGTAAGATTAAATTACAAGGTGCAGTCTTTGGAAAAAGTGTAGATGTACGCCAACAAACCAACTTAGAATTCTTTTGTCAAAGCCACAGCTTCTCTACGAACTTCCTTATTGTTCCATTATTGTCGACGGAAATTATACTGGGAGTAGACTTTTTGAATGAATACAAAGCAATCTTAAGCTTTCACGATGCTGAAATAAGTTTAGAGAAAGAAGGTAAGTCAATAGCTTTGAAATTTGAAGACTGGCTCTCAAACCATGATGAGGAAATTAATCGGCTTTACCTTCTGTTAGATAACAGTTCGGAATTTTCTACGGAACTAGACACTAACAATCACTCTGCAAGTACTGACAGGGATGACATCGACGGCATATTTGAAATTAATGAGTTAATTCAGAATAAAATTCAAACAATTGAGAATTGTAATGACACTGATAGGCAGGACCTCTTTGAGATTTTACAAGCACATTCCACAGTTTTTACTCACAAAACAGGAACAATCAAGGGATTTCAATACCAATTTCTTGTTCGTGAGCATACTAAATTTTGTGTTAGACCATACGTAATTCCAGCACATTATAGGGACCGTGTTAGAACAGAAATACAATCTATGCTTGACGAGGGCATTATTGAGCCTGCAGTAAGCTCATACAACAATCCGTTACATGTTGTTGAGAAGAAAAATGGATCGATCAGGCTTGTCTTAGATTCGAGACAAATCAATACTATCATTATTCCTGAAACAGACAGGCCGCAAACGTTGGAAGAACTTCTTCAAAATTTTAATGGTGTAAAAGTGTTGTCTTCCATTGATCTCAGATCTAGCTTTTATCAGATCGAACTTCATCCAGAATGTAGAAAATACACAGCTTTCCTTTGTTTCGGCGTTTGTTATCAGTTTCGGAAACTTCCCTTTGGTTTGAACATTTCTTCAGCAGCATTTATTCGCGGGCTAAATTCCATATTACCTGAATTCTTAAAACGTCACATCACCTTATATGTAGACGATATTCTGATAGCAGAAGCTTCATGGGAACAACATAATTGCATCCTCAACAGTTTGTTACGTAATTTTGCAGAATCTGGAATTACAGTTAACTTGCAAAGTCTGAATTCGGTAGGTCAAAGGTGAGGTTTTTGGGACATATTATTTCTTCTGAAGGCATTCAGCCGGATCCTGAAAAGTTAGAAGCAATCAGAGCCATTCCAGTTCCATCTACAAAAAGACAAGTCCGCAGTTTTCTAGGTCTCGTAAATTTTTACCGTCGTTTTCTGAATATGCAAATTCTTGTTACACCAAAACTTTGTTCTCTCACTGGAAAAAATACTATTTGGAACTGGGACGAACAAGCACAATTGGAATTCAATTCTTTGAAAGAAGCGTTACTTCACGCGCCAATCTTAGCTCATCCAGATCTGTCACAAGATTTCTGCCTTAGCACGGATTCTTCTAAAGTCGGTCTTGGTGCCCATTTATTTCAAGAAGCCATAGAAAATGACACTACCATTCAGAAAACCATTGCTTTTGCTAGCCGAGTGCTAACCAAATCTGAAAAAAATTATTCCGTTACTGAATTAGAAGCTTTAGCTATCGTTTGGGCATTTAACAAATTCCGTTTCTTTCTTTCTGGTAAGCACGTAAAAGTATACAGTGATCATCGTGCATTACAATTTCTTATGTCTTCAAAATTAAATCATGACAGGTTAAAACGTTGGGCATTGTTTCTGCAAGAATTCCGCTTCACAATAGTCTACATTCCCGGCAAGGAGAACATTGTTGCGGACGCACTGTCACGCGCACCGGCTGGGTTTGAGAAAAGTAACAAAGAAGGCAACCTCGAGAAAAATTTCAGTATTCTTTACATTCAGAAAGTCGCCTTTGAAAACTTCATCACCACATCTTTAAAAGACATTGCTCATGAACAAGATAAAGATCCGATTTGGAGAGACATCAAAAGTAAATGGCATGAAAAGACACACACTCAGATTCGGCATTATTACCTGGTTAGAAACAAGATACTCTTCAAACGCTGCACTGTTGATGACAAGCTATGGGTACTTTGCATTCCTGACGATTTTGTTAATAAGCTCATTTGGTACATTCATTTCAGCTACGCACATTTTGGTCCACGAAAATGTTATCATATTCTTCGAACGACTTGTTATTTTAACAATATGGAAAAGAGAATTCGAAGAGTCTTGTCCATTTGTAAACTTTGCCAAAAGGCGAAACCATCTACTATCTCACATCGTGCTCCGTTGTTTCCTATCATTCCTTCTAAATTAAAAGAATTTGCTGCTGTTGATCTCTTGGGACCGCTTGTCAGAACATCTAACGGATTTTCGTACGTTCTAGTCGCTGTTGAACTTACTTCAAAATTTGTTTCTTTCACACCGTTACGTAAAGCCACTGGACGGTCTGTATCCAACGCCTTTGTTAAAAATTTCTTACGTGAAGTTGGACACGTTAGCAAAGTCATTTCAGATAACGGACCGCAATTCAGATCTGCTGTTTGGTCACGCATGCTTCGCAACCATAAAATCAAACCTGTTTTTATTTCATTGTACTCACCACATTGTAACCCGTCTGAACGGATTATGAAAGAAATCAATAAGCTCTGCAGGCTTTATTGTCACAGAAAGCATCAGCATTGGGACAGATATTTACACTTATTTCAAAACGTGCTGAATGAAATGCCTCATGATTCCACTGCTTTACCACCTACTCTTGTACTGAAGAATGAAGAACCACCGAACAGAATCAGAGAGCTTGTACCTTTCCCGAATACACGTAAACTTCGACACAAAGACATAATTGATTTGGCTCTTAAAAATATAAAATCTGCAGCAGACAAACGGAGAAAACTAAACGGTAAAGCAAATGCAAAGAAATTATGTATTGGTCAGAAAGTTCTCATTAAAGCTCATTCATTGTCACATAAGAAGAAACACTTGAGTCACAAATTCTTTCTAGTTTACAATGGACCTTACAGAATCCGACGTATACCACATGATAATTGCGTTGAAGTTGAAACTCTGCGTGCTAGGAAGAGTAAAGGTTTACACCACATTTCTCATGTAAAACCATTTATTGACAGATAATCTGCCTTTTAACTTTGTCTTTGCCATAAAACGTTTCACTTCACGTTACTAGTATGCTTTAGGAACTGTTACCATGCAACAATGTTTGAAGTTAAATATCCAGCCAAAAACCAAGAGAAATTATTTAAACAGAAATTACGAATGCATTGTTATTGCGAACAGACGACACAGTGTAATTGTGTGTGTACATTCTTGCTTGTTAGTTGCACGATTAGAACATTTACCAGTACTGCTAATGAGATTTTAATGCAACTTTTGGTTTACTTGTAAATACATTCTGGGTTTAAAGTACTTTCTGTGAGATACCAGACGACACAGTGGTTAGTTTATGTGACAACTACACGGTTTTATCACGACGCTACTAATGAGTGACAATTTACAATGTTGCTTTTGCGGTGTATCTGTTTTATATCTGCACAGTTTTCTGAATTATTCTGCAAAGTAAAACATGTTTTAGTAGTAACTTGTGTGGTATAGCAACAATGAGACAGCCTTTTTCGTGGCACAACAATACGTTACTGCACAGTACTTTCTTCATCACGGCAATAAGCGTAATAACTAAGACATTTATACGCAAAGCATTTCACTTTTGTGTATCATGAGGTAAGTACATTGGCTTCTGCAGAACTTAGCTTTCGGAGGAAAATAACTACGACACTTCCACAGAGATTATCTTACAACAAGATGCACATTTAGCGCTACAGGACACGCATTTCAGTGATCAATTTTATACTTAAAACATTTATTTTTAAAGATTTTTGAATTACAAAGAAAGTTTTGCGTGATATATTTCATTCCATTGGTGTAATCTGTAACACTTGAGGGTATAATTACATTAATCCTCAGGGGGTACACGCCTACTTTGTGTACCATGTGTGTGGCAACCACAAGGAACCCTAGCTAATATGGTATTTGCTTATACAACTTTACACATCGGTACCATATTTCTCTAACACACAAATTACACAGCTATCTGATCATTTAACTGAGAGATAAACTTTTTTTATTACATCAGTGACATATGTTTACGCAATTACAGAGTTGGATTACTTCACACTTACGAAATTGTATTTTGTCTGTACTGTGTGAACTCTTCATAGTTTTTCGGACCCATTGTGATACTATGAGAGCTTTGAATGATGTATTTGGTATGAGATCATGATTTTTAAAGTACGTTTGAGGCAGATGACACTTTTGACATGAGCAGAGAATTTTCTTTAGGTTTGGAATTATTGCAGAAAGCTACGACGATTTTGAGATTTGACTGAGGTGTTAATGACGTTATTTTTACGACGACGATGTGTATTATGCTGCTGACGTATGTTTATGATTAATAGGCTGAGGCTATATGAGTTATTTGATTATGCTTCAAATTTATAATGACGAAATATTGACGAGTGTCGATGAATATGTATATGTGTAATAAGGTAAGGAATAAGGAGTAGGGGTTAGGGACTCTGATTTATGAAAAGGTTGTTGGAAACCAAGAATCGTACTTTAAGAGTTATGAAATGTGTGTGTATATGCATGAATGTATTACAATGCAGACGAAAATTTTTTGGACACTGTTATATCAATAGGATTTTGTTTCTACAGATTTGCAACGCTAATTCTTGACCTGTGAAATATTTTTATATGAGACTACCACGGTAGTGCTGTCGTAAATATTTCCGTACGAAAGTTAAGTGACCACCTGCACGTAATGCGTCGCGGGCACCCAGCTGTGTCAGACGCCTGGAGAAAAAGCCATTATTGTGAGCCCTTTTCAGCGGCACAGGTAGAAAAAAAAAGGGGACGCCATTAACCACATATGATTTTTGTAATGCGTTGTGGGCACACAGCTGTGTCAAACACCTGGAGAACAAGCCATTAGGGTGTGCCTTTCATCGCTAATGCGACACCCTCGTTACTTGAAAACATATGATTACTCGCACTTTGTGCTAATTACTGAAATGCTTATGAATTGATGGGAAATATTCGTACATCTGCACACCTGATTACGACAAGCGTCTTTCTACGAGAGTTGAGAGAATTTCTACTAACTTATGAAATGTCACATGACTATTGAATGATATTTTTATGCTTTGGTTTGCGTAATTGCTTATTTCATTTGATACCTGTTTTTCAGCTGTGTTGCAGCATTGCTTTTATAAAATAAAATGCATTTGCTAATGTGAACACTTTCTGTCAACAGATCTATTAAATAATTATTTTATGATCCACATTCTTTAAAAAAGGAGCACTTGGAAAGGAAAGAACAATAAGAAGGAACTAGTAACTGCATTCATAATTTTCTTTTCAAGTAATTGGTAACTTTTTGGTAGAATAACTTCTTGTGGTGCACCACTTTAATTACATAGATATTAAGATGTGAATATACATTTCCCTTATCTGCATTGTTGTTTTTACTGTAATATCTTTTCTGCTTGAGCTTTGTCATGTATAGATATAAGTTTTTATTTTTTTTATATTTGCTGCTGCTGTTTGCCAGGCATAGTGCTACTGAACTTTAATTTGTGTTACTCTGCTAAGCCAATTTTACTACTCATTGATTTTTCATGTTGCTGCACATTGGCTCATATTAGTTGTAATTTTGCATTTTATCTGTTAATTTAGATTTACTGTAGCTTGCTTTGCAATTTTCCAATTTTTGGTCATTGCTGTTTGTGTTACTCATTTTGTGCTGCTGCATTGCCTCGTCCCTTAGTTTAGCATCTGAGCTCAGTAGATTTAAGTTAGCTTAAGAGGGGGTAGCCTCTAAGAGAATGAGTTGCGATGAATTGGAAGAAATGCATTGAGAAAACAGGTTTAGGTAGGATTTTCTTGGAAATAAATGATGAGGTAAGATAATGGAAAATAAAAATGAGGTAAGAAACGTGTGAACATATAAACACAGAAAGCATGCTTAGATAGAATTTTTTTGGTGGAAACAAAGGATGAAATAAGAGGAAAGATATATGAAGTTTTGGGATGGACTGCAGTACCAAATGTTACACTGAAAACGAACCCTGTCCTTTCCTTTTGTGTTATCCCAGTACGTGTTTGTGTACCCTTGTGTATTTGTTTTCTTCCTGTCTCTGTGTAGTTTCATAGAATTTTTTCTTCTTTTAATATTAAGCTACATTCACTATGATGAGGAATACTGTTATCCTCAAATATAATTGGCATTAATAATATGTTAATTACCTTATAAATATGCTTACACATTATTTATTCTGTTTAATGCTCATGTGTGAAGTTGATGTTTCAAAAGTTATTGTGATCTTTTATGTATGTACTCATGTCATAATTCCTGTAACACTGACGTATATGTCTATTTCTATTCTTTTGTAAAGCCCCTATTACTACAAATGTTATCTATATTGTTATGTTCTTTAATGATGTATTTTGTACCTTTGTAATTGTATTTTCATGTTGTAAATTTATAAAATTGTAATTGACACCAGTTGATCTTATTATTAACTTGTAAGTTACATTTCACTGCACACGTTTCTGTTGGTCATAGTGTATGGACAGTATGTGAGAAGTAGGGACTGTTAATGTTTGCACGTGTGTTGATAATTCAGCAAGGGACTGGATAACAGCATTGCTGGTTCTAAGGACAATTCCAAAAACTTTGTGAGTGCACAAGTGGTGGTTATGGACTTGCTAAATTATTCGCAAGACTCTTCGATGGTGATTGTGCACCTGCACAGTCGCAACAGGTCGCAACAGATGGCTGCTGGCCATCTCTACAAGGACTACAGTGGGTCTGCATCTTTGATGACCCACCAACGCCATTATTTCTACAAGGACTACAGTGGGTCTGCACCTCTGGTGGCCCACCAATACCGTAATCTCTACCAGGACTACAGTGGGTCTGCTCTGTGGTGACCTACCTACCAATATTCTTCCAAACTACGACTGACTCTGCTGTGGGTTTGCTCTGTTGTGGCCCATTATCTGTCAGCATGTCAAGAGTCAGCACTGTCTTTCCGTTGGAAGGACAACACTACTTCTTCAAGACTGCATGGAAATCCACTACTTCTGTGTGCATTTTCTTTTACTGCTCAGACTTTGAAAAAAACACTGCAATTCAACGATCAGGACTATCTTTATGGACTGCGAGAAAATTTTTGCTTTTGACCAACATTGTATCAATAAGTGTGTGCATTTGATATCTTTGTTATTGTAATTATGAAAAATTTCTTCAAATCTGTATTGGGCACTGCCCAAAAAAATTTGTAAAATTTTTCGTGGGGAGCATGGGGGCTATGTAAGTAGGCTGTTTATGTTTTCTTTATGTAAGTAGGCTGTTTAGGTTTTTTTGGTAACGCCACCTCTCTATGAAAATCACTGGCTGTGCTGTGTGCAGTCTGTGGCTGCTTTGCATTGTTGTAATACTGCCATTGTAGTGTTGGGCAGCGGCAGCTGGATGTGAACAGCGCGTAGCGTTGCGCAGTTGGAGGTGAGCCGCCAGCAGTGGTGGATGTGGGGAGAGAGATGGCGGAGTTTTGAAATTTGTCATGAACCGCTATATTTATATATGATGATATCAAGGTAAATACATTGTTTGTTCTCTATTAATATCTTTCATTTGCTAACTATCCCTATCAGTAGTTAGTGCCTTTAGTAGTTTGAATCTTTTATTTAGCTGGCAGTAGTGGCGCTCGCTGTATTGCAGTAGCTTGAGCAACGAAGATTATTGTGAGGTAAGTGATTTAGTGATTTGTGAAAGGTATAGTTTTATGTTAGTCAGTGTCATTCTTTTGTAGGGAATTTTGAAAGTCAGATTGCGTTGCGCTAACAAAATATTGTGTGTCAGGTTAAGCACAGTCATGTAGAATTGTTCAAAGGGTACGTTTCAAGGAGTTTGTGGCACAACTTGACTAGAAGAAGGGATCGGTTGGTAGGACATGTTCTGAGGCATCAAGGGATCACCAATTTAGTATTGGAGGGAAGCGTGGAGGGTAAAAATCGTAGAAGGAGATCAAGGCATGAATACACTAAACAGGTTCAGAAGGACGTAGGTTGCAGTAATTACTCGGAGGTGAAGAAGCTTGCACAGGATGGAGTAGCATGGAGAGCTGCATCAAACCAGTCTCTGGACTGAAGACCCCCACAACAACAACAACAACAACAACAACAAAGACTGGGACAGTCCCTCATACTCATTAAGTGCCAAGAACAAATGGACGTAAATCCTCTCAAGACGGAGAAACTGCAGGACATTTCATGCATAACTGAGATCGTCACTTGGGATTGACGTAAGTATTTTGTAACATTCTAATTTGCCACTAGTCAGGTTGCTGGTGGAGAGGAAGATAATGAACCTGGAACTGAAGTTAGGGACAGTGATCAAGAGTGATAAATTTATGACCAAGTGTGTGTGACGAAATAAACAGGATTGTTCAACAAGTAAAAAATGTGGACTGTATCTCTCATGTCACAAGCGAAGAACTGAAAAAGCGTTTTGACTTCCATTATATTGTCTATTTTGATATGTACTGTTTAGTTGTGAATGGCACAAAAAATAGGAATGCGTACGAATATTTTGAAAAAATTAAAAAGAATATTTTGCTTGAAAATATATTATTTTTTTCAGTTATACGGTATTTATGATGAAATAAGTGTTGTTTAAATCAAAAAGGGTATATGTCAGTCATTTTCTATTACCGTTTTCTATCATTTGCCTTCCGAGATGCTACTCCAAGCGGGTGTAAAAGGAATGTGCGCAACGGAAAATAATAAACGCTCAAATGAAGATTTGGCACTGTCTGACTACCCCCTGTAGCAGATCTTAGGATCTCTTAATTCTAACTGTACTCGCATTCGGAAGGAGGACGGTTCAATCCCGCGTCCGGTCATCCTGATTTAGGTTTTTATGTGATCTCTCCAAGCTTGTTTATACAACTGCCTACCAATTTTAATTGTATATTACAGTACTGTGAGGATGGTCACTAAGTGGCCGAAAATCGATTTTGCGGATAATAAAACAAAAAAATACGACCAATGCTGATTCTCCTTCCAATTCTATCCACTTTTTGGTCGTGGTGCACAGAACACTTCATGGATTCGCCAATCAATCCTTTATATATTCATATATACGATGTACAACCTATCACATGATACCTAATTGTGTTTGTAGATCACGGTAAAGTATGTGGATGATTTCTTGTAAGTGCGAAATTATAGCCACCTTACAGCCTTTATTCTACGATTTCAGATTTTGGTATTAGGTTGTATTCTTCCTGACGAGCGTGTGGTAGTAACTATAGGGTTTGGCAATAACACTACTCAATGTTCAAATAACTTACGGGTTTGCTGCCGGGTGACGTCGTCGAACACCGCCGATATTCTGACAGGAGCACACCCTGCCATTCTCAAGGCACAAATGCAAGGAAGGAAAAATGTGCAAGCAAATTTAATGCCTCGGTTCACAGAGGAGAAACAAGGAAGGCACCACACCCAAGTGTCAACACAACCAAAGATAACCAACATCAACTCAAAAGGTGAGGTAGCTCTAATTCTGTCCCTCTGTTTTTTGATGAGAGACAGAGCCGGATTCCAAGCAGCATTTAAACAATAACCACCACCTCTGTTAATAAGGTTGCTTGATAGTCTGATTTCAACAGCTTCCTTTATAACACTATTCCAATAGCTGGACGTGCAAGCCAGAATCTCCGTGTTGCTGTATTCCATAGGATGGCCGGTGTCAAGGCAATGTTCTGCAATAGTGGATTTGCTCGGCTGTTGTAAGCGTGTGTGACCCTTATGTTCAATACACCGGTCTCCCACAGTTCTGATTGTCTGACCAATGTATGACATGCCACAACTGCAAGGAATACGATAGACCCCAGACTTACGCAAAGCAAGATCATCTTTTACGGACGCCAACAGGGCCTTAATCTTAGAAGGTGGTCGAAAAACACATTTCACATCATATTTCCGCAAAAATACGGCCAATCCTATTGGAAATGCTTCCTGCGTAAGGCAAAAAGGCCGTAGACTCAGGTGCAACTTCGTTGCTATCGTCACTCACCCGTTGCACGGAAGGCTGATGGCGCAACGCACGTTTGATCTGCCTCTCACTATAACCATTCTGACTAAAGGTGACTTCGAGATGTGCTAGCTCAGCTGCCAAACTTTCAGGGTCTGAGATAACGTGGGCCCTGTGATCCAAGGTGCAAAGTACTCCTTCAGGCTGAGCTGGATGGTGACAACTATCAGCTCGCAGATACAAGTCAGTGTGGGTGGGCTTCCTATAAACAGAATGTGCCAACGTACCATCAGTCTTCCTTTTGACCAACACATCAAGGAAAGGAAGGCATTAATTCTTTTCCACCTCCATAGTGAACTGAATATTTGGGTGGATTGAATTCAGATGTTCCAAAAACCGGTTTAAATTCTCACTACCATGAGGCCACACAACAAAACTGAAAAAAACACGCAGGTTTCAAGGTCGCTGACTCCAATGCTCGTTCCTCAAAGTCCTCCATAAACAAATTGGCCACAATAGGTGACAACGGGCTTCCCATTGCATCAGTCTGTTAAGGTCTAACACTATTCAAGGTTACACACTATTTTCAATATGCCTCAAAACTACTGTTGAGTGACATGTCCCCATTTTGATGTTCCGTAGCGTTTTAAGATAAAAATTAAAAACTTTTTCGACTCACTCACGTACCAGTCCCCTTCTGTCTAATCCTTGATGCTGATGAAGATGCACGATTCCGTGAGGGGTTCACTAATTTTTCACGAGCCGACGAGTATTTAAATTAGGCCCGTGCAGCAATTGGTAACGATTGCCGCCATTTCGTCCGCACGTGGAGCTCGGTTTGGCCTGGGAGCATTGCCAACGTCGCTGTCACGGCGCCGATATTAATGACGCCGTGCAGTTGGCAGCCCTGTGGGTACAGTACCGTGTGCCTCCGCATATGAATACTCTCGCCAGAGCCAGAGTCGCAGAGCATAAAAGCGGCGCTGTTTGCTCGCGCGGAAGAATGGCAGAGGAGACTGTGTGCCGCTATTAATCAGTCATTAATCACGCCCTGCTCGCGAGTCGCTGCAGCAACGGACTCTCCGCCTGGCCGTCCGTCTCTTTCTTAAACGTCCGTTTACGGCCGCTTCTGTTGTTTGGCAGCGCCTTTAGAAGGCGGTAGGTATCGCTCAAGGCGGCCTGCCTGTCTGTTTATACCCAGAAGGACTGTCCGCCCTCATTTGCATACACGCCAAGCGAAGCTCTCCAGCTTTTCACGTCTCAGCTGTTGCGCCCCGGTTCTGCTAATGGTCTCAAAAAGGTGCGCGTGACTTAGAGGGCACACTTCTTTCTGTCACTTGTTGCTTTCCGTTAGGACAGCGGTGTGAAACTCCTCATTCAGAAATATCAAAAGAAATACACGTCCTTAGAATTACTCGTGGGAAGACAGAAGAGAAAACTCGAGGGCGTGCCAGCTGCTGAAGAAAATGGTCATTAAAATTGCTACACCAAGAAGAAATGCAGACGATAAACGTGTATTCATTGGACAAATATATTATACTAGAACCGACATGCGATTACATTTTCACGCAGTGTGGGTGCATAGATCCAGAGAAATCAGTACCCAGAACAACCACCTCTGGCCGTAATAACGGCCTGGGCATTGAGTCAAACAGAGCCTGGATAGCGTGTGCAGGTACAGCTGCCCATGCAGCTTCAACACGATACCACAGTTCATTAAGACTGGCGTATTGTGACGAGACAGTTGCTCGGCAACCATTGACTAGACGTTTCCAATTGGTGAGAGATCTGGAGAAAGTGCTTAACCAGGGCAGACAGTCGAACATTTTCTGTATCCAGAAAGGCCCTTACAGTACCTGCAACATGCGGTCGTGCATTATCATGCTGAAATGTAGGGTTTCGCAGGGATCGAATAAAGGGTAGAGCCACGGGTCGTAACATATCTGAAATGAAACGTCCACTGTTCAAAGTGCCGTCAATGCGAACAAGAGGTGACCGAGACGTGTAACCAATGGCACCCCATACCATCACGCCGGGTGATACGCCAGTATGGCGATGACGAATATACGCTTCCAATGTGCGTTCACCGCGATGTCGCCAAACACGGATGCGACCATCATGATGCTGTAAACAGAACCCGGATTCATCCGAAAAAATGACGTTGTGCCATTCGTGCACTCAGGTTCGTCGTTGAGTACACCATCGCAGGCGCTCCTGTGTGTGAAGCAGCGTCAAGGGCAACCGCAGGCACGGTCTCCGAGCTGATAGTGTATGCTGCTGCAAACGTCGTCGAACTGTTCGTGCAGATGGTTGTTGTCTCGCATATGTCCCTATCTGTTGACTCAGGGATAGAGACGTGGCTGCACGATCCGTTACAGCCATGCGGATAAGATGCCTATCATCTCGACTACTAGTGATACGAGGCCGTTGGGATCCAGCACGGCGTTCCGTATTACGCTCCTGAACCTACCGATTCCATAGTCTGCTAACAGTCATTGGATCTCGATCAACGCGAGCAGCAATGTCGCGATACGATAAACCGCAATCGCGATAGGCTACAATCCGACCTTTATCAGAGTCGGGAACGTGATGGTACGCATTTCTCCTCCTTACACGAGACATCACAACAACGTTTGACCAGGCAACGCCGGTCAACTGCTGTTTGTGAATGAGAAATCGGTTGGAAACTTTCCTCATGTCAGCACGTTGTAGATATCGCCACCGGCGCCAACCTTGTGTGAATGCTCTGAAAAGCTAATCATTTGCATATTACAGCATCTTGTTCCTGTCGGTTAAATTTCGCGTCTCTAGCACGTAATCTTCGTGGTGTAGCAATTTTAATGGCCAGTAGTGTAAATGTACAGGCGATGCAGAAAAATATGGAAACACCAAGAACAAACAACACTTTTTTATGCATCAGTCGTTTGACTAGTCTGATGCTGCCCGCCACGAATTCCTCTCCCGTGCCATCCCCTTCATCTCAGAGCAGCACTTGCAACATACGTCCTCAATTATTTGCTGGATGTATTCCAGTCACTTCCTCTACAGTTTCTGCTCTCTACAGTTCCATCCAGTATCATGGATGTCACTCCTTGATGTCTCAACAGATGTCCTTTCACCCTGCCCCTTCTCGGTATCACTGTTTTCCACCTATTCCTTTACTCTCCGATTCTGCAAAGATCCTCCTCATTCCTTGCCTTATTACGAGGTGCGACAATAAAGTAATGAGACTGATTTTCTTTGCAAGATGTGGCAGCCCTGCAGGCTTGTGTAGGCACAATATCTTTGACCTTGGTCTATAAGCTGCTTCTAGTCCAAGCGGCACATCGATGCAACTGCTCAATCGTTAGTTGTGCTGTAATAAGTTAACACGTGTTTCTCTTCACGGAATTGGAACAGCATAATAATGCGCAACAGTATGCCATTTCTTTTTGCGTTAAACTGGGTGAAAACACGACGACAACGTACGGTAAGCTTCAGAAGGCTTTTGGATAGGAGGTTATGTCAAGAGCTCAAGTTTTTTGTTGGCATAAAATGTTTAGTGAAGGCAGATCGAATGTTGAAGATGAAGACTGCAGTGGACGACCATCAACCTCATGGACAGATGTCAACTTGACCAGGGTGCGGGAACTCGTACGATCTGATCGAAGATTATCCGTGAAAATGAGTGCAGAAGAGTTGAACATCAATCGAGAACGGTTCGTCTAATAATAACTGAGGATCTTGGTATGAGAAAGATTTGTGCAAAAATGGTCCCCAAAAATCTCACACCACAACAGCGAGAAACACGGAAAAATGTGGCAGCCGATCTGTTATAGCAAACGGAAATCAATGCAGAATTGTTGAGCCATGTTATAACTGATGATGAAAGTTGGTTTTTTCAATACGATCCAGAGACAAAACGCCCAAGTTCGCAATGGTGCTCAAAGGGATCTCCCAGACCAGAAAAATCTCGCATGTTGAAGTCTGAAGTTAAATGCATGCTTGTGTGCTTCTTTGATTTCAAGGGAATTGTTCATAAAGAGTGGGTGTCTCCTCGACAAAGAGCTAACCAATATTACTAGAAAGAAAATTTTAGAAAGAGTTCTTCGTGTCCGTGACAACACTGCTGATAATTGGATTCTGCATCACGATAATGCGGCATCCCATACTGCTCTGTCAGTACAGCAATTTTTAACCTCAAATCAAATTTCAGTACTACCACAGCCAACTTATTTACCGGGTATCGCTCCGTGTGACTTTTTTCTATTTCCAAGAGTCAAAACGGCGGTCAAGGGACACCATTTTCAAACAACACAAATTGTCCAAAAAGCTGTGACTAGGGTCTTGGAGGACATTACAGAAGATGAGTTGCAGAAATGTTACTATCAATGGCAGAAGCGCTGGAAGAAGTGTGTTCAATCAGCAGGGAACTACTTTGAAGGAGACAACATTAAACATGACTAAAATGGTAAGCAACATTTTTTTCACATCAGTCTCATTACTTTACTGTCGCACCTCGTAGTCCACCTAATTTTCAACATTCGTCTGTAGCACCACATCTCAAATGCTTTGATTCTATTCTGTTCAAGTTTTCCCACAGTCCACGTTTTACTAGCATACAATGCTGTGCTGCAAACGTATATTCTCTGAAATTTCTTCCTCAAATTAAGGCATACGTTTGATTTTGGTAGACTTTTCTTGCCCAGGAATGCCCTTTTTGCCAGTGCTAGCCTACTTCTGATGTCTTCCTTCTTCCGTCCGTCATTGGTTATTTTGCTGTCTGGTTAGGGGTATTCCTTAACTTCATCTAATTCGCGACCATCAGTCCTGACGTTAAGTTTGTCGCTGTTCTCATTTCCACCACTTCTCGTCTTTCTTCGATTTACCCTGAGTCCATATTCTGTACTCATTATACTATGCATTCTATTCAGCTCATTGTGTAATTCTTCACTTTCACTCAGCATATATCCTTCCCCCTTGTGTTTTAATCCCACTACTGAATCTTTTTTTTTTTTTTTCTCCATCACTGCTTCTTCGACGTGCAGATTGAACAGTAGGGACGAAAGCTACATCCCTGTCTTACAGCCGGCCGGAGTGGCCGAGCGGTTCTAGGCGCTACAGTCTGGAACCATACGACCGCTACGGTCGCAGGTTCGAATCCTGCCTCGGGCATGGATGTGTGTGATGTACTTAGGTTACTTAGGTTTAAGTAGTTGTAAGTGCCTAGAGCCATACATATTTAATTCATTCTTAGTAACAATAAGCTTTAGTCGCTGCTGCTGTATGCTGCTGCGCATTGCTGTAAAACAAATGGAAAAATGCGGACATCTAAAGAGGTGACTGCAAAACTTAGGGCCAAAACAGAGACACTGACACATCACAACATGTCACGTACTCTAATCCAGTAAATTCCGTTGCAGAAGCCAGATTCCTTATCACTTGTAAATTCTTTTTCAAAAACGCAGTCAGATAGCTTGGTTATTCATTGCTACAGGTTCGTTTGTTCCTGCAGTTTTTCATATTCAAATACGCGGTCAGATAGCTTATGCAAATTTTATTTTTAAGTTTTTCGTGTAACAATCTGTTGAGGACTTAAAATCACAGTGAAAGTGACACTCAGACAACACGCACGCACTGTTACGCAGGTTAGATTCCATTTACAGATAGCTCAGGTTGCTTATCGAGTCCAGTTCCACATTAGAACATAGGCAATATTAGCTGTAGCTAGGTTACATATTTGTTGCATATACGTTACACTATGAACGTGTATTGATTTTTCTGTAGTCCAGCTTCCACTGTCGACCACAACGTCAGAATTGCCTCTCTGCTACCTTTACCTTTTCTAAAGCCAAACTGGTCGTCATCTAACAAATTATCAACTTTCTTTTCCATTCTTCTGCATATTATCCTTGTCAGCAACGTGGATGCATGTGATCTGTTAAACTGACTGGGCGATAACTCTCGCACTTGTCAGCTCTTTCCGTCTTGCATATTGTGTGGATGATATTTTTCCGAATGTCAGATGGTATGTCGCCACGCTCATACATTCTAGACACTAACGTTAATAGTGGTTTTGTCGCCCCTATGATTTTCGAAATTCTGATGGGTCCCTTCTGCCGTAAATGTTGACCCAGTCCGAATCTGCGGAAACATCGATATTTGGGTCAACATTTGTAAAACTCTAATTCCTTTCTCTCAAACTCCATCCTATGGGAAAAGAGGGAGAGTTTCAGGTTTAGAGAATCAAAATTTACGAAGTAAATAAGTGGGGTTGGCTTGGGTTGTTTGGGAGAAGAGACCAAACAGCGAAGTCATCGGTGTCATCGGATTAGGGAAGGGTGGGGAAGGAAGTCGGCCGTGCCCTTTCAAAGGAACCATCCCGGCATTTGCCTGGAGCGATTTACGGAAATCACGGAAAACCTAAACCAGGATGGCCGGACGCGGGATTGAACCGTCGTCCACCCGAATGCGAGTCCAGAGTGCTAACCACTGCGCCACCTCGCTCGGTAGTAAATAAGTATTTTTTATTTATCCGTAATCGTTTTCCACGCGAAAGTGAGAGCTTGGCGTTTCTTGCATTTCAGCGCCAATTACCAAGAATCAAAACAAATGTTTAAGACAAGATGTACGTAGTTTTTTATGTAGAATCTGATTCTGCAATACAAAATGGGGGTTCCAATTTGAAATTTTAAAGTTGTCTCCGGTCCCACCCCTAGGGGGTTGGGGTGGCGGGCTAATTTTAGCACCAGCAGATTTCTCTCTCGAAAATTATCAACTTTGGATTCTACACATTTTTTCGTGCGAAGCTTATTTTCCGAGTTTTTCTGGTTTGTCAACTTAAAATTTACACCCTGTATACTTGGTCCAATCATATTAGTGTGACTGCTGCCTATGTTCGACGCCAGCGATCAGTATCCATCCACTGACGGCAGGTGGCAGCAGTAAAGCGTACATGAAGTATGTCGGAGATGCGGAAAACAGTGCAGTCACTGTTGAAATGCGGAAACGGAGCGATTTATATGACTTCGAAAAGGCCATGATCATTGGCTATCGGGCCAAAGGTAGAAGCATTCCAGAAACGGCTAAGTTGCTAAACGTTTCGTGTGCTCCGTGATCGCCGCCCGTTGTGGCCGGGCGGTTCTAGGCGCTTCAGTCCGGAACCGCGCTGCTGCTACAGTCGCCGGTTCGAATCCTGCCTCGGGTATGGATGTGTGTGATGTCCTTAGGTTAGGTTTAAGTAGTTCTAAGTTCTAGGGGACTGGTGAGCTCCGATGTTAATTCCCATAGTGCTCAGAGCCATCTGAACCATTTGTGCTCCGTGATCAAGGGACAGTTCATCGTGCGTGACACAATGGCGATACCCAAAATCGGGGCTAAAGCAATTGTGGTGCATCACGAACCATAGATGATACGGGTGTACGACGGCTGCGTAGATCTGTGCTGGTGAATAGACGTGCAGCAGCTTAGCAACTGACCACCCAAACGAACCAAGAGTCTACCTACAGTGTCTCTTCAACGACTGTTCAGCGAACTTTGCAGCGTATGAGAAGGAGCCTGGTTCGTGCACCGATGCTCACTGCCGTTGATCGTCGAAGAAGGCTGGAATTTGCACGCCTTACCGCAATTGGACGTTCACTGAGCGGGAATAGGTAGCCTTGTCAGATGAAACAAGCTGTGTGCTCCATCGGACAGATGGCCGTTGGTGTGTTAAACATCTGGAAGCAAACAAGGTGGGAGCGTTACGATCTGGGGAATGTTTACATGTCATTCCCTGGGTAATGTTATCGTTCTGGAAGGGACTGTTGATCAACACAATTGTGCATCTATTCTTTGAGACCATGCCTAACTCTACATACAGTTTGTTTTGCCTCGGCTCGAGGGTATCTCGTAGCAACACAATGCAACGTGTCACACATCTCGCAAAGTACACTACTGGCCATTAAAATTGCTATTCCACGACGATGACGTGCTACAGACAGGAAATTTAACCGACAGGAAGAACATGCTGTGATATGCAAATGATTAGCTGTTCAGAGCATTCACACAAGGTTGGCATCGGTGGCGACACCTAGAACGTGCTGACATGAGGAAAGTTTCCAACCGATTTCTCATACACAAACAGCAGTTGACCGGCGTTGCCTGGTGAAACGTTGTTGTGATGTCTCGTGTAAGGAGGAGAAATGCGTACCATCACGTTTCCGACTTTGATAAAGGTCGGATTGTAGCCTATCGCGATTGCGGTTTATCGTATCGCGACGCGTTGGTCGAGATCCAATGACTGTTGGCGTAATATGGAATCGGTGGGTTCAGGAGGGTAATACGGAACGCCGTGCTGGGTCCCAACGGCCTCGTATCACTAGCAGTCGAGATGACAGCCATCTTATCCGCATGGCTGTAACGGATCGTGCAGCCACGTTCCCTGTGTCAACAGATGGGGACGTGTACAAGACAACAAACATCTGTACGAAAAGTTCGACGACGACGTATGCAGCAGCATGGACTATCAGCTCGGAGACCATGGCAGCGGTTACCCTTGACGCTGCATCACAAACAGGAGCGCCTGCGATGGTGTATTTAACGACGAACTTGGTTGCACGAATGGCAAAACGTCATTTTTTCGGATGAAACCAGGTTCTGTTTACAGTATCATGATGGTCGCATCCGTGTTTGGCGACATTGCGGTGAACGCACATTGGAAGCGTGTATTCGTCATCGCCATACTGGCGTATCACTCGGCGTGATGGTATGGGGTGCCATTGGTTACACGTCTCGGTCACCTCTTGTTCGCATTGACGGCACTTTGAACAGTGGACGTTACATTTCAGACGTGTTACTACCCGTGGCTCTACCCTTGATTCGATCCCTGCGAAACCCTACATTTCAGCATGATAATGCATGACCGCATGTTGCAGGTCCTGTACAGGCCTTTCTGGATACAGCAAATGTTCGACTGCTGCCATGGCCAGCACATTCTCCAGATCTCTCACCAATTGAAACGTCTGGTCAATGGTGGCCGAGCAACTGGCTCGTCACAATACGCCAGTCTCTACTCTCGATGAACTGTGCTATCGTGTCGAACCTACATGGTCAGCTGTATATGTACACGCCATCCAAGCTCTCTTTGACTCAATGCCGAGGAGTATCAGGGCCGTTATTACGGCCAGGGGTGGTTGTTCTGGGTACTGATTTCTCAGGAACTATGCAACCAAACTGCGTGAAAATGAAATCACATGTCAGTTCTAGTATAATATATTTGTCCAATGAATACCCGTTTATTATCTGCATTCCTTTTTGTTGTAGCAATTTTAATGGCCATTAGTGTATGTGCGTCGCTCGAAGAGCACCCATGGCCACCGAACTCCCAGGATTTAAACCCAATCCAGAATATGTGGGACCAACTTGATCGGCTTGTTTGCGGCATTGGTCCTCAACCGAATTACCTGGTGCAGCTGGCCACAGGACTCAAAAATGTGCAAATGTGTGTGAAATCTTATGGCACTTAACTGCTGAGGTCATCAGTCCCTAAGCTTACACACTACTTAACCTAAATTACCCTAAGGACAAACACACACAACCATGCCCGAGGGAGGACTCGAACCTCCGCCGGGACCAGCCGCACAGTTCATGACTGCAGCGCCCAAGACCGCTCGGCTAATCCCACGCGGCGCCCCAGAACTCTGCGTGGTTCCACATTCCTGTCTGAACCTTCCAGAACCTCACTGACTCTCCTTATGCCAGTGTCGCAGCGGTACGGGCTGCAAAATTAAGTTATTCAAGCTTTTAGAAGGTGATCACACTAATGCTGTTGGATAGTGTATATTGTGAGAAGTACGATCCTGTAACACTACCGTGGGGTAAGCCAGAAGTTATTTCTTCGTTTGAAGACCGCAACATTGTGAATGACATGCTGAGTTCTGTTCGCAAGAATTTCTTCCGTACGTTAAGACGGTCTGATATTCCGTACGCTCGTTCATCGTTCAAATGGCTCTAAGCACTACGGGACGTAACATCTGAGGTTGTCAGTACCCTAGAACTTAGAACTACTTAAACCTAACTAACCTAACGACATTACACACATCCATGCCCGAGGCAGGATTCGAACCTGTGACCGTAGCAGCAGCGCGGTTCCGGACTGAAGCGCCTAGAACCGCTCGGTCACGGCGGCCGACCGAACGCTCGTCTTTAGTTCATTAGGCAGCACTGCGGAACTGAATCAAATGCCTTACGGAAGTTAAGGAACGACTGATGGCCTCAAATGTTAAGTCCCATAGTATTCAGAACCATCAGTTAAGGAACACGGCATCTAGCGGGCTCCGGTTTCTACTGCGATATCACCACCTACACTCTGGTAGGACTGCAACTGCACGCGCACGCCCGTCGTGCGGGTGGCCTAGCGCCAGGAGTCATTCGCTGTTGGCACAAGTGTCCCCAAGCGAACTGAGACAACAGTTTCGGGTAGCGCAACAGCCATTCCGACAAATCAGCTTGTTATTGTAGGAAACCTTCGAGGTCTGGCGGCTTTTCAATGGACCAGAGGAGGCACAGCTAATGCGCAATTCTTTCCCTCGGCAAACCACATGAGAGGAAATAGTCAGCGCACTACACTTCCACATCACTCATAGGGGTCCAACACACAATTTTATCGGAGTTACTAGCATGTTAATGTCTTCTTGTATCCCACATTGATTGTACAGTTGCTTCGTAGTGTTATTTCTTCCTGTAACTGTATTCTGAGGAAAAGTGTTATTATAAGGGACAGTCAAATGAAAACAAGATAGAAAAAACTGTTGTTGTTGTTGTGGTCTTCAGTCCTGAGACTGGTTTGATGCAGCTCTCCATGCTACTCTATCCTGTTCAAGCTTCTTCATCTCCCAGTACCTACTGCAGCCTACATCCATCTGAATTTGCTTAGTGTATTCATCTATTGGTCTCCCTCTAGGATTTTTACCCTCCACATTGCCCTGCAGTACTAAATTGGTGATTCCTTGATGCCTCAGAACATGATCTACCAACCGATCCCTTCTTCTAGTCAAGTTGTGCCACAAACACCTAATCTCCCCAATTCTATTCAATACCTCCTCATTAGTTATGTGATCTACCCATCTAATCTTCAGCATTCTTCTGTAGCACTACATTTCGAAAGCTTCTATTCTCTTCTTGTCTAAACTATTTATGGTCCACGTTTCACTTCCATACATGGCTACACTCCACACAAATACTTTCAGAAACGACTTCCTGACACTTAAATCAATACTCGATGTTGACAAATTTCTCTTCTTCAGAAACGCTTTCCTTGCCATTGCCAGTCTACATTTTATATCCTCTCTACTTCGACCATCATCAGTTATTTTGCTCCCCAAATAGCAAAACTCCTTTACTACTTTAAGTGTCTCATTTCCTAATCTAATTCCCTCAGCATCACCTGATTTAATTTAACTACATTCCATTATCCTCGTTTTGCTTTTGTTGATTTTCATCTTATACCCTCCTTTCAAGACACTGTCCATTCCGTTCAACTGCTCTTGCAAGTATTTTACTGTCTCTGACAGAATTACGATGACATCGGCGAATCTCAAAGTTTTTATTTCTTCTCCATGGATTTTAATACCTACTCCGAACTTTTCTTTCGTTTCTTTTACTGCTTGCTCAATATACAGATTGAATAGCATCGGGGTGAGGCTACAACCCTGTCTCACTCTCTTCCCAGCCACTGCTTCCCTTTCATGTGCCTCGACTCTTATAGCTGATATCTTCTTTCTGTACAAATTGTAAATAGCCTTTCGCTCCCTGTATTTTACCCCTGCCACCTTCAGAATTTGAAAGAGAGTATTTCAGTCAACATTGTCAAAAGCTTTCTCTAAGTCTACAAATGCTAGAAACGTAGGTCTGCCTTTCCTTAATCTAGCTTCTAAGATAAGTCGTAAGGTCAGTATTGCCTCACGTATTCCAACATTTCTACGGAATCCAAACTGTTCTTCCCCGAGGTCGGCTTCTACCAGTTTTTCCATTCGTCTGTAGAAAATTCGCGTTAGTATTTTGCAGCTGTGAGTTATTAAACTGATAGTTCGGTAATTTTCACATCTGTCAACACCTGCTTTCTTTGGGATTGGAATTATTATATTCTTCTTGAAGTCTGAGGGGATTTCTCCTGTCTCATACATCGTGCTCACAAACTACGTAAACTTAAATTTTTTCCAAAAGTCATAACTGTTACTACATTTTTTTCTCTTTGTCTCCACGCTGACGAATATCGTGACATTCTGTTCGGTGATTAAATGCAGCTCTGCTCTACCCTGAATGAACATTGTTGGGAAGTATTTTGGCATCCTTGGGAGGTTTCCCATTGTCGCAATGTTTTGGAGAGGTGCAGCAGTGGCGTAATAGTCTGGGGAGCCAGCTGGTGTGGATTCAAGTCACAGCTGGTAGTGATACAGGGAATTCTGATGGCCCAAGAAAACGTCACAGGCATTTGGCTCCTCAGGTGTCACCCCACATGCAAGAGCATCATGGTGCCATTTTTGAACATGACATTGCACTTCCACACAGCATTTGTCTCTATGAACTGTTTGTGCGATGCTGAGGTACTCGTGTGAGGAGAAAGATCCACAGGTCTGTCCTCTATAGGTGTGGGGAGCCATCTGGTGTGACTTAAAGTCATGGCTGGTAGTGATACAGGGAATTCTGATGGCCCAACAGTATGTCACAGACATTTGGCTCCTCAGGTGTCACCCCACATGCGACAGCATCATTGTGCCGTTTTTGAACATGACAATGCACTTCCACACAGCATTTGTCTCTACAAACTGTTTGTGTGATGCTGAGGTACTCATGTGTGGAGGAAGATCCACAGGTCTGTCCTCTATAGGTGTGGGGAGCCATCTGGTGTGACTTCAAGTCATGGCTGGTACTGATACAGGGAATTCTCATGGCCCAACAGTACATCACAGACATCTGGCTCCCCAGGTATCACCCCAAATGCGACAGTATCATGGTGCTATTTTTCAACATGACAATACACTTCCACACAGCATTTGTCTCTATAAACTGTCTGTGCGATGCTGAGGTACTCATTTGTAGAGAACTACTGTGGGGAGCCATCTGGTCTGGCTTCAAGTCACAGCTGGTAGTGATACAGAGAATTCTGATGTCCCAGCAGTACGTCACTGACATCTGGCTCCTCATGTGTCACCCCTCATGCAAACGCATCATGGTGCAATTTTTCAGCATGACAATGCACTTTCACGCAGCACTTTTCTCTGTGAACTGTCTGTGCGATGTGCGGAGAAAGATCCTCAGGTCTGTCCTCGATACAACACGTGTGGGACCAGCTCTTACATTGATTCTGTTCCAGAGCAAGTATCCAACATATCAAGGGCAGTTGCTACAGTTGTTGGTTAGTCTGATATCAAGGCTCCTACTGACAATTTCTTTGTCCAGTTAGTTCTCTTGTGTTATTACTGCAATGATGTCATATACCCTTTCAACTCTTTTCCTTCTTCACTTCTGCTTACTTCACCTCATTTGTCAGGTTGTGTACTTCAGCATTTCAAAACCAAGACTTGAATATTTGAAATTAATTATAAAACAGTCTATACCGCAAGCCACTTTTATTAAAAGCTGACTGGTTTCGATCATCATATGATCATCTTCTGCCCTTCAGCAACATTGGAGGTTGTCTGCGCACAGAGTAGGAACCGCTAAATGACCGTGTAGTCCCCTAACGCTGAAGACTGAAGGGTATGATCAAATTTTACAGCAGTGTGTGCAGCATACAGCAGAGGAACGGTTCAGAGACGATGATTGTATCAGCAGGTCTAACCATCCTATCATAAAGCACCATTTTCGAGGCGATGGTTTGTGGACAATAACATCCTTGAAATGGACTGGTCTGCTCAAAATAGCAACATGAATTGAATGGAACACCTTTGGGATGAGTTGGAAACTCTACTTCGCTGCAAACCGAAGGGTCCAACATCATAACATTCTCTGGTTCCCGCTCATGAGGAAGAATGGGTCTCCATTCCTCCACATTCAGACACGCCATTGAAAGTGTCCCCGGCGGAGAGCAACCCATCATAAAGGCACTATTAGATATGTGGGTGCTTTTGAGCAGATAGCGTATCTGAAATGTGCAACAAAGGAATTTCCATAAAGATGGTCGAAGGTCTGAAGATGAAGCCACGTCTCGATCCCTGAGTCAACAGATGGGGACGTTTGCAAGACAACAACCATATGCACGAACAATTCGACGACGTTTGCAGCAGCATGGACTATCAGCTCGGAGACCATGGCTGCGCTTACCCTTGACGCTGCATCACAGACAGGAGCGCCTGCGATGGTGTACTCAACGACGAACTTGGGTGCACGAATGGCAAAACGTCATTTTTTCGGATGAATCCAGGTTCTGTTTACAGCATCATGATGGTCGCATCTGTGTTTGGCGACATCGCGGTGAACGCACATTGGAAGCGTGTATTCGTCATCGCCATACTGGCGTATCACCCGACGTGATGGCATGGGGTGCAAATGGTTACACGTCTCGATCATCTCTTGTTCGCATTGACGGCACTTTGAACAGTGGACGTTACATTTCAGATATGTTTCGATCTGTGGCTCTACCCTTGATTCGATCCCTGCGAAACCCTACATTTGAACAGGATAATGTACGACCGCATGTTGCAGGTCATGTACGGGCCTTTCTGGATACAGAAAGTGTTCGACAGCTGCCCTGGCCAGCACATTCTCCAGATCTCTCACCAACTGAAAACGTCTGGTGAATGATGGCCGAGCAACTGGCTCGTCACAATACGCCAGTCAATACTCTTGATGAACTGTGGTATCGTTTTGAAGCTGCATGGGCAGCTGTACCTGTGCACCCCATCCAAGCTCTGTTTGACTTACTGCCCAGACTTATCAAGGCCGTTATTACGGCCAGAGGTGGTTGCTCTGGGTACTGATTTCTCTGGATCTATGCACCAAAATTGCGTGAAAATATAATCACATGTCAGTTCAGATATAATATATTTGTCCAATGACTACCCATTTATGACCTGCATTTTCTCTTGATGTAGCAATTTTAATGGCCAGTAGTGTATGTTCACACAGCAGACGATTATTCAGTGTGTGGTTGATTAATGAATACGCTTAGGAATTGGAAATAATTGGATTGTTTTTGCAAGTGCGATAATTGAGGTATTGTCAGAAGTAATACTAGTTTAGCTTAGATAAAAGAGAGACAAGTAAAATGCATGACAAAGGCACAGACATGGTCTGTTAGTACTAACAAGTCGATGGACGCTGTTGTGGAACATGTTCCCAACTTGTTAGGGGAAAATGAGAAACAGAAAGCATTTAATGAACAGACTAGTCAACAGCTTCAAACTTTATTGCCACCAAAGCAGCCACAATCAGTTTTGAACGAAGTTAAAACTTCAGTAAATGTTCCCTCGTCATCCGGCCGCTAATTTTATAACTCTCTGTTTGCAATGTGGTTGTCGATCCATCAGTCTCAGAGAATAGTAATCCTACCTATTCGCTCACCTGCCGATTGTATGTGCACTTCGTGGTCGTTGGCAATGAAGGTAAAATCTTTTGGCTTGTTTAAGCTGTGTCACATTTCTTCTATACGATCGATGTTTCGACCCTTCTGGTGGGATCTTCTTCAGGTTTTTGCGGTGTCCATGGTTAACTGAAGTGAGTGTTCAGCGAACATCGGGCACCACACGGTCTTGATGATAGTCCCAGCACAGGCCTTCAAACGTCGATCGTACAGAAGAAATATGAAAATATGATACGGTTTACGCAACAGAGAAGATTTATGATGAATTATGCTGTTTGTTACCTCACTTTGTTTCTATGGTGATGACCTCACAGCTGTAAAAAGTCTGTACTATGCAGTCATTTTAAGACGTGAAGATCACATTTCTCGTAGGAGTCTACTTACAAATGCAGAGGAAGATTACACTGTAGTTCCTTCTCTAGATTGTCGCACAAATGACAAAATGGTAGATATCGAAATAGACGACAGAGGGATAGAGAAACAAATAAAATCGCTCAAAAGAGGAAAGGCCTCTGGACCTGATGGGATACCAGTTCAGTTTTACACAGAGTACGCGAAGGAACTTGCCCCCCTTCTTGCAGCGGTGTACCGTAGGTCTCTAGAAGAGCGTAGCGTTCCAAAGGATTGGAAAAGGGCACAGGTCATCCCCGTTTTCAAGAAGGGACGTCGAGCAGATGTGCAGAGCTATAGACCTATATCTCTAACGTCGATCAGTTGTAGAATTTTGGAACACGTATTGTGTTCGAGTATAATGACTTTTCTGGAGACTAGAAATCTACTCTGTAGGAATCAGCATGGGTTTTGAAAAAGACGGTCTTGTGAAACCCAGCTCGCGCTATTCGTCCACGAGACTCAGAGGGCCATAGACACGGGTTCACAGGTAGATGCCGTGTTTCTTGACTTCCGCAAGGCGTTCGATACAGTTCCCCACAGTCGTTTAATGAACAAAGTAAGAGCATATGGACTATCAGACCAATTGTGTGATTGGATTGAGGAGTTCCTAGATAACAGAACGCAGCATGTCATTCTCAATGGAGAGAAGTCTTTCGAAGTAAGAGTGATTTCAGGTGTGCCGCAGGGGAGTGTCATAGGACCGTTGCTATTCACAATATACATAAATGACCTTGTGGATGACATCGGAAGTTCACTGAGGCTTTTTGCGGATGAAGCTGTGGTGTATCGAGAGGTTGTAACAATGGAAAATTGTACTGAAATGCAGGAGGATCTGCAGCGAATTGACGCATGGTGCACGGAATGGCAATTGAATCTCAATGTAGACAAGTGTAATGTGCTGCGAATAGATAGATCCTTTATCATTTAGCTACAAAATAGCAGGTCAGCAACTGGAAGCAGTTAATACCATAAATTATCTGGGAGTACGCATTAGGAGTGATTTAAAATGGAATGATCATATAATGTTGATCGTCGGTAAAGCAGATGCCAGATTGAGATTCATTGGAAGAATCCTAAGGAAATGCAATCCGAAAACAAAGGAAGTAGGTTACAGTACGCTTGTTCGCCCACTGCTTGAATACTGCTCAGCAGTGTGGGATCCGTACCAGATAGGGTTGATAGAAGATATAGAGAAGATCCAACGGAGAGCAGCGCACTTCGTTGCAGGATTATTTAGTAATCGCGAAAGCGTTACGGAGATGATAGATAAACTCCAGTGGAAGACTCTGCAGGAGAGACGCTCAGTAGCTCGGTACGGGCTTTTGTCAAAGTTTCGAGAACATACCTTCACTGAAGAGTCAAGCAGTATATTGCTCCCTCCTACGTATATCTCGCGAAGAGACCATGAGGATAAAATCAGAGAGATTAGAGCCCACACAGAGGCATACCGACAATCCTTCTTTCCACGAACAATACGAGACTGGAATAGAAGGGAGAACCGATAGAGGTTCTCAAGGTACCCTCCGCCACACACCGTCAGGTGGCTTGCTGAGTATGGATTTAGATGTAGATGTAGATGCTGATGCAAGGTGCATTTCGGACAATTCGGTACACTTATCCATAGAACTACTGAGTATCACTGTGAACGTATAACTAACACAGAAAAAAAGAAACGCAAAGTCGAATCGTACAAATGAGACGGAAATCAAGAGATGTGTTGTACATGCACAGACAAACAAACGATCGCAATTTCAGAAAGATAGGATGATTTCCATATTCTCTTGTGCGGTACGCGCTAACTGTTGTCCCACAGAAAAAAAATGAACAGGATCTTTTTGTAGGAAGTTTAATGTAGTTAAATTTTGAACTGAGATACGTTTTTGCTGGCGATCACGGTTTTCGAGTCATTCAAGACAAACTTACAAAAGTGACCTTCGAATGAAGCTGCAGACCCACGCTTATCCCTCATCAGTCAGGATTTCTAGTATGTTGTTCATGGAACCCCCCCCCCCCCCCCCCCAACGTAGTAGCAAAAATTTCCTGCTACATGTACTATTCCCGATATTCGACCTCTTTTGATCTCCGTTGATTGGACTATTACGCCATCAGTTTTGGTGTTTATTTCGTGAACATTATTAATTTAAATGTGCCCGTGACGGCAATGAACGAAATACGATTTATGCAGCCCTTATGTTATAACTAATTACATTGACACTTGACGCGAACTTAAGCACAGTAGTTTCGTCGTCGGAAGACATGACGAGTACAACGATGTTATTGTTTATTTTGTGTTGTTAAAACTCACAAATTATTTGGTAAAATTCACACAAACATCCGTTTTACAATTTGAAAGTGCTCAAATGGTTCAAATGTCTCTGAGCACTATAGGACTTAATTTCTGAAGTCATAAGTCTCCTAGAACTTAGATCTACTTAAACCTGACTAACCCAAAGACATCACACACATCCATGCCCGAGGCAGGATTCGAACCTGCGACCGTAGCAGCAGCGCGGTTTCAGACTGAAGCGCCTAGAACCGCTCGGCCACACTGGCCTGCTGAAAGTGCTCGGCTAAGCAGATGGAGTAATACGGCCAGTCAATGAAAGTCAAAAAAGATAGAACGTGGGAAATAATTCGTGCAGCCGCAAATTCTTGTACAGTGGTAGAAGGGAGTGCCATGATAAACATACTAGAAATCCTGACAGCTGGGGGCTGAGTGTCGGGGTGGCGGTGCGTTGGAAGGTCGCCTTTTTACTTTTTCCTTGAAATACTCGAAAAGTACGGCCTCTAACGGAGACGTGTGCCAGAACAAAATTTAACTACATTGACTTTGCTACAAAAAGGTCCCTTTTATTTTGTCTGTAGGTCTAATAGTTGACGCGTAGCGAGTGGGAGAATGTGAAAATCATTCACGTGGGTTTTGAAGACCAGATGTAATATTATGAGTTGCATAAAATGACATCGGTAGGGGCAGCCGAATCACCCTACATATAGATACAGGGTGTTTCAAAAATGACCGGTATACTTGAAACGGCAATAAAAACTAAACGAGCAGCGATAGAAATACACCGTTTGTTGCAATATGCTTGGGACAACAGTACATTTTCAGGCGGACAAACGTTCGAAATTACAGTAGTTACAATTTTCAACAACAGATGGCGCTGCAAGTGACGTGAAAGATATAGAAGACAACGCAGTCTGTGGGTGCGCCATTCTGTACGTCGTCTTTCTGCTGTAAGCGTGTGCTGTTCACAACGTGCAAGTGTGCTGTAGACAACATCGTTTATTCCTTAGAACAGAGGATATTTCTGGTGTTGGAATTCCACCGCCTCGAACACAGTGTTGTTGCAACAAGACGAAGTTTTCAACGGAGGTTTAATGTAACCAAAGGACCGAAAAGCGATACAATAAAGGATCTGTTTGAAAAATTTCAACAGACTGGGAACGTGACGGATGAACGTGCTGGAAAGGTAGGGCGACCGCGTACGGCAACCACAGAGGGCAACGCGCAGCTAGTGCAGCAGGTGATCCAACAGCGGCCTCGGGTTTCCGTTCGCCGTGTTGCAGCTGCGGTCCAAATGACGCCAACGTCCACGTATCGTCTTATGCGCCAGAGTTTACACCTCTATCCATACAAAATTCAAACGCGGCAACCCCTCAGCGCCGCTACCATTGCTGCACGAGAGACATTCGCTAACGATATAGTGCACAGGATTGATGACGGCGATATGCATGTGGGCAGCATTTGGTTTACTGACGAAGCTTATTTTTACCTGGACGGCTTCGTCAATAAACAGAACTGGCGCATATGGGGAACCGAAAAGCCCCATGTTGCAGTCCCATCGTCCCTGCATCCTCAAAAAGTACTGGTCTGGGCCGCCATTTCTTCCAAAGGAATCATTGGCCCATTTTTCAGATCCGAAACGATTACTGCATCACGCTATCTGGACATTCTTCGTGAATTTGTTGCGGTACAAACTGCCTTAGACGACACTGCGAACACCTCGTGGTTTATGCAAGATGGTGCCCGGCCACATCGCACGGCCGACGTCTTTAATTTCCTGAATGAATATTTCGATGATCGTGTGATTGCTTTGGGCTATCCGAAACATACAGGAGGCGGCGTGGATTGGCCTCCCTATTCGCCATACATGAACCCCTGTGACTTCTTTCTGTGGGGACACGTGAAAGACCAGGTGTACCGCTAGAATCCAGAAACAATTGAACAGCTGAAGCAGTACATCTCATCTGCATGTGAAGCCATTCCGCCAGACACGTTGTCAAAGGTTTCGGATAATTTCATTCAGAGACTACGCCATATTATTGCTACGCATGGTGGATATTTGGAAAATATCGTACTATAGAGTTTCCCAGACCGCAGCGCCATCTGTTGTTGAAAATTGTAACTACTGTAATTTCGAAAGTTTGTCTGCCTGAAAATGTACTGTTGTCCCAAGCATATTGCAACAAACGGTGTATTTCTATCGCTGCTCGTTTAGTTTTTATTGCCGTTTCAAATATACCGGTCATTTTTGAAACACCCTGTATGTGCGCTGTTGATGGTGTAGAACAGGGAAAGTACACTGAATAGGAGGGTGTCGAGGTCCATACACATGACACTGATTAGAACTCTGATGACGTACACAGCTCCTGTCTAGGGATACGCAGCTCCTACACGCCCGCGCCGCCTACAGATCATACAGAACAAAGTGCTACGCATCATTAGCAACGCTCCACACTACACACGCACCGTGGACCTTCACAATGAATACCGTCTTGAAACCCTCAAGGAAGTATTCAAAAAACACACACGACTATACAGGAACTCTAGACACTCGGACAATCCTTTCATCCTTACTCTGGGAAACTATGATCACAACCGTAGGTGGAAGCATAAGCGGCTAAAGACACTACTAGCTACGGCATAACATCCTATGGCAAGCCGGCCGCGGTGGTCTCGCGGTTCTAGGCGCGCAGTCCGGAACTGCGTGACCGCTACGGTCGCAGGTTCGAATCCTGCCTCGGGCATGGATGTGTGTGATGTCCTTAGGTTAGTCTGCTTCACGTCTGCTGTGCAGCGAGCTACCTTAATTTAAGTATTAACTGTATTTTTCTTACTTGTCACTTCTTCTTCCGTGTGTATTTGCTTTTAGGAAGCTTTAATTGTCGGGTGCTATTAATAGTGTTCCATAGATTTCGTGTTTGTTTTGAATACAGTCAGAGAGAGTCCCTTTAGGCAGCCATAGTGCCAGTAGTGCTAGTGTTTGTTTTCAATACAGTCCAGAGACAGGTAGTGCTAATTTCATTGTTTTCTACAAGAAGTGTCTAGCAACCACAGTTTAGTTAATAAACAACCGCCTTTAGTGAATTAGCAGTCTAGTTAAAGGTTGATTAACTCTCTTCAGTAAATTGATTCCTTATGATGGATAGGATGTGTGACTGCTGTGTACGGACGCAGGAGTAGCTGGCCACTGTTCGCGAACAGCTGAGCGTGTTGATGGCCGCGGTCAGCCGTCTTCAGGCTGCTGCCTCGGAGTGTAGCGGCAGTGGGGAGTCTGGTGCGTCGCATGGTACACCCCAGGTGTTACATGCTTCACCCACTGTCCCCGCTGTCGAGACATCTTCGCGTGTACTGGGCGCGGTTGGGCCACCCTCTCCCCAAGGGGAGTGGCGGGTTCAGCGGCGTTCGCGGCGCACGAGGCGGAGGGTCAATGTGGAGGCTGGCCGTGTGGCATCGGCCGCTCTGCCTGTGAGTGGACATGTGGCTGCTCCTTCAGCAAGGTCCGAGCAGGCACACGGGGGAAGGGGTTTATTAGTTATTGGGAGCTCCAACGTTAGGCGGGTGATGGAGGCCCTTAGGAAAATAGCGGAAAGGTCGGGGAAGAAGGCCAGTGTTCACTCTGTCTGCTTGCCGGGGGGTCTCATCCGAGATGTGGAGGAGGCCCTGCCGGCGGCGATAGAGAGCACTGGGTGCACCCGACTGCAAATTGTTGCTCATGTCGGCACCAATGACTCCTGCCGTCTGGGTTCAGAGGTCATCCTCAGTTCGTACAGGCGGTTGGCGGAATTGGTGAAGGCGGAAAGCCTCGCTCGCGGGGTGAAATCAGAGCTAACTATTTGTAGTATCGTCCCCAGAACCGATCGCGGTCCTCTGGTTTGGAGCCGTGTGGAAGGCTTAAACCAGAGGCTCAGACGATTCTGCGGAGATCTGGGGTGCAAATTTCTCGACCTCCGCTATCGGGTGGAGAAATGTAGGGTCCCCCTGAATAGGTCAGGCGTGCACTACACGCCGGAAGCGGCTATAAGGGTAGCGGAGTACGTGTGGAGTGCACATGGGGGTTTTTTAGGTTAGAGAATCCCCTCCCTAGGCCCGACAAGACGCCTCCTGAGACGCAGCAAGGTAGGAGTAGGCAAAATGCAACAGGGAATAACAATATTAATGTGCTAATAGTAAACTGCAGGAGCGTCTACAGAAAGGTCCCAGAACTGCTCTCATTAATAAACGGTCACAACGCCCATATAGTACTAGGGACAGAAAGTTGGCTGAAACCAGATGTAAATAGTAATGAAATCCTAAACTCAGATTGGAATGTATACCGCAGAGACAGGCTGGACAGTGAAGGGGGAGGCGTGTTTATAGCGATAAGAAGTGCAATAGTATCGAAGGAAATTGACGGAGATCCGAAATGTGAAATGATTTGGGTGAAGGTCACGGTTAAAGCAGGCTCAGACATGGTAATTGGATGTCTCTATAGGCCCCTGGCTCAGCAGCTGTTGTGGCTGAGCACCTGAAGGATAATTTGGAAAATATTTCGAGTAGATTTCCCCACCATGTTATAGTTCTGGGTGGAGATTTTAATTTGCCGGATATAGACTGGGAGACTCAGACGTTCATAACGGGTGGCAGGGACAAGGAATCCAGTGGCAGGGATAAGGAATCCAGTGAAATTTTTTTAAGTGCTTTATCTTAAAACTACCTTGAGCAGTTAAACAGAGAACCGACTCGTGGCGATAACATATTAGACCTTCTGGTGACAAACAGACCCGAACTATTTGAAAAAGTTAACGCAGAACAGGGAATCAGCGATCATAAAGCGGTTACGGCATCGATGATTTCAGCCGTAAATAGGAATATAAAAAAGGGTAGGAAGATTTTTCTGTTTATAAAAAGTGTCAAAAAGCAGATTTCAGAGTACCTGTTGGCTCAACACAAAAGTTTTGTCTCAAGTACAGATAGTGTTGAGGATCAGTGGACAAAGTTCAAAACCGTCGTACATAATGCGTTGGATGAGTATGTGCCAAGCAAGATCGTAAGAGATGGAAAAGAGCCACCGTGGTACAACAACCGAGTTAGAAAACTGCTGCGGAAGCAAAGGGAACTTCACAGCAAACATAAACATAGCCAAAGCCTTGCAGACAAACAAAAATTACGCGAAGCGAAATGTAGTGTGAGGAGGGCTATGCGAGAGGCGTTCAATGAATTCGAAAGTAAAGTTCTATGTACTGACTTGGCAGAAAATCCTAAGAAATTTTGGTCTTATGTCAAAGCGGTAGGTGGATCAAAACAAAATGTCCAGACACTCTGTGACCAAAATGGTACTGAAACAGAGGATGACAGACTAAAGGCGGAAATACTAAATGTCTTTTTCCAAAGTTGTTTCACAGAGGAAGATTGCACTGTAGTTCCTTCTCTAGATTGTCGCACAAATGACAAAATGGTAGATATCGAAATAGACGACAGACGGATAGAGAAACAATTAAAATCGCTCAAAAGAGGAAAGGCCTCTGGACCTGATGGGATACCAGTTCAATTTTACACAGAGTACGCGAAGGAACTTGCCCCCCTTCTTGCAGCGGTGTACCGTAGGTCTCTAGAAGAGCGTAGCGTTCCAAAGGATTGGAAAAGGGCACAGGTCATCCCCGTTTTCAAGAAGGGACGTCGAGCAGATGTGCAGAACTATAGACCTATATCTCTAACGTCGATCAGTTGTAGAATTTTGGAACACGTATTGTGTTCGAGTATAATGACTTTTCTGGAGACTAGAAATCTACTCTGTAGGAATCAGCATGGGTTTTGAAAAAGACGGTCTTGTGAAACCCAGCTCGCGCTATTCGTCCACGAGACTCAGAGGGCCATAGATACGGGTTCACAGATAGACGCCGTGTTTCTTGACTTCCGCAAGGCGTTCGATACAGTTCCCCACAGTCGTTTAATGAACAAAGTAAGAGCATATGGACTATCAGACCAATTGTGTGATTGGATTGAGGAGTTCCTAGATAACAGGACGCAGCATGTCATTCTCAATGGAGAGAAGTCTTCCGAAGTAAGAGTGATTTCAGGTGTGCCGCAGGGGAGTGTCATAGGACCGTTGCTATTCACAATATACATAAATGACCTCGTGGATGACATCGGAAGTTCACTGAGGCTTTTTGCGGATGATGCTGTGGTGTATCGAGAGGTTGTAACAATGGAAAATTGTACTGAAATGCAGGAGGATCTGCAGCGAATTGACGCATGGTGCACGGAATGGCAATTGAATCTCAATGTAGACAAGTGTAATGTGCTGCGAATAGATAGATCCTTTATCATTTAGCTACAAAATAGCAGGTCAGCAACTGGAAGCAGTTAATACCATAAATTATCTGGGAGTACGCATTAGGAGTGATTTAAAATGGAATGATCATATAATGTTGATCGCCGGTAAAGCAGATGCCAGACTGAGATTCATTGGAAGAATCCTAAGGAAATGCAATCCGAAAACAAAGGAAGTAGGTTACAGTACGCTTGTTCGCCCACTGCTTGAATACTGCTCAGCAGTGTGGGATCCGTACCAGATAGGGTTGATAGAAGATATAGAGAAGATCCAACGGAGAGCAGCGCGCTTCGTTACTGGATCATTTAGTAATCGCGAAAGCGTTACGGAGATGATAGATAAACTCCAGTGGAAGACTCTGCAGGAGAGACGCTCAGTAGCTCGGTAGGGGCTTTTGTCAAAGTTTCGAGAACTACCTTCACCGAAGAGTCAAGCAGTGTATTGCTCCCTCCTACGTATATCTCGCGAAGAGACCATGGGGGTAAAATCAGAGAGATTAGAGCCCACACAGAGGCATACCGACAATCCTTCTTTCCACGAACAATACGAGAATGGAATAGAAGGGAGAACCGATAGAGGTACTCAAGGTACCCTCCGCCACACACCGTCAGGTGGCTTGCGGAGTATGGATGTAGATGTAGATGTAGATGTTAGTTAGGTTTAAGTAGTTCTAAGTTCTAGGGGAATGATGACCACAGCTGTTAAGTCCCATAGTGCTCAGAGCCATTTGAACCATTTTTTCTATGGCAAGCTGACATACACCCACAAGCGACAACGTTGGCAAGCCCCCGCATATCAGCAACGTTGACTGGATATGCCAGCTGCTATTAAAAACCGACCAGCAGGCTACAGCAGGGAAACCGACAAGCTCGCACACTAACGCACAAACAAACTGCCAACATTACCCTACACTGTGAATCTGGTATATGACCTATCGGACAGAAAACGATGATAAAGCTGTTACAGGTATGCTGACGCTGACGGAGAAATCAACAGCGGCACTCAGCGGCAGCCGCTATAAAATGACTTTTTTGTTAAATAATATGAATATTTATATATGTGTTTGGAGAGAGAGAGAACGATTTTTGATTGAGATTTTTTACTTTTAAGTCGTAACTGGTACCTGAATTTTGGTTGCTGCCTCCTTGAATTATCAGCTTCTGCACCAGTTGTTGACGTATTACAATTTGGAGGAAGTTATTGTTCTTTAAGGTTTAAAATACCACTCTGTTAGTTACTTGGCCGTATTGCGGATAGCTCTGACCCCAAGTTTTCGTAGCATTTCATACCTAAGGGACCACTGTTGTAAGTAAATAAGATCAAACAGCAATCTGCTTTTCGTGAGAAAAGGAGAATGCTTGGCTCACAAACTTCCTTCAAACTACACGTCCTGCTACATTAAAATTGGTCAGTGGAGTTCAGTACCATAATGTTGTACAAGAACATAATCCAATTACTGTAATTAAGAAATTATGAGAGGTTGTTACTTATTGAATGAGAACTATAGAGAATGCATTTCTTTTGCTGTATTTTAGTGAACTTTGTACACCTACAATTCTGTCGATTGATAGACGGCGACGACAATGAAGTTCACCTCCATTTCCAAAAACAAGATATTTCTATTCTTCACTTCCAGACAATTTGTATACATAAATGTTTGGCAACTCTTACACATAATTTACTTGGTTTTATCACTAAAATATCAATTTTCATTAAATGTAACAATACATTCTGAGCGACGGCCTAGCAACACGCCCTCTTTCCACAAGATACAGATTAACAGTCCTTTTTTTTTAATAAATCAATTGTCTTTTTTTATTTTGAGTCTATATTCAAAGATTCACAACTACTATCGTTGCAGGGATTTGACGCTAAAGAGTTTGTTGCTGTCCAACTGCGCTTCACTTCACTTCAAGTACTTTTTGAATCAAATTTACATTAAAGGTATTTACATACATTATTGAGCTTCCCAGAATAAAATCAGACACAAATTGTGGGTAAAATCTTCTCAGGTATTGTTGAAAGGAAAGTGCGAGTATTAGTTGAGGACAAATTGGATGAAAATCAGTGTGGGTTTAGGCCTCTTAGAGGTTGTCAGGACCAGATCTTTAGCTTACGGCAAATAATGGAGTAGTGTTATGAGTGAAACAGGGAATTGTATCTATGCTTTATAGATCTAGAAAAGCCATATGACCGGGCTCCTAGGAGGAAGTTAATGTCTGTTCCACGAGATTATGGAATAGAAGGCAAACTTTTGCAAGCAATTAAAGGACTTTACGTGGATAGTCAGGCAGCAGTTAGAGTTGACGGTAAATTGAGTTCATGGTTCAGAGTAGTCTCAGGGGTAAGACAAGGCTGCAACCTGTCTCCACTGTTGTTCAAATTATTTATGGATCATATGTTGAAAACAATAGACTGGCTGGGTGAGATCAAGATATGTGAACACAAAATAGGCAGTCTTGCATATGCGGATGACTTAGTTGTGATGGCAGATTCAAAAATGGCTCTGAGCACTATGGGACTTAACATCTGTGGTCACCAGTCCCCTAGAACTTAGAACTACTTAAACCTAACTAACCTAAGGACATCACACACATCCATGCCCGAGGCAGGATTCGAACCTTCGACCGTAGCAGTCCCGCGGTTCCGCACTGAGCGCCTAGAACCGCTAGACCACCGCGGCCGGCATGGCAGATTCGATTGAAAGTTTGCAAAGTAATATTTCAGAGCTAGATCAGAAATGTAAGGACTATGGTATGAAGATTAGCATCTCCAAAACGAAAGTAATGTCAGTGGGAAAGAAATATGGTGTAGAACTAGTGCAAGACGTCATGTTGGCCTTCACCGGTGAGGTAAGCCATTGCTGAGCAGTTGTATATTTACGGCATTCGAGGTGATATACTGGGGTGCTAGAAACGTCGACGGGAAATATCCCATCCAGTGGCTTGCTGAGTGAGTGATGAGTGGGAATCATTCGACGCAATTTCCCCTCACCTCTAGGCAGCCCCTCCCCTATACGCCGCGCCCCTGTAATCCTGCTGATCTACCCCTGGCTCTGGCAGACTCTCCCCTCCCGGATTCTATCGGCGACCCCATCCGCGCCTGCCGATGCGACGTTTCAATTACGCTCCGACGCGATACGATGGGAACGCGCGAGTGTGGGAACCCCTGCCGACGCGGCAACCCGCGCTACGCGGGCTGCGTGGAAATGCCGCCTCATCTCTGCGCGTGGTACGACGGAACCCTTGAGGCTGCGATTTTCCCTGCCTCTCAAGCGTGACCGAGCACTGACTGTTTTTTATCGAGTCCTCAAAGGCCTTGTACTTGTGGCAACTCTTCATTTATTTCTACTTCTTACAATAGCGACCTAGGTCGGCTTCGCACGGGTAGTACAAAGTATCTGCTTCCAGACGACTCATCTGGTTTAGGGGTGGTAAATCATACACAAAAACCTTTTATGTCAGTCAGTCTACCTATTGGCCAAAACAGTATCATAATCCCTACAGTAGTTCCTGAGATTAGTCTTCAAATACAGACAGAAAAACGCGTAGGGGTACTTTATAATATGTATAGATTTACAGTTGTTTGTGGGGCGTTCAGTAAATAATGCAACGCATTTGCGTCTCTGCTAGTTTCGACTGGAAAGGTGTGGAATTTGTTGTGGGACGTCGTCCAATACTTCCACTTCGGTATCTATAGTTCCATAAAGTTCCGCCACCTAGAGGCGCTATGAGTAACCTTCAAATGTCGTTTCAGAGGGAGGTGCGTTTCAAGCAGAGAGCTGCCATTGACTTTCTTTTGGAAAAAAAACCAAAGCATCGCAAATATTCATAGGCGCTTCCAGGAAGTCTACGGAGACTTAGCAGTCAACAAAAGAACGGTGAGTCGTTGGGGAGGCGTCTGTCATCATCGCAACAAGGTCGCGCCAACCTATCCGATGTCCCGCTTGCCGGCCAGCCGCACACATCTATGACTTCCGCACTGATGGAACGTGCGGGCACTCTCATTCGAGAAGATCGAGGGATCGCAATCAAACATCTCGCTGCACGGCTGGGCTTTTCTGTTGGTGTGTATATAATCATTCTTTATCGAACAAACCTCGTATATATATATATATATATATATATATATATATATATATATATATATATATATATATATATATATATATACAGGGTGTTACAAAAAGGTACGGCCAAACTTTCAGGAAACATTCCTCACACACAAAGAAAGGAAATATGTTATGTGGACATGTGTCCGGAAACGCTTACTTTCCATGTTAGAGCTCATTTTATTACTTCTCTTCACATCACATTACTCATGGAAAGGAAACACACAGCAACAGAACGTACCAGCGTGACTTCAAACACTTGGTTACAGGAAATGTTCAAAATGTCCTCCGTTAGCGAGGAATCATGCATCCACCCTCCGTCGCATGGAATCCCTGATGCGCTGATGCAGCCCTGGAGAATGGCGTATTGTATCACAGCCGACCACAGTACGAACACGAAGAGTCTCTACATTTGGTACCGGGATTGCGTAGACAAGATTTAAATGACCCCCTAAATGAAAAGAGGGTTGAGGTCAGGAGAGCGTGGAGGCCATGAAACTGGTCCGCCTCTACCAATCCATCGGTCACCGAATCTGTTGTTGAGAAGCGTACGAACACTTGGACTGAAATGTGCAGTAGCTCCATCGTGCATGAACCGCATGTTGTGTCGTACTTGTAAAGGCACATGTTCTAGCAGCACAGGTAGAGTATCCCGTATGAAATCATGATAACGTGCTCTATTGAACGTAGGTGGAAGAACATGGGGCCGAATCAAGACATCACCAACAATGCCTGCCCAAACGTTCACAGAAAATCTGTGTTGATGACGTGATTGCACAATTGCGTGCGGATTCTCGTCAGCCCACACATGTTGATTGTGAAAATTTACATTTTGATCACGTTGGAATGAAGCCTCATACGTAAAGAGAACATTTGCACTGAAATGAGGATTGACACATTGTTGGATGAACCATTCGCAGAAGTGTACCCGTGGAGGCCAATCAGCTGCTGATAGAGCCTGCACACGCTGTACATGGTACGGAAACAACTGGTTCTCCCGTAGCACTCTCCATACAGTGACGTGGTCAACGTTACCTTGTACAGCAGCAACTTCTCTGACGCTGACATTAGGGTTATCGTCAACTGCACGAAGAATTGCCTCGCCCATTGCAGGTGTCCTCGTCGTTCTAGGTCTTCCCCAGTCGCGAGTCATAGGCTGGAATTTTCCGTGCTCCCTAAGACGCCGATCAATTGCTTCGAACATCTTCCTGTCGGGACACCTTCGTTCTGGAAATCTGTCTCGATACAAACGTACCGTGCCACGGCTATTGCCCCGTGCTAATCCATACATCAAATGGGCATCTGCCAACTCCGCATTTGTAAACATTGCACTAACTGCAAAACCACGTTCGTGATGAACAGTAACTTGTTGATGGTACGTACTGATGTGCTTGATGCTAGTACTGTAGAGCAATGAGTCGCATGTCAACACAAGCACCGAAGTAAACATTACCTTCCTTCAATTGGGCCAACTGGCGGTGAATCGAGGACGTACAGTACATACTGACGAAACTAAAATGAGCTCTAACATGGAAATTAAGCGTTTCCGGACACATGTCCACATAACATATTTTCTTTATTTGTGTGTGAGGAATGTTTCCTGGAAGTTTGGCCGTACCTTTTTGTAACACCATATACATACATACATACATACATATATATATATATATATATATATATATATATATATATATATATATGAGTGTTGTTCAGTAAAGAATGATTAGAACTTTTTTTGACAACATACATTTATTAATCCTCATAACTTTGATAGTGCTTCTCAAAGTAGTCTCCTATGAATGAGATGCACTTGTCCCAGTGTTTCTGCCAGTCTTCAAATACATGCTGGAAACCATTTTTTGAGAGGACCTTCAAAATCGCCTCGGCGGCCTTCACCATTGCTTCTGATGATTGATAATGCCTCCCGCGAAGGTGTTTCTTCGTGTTAGGGAATAGAAAAAAGGCAAATGGGGCTAAATCCGGGCTGTAGGGAGGGTGAGAGCTGCACTTCACGTTGATTTTTGCAAGACACTCAGCAACCACATTGGCAATATGCGGCCACGCATTATCGTAGTGGAGCATCCAGCCTGCTCCACGGAAATTTGGTCTTTTGCGCCTGATATGAAAGGTGGGAATTTAAGGAGATGGGACCTGGATAAACTAAAAGAACCAGAGGTTGTACAGAGATTCAGGGAGAGCATAAGGGAGCAATTGACAGGAATGGGGGAAATAAATACAGTAGAAGAAGAATGGGTAGCTTTGAGGGATGAAGTAGTGAAGGCAGCAGAGGATCAAGTAGGTAAAAAGACGAGGGCTAGTAGAAATCCTTGGGTAACAGAAGAAATATTGAATTTAATTGATGAAAGGAGAAAATATAAAAATGCAGTAAGTGAAACAGGCAAAAAGGAATACAAACGTCTCAAAAATGATATCGACAGGAAGTGCAAAATGGCTAAGCAGGGATGGCTAGAGGACAAATGTAAGGATGTAGAGGCTTATATCACTAGGGGTAAGATAGATAGAGCCTACAGGAAAATTAAAGAGACCTTTGGAGAAAAGAGAACCACTTGTATGAATATCAAGAGCTCAGATGGAAACCCAGTTCTAAGCAAAGAAGGCAAAGCAGAAAGGTGGAAGGAGTATATTGAGGGTCTATACAAGGGCGATGTACTTGAGGACAATGTTATGGAAATGGAAGAGGATGTAGATGAAGATGAAATGGGAGATACGATACTGCGTGAAGAGTTTGACAGAGCACTGAAAGACCTGAGTCGAAACAAGGCCCCCGGAGTAGACAATATTCCATTGGAACTACTGGCGGCCGTGGGAGAGCCAGTCCTGACAAAACTCTACCATCTGGTGAGCAAGATGTATGAAACAGGCGAAATACCCTCAGACTTCAAGAAGAATATAATAATTCCAATCCCAAAGAAAGCAGGTGTTGACAGATGTGAAAATTACCGAACTATCAGCTTAATAAGTCACAGCTGCAAAATACTAACACGAATTCTTTACAGACGAATGGAAAAACTAGTAGAAGCCAACCTCGGGGAATATCAGTTTGGATTCTGTGGAAATGTTGGAACACGTGAGGCAATACTGACCCTACGAGTTATCTTAGAAGAAAGATTAAGGAAAGGCAAACCTACGTTTCTAGCATTTGTAGACTTAGAGAAAGCTTTTGACAATGTTGACTGGAATACTCTCTTTCAAATTCTAAAGGTGGCAGGGGTAAAATACAGGGAGCGAAAGGCTATTTACAATTTGTACAGAAACCAGATGGCTGTTATAAGAGTCGAGGGACATGAAAGGGAAGCAGTGGTTGGGAAGGGAGTAAGACAGGGTTATAGCCTCTCCCCGATGTTGTTCAATATGTATATTGAGCAAGCAGTAAAGGAAACAAAAGAAAAATTCGGAGTAGGTATTAAAATTCATGGAGAAGAAATAAAAACTTTGAGGTTCGCCGATGACATTGTAATTCTGTCAGAGACAGCAAAGGACTTGGAAGAGCAGTTGAATGGAATGGACAGTGTCTTGAAAGGAGGATATAAGATGAACATCAACAAAAGCAAAACAAGGATAATGGAATGTAGTCTAATTAAGTCGGGTGATGCTGAGGGAATTAGATTGGGAAATGAGGCACTTAAAGTAGTAAAGGAGTTTTGCTATTTGGGGAGCAAAATAACTGATGATGGTCGAAGTAGAGAGGATATAAAATGTAGGCTGGTAATGGCGAGGAAAGCGTTTCTGAAGAAGAGAAATTTGTTAACATCCAGTATTGATTTAAGTGTCAGGAAGTCATTTCTGAAAGTATTCGTATGGAGTGTAGCCATGTATGGAAGTGAAACATGGACGATAAATAGTTTGGACAAGAAGAGAATAGAAGCTTTCGAAATGTGGTGCTACAGAAGAATGCTGAAGATTAGATGGGTAGATCACATAACTAATGAGGAAGTATTGAATAGGATTGGGGAGAAGAGAAGTTTGTGGCACAACTTGACTAGAAGAAGGGATCGGTTGGTAGGACATGTTCTGAGGCATCAAGGGCTCACCAATTTAGTATTGGAGGGCAGTGTGGAGGGTAAAAATCGTAGGGGGAGACCAAAAGATGAATACACTAAGCAGATTCAGAAGGATGTATGTTGCAGTAGGTACTGGGAGATGAAAAAGCTTGCACAGGATAGAGTAGCATGGAGAGCTGCATCAAACCAGTCTCAGGACTGAAGACCACAACAACAACAACATGGACTTGCAATGTTTCCAGGACATCCCTGTAGTACTATCCGGTTACTGGTGTGTGAGGAAGCCTCAGGTGAAGATCTGTTGAGGCGAAAGCAGAATTTCATAGGCGCATATTGTCCCTCGCGTGTTACCTCCATTGCAGCGGTAGGCGATACTGAATATGTCCGACCTCGCCCGCCTCTCATAGACGGAAACCATGAGTCCCAACAATGAAACGGTTGCACATTGCCGCGCGGTCTAAGGCGCTTCAGTCATGGACTGTGCGGCTGGTCCCGACGGATGTTCGAGTCCTCCCTCGGGCATGGGTGTGTGTGTGTTTGTCCTTAGGTTAATTTAGGTTAAGTAGTATGTAAGCTGAGGGACTGATGAACTTAGTAGTTAAGTCCCATAAGATGTCACACACATCTGTTGCACATTAAACTAACAGCATATCATAAGATGAAATAGCGCAAGTAATTATGACCACAAAAAAATTATGATCATTCATTCATTCATAGTTTCGCCCTCATCTAAAAAAATCTCTACATCGCTATTGCTTCTCTACTCTTACACAGTACATAAACACACAGAAACATAATTAAATAGATTTACACACATACACCAATCTAAATTATAAAAAAAAGTTGTAGGTAAAAGACAAAGCAGCGAAAGGTTATGTTGGCAACACTACAAAAGACAGACAACAACACATACTTAAAGGACAAAAAGAAACAGAATACAGTGGTGCTATAAAAGCGTGCTGTGAGAAACGCATAATACTGCAGAACATTTAAAAATTAGACGAAAAAGTGTCATAGTGCATTTCCCAATGTAAGCTAGAAATCAGCGGGAAAATCACCGTAAGTACACATCAACCTATTCTTAACGAACTGTTTTTCGATCTAAAAAGCAAACCAATATGCAAATAACTTAATTACAGGCCACTGATGATGCTTTACCTCAATGAAGCGAAACGCGTCTGGTGAAAAAAATCACACGTTCTTGTAGTTGCAACGACAGATCAAAAATACCCCCAAGAATTATAAAGCAACTACGGACACTATGGCCACACAAATGAAGAACCCAAAATTATGTATCATAGTGACATTCTCTCCACTACTTCGTGATAATACATAATGTGCTGCTCTTCTTTGAAGTTTCTCGATGTACTTCGTTAATCCTCTTTTGTAAGGATCCCAGACCGCTCAGCAGTATCCAAAAGAGAACGGACAAACGTAGTGTGGGCAGTCTCTTTAGTCGATCTGTTACATTTTCTGTTCTGCCAGCAAAACGCAGCCTTCGGTTTGCCTTCCCCACAATATTTTATGTGGTCCTTTCTAATTTCAGTTGTTCGTAATTGTAATTCCTAGGTATTTAGTTGCATTTACGGCCTTTAGAATTGACTGATTTATCGTGTAACCGAATTTTAGCGTATTCCTTTTAGCACCCACACGGATGACCTCAACTATTCATCAATTAGGGTCAATTGCCACTTTTCATACCATACGGGTATCTTTTCTAACTCGTTTTGCTCTTCTCATGACTTTACTAGACGATAAACGACAGCATCACGTGTAAACAACTCTCTACGTACTACACCTGTAGGGACCATGAAGACAATGTTACGCTCATTATAGAATGGACAAACGAATATTTAAAAAGCCATTCTTAATGCGGTGGTAAGACTACGATGATTTAGCCTGCACTTCACAGTAGCTGCATAGTGCATAATACGCTCATGTACACTTGAAACACAACGTTTTGTTGGAAACAGCAATGAGAAAACGAACACATTACGACGAAATTTATTCGCAAGCTTATCTGTGTCTTCTTGTCATCCAGCAGACGAAAGTTGCTATCAGACACGCCATAAACAAACCAATCAACGACCAGTGAGAACTGAATTCCTGGTAACCAGTAACAACACAAATTTCTATCCTTTAGGAATATTTTAACGAACACATTACGACGAAACTTATTCGCAACCTTATCTGTGTCTTCTTGTCATCCAGCAGACGAAAGTTGCTATCAGACACGCCATAAACAAACCAATCAACGACCAGTGAGAACTGAATTCCTGATCAACCAGTAACAACACAAATTTCTATCCTTTAGGAATATTTTAAGTATCATGAATGATGTAATTCAACTGCGGGTTATTGGAACATTCTTCGGCTCTTAAATTTTGCAGTAAGCATGTGGGTGGGTGAACGAATTCATGAAGAAAGCTGCCGAAATACGAAAGTGTAAAAGAAAGTTTCAACCCGAAGCATATCCTACAGGAAGGATAATTTTTGCGTTCACCTGAATCACACATTCTGATAGTCATGGTACTGTGATGCTGTCAAAGATCTGAAGCATCCTCCGTGAGAGGAAAATAAATGTAGGTCCCCTTAATGATATTGCTTTGGAGTTCAAAATTCTTCGCTAATATATTACAGATAATCTGATTAGGCGGCAAATTGTAATACACTACTGGCCATTAGAAATGCTACACCACGAAGATGACGTACTACAGTCGAGAAATTTAACCGACAGGAAGAAGATGCTTTGATATGCAAATGATTAGCTTTTCAGACCATTCACACAGGGTTGGCGACGGTGGCGACACCTACAACGTGCTGACATGGGGAAAGTTTCCAACCGATTTCTCATACACAAACAGCAGTTGACCGGCGTTGCCTGGTGAAACGTTGTTGTGATGCCTCGTGTAAGGAGGAGAAATGTCATCACGTTTCCGACTTTTATCAAAGTCGGATTGTAGCCTATCGCGGTTGCGGTTTATCGTATCGCGACATTGCTGCTCGCGCTGGTCGAGATCCAATGACTGTTAGCAGGATATGGAATCGGTGGGTTCAGGAGGGTAATACGGAACGCCGTGCTGGATCCCAACGACCTCGTATCACTAGCAGTCGAGATGACAGGCATCTTATCCGCATGGCTGTAACGGATCGTGCAGCCACGTCTCGATATCTGAGTCATCAGATGGGGACGTTTTCAAGACAAAAACCATCTGCACGAACAGTTCGACGACGTTTGCAGCAGCGTGGACTATCAGCTCGGAGACCATGGCTGCGGTTACCCTGGACGCTGCATCACACACAGGAGCGCCTGCGATGGTGTACTCGACGACGAACCTGGGTGCACGAATGGCAAAACGTAATTTTTTCGGATGAATCCAGGTGTGATGGTATGGCGTGCCATTGGTTACACGTCTGTGTCACCTCTTGTTCGCACTGACGGCAGTTTGAACAGTGGACGTTACATTTCAAATGTGTTACGACCCGTGGCTCCACCCTTCATTCGATCCCTGCGAAACCCTACTTTTCAGCAGGATAATGCACGACCGCATGTTGCAGGTCCTGTACGGGCCTTTCTGGATACAGAAAATGTTCGACTGCTGCTCTGGCCAGAACATTCTCCAGATCTCTCACCAAATGGAAGCGCCTGGTCAATGGTGGTCGACCAACTGGCTCGTTACAATACGCCAGTGACTACTCTTGGTGAACTTCGGTATCGTGTTGAAGCTGCATGGGCAGCTGTACTCGTACAGGCCATCCAAGCTCTGTTTGACTCAATACCCAGGCGTATTAAGGCCGTTATTACGGCCGGAGGTGGTTGTTCTAGGTACTGATTTCTCAGGATCTATGCACCCAAATTGAGTGAAAATGTATTCACATTTCAGTTCTAGTATAATATATTTGTCCAATGAATACGCGTTTATCATCTACATTTCTTCTTGGTGTAGCAATTGTAATCGCCAGTAGTGTATTTATGAAGAGCATTCCAGGAAGTGTTTTCCAACAGGATAACGGTCCTCCACATACCGCTCTTGTAACCCAACGTGCTCTACAGAGTGTCGACATGTTGCCTAGGCCTACTCGATCAACAGATCTCTCTCCAGTCGAGCAGAAACGTGTCATCATTAGACGACGACTGCAGCGTAATCCACAAACAGCTTTAACTTTCCCTGTATTGATCGACCAAGTGCAGCAGGCATGAAACTCCATCACACAAACCGACACGCAGCACCTGTACAATACGTTGCTTGTACTTTTGCATGCAGCATTCTGGCGATTACGCCGGTTATTAATGTACCAGCATACATTTTCAATGGCTTATCTCACGCTCACATTAACCTGTGATCTTGCAATGTTAATAATTTAAATATGTTACCTAGACAAGAGAGAAAGAGATGTGGTCATGCAAGCAGGATCTTAAGGGGCGGTTTACTATCTTTTGGTTCAAGAAATCGATTTTTTTAAACTTCATTTTTGGATCCATAAAAGTGTTTAGAATCCACCCCTGAAATGGTTTCCCAGAACACGTAACAGAAATGTTTGTTATTCGCGGTTGAATAAAAGAAACGCACCTGCCTGAGATCGGACTTTTCCACGCAGCAGTTTTTTTTCTTTCGGAGGACGAGTTATTGTGCCGGTGCTTGGGAGGAAACACACAACATTGAAATGAAAGTTTGAACGCGTGTGTTTCGAAGTTAGCCCCTAAGGATTTTCATTCTGATGCGAAAACTGGAGATTGCGACTTTCCTGGCAGTGAGCAGCTCCAACGAAGGGTATTCAGCAATTCTGAAGACCATGACAACGATGGACGTCACCCTGGGACTCTATTCGACGCAGTTAGCCAAGCATTCGGACGACCACCGGATTCAAGTGGCCGAAAACCGCTTGTCACCGGCCGTACGAGCGGCTCTGGAGCAGCGCAGGATGGCCCACATCGACCAGAATGCCCTCTGTGAGGAAGAGGAAGGACTACTTTATGGACCCGGAATAGCAGACTGAACGTACGTTGCATAATATTGCATTTATATGTAGTCAAAACTTCAAACGCGTTTTTCTCGAAATACCTTTTTTTTATCTACTGATCCGCTTGGCATGATTCTTTCTTTCCGACGAAGCTAACTAAATTGTCTAGGAGTTGCACCACTTTTATTTCGATCCATCAACTATAAATATTTATACTTGGCGACGAAGTCGGAAATTCGATTAAAAAAAACCTTTTTTTTCAAATGGCCGCCATTTGTTTCCTATGGTCCAAATAACTTAGACGAGGTACAGCTCCTAAAGAATCTTATATACTTCGCTAACGCCGACTCAATTTTGATTTCAGACGAGCCGGCTGACCTGTGACATACCGCGCGTGGAGGCCTACATCGAAATTTTGTTTCGTCCCGACGGCACTTCCGCCTTTGCTCTTCGGTATTTCCGGTCGAAAATATTCCAGTTTGTAGAGGAAATATCTATAAACATTTTGACCAAATTTGACATTGATATCTATAACACATCCCGAGAAAAAAATTCTCAAGGAACGTGCTTTTTTCGGGCCAAAGACAGTAAACCTCCCCTTAAGAAGGCATTTAAAGATTGGTGAATTTTCTATTTTAAACTTATAAAATAACCTAGTGGCTCTTTATTGTAAGGATAGGTCCGACAACAGGACTTTTAGGTGATGAGACAGCTAAACTGCGCAGCTATCGAGGCTTATTCCATACAGGCGGGTTAGCGTGACAGGGTGTGGCACCCAGTAGAGTCATAGGTCGGTCATATTCTTCGAATCGCTGCTGTATCGCCTTCCAAAGGTGGACCAATTTTCTGTGCAGCGTGAGGTCATAATGTTTTGACTCATCAGTGTTGAACAACAAAGCGAGCGAGATTCTGTGTCACTGGCAGATTTACAATTTCTAAGCTTTCGCGTTGCTTTGTTTCTCTTTCTGTTCAGTAGTTCAGAGTAAAAGTGCCCTTCTTCGATGGCTGGTTTGAACAAGGCAGTGGTTTTCTTAACAGAGCCTTGTGTAATTTAAGGTTTGTCTGCGTATACCAACTTCTATCAGAGCTGAAATAAGCAATAAGTGGAAAAAAACTCGCATCGACCGGGGAATGAACTTCAATATCGTGGACTTAACACATGCCGATATAGCCACATAGTCACCGAGGACCTGCAACATGCGGTCGTGCATTATCCTGCTGAAAAGTAGGGTTTCGCAGGGATCGAATGAAGGGTAGAGCTACGGGTTGTAGCGCACCTGAAATGTAACTTCCACTGTTCAAACTGCCGTCAATGCGAACAAGAGGTGACACAGACGTGTAACCAATGGCACGCCATACCATCACACCTGGATTCATCCGAAAAAATGACGTTTTGCCATTCGTGCACCCAGGTTCGTCGTCGAGTACACCATCGCAGGCGCTCCTGTCTGTGATGCAGCGTCAAGGGTAACCGCAGCCATCATCTCCGAGCTGACAGTACATGCTGCTGCAAACGTCGTCGAACTGTTCGTGAAGATCGTTGTTGTCTTGCAAACGTCCCCACCTGTTGACTCAGGGATCGAGACGTGGCTGCACGATCCGTTACAGCCATGCGGGTAAGATGCCTGTCATCTCGACTACTAGTGATACGAGGTGATACGAGGCCGTTGGGATGAAGCACGGCGTTCTGTATTACCCTCCTGAACCCACCGATTCCATATTCTGCTAATAGTCATTCGATCCCGACCAACGCGAGCAGCAATGTCGCGATACGATAAACCGCAATCGCGATAGCCTACAATCCGACTTTTATCAAAGTCGGAAACGTGATGGTACGCATTTCTCCTCCTTACACGAGGCATCACAACAACGTTTCACCAGGCAACGCCGGTCAACTGCTGTTTGTGTATGAGAAATCGGTTGGAAACTTTCCTCATGTCAGCACGTTGTAGGTGTCGCCACCGGCGCCAACCTTGTGTGAATGCTCTGAAAAACTAATCATTTGCATATCACAGCATCTTCTTCCTGTCGGTTTAATTTCTCTTCTGTAGTACGTCATCTTCGTGGTGTAGCAAATTTTAATGGCCAGTAATGTAGCAACGTAAAAGTCGAATCACATATTGACGTACAATTTTGCAGCCAGGGGTTAACCACAAGAGTGCTCATGTTGACATAGGATATCTCACTTCAAACCATAACTTCAGATGGAGGTCCAGTGTGTCTAGCAGGCAGACAGGTTGGATGCACACCCTGAGCTGGCCACCTTCTAACCAACCATCACTGGGAGTAAGACAGGAAAAGCATTCATCAGAAAACAGACGTCGACCCTTCCCTCCATCGAGCTCTTCCTTAATACAAGTCCCAAATGGTAGTGGTTGGGGTTCAGCGGAATTCACGCTACAGGGCGTCCGTCTTGGCGCTCTCCTTGAAGTAAATACACTCCTGGAAGTTGAAATAAGAACACCGTGAATTGATTGTCCCAGGAAGGGGAAACTTTATTGACACATTCCTGGGGTCAGATACATCACATGATCACACTGACAGAACCACAGGCACATAGACACAGGCAACAGAGCATGCACAATGTCGGCACTAGTACAGTGTATATCGACCTTTCGCAAAAATGCAGGCTGCTATTCTCCCATGGAGACGATCGTAGAGATGCTGGATGTAGTCCTGTGGAACGGCTTGCCATGCCATTTCCACCTGGCGCCTCAGTTGGACCAGCGTTCGTGCTGGACGTGCAGACCGCGTGAGACGACGCTTCATCCAGTCCCAAACATGCTCAATGGGGGACAGATCCGGAGATCTTGCTGGCCAGGGTAGTTGACTTACACCTTCTAGAGCACGTTGGGTGGCACGGGATACATGCGGACGTGCATTGTCCTGTTGGAACAGCAAGTTCCCTTGCCGGTCTAGGAATGGTAGAACGATGGGTTCGATGACGGTTTGGATGTACCGTGCACTATTCAGTGTCCCCTCGACGATCACCAGTGGTGTACGGCCAGTGTAGGAGATCGCTCCCCACACCATGATGCCGGGTGTTGGCCCTGTGTGCCTCGGTCGTATGCAGTCCTGATTGCGGCGCTCACCTGCACGGCGCCAAACACGCATACGACCATCATTGGCACCAAGGCAGAAGCGACTCTCATCGCTGAAGACGACACGTCTCCATTCGTCCCTCCATTCACGCCTGTCGCGACACCACTGGAGGCGGGCTGCACGATGTTGGGGCGTGAGCGGAAGACGGCCTACCGGTGTGCGGGACCGTAGCCCAGCTTCATGGAGACGGTTGCGAATGGTCCTCGCCGATACCCCAGGAGCAACAGTGTCCCTAATTTGCTGGGAAGTGGCGGTGCGGTCCCCTACGGCACTGCGTAGGATCCTACGGTCTTGGCGTGCATCCGTGCGTCGCTGCGGTCCGGTCCCAGGTCGACGGGCACGTGCACCTTCCGCCGACCACTGGCGACAACATCGATGTACTGTGGAGACCTCACGCCCCACGTGTTGAGCAATTCGGCGGTACGTCCACCCGGCCTCCCGCATGCCCACTATACGCCCTCGCTCAAAGTCCGTCAACTGCACACACGGTTCACGTCCACGCTGTCGCGGCATGCTACCAGTGTTAAAGACTGCGATGGAGCTCCGTATGCCACGGCAAACTGGCTGACACTGACGGCGGCGGTGCACAAATGCGGCGCAGCTAGCGCCATTCGACGGCCAACACCGCGGTTCCTGGTGTGTCCGCTGTGCCGTGCGTGTGATCATTGCTTGTACAGCCCTCTCGCAGTGTCCGGAGCAAGTATGGTGGGTCTGACACACCGGTGTCAATGTGTTCTTTTTTCCATTTCCAAGAGTGTAGTTTAGTCCCTTGTGTTAGTGTGGTGCCAACTGTTGCTCAAATTGCTCATGCAGAACTATGTCGAACGCAATCGTCTCGGTAGTGGTAAACTACTGTCCGGAGCCTGGTTTCCTCGCGGTCGTATATTCCCTTGACCACCTCTGCCAGCAGCCACGTGCAGTGGCCACACTCTGCGGTATCGTAGTAAAAACATGCAGCTTCTCGTACCCCAATCATACGACGTCAGCCGAACTCAGTTGTGCGTTGATATCGGATGTCTGTCACCTTGAAGGTGTTCGTGGCTAACATCAATTCACCACCTCCAGTCTCAAAGGCAACTGCCGCTGAGGACCGTTACAGCGTGTAACGGAAACCTGACTAATAGTACCACTCTTACTCGTCTGTCTTGAAATTTGAATAGACACTACCTTTCAGATATAGGAACACGCCTACCAACTTTCGTTTATGCCGCACAACTCCTTCTTGATATACACTCATCCTGATAAATTAAGGATAGTTACAGACTGTGGTGCCACACAACGTGGCACTAAACAAAACTGGCGCTAATTGCATAGGCACGTAGAGAACACACACGACACAGACCTGTAAGTCCACGGTATTGGTGATAAGTTGAGAAAATCGTCCCGAAACACATGTGCTACAAAACACCACTGTTTCCTTCGCATGTACCCCGACATCAATATGTAGATGTAGATGCGTTACGGATAACACTGCTGATAGCAAAAGCGTCAATCATTAACAAAAGTTCATGCGACTGATTGTAAAACAAAGCAAGTGCAGAGTCACCAAATCCACAGTGATTACGAAGTATGTGGTTCATTGACAGTTGATTATTATGGACGGCATATGTTGGAATGGCAGGCAGTGAAGTCTTAGAACGATATTTATGCCGCGAAAACCTGACGAAACAATGTTAAGGAAATTCGAATGAGTAGACAGGAATAAAGATTAAAGCTAGCAGCAAGGAACAGACTGAAGAAAATCGGTAAGGATGCCATGACGTGGAAACGACGTATACCCCTGATCAAGGAATAAGGGAATCATCAATACCCGCGGAAAATTGGATGGAAATTATGGGAACAACGATTTAGGAACAAATGATTAACAGACTAATAAGAAATTGAAACGAACGCAGATGCGGGTGTCAGTTTCAAGATTGTGAAGCGAAGAAGCTCTCTGTGGTCAATGATGCAGAACTGAACGCATATCAGGACGTGCGACAGGTAAGTGGCATTCAGAAATACGAAGCCCGGGCAGATGAATCTCCAGATCCACAGGAAGATTTTTAATTCTTCTTTCTAAATTTATCCCTAAACAGAATGAGATTTTCACTCTGCAGCGGAGTGTGCGCTGATGTGAAACTTCCTGGCAGATTAAAACTGTGTGCCCGACCGAGACTCGAACTGGGGGACCGTTGCCTTTCGTGGGCAAGTGCTCTACCAACTGAGCTACCGAAGCACGACTCACGGCCGGTACTCACAGCTATACTTCTGGCAGTACATTCTGGAAACATCCCCCAGGCTGTGGCTAAGCCATGTCTCCGCAATATCCTTTCTTTCAGGAGTGCTAGTTCTCCAAGGTTTGCAGGAGAGCTTCTGTAAAATTTGGAAGGTAGGAGACGGGGTACTGGCAGAAGTAGAGCTGTGAGTACCGGGCGTGAGTCGTGCTTCGGTAGCTCAGTTGGTAGAGCACTTGCCCGTGAAAGGCAAAGGTCCCGAGTTCGAGTCTCGGTCGGGCACATAGTTTTAATGTGCCAGGAAGTTTCACTCTGGGATTTAATGGAACAGAGGTGAGCTTTTGCCACACGAAATGAAAACAAATTAACGAGTAAACGAAAACATCATTCCTTGCCGATTTTCTTCTTTACTGTGCTGCTGAAGTTTCTATTAGAATATTGCCAGATCTGGTTATAGCGGGACAGGTATAGTACTGAGAAATACGATTCCATTTATAGAAATTAAACAATTGGCATCAGGCCGTGGAATATCTGGGCTTCTTTTTGACACCGTAACAGCGAATATATAGGGTGTTTCATAAGGAGTGTTTCGAAAACGTAACAGGACATAGGGAATGATCCACTGAACGATTTCAGGTAGGGTACCTGGGGTCGGAGTAGCCAGCTTAAGGAGACATGGAAGTAAATTTGTCCACCGTTTTGTCTAGCATTACTGTTTTCCAGCTTATTCACAACTAACATGAGTACAAGTTTACACCCACTGTGCTGTTTATGTATATGTGTTTTCTTTGTTTCCCGCAAGGAAACAAAGAGGACGAGCCTGATTAGCAGGAAGTCATGATACAGGTTTTGTGTACTTGTCGATAAGGTAGCTCTGTTGTATTTACATTTTCCCATGACAGAGCGTGCTATGAATCAGCGACAGACCCATTCATTACTCAGTGATATTCAGAGACGTACAGCACAGTACGATGGAGCAGTACCGGTGCAGTTTCGCAGTACTCACTAACATGCACCTCTCGCTGCTGAAGAGCTGAATAGGGAACGATTTCCTAACAGGCATCATCCGTCACGACGAGTATCTTTTTCTCTCAATTGACGATTTCGGGAGACTGGTTCATTGGAAAGAAGAAACGAGGGACCTAGCAACATGGGGACCACTCGCACTCCAGATTTGGAAGAGGAGGTGGTTGGAATGTGTTGCAGTGGACTCCACTACGACTGCATGCAATGCTTGTGACAGACTTTGCTACAAGGGTCGCATTTTGTCAGTGATTGCTCCAACAATGGATTGATCGACCATATTTCCTCCAACTCGCGCTGTTTACTGACGAGGCTTCATTTGATTATGTGGGTAAAATATGACGGTGTACCGTCTCACTTCGGTGTGGATCTTTCTTTATTTTACAGGTCCGTCTTGATCACAGAAATTTTTTTACCCTTCATTATAACCGGTTTCGGCTACTGCTATCTTCATAAAATGTTCTGATCTAGTATCAACGTCAAACTAACCATGTAGGTACATAGTAAGTGCAGTTGCTGTGTACCTGCATGTTTAGTTTGACATTTATACTATATCAGAATAATTTATGATACGAAGATGGCAGTAACCGAAACCGGTCATAGTGAAGTGTAAAAAAATTTATATGATCAAGACGGACCTGTAAAATAAAGTGCCAAAAATATGATCACGGACTTATTTTCAAACTTTACATCTTCAGTTGATCGGTGTCGATGTCCGCAACCATCTCACTGCTGTATTTCCTGGTCTGTGGATTGGAAGGGAAGGTCCTATTTCAGGGCCTGTGAGGTCACCTGACTTGAATTCCCTCTATTATTTCCTGCGAGGTTACCTAAAGTCAGCCGGCCGGTGTGGTCGAGCGGTTCTAGGCGCTACAGTCTGGAACCGCGCGACCGCTACGGTCGCAGGTTCGAATCCTGCTTCGGGCATGGATGTGTGTGATGTCCTTAGGTTAGTTAGGTTTAAGTAGTTCTAAGTTCTAGGGGACTGATGACCTCAGCAGTTAAGTCCCATAGTGCTCAGAGCCATTTGAACCATTTGATTTTTTCACCTAAAGTCACTTGTAGAAGAGAGGCCAGTGGATAAGGAGATGGACTGAGTTGCCAGATTTGTAGCTGCTTGTGATGTGATTCGAAACAGACCAGGGATATTTGTCAGGGTGCGTCAGATGATGATGATGATGATGTTTGGTTTGTGGGGCGCTCAATTGCGCGGTAGTCAGCGCCCGTACACATTCCCAAACATTGATCAGTCCAATCTCGCCATTTTTATGAATGCTGATGAAATGATGAGGACAACACAAACACCCAGTCATCTCGAGGCAGGCGCAAATCCCTGACCCCGCCGGGAATCGAACCCGGGACCCGTGATCGGGAAGCGAGAACGCGACCGCGAGACCACGAACTGTGGACAGGGTGCGTCAGAGTCTTGTTCGCCGATGTCATGCGTGCAATGAAGTCTATGGCCGTTTCAGCACATTTTGTACGATATAGTACATTGGTACGTTCATTGTGTCAGTAATGGTATTTGCAGTTAAACTGTAACTAATGTAACTGAACAACTACACAGTAAAGTGATTTTATTCGTTTTCTCCTTAAGCAGGCTTCCCCGACCCCAGATCTCCCACCTCAATTTGTTCAGTGGAGCATCCCGTATGTCCTGTTAAATTTTTCCACGCTCTTACGGAAACACACTGTCTATTCTCTTCCTGGATCAGATAACAAAACAGAAAAATGTTCAAATGTGTGTGAAATCTTATGGGACTTTACTGCTAAGGTCGTCAGTCCCTAAGCTTACACACTACTTAACCTAAATTATCCTAAGGACAAACACACACACCCATGCCCGAGGGAGAACTCGAACCTCCGCCGGGACCAAACAATAAAACTGAGACAAGACTGAAGCAGTACACACGATGCTACAGCATTCACATGAAGTTCCCTTAGGCGATGATTTCCATTGTGTATTAAATGTGACTGACCAACATCCAATCTTCAACACTTCGGCACAACTAAAGAGGCTCTCTGAAGACTTTGGTTTCCGTAACACATAGAAACGAACAAATGCCTCATCCCCGTTTTCAAGAAGGGACGTCGAACAGATGTGCAGAACTATAGACCTATATCTCTACCGTCGATCAGTTGTAGAATTTTGGAACACGTATTATGTTCGAGTATAATGACTTTTCTGGAGACTAGAAATCTGTTCTGTAGGAATCAGCATGGGTTTCGAAAAGACGATCGTGTGAAACCCAGTTCGCGCTATTCGTTCACGAGACTCAGAGGGCCATAGGCACGGGTTCCCAGGTAGATGCCGTGTTTCTTGACTTCCGCAAGGCGTTCGATACAGTTCCCCACAATCGTTTGATGAACAAGGTAGGAGCATATGGACTATCAGACCAATTGTGTAATTGGATTGAAGAGTTCCTAGATAACAGAACGCAGCAGGTCATTCTCAGTGGAGAGAAGTCTTCCGAAGTAAGAGTGGTGCTATGTAGTACGTCTTAACATGTCGGCGACCAAAAGTACAAGGGTAATGAACTCTCTAGAATATTTCTTAACAAAAGATAGATTGTTCTTTCTTCTGTTTCGCAGCTTCTTGCTATCAACCGCTGCGGCAATGATTTTAAATATCTGCGCCCAGTGGGTCATAGTATTTATTTAGAGTTTTTAAATGCTAGACGCGCGTTTTGGTATAGGTGCACATTAAAAAAAAAAATTTCTTCTCTTTACCCTCGCGCTGTGATGCTTAGCATTTTTACGAACTACAGCTCGTTGACTGTCCATTTCTTTAATGACAAATATCTCATATGCAAAGTAGCTGAAATCCAATAATATTACGAACGTCATTAAAAGACTATACTGTTCGTCAAGTTCGACAATTGTGAAAAATGAAGAAATGACGGCTTTCATTAAGATAAATCGGCCCCTTAGCAATGACGATGTTCACGATAGCGCTAGATCTCCTCTTGTTAGTGGCAAGACACCAAATTTTGTCATTAAATGTCTCTGGTTAGATTTTACAAGTAAAGCTTATGATGACTTGATGGAAGGCGGGAGGACGGCGTAAGTTATCTTCAGACAGAAAGATTCCCTACGATTAGTAATACACTCCTGGAAATTGAAATAAGAACACCGTGAATTCATTGTCTCAGGAAGGGGAAACTTTATTGACACATTCCTGGGGTCAGATACATCACATGATCACACTGACAGAACCACAGGCACATAGACACAGGCAACAGAGCATGCACAATGTCGGCACTAGTACAGTGTATATCCACCTTTCGCAGCAATGCAGGCTGCTATTCTCCCATGGAGACGATCCTAGAGATGCTGGATGTAGTCCTGTGGAACGGCTTGCCATGCCATTTCCACCTGGCGCACTCAGTTGGACCAGCGTTCGTGCTGGACGTGCAGACCGCGTGAGACGACGCTTCATCCAGTCCCAAACATGCTCAATGGGGGACAGATCCGGAGATCTTGCTGGCCAGGGTAGTTGACTTACACCTTCTAGAGCACGTTGGGTGGCACGGGATACATGCGGACGTGCATTGTCCTGTTGGAACAGCAAGTTCCCTTGCCGGTCTAGGAATGGTAGAACGATGGGTTCGATGACGGTTTGGATGTACCGTGCACTATTCAGTGTCCCCTCGACGATCACCAGTGGTGTACGGCCAGTGTAGGAGATCGCTCCCCACACCATGATGCCGGGTGTTGGCCCTGTGTGCCTCGGTCGTATGCAGTCCTGATTGCGGCGCTCACCTGCACGGCGCCAAACACGCATACGACCATCATTGGCACCAAGGCAGAAGCGACTCTCATCGCTGAAGACGACACGTCTCCATTCGTCCCTCCATTCACGCCTGTCGCGACACCACTGGAGGCGGGCTGCACGATGTTGGGGCGTGAGCGGAAGACGGCCTAACGGTGTGCGGGACCGTAGCCCAGCTTCATGGAGACGGTTGCGAATGGTCCTCGCCGATACCCCAGGAGCAACAGTGTCCCTAATTTGCTGGGAAGTGGCGGTGCGGTCCCCTACGGCACTGCGTAGGATCCTACGGTCTTGGCGTGCATCCGTGCGTCGCTGCGGTCCGGTCCCAGGTCGACGGGCACGTGCACCTTCCGCCGACCACTGGCGACAACATCGATGTACTGTGGAGACCTCACGCCCCACGTGTTGAGCAATTCGGCGGTACGTCCACCCGGCCTCCCGCATGCCCACTATACGCCCTCGCTCAAAGTCCGTCAACTGCACATACGGTTCACGTCCACGCTGTCGCGGCATGCTACCAGTGTTAAAGACTGCGATGGAGCTCCGTATGCCACGGCAAACTGGCTGACACTGATGGCGGCGGTGCACAAATGCTGCGCAGCTAGCGCCACTCGACGGCCAACACCGCGGTTCCTGGTGTGTCCGCTGTGCCGTGCATGTGATCATTGCTTGTACAGCCCTCTCGCAGTGTCCGGAGCAAGTATGGTGGGTCTGACACACCGTTGTCAATGTGTTCTTTTTTCCATTTCCAGGAGTGTAAAATGACACTTATCAAATATGAAGAAATACTTAACTTTACAGGTCCCCTAAAATATTAAAGTCCTCTCTCTGTGCTTCTTGGTGACGCCTACGTGGAGTCCAGAGTTGGCCTACAGAGCCTTGGGAGGCGAAGGACGAACTCTGCAGCTGGCAGACTCGGCGACAACTGCAGACTGTACACGACTCGGTACAGTGAAGAGAACTGTCAGACGTAGCACAGCGCTCCGGTATTTACTGAGACATCGAGCAATCGCTATCCACACACGTGATGTCCATAGATTGGCAGCTGCGGCCCCTGGCGGAACTCGGTACAGTTCGTACTGCCAACCCATACAGCTGCTGCGCTATAAGCGTTTCGAATGCGGCTTATCGACTGTGGTGCGATACTCTCTGGAGTAGTGAGTACCGTCACCACTATGATGTTGGAATAGCAGTAAAGAACCAAAAACATCTAATGACAGATACGAAAATTATCGATAATTACAGCGGAGCATCAACAAGATCAAAATTCTCATACTAGAAAAATAGGCTGGATGTGAGTAGGGCTCGCGTACTGGAGGTTCCGTACATAATTACGGGGGTGAGTCAAATGAAACTCTTAAATTTGTAATAACAAATCGAAATTTCGCGCCGTTATCCTGTAAGTTGGTAAGCATGCTACAAACAGCGTGCAGAATGGCCTGTAGTTGGCAGCATAGTGCAGATGGACACATACCGTCGCAGTATCAGTTTAAAGATGGGCGCCCCACTTGCGACTTGCACCAGGGAAGAACAGCGTTCTGTTATTCGGTTTTTGCGTAGTGAAGGAGTTAAACCTATTGGAATTCATCGACGAATGAAGGTTCAGTACGGTGATGCATGTTTGTCACAGCAGCAGGTCTGCGAATGGAGTAGGAAGTTCGCAAATGGTGTGACTTCAGTGGAAGGTGCTCCTCGTCCAGGTCAGGCACAACGAGTTGTGACTCACAAAACATTGCAGCAGTTGAAGCCATAGTGAAGGAAAACAGTCGAGTGACACTGGATGACACTGCAGCATGTTTACAGATTAGTCATGGGTCAGCACAGCACATTATGCATGATGTGCTCCAGTTTAACAAAGTGTCTGCAAGATGGGTGCCACGGCAGCTGACTCCTGAAATGAGAGAACGACGTGTTGATGCTTCTTCGGCGCTTTGAACGAGGTAATGGCTTCCTTGCAAGAATCGTTTCTGGGGATGAAACCTGGGTTCACTTCCACCAATAGGAAACGAAGAGAGCGAGCTAGGAATGAAGCCATTCCTCATGACCAAGTGATTTCCATATGTTTGGACCACTCAAAGACGCAATGGGAGGAAAGAATCTCAGTTCTGATGAAGAGGTACGCCACGTGGTGCATGAGTGGTTGCGCGGACTAACAAAAGAATTTTTTTCTAAAGGAATTTATGCACTTTGTAAGCACTGGAGTACTTGGAGTACTTGCATTGAGCGTGGAAGAGATTATGTTGAAAAGTGATACAGCTTTGTACCAATTCTGCACAATAAATAATATTTTAAAAAAGTATTTAAGGTTTTCATTTCCCTCAGTCGCGCGGGATTAGCCGAGAGGTCTCAGGCGCTGCAGTCATGGACTGTGCGGCTGGTCTCGGCGGAGGTTCGAGTCCTCCCTCGGGCATGGGTATGTGTGTTTGTCCTTGGGATAATTTAACTTAGGTAGTGTGTAAGCTTAGGGACTGATGACCTTAGCAGTTAAGTACCATAAGATTTCACACACATTTGAACATTTTTTCATTTGACTCCCACTCGTATGTACGTAGGCAGTTCATCCATTACGGGACTTGATAATGTCGACTATTTTTTCCTGTTATTATAGCGCCAAGGAATGTAGATCTCAGTATGTGATATAAACTTCAGCTTCAACGTTTATCCCTCCCTGATAAAAACGGATCTTAACAGACGGACGGACAGATAGGCAGTGTAAGAACGAGAAAAAATTCGTGTGATGTAATTACAAATTAACAAGTTTCGGATTTTTTTCTTTATTTGTATAGCGAAACCTTGCTTCTTGCCAAATTTCACGATTCTAGGCCAACGTCAAGTGCCCTATAGCTATGAGCGAGTTTGTGAATATCAAAATACGTGACGTAAATGGCCGTATCGTTTGGGTGCACTGATTTAGAGGCTTACATTACACCGTCAATGGATTGTAGATCTTACAATTTTACATAAATTTCACGTTATTACGTCTAGGCTTTGATGAGAAAAAGGGCCACTTAACAGAAGGACAGAGAGACAGACTAAATGCAAGTGAAACGTTCTGTTGTTCGAGTGACAGAATCACAAATTCAAAATTTTCGGAATCTTTCCCTTCACTTGTACAGTGAAGCCTTACTTCTTGCCAAATTTCACGATTCTAAGCCAACGCCAACTAAACTACAGGTTTTGATAAATGAGTTTGCATTAAAATATGTGACATAAATGGCCGTATCCTTTATTTGCGTTGACTTCGAAGCTTCAATTTTTTACACCGCCAAAGGACTGTAGATCTTACTATGTGACTTAAATTTCAACTCGATGTATCCACCCTTTCTCGAGAAACATGGTTTAACAGTAGGACAGACTGTTAAAAACCACATCACAGTGTGTCTTGCAAGTTTGTGAAGATCATCAACTTCTGTTAATCTGTTACAAGGTACGTTCTAAAGCTTTAGTAAGGTATAGAGCGTTTCTACGAAATCATACAGTACATGTGTTAGCCACCTTGACTTGGAAATGTTTGTTGCCGGCCGGAGTGGCCGAGCGGTTCTAGGCGCTACAGTCTGGAGCCGCGCGACCGCTACGGTCGCAGGTTCGAATCCTGCCTCGGGCGTGGATGTGTGTGATGTCCTTAGGTTAGTTAGGTTTCAGTAGTTCTAAATTCTAGGGGACTGATGAACTCAGATGTTAAGTCCCATAGTGCTCAGAGCCATTTGAACCATTTTTGAAATGTTTGTTTACTGAACTTTCATATCCAATGAGAACAACACAGAATCAATGAAAAGATTTAGAAGCGGTTTTGGCGAACCCGGTTTTTAAGAATCCGCCTCAGGAACAAACTGCCCTGCTCTCTGTGCAACAATTCAGTTTCCCTGTTTCCTTTAAGAAGATGCAGAAGCACTCCTTCTGTCAATATCGTAACATTTCCCCAAAAATTAACGTATATGGCCAGCTTTCCCTCCGTGAAACAGTAAAGCCAAAGCTCCTATCTCCTCCCAGTTACGGTTCTTTCTCTTCCGCTGTCTCTGAGTCATGCCACCTCCTCTAGTGTTATCACGTTCGTATCTATCCATCTCTCAGCCCTTTCTCTCATGCCTACAGCTGCTAGCGCTCATAAGTAAAACGTACTTTCCCGCAATTTCTACGCTGACGGAAAAAATGGCGGTACCAAAAAATAATTAACATAGAGTAATGAAATTAAGCCCTTGTGAGGCAAACTGAGGAGCTACTTGATTGAGAAGTAGCGGCTCCAGTCTCGGAAACTGACATACGGCAGGGAGAGCGGTGGGCTGACCACATGCCCCTCCATATCCGCAGCCAGTGACGTCTGTGTGCTGAGGAGGACACGGCGGCCGGTCGGTACCGTTGGGCCTTCTTTGCCTGTTCGGGAGGAGTTAAGTTTAATGAAATTTAGGAGATACATTTGTCTACGTGACATATGTAAGTAATAAATATTACAAGAGTCCGCTGCTCGTGGTCTCGCAGCAGCGATTTCGCTTCCCGAGCACGGGGTGACGGGTTCGATTCCCGGCAGGGTCAGGGATTTTTTCCCTGCCTCGAGATGACTGGGTGTTGTTGTGTCGTCTTCATTCTTCCCCATTACGGCAATGCCTAGTACGGCGGTGTGGGTCTCCCGCATCGTTCCCCTACGCTCTGTCACGGAGTATGGAACTTCATCATCAACATCACAAGATAACAGGTTAATAAAAGCACGAGACATGCCATTGCGCCCGCATCTCGTGGTCGTGCGGTGGCGTTCTCGCTTCCCACGCCCGGGTTCCCGGGTTCGATTCCCGGCGGGGTCAGGGATTTTCTCTGCCTCGTGATGGCTGGGTGTTGTGTGCTGTCCTTAGGTTAGTTAGGTTTAAGTAGTTCTAAGTTCTAGGGGACTGATGACCATAGATGTTAAGTCCCATAGTGCTCAGAGCCATTTGAACCATGCCATTGCAAATGTTAAATGCTGGTACCTTAATAACCGGTGTAACTGCCAGAATGTTGAGCGCACGCATGAAAACATGCATGCATTGTGTCGTACAGGTGCCGGGTGTCAATTTATGGGATGGAATTCCATGCCTGTTGCACTTGTTCGGTCAATACAGTGACATCAATGATGTTTTAGGATGACACAGAGTTGTCGTCCGTTTGTCCCATACACGCTCGATTGGAGACAGATCAGGTACTTGAGTAGGCCAAGGCAACATATCGACACACTATAGAGCATGTTGGGTTACAACAGCGGCATGTGAGTGAGCGTTACCCTGTTGGAAAACACTCACTGGGATTCTGTTTGTGAATAGCAGCACAAAAGGTCGAATCACCATATTCACGTACAAATTTGCAGTCAGACTGCAAGGGACAATCACGGGAGTGCTCGTGCAGTCATACGAAATTGCATCCCAGACCATTGTGGGTCCAGCTGTCAATCAAGCGGTTTAATTGCAGGCCCTCAAAAATAGTTCAAATGGCTCTGAGCACTATGGGACTTAACATCTGAGGTCACCAGTCCCTTAGAACTTAGAACTACTTAAACCTAACTAACCTAAGGACATTATACACATCCATGCCCGAGGCAGGATTAGAACATGCGACCGCAGCAGGCGCGCGATTCCGGACTGAAGCTCCTAGAACCGCTCGGGCACAGCGACCGGCTGCAGGCCCTCAACTTACCTCTTTCTAAGCAACACACGGCCATCACTAGCACCGAGGGAGAACCAGTTTTCGTCGGAAAACCCAGCAGATATCCGCCCTGTCCTCCAATGAGGTGTCGCTTCACACCAACGAATTCGAAAATGGCGGTGGTTTGGGGTCAGTGGAAAGCAGGCCACAGGGTGTCTTGCTCTGAGCTGTCCTTGATGTAGCAGTTCGTTGTATCACTTTGGCTCCGACTGCTGCTCAGATTGTTCGTGGAGATGCAGTATGATATGCCAGAGCCATACGCCGAACACGGTAGAGCCACGTTGCCATTTGGAGGCCGGTCTATTCGCGACTGTACATTCTCGTGATCACCGCACCCAGCGGTCATGTACACTGGCTATATTCCTGCCAAGTCATCTGCAGCATCGCAGAACATGCAACTTCTCGTAGCTCTATTATCGTTCAAACTCAGTGACGTATTGATAATGGTGTCTTCTTAAAGGCATTTTTGACTAACATCAACTCACCATGTCCAGTTTTAAAGGTAACTCGCAATGGTTACTGTGGTGTCACCGCCAGACACCACACTTGCTAGGTGGTAGCTTAAATCGGCCGCGGTCCATTTAGTACATGTCGGACCCGCGTGTCGCCACTGTGTGATCGCAGACCGAGCGCCACCACAAGGCAGGTCTCGAGATACGGAATAGCACTCGCCCCAGTTGTACGGACGACTTTGCTAGCGACTACACGGACGAAGCATCGCTCATTAGCCGAGCAGATAGTTAGAATGCATCGCTCATTAGCCGAGCATATACTTAGAATAGCCTTCAGCTAAGTCCATAGCTACGACCTAGCAAGGCGCCATTAGCCTTACATAGTTTGATAGTTATCGTATGAAATGTCTCATCAAGAACGCTGTATACAACAAGGATAGATAAAAGTTAAGTATTCGAGGAGCTGCATACTTTTCTTATTAGCATTCACTACTTATCCTGTTCCAGAATTCACGCCCGTCTGCGTTAGATAGCGTGCATTTCGGCCTCCTCTATCTACAAGGTGTTGGCACATTTGCCAACACATCAGTTACCGCGTGTATCTAAAGTAAATCTCTTTGGTATCCTCATAATGTTACTACTAGCGCCACTCTTACGCACCTGGAGCGAAATCTGAGTATTTTCAGATGTAGAAACACGCCTTGAGCCGTGCACGGCTAGCGTTTATCCCCTTTATTGTTTGTCATCTTCAGTTACGGTACTGCCGCCTCGTTTCCTTATTCCATTTACTGGCGTCACTAACTTCCTACCATACTTGCCCGTGAGTGGCAGCAGCAGCGCGTATCGATACGTGCACTGTCGTACCATCTCTGGAGCGACCGATAGCATTTTCGGGTCGTCGCATGTGTACCAGTAAGTTGGACACGGACCAGCAGTGTAGTCGGGACGCAGCAGCAGTGAAGTCGGGGACTGAGGTACCGACAGCCAGTGCTCGCCGACCATTGGCGACACACGTGAACTGTCCGACAGAGGGAGATTGGAGCAGGACGACCGTTGGTTGGTCGTTCGATTGGTCGTCACATCGGCGTTAGTGTTTGGATTCCAGGCCGACCCTCGAACATCTGGGCGCCCTTTGGTGTACTGCCCCCCCCCCTTTTTTAATTTGTTGTTGCTTGTACTTGTATGGCCTCTAGCCGATTTTTTTAAATAGCGTTGTTTTGCTCTTAGGGCCTTCAGCCTAGTTTAAATAACTGTTTCACGTAATACCTTGGCTTTTTAAAAGTTTTAATGTTGTTGAATTTTAAATGTTGGCCTTCGGCCGATTATGAATTTGAGTTGTTCTGCTCTTAAGGCCTTCAGCCTAGTCAATGAACTGTTGCACGTAAGGCCTTTGGCATTTAAAAAATTTTAATGTTGTTTAATTTTAAGTCTTGGGTCTTGAGCCGATTTTGAGTTCGAGTTGTTTCTAAGGCCTTCTGCTTAAATTAAGGCCTTTGGTATTTTAAAAAAAAATAATGTTATGGAGTTTTAAATTTTAGGCCTTGAATTTAATTTGTTACTTAAGCTTAACTGAAGAACTGTTTTAAGATAAGGTTTGCCTTTTAAATTTCTGATTATGTCTGCATTTTAAGTTATTGGCCTTCAGCCGTTTTTAAATTAAAGTGGATTTGACCTGCTAATTAAGCCCTAAAGATTAAGGCTGTGTGTTTAAAAAAAAATTTTTTTTTTGGGTCTTGTAATGTTTGATCAAATAAAAAATGGCCTTCAGCCGTTTTTAAATTAAAGTGGATTTGAGCTGCTAATTAAGCCCTAAAGATTAAGGCTGTGTGTTAAAAAAAAATTTTTTTTTGGGTCTTGTAATGTTTGATCAAATAATAAAGTTATATGTTCGAGTGTAACTGACAGGCCCTTATTTTGGCCCCTTTCCCCAATTTATATTCTCTGTCCTGTCAGTCTATTTTTTATTGCTGTACATGCCATGAGCGAATATAAACTGTCGGTATTTGTTATCTGTACTGTTGTAGTTCTTAATTTCGCTCTCAGCCTCGAGGTTTGTAAAGTCGGCAGCGGCTGAGAGAGTGGAATGCTGGCGGCTCTTCTCTCCACACCACACATACCACACCTGCATGACGCCACGTGGCTGAGGGTGACAGAATGGCCGTTTGGCAAGTCGCATGGACTTCAGTGCGTCTTCGCGAATTTGAGTATATTTTTTTAAAGTAGTGGCTGGCTCATTCTATGCGTTGGATTAAACCTTGGTTGCTGTTCTGTATTTTGTCTATGCGTTGGATTAAACCTTGGTTGCTGTTCTGTATTTTGTCTCCCTTCGTTATCGCGACTATGCTGTTATCCTCTCTTTCCGCCGGTGGCAGCAGCAGTGCGTATCGATATTCGTACCTCGGTCTATCTTTGCTTCAAATGGCTCTGAGCACTATGCGACTTAACCTCTGAGGTCATCAGTCGCCTAGAACTTAGAACTAATTAAACCTAACTAACCTAAACATCACAGACATCCATGCCCAAGGCAGGATTCGAACCTGAGACCGTAGTGGTCGCTCAGCTCCAGACTGTAGCGCCTAGAGCCGCACGGCCACTCCGGCCGGGACTATCTTTAGCCTGGCGCTTATAGTTTCTGGCTGGGCTGTGTGCGGATGGTGTGCGGCAGCGAGGAAATCTCCGTGGTGCGTGGATTGGCTGCGCCCGCTGACGGCCTCTATGCGGTGTCTGAGTGTGTGGTGCTGTTCCCATTGCTACGAGGTTCGGGGTTCACCAATCCTGAACATGAGAGTTGACTTTTGACTTAATCTACCAGCAAGTCACGACGACATTGTGTCGTTTGGAGTTCGTTGTCGGCTGTTGGCATATTCCCTCGAGCAACAACGTGTGTTTTCAAGTTGGCAAATTTTAGCCACCCTCTGGTGGAGTTTAACTGTACTTGGTTATTTGAATTGAAGTGCACCAGCGGTATCTTATGCCTTGTGGCCGTTAACGTTCCAGTTACCTACCTTGGCCGTTGACGTAAATTCAGGCAGTGTAGTTTCCTAATCGTGTTGTCGCTGTCCAGCACGCTGGGTAGTTTGACAGCTCAGTCTATAACTGGTTTTGGGCGCCAATACCTTCTACGTTGTCGGGTGAAGCGGAGGTTATCTTGTCGGTGGTTCCGTTGACTGTCTGTCGGTTGGGTTGTCGTCGGATTGACAATGGTTAGGCCGACTGCCTGTATCACCTAAGCGAGTGTTAGTGTTTGAATTCCAGGCCGACCCTCAGAGCTTCTGACCGCCCTTGGGTGTACCGCCTTTTCTTGATTGTTCTTGTTGTTTGTACTTGTATGGCTTCTAGCCGATTTTTAGGTTAAGGTTGTTTCTCTCTTAAGGCGTCAGATGGTTTGGGCCTTCAGCCTAATTTAAGAACTGTTTTACATAAAAACTTTGGCATTTTTAAAATTAATGTTATTGAGTCTTAAGTGTTGGGCCTTCAGCCAATTTGGAATTAAAGTTGTTTTGCTCTTAAAGTGTCAGATTCTTGGGCCTCTTAGCCGATTTTCAATTAAAGTTGTTCTACTCTTAAGGTGTTAGATGGTTTGGGACATCAGCCTAATTTAAGTATTCGTGGCGAGCCGCATAAAACCAGAGAAATGATGACTCAAAAAAAAAAAATGATAGAGTGCCATAGATATGGCACACGAATTGTGGTGGTGGACAATGAAATGCGTTTTTCGCTGTACCAGGACCGTCTCATGAAAATTTCAATCACCAACTTTCTCCTTCGGTTGCGAAAATATTTTGTTGGCGCTAAACTACATAGGGAGAAATGTTCATCATAATACGTTAAGAGAGAGATCAGAGTTCGCACCGGAAAAATCTAAGCGCTCGTTTTTACTGCGCGTCGTTCGAGAGTGCAACGATAGAAAATAGCCTGAAGGTGGTTCAATGAACCCTCTGCCAGGCAGTTAATTCTTAATTGCAAAGTACTCATGTACATGTAGGAGTAGAAGATTGTCAGTCTGCTTTAAAAGTACAGAAATATAAAATTCTGGCCTTCAAAAGCGAAAATAAGCAGTGCCCTATGTACACAAAATGAATTTCACACAATTAGAACCAGTCATATCATACAACCACCACCGTATAAGAATATGGAGTGATCGAAATGCAGTGACCACGCAGTCTCAGCCGTAGATGGACGATAGGTGGACGAATTCGATTTATTGACAGGAAACTTGGAAAACGGAATCTACAAAGGAGACTGTTTACAAATCAGTTGTGCGTCTCAGCATAGAATATTGCTCAAGTGTGTGGGGACCAATACCAAATATGACTAACAGCGGATGTTTATGGTATACAAATAAGGGCAGCAAGAATGGTACAGATTAGTCAGAGGCTAACGGAGATGCTGAAAAATCTGAGTTGCTGGATTCTAGAGGACAGACGCCAATTATTATCCCCCGAAAGCCTACTTACAAAATTTCAGTAATCAGTATTATGAGAGACGTTCTTCAGCCCGCTACGTACTGCTGCCACAGCGGCCATGAAGACAAGTTTAGATCCACTAAGATGCGCACAGGGGCGCTGAAGTACACATTCTTACTGCATTACATACGCTACTGGAGCGGGAGAAAGCCCTAACAAGTGATATAATAAGAGTCAGTATCTGTCATGCATTTCGCAGTCCTTCGCTGAATATGTGTTCTACTGGCCATTAAAATTGCTACACCAAGAAGAAATGCAGATGATAAACGGGTATTCATTGGACAAATATATTATACTAGAACTGACATGTGATTACATTTTCAAGCAATTTGGGTGCATAGATCCTGAGAAATCAGTACCCAGAACAGCCAACCACCTCTGGCCGTAATAACGGCCTTGATACGCCTGGGCATTGAGTCAAACAGAGCTTGGATGGCGTGTACAGGTACAGCTGCCCATGCAGCTTCAACACGATACCACAGTTCATCAAGAGTAGTGACTGGCGTATTGTGATGAGCCACTTGCTCGGCCACCATTGACCAGACGTTTTCAATTGGTGAGAGATCTGGAGAATGTGCTGGCCAGGGCAGCAGTCGAACATTTTCTGTATCCAGAAAGACCCGTACAGGACCTGCAATATGCGGTCGTGCATTATCCTGCTGAAATGTAGGGTTTCGCAGGGATCGAATGAAGGGTAGAGCCATGGGTCGTAACACATCTGAAATGGAACGTCCACTGTTCAAAATGCCGTCAATGCGAACAAGAGGCGACCGAGACGTCTAACCAATGGCACCCCATACCATCACGCCGGGTGATACGCCAGTATGGCGATGACGAATACACGCTTCCAATGTGCGTTCACCTTCACCGCGATGTCGCCTAACACGGATGCGACCATCATGATGATGTAAATAGAACCTGGATTCATCCGAAAAAATGACGTTTTGCTATTCGTGCACCCACGTCCGTCGTTGAGTACACCATCGCAGACGCTCCTGTCTGTGATGCAGCGTCAAGGGGAACCGCAGCCACGGTCTCCGAGCTGATAGTCCATGCTGCTGCAAACGTCGTCGAATATTCGTGCAGATTGTTGTTGTCTTCCAAACGTCCGCATCTGTTGACTCAGGGATCGAGACGTGGCTGCACGATCCGTTACAGCCATGCGGATAAGATGCCTGCCATATCGACTGCTAGTGATACGAGGCCGTTACGTATTACCCTCCTGAAGCCACCGATTCCATATTCTGCTAACAGTCATTGGATCTCGACCAACGCGAGCAGCAATGTCGCGATACGATAAACCGCAGTCGCGATAGCCTACAATCCAACCTTTATCAAAGTCGGAAACATGATGGCACGCATTTCCCCTCCTTACACGAGGCATCACAACAACGTTTCACCACGCAACGCCGGTCAACTGCTGTTTGTGTATGAGAAATCGGTTTGAAACTTTCCTCATGTCAGCACGTTGTAGGTGTCACGACCGGCGCCAACCGTGTGTGAATGCTCTGAAAAGCTAATCATTTGCATATCACAGTATTTTTTTCCTGTCGGTTAAATTTCGCGTCTGCAGCACGTCATTTTCTGTTGTAGTAATTTTAATGGCCAGTAGTGTATGTTTGTGTGAATTACAAGATTCTGGATACTGTTAAGATACTGGATGGATTAAGCAGAAAGTTTCGATTAATAGATATCTTTTATTTAACGAAGGAATATGATTGTATTGCTGACAAAATATTGTTCCAGAAATTTGACCGTTGTGGAATACGGGGAGTAGCCTAAAAATGGTTCACCTCTTACTTTAAGGACAGTAAAAGGTTATCCTCCACAGTAGTGGCCATGATAGGGTGGTCCGAGTGGGGCACGATTAAATGGGGGTGGCCCAAGGATCAATCCTGAGGCCACTCCTGTTCCTTATTTATCCAAATGCTATACTGTCTAGTATTACGGGTGATTCTAAAATATTTCTGCTTGGTTACTAAAGGATGTTGTGTGCAACGTTCGCACTGTTTCAAATGGTGAAGTTCAAGACCTAAGTTCATGGCTTGTAGAAGATACACTGTCACTAAATCACGGTAAAACTTCGTTTTTACAGTTTCTAACACATTATTCAACTAAACCAGGTGTTCTAATTACACAGAATTGGCATATGATTGCCGGCCCAGGTGACCGAGCTGTTCTAGGCGCTACAGTCTGGAACCGTGCGACCGCTACGGTCGCAGGTTCGAATCCTGCCTCGGGCTTGGATGTGTGTGATGTCCTTAGGTTAGTTAGGTTTAAGTAGTTCTAGGGTCTGCTGACCTCAGATGTTAAGTCCCATAGTGCTCAGAGCCATTTGAACCATTTTGGCATATGATTACTGAGACTAAACAGTTCAGATTTCTAGGTGTTCAGACAGATGGTAAACTCTAGCGGAAAGCCCATGTTCAGGACCTTGTTCAAAAACGTAATGTTGACATTTTTACTACTATAAAATTATTTGAAGTAAGTGACAGTTCGACACGAGAAGTAATCCACTTTGCTCATTTTCATTCGCTTATGCCGTATGGTATTATATTTTGGGGCAACTTTTCCCATTCTCAAACGGTATTTTTGACTCAGAAACGGGCGGTTCGGTCAATGAATAACATAAGTTCGTGAACCTCTTGTTGACCCCTGTTCATTAGTCTGGGTATTGTGACATTGCCTTCTCAATGTCTATACTTTTATGTCGTTTCTTGTTAACAATATCAGCTTATTCCCAGGAATTAGCAGCTTTCAGTCACTTGATATTAGGTAGAAATGCAACATGCATTTGGATCGCATCTCCTTGACTACTGTACAGAAAGGTGTGCAATATACTGCTGCATCCATTTTCAGTTTTTAAGTTGTGCCACAAACGTATCTTCTCTCCAATTCTGTTCAATACCTCCTCATTAGTTACGTGATCTACTCATCTAATCTTCAGCATTCTTCTGTAGCACCACATTTCGAAAGCTTCTATTCTCTTCTTGTCTAAACTATTTATCGTCGATGTTTCACTTCCATACATGGCTACACTCCATACAAATACTTTCAGAAACGACTTCCTGACGCTTAAATCTATACTCGACGTTAAAAAATTTCTCTTCTTCAGAAACGCTTTCCTTACCATTGCCAGTCTACATTTTATATCCTCTCTACTTCGACCATCATCAGTTATTTTGCTCCCCAAATAGCAAAACTCCTTTACTACTTTAAGTGTCTCATTTCCTAAACTAATACCCTCAGCATCACCCGACTTAATTCGACTACATTCCATTATCCTCGTTTTGCTTTTGTTGATGTTCATCTTATATCCTCCTTTCAAGACACTATCCATTCCGTTCAACTGCTCTTCCAAGTCCTTTGCTGTCTCTGACAGAATTACAAGGTCATCGACGAACCTCAAAATTTTTATTTCTTCTCCATGAATTTTAATACCTACTCCGAATATTTCTTTTGTTTCCTTCACTACTTGCTCAATATACAGATTGAATAACATCTGGGAGAGGCAACAACCCTGTCTCACTCCCTTCCCAACCACTGCTTCCCTTTCTTGCCCCTCAACTCTTATAACTGCCATCTGCTTTCTGTACAAATTGTAAATAGCCTTTCGCTCCCTATATTTTACCCCTGCCACCTTCAGAATTTGAAAGAGAGTATTCCAGTCAACATTGTCAAGAGCTTTCTCTAAGTCTACAAATGCTAGGAACGTAGGTTTGCCTTCTATTTTCAGTAAGCTACCAAAAGTCTTAGCAGTCACCTACGCGCTTTCAAATCTAAAGTTTTCTCATGGGTCACTCTTATTTTGTCGAGGAGTTCCATTAAAAAATAATTCCTATGTTATAGTATTGAATGTGTTTAAATAAAGTTATAGCCTGTCGACTTTTTAGGAGTCATAAAAATTTCATTTTATCTATTATCTTTTTCTGTCGTAATTGCATAGATTGATGCGTTCCATGTCCATAGTGATTTGCTCCTATGGAACTAGACATGTACCATGCAAATAGAAATTATAGGTAACTGTAGACGTATTATTGAAGTCACCCACATGTCGGAAATTACGATAAGTCATTAAGACTAAGCATTTTAATAAGTGTCCAATATTTACACAGCCCTGATCACTTAGGCTTAAGAAAGCAGTCACAATTGCAATCAACAGTAGTCTCCATTCATCGAACAAATTAATATCGCGAATAGTCGTGCAGGATTACATTAAATGTCACAAACGACATTATTCGACTGCAAGTTACTAAAAAAAAAGGATTGTCTACTTGTAAAATTTTGCAGCACGATTGTTCGTGGGCGAGTTCACGAAGAAGAATGCTGCTTTTCCACAGCATTACATAACTTTTCTGCTTCAGGTTCATTCCCTCAAGGATGGTAATTTTAGTAATTTCTACACTGTGTTCACCCGAAACACACATTTTGATCACCGCTGTTTGCCTAGAACTGTGATACTACCAGCGACCTGAAGGATCCTGCGAAAGATGAAAATCCGCTTGAGGAAATCACTTTGGGGTAACAAAATATTCAGTTACACAACTATATCCTTTTTATTTTGTTGCCTCACATATCTGAATTTCGTTTCGAATACTGATGATAATTTTGAACGCTTACGAGCCGATGTAACTGTGTACACAACAGTGTAAAGTCATTAAGTATTTGTTGGAAAAAATGCCGAGAAAATGTATAGCAGAGAGTAACAGAAAAATCTAGGATGCGCATTTAGATTTAGTCTGTTCCTCTCGCTCCTTAAGAGGTGATATTGGCATGAGTGAGACTATGAAGTCAATGGTTCGTTCTTCAGTCCTCGGTCGTTGGGAGCATTTTTTTCCCCTTATCTCTTAATTCATTTCAGACAATGATTTGATTGCGAGGAAAACGGTAAGTTACACGGCGATTGAAGTCAACCTTAAACATTACCGGTAACTGTTAAGTCAGTTAAAGGACCAGAGCAAAGAATCGGCATGCTGATACCAGCTCGATTAGCAAAGCCCTGCCCTGTTCGAACCTGCCTTCGAAGTAATGACAGGTTTAGAGTGAACAATTGAAAGAAAGGGAAGCATAACGTGGGAGCGTAGAAAATGCAATGTAACAATGCAGGGTCTCGCGCCGGTAACATTGAATAAAAATTTGTGTTTCTCGTCTCGTCAAGAGATTGAAATTACATGAAGTTTCGCCCAAGCACTCCTTGGCCATTGTCAAGTGGTACGACTGTCAGGAGTCTGATGGGTCGTAGACCCCTATATATTCCGAGGCCCGGGACAATGTGTCTCTTCCCTCGTGTCTGGTGTTTGGGGTTATGGATGGGGGTTATTTAACTCATTTGAGGAATTTTGGGTGTTGGTTGATTAGGGAATAGGACGTCTGAACTCAGCGTCATCTTGACTTCCTGTGCCCCAACGCGCCGATGACGTTAAGGCTCGGAGAACGAACATGACCCTGGCCCCATCAAAAGGTCACGAACTGCGTTCCCGGCGTCTTCACAAGATTGACTGTCGGGCACTCTGTGACATAACAAGAATTTTCCTACTTTAATACACATTGAATACGGTCCTTGGATATGAGATGGGACAAATCGGTGTTGTAACCTGCTGTAACGCCCCTTATATACCGAGTGATCAAACATGGATTTTATTAGAACAAAAAAAAAACCATAGTTCACAAAATGACCGACAGATGGCGCTGGACAGCAAAACGTCAGTGACTGCGCATGACAATCGTGTATAAAAGGAGCTGTAATGAGAGAGAGAATCAGATGCGCCAGCAGTCGCAGCATGTTGACGTTACCTGAACAGGCGCTTTTAGTGAAGCTGTGTTATCAGAATGGGGAATGTGCTAGTTCAGCGTTACGATCCTATCGCCATAGGAAGGGGATTCGAACGGGTAAAGGTCCGTTGACAAATGCAGTTGTGGCGAGAATGATTTCGAAGTTCGAAGCCACGGGTTGTTTAGACGATAGACCACGTAGTGGCCGACCGAGCACAAGGAGTAATGCTGCTGAGACAGTTCAGGGAAAAATGGAGACTGTAGCGGGTTCGTCTATGCACGGGGAAGTCAGTGCTCGTGCAGTCGCACGTCGCACCGGCATTCCATACACTACTGTTTGGTTGCCACGTAGGCGTATCCTCCGTGTGCTACCCGTAAAAAATCCATCGGCATCATGAACTGTTACCTGGCGATTTAGTGAAGCGGAGGGCATTTGCGGTGTGGGCGTTTCAAAAGATGTGGGAAGGCGACGATTGGTTGAGTAACGTGTTGTGGACCGACGAAGCTCATTTCACGCTCCGAGGGTCTGTCAACGCCCACAACTGCAGGATTTGGGCTACCGAAAATCCTAGAACTGTCGTGGAAACTCCATTGCACGACGAGAAAGTCACGGTATGGGTTGGATTTACCACATATACCGTTATCGGGCCTTTTTTCTTCGAGGAAATGCGTGATTCTGGTTTTGTAACTGCTACCGTGACGGGTGAGAGGTACGCCGATATGTTACAAAATCGCATCATCCCCAGCCTGGCTGATAAACACCTGCTGGAACGAACGATGTCTATGCAGGATGGCGCTCCACCCCATATTGCTAGACGCGTGAAAGATCTCTTGCGCGCGTCGTTTGGTGATGATCGTGTGCTCAGCCGCCACTTTCGTCACGCTTGGCCTCCCAGGTCCCCAGACCTCAGTCCGTGCGATTATTGGCTCTGGAGTTACCTGAAGCCGGCCGGAGTGGCCGTGCGGTTCTAGGCGCTACAGTCTGAGGCCGAGCCACCGCTACGGTCGCAGGTTCGAATCATGCCTCGGGCATGGATGTGTGTAATGTCCTTAGGTTATTTAGGTTTAATTAGTTCTAAGTTCTAGGCGACTGATGACCTCAGAAGTTAAGTCGCATAGTGAAAAAAAAAAGGTTACCTGAAGTCGCAAGTGTATCGTGATCGACCGACATCTCTAGGGATGCTGAAAGACAACATCCGACGCCAATGCCTCACCATAACTCCGGACATGCTTTACAGTGCCGTTCACAACATTATTCCTCGACTACAGCTATTCTTGAGGAATGATGGTGGACATATTGAGCATTTCCTACAAAGAACGTCATCTTTGCTTTGTCTTACTTTGTTTTGCTAATTATTGCTATTCTGATCAGATGAAGCGCCATCTGCCGGAAATTTTTTGAACTTTTGTATCTTTTGGTTCTAATAAAACCCCATGTCATTCCAAGCATGTGTGTCAATTTGTACCTCTCTATCTACGTTATTCCGTGATTTATTCAGTTTTCATACTGACTTTTTCATCACCCGGTACATTAGCTGCCGGCAGAGACGTCACTAGAGCTCGGACTTCCCTATACACGGGCGTATGTTGTCTCGGCATTCGATGCGCCCGCTTCAACCGCACGATCAAAAAAATGGTTCAAATGGCTCTGAGCACTAGGCGACTTAACTTCTGAGGTCATCAGTCCCCTAGAACTTAGAACTAATTAAACCTAAGTAACCTAAGGACGTCACACACGTCCATGCCCGAGGCAGGATTCGAACCTGCGACCGTAGCGGTCGCTCGGCTCGAGACTGTAGCGCCCAGAACCGCACGGCCACTTCGGCCGGCTCAGCCGCACGATCGCTGGATCCCACACCATGCTGAGCTGTAGCCCACTGTCTATATTTACGAGCATCTGTGAAATTTGGAGACGAGGTAATGGCAGAATTGAAGTTGTGAGGGCGGGTCGTGAGTCGTGCTTGGGTAGCTCAGATGGAAGACGGCACCGTAGCTCAACGTGTTCGGTCAGAGGGCTAGTTGCCCTCTGTAATAAAAAAAACTGAGTTGATCGATCAACGACGAACTTGCAAGGGTGTCTTACGCCGTCCACCCCGAGCAGCTGAAACGAACGAAAGCGAACAAAATGAGATTAAAAAAAATGGTGGTAGAGCACTTGCCCGCGAAAAGCAAAGGTCCCGATTTCGAGTCCCAGTCCGGCTTAAAGTTTTAATCCACCAGGAAGTTTCATACCAGCACACACTCCGCTGCAGAGTGAAAATGTCTTTCTGGAATGTCTGCACTTTTTTTCTCACCATACGCGTTTCGCTTTATTGACGTAAAGCATCGTCAGCGGACTGTAGTTATAAATATATGCAATTTGATTTGTTTCTAAGATCGAAAAACAGTTCCTCAACATGTTATTGGATTTTACTTACGGTGATTCCTGCTTGGTTTCTCGCCTGCATCAGGAAATGCAGTCTGCTAGCACGTCTCTGGTATCTCTGTTCATTACACACTGATAGTTGAGATCTAACTTGTCGTTCCTCTGCAGAAAAACGTAAGAAATGCACTATTCTCCAGAGTATCGGGAAATTACATCTCAACTATCAATGTGTAATGAACAATGACGCCAGAGACATGCTAGCAGACTGCATTTCCTGATGCAGGCGAGAAACCAAGCAGGAATCACCGTAAGTAATATCCAGTAACAAGTTGACGAACTATTTTTCGATCTTAGAAACAAATCAAATTGCAAATATTTTTAATTGCAGATCACTGATGATACTTTACTTCACCTAAAGCAAAATGCGTCTGGTTAAAAAAAATGAAATAAAAAAGACACTCAGTTTCCTGTAGTTGTAACGACGGAACCAAAACACCCTCAGGAACTGTAAAGCAACTACGGATAATAAGGCCACACGAATGAATAAAAAAAAGTTGGTTTTTAAATCAAAATCCCACTGAACAGTCCAAGTTTCTTTTTGGCGGCAATCAGCCTCACTCATCTTAGCCCTCGTAGCACTCAGTTTTTCATTAGTCCGTTTTCTTCGGCGTGGTTCACGAATCTTAACCACAATTTTTTCCTTCTAGAAAGGCAGCTAGCCCTTCCTTACTACTTTTACTTGTTTCACAAACATTCTTCAAGCCCACTTCGGGCCCATTTCTATCATCCAGTATACCATCACAGAACACACGTCTCACTTGAGCTTACAATGTACGACTATTTTATACACTTAAACTGAATTTACCGACCGCGAATACGTTTCAAGCAAATATCAGAGGGCGAAATCGTGAACAAGGGACTAACTCAAACGGCCGCGGTGAGGTCATCGGCAAATCACAAACGTCTTGCCCCTCCACCACCACAAAAATCAACTACCAGTCAGTCCAATAACATCGTCATACTACTGAAGGATGGAACTCGGCAATGGATCTGCGACAAAATACTGGAAGGGCGCAGGAGTTAGGTCCTGAGATGGAGCATCTCCTCAACTTTGAGATCTCGCTAACTGCGGCACTCGCTATACACCATACGGTTGGTCTTACAGAAAAAGTCTCTCAGACCTATTTTACGGGAAATTTTATGCTCTTTATTTTCATACACAGTCAACTTTGTCGAGACTTGCGCCGTTTCCGAGCTACAAGTGAAAAACCTAAAGAAGGTCCAATTTCTTCGTGTTTGTTTTCATTTTGACCCACTTCCTGGTCGAAATTTTGATGAGACTTTGAAAATTCTGGTTCAGGACCTCGAAAACATCTTAAAAGTATGTCGGAAAAATTTCTACGAAACTTCCCTCTAAGAATCACCATTTGACTGGACTACAAAGTGGGTGGTAGGGGTCGGCCGCCAGACAGCTGTAGTTCGTTCTCGTTACGTGCAGCGCCGTGTAAAGAGTGCACCCCCCCCCCCCCCCCCACTGCAATCTATCAATCACAAAGTAATTTTAATCGCAGTGTAATGTCGCTTACAGTCACGTACACTAGGAGTCTGTTTGATTACCTGAATCCTGATTTCATTTCATCGTTGTTTACTGTCTGTCAAAACAAACTCTAAAATAAAAATTTTGGGAAAACAGTAGAAAAAATTATTATTTTACTCTACGACAATTGGAGCACAGTCTAATACAAAAAGTCGCGAAACTCTTTAGGGCAAAAAGTGCAACCTTTCGACAGCTGAAACGATGCTAGCGCTCCAAGCGAGAAGCCTGTAGTAACACAAGAATGGCATGATACAAACGGAGAACTTGCTACTTTTCGTGCTGTTACTTCATATTTACTAGTCGCTAAACATTGTGGTGGATTTTCCAATACCAATAGGGAAATGTCATGAAAGTAATGTCCCATTTGCTGTCAATATCAATCTGTTGTTGTGGTCTTCAGTCCAGAGACTGGTTTGATGCAGCTCTCGATGCTACTCTATCCATCTATAACAAAAAAATGTCAGTGCATCGTCAGTAGCGGAGTCGTAATCATATAGTCGAAGACGGAACATGAATTGTAACAGTATGTGTTTAAGTTAAGAAAAGAACTGTTTATGATTAAATCCGCATACTTGGTATGTACTTTCTGATACTTTCCGCAGACTGTAGATCGTTTCAAAACTTTTTTTAGTGGATTTAGGACTCATTTCAATAATTCAAAACTAGATATGTTAATAATGAGCGTATGGCATTGTTGGCCGGGAGAACCCCTCGCGGGGCGGTTCGGCCGCCGCTCCACAATTTCTTTAAGGCCACTACGGCGACTTGCCAGAAAAGGAGGATGAAATAATGATGAAAGACACACAACACCCAGTCATCTCGAGGCAGAGAAAATCCCCGACCCCGCCTCGAATCGAACCCGGGACCCCGTGCGCTGGAAGCGAGAACGCTACCGCAAGACCACGAGCCGCGGAACAAACTACCTATGATTTTTACATTCTCGGAGAATTGACGCTGCTTCTCCTTGCAAACGCCCTTTTCGCCTTGTGCTTGCTTGTATGCCTTGCGTGAACCCTATCATGTTTATCCTTCCTGCTTCCAAAGTAACACAATGTCCACTTGTGAAACTTTCTGCTTATCTATGTGCACATCTTGAACTACAGAGAGCAGATGTTCCATTACATTTAGCACAAAATCCAATTCCGATTCCCTTTCGACTAACACTGCTGCATCATCAATTAATCGTATTGTTCTTCCTGTCACTAATGCAATAATAGTCCTTCACTTCCCTCATTCCAGCTGGCCGTTGTGACCGAGCGGTTCTAGGCGCTTCATTCCGGAACCGCGCTGCTGCTACGGTCGCAGGTTCGAATCCTGCCTCGGGCATGGATGTGTGTGATGTCCTTAAGTTAGTTAGGTTTAAGTAGTTCTAAGTCTAGGAGACTGATGACCTCAGATGTTAGGTCCCACAGTACTTGGAGCCATTTGAACCATTTTTTGAACCCTCATTCCTGTTTCAAAGATAAGCATCAGTGGTGACAAAGAACAATCTTGCGTTACATCTTTCGTGGGTTATCTTTGACTTCTTATAAGTATCTGTGATCACACGCCATTAAAAATTTCTTTGAAGAAAGAGAATGAGTGAGTTATCCATTACCCTCTGTTATCGATACCATTCTGCCTAAAAAATGGAAAACTCTTCGTTCGTACCCACATAATGTAGCCTAATGCAGTCAAGAAGGTTTATTTGCTTTCAGGAACTTCTTATGGCATGTTAATTTAACCATTTCTTGATTGTTTCTACACGAGCATAGTAATAACTAGCAACTACGCATTTCCTCATTCAATCTAGTAGGCAACCGCAAAATTCATCCTTTGGAAATCGAAAAACATACATTTCTGGATATAAGTTTTGGACGGTGTTACAATTTTGGCGCCATGCTAACTACTGTTTCTAAAACTTTTGGTACCCTACTAATTAGCGTGTTAACGTAATACGTGCATTATGCTTTACAATACCCCAATAACAGTGCCCTCACACGATCATAGTAAATGTTATTCATATAATTCAAACACTAGTTAAGGACCGAACTGTTAAATCCAACAAAAGACGTAATTCGACTGCGGGTTAGAATAACATTGTGGGCTTTTAAATTTTGTAATAAGTGTGTGGTTATTCGAATTCACGCAGAAGGATGCTGCCTTTGGATAGTATTACATGGCGTTCCAATTTGAATTTATAGCTTAACGTCTGCTAATTTCTGCAATTTCCACACCGCGTTTGACTGAAACAGGATGGTTCGTCCTACAACAGTGGGGCTTTGGAGGTAAAAAAAATTTCAGTAACACAAGGATTTTTTTAGTTTACACCTCCAGTACCCGAACTTTCGTTTCGAACATTAATGATGACAGCCGGCCGGAGTGGCCGAGCGATTCTAGGCGCTACAGTCTGGAACCGCGCGACCGCTACGATCGCAGGTTCGAATCCTGCCTCGGGCATGGATGTATGTGATGTCCTTAGGTTAGTTAGGTTTAAGTATTTCTAAGTCTAGGCGCTGATGACCTCAGACGTTAAGTCCCATAGTGCTCAGAGCCATTTGAACCATTAATGATGACACTACTAAACAACCATTTTTGCATTTGGGATGTGCTACATTAATTAGTATACAGGGGGTGAGCCAGAAGCTATGCAACCCTAATTTCAAAAAAATTCAAATCTTTTTTGATTTACTTAAATGTATACACTCAATATATATTTTAACATAATAGATTCTGAAACTGTACTACATGAGCTACAACAGACTCCTCAACACGTTTCTTACTATTCGGACGGTCCCTACAGTTATGTGGGATATTTCATCTCCGATGTTGTGCTTCAACCGGTCGATTGAGGGTTCTTCATATACACGATTTCTTTAGATGTTCTCTAACAAAAGTGGGAGGGAGATTAATCTGGGGATCTAATTGGCCAAACGTCTCCTGAAATGTCATGTCCCCCGAAGAACACAATATTCCAATGGTGCTATTCGCCTTGTGCACTGTTGCACTTTCTGCAGCCAGCAACGTCATCCATCCAGCCTCTAACAGTGCAATGAACTTTATGATGATGTCTAAGTAACGTACCGCTTTTATCGTTTCAAACATAAAAAAACTGGGACTACAGTTCTTTTACTCCAAACTGTGAATGTATTGGAATATCATGGAAAACGCTGGAGCCACCTGAACTTTAATATCTGTCTTTCTGGCTGTTTGCGTAGTCACTTTGATTAAACGGTGGTTCATCACAGTAAAAAACATATTCCATTACCCGAACCCCGTTGCGAATAAAGCGCAAAACATTCTCACAATATTGTAGTCTTTTTGCTATACCATGTTCTTGAAGCTCGAGCACAAAGTGAATGCTATATGGACACAGCTTCGGCTTGTTTATGGTCCTGTAAACATTGCCGTAGAACATTCCGGTTTTCTGACAAAGTTTTCGTATCGACTTTTTTGGTGAACGTAGCAAGGATGCGCGAATATTTCCCAATGGTTCGTCGCTAAACATCGATTGTCGGCCGTTATATCAACTATCATTAATAAAACTAATTTTTCCTGAAACGAGCGACTGTGCGTGTAATCTTTGATTTATTAGGCACCCTTTTTTCAGGAAAATCTGCCCGGAAGGCTTCCTGACATTTCAAGAAAAATTGCGATTTCAAGTTACTTTCAAGAATGAACACACGCTCAGCCTGGGAAAAAAAAACGCATGTTTGTTCGCAAGCAGCTAACTCAGCGCTGACATCAAAAGAAGGGAAACTCTATGGCATCATGTGATATGCGTCTTCTACAACGTCATCCAACGCTAACATAAACGTTCCTAACGGTAAGAATCTCAACTTTCCACACCCCAGTTTTTTAAAAATTTACGATTGCGAATCTTCTGCATCACCCTTCATTTTGATGTGCAGAATCCGGATCTAACGTTCAAACTGTCATAGCACGTGCGATTTTTGAGTTTTCAGGGGTTTTCATCCTTTATTGGATATTTTCCGGATTTTGCTGTTTACTGGCCTTTTGATTAGATGTATAGAACTTTTTTTTTGGTTCTACAAATCATCGCCAGATAGAAGATGTGAAAAATATTCGAAACGTTACTTACCTGAAGGCAAGATAATCCATAGCGCTAAAGAGACTTTAACCTCAGCCAAACAATGTGCGAATTTTTGCTACCTGAATATTTCCCGTGAGAGATCAATGTGCAATTATAAGACTTACATTAAAGAAAAATGGCAACTTGGAAGTGCCTTTATTGTACAAGCACTCCAACAACTATTGCCAAGTCAAGAAAGTATATGAACTATATTTGGATTGACTGATTTGATGCAGCACGCCGCGAATTCCTTTCTTGTGTCAAGCTCTTCATCTCAGAGTAGCACTTGTAACCTACGCCCTAAATTATGTGCTAGATGTACACTCCTGGAAATTGAAATAAGAACACCGTGAATTCATTGTCCCAGGAAGGGGAAACTTTATTGACATATTCCTGGGGTCAGATACATCACATGATCACACTGACAGAACCACAGGCACATAGACACAGGCAACAGAGCATGCACAATGTCGGCACTAGTACAGTGTATATCCACCTTTCGCAGCAATGCAGGCTGCTATTCTCCCATGGAGACGATCGTAGAGATGCTGGATGTAGTCCTGTGGAACGGCTTGCCATGCCATTTCCACCTGGCGCCTCAGTTGGACCAGCGTTCGTGCTGGACGTGCAGACCGCGTGATACGACGCTTCATCCAGTCCCAAACATGCTCAATGGGGGACAGATCCGGAGATCTTGCTGGCCAGGGTAGTTGACTTACACCTTCTAGGGCACGTTGGGTGGCACGGGATACATGCGGACGTGCATTGTCCTGCTGGAACAGCAAGTTCCCTTGCCGGTCTAGGAATGGTGGAACGATGGGTTCGATGACGGTTTGGATGTACCGTGCACTATTCAGTGTCCCCTCGACGATCACCAGTGGTGTACGGCCAGTGTAGGAGATCGCTCCCCACACCATGATGCCGGGTGTTGGCCCTGTGTGCCTCGGTCGTATGCAGTCCAGATTGTGGCGCTCACCTGCACGGCGCCAAACACGCATACGACCATCATTGGCACCAAGGCAGAAGCGACTCTCATCGCTGAAGACGACACGTCTCCATTCGTCCCTCCATTCACGCCTGTCGCGACACCACTGGAGGCGGGCTGCACGATGTTGGGGCGTGAGCGGAAGACGGCCTAACGGTGTGCGGGACCGTAGCCCAGCTTCATGGAGACGGTTGCGAATGGTCCTCGCCGATACCCCAGGAGCAACAGTGTCCCTAATTTGCTGGGAAGTGGCGGTGCGGTCCCCTACGACACTGCGTAGGATCCTACGGTCTTGGCGTGCATCCGTGCGTCGCTGCGGTCCAGTCCCAGGTCGACGGGCACGTGCACCTTCCGCCGACGACTGGCGACAACATCGATGTACTGTGGAGACCTCACGCCCCACGTGTTGAGCAATTCGGCGGTACGTCTACCCGGCCTCCCGCATGCCCACTATACGCCCTCGCTCAAAGTCCGTCAACTGCACATACGGTTCACGTCCACGCTGTCGCGGCATGCTACCAGTGTTAAAGACTGCGATGGAGCTCCGTATGCCACGGCAAACTGGCTGACACTGACGGCGGCGGTGCACAAATGCTGCGCAGCTACCGCCATTCGACGGCCAACACCGCGGTTCCTGGTGTGTCCGTTGTGCCGTGCGTGTGATCATTGCTTGTACAGCCCTCTCGCAGTGTCCGGAGCAAGTATGGTGGGTCTGACACACCGGTGTCAATGTGTTCTTTTTTCCATTTCCAGGAGTGTATTAGAATCTCTGTCGTCCTCTACGGTTGTTGCCCACTACAGCTTCCTCTAGTTACATGAGAGTTATTCCGTGATATCTTAACAGATTTTCTACCACCATGTCCCTTCTTCCATATATTGCTTTCTTCACCAATTCTTGGTCTAGCGGTTCTAGGCGCTCAGTCCGGAACCGCGCGACTGCTACGGTCGCAGGTTCGAATTCTGCCTCGGGCATGGATGTGTGTGATGTCCTTAGGTTAGTTAGGTTTAAGTAGTTCTAAGTTCTAGGGGACTGACGACCACAGATGTTAAGTCCCATAGTGCTCAGAGCCATTTGAACCATTTCACCAATTCTGCGGTGAACCTCTACAGTAGCCGGATGACCTCAGAAGATGCCTCCCGCAGATGGAGACGAAACATCAGGTAGAAATTTTATGCAACGACCACGGCCTCTCAGCCCGGAAGTTTCAACTGAAGACAACACCGACCGTGAAAGCCTACATTGTATGATCTTCATTGCTTAGTTCATCAGTCTACCTAATTTCCAACATTCTTCTGTAGCATCATATGTCAAATGCTTCGATTCTCTTGTGTTCCGATTTTCCAACAGTGCATATTTCATTACCATACAATGTTGTTCTCCAAATGTACGTTCTCAGAAAGTTCTTCCTCAAATGAAGACCTATGCTTGACGCTACCTGACTTCTCTTGGCCAGGAATGCCCTTTTTGCCAGAGCTAGTTTGCTTTTTATGTCCTCCTTGGTCTGTCCGTCATGGGTTATTTTCCTGCCTAGTAAGCACAATCCCTTAACGTCATCTACTTCGTAATCATCAGTCTCTCGCTTTTCTCATTTCTAGTACTTCTTTATAAATTTCGTGTCAGTTGCCAGTAATTTTCTTAATTTATTCCACGACCAGTTTTGAATAAAGCTTTATATTCAGGAGCCGCCAAATAATTATACGACAACCGATCAGTTCATCTTGTCCGGCATGGTTTCTTGTTGTGTTTGGTTCCCGAATCCTGGATCTGGCCCTTTAATTTCCTATTTGATCACACGTGATAACAGCAAAACAACGCAAACACACACACACACACACACACACACACACACACACAGAACGATGCTACACACACGTTTCATAAACAGTGCTAACCAAACACTTTTGGACCCTTCCGCACTATACGCGATTCAGCGTCACATATAGAGTTATAATCACAGAGTTCGGCTTAGATTAGAAAGGTTTCGCACACTGTATGAAGCCAGATTTGTGAAGGTTGTTGCTACTAGACTGCCAGAGTCATAAATGTAAAATCTTCATGCATCGCAGTGTCGTAGTTCAGTGGTTAGTGCACTAACATATCGTGCACAAGGTCGTAGATTCAGAGTTCGTGATACAAAGCGAATATTTTTTTAAATTTCTAAATCTAATCAAAAGGTTTTCATTACTATTTTTATTCAGTTGTTTGATTTAAATGTAGTTTTTTAAAATTTCTACTGCTTTGCCTGGTAATTTTCATTAACGAAGTGAATTTTTTTATTTGTCCCTATTTTTCTTCCTGTCATTCTCTTTTTACTTGGAATGTCTCAGTATCCACAACCAAGTGCCCAGCGGACTGCTCATCGATTGGTAAAGCGGCTGTTCGTGTAGCCAGTGTGAGCATAGTTTCAGGTAACCAATGAATGATTGTGAAAAAGTGTGTGTCCACATTTTTAGAGATAGTTGCGAGACTCTGCTGTTCGACAAAGGGTGCCAAATTGAACACCTTTCAGCCGTCTGGTTTCCAGCCTTTTTTGTTTGGCAACCAGTTTCAGCGTTTTACTACGCAATCTTCAGGCCCTGCGTACAGACAACAATGGTACCAGTGTGAAATAGATAACCAAAAAAGCGGCGTGGTACCAGTCTTATTCAGGGTGTTTGGGGAGCAAAGGTCAATATTTCAAACAGTGGTAGTACAAGTAATTCTGAACAAAAAATGTTACATGAACATAGGTCCACAAATGCTTCGTTAGGAAGGTAAGGGTATTGAAAGGAACTTGAATACTGCAAAACTGATGTGCTCAACGTGAGCGTATACGCAATACAACTGGACCGCGACGTGATTTTCTTGCAAACAATGCACGGGTACATGCCATGTTTACGCTATGCAACCTACCACGTATTAAAGTCATGTGACGGCCGTAGTACGTATTACAACCATCCGTTGTTTGCGTAGTTGTGTCGTGTAAGCCGCATTGTGTAGTGTACCGGCGACGAATGGGTTAGCTGTGTAGCGTATGGTGTTAACTGTGGTCGTACAAGCGCTGCTAACAATGCTACACGTCTACAGTAATGAGGAATACGCAGATACGGTGTAGATGCCGCTGCAAGAGAAGAGTACCACAGGCGCTTTCCGACTCGACGATTACCTGATCGCAGGGTGTTTACCAAAGTGTTTATCTCTTTGTGTGCAACAGGCTCTCTTCCGAGTGGACATTTTTCGTCCGAGCGTGCACGTCAACAAACTTTGCAAGAACAGGAAGAAATTATCGCAAGTGTTGAGCGAAGTCCCAGTACGAGCATACGAAGAATGTCCCTGCGTATGAATGTTCCACACACAAGTGTATGAGAAACATTACATGCGGAAAACCTATATCCATTTGACATACAGCGTGTCCAAAATCTCCACGTTGGCGACAATGCCCAACGACTTCAATTCTGTCACTGGATAATTGAGAATAATCATTTGCTTCCATATACAGGGTGTCCCAGCTACCTTGTCCACCCAAAATATCTCTGGAACAATAACAGCTATTGGAAAACGACTTTCACCGGTATCAATGTAGGGCTGGGGCCCATGAATGTACATATTTGGAAACATTCTAAAACGAAAGTATATGTGTTTTTTTAACACAAACATGATTTTTTAAATGGACCTCCTATATTTTTTCTTCAGCAATCCATAGCATGACAAAGCACATACACAATGTTGTTGTTGTGGTCTTCAGTCCTGAGACTGGTTTGATGCAGCTCTCCATGCTACTCTATCCTGTGCAAGCTTTTTCATCTCCCAGTACCTACTGCAACCTACATCCTTCTGAATCTGCTTAGTGTATTCATCTCTTGGTCTCCCTCTACGATTTTTACCCTCCACGCTGCCCTCCAATACTAAATTGGTGATCCCTTGATGCCTCAGAACATGTCCTACCAACCGATCCCTTCTTCTGGTCAAGTTGCGCCACAAACTTCTCTTCTCCCCAATCCTATTCAATACTTCCTCATTAGTTATGTGATCTACCCATCTAATCTTCAGCATTCTTCTGTAGCACCACATTTCGAAAGCTTCTATTCTCTTCTTGTCCAAACTATTTATCGTCCATGTTTCACTTCCATACATGGCTACACTCCATACAAATACTTTCAGAAATGACTTCCTGACACTTAAATCAATACTGGATGTTAACAAATTTCTCTTCTTCAGAAACGCTTTCCTTGCCATTGCCAGCCTACATTTTATATCCTCTCTACTTCGACCATCATCAGTTATTTTGCTCCCCAAATAGCAAAACTCCTTTACTACTTTAAGTGCCTCATTTCCTAATCTAATTCCCTCAGCATCACCCGAGTTAATTAGACTACATTCCATTATCCTTGTTTTGCTTTTGTTGATGTTCATCTTATATCCTCCTTTCAAGACACTGTCCATTCCATTCATCTTTCTTCTAAGATAAGTCGTAAGGTCAGTATTGCCTCACGTGTTCCAGTGTTTCTACGGAATCCAAACTGATCTTCCCCGAGGTTGGCGTTGATTAAATCGCAATATTCCCATTACATCCCGAGATATTGAGACGCGAAGTTGACGCTTGAAACACCCGACATGCGCTGCTAGCGCACGTCCTGAGGCTCAGGCGTGAACCCCATGCTGCCCGTAATCGCGATGTGATTGACATGTGTAATCACACCTCCATACTTATCAAGAGGTCCGAAACGAATAATACGGTACGTTGCGGTACACAGATATGTTACAGAACCGCATCACCCCTAGCCTATGGGATAAGTACCTGCTGGAATGTACGACGTTAATGCAGGATGGCAGCAGACCGTATTATTCGTTTCGGACCTCTTGATAAGTATGGAAGTGTGATTACGCATGTCAATCACACAGCGATTACGGGCAGCATGGGGTTCACGCCTGAGCCTCAGGACGTGCGCTAGCAGCGCATGTCGGGTGTTCCAAGCGTCAACTTCGCGTCTTAATATCTCGGGATGTAATGGGAATATTGCGATGCAATCAACGCCATTGTGTATGTGCTTTGTCATGCTATGGATTGCTGAAGAAAAAATATAGGAGGTCCATTTAAAAAATCATGTTTGTGTTAAAAAACACATATGCTTTCGTTTTAGAATGTTTCCAAATATGTACATTCATGGGCCCCAGCCCTACATTGATACCGGTGAAAGTCGTTTTCCAATAGCTGTTATTGTTCCAGAGATATTTTGGGTGGACAAGATAGCTGGGACACCCTGTATACTATTGACTGACGAAGCCCAGTTTTCACGACATGGAATAAACAACACACGCAAGAATCTTCGATGGTCATGGGAAAAGATACACGCTTCAGTGGATAGCAATTTTCAAGTTCGTTTTGCCATAAATGTTAGGTGCGGCGTGATCGGTAACCTTTTGGTCGGTCCATTTATTACCAATAAGCGATTGACGGGAGAGAAGTACCTGCATCTTTTGGAAAATTCATTTGTGGAACTATTAGAAGACGTTCTCTTAGCCAAGCGAACTGGAATGTACTTTCAACATGATGGTGCCCCTCCACATGTGAAGGACCATCTCAACCGCATCTACCCTAATCGCTGGATTGGCCGTGGCGGTGCTAGTAATTGGCCTCCAAGGTCACCTGACCTTACACCTTTACATTTCTATTTGTGGGGTTGGATGAAATCAGAGGTGCACGAAGTGAAGGTAAACACACGAGATGAACTGCTTCGTCGCGTCATGGACGTTGTAGAATTGATTAGGAACCAGCGACAGGCAACTGAACTAGCCACACAACATGTTATTGCTGGAGCGCAAAAGTGCATTGACGTTCATGGTGGGATATTCGAACCTGTTCTGTGAACTGTACAACATCTGTACGATAAGTGTTAAAACCGTTTGTAAAAGACGTGGTACGTCTTTGTCAACTGAATACATGTAACATGCATGTTATAATGCATTACGTACTAAATGCAAAGTAAATAAACATTATGTAAAAATATGTAACATAACTGTACTTCTTTATAACATTGCTTTCAAGAAAATCACGTTACGGTCCAGGTATATTGCGTATGCGTTCACGTTGTACACAGCAGTTTTGCACAATTAAAGTTCCTTTCAATACCCATACCTTCCTAACGAAGCATTGCTCATACAACATTTTCTGTTCACTGTGTAAAATATTGACCTTTCCTCCCCAAACACCCGGTATACTGTGGTAATGTGTAATTACATAACAGCACCAACCAATACAGGAAGTTACATATTGTTATAGATAAATTAAGGAACAAAATGAGAGAACAGTGGACACCATATTAACTAAAACTAGTGAGCAAGTCATATAATCGTAAAAAAGGAAGCTACTAAACGGAGGTCAGTATTTTATCTTATGCATAGATAATGCAATCCCCCTGGAATGAAATAATGTAGTCATATACTGACTAGTACAGACTGAACACAAAATATTTAATTACATGCTGTCATATACTAGTAAAACATACCACTTACTGGAGGTCAACCCTATAACTATCATCTTGTTCCATACTCTACTAATAACTTATAAAAGGAGAATATAAAAATATATCAGTGCAACCTATCGATCACAAACTCATAAGATGCAAGTTATTTAATAGAACATTTCTAATGCATCAAACTATGAACCTAATGAATTCTCACTGAGCAGTAAGTATTGGAATATGGAAAAGATAAAATCACATTAGACTGTCACTAAAGTGACAAGTCTGCCAGTAAGCAGGCGTGTGGCTAGTTGATATACTAAACCATGAGCTATGGAATAAGCCTAAAAGAAAAGAGCTGCGATGGATATGCAGTATATTAGAAAGACACTCCTTACGATCAGAACAACAAAAGGCGCCTACCTCTACATGCCATGTAGCACTTAAGCAAGGGAAGGAACCAGATAGTATCACGTGCGACAGAAAAACCATCAGAGCACATGTGTCGGGATACATTATACAATGTGTAATACGTCACTTAGAACCTTTGTGATCAGATGGTTAATTGAGAACGTGGACATCAGGGAATATACCGGAACACAGTGTCGGCTATTATCAAGGCAACAGATGTTTAGGTGAACAATCTGAATAAACGCCCGTGTCAACTAATACAATTAGCTTTCGCGTGAAAACTCTCATCATGTAACATGAAAACAATGTGAAGAGGGGAAGAACTCATTCACTACGCTGACACCGTAACACCAACCAACGTATTAATAGATACAGGCTCCCAGGTAGATGCTATTTTTCTTGACTTCCGGAAGGCGTTCGATACAGTTCCGCACTGTCGCCTGATAAAGTAAGAGCCTACGGAATATCAGACCAGCTGTGTGGCTGGATTGAAGAGATTTTAGCAAACAGAACACAGCATGTTGTTATCAATGGAGAGACGTCTACAGACGTTAAAGTAACCTCTGGCGTGCCACAGGGGAGTGTTATGGGACCACTGCTTTTCACAATATATATAAATGACCTAGTAGATAGTGTCGGAAGTTGCATGCGGCTTTTCGCGGATGATGCTGTAGTATACAGAGAAGTTGCAGCATTAGAAAATTGCAGCGAAATGAAGGAAGATCTGCAGCGGATAGGCACTTGGTGCAGGGAGTGGCAACTGACCCTTAACATAGACAAATGTAATGTATTGCGAATACATAGAAAGAAGGATCCTTTATTGTATGATTATATGATAGCGGAACAAACACTGGTAGCAGTTACTTCTGTAAAATATCTGGGAGTATGCGTACGGAACGATTTGAAGTGGAATGATCATATAAAATTAATTGTTGGTAAGGCGGGTACCAGGTTGAGATTCATTGGGAGAGTGCTTAGAAAATGTAGTCCATCAACAAAGGAGGTGGCTTACAAAACACTCGTTCGACCTATACTTGAGTATTGCTCATCAGTGTGGGATCCGTACCAGGTCGGGTTGACGGAGGAGATAGAGAAGGTCCAAAGAAGAGCGGCGCGTTTCGTCACCGGGTTATTTGGTAACCGTGATAGCGTTACGGAGATGTTTAATAAACTCAAGTGGCAGACTCTGCAAGAGAGGCGCTCTGCATCGCGGTGTAGCTTGCTCGCCAGGTTTCGAGAGGGTGCGTTTCTGGATGAGGTATCGAATATATTGCTTCCCCCTACTTATACCTCCCGAGGAGATCACGAATGTAAAATTAGAGAGATTAGAGCGCGCACGGAGGCTTTCAGACAGTCGTCTTTCCCGCGAACCATACGCGACTGGAACAGGAAAGAGAGGTAATGACAGTGGCACGTAAAGTGCCCTCCGCCACACACCGTTGGGTGGCTTGCGGAGTATCAATGTAGATGTAGATGTAGATGTAGATGTAGATGTAGTGTATAAACCGTCGTGGTTACAAATCTAAGAATGAAACAATACAGTTTGTTTTTTAGCGCTGAAATTGAACATTTTCAGTCTTGAGTTTGATCGCAGCGCTTAGCTTTTATCACCGTGAACTAAGCGATCGTGATTTTAGTTCTGCTGCTGATGGCTGACAGTCGCTACCTCGGTTTATTGCACGTCACACGGTTAGGCTAAGACATGAGTTTAAATTTTGGTCTACAATACGCGTCGTTTGCCGCAGTTCAGTAATTGGTCTCATAAAACCAGCTGTCGACATGGAACCTCTCATTTCCGTCGTAGACTATGTGATCAGAATATCCGGACCCCCAAAAAACATACGTTTTTCATATTAGGTGCCACCTACTGCCAAGTACTCCATATCAGCGGCCTCAGTAGTAATCAGACATCGTGAGAGAGCAGAATCGGACGCTCCGCGGAACTCACGGATGTCGAACGTGGTCAGGTGATTGGGTGTCACTTGTCATACGTCTGTACGCGAGATTTCCACACTCCTAAACATCCCTAGGTCAACTCTTTCCAATGTGATAGTGAAGTGGAAACTTGAAGGGACACGTACAGCACAAAAGCGTACAGGCCGACCTCGTCTGTTGACAGACAGTGATCGCCGGCAGCTGATCAGGGTCGTAGTGTGTAACAGGTAGACATCTATCCAGACCATCACACAGGAATTCCAAACTGCATCAGGATCCACTGCAAGTACTGTGAAAGTTAGGCGGGAGGTGAGAAAACTTCGATTTCATAGTCGAGCGGCTGCTGATAAGCCACACATCACGTAGGTAAATGCCAAATCACGCCTCAGTTGGTGTAAGCAGTGTAAACATTGGACGATTGGTGGAAAAACGTTGTGTGGAATGACGAATCACGGTACACAAAGTGGCGATCCCACGGCAGGGTGTGGGTATGGCGAATGCCCGGTGAACGTCATCTGCCAGTGTGTGTAGTACCAACAATAAAATTCGGAGGTGGTGGTGTCATGGTGTGGTCATGCTTTTCATGGAGGGGGCTTACTCCCCTTGTTGATCTGCGTGGCACTATCACAGCACAAGCCTACATTGATGTTTTAAGCACCTTCTTGCTTCCCATTGTTGAAGAGCAATTCGGGGATGGTGATTGCGTCTCAGAACACGATCGAGCACCTGTTCATAATGCACGGCCTGTGGCGGGAGTAGTTACACGACAATAACATCCTTGTAATGGACTGGCATGCACAGAGTCCTGGCCTGAATCCTACAGAACACCTTTTGGATGTTTTGGATCGGCGAGTTCGTGCCACGCCTCACTGATCGACATCGATTCCTCTTCTCAGTGCAGCACTGCGTGAGGAATGGACAGCCATTGCGCAAGAAACTTTCCAGCAGCTGACTGAGCGTATGCCTGCGAGATTGGAAGCCGTCATCTAGGGTGGGCCAGCACCATATTGAATTCCAGCGTTACCGATGGAGGGCGCCACGAACTTTTAAGTCAATTTCAGCGAGGTGTCCGGATACGTTTGATCACATAGTGTATCAAGACGCGGCCGCTTCCAACATTGCTCCAGGTCGCCTATAACTGAGCGGCAACATTGTAGCGGCAAGTGACATACGTTAGCTATCAAGTAATTTTATCGGACTCTAAGGACAGAAGTCCCAGGAGCCAACTGACAGCGACGGCGGAAGTGACTGTGTTTTGGTTTTGTTTGTTACTTTACGTAGTGTTGCGAACTGTAGCTCTGTGTGTTTGGTTCGTCTTATCTTTGTTTTGTATGTAGCGTAATACTGTATCGTTGGTCATGTGTGTGTGTGTGTGTGTGTGTGTGTGTGTGTGGGCAAATTTCTTATTTGAGTTGTTATTTATTCAGGGTATGTTCTACAATGGTGAGGCGTTGCGGGAATGTGACGCGGTAAGAAAAGTATGCAAGCAGAGCAGACGCGGACGGGGGATCACCCTAGCCAAGATATGGGCAGCAAACGGGGTAAATCCATTCAGATTAGTGACTTCGACAAAGGCCTGATTATTATTACGCAGAGCCTGTGAACGATCATCTTGAAAACAGCGAAGCTAGTCGAATGTTCACGTGCTACTGTCGTGACCATCAACGGAAAGAAGTGGAAGGACAAACTATCAGTAGGTGCTAATGGTTGGACGTCTACGACTGTTCAATTAACAAGGGGGTTTGGAGGTTTGTCTGCTCTCTAAAGTAGGATAGATGGTGATCTCGGACATCTCTGCATGCTCAAGTGTTTCAGGGCACACCGTTCATCGTACATTGTTGAACGGAGCTCCACAGCAGACCACTCCTACCTATTCACATGTTGACCCAACGACAACGATTGCAGTGAGCACGGGGCCTTAGGGATTCGACCGTCGATCGATGGAAATGTGTCGGCTCTTCGGATGAATCGTTTGTGCCACACTTGGTCGATACTCGTCTCCGCAAATGCCGTCATCGACGTAAACGAATTACGTGACCTTTACGTAGACATCTATTGACACATACCTCCACAAACCAAAGAACGCCGCGCGGGATTAGTCGAGCGGTCTCAGGGCGCTGCAGTCATGGACTGTGCGGCTGGTCCCGGCGGAGGTTCGAGTCCTCCCTCGGGCATGGGTGTGTGTGTGTTTGTCCTTAGGATAATTTAGGTTAAGTAGCGTGTAAGCTTAGGGGATGATGACCTTAGCAGCTAAGTTCCATAAGATTTCACACACATTTTTTTTAACCAAAGATCGTAGATACGCAAAAAAGTGACGAATTTCGTTCCAAAGACGGACAAACGAGCTGCTCAACAAGTAGTCATAATGGTTTGGCTCATCAATGTATAGCTGTTTTGTTGTTATTTTTGTGACTAAGATAATGAGAGAGTTGTTAGGTATACTGATTTGGTCATTTACTACTTTCTTAATGATTGCAAGAGCTGTTTGTATGCGAAAGTTTTCCTGTAATGTTAACCGTTCTTTGTTGTACCTGTTCAACGTAACTATTTTCAATTTTCAAATTTGTGTGTTAGATGGCTCATGTCCATGCTTTATTAGTTGTTTAGAAAAGGTAGAATAGCTTCAAAAATGGTTCAAATGGCTCTAAGCACTATGGGACTTAACATCTGAGGTCATCAGTCCCATAGACATAGAACTACGTAAACCTAAGTAACCTAAGGACATTAAACATCCATCCCCGAGGCAGGATTCGAACCTGCGACCGTAGCAGCGGCGTGGTTCGGGACTGAAGCGCCTAGAACCGCTCGGCCACAGCGGCTGGCGTAGAATAGCTTTTACATATTTCCAGCTTCTTGTGTGTTCTCTTTGTTGTAATTCAGTATGCTCTATAATTTGTGAAGTTTTTATTGATAAATTCGATTAAAAATCGTTATATGGTGCACATCTCGCATAGCTTGACAATTGTCGGACAGGTGCTTCATGATGTATCCACAGTCTAAGACATACACTCACGAGACTGCTGCCCAACTTTGTTATTCAATCCTAGAGGACAGAAAGGTCCACTTCTGAATACGATATCGGATGAGTGCGATCATTGTTGCTTATATTGATCTGTAACACAGTTTTTGTAATAGGGAGCCCCTGCAGTGCCATAAAAATCGATACTAATTAAAAAAAGACACCGCATTTGTCTTCCTTTGGTTACCTAATGGCGCTGGAAGGTATGAAACGGTACTTTGCAGGACAGTTTATCCACAATTCTATTATAACCTACAAATATTTACTAATGAATTTCGTTTTCTTTGAAGCAATATTTCGTGTATCTACTCAACAACGTGAAGTTTATCTCACTACTCTTCCAGTGAAATCAGTGGACGTGGAACGCAGAAAACTTGCAAGGAGTGCAATGCCTACGTTATTTAATGTACCAAATAAGCCACCACAACTGCAGCTGCAGGAGAAATTACTTAGACGTGATAACAAAACGTCAAAAGCAATAAAACTGTTTTCTAACGCAGAAGAAAGCAGTTACTGAATTAGTTACTGTATCTGAACCACAAACACCAAACAGCTTCCATGTTTCTGCCCCATATACATGGACGCTGAGACGAGAGGATGAAAAAAGGTCGGAAGCATTTGAGATGTGGATGTGGAGGAGAATAGAGAGAATAAGCTGGATGGAAAGAGTGAGTAATGAAAGAGTACTGGAAAGGTTCGGTGTGAGAAGATGCCTGCTGAAGGTTGTAAGAGGCAGGAATAAGAACTGGTTGTGACGTTCATTGAGAAGGGAGTGCTTGCTAGCAGATGCTTTGGAAGGATTGGTTTGTGGGAGAAGACTGAAAGGAAGAAGGAGATACAAGATGATAGACGACATAAAGGGAAGCGGAAATTATGCAGACCTGAAGACGATGGCAGAAGACCGGACAGCCTGGAGAACTACCATGTGGAAACCTGCCTTTTGGCAGAACACTGATGATGATGAATAGTAATAAAAAAATTTAGATTCCACCCATATATATATAAATACATATACGCGCATAAGCACAATTGAAAACTGGTGGAAAAACAATAACGTGATGGCTGGGTGTTGTGTGATGTCCTTAGGTTAGCTAGGTTTAAGTAGTTCTAAGTTCTAGGGGACTGATGACCATAGATGTTAAGTCCCACAGTGCTCAGGGCCTAGCCCTAGAAAAACAATAAATTGGAAACTGACAAATCTATACTCAAAGGAGCCGCACTCCATCTAAACACCTCAAAGTGGCAACTTAATGAGTACCTAGAGTAACAAATCAAGAATAGCATGCTTATAGATTGACTAGAATAAAGGAATAAATAACACACGGCTTCTGACGGCCGACAAACTGTGTTGGGCTGCTGAGCAGTGATTAATTTAAAATAGCCACAACATACGCTATCCAGGTTAGCGGCGTACTTAAAGACAAGCGGCGAGCAAGGGCCCTGGTCAGAACGTAGTCAAAACTAACAGGATTCCCTTACACGGCAGACGTGCCAGCACATCCGTTCATGCCCCAGAATCAACTAGCGCAACATAAATCGTTGACACATTCCAGATAATATTTTTAAACAACGTACTTAAATACCTTTGTTTACCACAAGCCTTAATTAGTTAAGAGGTTAGGCTCTGTTATTGAAGCCACGAAAATGAGGTAGCAAGTTAAGGTCTACAGTTCTACTTTCCCATTTAACGCGCGTGGTGATGAGGAGAAGGAAGAATCCAGCCAATTAATTGAAAGTCACTACTTGGATGCCGTGCGGTCTAACGTACGGCTTTCCGGGCGGGAAGAAGCGCCTGGTCTCCGGCACGAATCCCCCCGGCGGATTTGTGTCGAGGTCCGGTGAACCGGCCAGTCTGTGGATGGTTTTTAGGCGGTTTTCCATCTGTCTCGGCGATTGTGGGCTGTTTCCCCTTATTCCATCGAGCTACACTATGTCGGCGATTGCTGCGCAAACAAGTTCTCCACGTACGCGTACACCACTATTACTCTACCACGCAAATATGGAGGTTACACTCGTCTGGTGTGAGAAGTTCCCTGGGGGTCCACCGGGGGCCGAACCGCACAACCCTGGGTTCGGTGTGGGGCGGCGGAGGGGTGAAGTGGACTGCGGTAGTCGTCGTGGTTCCGGACCACTGCGGCTGCAGCGGGGACGGAGCCTCTCCGTCGTTTCTAGGTCCTCGGTTAACATACAATACAATACACTACTTGGATACAGTATTTGACGATGCGCTCAAAATCAACAAAGGTGAGAGTCAAGTTTACTCTCGCAAACAGCACACGCAGAACACGAGCATAAGGTGAACATTCAATAAACTGCCCCGTGTTCAGTCATTTACACACAGACGAAACAATCTTCGCTGAATTACTGCAGACGCCGGAATCCCCAGTTGCTTGCAAATAACGCAAATTAATGGTCAAACGTCTTACTTTAAGTCCGACGACATCCGTAGGATAGGAGTTTCAATGGACAACCAGGCTTCATCCCCTTTGATCCGTCTGCGACCAAGACAGTAACATTGGCTGCTATCACGATCTTAATGCCGCATCACACCTGACACGAGTCACGCCAAACCATCAACAAAACGGCGTGGACTCCTGTACGCTCCCAGACGTCCACAATTACAGTTTCTGCTCCAGACCGACGCTCTGTCGCAAACACGGCAAGCAGCCGGCCACAGCTAGAGAGCCTGTGTACAGAGAGAGTGGCCATAGGTGAAGTTGCCCGTGATTGGTTGATTAGCTTTGGCGCCATTTTTCTGCCAAAAGTGTCTCGCACTTCCTATGTTCGCCGTGCTTTTGAGTTAAAGTTCAGAGGAATTTCGGAAACGATTAAAACGTATTTGATTTATTGAGAAACTTTTTATGCGTTGTGCATGCATGTTCGATTTAGTTGTATATCGTTTTTTAGTACGTAATTAGCGTTTGCGATCTTAAATACGAGTTGAAATAATGAAGCGTTTTGTGATGAAGTCCGTAGGCCTACATGTTTGAAGTAAACAAGGTAGTAATTGTACAGTATTGTTTTTGACACCTGCAATTCGTTCTGCAGACGTTCGTAAACGATGCCAGGTTGTGCTGCATTTGGTTGTTCCGAATCAGAACACTGGACATTATTTTGGTTTCAGCATTATTGCCTGACTGTTGACGCAGGCAAGTTGTAAGTACGTTTTCCGCAGTTGTGGTTGCTGAAACATTATTCGTAGTAAGTAATTGTAGGTACTCTTGAAGACAGTTTTTAATAGGCCTACTTACTGTGGGCAGAAGGGATACGGTAGTTTTCTTGTTATATGTGGTCGTTATTATAGTAGCCTACATTTAACATTACATGAAAGAAAGTCGTAAGCAGTTGTTTACCTGTGACACGCAAAACGTTTGAATACGTCTCACACTTTTTGCATGTCACAAGTAAACAACTGCTTACGACTTTCATTCATATGACGTAATACAGGTACGTTAAATCTTTAGAGTTATGCACTTCCGATACAAAACAAATGCTAGACACTATATGTTTTCTATTTGCGTTACTTTCATTGAAATACGTCTAGTAAACGAACTTTAAAGGAGATAAATGCAAGTAACGAATAGTTTTTACAGCCACTGTATCAAATTTTTCTGTGCTGTAAGTAGTAGGCTACTACGAGTATATTATAGCTGTAAAGCTGTAAAAAAATTACAGACGCGCGAAATTTGGCACAGATTTCAAGGCGAGATGCCTTTAATAGGCTCCACAACGAAGCATTGTCTCGAAATTTGGTACAAAATCCGAAGAAATTCTGGTCGTATGTAAAGTACACAAGCGGCAAGACGCAGTCAATACCTTCGCTGCGCAGTGCAGATGGTACTGTTACCGACGACTGTGCCGCTAAAGCGGAGTTATTGAACGCAGTTTTCCGAAATTCCTTCACCAGGGAAGACGAATGGAATATTCCAGAATGTGAAACACGAACAGCTGCTAGCATGAGTTTCTTAGAAGTACGTAGCTTAGGGGTTGCGAAGCAGCTCAAATCGCTTGATACGGGCAAGTCTTCAGGTCCAGATTGTACCGATTAGGTTGCTTTCACATTACGCTGATACAATAGCTCCCTACTTAGCAATCATATACAACCGCTCGCTCACCGATAGATCTGTACCTACAGATTGGAAAATTGCGCAGGTCGCACCAGTGTTTAAGAAGGGTAGTAGGAGTAATCCATCGAACTACAGACCTATATCATTGACGTCGGTTTGCAGTAGGGTTTTGGAGCATATACTGTATTCAAACATTATGAATCACCTCGAAGGGTACGATCTATTGATACGTAATCAGCATGGTTTCAGAAAACATCGTTCTTGTGCAACGCAGCTAGCTCTTTATTCGCACGAAGTAATGGCCTTTATCGACAGGGGATCTCAAGTAGATTCCGTATTTCTAGATTTCCGGAAAACTTTTGACACCGTTCCTCACAAGCGACTTCTAATCAAGCTGCGGGCCTATGGGGTGTCGTCTCAGTTGTGCGACTGGATTTGTGATTTCCTGCCAGGAAGGTCGCAGTTCGTAGTAATAGACGGCAAATCATCGAGTAAAACTGAAGTGATATCAGGTGTTCCCCAGGGAAGCGTCCTGGGACCTCTGCTGTTCCTGATGTATATAAATGACCTGGGAGACAATCTGAGCAGTTCTCTTAGGTTGTTCGCAGATGATGCTGTAATTTACCGCCTAGTAAGGTCATCCGAAGACCAGTATCAGTTGCAAAGCGATTTAGAAAAGATTGCTGTATGGTGTGGCAGGTGGCAGTTGACGCTAAATAACGAAAAGTGTGAGGTGATCGACATGAGTTGCAAACGAAATCCGTTGGAATTCGATTACTCGATAAATAGTACAATTCTCAAGGCTGTCAATTCAACTAAGTACCTGGGTGTTAAAATTACGAACAACTTCAGTTGGAAAGACCACACAGATAATATTGTGGGGAAGGCGAGCCAAAGATTGCGTTTCATTGGCAGGACACTTAGAAGATGCAACAAGTCCATTAAAGAGGCAGCTTACACTACACTCGTTCGTCCTCTGTTAGAATATTGCTGCACGGTGTGGGATCCTTACCAGGTGGGACTGACGGAGGACATCGAAAGGGTGCAAAAAAGGGTAGCTCGTTTTGTATTATCACGTAATAGGGAGGAGAGTGTGGCAGATATGATACGCGAGTTGGGATGGAAGTCATTAGAGCAAAGACGTTTTTCGTCGCGACGGGATCTATTTACGAAATTTCAGTCACCAACTTTCTCTTCCGAATGCGAAAATATTTTGTTGAGCCCAACCTACATAGGTACGAATGATCATCAAAATAAAATAAGAGGAATCAGAGCTCGAACAGAAAGGTTTAGGTGTTCGTTTCTCCCGCGCGCTGTTCGGGAGTGGAATGGTAGAGAGATAGTATGATTGTGGTTCGATGAACCCTCTGCCAAACACTTAAATGTGAATTGCAGAGTAATCATGTAGATGTAGATGTAGAAAGGCATTTAACGAATGATTTCGCCATATTGTCTTGTGCTTTTGATTCGGTGAGTGTGTACTCCACTACTGCACTACTGGCCATTCAAAAGCCCCGCCCGCAGTTTGGCAGAAAAATGGCCGCCGTATCGTCCGGTTGGCCACACTCTACCTATACGGGCTCTCTAGCCGTAGCAAAGCCACAGCGCCCTCTGGCTATGGTAAGGAAACAGCAGAGCGCGAAGCGGGAATTTCAAAAAAGAACGTGCTACACCCAAAGAGGAAACGCAGACAACCAACCGTGACATTTCGTCATGATTCAGCCAGATCTGAACACGATTAACTACATCTGGGATGTGACTGAACGTGGCATAGATCTCATCCGAATTTACAGGAATTAGGTGAATTGTGTGTGCAAGTCCTTGCAATGACCTACCAAGGCATCATTGCTTCCATGCCACGACTCGTCACCTCTGTTATCCGAGCCAATATGCTGTTAGGTATGTGGTAATAACGTTCTGGGTGACCAGTGTATATATCTCTTAAGGTATCGGTCTTCTCCACGAGTCTCACCTATCTGTTAGACTGCGATGTGACACTTCGCTTCTCCGTCACTGTGTGAACTGTGAGGCAGTGGCGCGGCGCGTAAGGCGGTATCGATTGTCAGAAACAGAGCAGGTGATCATCTGCTTGTCTCTCTCTCTCCACGCCACTCTCTGGTCCGCGACATCGGAGACAAGGCCGCTCAGTGATTGGGTGCCCGGCTGTACATTTCACGGACCGCGCGACTGTGGCTGTGTCTATTGTCAAGCTCCCACCCACCCACCCGTTGCGTCACGGTGAAACAGCACTTTTTGAGAGGGGTCCCGTGTTTTGCATCCGGGCGCCTCTGTGTGTGCGTGTACGCGGCTGCGTGCGAACGCAGGCCGCGTTCAGTGCGTGCGGGCAGGCAGCGGTGCGTAGCGGCGGAACGCAGGCTGGCGCCGGCCGCGACCCGGAAAGCCTCTCAACGCCGCCATTTATCAAATTTTTGCCGCCGCACCGACACGTCGGTCGCAATCACCCTCCGCCACTCTCCCAACCCCTCCCCCCTTCCTGTCTTCCATTCGCTACACACGGCACACTCTTCTGACACTGTGGCTGCACTTATATAGCCGAATCAACTCTTTAATTTTGAATACCTGGTTACAGAAGCTTTTCTGTATTATATCCACCTTACCCAGCTCTTCCGACTGCAGTCTGTCCATTTGTAGTCTGCACCTATTGAAAAGTCGCCCATACAGTTTTTCTGTCTGTTTGTGAAGACTAACCTCAGGAAATATTGAAACAACTTAGATAATTATTTATTTCTACTTATTTACTTAATTGATCTGACTGGAGCCTCCAGACATTCTCTTACATCGAACCAGTACTTTTTTTTTCATAATCCTTACCTAACAAATAACAGTTTCAGTTTGATAACTCGTAAAGGAGTACGTAGAGGGTCTATACAAGGGCGATGTTCTTGAGGACAATATTATAGATATGGAAGAGAATATAGATGAAGATGAAATAGGCGATATGATACTGCGTGAAGAGTTTGACAGACCACTGAAAGACCTGAGTCGAAACAAGGTCCCGCGAGTAGACAACACCCCATTAGAACTAATGACAGCCTTGGAAGAGCCAGGCCTAACAAAACTCTACCATCCAGTGACCAAGATGTATGAGACAGGCGAAATACCCTCAGACTTCAAGGAGAGTGTAATAATTCCAATCCCAAAGAAAGCAGGTGTTGACAGATGTGAAAATTACCGAACTATCAGTTTAATAAGCCACGGCTGCAAAATACTAACACGAATTCTTTACAGACGAAGGGAAAAACTGGTAGAAGCCCACTCGGGGAAGATCAGTTTGGATTCCGTAGTAATGTTGGAACACGTGAGGCAATACTGACCCTACCACTTATCTTAGAAAATAGATTAAGGAAAGACAAACCTACGTTTCTAGCATTTGTAGACTTAGAGAAAGCTTTTGACAATGTTCACTGGAATACTCTCTTTCAAATTCTGAAGGTGGCAGGGGTAAAATACAGGGAGCGAAAAGCTATTTACAATTTGTACAGGAACCAGACGGCAGTTTGTAAGAGTCGAGGGGCATGAAAGGGAAGCAGTGGTTGGGAAGCGAGTGAGACAGGGTTGTAGCCTCTACCCGATGTTATTCAATCTGTACATTGAGCAAGCAGTAAAGGAAACAAAAGAAAAATTCGGAGTAGGAATTAAAATCCATGGAGAAGAAATAATAACTTTGAGGTTCGCCGATGAGATTGTAATTCTGTCAGAGACAGCAAAGGACCTGGAAGAGCAGCTGAACGAATGGACAGTGTCTTGAAAGGAGGATACAAGATGAACGTCAACAAAGGCAAAACGAGAATAATGGAATGTAGTCGAATTAAGTCGGGTGATGCTGAGAGAATCAGATTAGGAAAGAGACGCTTAGAGTAGTAAATGACTTTTTCTATTTGTGGAGCAAAATAACTCATGATGGTCGAAGTAGAGAGGATATAAAATATAGACTGGCAATGGCAAGGAAAGCGTCTGAAGAAGAGAAATTTGTTAACATCGAGTATAGATTTAAATGTCAGGAAGTCGTTTCTGAAAGTATTTGTACGGAGTATAGCCATATATGGAAGTGAAACATGGACGATAAATAGTTTGGACAAGAAGAGAATAGAAGCTTTCGAAATGTGGTGCTACAGAAGGATGCTGAAGATTAGATGGGTAGATCACATAACTAATGAGAAAGTACTGAACAGAATTGGGGAGAAGAGAAATTTGTGGCGCAACTTGACTAGAAGAAGGGATCGGTTGGTTGGACATATTCTGAGGCATCAAGGGATCACCAATTTAGTGTTGGAGGACAGCGCGGAGGGTAAAAATCTTAGAGGGAGACCAAGAGATGAATACACTAAGCAGATTCAGAAGGATATAGGTTGCAGTAGGTACTGGGAGATGAAGAAACTTGCACAGGATAAAGTAGCATGGAGAGCTGCATCAAACCAGTCTCTGGACTGGACCACAACAACAACAACACCAACAAAACCGTTTTTCTGTCTGTGTGTGAAGACTAACGTCAGGAACTACTATAACAACTTTAATAATTATTTGTTTGTACTTACTTTCTTAACTGATCTGGTTAGAGCCTCCAGACACTCTCTTACATCGAACCAGTACTTTTCTTCGTCATACTTACCTAAGAAATAACAGTTTCAATTTGATAACTCCGATTAAAATTATTTAAGTGCCTAAAGTCGCATTGTGAGTAAGTTACATTGACCATGAACTAAAAAGTTAATACTGGCTTTACTTGTACTACTGCAGCTGCTGCCACGAATATTGATAATAGTAATAACAATAATAATAGTAATAATAATACGAGGGTGAGTCAAATGAAAACTTTAAATATTTTTTAAATATTATTTATTGTGCAGAAGTTGTACAAAGCTGTATCACTTTTCAACATAATCTCCCCCACGCTCAATGCAAGTCCTCCAGCGCTTACAAAGTGCATAAATTCCTTTAGAAAAAAATTCTTTTGGTAGTCCTCGCAACCACTCATACATCGCGTGGCGTACCTCTTCATCAGAACGGAACTTCTTTCCTCCCATTGCGTCTTTGAGTGGTCCAAACACATGGAAATCACTTGGGACAAGGTCTGGTGACTATGGTGGATGAGGAAGACACTTAAAAATGCAGGTCTGTGATTGTTGCAACTGTTGTACGGGCAGTGTGGGGCCTTGCATTGTCACATTGCAAACGGACACCTGCTGACAGCAATCCACGTAGCTTTGATTTGATGGCAGGCCGCAGATGATTTTTTTAGGAGGTCTGTGTATGATGCACTAGTGAAAGTGATCTCTCTAGGCATGTAATGCTCCAAAATGACGCCTTTTTCTTCCAAAAGAGAGTCAGCACAACGTTCCCTGCTGATGGTTCTGTTCGGAACTTTTTTGGTTTTGATGATGAGGAATGGCGCCATTCCTTGCTCGCTCTCTTCGTTTCAGGTTGGTGGAAGTCAACCCAGGTTTCGTCCCCAGTAACGATTTTCGCAAGGAAGCCATCACTTTCTCGTTCAAAGTGCCGAAGAAGTTCTTCAGAAGCATCAACACATCGTTCTCTCATTTCAGGAGTCAGCTGCCGTGGCAGCCATCTTGCAGACACTTTGTGAAACTGGAGCACATCATGCACAATGTGGTGTGCTGACCCATGACTAATCTGTAAACATGCTGCAGTGTCATTCAGTGTCACTCGGCGGTTTTCCTTCACTATGGCTTCAACTGCTGCAATGTTCTGTGGAGTCACAACTCGTTGTGCCTGACCTGGACGAAGAGCATCTTCCACTGAAGCCACACCATTTGCGAACGTCCAACTGCATTCGTAGACTTCCTGCTGTGACAAACATGCATCACCGTACTGAACCTTCATTCGTCAATGAATTTCAGTAGGTTTCACACCTTCACCACGCAAAAACCGTATAACAGAACGCTGTTCTTCCCTGGTGCAAGTCGCAAGTGGGGCGGCCATCTTTATACTGATACTGCGACGGTATGTGTGCATCTGCACTATGCTACCACTTACAGGCCATTCTGCACGCTGTTTGTAGCACGCTTACCAACTTACAGGATAACGGCGCGAAATTTCGATTTGCTATTATAAATTTAAGGTTTTCATTTGACTCACCCTCGTAGCATTCAACTCTCAATTATGTCCATTCGCCATAAACAAGATATGGTTGGAATTCGACGTTAAAGTGTGGGTCCCCTTTCTCGGGTACCATTACTGGAGTCGGATAGAGACATATAAGTTTCATCCAACTGAAATACTTCCACCACACAACTGAGACACACGAAATTTTTGATATCGGAATCTATACATCTATAAATATCATCTTCTTGTACACACATAATGAATTAAAGTCACCTTTACCCTACCCGTCTTTTTCTGTGTGTATGTGAAGGCTAATCCCATGAACTACTGTAGGGATTTTGAAACTGTGTTACTGATAGACTGATTCACGAGAGAGGTTTGTTTGTATAGGATGTTGAGAAACCATTCGTTCAAATTAATACAGGAGATAGAGAACATCAAAAGAAATATATTTCGATAAGGAAAGTATAGTCTCTGAAGTTAACTTGTAATGTTAGGGAACATTTTGTTAGTAGTGTTGCCATAAGCTGTTGGTCTTTGTCGCTGTCTGAGAATGTGTGCTGACACTGAAATATTCACAGTTTCAGCACATGGAAATCCACGAGGCATTCGACCTCGTGCTTACGAGGTGTGGCTAGAAAAAAACCGGACTAGTACTGGTGAAACAAGAAAACGAATGCAATAAGGCTGAAAGTCGCGTGGCCTGTCACGTGACTCTCGCTCCGCCTACTGCTCGAGTTTCATCTGCCTCCTGCACTCAGTCTGCCCGTGGCGTCTGTTTTAAGTAGTTGACGTTTTGTCTGTGCGTCGGAAAATGTTGAGTGTACAGAAAGAACAGCGTGTTAACATCAAATTTTGTTTCAAACTAGGAAAATCTGCAAGTGAAACGTTTGTAGTGTTACAACAAGTGTACGGCGATGATTGTTTATCGCGAACACAAGTGTTTGAGTGGTTTAAACTATTTAAAGATGGCCGCGAAGACACCAGTGATGACACTCGCACTGGCAGACCATTGTCAGCAAAAACTGATGCAAACATTGAAAAAATCGGTAAACTTGTTCGATAAGATCGCCGTTTAACAATCAGAGCAGTGTCTGAGTTAACAGGAGTTGACAAGGAAAGTGTGAGGCAGATTCTTCATGAAAGTTTCAACATGAACAAAGTGTGTTCAAAAATGGTTCCAAAGTGTCTCACAATTGAACAGAAGGAACGCTGAAGAATGATTTGTTCTGACATCCTGGAAAACATTGAAAGTGATCCCACCTTCTTACAAAATGTTATTACTTGCGATGAATCGTGGTTTTTTACTTACGATCCCGAAACTAAACGCCAATCGATGCATTGGAAAACTCGTGGTTCTCCACGACAAAAGAAAGCACGAATGTCAAAATCGAAATTCAAGGCAATGATGATTGTTTTTTTTGACATCAAAGGGATTGTGCACATTGATTGGGTACCAGAGGGACAAACAGTGAATCAGCATTACTACATTAGCGTCCTGTCTACCCTACGTGAGCGAGTACGGAGAAAACGGAACGATTTGTGGAGAAAAAAGTCATGGATCCTTCACCAAGACAATGCCCCAGCTCACAGTGCGTTGTCAGTGAAGACGTTTTTGGCAAAACACAACATTCCCATCTTAGATTATCCACCCGACTCACCTGATTTGGCCCCCTGTGACTTTTTTCTTTTCCCTAAAGTCAAGTCAGCTTTGAAAGGAACTAGATTTGAGACTGTTGAAGCAGTAAAAGAAAAAGCGACGGAAGTAATGTCTGGACTTACCGAAAATGATCTGCAGCATTGCTGTGAACAGTGGAAAATTCGTATGGAGCGGTGTAGAGACCGAGCAGGAGAGTACATTGAAGGAGATAACATGAAATTGTAAATAATTGTAAATAAATGTGTTTTCCAGCATCAGTCCGGTTTTTTTCTAGCCGCACCTCGTATAATCAGCGATTTGGTGCTAATGTGTAGGACGACATTCTCGGTGATAGGCTGATTGGACCATACCTTCGTCCATTCAGCATCAACGGACGAAGATATCGCATCTTCTTGAAACCATGTGTTTGCCAGAGGCACTGGAGGATGTACCTCTGAATGTCAGACGAAGGATGTACTTCCAGCACGCTGGACTGCCAGCCCATTTCATCATTGCTGTGAGGAACCTCTTGAGAGCCATCTTCGGGAATCGATGGATCGGCCGAGATGGTCATATGGTCTCGCCATTCACGTCACATGACCTCACGTGTCTGGATTTCTTCTTCTGGGGGTATGTGAAGAGGCTAGTGTATGATAAAGTTGTGGAAACAGAAGAATATCTAGTCGCTAGAACCGCCGTCGCTGGTGTTACCATTACAAAGGTGCCAGCACTCTTCAAACAGACACGACAGCCAATGGTGCTGCGTGCATACAGGCCAATGGTCGCCCATTCGAATAGGTCTTGTGGATGGCACTGCTGTAACTAGCGCGCTAAACTGCTTTCTGTGTAAATTATCTCTAGCATCAGAAATGGCCGTCGAGGATCGTATGTGCCATTGTGTTGTTGTGGTTGTAGTGTTGGCAGAAGAGCCAACACTGTTTTTCTAGAGGAGGCCGAAATGCACGCGTTTAATTACACGCTGACTGGCGTGAGGTCTGGAACAGGACAATATCTTGAGAATTGCAAATAAAGTACGTTGATGATGTAATACTTAACTTTAATCCACAATTGTAGAACATATCTCTTGATGATACATGCTTCACATAATAAATATCAATTGAATACGGCGCCTTGCTGGGTCGTAGCAAATGTAGCTGAAGGCTATGCTAACTATCGTCTCGGCAAATGAGAGCGTATTTGTCAGTGAACCATTGCTATGAACGTCGCCTGTACAACTGAGGCGAGTGCTAGTACGTCTCTCTAGACCTGCCGTGTGGTGGCGCTCGGTCTGCTATCACTGACAGTGGCGACACGCGGGTCCGGCGTATACTAATGGACCGCGGCCGATTTAAAGGCTACCACCTAGCAAGTGTGGTGTATTCAATTGATAATTAATATTATGAAGCATGTACCGTAACGAGAGATGTTCTACAATTGTGGATTAAAGTTAAGTATACATCATCAATGTACTTTATTTGCAATTCTCAAGATATTGTCCTGTTCCAGACCTCACGCCAGTCACCGTGTAATTAAACGCGTGCATTTCGGCCTCCTCTAGAAAAACAGTGTTGGCTCTTCTGCCAACACTACAAATTTGGCGACGAGGATGGGATCCGAACCCACGCGTGCAAAGCACATTGGATTAGCAAGTGTGGTGTCTGGCGGTGACACCACAGTGGTCTTTGATCCTGAAACTGGTTTGATGCAGCTCCCCATGCTACTCTATCCTGTGCAAGCTGCTTCATCTCCCAGTACCTACTGCAACCTACATCCTTCTGAATCTGCTTAGTGTATTCATTTCTCGGTCTCCCTCTACGATTTTTACCCTCCACGCTGCCCTCCAATACTAAATTGGTGATCCCTTGATGCCTCAGAATACGCCCTACCAAGCGATCCCTTCTTCTAGTCAAGTTGTGCCACAAATTTCTCTTCTCCCCAGTTCTGTTCAACACCTCATTAATTATGTGATCTACACATCTAATCTTCAGCAGTCTTCTGTAGCACCACATTTCGAAAGCTTCTATTCTCTTCTCGTCCAAACTATTTATCGTCCACGTTTCATTTCCATACATGGCTACACTCCATACAAATACTTTCAGAAACGACTTCCTGACACTATACTCGATGTTAGCAAATTTCTCCTCTTCAGAAACGCTTTCCTTGTCTTTGCCAGTCAACATTTTATATCCTCTCTACGTCGACCATCATCAGTTATTTTCCTCCCCAAATAGCAAATTTGCTTTACTACGTTAAGTGTCTCATTTCCTAATCTAATTCCCTCAGCATCACCCGACTTAATTAGACTACATTCCATTATCCTTGTTTTGCTTTTGTTGATGTTCATCTTATATTCTCCTTTCAAGACACTGTCCATTCCGTTCAGCTGCTCTTCCAGGTTCTCTGCTGTCTCTGACAGAATTACAATGTCATCGGCGAACCTCAAAGATTTTATTTCTTCTCCATGGATTTTAATTCCTACTCCGATTTTTTAAAAAAATAACATCGGGGATAGGCTACAAACCTGTCTCACTCCCTTCCCAACCACTGCTTCCCTTTCATGCCTCTCGGCTGTTATAACTGCCACCTGGTTTCTGTACAAAATGTAAATAGCCTTTCACTCCCTGTATTTCACCCCTGCCACATACAGAATTTGAAAGAGAGTATACCAGTCAACATTGTCAAAAGCTTTCTCTAAGTCTACAAATGCTAGAAACTTAGGTTGCCTTTCCTCAATCTATTTTCTAAGATAAGTCGTAGGGTCAGTATTGCCTCACGCGTTCCAACATTTCTACGGAATCCAGACTGATCTTCCCCGAGGTTCCATAACTAAATATATTTGTTTTCGTGTTCTTTACCTCATGTATTAATTTGAACGAATAGTTTCGGAACGCTTTGTATATTTATTGCCGCTACGTCAAACAAACCATCAGTGCTAAGTACATAGAGCTGTGGTTGGAAAACTGGGACGAGTCGTTAGTTTATGATATCAGAAATAAAAGCATCAGTCGAGATCTTACTACATCTACGTCTACATCTATATACATACTCCATACCTTGTACCTTGTACCTTTACTGGTCATTTCCCTTCCTGTTCCGCTCGTAAATGGAGCGAGGGAAAGACCAGTGCGTACATTCCTTGCGACGATTCCTAATTTCTCTTTCTTTACCTTCGGGCATGCTGCGCGAAATGTACGTTGGTCGGTAGAATCGGTCTGCAGTCGTGTTAACAGAATCTTCCGTCGGTTCTTGGTAGAATAACATTATAATAAATGAAAAGCACCAGTTTGCTTTTGTTCTAAAATATTACTTTTATTGTTAACCGGTTTTCGGCTTACAAGGCCATCTTCAGACATTTACTGAGTATTATCACCAAAGATGTTACAATGTTTGCAAACAACATTGGAAGAGAAGTAGAAACATACAGTAAGTAACATCTTTGACAGTATGGTGATTATGCAATGAAAAAATAGAAATTGAACAATACATAAATAACAACGGAGTAGACAGGAAAACCCTTAACACAAAATAGGAATAGCATGCCCACATAACAGTTTCTATTAATAAACAAAACTAATCAAATAAAACAAAATTAGTACTAGACAAGGCTACATCAGGAGGTATGAAACATGGAGAGTGATACACAAACCAATTAAAAGAAGAGACTATTATCAATGTAACTACAGGATACATAAGGAACTTAAGCAATGTCAATAAGATAAACAGAAATAAATAAATGAAGGAAAATGGAGGCCTTTGAGGGAAACTACAGTGAATGCAATTTTTGAGAGTGTGGTAGTACTGAATTTTAACATTAACATTATAATCAAAACAGTGGCTGTGTAAATGAACAAAGTAAAATATGAACCATATTTGATGAGACAACTATAGGAGGTGTTAAACATGGACAGTAATACAAGAACCAGTTAAAAGAAAGCCTTAACTATTTAAACTACAGTCTATATGGAATACAAAGACAACATCAACAAAACAAAAGAACTTAATGAATACAGGAAAATGGGAATATGTAGGAAGAGACAGTATGGGAAGTAGTGAACAAAAGAGATGATTATATGAGGTTTAGGAGAGGCGAAGTGTTGAGCTGTGCCTTGTCATTTAGGATGAGATCTGGACTGTGAGCAAGATGTTTGTTAATTTCCAGGGCTTCCAGCAGGCTGAGTTTATGGCCTTTGTTTGCTAAGTGAAGTACACGGGACACTGTCTGGTAGTTGTGACCCTCACTCAGTACATGCTCAGCAAATGCAGAGTCAGAATTCTGCAACCTCCAGCTGCGTTCATGCTCAGCCAGCCTAGTTGATATGTCTCTGCCTGACTGGCCAATGTAAAACTTGTCACTATCAGAACAGGTGATTTTGTATACCCAACTGTTGGCTAATAATTGGATCTTATCTTTGGTATTAAAAACACACTTGGCTGTCGTGTTCCTATATTTGCAAGATTTCAGTGCTTTGGCTACATCACCTAGAAATGGTACTGTACACCATTTCTTGCAGACAGTGGATGGGGAAGCAGGGGGGAGGGCATAGAGGAGGGGTATAATTTTCCGTTTTTGTTTCCTGTGCAAGATGTGGTCAATAAGAACTGGATTGTAGCCATTGGCTGTGGCAATAAATTTTATTGTATCTAACTCTGCTTTAAAATCATCTCTGGACATGGGGATAGGTATGAGACGGTGTACCACTGAGTGGAAAGCTGCATGTTTGTGAGCTATGGGGTGTTGTGAGCAAGAAGGTATTGTAGTTGTAGTTTTTCTGTAAATTTTGAAAAAATGTGTGTGTGTTTCTGCAGTCGGTTCCAAATGCGTTCTCTCTAAACTGTCTCAACAGTGACGTGAAAAAAAAAACTAGTCTTCTCTCAACGATTTCCATATGTGTTCATGAAGCGTCTCTGTAGTGCATGTTGATCAAGCCTACCGGTAACAAATTTAGCAGCCTAGCTTCGATTTCTTCCTGTAATACCATCTGGTGGAAATCCTAAACACTCCAGCAGTTCTTAAGAATAGGTTGCCCTAGAGTTCTATATGCAGTCTCGTTTTACAGATAAATCACTCTTTCCTAAAATTCTCCCCAATATACCGAAGTCGAACGTTCGCCTTCCCTAGAGCAGCTTCCTAGCGTGTCCGTTCCATTTCATATCGCCTTACAACGTCACGTCTAGATATTTAAATGAGGCGATTGCGTAAAGAAGCTCTCCACTAATACTACATTAGAAAATTTCAGGATTGTTTTTACTACTTATCTACATGAACTTTCATTTTCCTACATTTAGAGCAAGCTATCATTCATTACAACTGAGCGAGATGGCGCAGTGTTCAGCATGCTGGACTCGCATTCGGGAGGACGACGGTTCAAACCCACCCCCAGCCATCCAGATTCAGGTTTTTCGTGATTTCCCTAAATCGCCCCAGGCAAGTGTCGGAATGGTTCCTTTGAAAGGACACGGTCGATTTTATTACCCATCTTTCCCTAATCTGAGCCTTTGCTCCGTCTCTAACGACCTCGATGTCAACGGGACGTTAAACCCAATCCTTATCCCCTTCACCATTCATTACACTAAATGGAAATACTGCCTAAGTCATCATGTATCCCTCTACAATCATTTAACGAGGAGTCTTTCTCGTGTGCTACTGCGACATCAGCACAAAACCGCGGACTGCTGCTCGCCTTATTCGTCAGTTCGTTAATGTATAAAGAGAACGGGAGTGGTCCGTGGGGCACTCCTCGAGACGGCAACCAGCTGTACAGATCTGTTGATTGGGATGCCTACATGTAGGCGCAAACTAATTCGATGCGACACTACGGAACGGAGCGGGCAGTGGGTTAACGATGTAACCTGAAGACAGCACAACCTACAGGCGCAACGTGCAATTATAAGACTTAAACAATTAGCAGACTTCCTTTGCAAACTACCAGTGTCTCTCTGACAACCCATCTCGGGACACATAAGACTCTATCGGCATTAAAGCGTATGTACTATACTGTGACAGTTACTTGTGATGCACTATGTTCTCCTGGCTATATTTTTGGATGAAGTGGATACACAGATCTTAACTAGTTACGTGAAGACCTGCAACAGCTTTGAAGTATCAACGACAAGACGTATCTGTACCTTCAATAACATCAGAGGAAAACTGGCGAAACATCACCTTAGTCTTCTTTCGATACCAAGAGCTCAGGATCAAAATACTCAAGAAAAAACTGCTCACCACGCAGCCTCGTATGGTCTTTTCCTTAGCAGTTTTTCCTTTTCAAGGAAAGTGCCTAAACATTCGTTCGTACTGCATCAGTGGGAAACCCGCTACCTTGTAATTATAATTACCTAAAAAGAACTTGTTAAACACGTTTCATGGACATAAAAGTGAAAGTAACTAAAATAAATGTAGTGCTGAAAAAAATGGCAAGGTGTAAGTAGGACCTGCGTTCTGCAGGTTCCGCAGAAACTTAATTATGTATACAGACAGCTCATCCATCCTGGGCTTCGAGAATTTCGACGATTTTCACCTGTTATGGCGATTGAGACTGGAAAGATAGCGGTCTCAAAAATTCCCAGGCTTTCGAGAAAGTTGTAATTTTAAGATCGAAGTCGGAAAACAAGTGACAAAAGAAATGTTTCTTATTTAATGTGATAATTACAAATTAACGAAGTTAATTGCTTCTTGCCAAATTTCATGATTCTAGGTCGGCGGATTCTAGGTCATTGGTTTTAATGGGCGAGTTTGCGAGAATCAAAATATTTGGCATAAATAGCAGTGTCTACTGAGTTAGAAGCGTAACATTCTGACACCACAAAGGAGCAAAAGATATTAGTATGTGACATAAACTTCAGCTTGATACGTCTGCTCGTTCCTGACAAAAAAAAAGGGATCTTAACAGACGAATGGACAGACAAAAAGTCTGATAAAACGACAAAACATTCTTTTCGAGTGATATAATCACAAATTAACAATTTTCGGACTTTTTTCCCTTTACGTGTACTGTGCACCCTTTCTTCTTGCCAAATTTCATTATCCTCCTGTCAATGAGTGAGTTTTCGAGTATGAAAATGTTCAAATGTTCAAAAAATGTTCAATGTGTGTGAAATCTTATGGGACTTGACTGCTAAGGTCATCAACCCTAAGCTTTACACACTACTTTAAACTAAATTATCCTAAGGACAAACACACACACCCTTGCCCGAGGGAGGACTTGAACCTCCGCCGGGGCCAGCCGCACAGTCCATGACTGCAGCGCCTTAGACCGCTCGGCTAATCCCGCGCGGCCAGTATGAAAATCCCTGACATAAATGTCTGTATCTTTTGACTGCATTGAAGCTAAGGGACCGTAGACCTTAGTACACTACGTGATCAAAAGTATCCGGACACCAGGCTGAAAGTGACTTACAAGTTCGTGGCGCCCTCCATCGGCAGTGCTGGAATTCAATATGCAGCATGCGTTCAATCAAGTGCTGGAAGGTTTCCTGGGGACTGGCAGCCCATTCTTCACAAAGTGCTGCACTGAGGAGAGGCATCGATGTCGGTCGGTGACGCCTGGCACGATATCGGCGTTCCAAAACATCCCAAAGTCTTTCTATAGGATTCAGGTCAGGACTCTATTACAGGGATGTTATTGTCATGTAACCACTTCGCCACAGGCCGTGCATTATGAACAGGTGCTCGATCGTGTTGAAAGATGCAATCGCCATCACCGAATTGCTCTTCTACAGTGGGAAGCAAGAAGGTGCTTAAAACATCAATGTAGGCCTATGCTGAGGTATTGCCACACAAAACAACAAGGGGTGCAAGCCCCCTTCATGAAAAACACTGCCAAACCATAACATCACCGCCTCCGAATTTTACTGTTGGCGCTACACACGCTGGCAGATGACGTTCACCGTGCATTCGCCATAACCATACCCTGCCATCGGATCGCCACATTGTGTACCGTGATTCGTCACTCCACACAATGTTTTCCCACTGTTCAAGCGTCCAATGTTTACGCTCCTTAGACCAAGCGAGGCGTCCTGTGGCATTTACCGGCGTTATGTGTGGCTTATGAGCAGCCGCTCGACCATGAAAATCAAGTTTTTCTCACGACCCGCCTAACTGTCATAGTACTTGCAGCGGATCCTGATGCAGTTTGGAACTCCTGTGTGATGGTCTGGATAGAAATCTGCCTATTACACATTAAACTGTCAGCGGTGTGTCACTCAACAGACGAGGTCGGCCGGTACGCTTTTGTGCTGTACGTGTCGCTTGACGTTTCCATTTCACTATTACATCGGAAACAGTGGACCTAGGGATGTGTGGAAATCTCGCTTACAGACGTATGACGTAAGTGACACCTAATCAGCTAATCACGTTCGAAGTCCGTGAGTTCCGCGGAGCGCCCCATTTTCTCACGATGTCTAATGACCACTGAGGTCGCTGATGTGGAGTGCCTGGCAGTAGGTGGCAGTACAATGCACCTAATATGAAAAACGTATGTTTTTGGGTGTGTCCTAATACTTTTAATCACATAGTGTATGTCACATAAATGTCAATTTAATTCGTCGACCCGTTCCTGAGAAAAAGAGGTTGTAACAGACGAACGGACAGAGAAATATTCGGATAGCAATGCTCAAACAACTTTTTTCCCTGTGAAATAGTTACAAGTTAACAATTGAGGAACCATGCTTTTCGCTGCATTTCGTGATTCTCGGTTGACGGGAAGCACCCTATAGGTTTCGATGAGTGAGTTTTCGAGTATCAAAATATGTGACACAAATGGCCATATCTTTTAATAGCCTGGGCTTAGAAGCTTCCATGTTTTGCGCCGACAAGGGACAGTAGACTTTGGCATGTGCCATAAATCTCAGATTGATGCATCTTATAAAGGCACATTTGCATGCCGTGCGTGAGTTTCCTCGGAAACGCGAAATCTTAATTAAATAATTAATCTGTGACAAATAAATAAAGCCTATGGCACAGAACTGCAGCGCTGTGTCGCTGATAAAACAAAAACACAATTACGATACTCTTATGTTTCATTAAGAAGGAGAGGTCTTGGACAAGTGGTGCGGGAAAGCACGTATATTTCATTGACTGGCACACCGCCATATTTGATGTTATATAAGAACACTGCGAGTTGCAATCTTACTAGGCACTCGATTCTGTAAAGAATTTATATTTATGGAAGTAAGTAGAATTATTTAACTGTAGGCTTATTGGTTGAATATATCTGATTTAACTAACTGTGTAAACTTTTTATGTTTAGTAGACAGTCACCTCTGTACGACGTATTGACATGGCTGGCAAATTATTCTAATATTGAGAATTTAGATTTGAGTCCGCACCTACCGCAGCAGTCTTTGGAAACGATTTAAATACGAAGTCCGATTATTTGAGTCTTATTTCACGGTCAACTACGAATAATATTACATTTACGAAAAAGCCATTGTCAAGCGTCTGATACCGAATAATTAAACATCCACGTTCCAGATAAGCAAATATTAATTACATCCAATCACTATCATACACAATTAATAATTAATATTTATTTTATTTTATTTTATTTATTTTATAATCTGCCCGCTCACGTGGAAAAAATTGATGTTGAACGGTCGGAAAGACAGATAAAGAGACGGACAATAATGCCGTCCCATAACTGTTCTGTTTTTCCAGACTGAGGTATAGAAGTAAAAAAAAACATTTCCCTTAAAAAGATCAATGATTGACTCTTTACGAGCTTCAGTGGTTTTTCTTTTTTCTTTTCTTTCTTTTTTTTTCGAGCAATCTGCAGATGCTATTGGCTGTGGGCGGTTTTTTGTGAACAAACCTCCTTAAAAGTGTATTATACAGTAGGGAGCGACTTGAGATTTAGCCCATGGCATAGTCGCAATAACTGGTCGTGAGGAACAGTTCTAGCCCAAATGCTGATAAGTGCATGATGGACAATCAGTGGTTGAGAAGGGAGAGAGAATTGTAGCCTCTTCGCCATGTTATACAGTCTTCACAAGGGGAGATAAGTGGGGTAACTACCGAACAATCAGCTTAACAGCTCATTCAGCATCAGAACTTGCATGGGGGCTTACTTAAATTATGAATGCAAATACTTTTTAATTTTAGTAGCTGACTGTCCGGTTACGCAGTCTCGTACCGGTTGGCCCTGACTAGTATTAGTACGCAATCTGACTGCATAGAACAACAACAAAGAATGAAAGGAAATTTCCGTTAACACAATTAAATAATTAAGTCCCCAGCAACTATAAAGCCTACGAAGCAACAAAGCACAAGAGTAACTGTTCTGTGTGTGGGATTCAACGTACACATCTGGCACGGTTCTTCCTCAATAAGACCAGATATTTTAAACACCATTTATACTGAAGTAATTAAAAAAATAAACAGAAATACTATAATTGCAGATCGAAACGAGAAATACAGTCTAATACAAGAACACGAGCCAAATGCTTTGTTGACTGAACCTGTGACTAAGGGGCATTATTGTTTAACACATTTGAAATAAAAAAATAAGAAAATTTTCTTTTATCTTTATATATCTTGACGAAAAGTACTCTGATCATTACAATATCTCCAGTCGACAGCATCTGGTGTCTAGCCCATCAAACATCTGCACACAACATGGCCTCAAATAGTACAGGTATCAACATCCTCTCTCCAAAGCACTAACTACCACCACATCTCAACAACGACCGACTACTGCTACGTCTCAACAAGCACCGCCAGTGGAGGCGGCGGAATAATACTCTCTGGCGCGATCTCTGGCGCTGTGGCTCAGTATAGCCACCTTTCAAACTGCTGACAAGAATAATATACAGAATGCAAAAGGAAATTGATGACCTGTTAGATGATGATGGGTTCACCTTTAGAAAAGGTAAAGGCACCAAGCAGGCAGCCTGACTTTGCGTTTGATACTGGAAGCAAGATGTAGTCTTTCGCCCCCTCCTCCCCCTCCCCCGTTCCCGTGCAATCTATACATCTAAGAAGCTATGACGGAAATAAAAATTCAAGGATGGGAATGAAATACGTAGCGAAAGGATATCAGTGATAAGATTCATTAATTGCATTGCTATCCACAGTGACAGTAAATAAGAACTACTAGACCTGTCGAATGTCTAATGAGTATAGAACATGGATTGAGAGTAAACCGGAAAAAGAATGAGAAGCAACAGAAATAAGAAGAACGAGGTACTTAAGGGGCTCCGGAACGCCCTATACTTGCAATGTTAAAATAACGCTTATAAATTACATCTTTCCTCACAAAGTATTTGAGGTAGGAAGTTGTACTTTTTACAGATTATTTATTGGAATATGGGCTACAACTTAACACAGGGATTTTACAAAATTTTAGTTCAGTTATTAAAGATGATTTTTTTTCAATTGTAATGAAAAATCACAACTTTTTTTGCAATTTTTTATTTATATATTCAAAAATATACAGCTTTTTGGAAAAAGGCTGTGTTAAATTATGCAGAAGGTACTGTGTAACATTTACTGAAAGTTTGAAACAAATATGTTTGGAAGATCCTTAGAAAACATGTAATTAGTATGAGAAAATAAAAGATTTGGGAATCGAGCGACAAAGATTGGATTAACTTTTTAGTGCATTCCAGGTCCATAGGATGGATTATCTTCATCCCCTGCAAACTCCTCCTCCAGCTTCCTCTTGTTCCTCCTCCTGTTTACTCTTGCTTGTATTTCTAGACTCTTTAAAGCCCTGTCTGCAGCCCGAAGGCGTTCCTTGTCTAAAGCAAGCATCGCTCGTTGTTGTGTTCGTAGATTTTGCTACCATTTTCTTCAGTTGCAGTTACTGCAACACTGTTCCAAAAGGTGGTCATGTATGAACACTTATCACATTTCAGTTGTATTTCACTAGCAAGTCCTACGTGCTTTATTATGGAGAGTTCCAGACCAACTTCACTACAATGAATACATCTTACACAGTTTGAAAAAATTCCTTTGAGAACCGACATATCAAATATTTCATTCACACCCGATTCGCCCATAAAACATTCATAGTTTTCACTCATTGAACCAAGCTTCTTCTGTGAAGTATTTTCTTTCCCACTTTGACTGCTATGGGCAGGTGTACTTGAGAGGTTAGGTTCACTCACTTGGTTATCGTCATTATTGTTTACAGTAATAACACATACCTTTGGCTTTCCAACATTTCTCCTTTTCTTAAAAGCCTTCAGAGGATTTCTAATAACTTTACTTTTACTCATTATTATACTTCAACAAAACAGAGACTCAAGAAACAGAATTACGAATATTTTCGAAATAACGACAGAGTAAATAAACATGAAACAATCGATAATCACACCAGCGATATATATTGAACCATCACAGGTTAGCCACAACACATACTTTATCTCACATCACTAAAATGTACCTGATGAACACGGACGTTAATAATAACACCATTTGACAGCAGTTTAACAGCGCCACAGTGGGTCACGGCCATGTAGAACACATTTCAAAAAAAATTTAAAAATAGTTGTAGTCTTCGGAATTGAATAAATTATATATCTATTAAAAGGTAATAGTCTGCAGATTCAGAAAACGCAAAAAAGTAAAAATTGAACTTTTCATGATTTTGAGCCTCTCCGGAGCCCCTTAACATTAAAATTGGTGATAGCAAAGTAGAAGAAGTTAAGGTATTCTGCTACCTTGGAAGCAAAATAATCCATGACGGACGGGCTAAGGACGACATAAAAAGGAGACTAGCACGTTCAAAGAGAGCGTTCCTGGCCAAGACAGGTCTACTGGTATCAAACATAGGCCGTAATTTGAGGAAGAAATTTCTGAGAATGTATGTTTGGAACACATCATTGTATGGTAGTCGGTCATGGACACTAGGAAAAACGGGAGTGAAGCGAATGGAAGCATTTGAGATGTGGTGCTACAGAAGAATGTTCAAAATTAGGTGGACTGATAAGACAGGGAATGAGGAGGTTCTGCGCAGAATCTGCAAAGAAAAGAAAACATGGAAAACACTGACAAGAGAAAGGATCGGGATGACGGGACATATGTTAAAAAAATGGAGAGGGCAAAAACTGTAGAGGGACACAGAGACTGAGATACATCCAGCAAAAAATGAAACGGTCGGCATAGGAGATGAAGTCGTGGCGGGTCGAATCAAACCAGCAGGTTCTCTAAATTTTCTCAATAGTTTTCCCTTAAAGGAACGTCATTTTCCCTCGAATGATTCCCATATGAGTTCTCGAACGATCTCTGTAATACCTCCTGTTTTTTTTTTTTTTTTTCGAACCTACAGGTCTTGCAGGCCACCACTGAAAAAAAAAAAGTTGAACAGCATGGCTATTGTCTTGAAAGATAAGCAGCCGAAAATCATCAAAGGAAGAGTGATGGAATGAAGTCGAGTTATTCAGGCGATTCTGATGAGGGAATCTAGGCAGGAAATGAGAGAGAAACAGTTGTACCTGGGTTTTGGCACTTTGGCACTTGAGCTGGTAAACAGCTGATTACATAAAATCAGAAAGAATATAAGCTACATGTGTGTGTGTGTGTGTGTGTGTGTGTGTGTGTGTGCGTGTGTGTGTGTGAGTGAACTCGCAAGGACTAAACTGCTGAGGTCATCAGCTCCTGGACTTACACACTACTTAAACTAACTTATACTAAGAACAACACAGACACCCATACCGGCGGGAGGGGAGGACTCGAACTTCCGGCGGGAGGGCGGGAGGGGCCGTGCAATCCGTGACATGGCGCCTCAAATCCCGTGGGCACACCGCGCAGCTATATAAACTACAGACTGTCAATTGCAAGAAAAGCGTTTAATAGAAAGAGAAATTCGGCTAGATCAAATAAAAAATTAAATGGTAAGAAATCTTTTTTGAAGGTATTTTTCTGGAAACACGGGCGATAAGCAATTTAGAGAAGAAGAGAAACTTTCGAAATATAGTGTTACACAAGTTTAGAGTGGATTGATGACGGTCAGATAACGAATGAAGTGGAGCAGAAAACAAATTTGTGGGGAAGTTGACTATACAATGGTATGTTATCAAGATTTAACTGAATTTTAACGTGGTATTATAGTCAGCGCACGAGTGATGGGACACAGCATCTCCGAGGTAGCGATGAAGTGGGGATTTTCCCGTACGACTATTTCAGTAGAGAATCGTGAATATCAGGAATCCTGTAAGACATCAAATCTCCGGCATCGCTGAGGCTGGAAAAGATCCCTCAAGAACAGGACCAACGAAGACTGAAGAGAATCGTTCAATGTGAGAGAAGTGCAATCCTTCCGCAAATTGCTTCAGATTTCAATGCCGGGCCAACAAAAAATGTCAGCGTGCGAACCATTCAACGAAATATCATTGATATGAGCTTTCGGAGCCGAAAGCTCACTCATGTACCCTTGATGACTGCACGACACAAAGTCTTATGCCTCGCCTGGGCCCGTCAACACAAATTGAACTGTTGATGCCTGGAAACATGTTGCCTGGTCGAACGAGTGTCGTTTCAGATTGTATCAAGCTGATGGACGTGTACGGGTATGGAGACAACATCATGAATCCATGGACCCTGCATCTCAGCAGGGGACTGTTCAAGCTGGTGGAGACTCTGTACTGGTGTGGGGCGTGTGCAGTTGGAGTGATATGGGACCCATCATACGTCTAGATAAGACTCTGACAGGTGACACTTACGTAAGCATCCTGTCGGATCACCTGTGCCCATTCATGTCCATTGTGCATGTCCATTGGGCAACAGCAGCAAGATAAAGACTGGAAAATTGCTCAAGTCAAAATGGTTCAAATGGCTCTGAGCACTATGGGACTTAACTTCTGAGGTCATCAGTCCCCTAGAACTTACAACTACTTAAACCTAACTAAACTATGAACATCACACACATCCATGGCCCGAGGCAGGATTGGAACCTGCGACCGTAGGGGTTGTGCGGTTCCAGACTGTAGCGCCTAGAACCGCTCGGCCACTCCGGCCGGCTGCTCAAGTCACACCAACACCCAAAAAGGAAAGTAGGAGAAATCCGCTGAATTACAGGCCTATATCACTAACGTCGATTTGCAGTAGCGTTTCGGAACGTATAGTCTGTTCGAACATTATGAAGTACCTCGAAGAAAATGATTTACTGACACATCGTCAGCACGGTTTCAGAATCCATCGTTCTCGTGCGCCACAACTAGCTCTTCATACTCATGAAGTAATAAGTGCTATCGACAGGGGATGTCAAATTGATTCCATATTTTCAGATTTCCAGAAGGCTTTCGACACCGTTCCTCACAAGCGGCTTCTAACCAATCTGCGTGTCTACGGAGTATCGCCTCAGTTGTGATGCCGGATTCGTGATTCCTGTCAGAAAGGTCACAGTTCGTAGTAATTGACGGAAAATTATTGAGTAAAACAGTAGTAATATCTGGCGTTCCCCAAGGAAGTGTTATAGGCCCTCTATTGTTTCTGATCTATATTAACGACGTAGGAGACAATCTGAGTAGCCGTATTACATTGTTTGCAGATGATGCTGTCATTTACCGTATTGTAAAGTCATCAGATGATCAAAACGACTTGCAAAATGATTTAGATAAGATATCTGTATGGTGCGAAAAGTGGCAATTGACCCTGAATTAGGAAAAGTGTGAAGTTATTCACATGAGTACTAAAAGAAATCAGCTAAATTTCGATTACGTGATAAGTCACACAAATCTGAAGGCTGTAAATTCAACTAAATACTTATGGATTGCAATTACAAATAACCCAAATTGGAACGATCACATAGATAATATTGTGGGTAGAGATTCATTAGCAGAAAATTTGGAAGGTGAAACAGGTCTACTAAAGAGACTCCTTACACCACGCTTGTCCGCCCTATTCTGGAGTATTGCTGTGCGGTGTGGGATCCGCATCAGGGGGGACTGACTGATGACATCGAAAAAGTACAAAGAAGGGCAGCTCGTTTCGTACTATCGCGAAATAAGGGAGATAGTGTTACAGACATGATACGTGAATGGGAGTGGCAGTCATTAAAAGAAAGGTGTTATTCGTTGCGATGCGATCTTCTCATGAAATGTCAATCACCAGTTTTCTGCTCCGATTGCGAAAACATCTGTTGGCACCCACCTACATAGGGAGAAATGATCATCACGATAAAACAAGAGAAATCAGGGCTCGCACAGAAAAATTTAAGTGCTCGTTTTTCCCGCATGCGTTGGAGAGTGGAACGGTAGAGAGACAGCTTGAAGGTGGTTGATTGAACCCTCTGCCAGGCACTTTATTGTGAATAGCAGCGTAATCACGCAGATGTAAATGTAGAGGTAATGCGACACACCACACGTCCAGAATTGCCACAGAGTGGCTCCAGGAACACTCTTCTGAGTTTAAACACCTCCGCTGGCCACAAAGCTCCCCAGACGTGAACATTGACGAGCATATCTGGGATGCCTTGCAACGTGCTGTTCAGTAATTGGAATGACACCATTAATAAATATAGACTTCGATCAGAAATCGGCAGCTAAGGTAGAATATTCAAAATTTTTAGGTGTATGCATTGATGAGGGGCCGGCCGGAGTGGCCGAGCGGTTCTAGGCGCTACAGTTTGGAACCGCTCGACCGCTACGGTCGCTGGTTCGAATCCTGCCTCGGGCATGGATGTGTGTGATGTCCTTAGGTTAGTTACGTTTAAGTAGTTCTAAGTTCTAGGGGACCGATGACCTCAGAAGCTTAGTCCCATAGTGCTCAGAGCCATTTGAACCATTTGGCGATATACATCTTAGTAAATTAGCTTACCACGCCTATCTTCATTCTCTGCATTCGTATGGCACCATATTCTGGGGAACCTCATCACTGAGTAAAAGAGTATTCATTACACAAAAGCGTGCAATCAGAATAATTGCTGGAGCAAATCCAAGATCATCCTGCAGACACTTAAAGAGCTAGAGATCTTCACTGTAGCCTCATAATATACACTCCTGGAAATGGAAAAAAGAACACATTGACACCGGTGTGTCAGACCCACCATACTTGCTCCGGACACTGCGAGAGGGCTGTACAAGCAATGATCACACGCACGGCACAGCGGACACACCAGGAACCGCGGTGTTGGCCGTCGAATGGCGCTAGCTGCGCAGCATTTGTGCACCGCCGCCGTCAGTGTCAGCCAGTTTGCCGTGGCATACGGAGCTCCATCGCAGTCTTTATCACTGGTAGCATGCCGCGACAGCGTGGACGTGAACCGTATGTGCAGTTGACGGACTTTGAGCGAGGGCGTATAGTGGGCATGCGGGAGGCCGGGTGTACGTACCGCCGAATTGCTCAACACGTGGGGCGTGAGGTCTCCACAGTACATCGATGTTGTCGCCAGTGGTCGGCGGAAGGTGCACGTGCCCGTCGACCTGGGACCGGACCACAGCGACGCACGGATGCACGCCAAGACCGTAGGATCCTACGCAGTGCCGTAGGGGACCCCACCGCCACTTCCCAGCATATTAGGGACAGTGTTGCTCCTGGGGTATCGGCGAGGACCATTCGCAACTCTCTCCATGAAGCTGGGCTACGGTCCCGCACACCGTTAGGCCGTCTTCCGCTCACGCCCCAACATCGTGCAGCCCGCCTCCAGTGGTGTCGCGACAGGCGTGAATGGAGGGACGAATGGAGACGTGTCGTCTTCAGCGATGAGAGTCGCTTCTGCCTTGGTGCCAATGATGGTCGTATGCATGGTTGGCGCCGTGCAGATGAGCGCCTCAATCAGGACTGCATACGACCGAGGCACACAGGGCCAACACCCGGCATCATGGTGTGGGGAGCGATCTCCTACACTGGCCGTACACCACTGGTGATCGTCGAGGGGACACTGAATAGTGCACGGTACATCCAAACCGTCATCGAACCCATCGTTCTACCATTCCTAGACCGGCAAGGGAACTTGCTGTTCCAACAGGACAATGCACGTCCGCATGTATCCCGTGCCACCCAACGTGCTCTAGAAGGTGTAAGTCAACTACCCTGGCCAGCAAGATCTCCGGATCTGTCCCCCATTGAGCATGTTTGGGACAGGATGAAGCGTCGTCTCACGCGGTCTGCACGTCCAGCACGAACGCTGGTCCAACTGAGGCGCCAGGTGGAAATGGCATGGCAAGCCGTTCCACAGGACTACATCCAGCATCTCTACGATCGTCTCCATGGGAGAATAGCAGCCTGCATTGCTGCGAAAGGTGGATGTACACTGTACTAGTGCCGACATTGTGCATGCTCTGTTGCCTGTGTCTATGTGCCTGTGGTTCTGTCAGAGTGATCATGTGATGTATCTGACCCCAGGAATGTGTCAATAAAGTTTCCCCTTCCTGGGACAATGAATTCACGGTGTTCTTATTTCAATTTCCAGGAGTGTATATATTCACTTATGAAATTTGTTATTGACAATCCGAAATATTCAAAAGTAATAGCAGTGTACTTAGCTACAACACTAGGAGAATGGATGATCTTCACTACTCGGAGTTAAATCTAACTTTGGCTCAGAAGGGGGTAAATTATGCTGCGACAAGAGTCTTTGGTCGCTTACCTAATAGCACCAAAAGTCTGACAAATAGCCATATAGCATTTAAAAGGAAATTAAAAGAAGTTCTTAATGGCAACTCCTTCTACTCATTAGATAAATTTTTGGATGTAGTAAGTGGGTAATTTCCCCAACCGCCCTCCCCCGCCCCCCCCCCCCCCCCCGCATAAAAATTTAAGATTATTGAGTTTCATGTAATACTTTGTGTAATATAATATTTTGTATAGACACCTTTTATTAAGCTGACACGTTCCACATCATTACGAAGTATCGCATTCATGATCTATGGAACAAGTATTAATCTAATCTAATCTCTAATCCAGGAGAGATCTTCACCCTCTCGTACTCTTACGGATTTATGGATAGCCTTGCAGCATTCACGGTGTCAGTTCTCTCCAGCACTACTTGAGGCATTAGTCCATGTTGCGGCACTTCTGCGTGCTCGTGGGGGCCCTACACGATATTAGGCAGGTGTACCAGTTCCTTTGGCTCCTCAGGGTAGAATGAATGTCCACGAACATTATCAAACAGAAACTGTGCAGAACATTGTGGACCATATTGTCCATAATATTCACTTCTTAATTACGTGTGTGAGTGTGGGGTTGATCTGCTATTCTGTAATTCTGTGCAACGGATTAATCTGAGATGTACCCTTTACCCTGTGGCTCCTGCAAGAAGCAATTTCCACCCCCACACTGCTACAGAAGTCAGAGAGACGCTCTTAACGTTCTAAAGAGAAATGCCTGAAAAACTTTCAGCAATAAATATCTTCTGGAGTCGTCCGCTGTAAGGAAATGAAACAAAAATTCACAAAATTTCTTACGTAACTAGTGGGATACTTGGGTACTGGAGTAGTGCTAGTTAGTGTAAGAAAAACGTGAAACTAACGAAAATTCTGAGAAATCACAATGGCACTTTTAGTTATGAATTGAACAAGTTATATCCTGGTTCTTTTCGGAATGTGAAGTTACCTCTTAAGGATAGGATTCGCTAATGAAATTTCTATACAGATTTTAAGATCGTTGTTGACTTGGCAGAATGGCTGAGAGGCGCGCCAACTCAACTTGAATAATTATCCTTTAGACTGTTGCTAGGTACGGTCAAGGCTGTCGCGTGTGAAATGCAGTGAAATGTACTGCTGTGGAGGAAATATGGGGCTCGCAACAGCTGTCTGCGCCGCTCGCTGCTGACAAGTAAGATAACTCTCGTTCTATCTCGATTGACCTTCGCCAATGAAACTCTCCCTACGCCTTGATGAAGTCAAGGATTCCTATTCGCCCCTCGTCTGACCATTGCCGTGGTACACCGGTCAGATCTACATCTACATCTACATCTACATTGATACTCCGCAAGCCACCCAACGGTGTGTGGCGGAGGGCCACTTTACGTGCCACTGTCATTACCTCCCTTTCCTGTTCCAGTCGCGTATGGTTCGCGGGAAGAACGACTGTCTGAAAGCCTCCGTGCGCGCTCTAATCTCTCTAATTTTACATTCGTGATCTCCTCGGGAGGTATAAGTAGGGGGAAGCAATATATTCGATACCTCATCCAGAAACGCACCCTCTCGAAACCTGGACAGCAAGCTACACCGCGATGCAAAGCGCCTCTCTTGCAGAGTCTGCCACTTGAGTTTATTAAACATCTCCGTAACGCTATCACGGTTACCAAATAACCCTGTGACGAAACGCGCCGCTCTTCTTTGGATCTTCTCTATCTCCTCCGTCAGACCGATCAGGTACGGATCCCACACTGATGAGCAATACTCAAGTATAGGTCGAACGAGTGTTTTGTAAGCCACCTCCTTTGTTGATGGACTACATTTTCTAAGCACTCTCCCAATGAATCTCAACCTGGTACCCGCCTTACCAACAATTAATTTTATATGATCATTCCACTTCAAATCGTTCCGCACACATACTCCCAGATATTTTACGGAAGTAACTGCTACCAGTGTTTGTTCCACTGTCATATAAATCATACAATAAAGGATCCTTCTTTCTATGTATTCGCAATACATTACATTTGTCTATGTTAAGGGTCAGTTGCCACTCCCTGCACCAAGTGCCTATCCGCTGCAGATCTTCCTGAATTTCGCTACAATTTTCTAATGCTGCAACTTCTCTGTATACTACAGCATCATCCGCAAAAAGCCGCATGGAACTTCCGACACTATCTACTAGGTCTATATATATTGTGAAAAGCAATGGTCCCATAACACTCCCCTGTGGCACGCCAGAGGTTACTTTAACGTCTGTAGACGTCTCTCCATTGATAACAACATGCTGTGTTCTGTTTGGTAAAAACTCTTCAATCCAGCCACGCAGCTGGTCTGATATTCCGTAGGCTCTCATTTTGTTTATCAGGCGACAGTGCGGAACTGAATCGAACGCCTTCCGGAAGTCAAGAAAAATAGCATCTACCTGGGAGTCTGTATCTAATATTTTCTGGGTCTCATGAACAAATAAAGCGAGTTGGGTCTCACACGATCGCTGTTTCCGGAATCCATGTTGATTCCTTCATAGTAGATTCTGGGTTTCCAGAAATGACATGATACGCGAGCAAAAAACATGTTCTAAAATTCTACAAGAGATCGACGTCAGAGAAATAGGTCTATAGTTTTGCGCATCTGCTCGACGACCCTTCTTGAAGACTGGGACTATCTGTGCTCTTTTCCAATCATCAGATAACCAGTCCACAGCGATGCCACTCAAAAATTCACTCACAGGCGTTTAATTATAACCCTGTTCATTCACACCGCACAATAAGTGTGGACTCAATATGGAGTCGCACTTCTATTCGATCTCGACAGAGGTGCTCTCCCAGTGAAGTACTGAGGAGACACTTGTTCCTCGCTCCAAGAGCGACAGTGGAACGGCGCCTCTCCACGCCAGACGTGAAGGGGTTTATATTTCGGTCTCTTCCATTACTCCTTCAACTCAAGGCGTCAGAAATATCGTCTGCCAATCGGCATTGCTCTTCTAAAACGGGAGAATCTGACCAATCCGGAAATCTGTAGTATCGGCGTTTGGCGTTTGCTGTCTCCCTGTGAAAATCTCAGAAACTGTGTGCTATGTGTAAAGAATGCGTAGGTCGGACGCTCCCACACAATGTAGCGGAATTTGCTTTTAAGCCGCACACGGGGTCGTTCCCCCTTTCACTCGGGCACACGCTGTGTGCTCCACGGGCGGCCGAGGTTGACTCGTCCTCTGAAGGGGCCGGCCTCCCGGTGTGTGGTCTGCCTCTCTCGAACTAAAAGCTCCTGTGACCGTCGTGTCTGGAATATATATGTGTACGCCAGCCTCGAGTATTTCAACCCCGGTGCGCACTTGTTATTTGCATATCGTTTACATGAATTCATACAACATTGACTTTATCTTATAGAGTTCGGGTTCGAATGAAGCTTCTTGATGTGCGGAATATTAGTGTGGGGCCGGAATATGTAAGCAATGAAGGTCAGGAGACCACGACGTCTTACACGTGTATGTTTGTCCCGGGTGCTATCGAAGTCGGTAGCGGACGTCCCTGAGAAGCTAGGCGTCATAGTGGCCAGTGCTGTGCGGCAGTTAATAGATTTAACGTTGCCCGAGGTCCAGTCGCTCAGAAACGGAGAGGGCAGAAGGTGTGGTGGGAGGAGCGGAGGGAGGGTGGGGGATAAAAGCGTGAGAGAAACCTGCGCTGTCACGCCAGGACGCAGCCCGGCGCGGTGAATCCGCAGTTTCGTCCGCCAAGCGGACCCGCGGCGAAGTCTCAATGGCGCCGACACGCCACAATGAAGCGAAGCGAGCGGAAAATGCACTCCGCCGCTCGCTGATTAACTGCCGGTAATAAACACGGAAAGACGACGTCCAGCGGCTGCGGCGCTGGCTGTGGGGCCACAATGAGTGCGACAGTGGGACACGGGCGTGGCCTCTTTCACGGGCCTAACGAGCGGCTGACAAATCGTCTGCGGCCTCTCCATAAATTAGCGGACACCGGCAACCGGGTTGGCGCCCTGCGAGAGGTGATTTATCTTCCGGGACGCCTTACCCGGTCCGAGTGAGCCGTTAAACGGCGGCAAGCAAATGCCCCGGGGGCGCATTACAGACTCCCGCCGCACGGCGTTATGTTGTTACGAGGGACACTACTGGTTATGCAGAGTGAACTGGTACCGAAAAAAAACAAAAAAAAAAAAGACTTGACTTAGAAGCAAAGCAGAACTTATGAGCTTGCTGCTACTTCTTGCTACGAGGGGCGTTCAATAAGTAATGCAACACTCTTTTTTTCTCGGCCAATTGTGATTCAAAAAATGCGGAACTTGTTGTGGGACATCGTGAAATATTCCCCCTTCGGCCCCTATACTTTCATGAACTTCCGATAGGTGGCGGTGCTATACGTAGCCTCCTAAATGGCGTTTGTAACTTAGGTGCGTTTCAAGCATCTACATCTACATCTACATTTCTACTCCGCAAGCCACCCAACGGTGAGTGGCGGAGGGCACTTTACGTGCCACTGTCATTACCTCCGTTTCCTGTTCGTCGCGTACGGTTCGCGGGAAGAACGACTGCCGGAAATCCTACGTGCGCTCTCGAATCTCTCTAATTTTAGATTCGTGATCTCCTCGGGAGGTATAAGTAGGAGGAAGCAATATATTCGATACCTCATTCAGAAACGCCCCCTCTCTAAACCCGGACAGCAAGCTACACCGCGATGCAGAGCGCCTCTCTTGCAGAGTCTGTCACCTCAGTTAGCTTAACAGCTCCGTAACGCTATCACGCTTACCAAATAACCCTGTGACGAAACGCGCCGCTCTTCGTTGGATCTTCTCTATGTCCTCTGTCAACCAGACCTGGTACGGATCCCACACTGATGAGCAATACTCAAGTATAGGTCGAAAGAGTGTTTTGTAAGCCACCTCCTTTGTTGATGGACTACATTTTCTAAGGACTCTCCCAATGAATCTCAACCTGGCACCCGCCTTACCAGCAATTAATTTTATAAGATCATTCCACTTCAAATCGTTCCGCACGCACATTGCATAGGCTCTTACTTTGTTTATCAGGCGACAATGCGGACTGTATCGAATGCCTTCCGGAAGTCAAGGAAAATGGCATCTACCTGAAAGCCTGTATCTAATGTTTTCTGAGTCTCGTGAACAAATAAAGCGAGTTGGGTCTCACACGATCGCTGTTTCCGGAATCCATGTTGATTCCTACTGAGTAGATTCTGGGTTTCCAGAAATGACATGATACGGGAGCAAAAAACATGTTCTAAAATTCTACAACAGATCGATGTCAGAGATATCGGCCTATAGTTTTGCGCATATGCTCGACGAGCCTTCTTGAAAACTGGAACTACCTGTGCTCTTTTCCAATCATTTGGAGCCTTCCGTTCCTCTAGAGATTTGCGGTACATTGCTATTGGAAGGGGAGCAAGTTCTTTCGCGTACTTCGTGTAGAATCGAATTGGTATCCCGTCAGGTCCAGTGGACTTTCCTCTGTTGAGTGATTTCAGTTGCGTTTCTATTCCTTGGACACTTATTTCGATGTCAGCCATTTTTTCGTTCGCGCAAGGATTTAAACTGCAGTGCCGTCTTCCTCTGTGAAACAGCTTTGGAAAAAGGTGTTTAGTTTTTCAGCTTTACGCGTGTCATCCTCTGTTTCAATGCCATTATCACTCCAGAGTCACTGGACATGCTGTTTCGATCCACTTACTGATTTAACGTAAGACCAGAACTTACTAGGATTTTCTGTCAAGTCGGTTCATAGAATTTTACTTTCGAATTCACTGAATGCTTCACGCATAGCACTCCTTACGCTAACTTTGACATCGTTTAACTTCTGTTTGTCTGAGAGGTTTTGGCTGCGTTTAAATTTGCAGTGAAGCTCTCTTTGCTTTCGCAGTAGTTTCCTAACTTTGTTGTTGAACCACGGTGGGTTTTTTCCAGTCCCTCACAGTTTTACTCGCACGTACCTGTCTAAAACGCATTTTACGATTGCCTTGAACTTTTTCCATAAACACTCAACATTGTCAGTGTCGGAACAGAAATTTTCGTTTTGATCTGTTAAGTAGTCTGAAATCTGCCTCCTATTACTCCTGCTAAACAGATAAACCTTCCTCCCTTTTTTATATTCCTATTTACTTCCATATTCAGTTGCAGAGCAGAGAGTTGTCACGGTTTCTTTTAGCGGTAAACCAGAACATCGCATCCATTCATAGGAGCCTCCAGACCTGGTAGTGAACAAAAGCGCGGTGAATCGTAGACAATATTTCCCGGATGCGCAATAGCTCTGACAGTCTAGAATTGAGATCGAGAGGTTCGCAATAATACTGAGAACATCATTAACTTTGGAAATACATCGCGCTGCCTGGAAATATTGTGCCTGTGATCATTGCAACAAGTTTGCGCAAACCTGTCCAGTCTCTCTCGTGGCAGCCGGCTGCTCACATCTGAACGTGCGGACACTCTCGTTCGAGATGATTTACGGGTTACAACGAAACACCTCGCTCTGCTCAACTGGACGTCTCTGTCATTGGTGGTGGCACGCTCGTCCAACAGCTGGGGACTCAAAGTTGTGTGTTCGCTGGGCTCCTCCCCGTTTAATAGCAGTGAAGGGTGATTTTCGCTGACTTGCTTGCCCTTTAAGAGGCCAATCGTGCTAAATGTTTATCGAACATCGTCACAGGCGATGAAACATGGGTTCATCACTTCAAACAGGAAATAGAACGGCTATCCATGGAGTAGAGCCACACCATCTCTCCTGCGACGGAAAAGTGAAGTCATGGGGACGATCTTCTGGGACTCTGAAGAGGTTGTTCTTTTGACGTCCTCCCTCACGGTGCAACGATCACCTCTGAAGTGTATCGTGCTCCCTCAGGAATTTGGAGAAACGACTTTCTGCGTGTTTGTCGCCACAAAAATGCAAAGAAACTTCTCTGTCTCCATGACCAACGCAAGGCACCCGAAAGGAGCTCACAAAACTTCTTCGTCCACTCTACAGCCCGGATCTCACGCCTTTCGACCTCCATCTATGTGGTCACTCTGCGGGGAGTAGTACATGGATGATGTGGAAGTAATTGATGCAGAAGATGTTGATTCCGACGTTGACCTGTGGGTGGTGCCATGCAGACATACTGGCCCTCCTGGTAAGATAGCATAAGGCCGTCGCATTGAGCGGAGACGATGTTGGTAAATGCGGTTTTGTAGCTCAAAGAGTGGGAAATAATGTAGTATACTGGAGTCCTGAATAAAACCAACCTGCCTTGGGAAAAAATGTGTTGCATTACCTACTGAACGCTCCTTTACCTTATGCTAGGACGCCTCATGTGAGGCAATGGTCAAAGTGAGGATCTCAGTCAAGCGGTCTTTAGACGGTCAACAATATGGACAATTGATTGGCGACTCCATGGAGTGCTGTGTGCACAACGACCATATGTGTTAAATTAAAAGGAAGGGGTCCCACTGCTGCTATAAGACATGTAATGAAATTATCTCCTTTATATGAGAATCCAAAACTGTTTGCTTGACAGTTTTCATTTCTGTTTTATCAACTGTAAAGGTATGATGGGTTCTGACCCAGTGCTTGTGCAAAAGGGTGTAACTTGAGTGCGATGTATTTATTTGGGACAAAGCTTTTATACTTTAAAGAGAACACTGTTCCCTTATACCCAAGTTCTGTTTGTATCATATGATACATTTTTCTATAAATAATAGGTGTGATAATGGAGGTATCTACTAAGCTAGCGTACTTCGTACACTTGTCTGTATCCAACATATAATTTATTCTTTGCAATTTGTAACAGCAGTTTTCACTCACGAATGCACTAAACGATCTCTGCATCCACAATGTGCTTTTAAAACATTCTGCTTTCATAATTACGATGATTTTTTAATTTATATAAAGTGTTCACATGTCCCAACGGGATGAATGAGATGTGTGTTTCACGTCGTGAAATACGATAAAAAAACTGTTAGTCTGCACCCTTAAAATTTTTTTTTTATATAACATATAATGGGTTTCATGGCATTTTGACCTGCTATATTGTGACATAAATTGTATAATTACCACTATTTATGTATTTGACTTTTTGGGTTCAATGTAATGTTTTACGTAAATTAAGAACTTTGTATCTCTGACTCCCTACGTCAGATGGCGGTTGCTGTGTTATAACAAATTCTGTTATATTTGATGTCATGTTATTTGTATATTTTTCTTCTTTCCTAGTCCTGTTATCTGACGCCATGTAACCTCACCTGTTGATTTTTATTCTGACATGTTTTTTAAGTTGTTTGAAAATAACACGCCAGCGCATGTTGGCAAGATGTGCATTTCCCCCATGTCTTTTTTGCTATGCGTTTTTTAATGTACAATTGTAAAATTGAAATATTCAATTAATGATTTGCAAGTGTACTTTGGTATTTTCTGGTAATCTCTTGGCATATAAAGAATTGTTAAGTCTTCACGTGACACACGCCACATAGAGGGCGTTCCAAGACCCTGTCACACTGAGGTCTGCTGTATAGGTGAATGTCAACAGCGGCTTCAGTTATTGTGATCGCTTCTCAGTTTTGGTTACTGATAACTTGATACCAGTGTCTACGAGTTTAATTTGTACACCACAGGTATGTTCTTTCCAACAGTTGGTTTATACTCAGGTGTATTTGTGGTTTTTTGTTTTTATTCACTGATCGCTATGTGAAATTTTTAACTCCGAGCACTGAAGATGATGACTATGTGATTGAAAATCGATTTTGCTATCAATAAACCATCAATATTACGGCCAACGCTGACCTTCCTTTTAATTTAATATGGACAATATTTACCGGATATGCATCTAGCAGTGTGACTGAGAGATTGCGCAATAATCCTGAGTACATCATAAACTTCGGAAATACACTGCGCTGCCGGGAAGTATTGTGTCTTTTGTGGGCAGTATTGACAATATCCTTGACTGTCCCTCATCTGCTACAGAAACCATGGAAGTAAGCTTTTCTGTTGTGTGGAAAATGAGTGCAAAACAAGAGGAAAGATCAGTATTATCAGAGAGCATCGAAATGTTTAAGTCATTGCCGGTATTGTGGAATGTTAGGACATATCGGTACTAAGGCGGAAGGGTTAAGAATGATGAATGGTGTGATTCGTTGCTCAGAAAATATATGGAAGAGCCACGAACGAAGGTGATTTTAAAATATTTAATTAATGTAAGATCATTTTAAAATATTTAATTAATGTAAAGTCATGAAGAAAAGTAACTATGTCTAGAACTTTATGTCTGTGGGTAAATTACTTACCAGAATGTAATCTTTTGGGGCACGTATTATCGCATGACGCGGTTCCACAACCATGTGTCACATACCGTAAGCTGAAACTGCTCGAGTAAATTTCAAGTCTTGGGAAGAATGAGTAGGAATGTATCGAAACCTGACAGATAAGCGCTGTTGCTGTTTGTTTTCTAATAATGATGACATGGGTGTCCTCGGAAATTTATGTGTGTGTATGTGTGTGTGTGTGTGTGTGTGTGTGTGTGTGTGTGTGTGTGTGTGTGTTTGGGGGGGGGGGGGGGAGAGCGGGGGATGGAGGGCAAGCTTGGTATGCCTATGTGTGGGAGGAACCATTTCCAGCGATGTATCGGATGTTGAACCGTTAACACATAAAAAGGTATGATAATCTATTTTTTTAATTAAATTTTTGAGAGAGCCCACAGCCTCAATGTGTTTTGAGAATGAATACATAGTTTAACAGATGACAGCCTAATTGGAATATTTTTCAGTTCTAGAACCTTTTTTCTTCCAACCTCAATTCTCTCTACAAGTTTTCGTGAGTGATCTTTGACGCTACTTCAAACAATTCTTCATCCACCTTTATTTCTGCTTGAAACAATGGAGTAGCGTCCCTATCGTCAAACATTCCGAACCGCAGCATTATTGCACAGTATTATAGACAATACGTTCTACTGAGCAGACCAGGGAGATCTTTAATAATAATGCAAAAAATTATTGTGCAGTATTATTGATCGACTAGGGGCCAGTTAAAAGGACTTCAAACTACAACTTGTGGGGTTACTAGCATTCCTTGGTGTTAGTAACACGTAGGCCTACTATCTTTCACGGTGCGGCTCCGTAGCTGTGGAGGATTTGATTTGATTTGATTTGATTTGTGTCTCGGTACAGACCGGTTGTCTTACATTTTATAACAAATCATTCATTTTAAGCTTTTCATGAAGGTTACAAAACATATTCCTTATTATAAACAGCAATTATTGTTTTCCGTAAGTCCAATGGAAGTAATAATAAATTAAAAATGCATTAGAAATAGAAAAAGAACACAAAATATTCAAATTTTAAAAAAAGGTTCAAATGGCTCTAAGCACAATGGGACTTAACATCTGAGGTCATCAGTTCCCTAGACTTAGAACTACTTAAAGCAAACTAATCCAAGGACATCACACACATCCATGACCGAGGCAGGATTCGAATCTGCGACCGTAGCAGGTGCGCGGTTCCGGACTGAAGCGCCTAGAACCGCTCGGCTACGGCTCAAATTTTCAAAAGATATGATGATATATGATAGGAAAGACTTGGTTAGAAAGAGAGAGAGAAATGTTACCCTATCTGAGCCAGCCAGGTCTGAAAGCCTTGGAACTACTTCGAGCCTTGCAGTCCCGCTTCGCTACAGTTTAATTTACGAATTAATATTTCAACACTGTTCACAAAAACATTATAACTATTTTGTATATTGTCGAAAGCGCAATGGTGTGTGAGTGTAAGGTGTGTAATTAACCTTCAGTTTCTATATTATGTGTCTCGAACTTTATCTGTGTTTCTTATATAGTAAGCGTGTATCGAATTTTACTTATTACGTTGCTTCTACACTAAGTCTTCAGTAACAAGTATTACATCCTAACGGCGGTGTATTGACCGCGGGATGGACATGCCTGCTCTTTATACTTAAACTAGAACAGGTTTACGTAGTTGACTGCATTACACTGTTATTGTAATACAGTTTAATTATTCTATATGTTGCGTAAGGTTGTCTGCGGTACGTGTTGGTGAGTGTTCGCTTTTTTGAGTGCGTGTGTCTTTCGGTATTGCTGTCTGTGTTGGCGTACGAATTGGAACTGCTGTCTTACGTTCTTCGTGTGTGTTGCAGTGTTCTGTTATACGGGCCGTGTCTGCTTGAGTTCGGCATATAATTTCCTGGAGACATCAACAGCGATTTGATTTGTTATTTCCCATTCGTCTCTGTCTCTTAGCGCCGGCCGCTGTGGCCGAGCGGTTCTAGGCGCTTCAGTCCGGAACCACGCGGCTGCTACCGTCGCAGGTTCGAATCCTGCAGCGGGCATATATGTGTGTGATGTCCTTAGGTTATTTAGGTTTAAGTAGTTCTAAGCCTAGAGGACTGATGACCTCAGATGTTAAGTCCCATAGTGCTTAGAGCCATTAGAACCTTCTGTCTCTTAATGCCCGTATCAGGCCGTTGTCGTACTGCCTTGATGTCTGGTGTGCCGCTCTGTATCGGTGACAGTGAAAGAGTATGTGTTCTGGGATTCCATGTTCCCTACATGTACAAAAGGGAACCACACCCGGCTGGGATTCTTGCAGCTCAGTCTGAGATGTTCCCTGATGTCTGGGAAGAAATGATATAGCCTACGGCCCTTACCGCTTAGCTCGCATTCTACACTCCTGGAAATGGAAAAAAGAACACATTGACACCGGTGTGTCAGACCCACCATACTTGCTCCGGACACTGCGAGAGGGCTGTACAAGCAATGATCACACGCACGGCACAGCGGACACACCAGGAACCGCGGTGTTGGCCGTCGAATGGCGCTACCTGCGCAGCATTTGTGCACCGCCGCCGTCAGTGTCAGCCAGTTTGCCGTGGCATACGAAGCTCCATCGCAGTCTTTAACACTGGTAGCATGCCGCGACAGCGTGGACGTGAACCGTATGTGCAGTTGACGGACTTTGAGCGAGTGCGTATAGTGGGCATGCGGGAGGCCAGGTGGACGTACCGCCGAATTGCTCAACACGTGGGGCGTGAGGTCTCCACAGTACATCGATGTTGTCGCCAGTGGTCGGCGGAAGGTGCACGTGCCCGTCGACCTGGGACCGGACCGCAGCGACGCACGGATGCACGCCAAGACCGTAGGATCCTACGCAGTGCCGTAGGGGACCGCACCGCCACTTCCCAGCAAATTAGGGACACTGTTGCTCCTGGGGTATCGGCGAGGACCATTCGCAACCGTCTCCATGAAGCTGGGCTACGGTCCCGCACACCGTTAGGCCGTCTTCCGCTCACGCCCCAACATCGTGCAGCCCGCCTCCAGTGGTGTCGCGACAGGCGTGAATGGAGGGACGAATGGAGACGTGTCGTCTTCAGCGATGAGAGTCGCTTCTGCGTTGCTGCCAATGGTGGTCGTACGCGTGTTTGACGCCGTGCAGGTGAGCGCCACAATCAGGACTGCATAGACCGAGGCACACAGGGCCAACACCCGGCATCATGGTGTGGGGAGCGATCTCCTACACTGGCCGTACACCACTGGTGATCGTCGAGGGGACACTGAATAGTGCACGGTACATCCAAACCGTCATCGAACCCATCATTCTACCATTCCTAGACCGGCAAGGGAACTTGCTGTTCCAACAGGACAATGCACGTCCGCATGTATCCCGTGCCACCCAACGTGCTCTAGAAGGTGTAAGTCAACTACCCTGGCCAGCAAGATCTCCGGATCTGTCCCCCATTGAGCATGTTTGGGACTGGATGAAGCGTCGTCTCACGCGGTCTGCACGTCCAGCACGAACGCTGGTCCAACTGAGGCGCCAGGTGGAAATGGCATGGCAAGTCGTTCCACAGGACTACATCCAGCATCTCTACGATCGTCTCCATGGGAGAATAGCAGCCTGCATTGCTGCGAAAGGTGGATATACACTGTACTAGTGCCGACATTGTGCATGCTCTGTTGCCTGTGTCTATGTGCCTGTGGTTCTGTCAGTGTGATCATGTGATGTATCTGACCCCAGGAATGTGTCAATAAAGTTTCCCCTTCCTGGGACAATGAATTCACGGTGTTCTTATTTCAATTTCCAGGAGTGTATCTGCTAGGTATCCACCCGCCATTTAAAGAGTTGGAGTTCCTCGGTGATATCTCGGGGTTCGATTCTCGGCGCCGTATTCTGGTAAGTTGGCAAAATGGCTGGGGAGCGGTGTGCTGACTGCGCGCCCCTCCGTACAGCATCCGCATGACGCTCCATTTCAAAGGATGACACGGCGGTCGGTCGACATCCCTTGGGACTTCAGGTCCGGCACTAGAAGGTCCATGTTCTCTTTTACTACCTGAGCTCCTTTACTTTTCTCGAACATCGCCTCACAAATTGCCAGCGTCGAATTATTTGTGGTCCTGTTCCAAGACAATTGGTGATGCTGGAATATAGGAAACGAATTAACTGTTGAACTAATGCACCTGGATGGAAGCCTAGTCTCTGCAGGCACTTAACCCTACCTACATTTCCGCTGCTGAACACAGGACAGGCATCTTCACAACTGACGACACAGGTACTGTTTCTGGAAATGCATCCATATAAAGTGGTTGTAACTATCATTTGTATTCTGTATTTTGCTAGCTGTACATTTTTTCTTCAGTCTGGTGAGGTACCTGAAAGTTGGTTTTATAACATCTAAAAGGACAAGTGGCAAACCATGTTTGTGTGTGTATGACTTTCCACTGACCTCTGTGTGAAGGTATTTGCATCACCGTATGTCACGAAGGGAATGCTGAGGATTCGTCCTTCTGTAACACTGTTATTTAAATGTCCTGCACCTTTTACAAGTGAAATCCGACATTTCCTCATTTTTTGAAATATGTGTCCACTGTTACGACTCATTTCGAGCAGAACAGGGTGATACATGCATAACTCAAAACTACAAGTTTATAACACGTACTATTAAAAATAACACGTTGTAAACAAAGGAACAAACAAAGATAATCTTTCTCACAGCCTTCTGGGCTCATCCGCAGTTCGTTTCGATTGAGTGAACAAAAAATTAACGCACAAAAAATTTCTAGCGTAGAGAAGGTGTGGATCACAGCATAGAAAGTGGGGCGTGGCAGGCGCAGACGCGCAATCAAAATTTTTTTAAACCACATTTCTAGCCAGAATCCGAATGTGAACTTTTGGGAAGTTAGTCTGAAAGAATCAATATATCACACAATAAAAAACTTTGAATTTTTTTGCTATTTTTCACTACATCTGCCGTTAATTTGTTGCCCTCAAGTTTGCCTTCATTACTGCTCAGTTCTGTCCGAAACTTTTGTTTCTCTCGCCATTCTACTGCCAAAAATGGAAACTTCGCGCCCCCTTTACAATAATCATAGTGTATTAACTACAGCAAGCAACCGAAAATGCGATCGATGCACTCATTGTCTTGGGGTAGGGGAGGTTAATACGGAAAGTAGTAAGAACTTGGTGAGGAGAAGGCGTCGTGAAACGGGAAATGCGTATGTAATAATTTCTCTCTCGTCACTGCCGACATAAATGTGGTGCGTGAGCCTTGTAGCGACCATCCAGTGCAGGGTAAATACGGCACAGGAGTAACATGGATTCGTGAAGACTCTAATAACGAATCCATTATTAGAGCTCCAATTGCATGTGCTATCATATCTTAAATATTCATGAACTGCCACAGGACCAAAATTGCACAACGAAGTAAAGAATCAAAAATACGCGGTATCAAAATTCAGTTTCAGTTATGTTTACTCCACTTTGGCACATGTTTTTACCAGAACTTTTGAGGACGGGCACCAGTTCCGCTGCGTAGGAGGTGTGCCCACCTGTGGGTTGGCAGCACCAATGTGGAACCAAGTCGTCATTCCCCCTCTCAAGAACACGGCAGCTAAACAGCACTGCCTCTGCATCACGAGCGCCCGTGAAGTAAGCCGCTAACTAAAACTGCGGTACAACAACCACAACAACAGTGTACGTTCTTAAAAATTGTTTCCTCGGTTCATTTTGGCAAAAGGTCTTAGCTTGCAATTCTGGTAAGTGCAATGAGTACACTTTACAGTTGTACACAAATTTATACTGATGTAATCGCATGAGCGGTAGAGTATGAGTTACAGTACGTGCATTTTAAGTTAGTTTATCCCAAGGTCGTTCAGCTGGAGGACAGCGAGAGAATAGTACTGTCGCTGACGTGAGGGGTGACTAAGAGGGGGAATGTTTATCTGTTTTCTGCACGGAGCTGCCAACAGATGAGTTCGCGCGATTCGTAGCAAAAAGCTGAAATGGTATAAATATGACACTGAAGAAACATAGATTCGAGATTGTACAATACCCATATTAACAACTCAGTCCAGCCAAGATTCAAGCGCCAACGCTGCTGTGAAACAAAGCCACTACTGGTAATAATTATTACATCGTAGGAGCAGTGAGAAATCCGATTCAGAAGACAGTTTTAACTTCCCTTCCCATTAAACTGAAGCTAAATTATTATGACTGAATAATATATGGTTACTTGAATGGAATGTTTTGGGCGAGAGAAGTTGCTTCCCCAATGTTTTAACACAAATATCTCCCACTCTTCCAAGTATAAATTTAATTCCTGTTTGAATTCTCTGGTCTATAAAACAAAATGATTAGGCAGTTGCAGTTCGTAATCACACTGTGTCTGTCGATGTCGAAGTCAGTACCTGCAATAAAATTCCTGTGGCCGCTCCAGAATTCCGGCGATCGCCAACTCTGAAAATCCTTAAAGCAGTCAAAGGTGCAATCGTACGCCATGGGGAAGCCATCTTGGGTGCTATGATGTACTCACTCTGCAGCATGGAAATCAAAGTTGGGTATTAATTTCGATGAATGACCAGAAAATAATCTCTCAAAATGGAGCGTAAAGGAGCGTGCTGCAGGCTATACCAACTTCCCTACGATTTACGACACACCAAATAATGTTCCGAGCCTCAGACAAGGTAGAGGTTAAAATAACCAAGAAATTAAACGTACCTTTCCCATTCACGAAATTGTATTTTTCCATAAATGATCTTTATAACTACATACCACGATACACCATCCACTTGCATGAGATGAAACGTTATAATTAATGAAATTATATTCCTTATTCAAAAAGGCAACTTCCAACAATGCCACTAATCACAGTTCCGCTGCTATTATAGTCTCCGCAACTGCTAAATCAGTAGTACGTAAGAACATAGTACACGTAATGTTCCAAATTACATACACAGAGTTTTTATATCACAGGAGCGTGCCGTAGCCGCGCGGTCTCTGGTGCCTTGCCACGGTTCGCGCGGCTTCCCCTCGGAGGTTTGAGTCCTCCATCGGGCATGCGTTTGTGTTGTCCTTAGCGTAAGATAGTTTAAGTTAGATTAAGTAGTGTGTAAGCCTATGGACCGATGACCTCAGCAGTTTGGCCCCACAGGAACTTACCACAAATTCCAAATTCCAAATTTGTATCAAAAGTCAGAGATAATATCTCTCTCTCTCTCTCTCTCTCTCTCTCTCTCTTGCAGTCGTAATTAGTCTTTGACCCAAAAAGATCATTTGCACAGTTAGGCATAAAAGTAACAAAAATGGTTCAAATGGCTCTGAGCACTATGGGACTCAACAGCTGAGGTCATCAGTCCCCTAGAACTTAGAACTACTTAAACCTAACTAACCTAAGGACATCACACACATCCATGCCCGAGGCAGGATTCGAACCTGCGACCGTAGCAGTCGCGCGGTTCCAGACTGAAGCGCCTAGAACCGCTCGGCCACAGCGGCCGGCTACAGGATTTCGAGCACGATCTGACCTCACGATTATGATCCATACATGTTCGATGGGATTCTGTCGGGTGATCTGGATGACCATTCTCTCGAATTGTCAAGAATGTTCTTCAAATCAGTCTCGAAAAATTGTGGCCCGGCGACACGGCGCATTGTCGTCCGTAAACGTTCAATCGTTCTTTGGGTACATGAAGCCCACGAATGGCTGCATATGGTCTCCAAGTAGCAGAACATATCCGAGGACCTAAACACAGCCCACACTATTTGGAGCCACCACCAGCTTGCACCGTGCCTTGTTGACGAGTCGGGTCGATGGCTTCGTGGCGTCTACGCCACACTCGAACCTTACCATCAGCTCTTACCATCTGAAATCGGGACTCCTCTAACCAGGCTACAGGTCTAACGCCGGCCGTTGTGGCCGAATGGTTCTTGGCGCTTTGGTCTGGAACCGCGCGACTGCTACGGTCGCAGGTTCGAATCCTGCCTTGAGCATGGATGTGTGTGATGTCCTTAGGTCAGTTAGGTTTAAGTAGTTTTAAGTTCTAGGGGACTGATGACCTCCTATGTTAAGTCCCATAGTGCTCAGAGCCATTTGTCCAGGGTCCAACCGATATGATCACCAGCCCAGGAGAGGCGCTGCAGGCGATGGCGTTCTGTTAGCAAAGGGACCCATCGGTGATTTGTTAACAAGAAACGACATTAAAGAAAATATGTATTGAGAGGCCAATGTCTGAATTCTCAGACTACTGAACGGTATCGACAAGAGGTTGAGAGGAGGCATGAGCCCCCTCTCATATTTTTATCTTACGATTTTCCTCTCTAATTGCATGCAGTGAAAAGTCGCTATTCCTTCACACACGGACTTCCCACGCAGCGTCTCTTGTCACCCGGGTGGTCCAGTGACAGGCGGGCTCTGCTGATCTGGAAAGGGTTAAGCCGACGGGTGTCGAGTGAATGCCTTGCAGACGCCGACATTGTCAAAAGACACACCCGGAGGGGTCTGAAGTAGCGGCTGGGCTAGAGGTTCCGTTACTTCGCAGAATCTTAGCGAAAACACTTTCTGGCAGGCTCCCGGCGAGGCGTGGGAATGACTTGTGTACCCAGGCAGTTGTGGCGGGAAAATTCCCACGCTTTCTGCAAAATAGTAACTGTGATTGGCTTGCTCAGGGCATAGCTCCGTGACGTAGCAAAATCAGCGCAGAAATTGGCGCCAAGAATCTCCATTGGTGGAATGGTAGAGCTCCGGCAATGGAGTGGAATTTTCCTCCGGTTTTCGAGTTGCTGATTGGAACGTTTAACCACGGCCACTGTGGTGGGGGCGGGAATGTTCGGTGTTCGGCATTGTACGGGTGCTCAGTAGTAGTCGGCTCTCGCCTTTCGGTCGAGGACGTCGAAGCAACCAGCCATCGCCTCCGGTACGCCAAATGGTGTTCTTGCAGTTAAGAAGACAGATTGGTAAGGTATGTTCGCAGCACCGGCAGACAGGGATTTTCCTAGGTGATAATCAGGACTCAGCAGAGCGCGCCTGTTCTTCTTTTTCTAATTTTGTTCTGTCTTGGGTAGCAGCAATTAATGTTGGGTTGGCTATGTGTTTTCTCTTAAGATTTGAGTTGCAAGGAATTGGCTCCACATACCACTTCGACATAATCCTCACAATCTAGTTTAGGGACAACTTCACATTCACAGCGGTTGTTTGAGTATCCAATTTGAGCCAATTTGATGTAAATGTTTCATGTGTTTTTGTTTATTATTTTGTGTTTAGTCTTAATAAATCATATTGTTATTTTGGACAGAACTTTCATTCTGTTAATCGGTAGAGCAATCCTATCATTCCTCACTATGTTAATGAAACCTTTGTTTATTTAACTTATTTATCAAATTAAATTATTGCAGGTGCCAAACTCTCTTCTACTCCACTGGCAGGATTGATTAGAGTCAGTTCGCGTATTTTTTTTTAATCCTTGTGTAACAGCAAAAGTCGGAGTTAGAATAGGGGGGGCTTAGAGCATCATTTACGTATGTAGATTCTAGAATTTAGTGTAAAATACACTGCTAGCCCGGCACCTCGCAAGGTTCGAGACTTTCCACCACATATTACAGACTGAAGGGCCTAGAACCGCTCCCCCATGGACGTAGTCGCCTAAGAGACAACAAATCCTGTGTTTTGGGTCATACATTTTAATATTACAGACTTTTCCATTGCTGAGAAAGTATTTTCTCAGAAACTAACGCAAACCCGAGTAACGAACAGTGTAAATCTTAATTACATTATTACTCTGTCACGAGTCGCCGGAGATTGTGTGCTCCCTCTGAAAGTTTGTCGTTGGAGCTCTGGTTCGCTCTGTAGGCTATATCTATTCGTAGCACTTGTTTTGCAAATACGAATATTTAGTTATATCCCATGTGTAAATGTGATTGTCTTAGGTTAATTGTAGCCAGAAACTTTCGCTGATATTATATTCTCTTAAATTACTAAATACGCATTGGTTTAATAATAAGAAACGTTTTATTAATTTCTGAGAACATTCCTCTTGACAACAGAGGTTTATTAATTACTATAAAATAAACATACAGTAACAACGACAAGAACCATCTTTTTATCTTTTTTTATTTTTAGGTTACCGATTTCGGTCTGTTTTAACCCGTCTTCAGACCTCAACCATCATGATAGACGATCGCGGTGAACAAGAGCAGACGCTACGAATCCACGAAGGCTAACTGTTCGGAAGGCGTGTCGCCTGCTCCGTTCACCGCCAGCGCCTACCATCAATGGTATGAGTTCTGAAGGTGAGCTACAACAGACCGAAACCGGTAACCTCAAAAAATTATTAATAAAGTTTCTTACTGTTGTGACTGTATGTTGGTTTTAAAATGATTTACTGTTCCTCACGGTACCATCATCACAATATCACTTCAATAACTTGCAGCGCCAAAGTCATTCGATCTGTAGCCCCTTCTTTTGTAGGTAATGAAACTTAATGTCGACCCTTTAGTATATACAGATAAATGTAGATAGGATTAAATGCCTGCAGAGACTAGGATTCCATCCAGGTGCATTCACACTGAAAATATTCAGAAGCATCGGTGAAGCGCAACGGGACAAAGGTCAGAAGCAGAAGAAAAACTTCAGAAGTTGGGTAGGCAAAGGAGGCAGGGGAAAAGATCACTCCAGGAAGTTGGGGGAGAGAATAAAGATTAAGGCTACGGACAACATTCAGCATTAGTCAGTAGACGTATTGAAATATTGTAAAAAATTAAAATTAAAACTTTAAATGCGAACTGCCGTAAACTGGATAAAAAAATGAAAACTTCATGGACAACTTTATTGAAATCATCGAAATAGATCATGGGTAAATAAATAAAGTACAGATAGCAGCATCAGAAAGCAAAACAAAGATTATAACGTCCCACAAACCCATTCAATAACAATCCAGAGATGAAACCAGAGGACATCGTTAAAAGCTGTCAAAAGAAGTAGTTAAAAACAAAAGTAAACGACCATCTCAAAAATAGTGTGCAATACCTGCAAAAACTGAAGGTTAATACATCTCCACTTGTGTTAACACTTCGAGAGCACCAGCAATAATTATGTGCTAAAGTTGTGAAAAATTTAAAATTGTAATGTAATTTGTAAATAACGAAAATGTACAAAAACGTTTGTTTCGAGATTGATTTTTTGCAGGTAGGCTGAAAATGAGCACGGGGTTAGAAATGAGCTCATAGCAGTCAGAACAGCTCAATAAAACATTATAGCAGCGTAACTGGTATTTCAATATATAATGTCTCGGAAAAGCATGACGTTGGCTAAAGTTTGAACGTGTAACGTAAGTTCCTCTTTGTGAGGGGAGGTTGTCTCTCGCAGAGCAACTGGGAGGCTGCGTCGTGGGGACGCCCATGACGCAAGGGGCGGTCTCAGGGGTGCGGGCTGGATGTGGATGTGTGCGCGCCTGCCTCCCCTAGGGAGCCGACTGCGGACACGCCCCTCCAATCGCGGACCGCGTCGCATCTGCGAACCCCCACCCCCGCCAGAGGCACCACCCACAATTACTGTGTGTGAATGCGTGTGTGTCTGCCGAGGAGCTGAGGAGACAGGCAGTGGTGCCTGGGAAGTCCCTGGGGTGGAAAGATACCATACTGACTGGTCTGCTCGCATCACAATGAAACGCGTCTGTTACACTCTGTTCATCACAAGAATAAACCCGATGTAAACATTACAACGGCGCGGCTGGTCCCGGCGGAGGTTGGAGTCCTCCCTCGGGCAAGGGTGTCTGTGTTTGTCCTTAGGATAATTTAGGTTAAGTAGTGTCTAAGCTTAGGGACTGATGAACTTAGCAGTTAAGTCCCATAAGATTTCACACACATCTGAACATTTTTTAATCATTACACCATCTATTCTTCTACATTTTCTGGTGCCCCATTGGAGTTCGTTTCTTGTGGAGCGGCAGCCCAGCTGTCTCGAGTACAGTGTATTACGATAATAGTGCTACGTTTTATGCTGTGCGATACGCGCAGATCGACTCAGCGATGATACGGGACAACAGCTTTACCGGCGTATTTACTCGGCCAGCACGGGCCAGTCAGTTGGTCCAATTAACCTACAGTGATGTGAGCAGTTGCAACTACGACGAAAAGAATGAGAGATGCAAAGAAGCAATATAGCTGCGAATGCATTCGTAGGAGAAAGTTGGTGAATAGAATTTCGTGAGTAGATTCCTTCGCAACGAAAAACGCCTTTGTTTTAATGATGTCCATACCAAATTCTGTATCATTTCAGTGACACTCTCTCCCATATTTCGCCATAATACAAAACGTGCTACCCTTCTTTGAACTTTCTCGATGTACTCCGCCACTCCTATCTGGTAAAGTTCCCACACCGCGCAGCAGTATTCTAAAAGAGGACGGACAAGAGTAGCGTAAGCAGTATCTCTAGTAGATCTGGTCCTGGTCCTGTCAATAAACCGCAGTCTTTGGCTAGCTCTCCCCACAACATTTTCTATGTGTTCCTTCCAATTTAAGTTGCTTGTAATTCCTAGCTATTTAGCTGAATTTACGGCCTTTGGATTTGACTGATTTATCGTGTAACCGCCGTTTAACAGATTCCTTTTAGCACTCATGTAGATGACCTCACACTTTTCGTTACTTAGGGTCAATCGCCAATTATCGTACCGTACATATACATTTTCTACACCGTTTTGCAATTTGTTTTGATGTTCTGATGATTTTACTAATCGATAAACGACAGCGTCAACTACACACAACATAAGACGGCTGCTCAGATTGTCTCTCAAATCGTTTATATATATAAGGAACAGCAAAGAGGCTATAACACTGCCTTGGGGAACGCCAGAAATCACTTCTGTTTTACTCGATGACTTTCCGTCAATTACTACGAACCGTGACCTCTCTGATGGGAAATCACGAATCCAGCCGTTTGTGGGGTACAGTGTCAAAAGCCTCCCGGAAATCCAGAAATAAGGAATCAATTTGAAATCCCCTGTCGATAGCATTCAACACTCCACTGTCATTAAAATGTAGCTACCAGTTTCGGCGCTTCAGTGCTCCATCTTCAGGCCTTAGTTGATGTTGAAAGAGTTTGAGTTGATGCTGAGTTGATGGTTGGAGAGGCGACATCACAGTTAGTGTGGGCAAAAAAGTTATGTTGGCCGCTGATGCATTGTGTATACGAATGGTGATAATCCCTTCAGCATGAACTAAGGCCTGAAGTTGATGCACTGATGCCCCTAAAGTGGTAGCTACGCAATAAATGATATCGTAAGGACGGTTGGAGGTGTTTCATTTTCTTACAATAGAATCTCCCTCACGTCGGCGGGAAGAATCAGGTATACTACCGTCAATAGGTCCGTAGCCAGTTGAGCTCAGTGATATTTAGACCATTCTCGGCTGACTGCTCTAGGTGCAAAAATATATACCGCTGGATGCACTTCATTAGGCGGAATCATTCATTCCCATTTTCACAGACGATAATAAAGCTCAGTATTGAGGTGCGGACAGAAAACAAAGCTTTTGATCGCGAGCCACAAACCCGCTACTGCGATCGCTGGATTACCGAGGTGCGTGCCGCGTGCGTGATGGCTGTGACGGGCAGTGTGGGACAGGTGTGGGGAGTAAATCACTCTACGTCACGAGTTGTCACGCGCTTGCCGGTGGAAGCGTCCGCGCAGAACGTGGCTGACACGCGGCTTTGGGGATTTTGCGGTACGTGTTGTGGCAGCCCTGCGAGTGATAACGGGCCCCGGATTACAGGGGGATCCCCCTGTCCGCGGGATTTCCCGGACGTAGCTGGGCTGGACGCTGGACGCTGCCGCCTTTCACCACTCATTTGCGATAACTTGTGTGTGGAAACCTTGCTATTACAGCATTTCAGGTTCTTATTATCTACTTCCTTGTTAATTTTATATTCAGGAAAGTACTGCATGTTCCACTTGTGACGTGTGTGCTGCATCCAGTGTCGAGTGGGATCACACAGTGGCCTGTTGTTGGGACAGTGTGGCAGATGGCACATCTACATCTATATATAGTACATGGGTTCGTTCACAAAATAACGTCTTCTGCTGCTAGCCACGATTTTGTTTTAGCGTATTAATTACTTGCGAACGGCCGTGCCGCAGTGGTACATCCACCCCTACATCTACGTGATTACTCTGCTATTCACAATAAATTGCCTGGCAGAGGGTTCAGTGAACCACCTTCAAGCTGTCTCTACCGTTCCACTCTCGAAAGGCACGCAGGAAAAACGAGCACTTAAATTATTCTTGAGAGCCCTGATTTCTCTTGTTTTATTTTGATGATCATTTCTCCCTCTGTAGGTGGGTGCCAACAGAATGTGTTCGCAATCGGAGGAGAAAACTGGTGATTGAAATTTCATGAGAAGGTCCCTTCGCAACGAAAATGATTGCCACTCCAATTCACGTATCATGTCTGTGACACAATCCCCCTTATTTCGCGATAATACAAAACGAGCTGCCCTTCTTTGTACTTTTACGATGGCATCCGTCAGTCACACCTGATGCGGATCCCACACCGCACAGCAATACTCCAGAATAGGGCGGACAAGCGTGGTGTAAGCAGTCTCTTTAGTAGACCAGTTTCACCTTCTAAGTGTTCTGCTAATGAATCACAGTCTGTGGTTTTCTCTACCCACAATATTATCTAAGTGATCGTTCCAATTTAGGTTATTTGCAATTGTAATCCCTAAGTATTTAGTTGAATTTTCAGCCTTCAAATTTGTGTGACTTATCGCGTAATCGACATTTAGTTGATTTCTTTTAGTACTCATGTGAATAACTTCACACTCTTTCTTATTCAGGATCAACTGCCACTTTTTGCACCATGCAGATATCTTATCTAAATCATTTTGCAAGTCGGATCATCTGATGACGGTAACTGACAGAATCATCTGCAAACAATCTAAGACAGTTACTCAGATTGTGTCCTATGTCGTTAATATAGATCAAGAAGAATAGAGGGCCTATAAAGCTTCCTTGGGGAATGCCGTATATTACTTCTGTTTTACTCGATGACTTTCCGTCTATTACTACGCACTGTGACCTTTCTGACATCACGAATCCAGTCGCACAACTGACGCGATAGTCCGGAGGCACGCTGTTTGGTTAGAAGACACTTCTGAGGAAAGCCTTCTGGAAATCTACAAATATGGAATCAATTTGACATCCCCTGTCGATAACACTTATTACTTCATGAGTATAAAGAGCTAGTTGTGTTTCACAGCAACGATATTTTCTGAATCCGTGCTGACTACGTATCTTCCAGATACTTCATAATGTTCGAATACAGTATATGTGTACGGTGTTGTAAGAACTGTGAAAATCTTTTATCCTAACTGTGAAAAGGCAGAGATGATACTCATCTATGGCGTGTGTAGACAAAATGCAGCTGCAGCCTACAGGTTGTATGCAGAAAGGTACCGGACAGAGATCATCCAACGCGCCGCACATTTGAAAAATGGTTCAAATGGCTCTGAGCACTATGCGACTTAACACCTGAGGTCATCGGTCCCCTAGACTTAGAACTACTTAGACCTAACTAATAGCCCGCCCGGTTAGCCGAGCGGTCTAAAGCACGGCTTTCCGGGCAGGAAGGAGCGCCTGGTTCCCGTCACTAATCCGCCCGGCGGATTTGTGTCGAGGTCCGGTGAGTAGGCCAGTCTGTGGATGGTTTTTAGGCGGTTTTCCATCTGCCTGGTGAATGCGGGCTGGTTCCCCTTATTCCGCCTCAGCTACACTATGTCGGCGATTGCTGCGCAAAACGTTCTCCACGTACACGTACACCACCATTACTCTACCACACAAACATACCGGTTACTTTTGTCTGGTGTGAGACGTTCCCTGGGGGGGGGGGGGGGGGGGTCCACCGGGGGCCGAACCGCAGAATAATCCTGGTTTCGGTGTGAGGCGGCGGAGGGGTGAAGTGGAATGCGGTAGTCGTCGTGGGGTTGTGGACCACTGCGGCTGCGGCGGGGATGAAGCCTCTCCGTCGTTTCTAGGTCCCCGGTTAACATACAATACAATACAATACACCTAACTAACCTAAGGACATGACACACATCCATGCCCGAGGCAGGATTCGAACCTCCGACCGTTGCAGCCGCGCGGTTCTGGACTAAAGCGCCTAGAACCGCTCTGACACAGCGGCAGGCGCACTTTTGAAAACATCTACAAACAATTGTATGACGCAAACGGGTCCGTAACTAATCCATGACAGGAGAAGCAGGTGCAGTAGGTGTGTTAGCTGCTGTTGCTGTAAACTCACACATGAATTCACGCGACATCGCTAGAGGCAGTGCAATGAGTCAGAGTAGTGTAATGCGCATACTTCATCGTCACAGATTTCACCCGCATCATGTGTCGCTGCATCAGCAATTACAAGGAGATGACTTTCATAATCGAGTGAATTTCTGTCAACGGGCATTAACGGAGAATGCGTTGCAGTTCTACCTGTTTACCGACGAAGCAAGTTTCGCAAATCACGGTGCAGTGTGCGGTGTCACCGCCAGACACCACACTTGCTAGGTGGTAGCTTAAATCGGCCGCGGTCCATTTAGTACATGTCGGACCCGCGTGTCGCCACTGTGTGATCGCAGACCGAGCGCCACCATAAGGCAGGTCTCGAGATACGGACTAGCACTCGCCCCAGTTGTACGACGACTTTGCTAGCGACTACACTGACGAAGCCTTTCTCTCATTTGCCGAGAGACAGTTAGAATAGCCTTCAGCTAAGTCCATGGCTACGACCTAGCAAGGCGCCATTAGCCTTACATAGTTTGATAGTTATCGTATGAAATGTCTCATGAAGAACGTTGTAAACCAAAGGACGATATAAAAGTTAAGTTGCTACCATTCACTACTTATCCTGTTCCAGAATTCACGCTCGTCTGCGTTAGTTAGCGTGCATTTCGGCCTCCTCTATCTACAAGGTGTTGGCACATTTGCCAACACATCACAGTGAATTTACGAAACATACATTACTGGTCTGTGGAAAATCCTCTCTGACAGGTGGAGCGACAGCGACCGTGGAATGTAAATGTATGGTGCGGAGTAATTGGCGACCATCTCATTGGTGCTCGCTTCATTGAAGGCACCCAAACGGCTGCGAAATACATCGAGTTTCCAAAAAATGATCTGCCAACATTGCTAGAAAATGTCCCGCTTGAAACGCGTAGACGTATGTGGTATCAGCATGATGGTGCTCCTGCACATTCCGCAATTAACACTAGGCTGACCCTTGACAGGATGTTCGACGGGCGTTTTATAGGACGTGGCGTACGCATAAATTGGCCAGCCCGTTCTCCTGATCTTACACCTTTAGGCTTCTTTCTGTGGGGTACGTTAAAGGAGAACGTGTGCTCTGATGTGCCTACAACCCCAGAGGATATGAAACATTGGATTTATGCAGCCTGTGGCAACATTATACCAGATATACTGCGTCGTGTAAGACTTTCATTACGCGGTAGATTGCAAATGTGTGCAGCAAATGATGGGTGCCAATTTGAACATTTATTGTCCTCAAATGTCAGGACACACCCTTTTATATTCTGTAATTGAAAACAAAAACAAATTTCGTGAAATCTTCTCGGGTGATCAGCCGAGTAAAGGCGTCGTCTTCTCGCAACGTTTCGAAGGGTTTCGTACCCATCATCTTCAAGCGAAGATGATGGGTACGAAACCCTTCGAAACGTTGCGAGAAGACGACGCCTTTACTCGGCTGATCACCCGAGAAGATTTCACGAATGGAATACGCCGAGAAAGTCTCAAATCACAAAAACAAATTTGTAGGTTTAATTAAATTTTCGTGTTAATGTACATTTCTCCTAACAAATCAGTGTGTTCAGTATTCTTCAGAGATAAAGACTAATAAAAATGTTAGAATGTGGAAATAACGTGCTGTTTGAGTCTCTTCTGTACCTACGTTACATCACAGTTCTTTTTGTATCCCTAATTAATTCGGTTATCTCCGATACACACGATTGGACTGCTGAGCAGTCACTCAAGCATCAACTTTACGTTACAAATTGCTCTGGATGTAATTAACATTTTACTATGTAAGAAAAGGCATTGATTAAGTGTTTTTTCTATTTTCAATTGCGCTACAATAATAACATGTTTCCATCTAAAAAAACATAAGTATGTGTTGAAAATCATATTTCCGTGCATTTCTGAATGCACTTTCGGCATGTGGAATTGCTTATTCAGGTTTTGTTGTGGTTTGGGAGGTGTTTCCAGTGGTAATGTTAGGTGACTCACCCTGTATAGAGATTTAAGTATGTAAAATTTCAATTTTTGGTTGGTTTTAGAAGCTTAGTAACTGGTGATACATAGTAAATTTATGTAAATGAATAATCCTTTAAGGAGAGGTTTACTATCTTTTGGTTAAAAAAATCGATTTTTTTAAAAATTCCATTTTTGGATCAATAAAAGTGTTTAGAATCCACCCCTGAAACGGTTTTTCCGAATACGGAATGGAAATGTTTGTTATTCGCGGTTGAACAAAAAAATGCACCTGCCTGAAATCGGCCTTTTTCACGCACCAGTTTTTTCCTTTCGGAGGACGAGTTATTGAACCGGTGCTTGGAAGGAAACGCACAAAATTCAAATGAAAGTTTGAACGCGTGTGTTTGGAAGTTAGTCCCCAAGCATTTGCATTCTGGTGCGAAGACTGTGGAGATTGCGAGTTTCCTGGCACTGAGCAGATTCAGCGAAGGGTATGCAGCAGTTCTGAAGACCATGACAGCGATGGACGTTACCCTCGGACTCTATTCGACGCAGTTCGCCAAGAACTAAATTGTCTACGAGTTGTACCACTTTTATTCCGATCCATCAACAATAAATATTTTTACTTGGCCGACGAAGTCGAAAAATCGATGACAAAACCCTATTTTTTCAAATGGCCGCCATTTTGTTTCCAATGGTCCAGATAACTTAAGCGAGGTACAACTCCTAAAGAGTCTTACACACTTCACTAACGTAGACTCAGATTTGATTTCAGACGAGCCGGCTGACTTGTGACATACCGCGCGTGGAGGTCTACATCGAAATTTTGTTCCGTTGCGACGGCACTTCCACCTTTACTCTTTTACATTTCCAATGGAAAAAATTCCAATTTATAGAGGAAATATCAATAACATTTTTGACAAAATTTGACATTGGTATCTATAGCACTTCCCGAGAAAAAAATTCTCAAAGAACACGCTTTTTTCGGGCCAAAGATAATAAACCTCCCTTAATTTAATGTTTTTCAAGCTATGTCTCCCTCCAGCCGTCGGTTTACACACCCCTCTGCACATAAAAATGAATTTCCTGACCGACGGACTGATTCATCATCGGCCACCCGAAACTGCTGAGGATAGAAAGCATTAAACGTAGCTTTGATGTTAGCGACCGTTACAAGGTAAAATTAATTGCAGCCCTCGGTCGCGAAAATGAAGTCTTTTCACCTAGTTTTCGGCCACTTCTGAGAGTGCCTTCATCAGAAATACAACATTTAAAACTGGCATGTGACGTATAAAATAAATATGAAGCGATAGCGCTTTAGTCACAAAATATTAAAACAGAAAACACAGAGGGAGCCAACTAAGGGTTGCACCACACGTCGAGATGCGGCAGCATCAGTCTGAGGCGCCCGCGTTAGCAATTGCGGGCAGGTGAACGTTATTCCAAAAGCGCCATCTAGTAGCCGTTTTATACGTGACGCGCCAGTTTTAAATGTTTTATTTCTGATGAAGGCACTCTTACAAGTGGCCGAAACCTAGGTCAAAAGGACTTCATTTTGGCGTCTGAGGGCTGCAGTTGTTTAATTTTACCTTGTAACGGTCGCTGACAACGCAGCCATGTTTAAAGCTGTAAGATTTCTGCCTGCCCAAGCATCTAAGGCTGCCTCTAAATATAAAGATCTAAAGAAGAAACTGCTAAGTACAGGTTTGGCCATTCAGTTTAATGAGTAATGTGATAAAAGGGAGCTAGTCTGTAATTATGTGAAAGTCTATATTAATTTCGCACATTGTAAAAAAGATCCCAAGTTTTTTAGACATGTAGTTCAAAATCTCATTTCTGACCATGTTAAAAGCCATACGCTAAAAAAGGTATTCTCAATGTAGAGGCATATTATCTGTATTTAGACTCACAAATATCTTCCGTGTTAGTTATAATTTTAATGTTGACTATTTCTGGATACAGATTAAGGAACATTTAGAAATTTGTAAACAAGGTATATTGCGTAAGCACGAAAATAAACTTAGTAACTTTTTTGTATGTATCCTGCTGAAAGTACTTTTAAGAAAAGCAGTCACGTATTTTACAAAAGAATTTTAAATAAGTCTAACATTACTTTTACACAGAATGTAACTGTCTTACTCAAAAAAGGCTTAAAGTGCAATGTAATTCCCAACTTGGCAGACAAAAATTTAATAGAAAATATGCCTTTCGACCAAAAAACTGGTCTTGATTGTATGAAAATTTATAATTCATTTCAAAGTAGAATTGCCTTTGACGTAGCTAACATTCTTAACAAAAACACGACCTGTTTTCAAAATGTTACGCATAACGATAGGAAATTGGTTAAGTCTATCAATAATAAACTTAAATAAGCTGACGCTTTAATAACTAAGTTTGACGAAGGTTGCTCTTTGGTTATTGCCTACAATTCTGAATATATTCATAAGCATTACATTTTTTAACGACAATAATATTTCGGAACTGCATGAGGATCCGACTGAAAAAGAAGACAGGTCAGCGATCAGTGAAGTAAAAAAAAAACTTTTTTAATCGAACCTTTCCATAAGAAAATGCTTATCAACATGAACCGTCATCCCCCAAAACTCCGTTCTCAATTCAAAATTCACAAACCTAGCCATCCAATACGCCCGATTTATAATAATATGAATAGTGCGTATCATGATTTAGCCAAATTTATTCATGAAACTCTGAAAAAGTCGTTCGTTTTCGAGAACAATTATTCCGTCCCCTATAGTCACGCCTTAGTTAATAAAATAAAAGATTTAGAATGCAGCCCAGATACTATGTTGTTTTCACTAGACATCAAAAATATTTGTGCAGACGTTCCCGTACAAGAAACGCTTACAGTCGTGGAAAAAAATTTACGTCACTTCAAAAAAGAACTTTCAGGTCGTAGGTTGTGTTCCACAAATGAACAGCATAGAGACAGAAGTGATGACACTTTCTGCAGGACCTGACCATCATTTTGCAGGACAATGCTGAAGCACGTACAGTGCAAGCTGTTACTGAGTTGTTTGACTGATGGGGCTGCTAAGTGCTATACCACCTACTGCACTCCCCTAAGCCCTCGTGAGTTCAACTCGATTTCTAAACTGAAGGAAACACTTCACGGCATTCGCTTCACACAATGCTGGTGACTACTTTGAAGGTCAGTAAAACTTTCAAACACGTATCTACACTCCTGGAAATGGAAAAAAGAACACATTGACACCGGTGTGTCAGACCCACCATACTTGCTCCGGACACTGCGAGAGGGCTGTACAAGCAATGATCACACGCACGGCACAGCGGACACACCAGGAACCGCGGTGTTGGCCGTCGAATGGCGCTAGCTGCGCAGCATTTGTGCACCGCCGCCGTCAGTGTCAGCCAGTTTGCCGTGGCATACGGAGCTCCATCGCAGTCTTTAACACTGGTAGCATGCCGCGACAGCGTGGACGTGAACCGTATGTGCAGTTGACGGACTTTGAGCGAGGGCGTATAGTGGGCATGCGGGAGGCCGGGTGGACGTACCGCCGAATTGCTCAACACGTGGGGCGTGAGGTCTCCACAGTACATCGATGTTGTCGCCAGTGGTCGGCGGCAGGTGCACGTGCCCGTCGACCTGGGACCGGACCGCAGCGACGCACGGATGCACGCCAAGACCGTAGGATCCTACGCAGTGCCGTAGGGGACCGCACCGCCACTTCCCAGCAAATTAGGGACACTGTTGCTCCTGGGGTATCGGCGAGGACCATTCGCAACCGTCTCCATGAAGCTGGGCCACGGTCCCGCACACCGTTAGGCCGTCTTCCACTCACGCCCCAACATCGTGCAGCCCGCCTCCAGTGGTGTCGCGACAGGCGTGAATGGAGGGACGAATGGAGACGTGTCGTCTTCAGCGATGAGAGTCGCTTCTGCCTTGGTGCCAATGATCTTCGTATGCGTGTTTGGCGCCGTGCAGGTGAGCGCCACAATCAGGACTGCATACGACCGAGGCACACAGGGCCAACACCCGGCATCATGGTGTGGGGAGCGATCTCCTACACTGGCCGTACACCACTGGTGATCGTCGAGGGGACACTGAATAGTGCACGGTACATCCAAACCGTCATCGAACCCATCGTTCTACCATTGCTAGACCGGCAAGGGAACTTGCTGTTCCAACAGGACAATGCACGTCCGCATGTATCCCGTGCCACCCAACGTGCTCTAGAAGGTGTAAGTCAACTACCCTGGCCAGCAAGATCTCCGGATCTGTCCCCCATTGAGCATGTTTGGGACTGGATGAAGCGTCGTCTCACGCGGTCTGCACGTCCAGCACGAACGCTGGTCCAACTGAGGCGGCAGGTGGAAATGGCATGGCAAGCCGTTCCACAGGACTACATCCAGCATCTCTACGATCGTCTCCATGGGAGAATAGCAGCCTGCATTGCTGCGAAAGGTGGATATACACTGTACTAGTGCCGACATTGTGCATGCTCTGTTGCCTGTGTCTATGTGCCTGTGGTTCTGTCAGTGTGATCACGTGATGTATCTGACCCCAGGAATGTGTCAATAAAGTTTCCCCTTCCTGGGACAATGAATTCACGGTGTTCTTATTTCAATTTCCAGGAGTGTATTTTGTACGAGCTGTAAATAAATAGTTGCCACTATTAAAGTTCCAACCCTCGTATAAAGAACATCTTTTAAGAAAAAATGGTACTAATACCCAAAATTCGTCTTTTGCTGACCACCTTTTAATTACAGGTCACGCGCCTAAAGATGTTCACGATCTCAACGTTTTGCACACTGAGAAGAAAGGGCTTAGATTAGATCTTCTCGAAGAAGAAGAAATTTTTAAACATCTTTGTCGAAATGATGGCCTCATTCTTAATGAGCAGCTACAATGACGTAATAAAAGCTTCTTCAACGGTATAAAGCCGTTACTTGATATTTAATTTCGCGTTCCCTCTTGGAGTTACCGAAATCTTTTTTCTATTTGTTGATTCATAACTGTTTGTTCATTAAAGGGTTTATATTAACTACATTTCCTGTTAAACCTTTTTTCTATTTGCTGAGTTATTCAGCTCTCTTTTGTAATTCTGTAATGGTGTTTTTCAGCCTTTAAACTGTACTTCTAAGCTCTTATGTAGACAAACTGTTACTATGTCTGCCGCTGTCAAATAAAATGTTGCCTCTTACATAATGTATAACACATTTCACTTGTCTATATTTGGAATGTGAAGTAGCCAGTTTGTACTTGCGGCTACTAGATGGCACTTTTGGCATAACGATCACCTGTCCGCAATTGCTAATGCTGGCGCCTCAGACTTAATGCTACCGCAGCTCGACATGTTGTGCAGCCCGTAGTGGCCTGCCTCTATGTTTTCTATTTTAATATTTTGTGACTCAAGCGTTACCGCTTCATATTTATTTTATACGTGACATGGCAGTTTTAAATGTTTTATTTCTGATGAAGGCACTCTTAGAAGTGGGCGAAACCTAGGTGAAAAAGACCTCATTTTCGCGACCGAAGGAAGCAAATGTTTTAATTTTACGCTAAGAATAGAAACTTGGAATTTGGAGAAGATGTGGATCTTATATTATAGGCGTCGTTCAAGAAGGAATTTTTCGAATTTCCAACCTTAAGAAGGCGAAATAGGAGATGAAGGCTTTTTTTTTTTTTTTGAAAAATGTCGCTATTAGGGCAATTTTGAAGACAGAACTACAAAAACTGGCATTTGGTTTCAAGGTCAGAAATGAAGAGCTGTGTGTTTCAGCATTTTTGGAAATTTAACTCTATGGGGGTGAACTAGTGGGTGAAAGTTTTTTTTGGAAAGAAGTAATTACTATAGAACTACCAAAGACATTTAAAACTACATAGTGTTTGACTTATCAGTTACAAATAAAAAGAAACGTGTTTCAGTGTTTTTTGGAAATTGAACACCTAGGGGGCGTGAAATAGGGGATGATACTTTATATGAAAACATTTTATTATGAAATATTTTTAAAGCTAAATCTATGAAATTTAAATCTGGGCTATCAGTTAGAAATAAAAAAAAAATGTGTTTACTGTTTTTGAAAATTCAACACTTATGGGAGCGAACTGGGGAATGAAGGGTTTTACTGGAATATTTCTTTGTGCAAGCATTTTTAAAGCTAAGTATTTGTATTTGGCTTCACGGTTACAAATAAAGCATACGTGTGTCGCTGTTTTTGGAAATTCAACCCCTAGCGGGGTGAAACAGTGTCAGATTGTAGAATGAATTAATCACTCTACAGCGGAGTGTGCGCTGATATGAAACTTCCTGGCAGATTAAAACTGTGTGCCGGACCGAGACTCGAACTCGGGACGTTTGCCTTTCGCGGACAAGTGCTCTACCAACTGAGCTACCCAAGTGCTCTACCAGGAGAGCTCCTGTGAAGTTTGGAAGGTGAGTCGTGCTTGGGTAGCTCAGTTGGTAGAGCACTTGCCCGCGAAAGGCAAAGGTCCCGAGTTCGAGTCTCGGTCCGGCACACAGTTTTAATCTACCAGGAAGTTTCATATCAGCGCACACTCCGCTGTAGAGTGAAAATTTCATTCTAGAAACACCCCCCAGTCTGTGGCTAAGCCATGTCTCCGCAATATCCTTTCTTTCAGGAGTGCTAGTTCTGCAAGGTTCGCAGGAGAGCTTCTGTGAAGTTTGGAAGGTAGGAGACGAGGTATTGGCGGAATTAAAGCTGTGAGGACGGTGCATGAGTCGTGCTTGGGTAGCTCAGTTGGTAGAGCACTTGCCCGCGAAAGGCAAAGGTCCCGAGTTGGAGTCTCCGTCCAACACAATTTTAATCTGCCAGGATGTTTCAGTGTCAGATTGATTCACTGACTCATCATCGTCCAGCCCAAATCGCTAAGGATAGAAACATGAAGTTTGATGAGGGTGTTGATCTTATATTGTAGCCGTCGTTTAAGAAGGGATCGTCCGAAATTCCAGTCCCTAAAGGGGTGAAACACCGAATGAAAGGCTTTCTGAAAGCATGTCGCTATTAATGGAATGTTGAAGCTAGAACTACGAAAACTGGTATTTGGATTCTGAGTCAGAAAATAAAAAATAAGTGTTTCAGCATTTTTGGAAATTCAACCACTAAGGCAGTAAAATAGTGAGTGAAAATATTTTTGAAAATAAATAATTACTAAAGGATAATTACTATAGGATTTTTAAGCCTACATCTAGGACAACTGGTATTTGACTTTTCGGTTAAAAATAACAAATACGTGTTTCAGTGTTTCTGTAAATGCAGTCCCTAAGGGAGTGCAATAGGGGATGAAAATTTATAAGAAAATATTTAGATACATTAAAAAATTTTAAAGCTAAATTTATGAAAATTTGTATTTCCCTTCTCGGTTATAGCAATACGTACATCATCAGTCGTGTTCAATAGGTCTTCAGTGAAGCAACTTGCATCAAATCCTTGTCTCATAAGTGTCCTGATTCCTCCATTGCTACTATAATTCAACAACAGAAAGCATCATATGAGGGAAGTTTAACAATAATAGGCGAGCAAGATATTATCTTGGGGAATTTCTTCTAGATGAGGTTATTAAAGCATTCGTTCGGGTTTTCTACTCCACCCTGTGTGCTTTTCTTTAATAAATCGTAATTGGGCTATCAGCCTTCCACATCTGCCTCTACATCTACGTGATTACTCTGCTATTCACAATAAAGTGCCTGGCAGGGGGTTCAATGAAGCACCTTCAAGCTGTCTCTCTACCGTTCCACTCACGAACGGCACGCAGGAAAAACGAGCACTTTAATTTTTCTGTGCGAGCCCTGATTTCTCTTATTTTATCGTGATTATCATTTCTCCCTATGTAGGTGGGTGCCAACATAATGTTTTCGCAATCGGAGGAGAAAACTGGTGACTGAAATTTCATGAGAAGATCCTACCGCAACGAAAAACGCCTTTGTTTTAATGATTGCCACTCCAATTCACGTATCATGTCTGTGACGCTATCTCCACTATTTCGCGATAATACAAAACGAGCTGCCCTTCTTTGTACTTTATCGATGTCACTCGTCAGTCCCACCCGATACGAATCCCACACCGCACAGCAATAGTCCAGAATAGGGCGGACAAGTGTAGTGTAAGCAGTCTCTTTAGTAGACCTGTTGCACCTTCTAAGTGTTCTGCAAATGAATCGCAGTCTTTGGTTTGCTCTACCCACTATATTATCTATGTGGTCGTTCCAGTTTTTTAGTTATTTGTAATTGTAATCCCTAAATATTTAGTTGAATTTACAACTGTCAGATTTGTGTTACTTATCGCGTAATCGAAATTTAGCTGATTTCTTTTAGTACTCATGTGCATAACTTCACACTTTCCCTAATTCAGTGTGAATTGCCACTTTTCGCACCATACAGATATCTTATCTAAATAATTTTGCAAGTCGTTTTGATCATCTGATGACTTTACAAGACGGTAAATGACAGCATCATCTGCAAATAATCTAAGACGGCTACTCAGATTGTCTCCAATGTCGTTAATATAGATCAGAAACAATAGAGGGCCTATAACTCTTCCTTGGGGAACGCCGGATATTACTTTTACTTGATGACTTTCCGTCTGTTACTACGAACTGTGACCTTTCTGACAGGAAATCACGAATCCAGTCGCACAACTGAGGCGATACTCCGTAGGCGAGCAGTTTGGGTAGAAGACACATGTGAAGAACGGTGTTGAAAGCCTTCTTCAAATCTAAAAATATAGAATCAAGTTGACATCCCCTGTCGATAACATTTATTACTTCATGAGTATAAAGAGCTAGTTGTGTTTCCAAAGAAGGATATTTTCTCAACACGTGCTGAGTATATGTCAATACATCGTTTCCTTCGAGGTACTTCATAATGTTCGAATACAGTATATGTTCTAAAACCCTACTGCAAATCGACGTTAGTGATATAGGGCAGTAATTCAGCGGATTACTCCTACTTCCATTTTTGGGTTTTGGTGTGACTTTAACAATTTTCCAGTCTTTAGGTACGGATCTTTCTGTGACCAAGTGGTTGTATATAATTGCTAAATATGGAGCAATTTTATCAGCTGTGTCGACTCCCCAATCCACAGATATCTCCTCCGATAGCGGGAAAAACAAAATATCGCAAACAAGGATACAGTCATGTAGAAAGGGGTGGTGACACTGCGCTTTGGTTGAAACAAGGTGGATTTGTAGCACGAGTTAAACTCTGAAAGCTGGAGACAATGTTTCTAAAACGCTACCGAACTCTTCAGTTGAGACTTCCAGGCTGAGAGGCCGTGGTCGATGTATAAAATTTCCACCTGACGTTTCGTCTCCATCTGCGGGAGACATCTTCAGAGGTCGTCCGGCTACTGCCACTGAGGCTCCAGGTACTCTCGCATTTATAGAGCGCATAGAGGGCACCACCATTCGTCACGTGAGCATGTTTTTCGAGATGGGAATCACGAAATTAAATTTAATGAGACAAGCGTTCTAGCACGAACATCCCATTATCATGCGCGCATGTATAGAGAAGCAATAGAAATTCACAAACACCATAACAATTTTAATAGAAAAGAGAAAGTTTTAAAGTTGGACAAAATATGGATGTCGACGTTGCGCCAGCAGAATGACAATCGATTACTCTTAATCGAGAATGATGACACCTTCCAAAGATAGGCATACCGTCGGCATCACGTGACGAATGGTGGTGCCCTCTATACGCGCTATAAATGCGGGAGTACCTGGACAGACTCAGTATACAGGAAAGTCAAAACAACCTTTGGTGACATTAAAAGCTACGGTGGTAACATTAAGAGTGCAACGGGAATTCCACTGTTAAATGCAGAGGAGAGAGCGGATAGGTGGAAAGAATACATTGAAAGCCTCTATGAGGGTCAAGATTTGTCTGATGTGATAGAAGAAGAAACAGGAGTCGATTTAGAAGAGATAGGGGATCCAGTATTAGAATCGGAATTTAAAAGAGCTTTGGAGGACTTACGGTCAAATAAGGCAGAAGGGATAGATAACATTCCATCAGAATTTCCAAAATCATTGGGGAAAGTGGCAACAAAACGACTATTCACATTGGTGTGTAGAATATATGAGTCTGGCGACGTACCATCTGACTTTCGGAAAAGCATCATCCACACAATTCCGAAGACGGCAAGAGCTGACAAGTGCGAGAATTATCGCACAATCAGCTTAACAGCTCATGCATCGAAGCTGCTTACAATAATAATATACAGAAGAATGGAAAGGAAAATTGAGAATGCGCTAGGTGACGATCAGTTTGGCTTTGGGAAAAGTAAAGGGACGAGAGAGGCAATTCTGACGTTACGGCTAATAATGGAAGCAAGGCTGAAGAAAAATCAAGACACTTTCATAGGATTTCTCGACCTGGAAAAAGCGTTCGACAATATAAAATGGTGCAAGCTGTTCGAGATTCTGAAAAAAGTAGGGGTAAGCTGTAGGGAGAGACGGATCATATACAATATGTACAACAACCAAGAGGGAATAATAAGAGTGGCCGATCAAGAACGAAGTGCTCGTATTAAGAAGGGTGTAAGACAAGGCTGTAGCCTTTCGCCCCTACTCTTCAATCTGTACATCGAGGAAGCAATGATGGAAATAAAAGAAAGGTTCAGGAGTGGAATTAAAATACAAGGTGAAAGGATATCAATGATACGCTTCGCTGATGACTTTGCTATCCTGAGTGAAAGTGAAGAAGAATTAAATGATCTGCTGAACGGAATGAACACTCTAATGAGCACACAGTATGGTTTGAGAGTAAATCAGAGAAAGACGAAGGTAATGAGAAGTAGTAGAAATGAGAACAGCGAGAAACTTAACATCAGGATTGATGGTCACGAAGTCAATGAAGTTAAGGAATTCTGCTACCTAGGCAGTAAAATAACCAATGACGGACGGAGCAAGGAGGATATCAAAAGCAGACTCACTATGGCAAAAAAGACATTTCTGGCCAAGAGAAGTCTACTAATATCAAATACCGGCCTCAATTTGAGGAAGAAATTTCTGAGGATGTACGTCTGGAGTACAGCATTGTATGGCAGTGAAACATGGACTGTGGGAAAACCGGAACAGAAGAGAATCGAAGCATTTGAGATGTGGTGCTATAGACGAATGTTGAAAATTAGGTGGACTGATAAGGTAAGGAATGAGGAGGTTGTACGCAGAGTCGGTGAGGAAAGGAATATGTGGAAAACACTGATAAGGAGAAGGGACAGGATGATAGGACATCTGCTAAGACATGAGGGAATGACTTCTATGGTACTAGAGGGAGCTGTAGAGGGCAAAAACTGTAGAGGAAGACAGAGATTGGAATACGTCAAGCAAATAATTGAGCACGTAGGTTGCAAGTGCTACTCTGAGATGAAGAGGTTAGCACTGGAAAGGAATTCGTGGCGGGCCGTATCAAACCAGTCAGTAGACTGATGATAAAAAAAAAAAGCTGGAGCCTCAGTGGCAGTAGCCGGACGATTTCAGAAGATGTCTCCCGCAGATGGAGACGAAACGTTAGGTGGAAATTTTATACATCGACCACGGCCTCTCAGGCAGGAAGTTTGAACTGAAGACAACGCCGGCCGTGAAAGCCTACATTGTATGACGCTACAGAACTACCTGGTGACAAAAAAATTTCAATATTTTTGACCGATTTTACGTACATCCCCCCTTTATGCATTGGCATATCTACCAAGTTTCGCTGCCATACGATATGTGCGGTCCACACTGGAACCTCATTATAATTAACCACCCGGTTGATGTAACGCATTTCGCCATTCCCGTTCGAAACACTTGGCGCGCTCCGCCCCTCCAGTTTGACCCTCGCGCCTTCCAGCTTCCCTCCGGAGCCGACAACGCCGCGCGCTCCAGGTCTCTACCTGCCCGGCTGCCTGGAGCCTCCGCCATCTGCGCTGGAGCGGCTTTTCATCAAAGCCGGCGTATCTCGGCTCCAGCCGCGCCTCGCCTGCCCCGGGCGAGACCCTCACTCGGAGGGTGGGGCCCACGCTGGGACGGCAAATGGATGAGGAGGGGACAGGAGGGGAGAGGGTGGCCGCTGCCGCAAAAATGGAAGCCTCCCCACACCACCAGCACCACCCTCCAGACGCACCCCTATCAACGCCTCCCCCAGTTCACGCCCGGAGCGGATCGGAAACATTCCTGGCCGTTCCTTCTCCACTCTGGGTTTGCCGATCACGAGTCTCGATAATTACCGGCGCTCGAGCTTAATTTGTTCGCCAGCCTGTCAGATTGTTGACAGCAGTTGGCTGGCCTGATCTGGGAAGTACCACCGCTTAGCCCGACAAAGCAACAGACTTCTTATCTCTCTAGATCTTGATTGATCATCCGACACGGATAAAATCTTCTACATAATCGCGGTGGGAATAATGCGCTCTAGGGGACTAATGTATAAAACTTATAAATTATCGCCGGCCGGGGTGGCCGAGCGGTTCTACGCGCTACAGTCTGGAACCGCGTGACCGCTACGGTCATATATTTCTAAAACATTAGATTTTTTTAACAAAAATAATATTTCGGAACTGCATGAGGATCTGACTCCGGAATTACAAAAAGAAGTCAGGTCAGCTATCAGTGACACAAAAAAACTTCTTTAATGGAACCTTTCTATAGGAAAATGCTGCTCAACATGAACCCTCAGGCCCCAAAACTCCGTTCTCAATTCAAAATTCACAAACCTAGCCATCCAATACGCCCGATTTATAATAATATGAATAGTGGGTACCATGATTTAGCCAAATTTATTCATGAAACACTGAAAAAGTCGTTCGTTTTCGAGATCAATTATTCCATCCCCTATAGTCACGCCTTAGTTAACAAAAAAAAAAAAAAAAAAAAAAATTTAGAATTCAGCCCAGATACCAAGTTGTAATCACTGGACATCAAAAATATTTGTACAAACGTTCTACACGCTACAGTCTGGAACCGCGTGACCGCTACGGTCGCAGCTTCGAATCCTGCGTCGGGCGTGGATGTGTGAGATATCCTTAGGTTAGTTAGGTTTAAGTAGTTCTAAGTTTTAGGGAACTCATGACCTCGGAAGTTAAGTCCCATAGTGCTCAGACTCATTTGAACCACTTGTAAATTATGATTGACGCAGTAACAGTATTGGATGAAAAGTAAATATTGTGCGAGACGATTAAGAAATTGGTTCACTATGGTATTGTAAGTAGGCTGTTTAGGTTTTTATGTTGGTAACGCGACGTAGCGCTCTGTATGAAAATCACTGACTGTGCTGTGTGAAGTCTGTGGCTGGTTTGCATTGTTGTTGGCTATTGTAGTGTTGGGCAGTTGGCCGTTAACAGCGCGTAGCGCTGCGCAGTTGGAGGTGAGCCGCCAGCAGTGGTGAATGTGGGGAGAGGGGTGGCGGAATTTTGATAGCGGATGACCTGGACAGAGACAGTAAATTTGTAAGACTGGATATCGTGAACTGATATATATATATAATGACTTTTGAACACGATATATATAAATGACCTAGTAGATATATATAAATGACCTAGTAGATAGTGTCGGAAGTTCCATGCGGCTTTTCGCGGATGATGCTGTAGTATACAGAGAAGTTGCAGCATTAGAAAATTGTAGCGAAATGCAGGAAGATCTGCAGCCTAGAGGCACTTGGTGCAGGGAGTGGCAACTGTCCCTTAACATAGACAAATGTAATGTATTGCGAATAAATAGAAAGAAGGATCCTTTATTGTATGATTATATGATAGCGGAACAAACACTGGTAGCAGTTACTTCTGTAAAATATCTGGGAGTATGCGTGCGGAACGATTTGAAGTGGAATGATCATATAAAATTAATTGTTGGTAAGGCGGGTACCAGGTTGAGATTCATTGGGAGAGTGCTTAGAAAATGTAGTCCATCAACAAAGGGGGTGGCTTGCAAAACTCTCGTTCGACCTATACTTGAGTATTGCTCATCAGTGTGGGATCCGTTTGACGGAGGAGATAAGAAGATCCAAAGAAGAGCGGCGCGTTTCGTCACAGGGTTATTTGGTAACCGTGATAGCGTTACGGAGATGTTTAATAAACTCAAGTGGCAGACTCTGCAAGAGAGGCGCTCTGCATCGCGGTGTAGATTGCTCGCCAGGTTTCGAGAGGGTGCGTTTCTGGATGAGGTATCGAATATATTGCTTCCCCTTACTTATACCTCCCGAGGAGATCACGAATGTAAAATTAGAGAGATTAGAGCGCGCACGGAGGCTTTCAGACAGTCGTTCTTCCCGCGAACCATACGCGACTGGAACAGGAAAGGGAGGTAATGACAGTGGCACGTAAAATGCCCTCCGCCACACACCTTTGGGTGGCTTGCGGAGTATAAATGTAGATGTAGATGTAGATGTAGATTAAGGTAAACACATTTTTTGTTCTCTATCAAAATCTTTCATTTGCTAACTATGCCTATCAGTAGTTAGTGCCTTCAGTACTTTGAATCTTTTATTTAGCTGGCAGTAGTGGCGCTCGCTGTATTGCAGTAGTTCGAGTAACGAAGGTTTTGTGAGGTAAGTGATTTGTGAAACGTATAGGTTAATGTTAGTCAGGGCCATTCTTTTGTAGGGATTTTTGAAAGTCAGATTGCGTTGCGTCAAAAATATTGTGTGTCAGTTTAAGCACAGTCTTGTACAATTTTTCTAAGGGGACGTTTCAGTATATTCTATTATTTATTAGTAGAGTCCGGATTTTATTTAATTTCATATTCTGCTCTTTTATATACAGTTATAACAAAAACTAAAATGTAGATGTATTACATTGAAAGGAACCTAATTTCAAAGTTTTAAATTACAGTAAACTGTCAGCTATGCTGAATAAGAAACCTGGACACCCAAATATTGTTATTTTATCTCTCTTATTAACGTCGAAATTGTAGACCGCCCTCAGACTGCTACATCTGCCGATGACTCTCCACCCAAGCTAAATTTCGACTACGCAATAAGTCACACAAATCAGAGGGCTGTAAATTCAACTAAATACTTAGGGATTACAATTACAAATAACCTAAATTGGAAAGAGAATATAGATAATGCTGTGGGTAGAGCAAACCAAAGACTGTGATTCATTGGCAGAACACTTAGAAGGTGCAACAGGTCTACTAAAGAGACTGCTTACACCACACTTGTCCGCCCTATTCTGGAGAATTGCTGTGCAGTGTGGGATCCGCATCAGGTGGGACTGACGGATGACATCGAAAAAGTACAAAGAAGGGCAGCTCGTTTTGTATTATCGTGAAATAGGGGAGATAGTGTCGCAGACATGATACGTGAATTGGAGTGGCAATCATTAAAACAAAGACGTTTTTAGTAGCCACGGGATCTTCTCATGAAATTTCAATCACCAGTTTTCTCCTCCGATTGCGAAAACATTATGTTGGCACCCACCTACATAGGGAGAAATGATCATCACGATAAAATAAGAGAAATCGGGCTCGCAAGGAAAAATTTAAGTGCTCGTTTTTCCTGCGTGCCGTTCGAGAGTTGAACGGTATAGAGACAGCATGAAGGTGGTTCATTGAACCCTCTGCCAGGCACTTTATTGTGAATAGCAGAGTAATCACGTAGATGTACATGTAGATGCAAGACAGGATACTGTATCACTAGCAAGAAATCGTCAGTTCAGCCATAAACTTTGTTAGAGGCCCCATAGAGACCCACTTTTTCTTAATAAACATTGCAAACAGACAAGAAAGTAATCATAAATGTGTTTTCGTAATAATGTTACAAACTTTCAGGGACGATGCGGGAGGGTAAATGTATGAATCTGAGATAAGAGACGTTGATATGGAATCGACCGAGTCGCAAGTTGCAACTGAAAACCGTTCTGACACTTGTAACACTGCTGTACATATACTGTTGTTATTTTTGCTAGGATTGTAGGATAGGCAATTTTCAGAGGTGGTAGTTTTTTCAAAAACAAGAAAAAATATCAGGCAAATATGGACTCTAAAAGGTATACCATAAGAGTTATGATTACTTGTTGAGTAGAAGAATTGTTTCACAGGAGAGGAGATGAGCAAGTGCCATAATTCTTGAGATATGCAAAAGAGACAGAAAAACCCGATGGCTTAAAACCGATACTGGTATTTTAGTTCTGAATTATTATTGTTATTATTATTATGTAGTATTCTGCCTAGTGGCAGGTCCATGTCTTCGTACGGAGAATTTCTGATTCCACTGTTCCCTGTCTTCAGTTTCTTCCTTCAGTCTGTTGTTCCTCCTTCCATCTTTCCTGTCGTCCAGATGTTGACTTCTTCTTCTTCTTCTTCGTCCTGCGTTTCGTCTGAGTTTCCCTTCGATGACATCATGTATGAGTCCCTCGTGTCTAAGTACATGACCAATCCAGTTGGCCTTTCTCTGAAGAATTGCACGCAAAATACCTCTCCTCTCTCCTACTCTTCGCAGTACATCGTCATTTTTTATGCGATCTGTCCACTTGATTTTTTCCATTCTCCTCCAGCACCACATATCAAAGCTCTCTAAGTATTTTTTCTCCTTCTTTCTGATGGTCCATGTCTCTGCTCCATACAGTGCAATGCTCCAAATGTAGCACTTTATCAGTTTTTTCCTCAATGCAGCAACTCTGAATAACCGGTATTTTTCCGCGTCAGATATAAGAGGTGTTTTTATTTTTTAGCTATTATCGGATGAAACGGTGAAATATCGATCAGCCATAGCAGCAGTGCAACAATTTTTCGTTTCTGGGTAAACCTTTTTTTGAAAAAGAGTAATTTTTATTTGCAAAATTTTCATTGCTCTGAATAATTGCGTTATTACAGAAAATGGGAAAAGCGGTCAGTGCTACTTTAATAACAATGTCGACAAAAACGGGAAACAAACACAGGATATAAGAATTGGTACATAACTGCTGAGACAATGTATCACCGTGTAGCGTGGCTTATTGTATGGAACACGTGTACATCCAGTGTGCGACAACTACCTCATGTTGTCTTACTAAATGGCATCCGTGCGTATTTTATGAAGTGCGGTGTCAATGAAATACAATGATTCATTCGCTTTGAAAGATTAAAAACGGGAGGAGCCCCAACAAACTTGCGACTTGTGTTAGAATAAAACTTAAAACCTAACAGGTCATTCATAGTTTACACTAAACATAATCACCTGATCTACTATTTCTTGATGCAATAATTTGTCAACGCTGTATGTATTGTAGAAATTTATTTTATTATATGAGCTTCTATGTGCTACCAGTTTTGGCATTATACACTCCTGGAAATTGAAATAAGAACACCGTGAATTCATTGTCCCAGGAAGGGGAAACTTTATTGACACATTCCTGGGGTCAGGTACATCACATGATCACACTGACAGAACCACAGGCACATAGGCACAGGCAACAGAGCATGCACAATGTCGGCACTAGTACAGTGTATATCCACCTTTCGCATTAATGCAGGCTGCTATTCTCCCATGGAGACGATCGTAGAGATGCTGGATGTAGTCCTGTGGAACGGCTTGCCATGCCATTTCCACCTGGCGCCTCAGTTGGACCAGCGTTCGTGCTGGACGTGCAGACCGCGTGAGACGACGCTTCATCCAGTCCCAAACATGCTCAATGGGGGACAGATCCGGATATATTGCTGGCCAGGGTAGTTGACTTACACCTTCTAGAGCACGTTGGGTGGCACGGGATACATGCGGACGTGCATTGTCCTGTTGGAACAGCAAGTTCCCTTGCCGGTCTAGGAATGGTAGAATGATGGGTTCGATGAAGGTTTGGATGTACCGTGCACTATTCAGTGTCCCCTCGACGATCACCAGTGGTGTACGGCCGGTGTAGGAGATCGCTCCCCACACCATGATGCCGGGTGTTGGCCCTGTGTGCCTCGGTCGTATACAGTCCTGATTGTGGCGCTCACCTGCACGGCGCCAAACACGCATACGACCATCATTGGCACGAAGGCAGAAGCGACTCTCATCGCTGAAGACGACACGTCTCCATTCGTCCCTCCATTCACGCCTGTCGCGACACCACTGGAGGCGGGCTGCACGATGTTGGGGCGTGAGCGGAAGACGGCCTAACGGTGTGCGGGACCGTAGCCCAGCTTCATGGAGACGGTTGCGAATGGTCCTCGCCGATACCCCAGGAGCAACAGTGTCCCTAATTTGCTGGGAAGTGGCGGTGCTGTCCCCTACGGCACTGTGTAGGATCCTACGGTCTTGGCGTGCATCCGTGCGTCGCTGCGGTCCGGTCCCAGGTCGACGGGCACGTGCACCTTCCGCCGACCACTGGTGACAACATCGATGTACTGTGGAGACCTCACGCCCCACGTGTTGAGCAATTCGGCGGTACGTCCACCGGGCCTCCCGCATGCCCACTATACGCCCTCGCTCAAAGTCCGTCAACTGCACATACGGTTCACGTCCACGCTGTCGCGGCATGCTACCAGTGTTAAAGACTGCGATGGAGCTCCGTATGCCACGGCAAATTGGCTGTCACTGATGGCGGCGGTGCACAAATACTGCGCAGCTAGCGCCATTCGACGGCCAACACCGCGGTTCCTGGTGTGTCCGCTGTGCCGTGCGTGTGATCATTGCTTGTACAGCCCTCTCGCAGTGTCCGGAGCAAGTATGGTGGGTCTGACACACCGGTGTCAATGTGTTCTTTTTTCCATTTCCAGGAGTGTATTCACGCCATCTTCGGGCCCCACACGTCATAGTCGTAAAACCGCTATACACGGAAGGAGCCATAAAACTGGATCCGTGAATCAATTCGTCCTGCAACAGCTCTTGGTGGCCAGCGACAGAGACTCACTATTTGTGTCCTCATAACATTTCTTTATCTGCTTATAGCCCTTGTAAACGAACAAATTAACACGAGAAACAGAGTTCTTCAACCTCAGTTTTCACCCTTTAACCCTATTCGTAATGGGCAAATAGCGGAATTATTCCCTATTCGAACATCAGTTTCGAGCAGAGTTTCAAAAAATTAGAATCAGTAGGAATATACTGTTGATTGTTTTGCAGTAGTCAACTGCTTTGCACTTTATGAGAAAAGCAGCGAAAGGGCAATGGACTAAGTATTCTTTGATTTGCCAGTTTCCACATCTACAGCAACATCTACATCTACATGAATACTCCGGGAGACACGCTTAAGTGCCTGCCAGAGGGTTCGTCGAACCACCTTCACAATAATTCTCTGTTATTCCAGTCTCGAATAGCGAGCGGAAAAAAGGAACACTTATATATTTCCGAGTGAGCTCTGATTTTCTTGATATATGTACTGTATCACGAAACATAGGGATCGTTCGGTTTCTACGTTTATTACAGGAAATGATAGAAATAAAAAACCGAAAATCGGTTATTTAAGAAACCGTTTACTGTGAGTGGTTACAGCAGTCAGGATAAATGCGTTTATAAAAAGGAACGATGTAACTGAAACCAGCTGTCTCAGGGATAACAGCCATGCTCTTAGAGCCCATGTTTATTGGACTTTCTTTTCTTGTTTTGGTCCTTAGTACCACCTCTGATAGTCGGATACCCTACAATATTAGCAATAACAGAACCGAACATGTATTCCGCTGTCAGAGGTATTAGAAGAATCTTCGCTTATAACTTCCGACTCGTTCATTTCCGGTACAGAGACCCTTAACTCATACTGATAGATTTATCCTTCCCCTATCATCCCTGAAATTGGTCACATCATCACGGAGCCACCCTGCAGATCTGTTTTCGGGTGATAATCAAAACTTTATGACTACAGCTGTAGTTTCATAAAAACCTTTAACAGTCGCTACTGCACATGTAATTTGATAACTAGTTTCAGCTCGTAACAAAACACATTGATTAATGTACAACTGCCAAACAGAGAGACCTCTAGAAATAATTTGTGTTAGAGCCTTCGTTTGTTATGCTATCCAATGGGACAATAATGTAAATTATCACAGAATAATAGATCGTCGCATGTAAAACACATTGACAGAATCAGAAAGTTTATACGATGGTGGTTTGATAAATCTAGTAAATTTTCTTGAAGTAATGAAACATTTTTGTTGCGCCTTCATGGTTGGTAAGCTTGATTATTCGAAGGATCGTGTAAAGAATTTCAACAATATACAGCATACAGTTTGCTGTTGACAGCCTTCTGAATTGCCCAGTGCGTCGACTGTGATTGAAAATGGACAAAACCTACTTTCGTTCTGTTATTCAACATTTTCCTTTGAAGGGCTAGACTGACCCGCAAATCACAACAGATTTGAATGTAGTTCACGCAGACTGCACCATCTTTGAAGACCTTTTACTTTCGGGTTAAACTGCACCATCTTTGAAGATCTTTTACTTTCGGGTTAATGGATTTAAACGTAATCGGACAAGGACCGGCGACCAAGCGTCCTCCAGCCATCCAATTGAGGTCAACATTGAGGAAACCACCCGGCAAAATCCATGATATTGTAATGCAAGACTTCCGATTAAAAATTCATGGGATTGCTGAGGCTTTAGGTTCAAATGGTTCAAGTGGCTCTGAGCACTATGGGACTTAACATCTGTGGTCATCAGTCCCCTAGAACTTAGAACTACTTAAACCTAACTAACCTAAGGACATCACACACATCCATGCCCGAGGCAGGATTCGAACCTGCGACCGTAGCGGTCACGCGGATCCAGACTGAAGCGCCTAGAACTGCACGGCCACACCGGCCGGCGAGGCTTTAGGCATATCAACTGAGGGAGTTAATATCCTGCACGGAGAATTGGCTGTAAACAAGCTGTGTGCGAAGTCGATGCCGCCATTGCTCACAGTCGACCGAAAGCGCACCCAACCTGTTGTTGATGAAGCATGGATCCATCGTTACACACTAGAATCAATACGGACGTTGAAACAATGGGCAAAGGTTGGTGAAAGTGCATCGAAGAAGGCAAAGACCATTTTTTCAACTGGTAAGGTGGTAAGCGCTGTTTTTTGCGATTCTCAAGGGATATAAAATTAATCGTCGGTAAAGCAAATGCCAGACTGAGATTCATTGGAAGAATCCTAACGGAATGCAGTCCGAAAACAAAGGAAGTGGGTTACAGTACACTTGTTCGCCCACTGCTTGGATACTGCTCACCAGTATGGGATCAGTACCAGATAGGGTTTATAGAAGAGTTGGAGAAGATCCAAACGGAGAGCAGCGCGCTTCGTTACAGGATGATTTAGTAATCACGAAAGCGTTACGAGATGATAGATAGACTCCAGTGGAAGACTCTGCAAGACAGACGCTCAGTAGCTCGGTACGGGCTTTTGTTGAAGTTTCGAGAACATACGTTCACCGAGGAGTCAAGCAGTATATTGCTCCCTCCTACGTATATCTCGCGAAGAGACTATGACAAGAAAATCAGAGAGATTAGACCCCACACAGAGGTATACCGACAACCTTTCTTTCCACGAACAAACCGGGACTGGAATAGAAGAGAGAACCGATAGAGGTATTAAAGGTACCCTCCGCCACACATCATCAGGTGGCTTGCGGAGTATAGGTGTAGATGTAGATGTAGATTATTCTCATAGATTACTTGGAAAAAGGCAAAACCATTACTGGATCCTATTATACTTCAATCTCGGATCGTTTAAAACTTGCGTTGGCTAAAAAACGACAAAGGTTGGCACGCAAAAAAGTGTCCTTTCAGCAGGACAATGCACCGCCCCACTCATCAGCGATAGCAATGGTTAACGTGCATGAATTTGGCTTTGCATTGGTTCCTCATCCACCCTATTCACCAAACTTAGCTGCAACTGCCTCCTTTCTGTTCCGTAACTTGAAACTTCGGCTTGCTGGGAAGAAATTTTCGTCGAGTAAGGAAGCGAAAGTTGCAGTGAATGAGTATTTTTCAGAGTTTGACAGAACCTATTTTCCAATGGAATGAAAAATCAGGAGGACCGCTGGACCAAGAGACTATGACGAGAAGTAAAACAAACATTTTTTATTGCTTTTTTTTATCATACTCGTATTTGCGGACTACGATCAAACTTGCCACATTACATTATTCTAAAGTGACGTAGGAAGAGATATCAATTCCACACTAGATACTAGTAGTATATAACATCCATATGTGAACAATGGTGCGATGAACCATTCAAATAACAAGTTTTAAGAATACGTCTCGTAACGTGTAAGAAGTGGGCTAGAGCGTCCGAAATAGTGGCAGGCCTACTCGCTGATGGCGTCAGGCGACGATACGGAGACTTCTGCCCCTCCTTAGACGATGGATTCCAGATCCTGGAGAGCAGAAGACTGAGAGACGAACTGGCGCTCATCTCATCTGGGGTCGCGGCCCTAATCAGACGTCGGGATGGATTCCAAGGGCATCCGCCGCCACCCTGAGGAGCGGGCATTAAGGGCCCAGCGGCAGGGGGAAAGATAATGAGACAGCGGCAGGCTGTAATAGGAAACCACGTAATTGGACGACAGCCTTCGTTAAGTAGCTGCGGGAGAGGAGCGGCTGGCTGAGGTGGTGGGTGGGGACTGGGGACAACATCCAGGGAGGGCTCTGGAGTAAGAGGGCGCAAAATATCTGTATATAGGGAGCATACACTATTGGGCGGATAATTATTGCATGAAGGTATCATCGGGGATTTCGTAAATCCATCTTCTACCGGAAATTGGACGAAGTATACGAGGATTAATGGTAACACCTTCAACTGAGTTATTCAGTGCGACCGTTTCCTGTTATGGACTACATTGTCACCAGCCCCTCAGTTGGCAAAAACTGGATGTAACCAGTTTTCCATCCTGCATTTTCTTTTTCTTCTGACTGGTTTCATGCGGCCTGCCACGGATTCATCACCTGTGCCCAGCTCTCCACCACAGAGTAGCACGTGCAACCTACGTCCTCAATTATTTTCTGGAATTATTCCAATCTATGGTTTCCTCTACAGTTTTCACCCGCTACAGTTCTCTCCAGTACCATGGAAGTTATTCCGTGATGTCTTATTAACAGATGTTCTACCATACTGTCCCTTCGTCTTGTCACTGTTTCCTTTCCTCGCTGATTCTCTGGAGATCTTCGTCATACATTATCTTACCAGTCCACCTAATTTTCAACATTCTTCTGTAGCACCACATCTCATATGCTTCGATTCTCTTCGTCTCCGGTTTTCCCACAGTCCACGTCTCACTACCATACAATGCTGTGCTCGAAACATACATTCTCAGATACTTCTTCCGTAACGCTATCACGCTTACCAAATAACCCTGTGACGAAACGCGCCGCTCTTCTTTGGATCTTCTCTATCTCCTCTGTCAACCCGACCTGGTATGGATCCCACACTGATGAGCAATACTCAAGTGTAGGTCGAACGAGTGTTTTGTAAGCCACCTCCTTTGTTGACGGACTACTTGGCACTCGCCTTACCAACAATTATTTTTCTATGATCATTCCACTTCAAATTGTTCCGTACGCATACTCACAGATATTTTACAGAAGTAGCTGCTACCAGTGTTTGTTCCGCTGTCATATAATCGTAAAATAAAGGATCCTTCTTTCTATGTATTCGCAATACATTACATCTGTCTATGTTAAGGGTCAGTTGCCACTCCCTGCACCAAGTGCCTATCCGCTGCAGATCTTCCTGCATTTCGCTGCAATTTTCTAATGCTGGAACTTCTCTGTATACTACAGCATCATCCGCGAAAAGCCGCATGGAACTTACCGATCCTCTAATTCTTTTTCACTTTCACTGAAGTACCAATGTCATCAGCGAATCTTATCATTGATATCCTCGCATCCTCAATTTCAATTCCACTCTTGAACCTTTGTATTTCCGTCAGTGCTTTTCGACTTATAGATTAAAAAGTAGCGGCGAAAGCCTAAATCACTGCCTTACAGCCTTCTTACTGTATTCCCATTCTATTTTATGCACCCTTTCCCCTGCAGCTGTTTTTTTAACCAATTTCTTGGTTTATATCCACAAGATATTTAAATTTTTTTAGCCTTCTCAATTTTGCCAAGATCAGTTTTCAAAAATTTTGGTGTGTTTGTAATGCTTATTAAAAATTTGATTCTTTTGTGAAGAAATTGTTAAGCCAGTCCTACAAACTATTTATTCTAAAAGACTGATTTATATGATAGCTGATGTCCCATTTCCAGAACGTATAGCGTAGTCAACTCCAAATGAGTGCAACCTGAAACTCTTTCCACATTCGTAGTTTTCCAAAAGGATTCTGGCACTGTTCTTCATAAGTTCCCCCAGCTGCACGCATATGAAGTATCGCCTCAGTTGTGCGACTGGATTCGTAATTTCGTGTCAGAAAGGACGTACTTCGTACTGATTGACGGTAAGTCATCGAGCGAAACGGAAGTGTATATGGCGTTCCCCTAGAGACGTGTTATAAGGTCTGTGCTGATTCTTTCTGAATGACTCTCTTACTTTGTTTGCAGATGATGCTGTCGTTTACCGTCTATTAATGTTACCAGAAGAACAGAACGAATTACAAAATCATTTAGACCGGAGGACTGCATGGTGCAAAAAGTGTCAGTTGACCCAAAACGGAGAAAAAATAGTGCGAGGTTATCCGCATGATTACTGAAAAATAACCGTCTCTGTTACATGAAAAATCAGATAAATTTCTAATTGTCGATTAAGCTGAATACCTAGGCATTACAATTACGAACAACTTACTTTCTAACCATCATATAGATAATGTTTCTGGAAATTCAAGCGAAAGACTGCATTTTCTTGGCAGAACAGTCACACGGTGCAATAAATCTATAAAGAGACTGCCTACACTGCACTTGTCCGTCCTCTGCTAGTGTACTGTTGGCGCATCGGATCCAAGATGGACGGAGCACAGACCGTTTTGTGCTATCGCGAAATAATGGAGAGGGTGTCACGGATACATTACACGAATTGAGGTGGCAATAATTAAAACAAAGGCGTTTTTTCTACGGTCGGATCGTTTCACAAAATGCAAATGACCAACTTTCTTCTCCGACAGCGTAATTTTTTTCTTTTGTCGCCCGCCTACTTCGGCAGAATGGCCATCGTAATGAAATAACAGAAATCAGAGCTCGAGCGGAAAGACTAAGGTGTTCATTTCTACCACGTTGCTTTTCTAGAAATATAAATACAGAAAACTACAAACAGTCACTTTCTTGAAATACTTGTTTATTCCACATACCGCTTTCGAACCTTTTCCGGCTCATTTTCAGAAAGTGTACAAGAAGTTACATGGCTATTTCATAGCATAAAGCTGGGTACTCGATCTGTGCCAACAATATATATATATATATATATATATATACACTCCTGGAAATTGAAATAAGAACACCGTGAATTCATTGTCCCAGGAAGGGGAAACTTTATTGACACATTCCTGGGGTCAGATACATCACATGATCACACTGACAGAACCACAGGCACATAGACACAGGCAACAGAGCATGCACAATGTCGGCACTAGTACAGTGTATATCCACCTTTCGCAGCAATGCAGGCTGCTATTCTCCCATGGAGACGATCGTAGAGATGCTGGATGTAGTCCTGTGGAACGGCTTGCCATGCCATTTCCACCTGGCGCCTCAGTTGGACCAGCGTTCGTGCTGGACGTGCAGACCGCGTGAGACGACGCTTCATCCAGTCCCAAACATGCTCAATGGGGGACAGATCCGGAGATCTTGCTGGCCAGGGTAGTTGAATTACACCTTCTAGAGCACGTTGGGTGGCACGGGATACATGCGGACGTGCATTATCCTGTTGGAACAGCAAGTTCCCTTGCCGGTCTAGGAATGGTAGAACGATGGGTTCGATGACGGTTTGGATGTACCGTGCACTATTCAGTGTCCCCTCGACGATCACCAGTTGTGTACGGCCAGTGTAGGAGATCGCTCCCCACACCATGATGCCGGGTGTTGGCCCTGTGTGCCTCGGTCGTATGCAGTCCTGATTGTGGCGCTCACCTGCACGGCGCCAAACACGCATACGACCATCATTGGCACCAAGGCAGAAGTGACTCTCATCGCTGAAGACGACACGTCTCCATTCGTCCCTCCATTCACGCCTGTCGCGACACCACTGGAGGCGGGCTGCACGATGTTGGGGCGTGAGCGGAAGACGGCCTAAAGGTGTGCGGGACCGTAGCCCAGCTTCATGGAGACGGTTGCGAATGGTCCTCGCCGATACCCCAGGAGCAACAGTGTCCCTAATTTGCTGGGAAGTGGCGGTGCGGTCCCCTACGGCACTGCGTAGGATCCTACGGTCTTGGCGTGCATCCGTGCGTCGCTGCGGTCCGGTCCCAGGTCGACGGGCACGTGCACCTTCCGCCGACCACTGGCGACAACATCGATGTACTGTGGAGACCTCACGCCCCACGTGTTGAGCAATTCGGCGGTACGTCCACCCGGCGTCCCGCATGCCCACTATACGCCCTCGCTCAAAGTCCGTCAACTGCACATACGGTTCACGTCCACGCTGTCGCGGCATGCTACCAGTGTTAAAGACTGCGATGGAGCTCCGTATGCCACGGCAAACTGGCTGACACTGACGGCGGCGGTGCACAAATGCTGCGCAGCTAGCGCCATTCGACGGCCAACACCGCGGTTCCTGGTGTGTCCGCTGTGCCGTGCGTGTGATCATTGCTTGTACAGCCCTCTCGCAGTGTCCGGAGCAAGTATGGTGGGTCTGACACACCGGTGTCAATGTGTTCTTTTTTCCATTTCCAGGAGTGTATATATGAGACTGTCACGAAACATTGCCATTATCCAGCCAGCATGTGCTGCAAATTTCGCGTTTGTTAAAAAGATCTTCATACGAAGATCGCTCAGAGACATTACTTCTTTTTGTTTGCATATAAAAACAGCCGATGTATGGGCAGACACTTCGAACACAACTGGCGAACTGGGGTCAACATGAATACTCAAAGCCGAAATAAAATGAAATTATAATATTTGCAGCAAATTGTAGCTACTGTAGGCCTGTGTATATCAACTTTACACTTTAAAAAATAGCTTCAAAATGAACTACTGTCAGATTTCTGTTCTTACATTAATATGATCTGGAACATTAGTAAAACAACATTCTGTTAGTTTCAGCTAAATGATAAAATCTGTGTATTATTATATCTCCTAATATCCTCCATTTGCCCGGCGTAGTGCAACAAGTCGAAGTGTCAGTGGACGAATGTACTCAACAAGTCGTTTGAAATCCCTTGCAGAAATATTGAGCCACGCTGCTTTTATACCAGTACTTCTCAAGTGTTGCCTGTGCAGGATTTTGTGCACGGACTGACCTCTCGATAGTGTCCCATAAAAATTCGAAGGATTCATGTCACGCGCTCGAACTGTCCAGAATGTTCTTCAAACAAATCGCGAACACCTGGCAAGCACAGTGGAAGCTGCTAGGTGGATGCTATTTACAAAGGCACCGTACAGTCAGAGTAAGTACAGAATTCATTTTTGGACACAAACGGCAGTATAAATACTTCGTATTGCTATACATTCGAGCATTTTCTATCTCGTTGTCATAGAGCGAGTACCCAGCATTACGCTAAGAAGCGGTTTATGGAAGAAACAAGTATTTAAAAAAATAGTTGTAGTTTTTTATATTCATATTAATGAACAGTCAGTAGTAGTTAAACATCCGTAGTGGACTATCTTAATCACTTGAAAAGCAGCCTGGGGTTGTGGTTCCGTGTCGCGTCTATAAGGCACTCAATCGTAAATTGCAGGGTAATGATGTAGGCGTTCAGGGCCGTGCTGAAAAACGATACCTCTAAATTGTCTGTGTGAAACTCTTAAAGCTTTTTCGATCAAACAACCTTTTAATTAAACAAACTGTGGTTTCCTGCTGGAACATCGTAAATTAACTAAACAAACACTGTTTTTTTCTTGTTTCATAAATATTATAATGGTTACTGCAGAACCTAGGTTTCGGATTACAAGCCCATTTTCAAGTACATTACTGATTCCAAAGGTGACAGAGCAAAGATAAGTATGATGATAGGGCACAGATAAATATCTCAACTTCTTAATATATCGCTCCTTGGCTTAATGTAAAATTACTCAATGACCATTTTTTGACAATTATACATGGAAACACCACTCAGCAATTACACTACCACGACCAAACGTACCAGGAGTAAAGTCATGCATAGGCCTAAAATTTTTTATCTACTCATGGTGTGAGGTTCAAAGTTTTACTTCTATCTATGAGTCGTGGTATCATCTAAAAGAGGTGAAAAATTGAACTAGGTTTGCTCATTTAATGATAGGGGATACACACATCTGTTTTTTTTATAATTCCTAGAATTTCTAACACACTGAGTTTTGCCCCTTTTTCCCTACGTGTAAGACTTGAACAACTATCATGAATTTGTGGTTTTTGTTAAGCCACTGTTCCGCAAGGGCTTCTTCAGTTTCCAGCTTGTACGGTGTTCTTTAAGCTTAAGATTGACCTCCCAGTCAGTCCAAAATTTAGAAAGATTTACTCTTCTGGCATATGATCTTATAAACCCCACTTTTTGTGATAGCTGGTCGCCTGTCTTTTGCATAGAAAAAGCAACTACGTATCGTCTGAGGGACATAAAAAAGCAAAGAGAAACACTTTACCTTCAAAATGTTACTTATCCTGTTTGATGTTTTCCCTATAAAAGGTAACCCGCACCATTTCTTTTCAAGTTTGTGTTGTTCATTGGGGACAGCCGGGATCAGGCTTGTCTCTTCATTCTTTTACGTACAGTTTTGTCAATGATGTTGGAGTGAAATTCATTATTTATGGCTATTGTTTTTATGTATTAAGTACTCGGTCAAAGTCTTCTTTGGGATGGAAAGAAGACGGTATATCATGTGGGAGGAAACCGGAATGGAAGCGTCAGTGAAGGAGTCTTCTCGATAAATCTTAAATTTGTGGTTGTTTTCTTCTATCTTCAAGCTAATGTCCAGGAAATTCACGCTGAATCTCCCTAACTTTATGTTAAGCTTTATATTAGTGTGCCACTGTACCAATACACAACGTGTTTTGTCAGTGGTTCACTCTTAAGAAAATCAGTCTCCCTCTTGTCTGTGAACATTTCTGCCAGTAAGGAGGACAAAGGCGAGCCGATTACCAGATTATGTGCTTCGCTACAATATCTACATCTACATCTACATGGATACTCTGAAAATCACATTTAAGGGCCTGGCAGAGGGTTTATCGAACAATCCTTCTCAATTCTCTATTATTCCAATCTAGTATAGCGCGAGGAAAGAACGAACACATCTATCTTTCCTTACGAGCTCTGATTTCCCGTATTTTATCGTGGTGATCGTTTCTCCCTATGTAGGTCGGTGTCAACAAAATATTTTCGAATTCAGAGGAGAAAGTTGGTGATTGGAATTTCGTGAGAAGATTCCGTCGCAAAGAAAAGCGCCTTTCTTTTAATGATGTCCAGCTCAAATCCTGTATGATTTCTGTGACACCTTCTCCCGTATTTACTGATAATACAAAACGTGCTGCCCTTCTTTGAACTTTTTCGATGTATTCCGTCACTCGTATCTGGTAAGGTTCCCACTCCGTGGAGCAGTGTTCTAAAAGCGGACGGACAAGCGTAGTGTAGGCGGTCTGCTTGGTAGATCTGTTGCATTTCCTAAGTGTCCTGCCAATAAACCGCAGTCTTTGGTTAACCTTCCCCACAACATTTTCTGCGTGTTCCTTCCAATTTAAGTTGTTCGCAATTGTAATCCCTAGGTATTCACTTGAATTTACAGCTTTAGATTAGACCGATTTATCGTGTAACCGAGGTTCAGCGGATTCCTTTTAGCAGTCATGTGGATGACCTCACACTTTTCGTTATTTAGGGTCAACTGCCAGTTTTCGCTCCATTCAGATATCTTTTCTAAATCGTTTTGCAATTTGATCTTCTGATGACTTTATTAGACGATAAACGACAGCGTCATCTGCAAACAACCTAAGACGGGTGTTCAGCATATAACACTACCTTGGGGAACGCCAGAAATCACTTCTGTTTTACTCGATGACTTTCCGTCAATTACTACGAACTGTGACCTCTACTGCATAAGCACGCAATTTCACTACAAGCCGCTTGCGTGGTACAGTGTCAAAAGCCTTCCGGAAATCCAAAAATACGGAATCAATTTGAAATCCCTTGTCATAGCACTCAACACTTCATGTGAAGAAAGAGCTAGTTGTGTTTCACAGGAACGATGTTTTCTAATCCCATGTTGACTGTGTGTCAATAGACCGTTCTCTTCGAGGTAATTCATCATGTTTGAACACAATATATGTTCCATAATCCTGCTGCATATCGACGTTAACGATATAGGCCTGTAATTTAGCGGATTACTCCTACTACCTTTGGTGAATATTGGTGTGACCTGTGCAATTTTCCAGTCTTTGGGTAGGGATCTTCCGTCGAGCGAACGGTTGTATATGATTGTTAAGTATGGAGCTAATGCACCAGCGTACTCCGAAAGGAGCCTAACTGGTATAGCTCACTTGAAAACAGAAATAATTTTCAAATGGTTCAAATGGCTCTGAGCACTATGGGACTTAACTTCTGAGGTCATCAGTCCCCTAGAACTTAGAACTACATAAACCTAACTAACCTACGGACACCACACACATCCATGCCCGAGGCAGGATTCGAACCTTCGAACGTAGCGGTCGCGCAGTTCCAAACTGCAGCGCCTAGAACCGCTCGGTCACTTCGACCGGCAAATAATTTTCACTTAAACTACATTTCACTTTCCTAATACGCTCAGCTGTTGTTCTGGGTTAATGTTGTGTGAATACAATGACTGTGACACAATATCTACACAGCCTTTCACTGCAATGCTTTTGAACAAGCTATGGACATCAAAAGAGACTTATTTTGCACTTGTTGGAACCTTAACATCTGTGAACTTGTTTGGTTAAAACAAACTTTATTAACGTGCTACATTTTTAATCTTGATGTCTACGTGTTTGTTTCTCAACTCACCCTGGCGACGAACACATTTCTACCAACGAGAGACGAGTTTGTTGGTATCGTCACTGTAGAATGATTTGCTTCGTTGTCGGAGCCACAACCTCACATCTCTTGCACCGCTTCAGCACTGTCAAAGCGAAGTCCTCCAAGGTGTTCTATAAGTTTTGACAACACTCCGAGCTCTGTCACACAGGTTAGCACCACCGTTTCCTTCATTACGAGCACGAACAACCCAACGTCCCACATTACTGATATCGATACAATCATTTCTATGTATATCAGTTGGAGGCACGTTTGTTACGATTAGAAACTCGATTACAGCACGCTGTTTCTAATGCACCAATCCAGTTAACTTACGCAGCGCCAAGTTAAATGCTACAATTCGCGGAGTCCTCTAGGGCGCACGGGGTAGCCGCGCGGTCTCAGGCGTCTTGTCACGGTCCGCGCGGCTACCCCCGTCAGTGGTTCGAGTCCTCCCTCGGGCATGGGTGTGCGTGTCGGCCTTAGCGTAATTCAGTTCAAGTTAGATTAAGTAGTGTGTAAGCTTAGGGACCGATGATCTCATCAGTTTGGTCCCATAAGACCTTACCACCACTTGCCTTTCCGGAGCCCTCTAGCGGCAGAAAATTGTGACTTGCGCCAGTGAATCGGGGACAACGCCCGAGTAATCTGCATGACATGTAATAACCAGTATATACTGAGAAGAGAATAAAAAGTTCGGAGGGATTACTTTTTGGCACTCCGCCGTAGATTTTATAAGTGACATCAAAATGTTGCTGAACCCAGAGAATTAAAGGTTATCCCGTGTATAAGGATTCTGGAACTTTGTACTACAGATTCGAATGAGGGGGTATGGGAGGAAAATTGTCACCTGTTGCTCCCCCCCCCCCCCCCCTGCCCCACACCTACTTCCGCCTACAGTGGATGTTCTCCGTGAGCCTTATTTAAAAATCCTTATCGCAATCAAAATAGGCGATTAACTAAAGTAGAATTACTATTTGTGGTCTGCTTAACTGCGTCTTCCTGCGGGTGATTCTGAAGGATCCACGATCTCGATGTTACTTTGCCATGATGTAGTGACGTTTTTACAGCTAATTGTTCCTTGTAGGCGTATCTCTGCTCGTGAAGGCGGGTTCCTGCTCACAAAGGTTTCGTCCTAGCTCGGGAATAACTTGTAACGATAATTTCTGAGCTGAAAAATAGGGGCGAAATGCCCGAATGCATAAGAACATCGTAACCTCTGCATCTACATCTACGTCTACTTCTGTAGTGTTTTTGTTGTCCTCATCCGAGCCTTGTTGGTAAAATCTTATGTTCATTCTAAATTCTCACTGTTTCTTTCTGCATCACAAAACGAATTGCGGATAGGCCATCACGCTGCTGCACAATACGTTTTTTTTATTACTTGCTGATAATAAACCGCATGGCTGGGGTTTTGGTTTCTTGTCAGTAGTTTTATAAATGTAATAATGGACAAAAAACTATTATGAAACACTTTTCCGTTTCGTTTTCTTCGCTGTATCACGGCAGCGCGATAACTAATTTCACTGTCCACAATTACTGCGGCCACTTCATCTTACTGAAGTGAATTGAACAGTCCTTCATGCTCGCCTGTTGGTCTCTTATCAGCACGAATGATGGTTCAAATGGCTCTGAGCACTATGGGACTCAACTGCTGAGGTCATTAGTCCCCTAGAACTTAGAACTAGTTAAACCTAACTAACCTAAGGACATCACAAACATCCATGCCCGAGGCAGGATTCGAACCTGCGACCGTAGCGGTCTTGCGGTTCGAGACTGCAGCGCCTTTAACCGCACGGCCACTTCGGCCGGCTATCAGCACGAATTATTATTTTGTAATTCGTAGTAATAGACGGAAAGTCACCGGGTAAAACAGAAGTAATATCCGGCGTTCCCCAAGGAAGTGTTATAGGTCTCCTATTGTTCCTGATATATAATAACGACATAGGAGACAATCTGAGTAGCCATCTTAGATTGTTTGCAGATGATGCTGTCATTTACCGTCTTATAAAGTCATCAGATGATCAAAACGACTTGCAAAATGGTTTAGACAAGAGATCTGTATGGTGCGAAAAGTGTAATCGACATGAATAAGGAAAGGTGTGAAGTTATTCACATGAGTACTAAAAGAAATCAGCCAAATTTCGATTACGCGATAAGTCACACAAATCTGAAAGCTCTTAATTCAGCTAAATACTTATGGATTACAATTACAAATAACCTAAATTGGAGAGATCACATAGATTACATTGTGGGTAGAGCAAACCAAAGACTGCGATTCAGTGAGAGCACACTTAGAAGGTGCAACAGGTATACCAAAGAGACTGCTTACACCACGCTTGTCCGCCCTATTCTGGAGTATTGTTGTGCGGTGTGGGATCCGCATCAGGTGGGACTGACGGATGACATCGAAAAAGTACAAAGAAGGGCAGCTCGTTTTGTTTTATCGCGAAATAGGGGAGATAGTGTCACAGACATGAAACGTGAATTGGAGTGGCACTCATTAAAACAAAGGTGTTTTTCGTTGCGACGGGATCTTCTCATGAAATTTCAATCACCAGTTTTCTCCTCCGATTGCGAAAACATTCTGTTGGCACTCACCTACATAAGGAGAAATGATCATCACTATAAAATAAGAGAAATCACGGCTCGCACAGAAAAATTTAAGTGCTTGTTTTTCCCGCGTGCCGTTCGAAAGTGGAACGGTAGAGAGACAGCATGAAGGTGGTTCAGTGAACCCACTGCAGGCACTTTATTGTGAATAGCAGAGTAATCACGTAGATGTAGATGTATCTGCGAACATTTTAAACATTCGTACCGATTTATTATTTTTATGTAGGAAATGTTGTAAATCCAGAATCGTATCTCGACGCAGTCCAGTGATATTCAAAAAGCACTGATCGGCTTCGCCATCTTCATTTCGTACAAAGTGAACTCGTAAGAACTTCGATGTTTGGAAATGGTAACAACGACCCAATAATATGACACATTTGCCCTTGGATTCTAAATACCGGATTAAATTCTTCCTTGTCGACTATTCCTGTTGCTCCAAATGAAGTCATTTGCAAGCAAGCGCCATAGCGTCCTTTTTTTTTTTTTTTTTTTCAAGCTTCCTTCGATATCAGTGTTTCGCCTTTCACATATTCAAAGAATTTAAGTGGATCTAATTTTAGTGCTGACAATGTCATTTTACCATTTCAGCAGCATATACTTGCGTTTCTCCTTTCAAGTTCTTCTGCTTACGGTATTTACATAGTTTATTGTCTCGATTGCTATACTTGGATGTTCATTACATTTTATGGTTGGTTCGTAACGAAATGCCTCATTTTTAAGACAGTGATGCACTTGCCTCCTTGCGCATCCAGCATTTGAATATGTCTTCAATGATTGTGCTGCGACCTGATTTCTTAAGCAAAGATTATTTATTACTTATGTATCCTTGCTCCTGTTTTTCTATATGACTGCTTTCTTCTCCGATTTGTCTCTGTAATATTTGCAAGTTGCTCCTCTGTTAGGTTATTTGTTCGTCATGGAGAAATTTTTTCTAACACTACTAGACGTGCTTCTCTTTCTGTTGTTCCATTCCATCTTGCTTTTATGTTTGAACATTTTGCTCCAGTGTATTTTCTCGTCTTTGTTATGACACATAGTTATAAATTATTTTTCCTTTATGTGTTGTATAGTAACTGAATCCCAATTTTCACGAGCATTTCTTCCTTTGTTATTTGTTTTTCCTGTGATTATTATAATAACTGCACAGTTTTTGCCACCCACAACCGCTCACCTCCACCCACCGCGACGAAACACCAGACTAGAGAGTGCAAGAGTTAAGGGTACTACCATGCATAAACGCCATGGGTGTGCAGTGAATACGAGGTCTATTAAAAAAATCCCGGAACATTCGTAATTTCGTGCCAACGGTGTGTTGGAGCGAAATGCCGTTGGCATCTCTGCACACTCCTGTGTATAACGTGGAACTGCTAGAAGTTTCGTGGTTGTATGTCTGTCAGTTATTGTTCAGTGCTGTACTGAGTAGAACGTTGCGCCGCACAATTTGCGAATTTCGAGTTGGCAAAGTTAGAAGAGCAAAACGTCTGCATTAAATTTTGCGTGAAACTCAAGAAAACCTTTACAGAGACACACCAAATAGTGCAAGAAGCCTACGGTAATGAGTGCTTAAGCCGTACTCGCTGTTGCGAATGGTACACACGGTTCAAAAATGGCCGGACGAATGTTGAAGATGACCGTCGATCAGGACGCCCTTCGACGCCTACCGACGACGCTTAGGTCAGGAACGTGGTCAGGAACGTTTAACGAAACTGTGCGTGCCAATCAAAGAATGACTATCTGAGAGATTGCAAAACCATGTAACATTTCGGTCGGATCATGTCATGAAATCCCGACACAGAATCTCGGAATACATTGTGTTGCCGCCAAGTTAATCCCACGATTCATGAGTCAAGACCAGAGAAACCTTCGCCTCGCAGAATGTGACGAGCTTTTGGATCACGCAAATGAGAACGAGATTTTCCTTAAGCGAATCATAACTGGTAAGGATAAATGGGTCTATGGAAAAGATGTTGCGATCAAGGTTGAATCTTCACAATAGGTCGGGGAAGGTTCTCCAAGGCCGAAAAAAGGTCGTCATATCAGATCAAGAGTCAAAGGCATCCATATAGGGTTTTTTTATTATTTATTTATTTTTTTTTTTTTTTTGTGAAGGATTACTTCATCATGAATTCGAACCACAGCGACATACTGTTAATCGATACGCACTCGCACATTCGTCCCTGTTGATGCGTGACTATTGCACAAAAAACGAAATCACTGTTCTCTCTCAGCCTCTGTACTGTCCAGGAGTGGCCCCTTCAGACATTTTTTTTTATTTCTGAAGTTTGAACCCCCGTTGAAAGGACGAAGATTTGTAAAGATCGAAGAGATAAAAGAAAATTCTCAGACAGCGCTCCGCGCGTCCAGCAAGAAGCCAATCAAGACTGTTACCGGAAGTGGAAACGGCGTTGGTAGCAGCCTATCAGTTGTGTAGAACACCGTGCACAATAAGTAAAAGGTGAGTGTAGAAAAAATTTACCCGCCGGGTTAGCCGAGAGCGCTAATGCGGTGCTTCTTGGGTAGGCACGCCGGCCCTGGATCGAATTCGCCCGGCGGCTTAACGATGGAGGCCGGTGTGCCAGTAAGCTTGGATGTGGTTTTTAGGCGGTTTTCCACATCCCACTAGGTGAATACTGGGCTGGTCCTCACGTTCCGCCTCTGTTACACAGCACGCAGACATCTTAACACATTCGCACTATTCCACGGATTACACTAGACACAGACAGTTGGGGTACACTAATTCCATCCCAGGGGGTACGGGGTGGCGGCAGGAAGGGCATCCGGCCACCCCTTCAATTAACCATGCCAAATCCGATTAACCATGCTGATCCAAGCGGTCTAAGGCGCTGCAGTCATGGACTGTGCGGCTGGTCCCGGTGGAGGTTTGAGTCCTCCCTCGGGCATGGGTGTGTGTGTTTGTCCTTGGGATAATTTAGGTTAAGTGGTGTGTAAGCTTACGGACTGATGACCTTAGCAGTTAAGTCCCATAACATTTCACACACATTTGAACATTTTTTGAACCATGCCGACCCTGCGTCATTGCAGGAAACTGGCACAAGCAAAAGAAAGGAAAGAAAGTGTAGAAAAAATCTGTGGACTAAGTTCCGGAATTTTTCGAACAGACCTCGTAATTTTGACTGCCATGTGAAATATATGCCAACGGCCTTGCCGCAGCGGTAGCACCAGTTCCCGTCAGATCACCGAAGTTAAGCGCTGTCGGAATGGGCTGGTACGTGGTTGGGTGACCATTCGGTCTGCAGAGTGCTGTTGGCAAGTGGGGTGCACTCAGCCCTTGAGAGGCAAGCTGAGGAGCTAGTTGACTGAGAAGTAGCAGCTCCGGTCTCGGAAACTGACACACGGCCGGGAGAGCTGTGTGCTGATCACATGCCCCTACATATCCGCATCAAGGGACGTCTGTGGGATCAGGATGAAACGGCGGTCCGTCGGTACCGTGGGCTCAAAATGGGTCAAATGGCTCTATGGGACTTAACATCTAAGGCCATCAGTCCCCTAGACTCAGAACTACTTAAACCTAACTAACCTAACGACATCACACACATCCATGCCCGAAGCAGGATTCGAACCTGCAATAGTAGCTGCAGAGTGGTTCTGGACTGAAGCGCCTAGAATTGCTCGGTCACAGCAGCCGGGTACCGTTAGGTCTTCATGGCGTGTTGGGGCGCAGTTTTTACACTACTGGCCATTACAATTGCTACACCAAGAAGAAATGCAGATAAACGCGTATTCATTGGACAAATATATTATACTACAACTGACATGTGATTACATTTTCACGCAATTTGGGTGCTTAGATCCTGAGAAATCAGTACCCAGAATAACGACCACTGGCTGTAATAGCGGCCTTGATACGCCTGGGCATTGAGTCAAACAGAGCTTGGATGGCATGTACACGTACAGCTGCCCATGCAGCTTCAACACGACACCACAGTTCATCAAGAGTAGTGACTGGCGTATTGTGACGAGCCACTTGCTTGGCCACCATCGACCAGACATTTTCAGTTGGTGAGAGATCTGGAGAATGTGCTGGCCAGGGCAGCAGTCGAACATTTTCTGTATCCAGAAAAGGCCCGTACAGGACCTGCAACATGCGGTCGTGCATTATCCTGTTGAAATGTAGGATTTCGCAAGGATCGAATGAAGGGTAGAGGCACGGGTCGTAACACATCTGAAATGTAACGTCCACTGTTCAAAGTGCCGTCAATGCCAACAAGAGGTGACCGAAACGTGTAACCAATGGCACCCCATACCATCACACCCGGTGATACGCCAGTATGGCAATGACGAATACACGCTTCCAATGAGCGTTGACCGCGATGTCGCCAAACACGGATGCGACCATCATGATGCTGTAAACAGAACCTGGATTCATCCGAAAAATGGACCTAGGTTCGTCGTTGAGTACACCATCGCAGGCGCTCCTGTCTGTGATCAAGCGTCAGGGGTAACCGCAGCCTTGGTCTCCGAGCTGATAGTCCATGCTGCTGCAAACGTCGTCTAACTGTTCGTGCAGATGGTCGTCTTGGAAATGTCCGCATCTGTTGACTCAGGGATCGAGATGTGGCTGCACGATCCGTTACAGCCATGCGGATAAGATGCCAGTCATCTCGACTGCTAGTGATACGAGGCCGTTGGGATCCAGCACGGCGTTTCGTATTACCCTCCTGAACCCACCGATTCCATATTCTGCTAATCTCTGGATCTCGACAAACTCGTGCAGCAATGTCGCGATACGATAAACCGCAATCGCGATAGGCTACAGTCCGACCTTCATCAAAGTCTGAAACGTGATGGTGCGCATTTCCTCTGCTTACACGAGGCATCACAACAACGTTTCATCAGGCAACGCCGGTCAACTGCTGTTTGTGTATGAGAAATCGGTTGGAAACTTTCCTCATGTCAGCACGTTGTAGGTGTCGCCACCGGCGCCAGCCTTGTGTGAATGCTCTGAAAAGCTAATCATTTGCATATCACAGCATCTTCCTCCTGTCGGTTAAAGTTCGCGTCTGTAGCACGGCATTATCTTGGTGTAGCAATTTTAATGGCCAGTAGTGTAGTTTAGTAAGTGAAACGTACGTCATCGATTAGAGGCCTGTGCATGTGGCGTCAGCGCAAGACGGCTGTGGAGAAAGAGAGAGAGAGAGAGAGAGAGAGAGAGAGAGAGGTGTGCCGGGGTCCACTTTTAGCGGTGCCTGCGCCAGGCCGGCAGACAGGTATAGGATAGGACAGGACGGTGGCTCGGCCGGCGGTCTGTGTGTCCCGACTGCGGCGCGTAGCTGCTGCAGCCGCGGTCCCGGCTGGCTGCGGGTATCGCGCCATCATTAATAACTGCCAGCGGCCGGTATTTCTAACGATCCCAAAGCGAGCTGCAGCTGCCGCCGCCTCCTGCGCCGCCGCCGCCGTCTTCAGAGCTTCCAGACCACCGCCGGCGTCACTCGCCACGCCGCCCCCAGCTTCATTACGCTACGGAGCTACCCTTCAGTTTAAATCGAGCACATGCTACGCGCTGCGCTATCCTCCGATGAGAATTTGTATTTCCACGAAGACACACTATGTGATTACAACACGCTCATTGGCATAAGCCGACCTTGGGGAAGATCAGTTTGGATTCCGTAGAAATGTTGGAACACGTGAGGCAATACTGACCCTACGACTTATCTTAGAAGAAAGATTAAGGAAAGGCAAACCTACGTTTCTAGCATTTGTAGACTTGGAGAAAGCTTTTGACAATGTTGAATGGAATAATCTCTTTCAAATTCTGAAGGTCGCAGTGGTAAAACACAGGGAGCGAAAGGCTATTTACAATTTGTACAGAAAGCAGATGGCAGTTATAATAGTCGAGGGGTATGAAAGGGAAGCAGTGGTTGGGAAGGGAGTGAGACACGGTTGTAGCCTACCCACGATGTTATTCAATCTGTATATTGAGCAAGCAATAAAGGAAAACATAAGAAAAATTCGGAGTGGGAATTAAAATCCATGGAAAAGAAATAAAAACTTTGAGGTTCGCCGATGACATTGACAGAGACAGCAAAGGACTTGGAAGAGCAGCTGAACGGATTGGATAGTGTCTTGAAAGGAGGATATAAGATGAACATCAAAAAAAGCAAAACGAGGAAAATGGAATGTAGCCGAATTAAGTCGGGTGATGCTGAGGGTATTAGATTAGGAAATGAGACCCTTAAAGTAGTAAGGGAGTTTTGCTATTTGGGGAGCAAAATAACTGATGATGGTCGAAGTAGAGAGGATATAAAATGTAGACTGGCAAAGGCAAGGAAAGCGTTTCTGAAGAAGAGAAATTTGTTAACATCGAGTATACATTTAGATGTCAGGACGTCGTTTCTGAAAGTATTTGTGTGGAGTGTAGCCATGTATGGAAGTGAAACGTGGACAATAAATAGTTTAGACAAGAAGAGAATAGAAGCTTTCGAAATGTGGTGGTACAGAAGAATGCTGAAGATTAGATGGGTAGATCACATAACTAATGAGGAGGTATTGAAGAGAATTGGGGAGAAGAGGAGCCTGTGGCACAACTTGACTAGAAGAAGAGATCGGTTGGTAGGACATGTTCTGAGACATCGAGCGATCACCAATTTAGTATTGGAGGGCAGCGTGGAGGGTAAAAATCGTAGAGGGAGACCAAGAGATGAATACACTAAGCAGATTCAGAAGGATGTAGGCTACAGTAGGTACAGGGAGATGAAGAACCTTGCACAGGATAGAGTAACATGGAGAGCTGCATCAAACCTGTCTCAGGACTGAAGACCACAACAACAACAACATGGCTTTGAGCACTATGGGACTTAACATCTGTGGTTGTTATATTGCTAGAGAAGGCTGAAATGCACGCTATAAGCTCACGCAGGATGGCGTGAGGTCTGAAACAGGATACGTAATGAATGCTATAAAGAAAAGTACGTAGCTTCTGGAATACTTAACTTTAATCCATCATTTGTATACATCGTTCTTGATGAGACATGCTTCATACGATAACTATCAATTGCTATGGCGCCTTGCTAGGTCGTAGCCATTGACTTAGCTGAAGGCTATTCTATCTTCTCTGCAAATAAACGAGGCTTCGTCGGTGTTGCATCGCTAGCTAAGTCGTCCGTACAACTGGGGCGAGTGCTAGTAAATCTCTCGAGACCTGCCGTGTGGTGGCGCTCGGTCTGCGATCACTGACAGTGGCGACACGCGGGTCCGACATGTACTAATGGACCGCGGCCGATTTAAAGCTACCACCTAGCAAGTGTGGTGTCTGGCGGTGACACCACAGTGGTCATCAGTGCCCTACAACTACTTAAACCTAACTAACCTAAGAACATCACACACATCCATGCCCGCGGCGGGATTCGAACCTGCGACAGCAGCGGTCACGCGGTTCCAGACTGAAGCGCCTAGAACCGCACGGCCATACGGGCGGCGCTGAATTGGAGTGTTTAGGTATGCCACTTGTTAATTTTCAACAACGTTTGTACTATACTTCTTTTAGTACAGGAATTGCTTTGTCACTCACGTCACAAAATCAGCATTTGCAATATGGCGGCTCTGGAGTACGCCATTATATTCGACCCTTTACACACATTAACCCCGTTTTCTGACTTTCCATAATGATCGACCCTGCCCACGATACGCGGCGTTCTTGTAACTAATATAGCCGGCCGATGTGGCCGTGCGGTTAAAGGCGCTGCAGTCTGGAACCGCAAGACCGCTACGGTCGCAGGTTCGAATCCTGCCTTGGGCATGGATGTTTGTGATGTCCTTAGGTTAGTTAGGTTTCACTAGTTCTAAGTTCTAGGGGACTAATGACCTCAGAAGTTGAGTACCATAGTGCTCAGAGCCATTTGAGTCATTTTTTGTAACTAATAACTTCACTTTATATGTTGCTTAACATCTGAAATATGCACTCGCGACCGTTCTTTTCGAGCCGTCCCGGTTACTCGACCGTGCTTTTGCCTGGCTCCTAGCGACTAATTCGCCCTGTCTTCCCGTAGGACAAGAGACCCCCCCCCCCCCATCTTTCTCTCTCAGCCAGTGAGGATACTTCTCTCGTTTCCTATACACAGATCGCTGTTGCTAGGCGGATCTGACGTCACGTTTGCGGACATTGTGACGGAAGTTTGTCTCGGAACATTGTCTCCTATGATTTCATCTCTGACGCTTAATTGTTAAATGTATATGTAGCCTGGCTGCTACTGAGCATTCCCGATCGCATAAATATGCATAATACTTGGCTTAAACACGTGAAGGAAATGCACGTATGCATTACATGATCAAAAGTATGCGGACACTCCCAAAAACATACGTTTTTTATATTAGGTGCCACCTACTGCCAGGTACTCCATATCAGCGACCTCAGAAGTCATTAGACATCGTGAGAGAGCAGAATGGGGCGCTCCGCGGAACTCACGGACCTCGAACGTGGTCAGGTAATTGCGTGTAACTTGTCATACGTCTGTACCCGAGATTTCCCTAGGTCCACAGCTTCCGATGTGATAATCAAGGGACATGTACAGCACAAAAGCGTACAGGCCGACCGTGTCTGTTGACTGACAGAGACCGCTGACAGTTGAAGAGGGTCGTAATGTGTAATAGGCAGACATCTATCCAGACCATCGCACTGGAATTCCAAACTGCATCAGGATCCACTACAAGTACTATGAAAGTTAGGCAGGAGGTGAGAAAACCTGGCCGAGCGGCTGCTCATAAGCCACACATCACGCCGGTAAATGCCAAACGACGCCTCGCTTGGTGTATGGAGAGTAAATATTGGACGATTGAACAGTGGGAAAACGTTGTGTGGAGTGACGAATCACGGTACACAATGTGGCGATCCGATGGTAGGGTGTGGGTATGGCGAATGGACGGTGAATGTCATCTTTAGTGCCAACAGTAAAATTCGGAAGCGGTGGTGTTATGGTGTGGTCGTGTTTTCCATTGAGGGGGCTTGCAACCCATGTTGTTTTGCGTGCACTATTACAGTACGGGCCTACACTGATGTCTTAAGCAACTCCTTGCTTCCCACTGTTGAAGAGCGATTCGTGGATTGCGTCTTTCAACACCGTCGAGCACTTGTTCATAATGGACGGCCTGTGACGGAGTGGTTACACGACAATAACATCCCTGTGCAGAGTCCTCACCTGAATCCTACAGAATACCTTTGGGATGTTTTGGAACGCCGACTACGTACCAGGCCTCACCGATCGACATCGATACCTCTCCTCAGTGCAGCACTCCGTGATGAATGGGTTGTCATTCCCCAAGAAACCTTCCAGCACCTGACTGAATGTATGCCTGCGAGAGTGGAAGCTGTCATCAAGGCTAAGGGTGGGCCAACACCATATTGAATTCCAGCATTACACCGATGGAGGCGCCACGACCTTGTAAGTAATTTTCAGCCAAATGTCCGGATACTTTTGATCACATAGTTTATAAAGATAATAACACACAAAGCACAAAAAAATATTACATAAGCTGGTGAAGCGTCCGCCATCGTAACTGGGTAGACAGCGCGACGGTTTGTCATACCGGTGAGGTGGTGGGGGGCGGGTTCGATTCCCTGCTGAGTGTTTGTGTCTTCTTCATCACCATCATTTCATCCTCATCGAGGCGCAAGTCACCGAAGTGGCGTCACCTCAAAAGACTTGCATCAGGCGATAATGTCTACCCGCCGCTAGGCCCTCGCCAAACGACATTTCATTTCATTTCAACTGGTGAGGCTAAATACATAACAGTACAGACTATCTCTACCAGTCATACGGACTTACCACTGTGCGCTCTTCGAATCAGTACTCAGCTTCGCAGCTAGCACGTGGGCACATAGACTGAACGTGGTCACCAACAAAGCATCGATCAGACGAGGGCAGAGAAGTGTCCTACTTCGGCCATCTGAAGCCTTCGGCATCACCTCAGCGGATGCACTGTGTGTGGTGCTCGGAATAGGCCCCATAGATATCACCACCAAATACAGAGCTGCAAGGTACTGGTTAAAGATGAGGAGACTAGATAAGGTACGTACAATAACTGGTGTACCGACACAGAAGACACGTCACTACTGCGAAAGCAAAGAGAGCTCCACACCAAGTTTAAACGCAACCAAAACCTCTCAGACAAACAGAAGCTAAACGATGTCAAAGTTAGCGTAAGGAGGGCTATGCGTGAAGCGTTCAGTGAATTTGAAAGTAAAATTCTATGTACCGACTTGACAGAAAATCCTAGGAAGTTCTGGTCTTACGTTAAATCAGTAAGTGGCTCGAAACAGCATATCCAGACACTCCGGGATGATGACGGCATTGAAACAGAGGATGACACGCGTAAAGCTGAAATACTAAACACCTTTTTCCAAAGTTGTTTCACAGAGGAAGACCGCACTGCAGTTCCTTCTCTAAATCCTCGCACAAACGAAAAAATGGCTGACATCGAAATAAGTGTCCAAGGAATAGAAAAGCAACTGGAATCACTCAATAGAGGAAAGTCCACTGGACCTGACGGGATACCAATTCGATTCTACACAGAGTACGCGAAAGAACTTGCCCCCCTTCTAACAGCCGTGTACCGCAAGTCTCTAGAGGAACGGAGGGTTCCAAATGATTGGAAAAGAGCACAGATAGTCCCAGTCTTCAAGAAGGGTCGTCGAGCAGATGCGCAAAACTATAGACCTATATCTCTGACGTCGATCTGTTGTAGAATTTTAGAACATGTTTTTTGCTCGAGTATCATGTCGTTTTTGGAAACCCAGAATCTATTATGTAGGAATCAACATGGATTCCGGAAACAGCGATCGTGTGAGACCCAACTCGCTTTATTTGTTCATGAGACCCAGAAAATATTAGATACAGGCTCCCAGGTAGATGCTATTTTTCTTGACTTCCGGAAGGCGTTCGATACAGTTCCGCACTGTCGCCTGATAAACAAAGTAAGAGCCTACGGAATATCAGACCAGCTGTGTGGCTGGATTGAAGAGTTTTTAGCAAACATAACACAGGATGTTGTTATCAATGGAGAGACGTCTACAGACGTTAAAGTAACCTCTGGCGTGCCACAGGGGAGTGTTATGGGACCATTGCTTTTCACAATATATATAAATGACCTAGTAGATAGTGTCGGAAGTTCCATGCGGCTTTTCGCGGATGATGCTGTAGTATACAGAGAAGTTGCAGCATTAGAAAATTGTAGCGAAATGCAGGAAGATCTGCAGTGGATAGGCACTTGGTGCAGGGAGTGGCAACTGACCGTTAACATAGACAAATGTAATGTATTGCGAATACATAGAAAGAAGGATCCTTTATTGTATGATTATATGATAGCGGAACAAACACTGGTAGCAGTTACTTCTGTAATATATCTGGGAGTATGCATGCGGAACGATTTGAAGTGGAATGATGATATAAAATTAATTGTTGGTAAGGCAGGTAGCAGGTTGAGATTCATTGGGAGAGTGCTTAGAAAATGTAGTCCATCAACAAAGGAGGTGGCTTACAAAACACTCGTTCGACCTATACTTGAGTATTGCTCATCAGTGTGGGATCCGTACCAGATCGGTCTGACGGAGGAGATGGAGAAGATCCAAAGAAGAGCGGCGCGTTTCGTCACAGGGTTATTTGGTAACCGTGATAGCGTTACGGAGATGTTTAATAAACTCAAGTGGCAGACTCTGCAAGAGAGGCGCTCTGCATCGCGGTGTAGCTTGCTCGCCAGGTTTCGAGAGGGTGCGTTTCTGCATGAGGTATCGAATATATTGCTTCCCTCTACTTATACCTCCCGAGGAGATCACGAATGTAAAATTAGAGAGATTAGAGCGCGCACGGAGGCTTTCAGACAGTCGTTCTTCCCGCGAACCATACGCGACTGGAACAGGAAAGGGAGGTAATGACAGTGGCACGTAAAGTGCCCTCCGCCACACACCGTTGGGTGGCTTGCGGAGTATCAATGTAGATGTAGATGTAAAACTTGGCGTTGGCAAGGTGGGTTGGATGTAAGTGTAGGGGTGTAGGGTTCCTCTCTGACATATGGGAGCGGCTGAGAATGACACATATCGTTCCCAGCACCGATATGCTACACTTCTCGACTGGACACGAACCTTATCCCGCGCAACTGCACCCGCTTGAGACAGACATCAACATTCACATGTGGGGAAGAAGGTTCCCTAGGACACACTGTCTTTTCCTGCTGGCAGTACGCGAACAGTAGACCTACACTACAATTACACCGCACAGAAACAGACATATACACAGCAATAAGACACCAAGAACAATGGTCACAACTAAAGGCATTAGTAAACAGGTTTTCAAGAATAACACACGGAGAGTACCTGCGGACACGACATAAGAGACATGCCTATGTGCAACGTTGCAACAGTCTCCAGACGGTGAACAACGACACCTATAACGAAAATAGTGACATGGAAGAGGAGCGCAATGAGTAAGACGATGAGATGTTACAGTAAATAAGACACCTAAAATTATGAATCAGGCATAACATGCCAAGAAATCACTGGCAAACTGTACATATCAGTCAAATAACAGCCAAGGAAGCTAATACCAGAGTAAATGTAGTGTAAGATAATGGCAATCTATCCAACACAGCATTCAGTATTGTACACGCATGAGTATGATATCCAGTGTTCATGCATAGGAGCAATACCACACCTCTACTAGCGGCTGTAAATTATTTGGTTATAACTGGCAGTCAACAGCTGCAAGAGATTATTTGGAAGTATTCACCGCTAGTCACAACTGGTGAAGGCACTAATCAATTTCTCATCTGTCCTATCATCTATTTACGTTATTCCTAAAACGACAAAAATTTAATTGTATTTCAACCTTAAGGAGAGATATACTATCTTTTGGTTCAAAATATTGATTTTTTTAAAATTGCATTTTTTGACGCATCAAAGTGTTTAGAAGCCACCCCTGAAACGGTTTTTCCGAATACGGAGCGAAAGTGTTTGTTATTCGCGGTTGAACAAAAAAATGCACCTGCCTGAAATCAGCCTTTTTCATACACCAGTTTTTTTTCGGAGTACGAGTTACTGTATCTGCGCTTGGGAGGAAACACACAAAATTCAAATGATAGTTTGAACGCGTGTGTTCGGAAGTTAGCCTCCAAGCATTTGCATTCTGGTGCGAAGACTGTGGAGATTGCGACTTTCCTGGCATTGAGCAGCTTCAACGAAGGGTATTCGGCAATTCTGAAGACCGTGACAACGATGGACGTCACCCTGGGACTCTGTTCGACGGAGTTCGCCAAGCATTCGGATGACCACCGGATTCAAGCGGCCGAGAACCGGTTGTCACCGGCCGTACGAACGGCTCTGGAGCAGCGCAGGATGGCCCAGATCGAGCAGAACGCCGTCTATGAGAAAGAGGAAGGACTAGTTTATGGACCCGGAATAGCAGATTGAACGTAAGTTGCGTAATATTGCATTTATATGTAGTCAAAACTTCAAACGCATTTTTCTCGAAATGACTTTTTTTTTTTTATCGCGTGGTATGCTAACTTCAAATCTACTGACGCGATTGGCATGATTCTTTGTTTTCGACGAAGCAGACTAAATTGTCTAAGAGTTTTACCACTTTTATTCCGATACATCAACTATAAATATTTTTACTTGGCCGACAAATTCGAAAAATCGATGAAAAAAACTCAATTTTTTTCAAATGGCCGTCATTTTGTTTCCTATGGTCGAAATAACTTAAGCGTGGTACAACTCCTAAGGAATCTTATATACTTTGCTAACGTCAACTCAATTTTGATTTCAGACGAGCCGGCTGACCTGTGACATACCACTCGTGGAGGTCTATATTGAAATTTTGTTTCGTTCCGACGGCAATTCCGCCTTTGCTCTTCGACATTTCCGGTCGAAAATATTCCAGTTTGTAGAGGAAATATCAGTAAACATTTTGTTCAAATTTGACATTGATATCTATAACGTATCACTAGAAAAAAATTCTCAAATAATACGCTTTTTTCGGGCCAAAGATAGTAAACCTCCCCTTAGTTCATTGTTATCTAGAAAAGTGTTATTATTTGTCAAATGTTGTGTATTAAAACAAAAAAAGCTACAAAAAACATTACAAACGAAAAGTGTAAGATGTACTACATGTTTTAAAACATCAGGTACAGGTCTTTAATTTTGCAAGAAATAAATATGCATACAGGGCCAGCGCCGGCCAATGACGGCATGGTTTCCACACGTAGCACCTGCACGAAATCTGCTGTATGCGAGCATTTACGTGAGAATCGTCTCAGAGGCGTTCTCCGATACCACTTGCTTCTCTTTTACTGTTCCGTACTTCAGTCGGTAAGAACACAATCCCCATCGGACCATTGGTACGATATCGCAGTGCCTGTGTTCTTAAGGGGGGTGGGACATCAAACGTGCCGACTTGGAGCAGGAGAGGCATCACAGGACATTTTAATTTGCACTGTCTATACTTTTACAAATAAAGTCATAAAACTTTGTCAGCATCACCAGGAAGGATTCAGAATTTACACTCACAGCAGTGGAAGTTCGAAAACATAACAAAATGATTTTCTTTTACATGTGAAATTTCATCACTTTTTTCACTTACTAATGGCAGCATTTGTTGCTATAGGTACACTTTTCTTCATAAGTAAGAGGGCTTCTTTGATGAATTTTGCACAGCATACAAACCATACTCAAAGGTGTATGAAACTCTAGAATTTTACAAATCTATTAAAAAACTGTGGTAAAAATTCAGCTAATTAACTAGAAAATTTGTGTTTTCTCTAAACATGAAGTTTAAAATATAACAGCTCATTCGTTTTTTCATAAATTAAATAAATTGTAGAGTTTCATACACCTCTAAGTATGGTTTGTATGCTGTGCAAAATTCATCGAAGAATCTCTCTAACTTGCATCGTGATGACTGGGTGTCGTGTGATGTCCTTAGGTTAGTTAGGTTTAAGTAGTTCTAAGTTCTAGGGGACTTATGACCATAGATGTTATGTCCCATAGGGCTCAGAGCCATTTGAACAATTTTTTTTCTCTCTAACTTATGAAGAAAAGTGTACCTATAGCACAAATGTAGCCATTAGTAAGTGAAAGAATGATGAAATTTCACACGTAAAAAAAAATTATTTTGTTATGTTTTCGATCTTCCACTGCAATGAGCGTGAATCCTGAATCCCTCCTGGTGATGATGATAACGTTTTATGAATTTATTTGTAAAAGTATAGACAGTGGAAATTAAAATGTCCTGATGCCTCTCCTGCTCCAAGTCGGCACGTTTGACGTCCCACCCCCGTTAAGAAGAGCGTTGAACGTTCCTTCGGATATTACATCGTTCTTCTTAACAACAAAGGCACTGCAATACCATATTTATCCGCCGATTGCAGGCTGCGACTTTCAATTAAAATACCTTCGCCTGTACAGGAATTCATAATGTTGGTATGAGCACCGGTTGTGACACGTGGACGACGGCATATGGAGGTTTTAGTTCTAGCTGTGGGTCGTGCACGGATATCCGAAGCGGTTAAAGCGACCTCTCGTGTACAACGGAAATTCTGCCTCAACTCCCGGTCGGGCACAATTTTCACTGTCATCATTCTCTGATGACGCTGATGGTTGTTCGTATTCGCAACTGCGAATACCATTTCGTTGTTGGTCTGTCTGTATCTGTGTCTCGGTGTCAAGAACCCTCTTTCTTCGGAACTCGTAGTGATATCAACTTGAGATTTATGTCACGTGCTACTGTCTACGGTCCCTTGGTGTGGTGAAACATTTAAGCTTCTAAGCCAATGCAATCGAAAGGTACGTCAATTTTTTTTGTTGCTCGCTGAAACGCCTGGTTAAATCCGCTAGACAGAACAGGTAGTTGGAATTGTGAAAAGGGGCAAAAACTGAGCGGCTGTCAGTTACACTCGAACACATTTAACTTTATTTAGTTGTCCAAACATTACAGCGCAAATTTCCGAGCTTAATTATCCACTGAATTTCTCACACAATCTTATGGCTTAAGTGCACAACCTCATTAATTTTTAAAACGGCTGAAGGCCCATGATTTAAAAGGCCCATGATTTAAAACACAACTACAATAAATTTTCAAAGGCAAAAATCCCAAGGCTTTATCCTTGAATAATTTTTTTTAATGAGGCTGAAAGCCCAAACAATGTAAGATTTAACAAGTAAAGAATTTAAAATTTTAAGACAGCTGAAGGTCCATGATTGAAAAAACAACTACAATGAATTTCCAAAATGCAGAAGGCCCAAAGCTTTATAATAAAAATATTTTAAATGAGGCTGAAGGCCCAAACAATGCAAGACTTGACAAGTAAGGAACTTTCAATTTTAAAACGGCTGAAAGCCCATTATTTAAATCCCAATTAAAAGCATACAAATTTAAACCATCGGCTATGGGCCATTAAAATACACAATCAAACACCAATAAGAAAAGGCAGTACATCCAGCGGCGCTAAGTAATTTCCGGGGGTCGGTCTGCACTTGAAATATTAACGTTCGCTTAGCGGAGACAGGTAGTCGGCCCAACTATATCTGATCTGCCGGCAACCCAACCAACAGACAATCAACGGACCCACCGACAAGACGAGTTGCCTTCCACCAGACCAGTCCACAAGGAACTCCAAAGCCAAAACGTAAAAGGCGTAGCCACCCACAACCAAGTACGCATAAGCTGTCAAAGCTACACACACGTGTTGGGCAGTGACAACACGATGAGGGAACGACACTGCCCGAATTTTACGTCAGCGGCCAGGGCAGGTAACCGGAACACTAACGGCCACAAGGCAGAAAATTCCTCTGGTGCTCTTGGACTTCAAATAACCAAAATACAGTTAAACTCCGCCGATTGGTGGCCAAAATTTCGCTAACTCGAACACACCCTGTTGCTCACGGAAATACCCCCAACAGCCAACCATGACAACCAACGGCACAATGTGAACGAACTGGCTTCGGTAATTAAATCACCAATCAACTTTGATGTCCTGGGTCGGTTAGCCACGAACCTCGTACCAACCGGAACAGCTCCCACACACTGCGACACTGCGTAGAGACCGCCATCGGGCCCGGCCCACGGCGCTGCGCGGAGATTTCCTGGCTGATCCACACCAACCGACCGACTGCCGCACACCGGCTAGCTGGAAACTATAAGCACCAGACCAAAGATAGTACAAGGTGTGAATATCGATACACACTGCTGCTGCCATACGCAGAAAGAGGAAGAACCTCGGCATAACCGAAATAACCGCGGGAAACCAAACGCAGAGTAAGAGCCAAGGATCAAACCAACGCATAAGCCGGGGCCAGCACGTCTCAGATTTCTATAAATTTTTTTCAGTCTGTCGTCGTCACGTGATGACTGAACTGAGTAACGAATTTCGCAGATGAATTTTGGGAGATCATTGAATATTAAAGTGAGACACCGGTCGCTGTATTGAGAGTTGCCAGCAGAGTTACTAGGCAGTTGGTGCAATTTGTGAAAAGGGAAGGAGTTTTATGAATGTTTCATAAGCACAAAACTGAATCTTCGTCTATCTCAATTTCCGAACTTGCAGAAAGATATTCAAAACAATCCTCTGAGTTAATTGAATTTTCGCTGTGGCGCTCCTGTGGAAAAGAATTCAGTTAAGGGGAGGATTACTATCTTTTGGTTCAAAAATCGATTTTTTTTAAATTGCATTTTTGGATCCATAAAAGTGTTTAGAATCCACCCCTGAAACGATTTTTCCGAATACGGAATTGAAATGTTTGTTATTCGCGGTTGAACAAAAAAAATAGACCTGCCTGAAATCGGCCTTTTTCACGCACCAGTGTTTTTTTCTTTCAGAGGACGAGTTATTGTACCTGTGCTTGGGAGGAAACACACAAAATTGAAATGAAAGTTTCAACGAGTGTGTTTGGAAGTTAGACCCCAAGCATTTGCATTCTGGTGCAAAGACTGTGGAGACTGCGACTTTCCTGGCAGTGAGCAGCTTCAACGAAGGGTATTCAGCAATTCTGAAGACCATGACAACGATGGACGTCACCCTGGGACTCTATTCGACGCAGTTCGCCAAGCATTCGGACGACCACCGGATTCAAGCGGCCGAAAACCGCTTGTCAGCGGCCGTACGAGCGGCTCTGGAGCAGCGCAGGATGGCCCAGATCGAGAAAAATGCCCTGTATTAGGAAGGTTTAGTTTATGGACCCGGAATAGCAGATTGAACGTACGTTGCTTAATATTGCATTTATATGTAGTCAAAACATCAAACGCGTTTTTCACGAAAAGAAGTTTTTTTTTTTTAATCACGCGGTATGGTAAGTTTGTGGCACAACTTGTCCAGAAGAAGGGATCGGTTGGTAGGACATGTTCTGAGGCATCAAGGGATCACAAATTTAGCATTGGAGGGCAGCATGGAGGGTAAAAATCGTAGAGGGAGACCAAGAGATGAATACACTAAGCAGATTCAGAAGGATGTAGGTTGCAGTAGGTACTGGGAGATGAAGAAGCTTGCACAGGATAGAGTAGCATGGAGAGCTGCATCAAACCAGTCTCAGGTCTGAAGACCACAGCAAGAACAACAATGGTAACTTCAAATTTACTGAACCGATTGGCATGATTCTTTGTTTCCGACGATGCTAACTAATTTGTCTAGGAGTTGTATCACATTTATTCCGATCCATCAACTATAAATATTTTTACTTGGCCGACGAAGTCGAAAAATCGATGAAAAAACCTTTTTTTTTCAAATGGCCGCCACTTTTTTCCTATGGTCCAAATAACTTAAGCGAGGTACAACTAAGGAATCTTATATACTTCGCTAATGTCAACTCAATTTTGATTTCAGACGAGCCGGCTGTCCTGTGACATACCGCGCGTGGAGGTCTGCATCGAAAATTGAGTTTCGTTCCGACGGAACTTCCACCTTTGTCATTCGACATTTCAGGTCGAAAAAAATCCTGTTTGTAGAGGAAATATCAGTAAACACTTTGACCAAATTTGACATTGATATTTGTAACATATACCGAGAAAAAAATTCTCAAAGAACATGTTTTTTTCGGGCCAAAGATTGTAAACCTTCCCTTAAGGTCAAGATTTAGTACTTTCCATCTATGATCGAAAGTGTCCATTACTATAGCACATAAAGGCGCTGTAACGTACTTAAAAAGGGTTCTGGCGCCGTACATTGCAATAAAGAGCCGAGCTTTCCATACGCATCTCTCCTTGCATCCTCCATCTGATGCGCGCTATGATATTACCTGTGGCGGAGTAGCCATCGCCCATCTCTGAAATATCTCTTCTATCACCGAACCATTCGTAAATCATCCTCAACATCTTTCTCCCAAAATTCACATTAACCCTTACCGTTTCTACACTCTCTAAAAAAAGAATTACTCCCAGAGCCGTTATTGTCTTCCCTAACCTCTTGAGTAGCATTAAAGCAAAGTTCCTATGTCCGACTGGGAGTGAGCACCTACCTGTCCTTCAACAAACACCATATCATGTATCAAACCCAACTCACTACACTCCTAACCATCCATTCCTCCAACTCGAGAATTATTTCCACATAGACTGGAATGCATTCCTCCCAAAATAAATGTTACTTATTATCCGTCTTGATTGCAAAAATGTTTATTCACATGACCAGTTCCGGTTCCTCTAGAACCATCTTCAGATCTGAAACGGCAATGATACTAATTAACTATTTCACAAATGCAAACCTTTTTCATTCTATCCGATCAGCATGAAATGTATCAGAACGTACCTGCAACGTATCTGCAATAGACGCAGCTACGAGGAACAACAAGAAAAAATACGTGGCTCTCACTTACAGTGGAGGAATTACAGATAAGACTGAAAAATGCTCTCGTAGATCCGACGTTAAAATAGGGTTTCCGAACACGCTAAAATTGAAGCTCCGCCACAAAATATGTAATACGATTCAGGTGTATATAAGATCAAATGTGATGACTACTGTAAACAATACATAGGGCAGACTGATAGGAACTTTGAAACCAGATTCAGGGAGCACACCTACTCTCAAAACAAAACAGCGTTTGGGGTGCATATGGCTGCCTTAAAGCACTCAGTCACGAACATCGAACAAAACTTAAACATCCTAAATAGAGCTCATAAGGGACGGTTTCTCAACATTTTGGAAGAAGTTGCAATATACACTCACAAAAAGAAAGATGCGGATTAAATCCTCAACGAAGAAAGCAAGTTCAATCATAACGCTTATTTTAGTACACTACTGGCCACTAAAACTGGTACACCAAGAAGAAATGCAGATGATAAACGGGTATCCATTGGACAAATATATTATACTAGAACTGACATGTGATTACATTTTCACGCAATATGGGTGCATAGATCCTGAGAAATCAGTACCTAGAAAAATAACCTCTGGCCGTAATAACGGACTTGATACGCCTGGGCATTGAGTCAAACAGAGCTTGGATGGCGTGTACAGGCACAGCTGCCCATGCAGCTTCAACACGATACCACAGGTCATCAAGAGTAGTGACTGGCGAATTGTGACGAGCCAGTTGCTCGGCCACCATTGAAACGACGTTTTCAGTTGGTGAGAGATCTGAAGAATGTGCTGGTCAGGGCAACAGTCGATTTTCTGCATCCAGAAAGGCCCGTACAGGACCTGCAACATGCGGTCGTGCATTATCCTGCTGAAATATAGGGTTTCAAAGGGTTCGAATGAAGGGTACACCCACGGGTCGTAACACATCTGAAATGTAACGTCCACCGTTCAAAGTGCCGTCATTGCGAACAAGAGGTGACCGAGACGTGTAAGCAATGGCACCCCGTACCATTACCCCCGGTAATACGCCAGTATGGCGAAAATACACGCGTCCAATGTGCGTTCACTGCGATGTCGCAAACACGGATGCGACCATCATGATGATGTAAAGAGAACCTGGATTCATCCGAAAAAATGACGTTTTACCATTCGTGCACTCAGGTTCGTCGTTGAGTACACCATCGCAGGCGCTCCTATCTGTGATGCAGAGTCAAGGGTGGCCGCAGCCATGGTCTCCGAGCTGATAGTCCATGCTGCTGCAAACGTCGTCGAACAGTTTGTGCAGATGGTTGTTGTCTTGCAAACGTCCTCATCTGTTGACTCAATGATGGAGACGTGGCTACACGATCCGTTACAGCCATGCGGACAAGATGCCTGTGATCTCGACTGCTAGTGATATGAGGCCTTTGGGATCCATCACGGTGTTCCGTATTACCCTCCCGAAACCACCGATTCCATATTTGGTAACAGTAATTGGATCTCGACCAACGCGAGCAGCAGCGTCACGAGACGGTAAACCGCAATCGCGATAGGCTACAATCCGACCTTTATCAAAGTCGTGATGGTACGCATTTCTCCTCCTTACACGAGGCATCACAACAACGTTTCACCAGGCAACGCCGGTCAACTGCTGTTTGTGTATGAGAAATCGGCTGGAAACTTTCCTCATGTCAGCACGTTGTAGGTGTCGCCACCGACGCCAGCCTTGTGTGAATGCTCTGAAAAGCTAATCATTTGCATATCACAGCATCTTCTTCCTGTCGGTTTAATTTCGCGTCTGTAGCACGTCATCTTCGTCGTGTAGCAATTTTAATGGCAAGTAGTGTATTTATGACGCCTTACTGAGATGATCACTGTCGCGTATAGAAGTCCAAACCGAAGGATGAGAGGTGGTGCATGGTGAATAAGCTGGAAGATGCGTGCAGCGCCTAACGTCGTTGACGGGGCCCTCCTGCACGACCCTGTTACCCACGGCGATGGACATCAGACGACTGAACGGCTGGCGCCACAACACAGAAATAGCGGGAACCACGGAAGCAGACCATGCAGGAAAGCAAGTCTACACCAGCGCCATGGATATAGAAATCGCCCTTTGTTTTCGATGGTATAAAAATAATAATAATTTTATTGGGGTTTTTTATTTTGACTAATACAGAGTTAACCTTGACAACTACAGATTTTAACTAAGTATTTTTAGACATAAAAGCAAATTTAAAAAATTTACTTAATACAGTATGTGTATTTGTAATGTAACAAATGTACCAGGTGCCACCTGTCGGTATTAGTGTTATAATTAATATAAATGACGTGCGTTCTGCCAACATATTTAATGTGACGCAGCATGTGAAGGTTGCTGAGTGTGGACGGTTTACTCCTGTAACCGAAAGTGCGGGTACGTTCTGGTACATTTGATGTTGATCGGATAGGACGAAAAAGGTTTGCATTTGTGAACTAGTAAATTAGTGTCATTGTCGTTTCAGATCTGAAGATGGTTCAAGAGGAACCGAAACCGGTCAAGCGAATAAACATTTCTGCAATCAAGACGGATTATAAGTAACATTGTTTTTGCAATGTTGAAATGCTTCAAATGATTCTGAACACTATGGGACTTAACTTCTGTCAACAGTCCACTAGAACTTAGAACTAATTAAACCTAACTAACAGAAGGACATCACACACATCCATGCCCAAGGCAGGATTCGAACCTGCGACCGTAGCGGTCGCGCGGTTCCAGACTGTAGCGCCTGAACCGCTTGGCCACTCTGGCCGGCTTATCCTAACCGAAAGCCATGACTCCAAAGAAACCCAGCGTGTCTGTAGACAATTTCTTTGCACCCGTGACTGGGACACGTTCACGCACCACTAACAGCTGTAGCGATATGTTCGCAGTTACAAGATAAGCGACATCGAGATTGGCCCATGGCATGTCCTAAATTATATGAAACGTCTATAAAATCTACAAAGTATTGGAAAGCATTTCATAGGCTCCCCAGAAACAATCCTGTTCCCACGTTCCCATCCTACGTAACAACAGACCACTTAATAACTCAAAAGCACCAGTTCGCTTTTGTTCTACAATATTACTTTTATTGTTAACTGGTTTTCGGCTTACAAGGCCATCTTCAGACATATACTGAGTATTATCACCAAAGAAGTTACAATGTTTGTAAACAACAAAAAAATGGCTCTGGGCACTAAGGGACTTAACTTCTGAGGTCATCAGTCCGCTAGAACTTAAACCTAACTAACCTAAGGACATCACACACATCCATGCCCGACGTAGGATTCGAGCCTGCGACCGTAGCGATCTCGCGGTTCCAGACTGAAGCGCCTAGAACCGCTCGGCCACTGCAACCAGCTGCAAACAACATTGGAAGAGAAGTAACACGTCTAGACTGAACTAGAAACATACAGTAAGTAACATCTTTGACAGTGTGGTCGTAATGCACTGAAAAAGTAAAAATTGAACAGTACATAAATAACAATGGAGTAGACAGGAAAACCTTTAACACCAGATAGGAATAGCATGCCTAAATAACCGTTTCTATTAATAAACAAAACTAATAAAATAAAATAAAACTAGTACTAGACAAGGTTACATCAGGAGGTATTAAACATGGAGAGTGATACACAAACCAATTAAAAGAAGAGACAATGTAACTACAGAATTTTTAAGGACCTTAAGCAATATCAATAAGATAAACAGGATGCAGGAAAATGGAGGCGTTTGAGGGAACCTACAGTAAATGCAATATTTAAGAGTGTGGTAGGACTGCATTTTAACATTAACATTATAATCAAAACAGGGGCTGTGTAATAGTTTGCATTAAATAAATGAACAACGCAAAATATGAGCAATATTTGATGAGACAACTACAAGGAGTGTTAAACATGAACAGTAATACACGTACCAGTTAAAAGAAAGCCTTAAATATTGCAACTATAGTTTACATGGAATACAAAGACAACTTCAACAAAACAAAAGAACTTAATGAATACAGAAAAATGCGAATATGTAGGAAGGCAGAGTGGGAAGTAATGAACAACAGAGATGATTATGGTTCAAATGGCTCTGAGCACTATGCGACTTAGCTTCTGAGGTCATCAGTCCCCTAGAACAGACGTACTTAAACCTAACTAACCTAAGGACATCACACACATCCATGCCCGAGGCAGGATTCGAACCTGCGACCGTAGCAGTCGCGCGGTTCCAGACGCTAGCGCCTAGAGCCGCTCGGCCACTCCGGCCGGCCAGAGATTATATGAAGTTTAGGAGAGGGGAAGTGTTGAGCTGTGTTAACATGAGCCGTGTTAACATGATAACAGACCACTTCCTGACAACCTCACCAAACCCAGCCAATACACATCCCCCCTTAATGACACATTCACCGCCCCACATTATCCCATATTTCATTATTCGATGTATCCTAATGTGCATGAACATACAAACATAGTTATTCCAATATGACGATGTAGGTTTCCCCAGTGTAATAACAGATAATATTCTTGTCGGGTCTGCAGCCGGATCATGCAGTCAGCTTGACACCATGTTTCCACGGTCCACCTGGTAGCCATCTCAAGGTGAGTCTGCTGCTATACGAACGCGCCGTCTGTACATTGTGTATAGCCAGAACTCGGATTTATTTCGCATGTCGCCCATCGCTTGCGACACCTTTGTACATTCAAGTTAAGTACTATCAACTGCTTTACTGAAGTAATACTAATGTTATTTGCTTGAATTGTTGTATAGCATTCCGAGAAACCAGCATCCCTTATGCATCCGTACACGAGACGAGTGGGCAAGACTCAACAATAAGATAGTGGAATTTCAGTGAACTATAACTAAACTAAACTCCTCCCGAACAGGCCATGAAGGCCCAACAGTACCGACCGGCCGCCGTGTCATCCTCAGCCCATAGGTGTCAGTGGATGCAGATAAGGAGCAGCATGTGGTCAGCACACCGCTCTCCCGGCCGTATGTCAGTTTCCGACACCAGAGCCGCTACTTCTCAATCAAGGGCTGAGTGCACCCCGCTTGCCAACAGCACTCGGCACACCGGATGGTCACCCATCCAAGTGCTGGCCCAGCCCGACGGCGCTTAACGTTGGTGATATGACGGGAAACGGTATTACCACTGCGGCAAGGCCGTTGGCCGGAATTTCAGTGGATTATTTTAAAACGCACTGCCTATAGCGAGATGCAAGGACAACCTTATGTGTCTCCTCAAACAACATTTTATGTCGCTCGATAGAACAGTGCTCTGCCACCGCAAATTTCTCTGGTCGAAGCGAATGTGCAAGGCGCTGGTGTTCAGCACATCGGTCCTGAATGGTACGAATTTTTTAACCAATATAAGCTTGCCTAAAGTTATATGGACAACCCAAGGTACATAGGCAGAGAGTTCCCCATCGGCCGATTGTGAGTTATTTGGGTGCGCCGACTTACTTGACCAAGTATTTAGGGGCTATTAGCGAAGATATGAGTATATGGAATAAGTTCCCCGATATGTGAGTGGCTCGAAGATTTCTTATATGACAGAACCCAGTATGTTTTCCTCGACAGCGAGTATTCATCAGAGAGAAGGGTATCGTCACGAGTGCCACAGGGAAGTGTGATAGGACAGCTGTTATTTTCTATGTACATAAATGATCTGGCGTACAGGATGGGCAGCAATCTACGGTTGTTTCCTGACGATGCTATGGTGTATAGGAAGACATCGAACTTGTGTGAGTATTAGAGGATAGAGAATGATTTAGACATAATTCCTAGTTGGTTTCATGAATGACAGCTATCTGAAAACGTAGAATAATGCAAGTTGGTGCGTATGAGTACGAAAAACTAACTCATAATGTTCGGACACAGCATTAATAGCGTTCAGCTTGGTACACTCCATCGTTTAACGATCTAGGCGTAACGTTGCAAAGCAATATGGAATGGGAAGATCATGTGTGGCAGGGAAGGTGAATGGCCGACTTCGGTTTATTAGAAAAATTTTGGGGAAGTGTGGTTCATCTCCATGTGATGTCTACAACGAAAGCAGTATATAAGGTAATATAGAACTTATACTAGAGCGAGATGTAAAAGAGATGCTGAAAAAGGCATGAAATGGAAAGGTATGTGAACCGGGAGGAGCTGTGGAAATTCGGGTCCCCTAAAATGGTGAGACTTATATGTAAATTCCAGAATGAGATCTGCCAGGAAATTCTATATGTAAATTGTTCAATCAGATTGTGGAGGGAGAGAAAATACCAAGACAGCGGTGTGTATCATTCATATTTGCTATCTACTAAAAAGGAAACAAGAAGCACCCAATAATTGTGGAGGAATTGATGATACGCCATCTACCAGCAGGCTTTTTATTGGTATACTGAAAAATATGTTGGAGAACGAAGGAAAGGTGCGAGACGAACAGGCAGGTTTTATAGGTGGAGGACACTGTATGGATCATATTTTAGCCTCCGATAAATAGTGAGAAGGCGTAAACCTATTCCAACGCTCAGGAAGTACACATAATATTTGTGGATCTATAAAAAGCGTATGATTCTGTATCCATCAACTCGCTGTGGGAAGTGATGGAGAACAGAGGCGCAGAAGCACGACAAATATTCCTGATTCGAAAAATATACCACCAATTGTATGCGCAGTTAATGCAGGGAGAAAGTTAAGTGAGACATTCCAAACATCGATAGACAGGGCTGCAGTATGTCGCTTACCCTAATCAAAATAGCCCATATATGCAGTATTTATTGCAACGTTGGATCAGTCAGACAGAGGTGTGGGAATTCCTTTCCAGCTTGGTACTATCTACTTATTATTATTTGCCGATGGTCATATGCTGATTCCACAAAGTAGAGAGACTGTCAGGTATATGGGAAAGAAGTTTATAGGAGCACCTGAATGAGGGGGTTTCGAACAAACGTCAGCAAAAGAGAATTTATAGTACTGAGAGATGATAGAGGGGATAAAGTACTGCCGCCAGGAACTATTGAAGCTGTAAAGCAGTTTAAATATTAGGCTCGATTATCTATTCCTCGCGAAATTGTGAAGCAGATGAGGAATGCAGAATCCAGCAGGCAAGTGAAGCAATTAAAATGCTAAATGGTGGTGTGTGGAGTCGGGTAATATCAAAAGAAACAAAGAAGAGGGTTCTGCAAACAGTAGTGGAAAGTATAGTAACGGAGGTGCAGAAGGATGGACATTGGGGAGGGGCAGAGAAGCAGAACACAGGTAGTAGAGGCGTATGAAAGAAGGAGGCCAGAGCGGAGAAGAAATGAGGAAATTATGGAGATATTGGATATGGAACAACCATTCGTGCAGAGAAATGAGAATAAAGCTCTTCAATGGTATGGCCACATACGGCGAATGGAGCAAATATCATGGCTGGAAGCAGCCCTGGAATAGACGGACGAGATTGACATGGAGAGCGAGAGTAAATAGAATGACGAGAGAGAGAGAGAGAGAGGATGACTGCCATATCGTGAAAGCTGACGAAGAGTGGAGAAACCCTTGAAAGTAAATAAGTGGTTCATCCATCAAGGAGACCGCTTATAGGACGGTAGTGGGACCTATTTATTACTGCTCGAGTGTTTAAGATCCGCACCAGGTAGGATTGAGGGAGGACACGGAAGTAATTCAGAGGCGGCCTGCTAGTTTTGTTACCGGTAGGTTCGAACAACACACATTTAAACGGGAACGAGTACTCGAAAGAACCTGCCCCCCTTCTAACAGCCGTGTACCGCAAGTCTGTAGAGAAACGGAAGGTTCCAAATGATTGGAAAATAGCACAGGTAGTTCCACTTTTCTAGAAGGGCCGTCGAGCAGATGCCAAAAACTATAGGTCTATATCTCTGACATCGATCTGTTGTAGAATTTTAGAACATGTTTTTTGCTCGCGTATCATGTCATTTCTGGAAACCCAGAATCTACTCTGTAGGAATCAACATGGATTCCGGAAACAGCGATCCTGTGAGACCCAACTCGCTTTATTTGTTCATGAGACCCAGAAAATATTAGATACAGGCTCCCAGGTAGATGCCATTTTCCTTGACTTCCGGAAGGCGTTCGATACAGTTCTGCACTGTCACCTCATAAACAAAGTAAGAGCTTACGGAATATCAGACCAGCTGTGTGGCTAGATTGAAGAGATTTTAGAAAACAGAACACTACATGTTGTTCTCAATGAAGAGACGTCTACAGACGTTAAAATAACCTCTGGCGTGTTACAAAGGAATGTTATTGGACCATTGCTTTTCACAATATATATATAAATGACCTAGTAGATAGTGTTGGAAGTTCCATACGGATTTTCGCGGATGATGCTGTAGTATACAGAGAAGTTGCAGCATTAGAAAATTGCAGCGAAATGCAGGAAGATCTGCAGCGGATAGGCACTTGGTGCAGGGAGTGGCAACCGACCCTTAACATAGACGAATGTAACGTATTGCGAATACGTAGAAAGAATGATCCTTTATTGTATGATTATATGATAGCGGAACAAACACTGGTAACAGTTACTTCTGTAAAATATCCGGGAGTATGCGTGCGGAACGATTTGAAGTGGAATGATGATATAAAATTAATTGTTGGTAAGGCGGGTACCAGGTTGAGATTCATTGGGAGAGTCCTTAGAAAATGTGTTCCATCAACAAAGGAGGTGGCGTACAAAACACTCGTTCGACCTATACTTGAGTATTGCTCACCAGTGTGGGATCCGTACCAGATCGGATTGACGGAGGAGGTAGAGAAGATCTAAAGAAGAGCGGCGCGTTTCGTCATTTCGTCACAGGGTTATTTGGTAACCGTGATAGCGTTACGGAGATGTTTAGCAAACTCAAGTGGCAGACTCTGCAAGAGAGGCGCTCTGCATCGCGGTGTAGCTTGCTGTACAGGTTTCGAGAGGGTGCGTTTCTGGATGAGGTATCGAATATATTGCTTCCCCCTACTTATACCTCCCGAGGAGATCACGAATGTAAAATTAGAGAGACTCGAGAGCGCACGCTTTCCGGCAGTCGTTCTTCCCGCGAACCATACGCGACTGGAACAGGAAAGGGAGGTAATGACAGTGGCACTTAAAGTGCCCTCCGCCACACCCCTGTTGGGTGGCTTGCGGAGTATAAATGTGGATGTCGATGTAGTGGAAGGAAGGCGATGTTCTTTTCGAGAAACGCTACTTAGAAAATTCAGAGAAATTTCAAATCAAGGAACACGGCATCACCCTGGCCATCGTCTCTTGCACCAGCGCTCTTTATCTCATGGAGGACCACGGCAAGCTGCCCTATTTGGATTTTGGATTCCACTGCCGCTTGTGTTATTTTGAGGGCGAAGATTTGGGACAGCTTGAATAATGGTATAAGTCGGCTTTCCGACTGTTGTAGTTTTACAAGAGCTGAGCTAATTGTGCGGAACAAGCGGCGCTTCGTTAGGCCTGAACTGTCCCCCAGCTGCCGACTACTCCCGGGGGTCCATTTGGGATCCCGTGTCGCGCGCTGGAGGCGGGGGCGGTGCGGCCAGCAAGGGGCTGACTAACGGTGCCGCACAACCCTTTGTGGTGCCGCCGCTGACCGGGAGAAAGCCTTTCCCCTGGGGCTGTCGGTCTGTGGCGGGGTGACCGTAACGGCCGGCTCCCGAACGGCACTCCGTCCAAAGGGTGGATACCAAAGCGGACGAAGACACAGAGGGCAATACCGCAGACAGTGCAGAAGACAGCACATTTAGTAATTAGGCCGCTACTCAACTTACACGTTAATTTCGCTGTAGGTACACTTAGTAATAATGTAATCATGGACACTTGGTACCTCACATCACACTAAGGCAGTTCATAAAGCACTGGCGCACTGGCGCAAAACGCCAAAGGCAACGGGCACTCCCTCGGGCATGGGTGTGTGTTTTGTCCTTAGCGTAAGTTAGTTTAAGTGAGATGAAGTAGTGTTAAGCTTAGGGGCCGATGATCTCAACAATTTGTTCCCACAAGACCTTACCACAAATTTCCATTTTTTTTTTTTTTTTTTTTTGTACGGGCTCTATTAATCTGTAAATAGCAACTGGATAAAAGGCTAGGAGTATTTTAGTATAAATTAACGTTAAAAGTGCTGGCATATTCATTACATCTACATCATACTCTGCAAGTCTCCTACTGGTATGTGGCGGAGGGTATCTTTTGTACCACTAACTGAGCCCTCCAACCCTGTTCCACTCACGAATAGCGCGTGGGAAGAATAATTGTCAGTAAGCCTCTATATTGCCTCTAATTTATCGAATTTTTTCCTCGTGGTCATTAAGTGAGACGTATGTGGGGGGAAGTAATATGTTGTCTGACTCTTCCCGGGAAGTGCTCTCTTGAAATTTTAGCAAATCTCTCCGTGATGCACAACGCCTCTCATGTAACGTCTGCCAATAGAGTTTGTTGTCTATCTCCGTAGCGCTCTCGTACAGACTAAAAGATCCCGTGACGAAACGTGCCGCTCTGCATTCGACCTTCTCTACCTCTTTTATCAGTCCTATGTCGTAAGGATTGTCGCAAAATGCCGACGGCAACGGGCATTATTAAACTGTAAATATGTATATAGACACAATAGTTACGATAAAGGAATACAGGGTGAGTCACCTAACGTTACCGCTGGATATGTTTCGTAAACCACATGAAATACTGACGAACTGATTCCACAGACCAAACGTGAGGAGAGGGGCTAGTGTAATTGTTTAATACAAACCATACAAAAATGCACGGAAGTATGTTTTTTAACACAAACCTACGTTTTTTTAAAATGGAACCACGTTAGTTTTGTTAGCACATCTGAACATATAAACAAATACGTAATCAGTGCCGTTTGTTGCATTGTAAAATGTTAATTACATCCGGAGATATTGTAACCTAAAGTTGACGCTTCAGTACCACTCCTCCGCTGTTCGATCGTGTGTATCGGAGAGCACTGCAACATACATCGCGTTTCTACAGAATGATCTGCCAACGTTGCCCGAAAATGTCCCACTGGAAACGCGTCGACGTATGTGGTATCAGCATGATGGTGCACCTGCACATTCCGCTATTAACACTAGGCTGACCCTTGACAGGATGTTCGACGGGCGTTTCATAGGACGTGGAGGACGCATAAATTGGCCAGCCCGTTCTCCTGATCTTACACCTCTGGACTTCTTTCTGTGGGGTACGTTAAAGGAGAATGTGTACCGTGATGTGCCTACAACCCCAGAGGATATGAAACAACGTATTGTGGCAGCCTGCGGCGACATTACACCAGATGTACTGCGGCGTGTACGACATTCATTACGCCAGAGACTGCAATTGTGTGCAGCAAATGATGGCCACCACATTGAACATCTATTGGCCTGACATGTCAGGACACACACTATTCCACTCCGTAATTGAAAACGGAAATCACGTGTGTACGTGTAGCTCACCCCTCATGGTAATGTACATGTGCGTCAGTGAAAATGACCAATAAAAAGTTGTTAGCATGTGGACGTAATGTGCTGTTCCAGTCTCTTCTGTGCCTAAGGTCCATCACCGTTCCCTTTGGATCCCTACGTAATTCGGTGCTCTCCGATACACACGATCGAACAGCGGAGGAGTTGTACTCAAGCGTCAATTTTAGGTTACAATATCTCCGGATGGGATTAACATTTCACAATGCAACAAACGGCATTGATGACGTATTTGTTTATATGTTCAGATGTGCTAACAAAACTAACGGGGTTCCATTTAAAAAAACGTACGTTTGTGTTAAAAAACATACTTCCGTGCATTTTTGTATGGTTTGTATTAACCAATTACACTAGCCCCTCTCCTCACGTTCGGTCTGTGGAATCTGTTCGTCAGTATTTGATGTGGTTTACGAAATATATCCAGCGGTAACGTTAGGTGTCTCACCCTGTATAAGACCCATCCTACTTACCCACACGCAAGGTGTCTGAGAATCAATGGCTCGAAGCACACACCGAGGTATTCACCCACAGACATCTAGGAGGCGGGATTCATGTCTCACTTTCCTATCTTTCTTTTCGTTTCTTCTTAAATTCCACAAAAATTTATATTTCTGCTTCCAATCCACGTATTTTATTTCGATAAAATACGACGCTGCTAAGCAAACAAAACTAAATAAACAACAAAAGAAAGAAATGAAAAATTAAGCCTTTTCCAAGTGGTGGAACATGGGCAACTTCATGATCAGACGTGGGGGCCAGGTAGCATTGTCGCTCAGACCCACTCGCCTGCCTTAACACCGATCAATGTGGCCAAGAGGCTATATGTGACTCACTGTAAGCAGTTAGGTGATGGGTCGCTAAAAGCAAGGAGCGAATGGAAAAGAAATATTCTCCGACTTGAACTAGCATTCAGCAGTCCAAGTACTATGCAGCGAAGCGCTAACAATAGCGGCTATCGCTGAAACAACCGGTTTTCAGTTATATCGTTTTCTTTTCATGCCAGTTTGACCTGACTGTCAAAACCACCCGAACTGCCCTGTTTGCTGTAATAACCGATTTTCGGTCTTTTATTGCTGTTATTTACTCTAACAAATGTAGAAATAGAAGAAAGATCAAAAATTTTAACTACTTTCAGTATGTTGTCGAGTAGAGAAAAATGAAAGACACGTACATCTTTATGGTTTCCATATATCATAAAAGGGGTGAAACACGCCATTCAAAAAAGTGAGTTTAATGTTTCGGAATGAATACTGTTGGAACGGTAAGAAATCTTAAAATAATTGCTCTGTGGTTTTTAATGTACGTTACAACGGTGCACTCAGATTCGTCGAAAAAGTCATTTTTTTCGAAATCCTCTTCCCCCACTAACTGTTTTTTGTTTCGACGTTTCACTGACAGCAAACGTATAACATTGTTAATACCAATTCAACAATATATGACGATGTGGTATTAATGAGGAGCCGGCCAGGGTGGCCGAGCGGTTCTACGGTCGCAGGTTCGAATCCCGCCTCGGGCATGGATGTGTGTGATGTCCTTAGGTTGGTTAGGTTTAAGTAGTTCTAAGTTCTAGGGGACTGATGACCTCAGAAGTTAAGTCCCATAGTGCTCAGAGTCATTTGAACCATATTAATCAGAAATAAGCTAGAACTATCTCTGTATCGCTCTACACGCGCCCTGAATGTACCCACTTTAATGTCAATTATCATGTTGATGTTTACTAAGTTTTTCCAGATAAATATATTTCTTCTTTTCATTTTATGAAATATAAAACGTGTTTTGTGGTTTCACGGCCTCCTCGTTCACCGGATCTCAACCCGTGCGATATCTGGTTATGGGACCATCTCAGAAGTATCGTGTGGTGACAATGTAGCAGCGTATTCATGATGCCTTTGACACTGTTCGGATGCAGCCTGGCCGATGTGAACGTGTGAGGCAGAACATGCTACGGCGCGTACACGGATGCGTTGAGGCCCATGGAAACCGTTTTCAACACGTACTGTAACTGCGCCTGCAAGGTACAGAGACTATTAGACCGCAGTCTCTGTAACAATGTATGATTGAATAAATGGTCTCTAGCATGTAATCCATGTATTTCCGGGCATAAGTTCATCAGACCTTTTTCGTTTCGTATCCTCTCATCTATCAATCCCCTGAGTTTGTACACGGTGGAAAAAATCACCCTGTATTGGAATCTTTTTAGTACACTCATGTTCCTAAATTACGGATAATGCTGATACATGGTGAAACAACGCTCTGGTGGGCGGTTTGCGGGTTTAAACCACCTCGGGGTATGACCACGCGGTGCATTTGACCTGCGGTCGTCGCACGGTGGCGCTGGCAGCAGTCCACATACATAGAGGTGTGTTGGTGCACGTCAGAGTTCGGTGCAGCGAGAAAGTGTGAAGATGTTTTCAGACGTACTAATGGTGTCTGTGTGTTGAAGATGGCTCAAAGAACACACATTCATGACGTTATGAGGGGTAGAATATTAGGGCTGGTCAAACACAGCAGGTTGTAGCACGGGTCCTCCGTGTGCCACAAAGTGTGATCTCAAGATTATGGCAACGATTCCAGCAGACAGGAAACGTGTCCAGGCGTTACAGTATGGGACGCCCACAGTGTACTGCAGGTAGCCTTGCTCGCGACCTTACCGCAGCCACTAGAAAAGTCGTCTCCAGGGACACAGTCTACAGACGATTGAACAGACGTGGATTATTCGCCCGGAGACCTGCAAGGGTCATTCCACTCACCCCTGGTCACAGGAGAGACCGTAAAGCCTGGTGTCAAGAACACAGTACGTGGTCATTGGAACAGTGGTCCCAGGTTATGTTCACAGACGAGTCCAGGTATGGTTTGTCCAGAGATTCTCGCTGGTGTGAACCAGGAACGAGATACCAACCCGTTAATGTCCTTGAAAGGGACCTGTATGGAGGTCGTGGTTTGATGTTGTGGGTGGGATTATGATTGATGCACGTAAACCCCTGTATGTCTTTGACAGAGGAACTGTAACAGGTCAGGTATATCGGGACGTCATTTTGTACCAGTATGTCCGCCTTTTCAGGGATGCAGTGGGTCCCACCTTCCCCCCGATTGATGATAACGCACGGCCCCACCGAGCTGCCATCGTGGAGGAGTACCTTGAAACAAAAGATATCAGATGCATGGTGTGGCCTGCCTGTTCTCTAGACCTAAACACCATCGAGCACGTCTGGGATGCTCTCGGTCGACGTATCGCTGCAGGAGCTCCGACAGGCGCTGGTGCAAGAATGGGAGGCTATACCCCAGCAGCTGCTCAAACACCTGATCCAGAGTATGACAACTCGTTGTGCGGCCTGTGTACGTGTGCATGGTGATCATGTGCCACGTTGTGTGGCACCACATTCTGCAGTTATCCTTAATTTATGAACATGAGTGTAGTCTAGTAACAAGAAATATAAATTTTGTCTGTGGAGCCAAAAATTTTTAAAACTGTACTAAAATCCTTTAAATAAATATTTATGTAATTTAATATGAAAGGTTTTCTGCCTTTATTTTAGCCGAACAAGCAAAACACAACAAACAAGCATAGTTATATGAATGAGTGATGTCTGTTCCTTTTGACGTGTCCGAAATAATAGACACCACGTAGAATCTGCAGCACTGATACATGTTAAGCAACCGAAGGTGGAGGGGGGAGAAAGGGAACGAAAGGGAAAAAACTATTGATGTGGGCTACATCGGGACTATGGTAATGTGAAATTAGCGAGCATGGAGGACTTGGACTTCGACTGCAGAGAAGTGGGGGTGCTAGGTGGGAGTTGCGATGAACACTTTGTCCTGGTGGCGCAGTGGTTAAAGCAGCTGCTTAGTACGTAGGAGATCCTGGGTTCGAGTCACGGCCCAGTACACATTTTGACTCGTCGCTGTTGATAAAAGTACCGCTGCTGTTGACATCAGTAGTTCCTTCCCTTTCGTTTGCTTTCTTCCCTCTCCACCTTCAAGATAACAAGAATAGGTTTACAGATCGAATAATATAACGAAGGAAACCACGCAGGGCAAGGTTCTACTGCAGAAGACCAGCAAATGATTTCATACGCATAAAAAGTACTGAAAACTGTATAAGTATAGAACAGTAAGTGGTTTTCAATTAATAAGAAACCTGTATATCAGGTAATACCTGCATTTCCCTAAATTCAAAACTCTGGCACTACAACAGTGTCACTAGACCAGAATGTCCTTACTCCTGGCAATGCCTTTCATTAAATACAGTCAAACAATTGGATGAAGTCGGAAAGAAGAAAAGATAAATAATCAGAAAAATCATGGAATCGAAATATGAATGTGGGGATTGTAATTAAAGAAGTATTAAAGAAATTCACGAGAAAACAAAACGAATGTTAGACACAACGAGGAAGGAAAGAGATATAGTCACCTATAAAGGCTAGATGAAAAAATAATAATAACAATTTTTAACATCTTTCACAGGAACTCAAAAATCAATGGCGTGGATCAAAGAAGTTAAAGCAGAGCTGAGGGAAATGGTAATAAGGGAGGACGAAATAGAAGGAAAGAAGGAAGAGAAAAGTTTAGAGCAAATGTAAAAAGTTTCAAGAGCTTCCAGGAGAAAGCAACGAAAACGACTGGCGCAAGATGAGGAGAAGAAAGGAGGGAAAAACCCAGGTAAAGAGCGAAAAATTACTGCAAAAAAGAAAGGACGAAAGGGAGACAAATTTTTTCATTTGGTCCCAACTAGGCCAAACCAATAAGAAAAAAATTACATTCAGGGCGATACCTCAGACTATATTCCTGCCATGGGTCACTATTCACAAAAGGTGGAAACACAGTACAATGTACTAAGGAAAACTAGTACATACGAGTAAGTTGCAAACAGAGGGACGGCTATCCGGCGATGTCCAAAAACAAGGCCGTTTTATATGTATTATTAAACGGGTAAGCCGATTTATGATCCATGGTACACTGTCCCAACAGCTTCCAGAGGTAACAAAAATTTGATTTTCAGTACTCCGTATAGTTACAGAAGGAATTTAAAATTTTAAGATGCTGTCATAATCTACACATTAATAGTTATAATCTTCAAGTCATCCATTACAGTTAGAAACGATGTATATATCTTAAGGCAGCATAACTCAAGGCGCGCGTATTACTCTGAAAATACACTCCTGGAAATGAAAAAAAGAACACATTGACACCGGTGTGTCAGACCCACCATACTTGCTCCGGACACTGAGAGAGGGCTGTACAAGCAATGATCACACGCACGGCACAGCGGACACACCAGGAACCGCGGTGTTGGCCGTCGAATGGCGCTAGCTGCGCAGCATTTGTGCACCGCCGCCGTCAGTGTCAGCCAGTTTGCCGTGGTATACGGAGCTCCATCGCAGTCTTTAACACTGGTAGCATGCCGCGACAGCGTGGACGTGAACCGTATGTGCAGTTGACGGACTTTGAGCGAGGGCGTATAGTGGGCATGCGGGAGGCCGGGTGGACGTACCGCCGAATTGCTCAACACGTGGGGCGTGAGGTCTCCACAGTACATCGATGTTGTCGCCAGTGGTCGGCGGAAGGTGCACGTGCCTGTCGACGTGGGACCGGACCGCAGCGACGCACGGATGCACGCCAAGACCGTAGGATCCTACGCAGTGCCGTAGGGGACCGCACCGCCACTTCCCAGCAAATTAGGGACAGTGTTGCTCCTGGGGTATCGGCGAGGACCATTCGCAACCGTCTCCCTGAAGCTGGGCTACGGTCCCGCACACCGTTAGGCCGTCTTCCGCTCACACCCCAACATCGTGCAGCCCGCCTCCAGTGGTGTCGCGACAGGCGTGAATGGAGGGACGAATGGAGACGTGTCGTCTTCAGCGATGAGAGTCGCTTCTGCCTTGGTGCCAATGATGGTCGTATGCGTGTTTGACGCCGTGCAGGTGAGCGCCACAATCAGGACTGCATACGACCGAGGCACACAGGGCCAACACCCGGCATCATGGTGTGGGGAGCGATCTCCTACACTGGCCGTACACCACTGGTGATCGTCGAGGGGGCACTGAATAGTGCACGGTACATCCAAACCGTCATCGAACCCATCGTTCTACCATTCCTAGACCGGCAAGGGAACTTGCTGTTCCAACAGGACAATGCACGTCCGCATGTATCCCGTGCCACCCAACGTGCTCTAGAAGGTGTACGTCAACTACCCTGGCCAGCAAGATCTCCGGATCTGTCCCCCATTGAGCGTGTTTGGGACTGGATGAAGCGTCGTCTCACGCGGTCTGCACGTCCAGCACGAACGCTGGTCCAACTGAGGCGCCAGGTGGAAATGGCATGGCAAGCCGTTCCACAGGACTACATCCAGCATCTCTACGATCGTCTCCATGGGAGAATAGCAGCCTGCATTGCTGCGAAAGGTGGATATACACTGTACTAGTGCCGACATTGTGCATGCTGTGTTGCCTGTGTCTATGTGCCTGTGGTTCTGTCAGTGTGATCATGTGATGTATCTGACCCCAGGAATGTGTCAATAAAGTTTCCCCTTCCTGGGACAATGAATTCACGGTGTTCTTATTTCAATTTCCAGGAGTGTATTCATCCAGCATTTGAGAATAAGAACACTTAGACACTTCCAACAAACTTTAATTCTTCTTGTTGAGCTCTCTTTAAAATACGCTGATAAACCAAAACGTTATCACCTCTGTCCACAACGAGATTGGGTGGTGGCGATACGAACACGTGACGCGATAAAGGAAGTATGTACATGGATTAAAAACTGATAGGGAATGAGAGACGACTCGGGACACAAATGGACAAATATACTGACATAAGCGACTTTGACAAAGGTGATATCATTTTTAGCCAACGGTCTTGCCGTAGTGGTAACACCGGTTCCTGTCAGATCACCGAAGTTAAGGGCTGTCGGGCTGGGCTAGCACTAGGATGGGTGACCATCCGGTCTTTCCACCGCTGTTGGCAAGCGGGGTGCACTCAGCCCTTGTGAGGCAAACTGAGGAGCTACTTGATTGAGAAGTAGCGGCTCCGGTCTCGGAAACTGACAACAGCCGCGAGAGCGGTGTGCTTGACCACATGCCCCTCATATCCGCCTCCTGTGATGCCTGCGGGCTGAGAATGACACGGCAGCCGGTCAGCTCCGTTGGACCTTAATAGACTGTTCGGACGGAATTTAGTTTAATTTTAGATGTTATTTTTACCCAGAGCCTGTGAAGGAGTATCTCGGAAATGACGTACCTGGTCGAATGTTCTCGTGCTACTGTCGTGGAAAGTGGTAGAACGGCAGCGAAACTACCACTGGGTGGTTGGATGCCCACAATTCTTCTCAGAACGTGGGATTTGGAGGCTTGCCTCCTCTGTGAAGCCGGCCGGTGTGGCCGAGGGGTTCTAGGCGCTTCAGTCTGGAACCGCGAGACCGCTACGGTCGCAGGTTCGAATCCTGCCTCGGGCATGGATGTGTGTGATGTCCTTAGGTTAGTTAAGTCCTAGGGAACTGATGACCTCAGATGTTAAGCCCCATAGTGCTCAGAGCCATTTGAAACAATCCTCTGTGAAGCAGGATAGGTGGCGATCTGTAGCAACTCTGCCGAAGAGCGCAATGCTGGTGCGGTGGAGCACACCGTTCATCGTACTCTGTTGAAAATGGAGCTTCGCAGCAAACCACCCTTTAGTGCCCGTATGTTGACACAACGACATCGTCAGTTACGATTGCAGTCGTGACAGGATCGACAACATTGGACCGCGTATCAATGGAATCGTGTCACCTCGTAAGATGAATCACGTTTTTCCTGCACGAGATCGATGGTCTCTCCACAAACGCCTTCATCCACGTGAATTGCACTTCGAAATGTGCACCGCGCCACGGACACAGCCTGGTGGGAGCAGCGTCATGCTATGGAAGACATGCTGCTGTGCTCGCGTGCTACCACTAGTAGTAACCGAGTAGACGCTGGTAGCTGTGAAACACCGGTTCCTCTTCATGCTTGTCTTCCTCGCCGGCGATGTCATCTTCCACGAGGATAATTGTCCGTCTCTCAAAGCCGGAACCGTACTATAGCGGTTCAGGAGCATGACAGTGTACTCACGTTGATGCCTTGGCCACGAAACTCGCTCGATGTCAATCCAATGGAACCCATTTGGGTCGCCATCAGAAGCCATCATCGCTTACCCATATCAGCGCTCCGATCTTTAGCGAAATTACGTGACTTGTGCGTGGATGCCTGGTGCGACATACATCAACAAATCTACCAACAGAATGTCAAATCCATGGTACGCAGAATCAGTGAGGTATTGCGTTCCAAAGATGGGCCAACAAGTTATTATGCAGGTGGTCATAATGTTTTGGCATGTCGGTGTATAAGAATCACCACAATAAACACTTTCACTGATAATTTGGCCACCGTGCACAGTGGAAAAGATCTTCAAACGCATTTAGTCATCAGTCTTCTGACTGATTTGGTGCGGCCCGCCACGAATTCCCCTCCCGTGCCAACCTCTACATCTCAGAGTAGCACTTGCAACCTACGTCCTCAATTATTTGCTGAATGTATCCCAGCCTCTGTCTTCCTCTAGAGTTTTTACCCTCTACAGCTCCCATGGAAGTCATTTCCTGAGGTCTTAATAGATGTCCTATCATCTTTTCCCTTCTCCTTGTTAGTATTTTCCACATTTTCCTTTCCTCTCCGATTCTGAGCAGAACCTCCTCATTCCTTACCTCATCAGTCCACCTAATTTTCAACATTCGTCTGTAGCACCACATTTCAAATCTTTCGATTCTCTTCTGCTCCGGTTTCCCCAGGTCTATGTTTCACTACCGTACAATGCTGTGCTGCAAATGTACCTTCTCAGAAATTTATTTCTCAGATGAACGCCTATGTTTGTTGCTAGTAGACCTCTCTTGGCCGGGAATGCCTTTTTTGCCAGTGCTCGTCTGATTTTGGTGTCCTCTTTGCTTCGTTCGTCATTGATTGTAGTGGAATTCTTTCTCATCTACTTCATGACCATGAAGCCTGATGTTAAGTTTCTCGCTGTTCCCAATTCTACTTTCGTCTATCTTCGATTTACTCTCAATCCGTATTCTGTACTCATTAGACTGTTCATTCCAGTCGGAAGATTATCTAATTCTTCTCCACTTTCACTCAGGATAGCAGTGTCATCAGCGAATCGTTTCATTGATATCCTTTTACCTTCAATTTTAATCCCACACATAGACCTTTCTTTTATTTCCGTCATTCCTAATTCGATGAACAGATACAGCAGTAGCAGCGAATACTACGCTATATTCCTGTCTTACACCCTTTTTAATCCGAGAAATTTGTTCTTGGTCATCCACTCTTGCTCTTGTACTTATTGTATACTACACTTCTCTCCCTGGAGGGTACCCCTATTTATCACTTGATTTTGAACAACTTGCATCATTTTACATTGTTGAACGCCTTTTCCAGATCGACAAATCCTAAGAAAGTGTCTTGGGCCTGTTTTTTCTTTACTTTTGATTCCGTTATAAACTGACATGTCAGAATTGCTTCTCTGGCGCCTCTACCTGTCCTAAAGCCAAACTGATCCTCATCTAACACATCCCGATAATATTCGTTTAAAAAGGGCCGCCTAATTACGGGAGGAGATGTAGGAAGTCGGGTTTCAAAATGGAAATCCATTTCACCACAATGAAGTACTTATTCAAGTTCAAAACCAACATCGGATTTTGTTGTAAAGCGACTCTTGAAAAAAAAAAAAGACAAAAAGCATTAATGACTAGCTAATAATGTGGGACTTTGAAATATATCAGTAGGAAGACTAAAGCACGAAGCAGTTCGGAGTCCCTCATCTGTGCAACTCACATTTTCAAATAAATGAAACAATTCAGTAGACGTAAAGACGAGGAACAATTAAATAGACTCTGCATCCAAGATGTGCAAACAACAGAGAAATGCGAGCTGCTCGGAGCACAGACTCTGAAATACGAAACCAGTAATTCATTCTGTGGCAAAAAGCGGTTCTTGCATCTCCAAACTGCGCAGTGAATACGAATCAACTCCTGGAAAACTAATGATCCGAATTCAACGTTCTGTTTACTGAACCCAAAATCTCGTTGGCCGCTACGCACCCCTTTAAACGTTGTTTAGAAAGACGGCGTTGTACTGCTGAGATAGAGATTGCAGAAACTCGCATACTGTCTGCTTCCTCGCGAACCTTAGACGCAGTACTAGTCCTCTGACGTTTGCTCTGTACAGTTATGAACTGATCTCCCCTGTCTGATGTTACATGGTGTCTTGAAGATTGCGGGATACTTGCATTGACACCAGATTGCTTGAATCGTTGCAAGGTCTACACAACTGCAGATAGTACTACAGTAACTTCTGTTGCTGTTGTATTACTAGAATAACCTTTCTGATGCAGAGCTACAACTACAGCATGTTTTTCAGTCCCAATCTCCTGCTTCTGCACCATTATGAGGTAATAAGGTATGAAACTGTACAGGCACAACGTTAGGTGCACACAATGTATTAGCCGGCCGACGTGGCCGTGCGGTTAAAGGCGCTGCAGTCTGGAACCGCAAGACCGCTACGGTCGCAGGTTCGAATCCTGCCTCGGGCATGGATGTTTGTGATGTCCTTAGGTTAGTTAGGTTTAACTAGTTCTAAGTTCTAGGGGACTAATGACCTCAGCAGTTGAGTCCCATAGTGCTCAGAGCCATTTGAACCACACAATGTATTGTAAACTAATGCGAACCGATTGCTACACAAACAGCGGAAGGAATGAGGCCTATTCGAATGAGGTGCTTGGTGGTGCCGCTAATTTAGAAATTTGTGGTAAGTTCCTATGGGACCAAACTGCTGAGGTCATCGGTCCCTAGGCTTACACAATTCTTAATCTACACTCCTGGAAATGGAAAAAAGAACACATTGACACCGGTGTGTCAGACCCACCATACTTGCTCCGGACACTGCGAGAGGGCTGTACAAGCAATGATCACACGCACGGCACAGCGGACACACCAGGAACCGCGGTGTTGGCCGTCGAATGGCGCTAGCTGCGCAGCATTTGTGCACCGCCGCCGTCAGTGTCAGCCAGTTTGCCGTGGCATACGGAGCTCCATCGCAGTCTTTAACACTGGTAGCATGCCGCGACAGCGTGGACGTGAACCGTATGTGCAGTTGACGGACTTTGAGCGAGGGCGTATAGTGGGCATGCGGGAGGCCGGGTGGACGTACCGCCGAATTGCTCAACACGTGGGGCGTGAGGTCTCCACAGTACATCGATGTTGTCGCCAGTGGTCGGCGGAAGGTGCACGTGCCCGTCGACCTGGGACCGGACCGCAGCGACGCACGGATGCACGCCAAGACCGTAGGATCCTACGCAGTGCCGTAGGGGACCGCACCGCCACTTCCCAGCAAATTAGGGACACTGTTGCTCCTGGGGTATCGGCGAGGACCATTCGCAACCGTCTCCCTGAAGCTGGGCTACGGTCCCGCACACCGTTAGGCCGTCTTCCGCTCACGCCCCAACATCGTGCAGCCCGCCTCCAGTGGTGTCGCGACAGGCGTGAATGGAGAGACGAATGGAGACGTGTCGTCTTCAGCGATGAGAGTCGCTTCTGCCTTGGTGCCAATGATGGTCGTATGCGTGTTTGGCGCCGTGCAGGTGAGCGCCACAATCAGGACTGCATACGACCGAGGCACACAAGGCCAACACCCGGCATCATGGTGTGGGGAGCGATCTCCTACACTGGCCGTACACCACTGGTGATCGTCGAGGGGACACTGAATAGTGCACGGTACATCCAAACCGTCATCGAACCCATCGTTCTACCATTCCTAGACCGGCAAGGGAACTTGCTGTTCCAACAGGACAATGCACGTCCGCATGTATCCCGTGCCACCCAACGTGCTCTAGAAGGTGTAAGTCAACTACCCTGGCCAGCAAGATCTCCGGATCTGTCCCCCATTGAGCATGTTTGGGACTGGATGAAGCGTCGTCTCACGCGGTCTGCACGTCCAGCACGAACGCTGGTCCAACTGAGGCGCCAGGTGGAAATGGCATGGCAAGCCGTTCCACAGGACTACATCCAGCATCTCTACGATCGTCTCCATGGGAGAATAGCAGCCTGCATTGCTGCGAAAGGTGGATATACACTGTACTAGTGCCGACATTGTGCATGCTGTGTTGCCTGTGTCTATGTGCCTGTGGTTCTGTCAGTGTGATCATGTGATGTATCTGACCCCAGGAATGTGTCAATAAAGTTTCCCCTTCCTGGGACAATGAATTCACGGTGTTCTTATTTCAATTTCCAGGAGTGTATTCATCCAGCATTTGAGAATAAGAACACTTAGACACTTCCAACAAACTTTAATTCTTCTTGTTGAGCTCTCTTTAAAATACGCTGATAAACCAAAACGTTATCACCTCTGTCCACAACGAGATTGGGTGGTGGCGATACGAACACGTGACGCGATAAAGGAAGTATGTACATGGATTAAAAACTGATAGGGAATGAGAGACGACTCGGGACACAAATGGACAAATATACTGACATAAGCGACTTTGACAAAGGTGATATCATTTTTAGCCAACGGTCTTGCCGTAGTGGTAACACCGGTTCCTGTCAGATCACCGAAGTTAAGGGCTGTCGGGCTGGGCTAGCACTAGGATGGGTGACCATCCGGTCTTTCCACCGCTGTTGGCAAGCGGGGTGCACTCAGCCCTTGTGAGGCAAACTGAGGAGCTACTTGATTGAGAAGTAGCGGCTCCGGTCTCGGAAACTGACAACAGCCGCGAGAGCGGTGTGCTGACCACATGCCCCTCATATCCGCCTCCTGTGATGCCTGCGGGCTGAGAATGACACGGCAGCCGGTCAGCTCCGTTGGACCTTAATAGACTGTTCGGACGGAATTTAGTTTAATTTTAGATGTTATTTTTACCCAGAGCCTGTGAAGGAGTATCTCGGAAATGACGTACCTGGTCGAATGTTCTCGTGCTACTGTCGTGGAAAGTGGTAGAACGGCAGCGAAACTACCACTGGGTGGTTGGATGCCCACAATTCTTCTCAGAACGTGGGATTTGGAGGCTTGCCTCCTCTGTGAAGCCGGCCGGTGTGGCCGAGGGGTTCTAGGCGCTTCAGTCTGGAACCGCGAGACCGCTACGGTCGCAGGTTCGAATCCTGCCTCGGGCATGGATGTGTGTGATGTCCTTAGGTTAGTTAAGTCCTAGGGAACTGATGACCTCAGATGTTAAGCCCCATAGTGCTCAGAGCCATTTGAAACAATCCTCTGTGAAGCAGGATAGGTGGCGATCTGTAGCAACTCTGCCGAAGAGCGCAATGCTGGTGCGGTGGAGCACACCGTTCATCGTACTCTGTTGAAAATGGAGCTTCGCAGCAAACCACCCTTTAGTGCCCGTATGTTGACACAACGACATCGTCAGTTACGATTGCAGTCGTGACAGGATCGACAACATTGGACCGCGTATCAATGGAATCGTGTCACCTCGTAAGATGAATCACGTTTTTCCTGCACGAGATCGATGGTCTCTCCACAAACGCCTTCATCCACGTGAATTGCACTTCGAAATGTGCACCGCGCCACGGACACAGCCTGGTGGGAGCAGCGTCATGCTATGGAAGACATGCTGCTGTGCTCGCGTGCTACCACTAGTAGTAACCGAGTAGACGCTGGTAGCTGTGAAACACCGGTTCCTCTTCATGCTTGTCTTCCTCGCCGGCGATGTCATCTTCCACGAGGATAATTGTCCGTCTCTCAAAGCCGGAACCGTACTATAGCGGTTCAGGAGCATGACAGTGTACTCACGTTGATGCCTTGGCCACGAAACTCGCTCGATGTCAATCCAATGGAACCCATTTGGGTCGCCATCAGAAGCCATCATCGCTTACCCATATCAGCGCTCCGATCTTTAGCGAAATTACGTGACTTGTGCGTGGATGCCTGGTGCGACATACATCAACAAATCTACCAACAGAATGTCAAATCCATGGTACGCAGAATCAGTGAGGTATTGCGTTCCAAAGATGGGCCAACAAGTTATTATGCAGGTGGTCATAATGTTTTGGCATGTCGGTGTATAAGAATCACCACAATGAACACTTTCACTGATAGTTTGGCCACCGTGCACAGTGGAAAAGATCTTCAAACGCATTTAGTCATCAGTCTTCTGACTGATTTGGTGCGGTCCGCCACGAATTCCCCTCCCGTGCCAACCTCTACATCTCAGAGTAGCACTTGCAACCTACGTCCTCAATTATTTGTTGAATGTATCCCAGCCTCTGTCTTCCTCTAGAGTTTTTACCCTCTACAGCTCCCATGGAAGTCATTTCCTGAGGTCTTAATAGATGTCCTATCATCTTTTCCCTTCTCCTTGTTAGTATTTTCCACATTTTCCTTTCCTCTCCGATTCTGAGCAGAACCTCCTCATTCCTTACCTCATCAGTCCACCTAATTTTCAACATTCGTCTGTAGCACCACATTTCAAATCTTTCGATTCTCTTCTGCTCCGGTTTCCCCAGGTCTATGTTTCACTACCATACAATGCTGTGCTGCAAATGTACCTTCTCAGAAATTTATTTCTCAGATGAACGCCTATGTTTGATGCTAGTAGACCTCTCTTGGCCGGGAATGCCTTTTTTGCCAGTGCTCGTCTGATTTTGGTGTCCTCTTTGCTTCGTTCGTCATTGATTGTAGTAGAATTCTTTCTCATCTACTTCAGGACCATGAAGCCTGATGTTAAGTTTCTCGCTGTTCCCAATTCTCCTACTTTCGTCTATCTTCGATTTACTCTCAATCCGTATTCTGTACTCATTAGACTGTTCATTCCAATCAGAAGATTACATAATTCTTCTCCACTTTCACTCAGGATAGCAGTGTCATCAGTGAATCGTTTCATTGATATCCTTTTACCTTCAATTTTAATCCCACACATAGACCTTTCTTTTATTTCCGTCATTCCTACTTCGATGAACAGATACAGCAGTAGCAGCGAATACTACGCTATATTCCTGTCTTACACCCTTTTTAATCCGAGCAATTTGTTCTTGGTCATCCACTCTTGCTCTTGTACTTATTGTATACTACACTTCTCTCCCTGGAGGGTACCCCTATTTATCACTGGATTTTGAACAACTTGCATCATTTTACATTGTCGAACGCCTTTTCCAGATCGACAAACCCTAAGAAAGTGTCTTGGGCCTAGTTTTTCTTTCCTTTTGATTCCGTTATAAACTGACATGTCAGAATTGCCTCTCTGGCGCCTCTACCTGTCGTAAAGCCAAACTGATCCTCATCTAACACATCCTGATAATATTCGTTTAAAAAGGGCCGCCTAACTATGGGAGGAGATGTAGGAAGTCGGGTTTCAAAATGGAAATCCGTTTCACCACAATGAAGTACTTATTCAAGTTCAAAACCAACATCGGATTTTGTTGCAAAGCGACTCTTAAAAAAAAAAAAAAAAAAAAAAAAGACAAAAAGCATTAATGACTAGCTAATAATGTGGGACTTTGAAATATATCAGTAGGAAGACTAAAGCACGAAGCAGTTCGGAGTCCCTCATCTGTGCAACTCACATTTTCAAATAAATGAAACAATTCAGTAGACGTAAAGACGAGGAACAATCAAATGGACTCTGCATCCAAGATGTGCAAACAACAGAGAAATGCGAGCTGCTCGGAGCACAGACTCTGAAATACGAAACCAGTAATTCATTCTGTGGCAAAAAGCGGTTCTTGCATCTCTGCGCAGTGAATACGAATCAACTCCTGGAAAACTAATGATCCGAATTCAACGTTCTGTCTGCTGAACCCAAAATCTCGTTGGCCGCTACGCACCCCTTTAAACGTTGTTTACAAAGACGGCGTTGTACTGCTGAGATAGAGATTGCAGAACCTCGCATACTGTCTGCTTCCTCGCGAACCTTAGACGCAGTACTAGCCCTCTGACGTTTGCTCTGTACAGTTATGAACTGATCTCTCCTGTATGATGTTACATGGTGTCTTGAAGATTGCATTGGCACCAGATTGCTTGAATCGCTGCAAGGTCTACACAACTGCAGATAGTACTACAGTAACTTCAGTTGCTGTTGTATTACTAGAATAGCCTTTCTGATGCAGAGCTACAACTACAGCATGTTTTTCAGTCCCAATCTCCTGCTTCTGCACCATTATGAGGTAATAAGGTATGAAACTGTACAGGCACAACGTTAGGTGCACACAATGTATTAGCCGGCCGACGTGGCCGTGCGGTTAAAGGCGCTGCACTCTGGAACCGCAAGACCGCTACGGTCGCAGGTTCGAATCCTGCCTCGGGCATGGATGTTTGTGATGTCCTTAGGTTAGTTAGGTTTAACTAGTTCTAAGTTCTAGGTGACTAATGACCTCAGCAGTTGAGTCCCATAGTGCTCAGAGCCATTTGAACCACACAATGTATTGTAAACTAATGCGAACCGATTGCTACACAAACAGCGGAAGGAATGAGGCCTATTCGAATGAGGTGCTTGGTGGTGCCGCTAATTTAGAAATTTGTGGTAAGTTCCTATGGGACCAAACTGCTGAGGTCATCGGTCCCTAGGCTTACACAATTCTTAATCTACACTCCTGGAAATGGAAAAAAGAACACATTGACACCGGTGTGTCAGACCCACCATACTTGCTCCGGACACTGCGAGAGGGCTGTACAAGCAATGATCACACGCACGGCACAGCGGACACACCAGGAACCGCGGTGTTGGCCGTCGAATGGCGCTAGCTGCGCAGCATTTGTGCACCGCCGCCGTCAGTGTCAGCCAGTTTGCCGTGGCATACGGAGCTCCATCGCAGTCTTTAACACTGGTAGCATGCCGCGACAGCGTGGACGTGAACCGTATGTGCAGTTGACGGACTTTGAGCGAGGGCGTATAGTGGGCATGCTGGAGGCCGGGTGGACTACCGCCGAATTGCTCAACACGTGGGGCGTGAGGTCTCCACAGTACATCGATGTTGTCGCCAGTGGTCGGCGGAAGGTGCACGTGCCCGTCGACCTGGGACCGGACCGCAGCGACGCACGGATGCACGCCAAGACCGTAGGATCCTACGCAGTGCCGTAGGGGACCGCACCGCCACTTCCCAGCAAATTAGGGACACTGTTGCTCCTGGGGTATCGGCGAGGACCATTCGCAACCGTCTCCATGAAGCTGGGCTACGGTCCCGCACACCGTTAGGCCGTCTTCCGCTCACGCCCCAACATCGTGCAGCCCGCCTCCAGTGGTGTCGCGACAGGCGTGAATGGAGAGACGAATGGAGACGTGTCGTCTTCAGCGATGAGAGTCGCTTCTGCCTTGGTGCCAATGATGGTCGTATGCGTGTTTGGCGCCGTGCGGGTGAGCGCCACAATCAGGACTGCATACGACCGAGGCACACAAGGCCAACACCCGGCATCATGGTGTGGGGAGCGATCTCCTACACTGGCCGTACACCACTGGTGATCGTCGAGGGGACACTGAATAGTGCACGGTACATCCAAACCGTCATCGAACCCATCGTTCTACCATTCCTAGACCGGCAAGGGAACTTGCTGTTCCAACAGGACAATGCACGTCCGCATGTATCCCGTGCCACCCAACGTGCTCTAGAAGGTGTAAGTCAACTACCCTGGCCAGCAAGATCTCCGGATCTGTCCCCCATTGAGCATGTTTGGGACTGGATGAAGCGTCGTCTCACGCGGTCTGCACGTCCAGCACGAACGCTGGTCCAACTGAGGCGCCAGGTGGAAATGGCATGGCAAGCCGTTCCACAGGACTACATCCAGCATCTCTACAATCGTCTCCATGGGAGAATAGCAGCCTGCATTGCTGCGAAAGGTGGATATACACTGTACTAGTGCCGACATTGTGCATGCTCTGTTGCCTGTGTCTATGTGCCTGTGGTTCTGTCAGTGTGATCATGTGATGTATCTGACCCCAGGAATGTGTCAATAAAGTTTCCCCTTCCTGGGACAATGAATTCACGGTGTTCTTATTTCAATTTCCAGGAGTGTAACTTAAACTAAGTTATGTTAAGGACAACACGCACACCCATGCCCCGGGGGAAGACTGGAAACTCTCACGCTGGAAGTGGGAGGTTCCAGTCTTCCTCACTTTGGAAGAGGGAGGGGGGGGGGTCGAGCCCCGCGAAAAGTGGCCAGGCGCCCAAGGGCTTTTGGCTTTTTCGACCTGTAGTACAGAGTGGGCACGTAAAACCGGCCCGCAGAACGTAACGGTAAACTTCCAGTGCGCTCGTCAGCAATAATGGAAAACGAGAAACGTTTGGGTAACGAATACGGCGTTATTACACACTCACATTAACCCGGCTTCACACAACGAGGCCTTTTTCTCAACTGGTTTCGACAAGTTTCACTGGCTGCAGCTGCAGTTGCCTTACACAACAACAAAGTTCCGCGCAGTATCGGTACGTCACGGGAAATGTTTAGTTCGTGCGCGACTGTTTGGAATTAGCTTCAGGAGAAATTTCCAGGACGTTTTGTGCCAGCAAAAAGCACCATACAAGAATTGACTGCAAACTGACCACCATCTGTCTGCAGACCTGAATTAAAGATGCAGGTTGTAATCTTACCCTCCCACACAACATCAGTAAATTTTCAGTCTCTCCATTCGTTTCAAAAGCTTCGAGAGGCGTAAGATATACAAAAAAAATTTTTCACTTATCTTCATTTTCTCTTTGTTGGCTACAGTACGTCTAGGGGTAGATTCTTGAAGTTGCAATTTTGACTTTGTGGGTTCAAATTGACATAATAATTGTATGAAGTACTTTCTGTTTCTATGACTTTTTTAAATTTTATCCCATTCTTCTGTATCACACTGACTTCATAATCTCCATTTTCATAAAACCAAAAATTACATTATTATTGCCAAAATTAAAAACACGTCCGTTTCCATCAGAGGCATGCCCACTGCCACTAACTCATTCTGCCGCACTCGCAATATTCCATAGAGTTTACAAACTTCCGTGACAAAGAAAGAGCCTTCACCAAGTTATATCGTTATTTAATAAATGATTCCAGAAATAAATTTAATAAATATCGTCAGATGGTGCAATTTTAAGTATGCCAGATATTTCGTAATTTCAAATATTTCTAAAAGAAAAGTAATTTTGACTGTCTATACAGTAACAGTACATATTGATCGTAATAAATTAATTTCTTTTTGTACACTTTAGCCTGAAATACATCACTTCGTATGCAAAATCATTTGAAATTCTTTCAGTATAACAGCCGAGATAATGTTATCTATTCGAGATTCGAAAACATCCCTGGTATCCGGCTATTTCTATAAGGAAAAGCAATGTTGGAAGAGGGTGTCCCATAACAAGATGCAGGAGATAACGACAAGATGTCCTCGTAACTCAACCAGGAGCTTGAGTCAACAGGTTCATGCGAGTGAGAGAAGTTGCAGATGTGTTTTAAGGGGGCTGAAGTTAAAACCATAGCGGGTAAGTGTTGTGCAAGGAGTCTGACTTGCTGAAGAAAGTGCGTTTCTGTTTATGGCTGTTGAGAAATGTTACCAATGGTGTCTTGGACCCACCAAGGCTCGTAGTGAGTGACGAGGTGTGGTTCCACCTGTCTGGGTAGATAAATTCCCAAAACAAGCGGTACTGGTCGACAGAAAATCCACACGCGATCCATCAGGTACACTTGCATGACGAGGAGATTTGTGTTTGGTGTGCAATTCCGCCACAAATGGCTCTGAGCACTATGGGACTCAACTGCTGAGGTCATTAGTCCCCTAGAATTTAGAACTAGTTAAACCTAACTAACCTAATGACATCACACACATCCATGCCCGAGGCAGGATTCTAACCTGCGACCGTAGCGGTCTCACGGTTCCAGTCTGCAGCGCCGGAACCACGCGGCCACTTCGACCGGCAATTCCGCCACACACACGCGTTACGTGGCCCATTTTCTTTGGGACTGCACTCAACAGTGACGTCTATTTGAGAATCCTGGAGGAGTTGACAAAACAGGAGCGTCAGTTACTTTACTTTCAGCAGAACGGTCCAACATAACACCCATTAGCTGCGCCGTTGTCCAGATGCATGAAATGTTTACTCCAGAGAGGACAATCAGCAAAGGCTGGTGTATGGCCTCCTCGGCCACCAGACTTGTCTACTTGTGACTTTTGCCGGCCGGAGTGGCCGAGTGGTTCTAGGCGGTACAGTCTGGAACCGCGCGACCGCTACGGTCGCAGATTCGAATCCTGCCTCGGGCATGGATGTGTGTGATGTCTTTAGGTTAGTTAGGTTTAAGTAGTTCTAAGATCTAGGGGACTGAGGACTTCAGAAGTTAAGTCCCATAGTGCTCAGAGCCATTTGAACAATTTTTTTACTTGTGACTTTTGCTTGTCGGGACTGTTAAAGGGTCGCGTATACGAAACAAATCGTCACACAATTGAAGAACACGAGACAAGGATCCAGGATGTTATCATAAGCATCACAACACAAGAACTGACAAGGGTATACATTGATAGTGACCTGGCCAAATATCTCAAGAAATAAGTATCAAACGAAAAAACTACAAAGTACGAAATCGTCTACCGTGATGGGGGAAACCAGATGCCGCTATGGTTGGCCTGCTAGATGGCGCTGCCATAGGTCAAACGGATATCAACTGTGTTTTTTTAAACAGGAAACCCCATTTTTTTACATATTCGTGTAATACGTAAAGAAATGTGAATGTTTTAGTTGGACTACTTTTTCCGTTTTGGGATAGATGGCGCTGTAATCGTCGCAAACGTATTAGTACGTGGTATCACGTAACATTCCGCCAGTGTGGACGGTATTTGCTTCGTGATACATTACCCGTGTTAAAAAGGAGCGTTTACCAATTGCGGAAAAGGCAGATATCGTGTAGATATATGACTATTATGATCAAAATGCCCAACGGGCGTGTGTTATGTATGGTGCTCGACATCCTGGTCAATATCATCCAAGTGTCCGGACCGTTCGCCGGATAGTCACGTTATATAAGGAAACAGGAAGTGTTCAGCCACATGTGAAACGTCAACCTCGACGTACAACAAATGATGATGCCCAAGTAGGTGTTTCGGCTGCTGTCGCGGCTAATCCGCACTTTAGTTGCAGACAAATTGCGCGAGAATCGGGAATCTCAGAAAAGTCGGTGTTGAGAATGCTACATCAACATCGATTGCTCCCGTACCATATTTCTATGCACCAGGAATTTCATGGCGACGACTTTGAACGTCGTGTACAGTTTTGCCACTGGGCAAAAGAGTAATTACGGGACGATGACAGAGTTTTTGCAGTCGTTCTGTTTAGCGACGAAGCGTCATTCACCAACAGCGGTAACGTAAATCGGCATAATATGCACTACTGGGGAACGGATAATCCACGACCGCGGCGACAAGTAGAACATCAGCGACCTTGGCGAGTTAATGTATGGTGCGGCATTATGGGAGGAAGGATAATTGGCCCCCATTTTATCAAAAATGGTTCAAATGGCTCTGAGCACTATGGGACTCAACTGCTGAGGTCATTAGTCCCCTAGAACTTAGAACTAGTTAAACATAACTAACCTAAGGACATCACAAACATCCATGCCCGAGGCAGGATTCGAACCTGCGACCGTAGCGGTCTTGCGGTTCCAGACTGCAGCGCCTTTAACCGCACGGCCACTTCGGCCGGCCCCATTTTATCGATGGCAATCTAAATGGTGCAATGTATGCTGATTTCCTACGTAATGTTCTACCGATGTTACTACAAGATGTTTCACTGCATGACGGGATGGCGATGTACTTCCAACATGATGGATGTCCGGCACATGGGTCGCGTGCGTTTGAAGCGGTACTGAATAGCATATTTCATGACAGGTGGATTGGTCGTCGAAGCACCATACCATGGCCCGCACATTCACCGGATCTGACGTCCCTGGATTTCTTTCTGTGGGGGAAGGATATTTGCTATCGTGATCCACCGACAACGCCTGACAGCATGCATCAGCGCATTGTTAATGCATATGTGAACATTACAGAAGGCGAACTACTCGCTGTTGAGAGGAATGTCGTTACACGTATTGCCAAATACACTGACGGTGACGGACATCATTTCGAGCATTTATTGCAATAATGTGGTATTTACAAGTAATCACGCTGTAACAGCATACAATCCCAAAAATGATAAGTTCACAAAGGTACATGTATCACATTGGAACAACCGAAATAAAATGTTCTAACGTACCTACGTTCTGTATTTTAATTTAAAAAAACCTACCTGTTACCAACTGTTCGTCGAAAATCGTGAGCCATATGTTTGCGACTATTACAGCGCCATCTGTCACAAAGCGAAATAAGTGGTCCAACTAAAATATTGATATTTCTTTACGTACTACACGAATATGTAATAAAAATGGGGTTTCCTATTTAAAAAAACGCAGTTAATATCCGTTTGACCTCTGGCAGCGCCATCTAACGGGCCAACCATAGCGCCGCCTGGTTTCCCCCTTCACGCTAGACGAGTTTCGTTCTTTGTAGTTTTTTCGTCTGACGCTTATTTCGTGAGGTATTTGGCCCGGTCACGATCAGTGGACCACCCTGTATATGAAACTCCTCAAGCGTGCTAACATGTGAGCTAAGGTGACACTTTCAGCACGTACTGTGAAGGTGAGTAATCATATTCAATACATTACATTTCATTTTACGTTTATGTGTTATTTTTACGGGCCTGTTTTACGTGACGCATCCGAAATATTCCCCGAAGACTTGTTGTTCATTTTGATGACGTAATGAGTCAAAGCAGACGGTTATTATCGATCGGTTCAGTATTTCCGGCAGCACTGGTATTAGAACCCTTTAGTCTCCAGGTTGCGTTCTCTGGAGACCTTTCCGCCCCTCCCCCTCTGTGCCCCCCCCCCCCCCAACCCTCCCGCACACACACACACACACACACACACACAAACACACACACACACACACACACTTTGTCTGGTTCCAGCTGCCTTTGAGACCCCTACGGCGAAGAGAAAGTCTTTCGCGTCGGTGGCAGTCGGCATCTCTTGTAATACGACTCCAGCAGCAGACGACCGCACAGCAGGGCTCTGAACTTGTGGGTTGACTTCCCGACATTCCGGCCTCTACCAGGCACAGTACAAAGGAGAACCTTCCTGGTCCTAAGAGAGCCAAAATTATGAGCGGGCCTTCTCCTGTGCTTCTATTACTCGTGACTTTCCGGCCCTATCTCGGACACATGGCCACACTAACAAATTTGCCTTGACACACATAACTTTGTTCTGTTTGGATAACGGAAAGTAAAAATAAAGGCATGGTACATCACTGCAGCAGACGTTTCGTTAAACCGGTCTCCGTGTACAGAATTTAGTGACTTGTTCAGCAGCCTGCCGCTGTGGCCCAGCCGTTCTAGGCGCTTCAGTCCGGAACCGCGCTACTGCTACGGTCTCAGGTTCGAATCCTGCCTCGGGCATGGATGTGTGTGGTGTCCTTGGGTTAGTTAGGTTTAAGTAGTTCTAAGTCTAGAGGACTGATGACCTCAGATATTAAGTCCCATAGTGCTTAGAGCCATTTTTTTATTTGTTCAGCACATGTTCCTTCATCTCAACACCTGTTCGTAGTCTCGATACTCCTGATTCCCTCCGTCGCAGTGATCTCAGTTTTGAACCTAGAGTCAATGCATCTGTGGTCTGTGGAGATCCAACAGTCTCACGCGTAATGTTTTATTAGATAAAATTATTTATTAAGGTCTGGTATACATGGCACTCCTTCTACCGTTGTTTACTACTTTGGTATTTTAAGTCGTTTTTACAATTTTTTTTAAAGTTTCGTATATTAAATAGAAGATGTAGTGTGTTTTTGGACCGCTCCGTGTAGCCGCGCGGTCTAGGCGCCTTGTCACGGTCCGCGCGGCTACTCCAGTCGGAGGTTCGAGTCCTCCCTCCGGCATGGTTGTGGTTGTAGTCCTTAGCGGAAGTTAGTTTAAGTTAGATTAAGTAGTGTGTAAGCTTAGGGACAGATGACCTGAGCGGTTTGGTCCCATAAGATCTTACCACAATTTTTTTTTTTTTTTTTAAGGTGTCGGCCAAGTGCCGAAAGTAACATTGGAGTTTACCGAAGAGTAGCAATTACCTAACGAAATTATTGTTTAATATTCATACTCGGGCCTAGATAGATTTTAATATAATAAATATAACACGCCGGCCTCTGTGGCCAAGCGGTTCTAGGCGCTTCAGTCTGGAATCGCGTGACCGCTACGGTCGCGTATTCGAATCCTACCTCCGGCATGGATGTGTTGGTTGTCCTTAGGTTAGTTAGGTTTAAGTAGTTCTCAGTTCTAGAGGACTGATGACCTCAAATGTTAAGTCCCATAGTGCTTAGAGTCATTTGAACGATTTGAATATAACACGGTGATTCATAATTCTGTATTCTATTCTGGTTCTCACTCTGCTTCAGTGTGAGCTGTTTTACCTTAAAAAAAGCAGTGCAAAATAAATTATTCTAGACTTTCATTCAAGTAGTCTGAGTACCCTTGTCACTCCTTCTTTAAATTTAAGTTATTTTTATAAGTCAGCTTTCTCGGCCAATTGCAATTTCAGTATCTGCAAAGAAGAACCAGCTTGATTCATTAGAAATATGCACAGAGGTGACAAAAGACATGGGCTACTCCCTAACATCGTGTCGGACCTCCTTTTGCACGGTGTAATGCAGCAACTCGCCTTGGCATGGACTCAACAAGTCATTGAAAGTCCACTGCACAAATATGGGGCCACACTGCCTCTATAGCCGCCCATAATTGCAAAAGTTTTGTCAGTGCAGGATTTTGTGCACGAACTGCCGTCTCGATTATGTCTCATAAATGTCCAAAGCACTCCGTCTTCAGGCCACGAGTGGCCTACCGAGACCATCCGACCGCCGTGTCATCCTCAGGGGAGGATCCGGATAGGAGGTGTGTGGGGTCAGCAAACAACTCTCCCGGTCGTTATGATGGCATTCTTGACCGAAGACGCTACTATTCGGTAATGTAGCTCCTCAATTGGCATCACGAGGCTGAGTGCACCACGAAAACTGGCAACAGCGCATGGTGGCCTGGATGGACACCCATCCAAATGCCGACCACACCCGACAGCGCTTAACTTCGGTGATCTCACGGGAACCGGTGTAGCCACTGCGGCAAGGCTGTTGCCTCATAAATCTTCAAAGGGATTCAAACTGGTTCAAATGGCTCTGAGCACTATGGGAGTGAACTTCTGAGGTCATCAGTCCCCTAGAACTTAGAACTACTTAAACCTAACTAACCTAAGGACATCACACACATCCGTGCCCGAGGCAGGATTCGAACCTGCGACCGTAGCAGCCGCGTGGTTCCAGACTGAAGCGCCTAGAGCCACTCAGCCACCTCGGCCGGCCAATGGGATTCCCGTCGGGTGATCTGCTTAACCAAATCATTTGCTCGAATTGTCCAGAATGTTCAACCCAATCGTGAGCAATTGCGGCCCGATGATGCGACGCATTGTCATCCATAAAAATTCCACCGTTGTTTGGGGATATGAGTTCCATGAATGGGGGCAAATGGTCTCAAAGTAGCTGAAAATAATCGGTTCAGTTGGAGCGGAGGATGCGGTCCACTCCATGTCAACACAATCCACACCCTTATGGAGCTACAGCCTGGGTCCATGGCACTGTGGTGTCTGTGCCACAGATCCCCGCACAACTGAAGAACACGAGACATCCAGGATATCATCAGTAGCATCACAACACAAGAATTGACAAGGGTATATATGAATCTCCTCAAGGGTGCTAACGAGTGAGCTTAGGTGGGCGGACGACACTTTCAGCACCTACTCTGAAGATGGGTAATCATACACTACTGGCCATTAAAATTCTTACACCAAGAACAAATGCAGATGATAAACGGGTGTTCATTGGACATGTGATTACATTTTCACGCAATTTGGGTGCATAGGTCCTGAGAAATAAGTACCCAGAACAACCACCTCTGGCCGTAATAACGGCCTTGATACGCCTGGGCATTAAGTCAAAGAAATCTAGGATGGCGTGTACAGGTACAGCTGCCCATCCAGCTTCAACACGATACCACGGTTCATCAAAAGTAGTGACTGGCGTATTGTGACGATCCAGTTGCTCGGCCACCATTGAACAGACGTTTTCAATTGGTGAGAGATCTGGAGAATGTGCTGGCCAGGGCAGCAGTCGAACATTTTCTGTATCCAGAAAGGCCTGTACAGGACCTGAAACTTGCGGCCGTGCATTATCCTGCTGAAATGTAGGGTTTCGCAGGGATCGAATGAAGGGTAGAGCCACGGATCGTAACACACCCGAAATTTAACGTCCACTGTTCAAAGTGCCGTCAATGTGAACAAGAGGTGACCGAGACGTGTAATCAATGGCACCCCATACGATCACGCCAGCTGATACGCCAGTATGGCGATGACAAAACACGCTTCCAATGTGCGTTCACCGCGATGTCGCCAAAACGGATGCGACCACCATATGCTGTAAACAGAACCTGGATTCATCCGAAAAATGTCATTTTGTCATTCGTGCACCCAGGTTCGTCGTTGAGTACACCATCGCAGGCGCTCCTGTCTGTGATGCACCGTCAAGGGTAGCCGCAGCCATGGTCTCCGAGCTGATAGTCCATGCTGCTGCAAACGTCGTCGAACTGTTCGTGCAGATGGTTGTCTTCTAAACGTCCCCATTTGTTGACTCAGGGATCGAGACGTGGCTGCACGATCCGTTACAGCCATGCCGATAAGATGCCTGTCATCTCGACTGCTACTGATACGAGGCCATTGGGATCCAGCACGGCGTTCAGTATTACCCTCCTGAAACCACCGATTCCATATTCTGCTAACAGTCATTGGATCTCGACCAAAGCGAGCAGCAATGTCTCGATACGTAAAACCGCAATCGCGATAGGCTACAATCCGACCTTTATCAAAGTCGGAATCGCGATGGTACGCATTTCTCCTCCTTGCACGAGGCATCACAACAACGTATCACCAGGCAACGCCGGTCAACTGCTGTTTGTGTATGAGAAATCGGCTGGAAACTTTCCTCATGTCAGGACGTTGTAGGTGTCGCCACCGGCGCCAGCCTTGTGTGAATGCTCTGTAAAGCTAATAATTTGCATATCACAGCAGGTTCTTCCTGTCGCTTAAATTTCGCGTCTGTAGCATGCCATTTTCGTGGTGTAGCAATTTTAATGGCCAGTAGTGTATTCAATACATTACATTTCAGTTTATAATTATGTGTTGGTTTTTACGGGCCTCTTATCAACTGAAGTCGGAACTCATCTGACCACGCCACGGTTTCCCAGTCGTCTAGGGTCCAACAGATATGATCGTGATTTCATGAAAAAATGGAAATGAGCGTTTGGCGTCAGTGGCCGGGAGGCCCCTTGCAGTGTAGGTTCGGCCGTTTTGGTTCAGGTCTTATCACATTCGACGCCACATTGGGCAACCTGTGCACCGGATGGGGATGAAATGGTGATGAAAACAACACAACACCCAATCCCTTAGAGAAGAAAATCTCCGACCAAGCCAGGAATCGAACCCAGGCTAGTAGGACGGCAATCCGTCACGCTGACCACTTTTTTTATTAACATTTTCTTCGCTCTTGTTGGTTGCATCTACTCGTGGCCGACGTCGAAAGACACCAGATTCAGTTCGTGGTTGAACCATTAACTCAGTTTTTTTATTACAGAGTGCAGCTATCCCTCTGACCGAACACGCTGAGCTATCGTACCGGCGACTAGTCTGCTATCGGGGCGGACGCGATCTCAGGAGAGGCACTGCAAGCGATGACGTGCTGTTAGCAAAGGAACTCGCGTCGGTCTTCTGCTGCCACAGCACATTAACGCCATATTTCACCGCACTGTCCTAACGGGTACGTTCGTCGTACGTCCCCCGATAATTTATGCATTTATTTCACACTGTGTTGCTTGTCTGTTAGCACTGACAACTATACGCAAATGTCGTTGCTCTCGGACGTTAAGTGAAGGCAGCCGGCCACTTGTCCGTGGTGGGAGGTGATGCCTGAAATCTGGTACTCTCGTCACACTCTTGACACTTCGTAGCTCGGAATATTGAATTCTCTAACGATTTCCGAAATGTAACTGCGGCCATATTCACATCAGGAACCTTATCACATGAATGGCAGCTCCTCCAATGCACTGACCTTTTATACCTTGTGTAAGCGATACTTTCGCTATCTGTGAACATGCATACCGCAATCTCATGACTTCTGTCACATCATTGTACTAATACTCCACTCCTGTCTTCCACTACAGTTTTTTTCCTCTCTAGTACCTTGCAATTTATTCCCTGATGTCTTAACACCTACGCTATCACCCTGTCCGTTCTTCATGTCAGTGTTTTCGATGTATTCCTCTCTTCGTCGAATCTGCCGAGAACTTCCTTAGGTCTTATGTTGTCAGTCCACCAAATTTTCAACGTTCTTATATAGCACAACATCGCAAACTCTTCGGTTCACTTCTGTTTCGCTTTTCCCTCAGTCCATGTTTCACTACCATACAATGCTGTGCTCCAAATAAACATTCTGCAAAATAGCTTGGCCGATGATTAACACTAGCAGACTTCTCTTAGTCAGGAGTTCCGTCTTTGCTGTGCTGATCCACTTTTTTTAATGATCATTCCACATCTACATCTATATATATACTCCCCAAGCCACCCAAGGTGTGTGGCGGAGGGCACTTTACGTGCCACTGTCATTACCTCCCCTTTCTGTTCCAGTTGCTTATGGTTCGCGGGAAGAACGAGTGCCGGAAAGCCTCCGTGCGCGCTTGAATCTCTCTAATTTTACGTTCGTGATCTCCTCGGGAGGTATAAGTAGCGGGAAGCAATATATTCGATACCTCATCCAGAAACGCACCCTCTCGAAACCTGGACAGCAAGCTACACCACGATGCAGAGTCTGCCACTTGAGTTTGCTAAACATCTCCGTAACGCCATCACACTTACCAAATAACCCTATGACAAAACGCGCCGCTCTTCTTTGGATCTTCTCTATCTCCTCCGTCAACCCGATCTGGTACGGATCCCACACTTATGAGCAATACTCAAATATAGGTCGAACGAGTGTTTTGCAAGCCACCTCCTTCGTTGATGGACTACATTTTCTAAGGACTCTCCCAATGAATCTCAACCTGGCACCCACCTTGCCAACAATTAATTTTATATGATCATGTCCTCCTTACTGCCTATGTCATGTGCTATTTTGCTTCCGCAGTAGCAAAATTCCCTAACTTCGTCTACCTTGTGATCACTTTTTCTAATAAGCTTCTCTGTGTGATCATATTTGCTACTTCTCATTACTTTTGTCTTTCTTGAGTTCTGCTACTCTTCACTGCCCGTGATTTTCTTTACTCTCAATCCATCTACTGCACTCACAGCTATACAGGAGCGGCATTCAAGTAAACGTTTCGATGATTTTTTTGCCCTATACCAAACGACTTGACCAATAACAGTTGTCTTCTTTTACGTGAAAGCGCATTTTGCTACAGTGATTTTTCTCTAATTCCTATAGTGCACCTGTTTTTTCTGTCACTAAGCTGCGTAAGTAGTACAGTTTATGGCCAAAGGGTGTGGCCGAGCGGTTCTAGGCGCTTCAGTCAGGAACCGCGCGACCGCTGCGGTCGCAGGTTCGAATCCTGCCTCGGCCATGGATGTGTGTGATGTCCTTAGGTTAGTTAGGTTTAAGCAGTTCTCAGTTGTAGGGGACTGATGACCTCTGGTGTTACGTCCCATAGTGCTCAGAGCCATTTGAACCAATACAGTTTATCAACTTTATAGGCTGTCAGATTTTTCTTCAGGCAACTGTCAACAACGGATGTTTGTTTCAGAAAATTCGTGACACTTGCCTGCATCAAAACAGTTTATTAATTTGCTACCGGTTACGGTCAATGACCACCATCTGGCACCAGAATCACAGTTAGAAAACAGAAATGAGAACAAAATCTCAATGTAAAAACTTAACTTACGAAAAATTGACTACTGCAAGTCACATGTCAATCATGTTGAACCATACAATCTCATTAACTGTCAATTTCATGAGTTATAACACAGCAGAACAATAACAATGTGTTAAAAGTACTGTTCTTCTGTATTATTAGTTATTAAAGTGACATTGAATGCTATTGTATGGTTCAACGTGAATGACATGTGACTTGCAGTAACCAATTTTTCGTAATTTACATTTTGTACTACTACATTTTGTTCACTGAGGTTTTTTGTCAATTCTATTTTCAAACGTTGATTCAGGTGCCAGATGATAGTCGTTGACAGAAACCGCCAGCAATTTGATCTACAACTACATCTACATGGATACTCTGCAAATCGCATTCAAGTGCTGGCAGAGGGTTCATCGAACCACCTTCACATTTCTCTATTGTTCCAATCTCGTATAGCGCGCGGAAAGAACGAACACCTATATCTTTCCGTACGAGCTCTGATTTCCCTAATTTTATCGTGGTGATCGTTCCTACCTATATAGGTCGGTACCAAAATTATATTTTCGCATTCAGATGAGAAAGTTAGTGATTGGAATTTCGTGAGAAGATTCCGTCCCAACGAAAAACGCCTTTGTTTTAATGATTTCCAGCGCAAATCCTGTGTCATTTCTGTGACACTCTATCCAATATTTCGCTATAATACAAAACGTGCTGCCTTTCTTTGACCTTTTTCGATGTACTCTATCATTCCTATCTGGTAAGGATCCCACACCGCGCAGCAGTATTCTAAAAGAGGACCGACAAACATAGTGTAGGCAGTCTCCTTAGTGGGTCTGTTACATTTTCTAAGTGTCCTGCTAATAAAATTCCTTCTTTGGTTAGCCTTCCCCACAACATTTTCTGTGTGTTCCATCCAATTTAAGTTGTTCGTAGTTGTAATACATAGGTATTTAATTGAATTTACGGCTTTTAGATTAGACTGATTTATCGCGTAACCGAAGTTTAATGAGTTCCTTTTAGCACTCATGTGGATGACCTCACACTTTTCGTTATTTAGGATCAACTGCCACTTTTCGCACCATTCAGATATCTTTTCTAAATCGTTTTGCAGTTTGTTTTGATCTTCTGATGTCTTTATTAGTCGCTAAACGGCAACATCATCTGCAAACAACCGAAGACGGCTGCTCAGATTGTCTCCAAAATCGTTTATATAGATAAGGAACAGCAAAGGGCCTGTAACACTACGTTGGGATACGCCTGAAATCACTTCTGCTTTACTTGATAACTTTCCGTCAGTTACTACGAACTGTGAATTCTTTGACAGGAAGTCACAAGTATGGAGCTAATGCATCAGCATACTCCGAAAGGAACATAATTGGTATACAGTCTGGACCAGAAGACTTCCTTTTATTAAGTTGCTTCACTACTACGAGGGTATTTACTTCTACTTTACTCATGTTGACAGCTGTTCTCGATTCGAATTCTGGAATATTTATTCGTCTTCTTTTGTGAAGGAATTTCTGAGGGCTGTGTTTAGTAACTCTGCTTTGGCAGCTCTGTCTTCGAAAGTATCTCCATTGCGATCGCACAGAGAAGGCATTGATTGGTATAAATCTCTCAATTGCTGCCGATACTATTTCTTTGAATTTAAACCACATCTGGTCTACACTTACAATATTAATTTGGAATGAGTGGAGATTGTCTCTTAGGTACATTTTTCGCTTATTTTTCGAGGATTTGGGGATTACAATATTCAATCTCTCTGCGACAACTCTGTTTTCATTGATCGCTGAATCGGTTTTGATGCGCATTATTAAATCAGGATTATTTGTTGCTAAGAGGTCAAGTGTGTTTTCACAACCGTTTACTATTCGCGTGGGCTCATGAACTAATTGCTCGAAATAATTTTCAGAGAATGCGTTTAGCACAATTTCGGATGATATTTTATGCGTACCTCCTAAATTAAACATTTATTTTCCCCAACATATCGAGGGTAAATTAAAGTCACCACCAACTATTATCGTATCAGTCGGGTACGTGTTATAAATCAAACTCAAGTTATCTTGAACCTTTCAGCAACTGTATCATCTGAATTGGGAGGTCGGTAAAAGGATCCAATTATTATTTTATTCCGGCTGCCAACAATGACCTCTGCCCATACTAACTCACAGCAAGTATCTACTTCAATTTCGCGACAGTATAAACTACTTCTGACAGCAACAAACACGCCACCGCCAACCCTGTTTAGCCTATTCTTTCAGAACATCGTTAGGTTCTTCGCAAAAATTTCGGCTGATCTTATATCCGGCTTTAGCCAGCTTTCAGTGCCTATAACGATTTGAGCACCAGTGCTTTCTAATACCGCTTAGAGCTCTAGTACTTTCCCAACACAGCTACGATAATTTACAACTTTATACCAATGGTTCCTGTATCTACGTTCTTCCTGTGTTCGGCCTGCACCCTTTGTGGCTGAAGCCCTTCTTGTGTTTTCTCGAGACCCTCTAACCTAAAAATCCGCCGAGTCAACGCCACACAGCTCCTGTTACCCGTGTAGCCGCCTTTCTGCGTATAGTGGACACCTGACCTATTCAGGTCTGGTGCAGCAAAGGGTCACGAATTTCCTTAAAAATTTTGTATATTTTATTTCTTTCAATCTTCATCTCAGATGTCATTCTCAGCTTTATTCGCTTGCTATTACAACTTTCCTTTTGTGTCTATTGATCTAAACCGTAAACAGACGAGAGAAAACGAAGATAATTAAAATAAAACTTGAGTCCCAGTCATAACAACATTTGAAGTGGTAAAACTGTTTAGCGTCACTCAGTGTGACACGATTTCGCAATATGATCTGCACTACCTTCGCCTCTTCCTTTCTTTGTTACAGGAAAAAACAAAGTGATCCACTAATTGCTCTACTCTCGTTTGGGATGCAGCGAGGAGATAATATCGCTATAAAGCCTATCAGAAAATTGGTTTCGCGGAAAAAGCAGATGAGGGATCCTGGGAAGTCTAAAAAACAAAAAAGGGGACGGGAGTGGGGGACCGGCCCGGAGATGCGAGGACCAACTTTTCTTCCGCTATCGAGAGCAAAGACCGCCTATCGCGGCGAGATTTTGATGGAACTGACGAGGACGAAAAGTTTCGCCACCGCAACGAAAGTCGCGGAGGGCTCTCAAAACTTCTTGACGCGTCTATCGCGTTGCTCTTTATCCTCGGAGGCCCGCTCCCTGAAAGAAAACAACCCCAACCCTCCACAGGCAGCCCGGAGAAGTCCCGTCCCCTCTCTCTCCGTTCCATCTCTTTAAAACTTTGCGAGCCAGACCCGCCCGCCGGCAGAAAAACTTTTTTAATCATTCAAAGTCAATCAATCAGGGGTGTCTGTCTTGCATAAGAAGGGTTGCTAAGGAGTGAGGGGGGGGGGGGGGGTCTGTAGGTAGGCGGTTAGCGGACGAGGGGGTGGCTTGTTTCGAGTTTCAAATTTCGCAGCCGCCGCCGGTGGGGGTTGATTGAAGGCTCGGAATTGCCGGCTGGGAAAAACGGGCAGAGGGAGCCCGCTGGGAAGTGCTGGCAGAATGAGATGTTTTCTGCGGGCTGCAGCAGTTAGCGCCTTGCTCAAGTCGCTTGGCTGGATACAAATGAAAAGAAACAAGGCGCTAACAACAAATGCGAAACGAAACTAACACTTGGTGACCATATTTTATAAATAGTAGTGCATCAACTTTATGTGTTTCACTTATTATTTATATACTATCGTATCCGGAAATGGTTTGCAATTGCTAAACTTGTTCTGGAATTGGCTATACTGTGTGGAGAAAAATTGTGTCAAGAAATTTTAACAATGGATAGCTGATGTCAATAGGCACCAAAATTACCTATGTTGTGTAGGTCGACAAATGGCTCTGAGCACTATGGGACTTAACAACTGAGGTCAGAACTTAGAACTATTTAAACCTAACTAACCTAAGGACATCACACACATCCATGCCCGAGGCGGGATTCGAACCTGCGACTGTAGCAGTCGCGCGGTTCGGGCTGAAGCGCCTAGAAACGCTCGGCCATTGCAGCCGGCTGTATGTCAACAACGCACCATTTTCAAACTATGGAAACTGAGGAAACAAGATTAGACTAAATACAGCCAGTGCAGATTTGCCTGAGAAATTCTTCCCGCGGTTCATACGCGGATGGAAGGGGAGGAAATCTTAATACTTGACAGCTGTCTGCAGAGTATCAATGATATGAAATAGAAATTGAAGCCGACGAAAAGCTGTGGATCCGTATTTTACGAATGAAATGTTCGTCAATTCTGGAGTTCACTTTCTTATTCACCTATACTTACTGTAAAAGAGGAAAGGCCTTCCTCAGGATTTACAAGATTCGCTTGAATCTTTTCGTCTTGGCGTGGTGAAGTAGTCGCATCTAAGGGAGGCTACGTTGTCGAGAAACCTCTTCCCGCACAAGGCTACCAAACAGTTGCTTCGTCTGCAGTACTCCTGCAGCTTGTTGTCGTCTTCGATCCTGACTGGTCTGATATAGCTCACCACACGAAACTGTGCAGTGCGGGCTTCTCCATCTCTGCATAGTTTCTGCAATATACATCCATCAGAAGCTTTTCCGGTCTGAGACTGCCTTGTCGCGGTCCGTGCGGCTCCCCACGGCGGAGGTTCGAGTCCTCCCTCGGGCATGGGTTTGTGTGTTGTCCATAGCGCAAGTTAGTTTAAGTTAGATTAAATAGTGTGTAGGCTTAGGGACCGATGACCTCAGCAGTTTGGTCCCATATGACCTTACCATAAATTTCCAAATTTATTCATTCCTAGGCTCCCTTTACGACTTTTACCGCTGCTTAACCGAGGCCTTCCCTTAGTCATGCTGTGGCACACATTCTTTCTTACTCAGTTCCCCTCAGTAGCTTCTCATTAATTATACGATCTACCCAGCTTATCTTCAACATTCTCCGGTAGCATCACATTTCGAAAACGTATTTGCTGGCCGCGGTGGCTGAGCGGTTCTAGGCGCTTCAGTCCAGAACCGCGCGACTGCTACAGTCGCAGGTTCGAATCCTGCCTCCGGTATAGATGTGTGTGATGTCCGTAGGTTAGTTAGGTTTAAGTAGTTCTAAGTTGTAGGGGACTGATGACCTCAGATGTTAAGTCCCATATTGCTCAGAGCCATTTGAACCATTCGAAAACTTAATTGTCTGATCGGCAGTGAAAGCAGTTTCTTTCATTATTTTTAATATGTAGCTTTTATCTTACCACTATAAATGCATGTTTCTAGAGCGTTGCATTTGTCCACGTGCATATGTGATTTGCCGTTTTGCATATCTTGTCAGTCCCATTTTTAGACGCCTGTACTCCGTTTCACCTGCTTCATTTGACGTATATATGTTGAAAGGTCTCTGTTGGATTCCTTTCATGTTAATTTCTTAAGTATGTTGTCATTTACGGCATAAATTCCTCTTCTAAATTTACTGTGGTGTTTCTGACTATCTGGGAGGAGACTGAGCAGTGGAACGTGTTATTTTTACACATAAACAAGAACGATCTGTCACTACTACACTTTAAAACACAGTTTATATGTAATTCATGTCACACAGTCTCATACGGAACCTACATCCGCTTTCTTTTGTATGCTGTATGTGATAAGATACTGTCATCCCCCTTCCCTTCTGTGTGAGAGGATGAATGAGCAAATGTATTTCTAGTTGCGTGCTTGATGGTAGCAGACAAGCCTGTCTGCTAGAGAACAGTAGGACCAACGTCGGAACATGTAGCTACGCTTTCTAAAAGGAAAGAGGTTTCTATTCTTAGTATGGTCCTGTCTGTCCCTTGTCATGTTGGTATAGGAAGCTGCCTCTCTGGTCACTTCCGTTTGTATCTGTTAGCACGCTCGGTAGGGGCCCAGGTCAGTCTGTCCGCGGCGAGCCTCTGAAGTGGTAAGATCTCCGGCTAAGCGCGTGTCTGCTAAGTCCGTAGGACAATGGATTTCTTAAGTTCAGCCTAACTGAAAATTTAATCACCTTTATTTCAGGTTTAGCTCTAAAATATCTAATGTTATCTTAAATTGCAACGCAGTGTAATTCGAGTGTGAAGTTCAGAATATATTCCGGTAGTTGCTTTGTCGCTACTTTGCGAGTAAAGTGGAACCACGTGTTGGTCAGTAACTCTAACTAAGTTCATCAATCTTAAATGCGAATGTGCGTGAGATTATAACGTCTCGTCTTGACAATATTTTTCAATATAGCAACTTTTCTTTATGTTCAACCCACGTGGGGTGTACTTTGTGAGACCAGTACCACGTGCTTAAACAATTTTTTGACCCATCAGGTTAATAGTAAGACGATAGTAACCAGTTCGAGGTTTTTCTTTTGTAAATTGCTTTTCGATATAATTTATTTTAATCATCAAAATTATTGTGGAGTTACACTCTTTGTGAAAATCAAGTTGTCCACGTGAAGCATGTGGTGTAATCATCAAAGCAACCCTCAGCTATTGTTTTCGGGAAGATTTCACAGAGAGTTAGTATGAATTTAGTATACCAGTGTGTGGTAACTACATGACGGACAGGATTGTGCTACGAACGTAACTTCTTTGGGCGAAAATTGAATCGGTTGCTTGTGATTAATTTCCTCTTGCATATGTTTCAACGATTTTCGTGTGTTATTTTATGAATGCAGTGTTGTGTGCAGTCTCCCAATCTTGGCTCCATATTTGATGTGTTCCGTAAGATTACAATCTCACATTTTCACAATCCTAAATAAGGCACCAGTCTAATTATGAATCAAGTTTAATATGCTGAAATTTCAATGATCAATGTTAAAATAAATTTCCAAATATAAACTGATTTATTTCTTTTTATTTAAATTCTCTTTTTTTTACATATATATCACCGATTGTCGTATGACTATTAAAAGATTACAATTAATGTTAGTCTGGTTGGGAATTTGGTTAGCTAGAATGGATACCTGGTGAAACAGTTGCGCAGTAATGCAAGGTTAACTTCCCCAGACAGCTCACAGCTTTAAACCCACTTTTATGGTCTTGAATAGCAGCACCGCTTGCAGAACAAAATAAAACCAACAACATTACCATGTATTTTGTTCTTTCGTCAGTTACATTCAATATCTCATTCGCTATCGAAGGATTTCTACTGGGTCTTATTACTTTACCTGTTTTGCCACCCATTCGTCATGTATTATATTCCATTCTCCTGTTTCACTCGTTGGTTAATTCTCCCATTAAAACTATCGGTAAGTTCTTGCTCTTTTAGTTTATCCAGCTCCCATCTCCATAATGTCCTATCTTTTCTAGTTTCCTTTTAATCTTAAGCTCATAAATAATAAATCAAGGACCAATTCCAGATCTGCCCCTGGAAATGTTTTGTAGTTTAAAATTTCCTCGTGGGAATATTGATTCCTGTCGTGCTCTGAGGCAACCATTAGCTAACAAGTATTTTATTTATTTCTTTATTTTTATTGATATGTCCATAAAGGAATCATCTCACAGTGAACAGGGGCTTCTCACCATAATATAATGAAACTAAATAACTCGAAGTATACATATATGCAAAATATGTAAGTATGCTTGTATGACCGTAGGACCGGTGGTGGGCTGTGGCCTTAATGAAGGAATGATCCCGGAATTCGTCTGAAATGATTGAGAAAAATCAGGGACAACCTAAGCGGGGGTGGGAGGATAGAGCAAACTCCGTCCTCCCGCATATGAAGTCAGAACATCAATTCAAAAAATTTTTCAAATAGCTCTAAGCTCTATGGGACTTAACATGTGAGGTCATCAGTCCCCTAGACTTAAAACTAGTTAAACCTAACTAACCTATTTACATCACACAAATCAATACCCGAGGCAGGATTAGAACCTGCGACCGTAGCAGTCACGTGATTCCGGACTGAAGCGCCTAGAACCGCTCGGCCACAGCGGCCGGTGTGTTATATTCATTATATTAAAATCTATCTAGGCACGACTATGAATATTAAACAGTAGTTTCGTTGGGTAATTGTTACTCCTTTGTAAACTCCAATGTTAGCTTCGGCACTTGGCCAATACCTTAAACACAAAAAAAATTCTTTTTTAATCTTGTGTTAAGATCTTATGATACCAAACTGCTTAGGTCATCGGTCCCTAAGCTTATATACTACGCTATGGACAACACACACACCCATGCCCGAGGGAGGACTCGAACCTCCGACAAGGGGAGCCGCCCGGACCGTGACAAGGCGCCGAAGACCGTGCGGCTACTCCGCGTGGCTCTTAAATACATTACCTCTTCTATTCAATATACGTAACTTCAAAAAACGGCTTCAAATACCAAAGTAGTTAACGACGGTAGAAGGAGCGCCACGGATACCAGAATTTAATGAATAATTTCATCTAGTAATACATTACGCGTGAGACTGTTGGATCTTCACAGACCGGCTACAAGATTTCGAGTACGACCTGACCCCCCCGATGATGACCCATAGATCCAGAATGAGATTTTCACTCTGCAGCGGAGTGTGAGGTGATATGAAACTTCCTGGCAGATTAAAACTATGTGCTGGACCAAGACCCGAACTCGGGACCTTTGCATTTCGGGGGCAAGTGCTACCCAAGCACGACTCACGCCCCGTCCTCACAGCTTTACTTCTGCCAGTAACTCGTCTCCTACCTTCCAAAGTTTACAGAAGCTCTCCTGCGAACCTTGCAGAACTAGCACTTCTGAAAGAAAGGATACTGCGCAGACATGGCTTAACCGCAGCCTGGAGGATGTTTCCAGAATGAGATTTTCACTCTGCAGCGGAGTGTGCGCTGATATGAAACTGAAACGAGGTACTGGCAGAAGTAAAACTGTGAGGACGGGGCGGGATCGTGCTTGGGTAGCTCAGTCGGTAGAGCACTTGCCCCCGAAAGGCAAAGGTCCCGAGTTCGAGTCTCCGTCCGGCACACAGTTTTAATCTGCCAGGAAGTTTCATGACCCATACACGTTCGATGGGATTCATGTCCGGCGATCTGGATGGCAATTCGCTCGAATTGTCCAGAAAGTTCTTCAAGTCAATCTCGAAAAATTGTGGCCCGGGGACATGGCGCATTGTCGTCCGTAAAAGTTGTTTGGGTACATGAAGTCCACGAATGGCAGCATATGGTCTCCAAGTAACCGAACATATCCGAGGACCTAAACACAATCCACACTATTATGGAGCCACCACCAGCTTGCACAGTGCCTTGTTGACAAGTAGGGTCGATGACTTCGTGGCGTCTACGCCACACTCGAACCTTACCATCAGCTCTTAACATCTGAAATCGGGACTCCTCTAACCAGGCTACAGGTCCAACGCCGGCCGTTGTGTCCGAGCGGTTCTAGGCGCATCAGTCTGGAACCGCGCGACCGCTACGGTCGCAGATTAGAATCCTGCCTCGGGCATGGATGTGTGTGAAGTCATTAGGTTAGTTAGGTTTAAGTAGTTCTAAGTTCTAGGGGATGATGGCCTCAGATGTTAAGTCCCATAGTCCTCAGAGCCATTTTTACAGGTCCAACCGACATGGTCACCAGCCCAGGAGAGGCGCTACAGGCGATGGCGTTCTGTTAGCAAAGGCACCCATCGGTGTCTTCTGCCGTAGCCCACTGAAGCCAAACTTAGCCGCACCGTCGTAATGGATACGTTCGCCGTACGCCCCACATTGATTTATGCGGTTATTTCACACGGAGCTGCTTGTCTGTTAGCACTGACAACTCTATGCAAACGTCGACCACGTTGATCATAGAATGAAGGCTTTCACGGCAAGTGTTGTCATCACTTAACACTGAGATGCCGTGGTCAATACATAAAACTCTCTCCTGACGATTCGCCTTCGACTGCGGAAGACAACCTCAGAGGACAATGGGCGAACTGCGACGAGAGCGCGAGTGAGCGCCGTACATACACTCCTGGAAATTGAAATAAGAACACCGTGAATTCATTGTCCCAGGAAGGGGAAACTTTATTGACACATTCCTGGGGTCAGATACATCACATGATCACACTGACAGAACCACAGGCACATAGACACAGGCAACAGAGCGTGCACAATGTCGGCACTAGTACAGTGTATATCCACCTTTCGCAGCAATGCAGGCTGCTATTCTCCCATGGAGACGATCGTAGAGATGCTGGATGTAGTCCTGTGGAACGGCTTGCCATGCCATTTCCACCAGGCGCCTCAGTTGGACCAGCGTTCGTGCTGGACGTGCAGACCGCGTGAGACGACGCTTCATCCAGTCCCAAACATGCTCAATGGGGGACAGATCCGGAGATCTTGCTGGCCAGGGTAGTTGACTTACACCTTCTAGAGCACGTTGGGTGGCACGGGATACATGCGGACGTGCATTGTCCTGTTGGAACAGCAAGTTCCCTTGCCGGTCTAGGAATGGTAGAACGATGGGTTCTATGACGGTTTGGATGTACCGTGCACTATTCAGTGTCCCCTCGACGATCACCAGTGGTGTACGGCCAGTGTAGGAGATCGCTCCCCACACCATGATGCCGGGTGTTGGCCCTGTGTGCCTCGGTCGTATGCAGTCCTGATTGTGGCGCTCACCTGCACGGCGCCAAACACGCATACGACCATCATTGGCACCAAGGCAGAAGCGACTCTCATCGCTGAAGACGACACGTCTCCATTCGACCCTCCATTCACGCCTGTCGCGACACCACTGGAGGCGGGCTGCACGATGTTGGGGCGTGAGCGGAAGACGGCCTAACGGTGTGCGGGACAGTAGCCCAGCTTCATGGAGACGGTTGCGAATGGTCCTCGCCGATACCCCAGGAGCAACAGTGTCCCTAATTTGCTGGGAAGTGGCGGTTCGGTCCCCTACGGCACTGCGTAGGATCCTACGGTCTTGGCGTGCATCCGTGCGTCGCTGCGGTCCGGTCCCTGGTCGACGGGCACGTGCACCTTCCGCCGACCACTGGCGACAACATCGATGTACTGTGGAGACCTCACGCCCCACGTGTTGAGCAATTCGGCGGTACGTCCACCCGGCCTCCCGCATGCCCACTATACGCCCTCGCTCAAAGTCCGTCAACTGCACATACGGTTCACGTCCACGCTGTCGCGGCATGCTACCAGTGTTAAAGACTGCGATGGAGCTCCGTATGCCACGGCAAACTGGCTGACACTGACGGCGGCGGTGCACAAATGCTGCTCAGCTAGCGCCATTCGACGGCCAACACCGCGGTTCCTGGTGTGTCCGCTGTGCCGTGCGTGTGATCATTGCTTGTACAGCCCTCTCGCAGTGTCCAGAGCAAGTATGGTGGGTCTGACACACCGGTGTCAATGTGTTCTTTTTTCCATTTCCAGGATTGTATAAGCCATCCAGAGGGCGCCGCTGTCAATCACGTGACGTCGGCTGTGCAATGATCTCTGATATTGCCAACTCTTTCAATTGAAATTAATCGACTGTCACGCTGTTGCTGCAGTGTTGACACCCATATCTTATCCAGCTTAATGCCTTCATCTTTTCTATTAAAATTATTGCAGTGTTTGGCAATCTCAATGGCCTCTCCGTACATTCGCGCATAATAATGCGAAGTCTTTGCTATGACGGTCGTCTCACTAAACTTTATTTCATTATCAACTTCCTGAAACACATGCTCCGCTACGGCTGATTTATCAATATGTCCGAGGTGGCAGTTGCTTTTATGTTCACCCCGACTGTTCTTGACGCTTAGCGGACATTGTTCCTAGTGATATTTTGGCATTATTCAGACATTGCCGTACAACAACTTATTTTCAATATAATAATGTTTTTTTTTTATGAACAGATTGACGGGGTGGCTATGGGAAGTCCTCTTAGTCCAGCCTTGACTAACTTGTTCATGAACTTTGAATAATGGGCGCTGCAAACAGCTAGAAAAAGACCAGCCAGATGGTATCGTTATGTAGACGATACATTTGTTATATGGACCCATGAAGAAGAGGAACTGGATGCCTTTCTGTTACATCTGTATAGCATTAATCCAATAATTCCGTTCACTATGGAAAAGGAAATCGGTGGTCACATGAACTTCTTAGACGTGACTGTAATCAAACGAGAGGACGGATCATTGGGTCATAAGGTTTTCAGAAGTGACATACACACTGATCGTTATCTGCAGAAACATCCTAACCACCACCCAAGGCATAAAAAAGGGATGATTAAAACATTAATAGACAGGGCGCACAAAATATGCGAACCAGCTCACTTAGATGATGAGATTGAACACCTTAGAGCGACATTCAAGAAGAATGGGTATTCCAACAGAGAGATACATCGTGCACTACGCCCTAGACTGACATCCAGGACGGACGAGGATCGACACCAACCCAAGGGGAAAGTGTTCTTACCATTCATCAGTAAGGTCAGTGATCGCATTGGAAAAATTTTAAGCAAGTACAATGTGGAAGCTGTTTTCAGACCCACCACAAAAATAAAAGAATGTTTAAGATCCGCAAAAGGTAAACGACATCCTCTAGCTACACCAGATGTCTATAAAATTCCGTGCAGTTGTGGAAAGGTGTATATAGGCACAACAAAAAGAAGCGTCAACACTCGTCTGGGTGAACGTAAAAGGGACTGCCGCCTCGGACACATTGATAAATCGGCTGTAGTCGAGCATGTGTTTCAGGAAGGTGATGATGAAATTAAGTTTAGTGGGACGACCGTCATAGCAAAGACGTCCCATTATTATGCGCGAATGTACAGAGAGGCCATTGAGATTGCCAAGTACTGTAATAATTTTAATAGAAAAGATGAAGGCATTAAGCTGGATAAGATATGGAAGTCAACATTGCAGCAACAGCGTGATAATCGATTAATTTCAATTGAGAAAGTTGGCAGTATCAGAGATCATAGCACAGTCGAAATCACGTGATTGACAGTGGCGCCCTCTGGATGGCTTATATATACGGCGCTCACTCGCGCTCTCGTCGCAGTTCGCCCATTGCCCTCGGAGGATGCTATCCGCAGTCGAAGGCGAAACGTCAGGGGAGAGTTTTATGTATGGACCACGGCATCTCAGCCCGGAACTGTTAAGTGATGTCGACGACTTTGTCCATTGTGAGAGGTAATGGGTGAAATATTGCATTCTCGGCACACTCTTGATACTTTGGATATCGGAATACTGAATGTGCTATCGATTTCCGAAATGTAATGTCCCATGCGTCTAGCTCCAACTACCATTCTGCGTTCGAGGTTTGTTACTTCCCGTCGTGCGACCATAATCACGTCGGACAGCTTTCCACATCAGTCAGCTGTGTGCGAATGACAGCTCCGCTAATGTGCTACCCTATTATACCGGGTGATCAAAAAGTCAGTATAAATTTGAAAACTTAATAAACCACGGAATAATGTAGATAGAGAGGTAAAAATTGACACACGTGCTTGGAATGACATGGGGTTTTACTAGAACAAAAAAAAAAAACAAAGTTCACAAAATGTCCGACAGTTGGCGCTGGACAGCAAAACGTCAGTGACTGCGCCTGACAATCGTGTATAAAAGGAGCTGTAATGGAGAGAGAATCAGATGCGCCAGCAGTCGCAGCATGTTGACGTTACCTGAAAAGGCGCTTTTAGTGAAACTGTATTATCAGAATGGGGAATGTGCTAGTTCAGCGTTACGATCCTATCGCCATAGGAAGGGGATTCTATAGGGTAAATTGCCGTTGATAAATTGCAGCTGTGGCAAGAATGATTTCGTAGTTTGAAGCCACGGGTTGTTTAGACGATAGACCCCGTAGTGGCCGACAGAGCACAAGGAGTAATGCTGCTGAGACAGTTCGGGAAGAAATGGAGGCTGTAGCGGGTTCGTCTATGCACGGGGAAGTCGGCGCTCGTGCAGTCGCACCGGCATTCCATACACTACTGTTTGGTTGGCACTGAGGCGTACCCTCCGATGCTATCCGTACAAAATCCATCGGCATCATGAACTGTTACCTGGCGATTTAGTGAAGCGGAGGGCATTTGCGGTGTGGGCGTTTCAAAAGATGGCGGAAGATGACGATTGGTTGAGTGTGTTATGGACCGACGAAGCTCATTTCACTCTCCGAGGGTCTGTCAACGCCCACAACAGCAGAATTTGCGCTACCGAAAATCCTAGAACTGTCGTGGAAACTCCATTGCACGACGAGAAAGTCACAGTATGGGTTGGATTTACCACATCTACCGTTATCGGGCCTTTTTTCTTCGAGGAAATGCGTGATTCTAGTTTTGTAACTGCTACCGTGACGGGTGAGAGGTACGCCGATATGTTACAGAATCGCATCATCCCCAGCCTGGCTGATAAACACCTGCTGGAACGTACGATGTCTATGCAGGATGGCGCTCCACCCCTGATCGACCGACATCTCTAGGGATACTGAAAGACAACATCCGACGCCAATGCCTCACCATAACTCCGGAAATGTTTTACGGTGCTGTTCACAACATTATTCCACGACTACAGCTATTGTTGAGGAATGATGGTGTACATATCGAGCAATTCCTGTAAAGAACATCATCTTTGCTTTGTCTTACTTTGCTATGCTGATTATTGCTATTCTGATCAGATGAAGCGCCATGTGTCGGACGTTTTTTGAACTTTTGTATTTTTTTTTTGGTTCAAATAACACCCCATGTTATTCCAAGCATGTGTGTCAATTTGTACCTCTCTATCTACATTATTCCGTGATTTATTCAGTTTTCAAATTTATACTGACTTTTTGATCACTCGGTACCTCGTATTCGCGGTAGTAACGACATCTGTTTATGTGCATATCGCCGTCCCATGAGCTTTGCCACCGCAGTGTAAAGGAGTCTAAAAACACGGTTAGTGTGTGTGTATGTCGGAATGTAGAGACGGGCAGGAAGGTCTGTCCCGCCGTGCGGAGAGTCGGTCGCGGGCAGTCAGCTGATATCCGCGGCTAATGGATGCTTCGCCGGCTCGGCCCACTGGCGGGACGGGCCTAATGAAGGCCGGCAGTCATTTGTCAGCTCAGCTGTTCCGCGCTGAGTCAGCCCAGCTGGGACCGCCACGCCGGCGTCACGCAAGGTCGAGGCCAGAGCGCTCACCTGCCCGTCTCCACCTCCAGGCTTCTGTAAGGCAAGTGGTCAGTGACCTACAGACTGGAGCACACGATACACACAAACACTCGAAGTACTCGATACACTAGGACAACCAGACCACTCGATACAATAAATTACTTCAGAAATCGTGTAAATTTTTGTAGAAAACTTAATTTTCAAAAATGTTATCAAAAAGAGTAACAACATACACTACTGGCCATTAAAATTGCTACACCAAGAAGAAATGCAGATGATAAACGAGTATTCATTGGACAAATATACTAGAACTGACATGTGATTACATTTTCACGTAACTTGAGTGCATAGATCCTGAGATATCAGTACCCAGAACAACCACCTATGGCCGTAATAACGGCCTTCATAGGTCTACGCATTGAGTCAAACAGAGTTTGGATGGCGTGTACAGGTACATCTGCCCATGCAGCTTCAACACGATACCACATCTCATCAAGAGTAGTGACTGGCGTATTGTGACGAGCCAGTTGCTCAGCCACCATTGACCAGACGTTTTCAATTTGTGAGAGATCAGGAGAATATGCTGGCCAGGGCAGAAATCGAACATTTTCTGTACCCAGAAAAGCCCGTACAGGACCTGCAACATGCGGTTGTACATTATCCTGCTGAAATGTAGGGTTTCGCAGGGATCGAATGAAGGGTAGAGCCACGGGTCGTAACACATCTGAAAAGTAACGTCCACTGTTCAAAGTGCCGTCAATGCGAACAAGAGGTGACCGAGACGTGTAACCAATGGCACCCCATAACATCACGCCGGGTGATACACCAATATGGCGATGACGAATACACGCTTCCAATGTGCGTTCACCGCGATGTCGCCTAACACAGATGTGACCATCACGATGCTGTAACCAGAACCTGGATTCATCTGAAAAAATGACGTTTTGCCATTCGTGCACCTTGGTTCCTCATTGAGTACACCATCGCAAGCGCTCCTGTCTGTGATGCAGCGTCAAGAGTAATCGCAGCCATGGTCTCCGAGCTGATAGTCCATGCTGCTGCAAACGTCGTCGAACTTTTCGTGCGGATGGTTGTTGTCTTGCAAACGTCCCCATCTGTTGACTCAGGGATCCAGACGTGGCGGCACGATCCGTTACAGCCATGCGGATAAGATGCCTGTCATCTCCACTGCTAGTGATACGAGGTCTTTGGGATGCAGCACGGCATTCCGTATTACCCTCGTGAACCCACCGATTCCATATTCTGCTAACAGTCATTGCATCTCGACCAACGGGAGCAGCAATGTCGCGATACGATAAACCGAAATCGCGATAGGCTACAATCCGAGCTTTATCAAAGTCGGAAACGTGATGGTAAGCATTTCTCCTCTTTACACGAGGCATCACAACAACGTTTCACCAGGCAACGCCGGTCAACTGCTGTTTGTGCATGAGAAATCGGTTGGAAACTTTCCTCATGTCAGCACGTTGTAGGTGTCGCCACCGGCACCAACCTTGTGTGAATGGTCTAAAAATCTAATCATTTCCATATCACAGCATCTTCCTGTCGGTTAAATTTCGCATCTGTAGCACGTCATCTTCGTGGTGCAGCAATTTTAATGGCCAGTAGTATACTTTATTGGGTTAGATACATGGATGACATCCTTTGCTTAATAGATGAACCCTGGGCAAAAATTGACCAGTTGCATACAGATATTAACACAATACACAGAAAGATACGATTAACAATGAAAAAAGAACAGAACAACCAAATAAACATTTTAGATATAACCATTAAAAAAGAAAACAATTAGCATAGCTTTGAAACCTACCGTAAAACTACAACAACTGACACAAACCTACATCAGACTTCTAATTACCCACACTCACAGAAACAAGAAATGGTTCAAATGGCTACGAGTACTATGGGACTTAAAATCTGAGGTCATCAGTCCCCTAGACCTTAGAACTACTTAAACCTAATTAACCTAAGGACATCACACACATCCATGCCCGAGGCAGGATTCGAACCTGCGACCGTAGCGGTCACGCGGTTCCAGACTGATGCGCCTAGAACCGCTCGACCACACCGACCGACTCACGGAAACAATTCGCACTCAGATACATGCTTCGTGGATTCAACACAGTAACACTCAGAAAGCAAAATTACCCGAAAGAACTAGACACCATCACACAAATAGCAACAAACAATGGGTACAATAGGGAACTAGTCAGCAAATTAAACAAAAAAAGGAAAACCAAATACAGTCAGTGAAGACATTACATAAACACCCACAAACAACAGTACAACACAAAACCACACAAACAAGCACAAACAGTTACAGAACGATAACGACACAAAGAATACAGGAAAACAAGATTCAAGGTGGTAGACAATGACATACAAGCACAAACTCACACATAAAATAACAAACATTTTCAAAAGACAAGGGATAAACATAGCATTCAAAACAGACAATTCAATGCAAAGGCACATTCCAAAAATAACAAAAAACACAGTTATCCACTAAAAAGCAGGAATATACTAACTATAGTGCAACACACGTGATGGAAGGTATGTAGAACAAACCAGCAGAACATTTGACACCCGATACAAAGAACATATCAGGGCATGGAAATATGGAACGAGGCTCTCAACTTTTGCAGAACATTTGAGAGAAAATAACCACAAACCTACTAAAAGAGAAAATAATACGAAAATAATTAGAGTAAATAATGAAAGACATCTCCTAACACTACAGGAAAATTATCATATATACAAAACAAAGGCTGAAAAGAAACAACTACTAAATGACCGAGTAAATATGATTTACAACTCACTGTTTACACTGATTGATCATATAATAGACAGACGTCCCAACAAATGATTACACATCTGATTCCTCTCGTAAGTACACTCCTGGAAATGGAAAAAAGAACACATTGACACCGGTGTGTCAGACCCACCATACTTGCTCCGGACACTGCGAGAGGGCTGTACAAGCAATGATCACACGCACGGCACAGCGGACACACCAGGAACCGCGGTGTTGGCCGTCGAATGGCGCTAGCTGCGCAGCATTTGTGCACCGCCGCCGTCAGTGTCAGCCAGTTTGCCGTGGCATACGGAGCTCCATCGCAGTGTTTAACACTGGTAGCATGCCGCGATAGCGTGGGCGTGAACCGTATGTGCAGTTGACGGACTTTGAGAGAGGGCGTATAGTGGGCATGCGGGAGGCCGGGTGGACGTACCGCCGAATTGCTCAACACGTGGGGCGTGAGGTCTCCACAGTACATCGATGTTGTCGCCAGTGGTCGGCGGAAGGTGCACGTGCCCGTCGACCTGGGACCGGACCGCAGCGACGCACGGATGCACGCCAAGACCGTAGGATCCTACGCAGTGCCGTAGGGGACCGCACCGCCACTTCCCAGCAAATTAGGGACACTGTTGCTCCTGGGGTATCGGCGAGGACCATTCGCAACCGTCTCCATGAAGCTGGGCTACGGTCCCGCACACCGTTAGGCCGTCTTCCGCTCACGCCCCAACATCGTGCAGCCCGCCTCCAGTGGTGTCGCGACAGGCGTGAATGGACGGACGAATGGAGACGTGTCGTCTTCAGCGATGAGAGTCGCTTCTGCCTTGGTGCCAATGATGGTCGTATGCGTGATTGGCGCCGTGCAGGTGAGCGCCACAATCAGGACTGCATACGACCGAGGCACACAGGGCCAACACCCGGCATCATGGTGTGGGGAGCGATCTCCTACACTGGCCGTACACCACTGGTGATCGTCGAGGGGACACTGAATAGTGCACGGTACATCCAAACCGTCATCGAACCCATCGTTCTACCATTCCTAGACCGGCAAGGGAACTTGCTGTTCCAACAGGACAATGCACGTCCGCATGTATCCCGTGCCACCCAACGTGCTCTAGAAGGTGTACGTCAACTACCCTGGCCAGCAAGATCTCCGGATCTGTCCCCCATTGAGCATGTTTGGGACTGGATGAAGCGTCGTCTCACGCGGTCTGCACGTCCAGCACGAACGCTGGTCCAACTGAGGCGCCTGGTGGAAATGGCATGGCAAGCCGTTCCACAGGACTACATCCAGCATCTCTACGATCGTCTCCATGGGAGAATAGCAGCCTGCGTTGTTGCGAAAGGTGGATATACACTGTACTAGTGCCGACGTTGTGCATGCTCTGTTGCCTGTGTCTATGTGCCTGTGGTTCTGTCAGTGTGATCATGTGATGTATCTGACCCCAGGAATGTGTCAATAAAGTTTCCCCTTCCTGGGACAATGAATTCACGGTGTTCTTATTTCAATTTCCAGGAGTGTATATACAGGAAAATATAATAATAATAATAAATTATTATTATTATTATTATTACTTCTAAGGATAAATAAATGAATAAAAATAGCAATAAAAACAAAATAAATAATTTTTATTTTATTAAAAAAAGGAATCTCTCTCCGTCTCTAATACAGACACACACACACACACACACACACACACACACACACACACACACACACACACATTCACAAAACAGTTGACATTCACAGAACAGTTGAATGCAGAATACTGAGAATGTTGGTAACACTTAGAAAAACAAACGAATCTCTGTATTAAAAAGATGGCAGTTATAGTGATGTGTAATGTAAACAGTGAACTGAAAGTGAACTGTAAGATGTCCGCCTGTTTGCCAGATGAGGAAATACAGTTTGCTTAGATGCAGTGAATTAGAAGTTACCTATAAGTGCCTTTCCATTTCATAAAATAAACGTTAAGGAACAGTTTTTAAATCTATAACCTAGATGTGAAACCATAACATATGTGTAAAAAGGACAAATAATGTACTACTTCAGGACACCCACTGAAGATGCCTTGTAAAAAAGGCGAAACGCTTCTGGGTGCATAAATAGAAATAAAAATTGCGATGTGCAGCATGCAAAAGAGGTATTTTCTTTGAAAGAACAGCAAATTTTGATTTTCACCGATAACCGAAACACGTGATACAGACAGAAAATCCAAGTACTCGGATCATACAAACAGAGCACTATACACACCTGGTCAAGTAAACTACTCGATATCCCCCCTCCCTTCACCCCCCCCCCCCCCAAAAAAAACTAAAGAAATCAGAAAAAAATTGATTTTCACCGCTGAATGATTAAGGTCGAGGCCAGAGCGTTTACCTGTCCATCTCCTCCTACTTTACGTAAGGGTACTAGTCAGTGACCCACTAACATTAACATACGATACACACAATAAATTGGAGTACTCGATGCACACAAACACTCGTAACACCCGATAGACCCAAAAATACTCCAGAAACGGTATAAATTTAGATTTTCATCGCAAACGGGAGCACGTGATACAAACAATCGGAGTACTCGATACATACAAACAGAGTACCTGATACAGTCGGTCAAGAAGACTACCCGGTATCCAAAAACTACAGAAATTATATAAATTTCGGTTTTCACTGCAAACCGGTTAAGGTCGAGACCAGACTGCTCACCTGTCTGTCTCCTCCTCCTGGATTATCTAAGGGAAATGGTCAGTGACCTACAGACTGGAGCACACGTTACACACAAACAATCGGAGTACTCGAAAGGTATAGCTGCTCTGAGAACCTGATACACTTGGACAACCAGACTGCCCGATATGCAAAAATACTTAACGGGGGACGTTCATGAAAAACACATTTTGTATAAAAGATGCAGCAGACCCACAATTTTGAAGATAAGGCAACGAAATTTAGTACCATGTGGTTCCTCGGATTATATACAGGATGTTTCACGATTCATACGTCTAGAGGTTGCAGAGGGGACTTAGTAGATCAAGTTTTACACAGGATCCCGTGTCCGTAAATGTCATCCAACGACGCTGGAGAAGTGTGAATGTATCAATTTGAGATATGTGTACCTGGACGGGAAACGAACGAGATGAAAGTCATAAGCAAAGACTGTTCTGATACCTCTGACAGTGGAATACATGTACCAGTACTGTTGCAGCTAAGTTTGTAGAGTAGGAAACTTTCAGAGGTGGTAGTACGGACCAAAACTAGAAAAAAAATTCCAGTAAACATGGCCTAAAATGCGTAACTGAAGAGCTATCAGCACTTGTTCATCATAGCTACTGTGAAACACATCTCCTTTAGTGAACAAGTGCTAAATAGCTCCTCAGGTATGCATTTTAGAGCCATGTTTACTGGACATTTTTTTCTTGTTTTGGTCCATACTGCCACCTCTGAAAGTTGGCTAACCTAAAATCGTAACAGCAACAGTATCAATACGTGCATTCCACTGTCAGAGGTATCAAAACAGTTTTCGCTTATAACTTTCGACTCGTTCGTTTCCGGCACAGGGATCCTTACCTCAAACTGATACATTTACCTGTCTCCGCCATCTTTGAAAGTCTGTAACATCATAATGGTATCAACATGTATATATATATATATATATATATATATATATATATATATATATACAGTTACAGGGGCCGGCGCCTCTATAGCGTCGGTGGATGACGTTTCCGTACGTGGATTCCTATGTAGAACTGAAATCTGCTAAGTCCCGTCTACGGCCTGTAGAAGTGTGTAATGAATTGTGAAACACCCTGTATGTTTAACTTTCTTTATAGAATTTAAAAGTTTTATTTTCAAGAAATAACATATGTACCTTCTTCTCAGAAACTATGCAAGAGATGTCTACAAATGTCTCCCTGTTTAATGTCATCACATACAGTAAGCTTCTGTCCCGAGATTTTCCTAAGATAACGAACAGAAGAACTGCAATAATTTTTAAATTCTAATTCCGTAAGTACAAAATAAAGCTCATTCAAAATTACTAGCACTTAGCCCTAAATCTCAGCTTACACGTAGAATTTAAAAATTTACTCTTGATGTAAAGTTTATTGGGTTTATAGCAAGAAGTGCACAAAATTTAATAATTCTAGTCTTCATAGATTCTGTGAAAAAGGTGCATAAACCCATGCGAAAATATATAATTATCACGAAATGCAATTTCAAGTTCAATTAAATGATTTTTCATAAGTCATCTCTTCAGAAGGCCCCCATATTTGTACTCAGAGACCTCTTTCCCTTCACAGCTTTTCTTCTGGTTTCTTGTTTTCCTTCTTCTTTTCTTTTCCAGGTCTGACTTTTCAGCTGCAGAGAGGTGCTGTAAATCTATTTTTCTCAAGAAAAACTCACCCTACGTTCCCATCATTAAATACAAGAACTGCATCCCTTCCCGCCGGAGGTTCGAGTCCTCCCTGGGCAGGGGTGTCTGTGTTGCTCTTAGCATAAGCTAGTTTAAGTTTGTTTAAGTAGTATGCAAGTCTAGGGACCGATGATCTATGCAGTTTGGTCCCTTAGGAATTCACACACACAAAGAACTGCATCATAAATTGCAACCCTGACAACTGTAGCAGACGAAAATGTGGTTCTAGGGCATCGCTTCTGTATGAGTGAATTAGGAGACTCATATGGATTCTGAATTTTGCCAGGCACGTTTTTAGAAGTTCAGGATCGGCCAGAAACTTGTAAGTGGGATTGACAACATCCAGGATACAATTTGGAAGTCTCCCTTGTGAATGTAGGTGTTATTATTCCTCTGAATTGTAGATACTCAAGCGTTGTTTCAATAAAGAGGACTCGAACAACGAGGTTTGGTTGGGTTGTTTGGGGAAGGAGACCAGACAGCGAGGTCATCGGTCTCATCTGATTAGGGAAGGACGGGGAAGGAAGTCGGCCGTGCCCTTTCAGAGGAACCATCCCGTCATTTACCGGGAGCGATTTAGGGAAATCACGGAAAACCTAAATCAGAATGGTCGGACGCGGAACGAACAACCAGAGGATGTTGGCAAATCGGTCGGCTCGTGTCAAGCTATTTTTTCGGATGTTTTGGGCAAGAGAAGGCTGTCAGCGAAGTTTGTTCCAAAACTTCTCAAATTTTGTCAGACGAACCGTCACATCAGTATCGCTCAGGAGCTCTAGAATGTAATCAGTACTGATTTGCTCAAAAGGGTCATAACTGGTGAGGAAACATAGGTTTACGGTTATGACGTCGAAACCAAAGCCCAGTCGTCCCAATGGAAGCATTCCGGAGAGCCAAGACCGAAAAAAGCGCGTCAAGTTCGATCAAATGTCAAACCTTTGCTCATTGTTTTTTTCAATTACTGTGGCGTAGTGAATCACGAATTTTTGCCTCAAGGTCGTACAGTCAATAAGGAATGTTATCTTGACGTTATGCGTCGTTTGCGACAAGCAATACGCAAAAAAAGGCCGGAATTGTAGAAAAATCATTCACGGCTTTTGCATCACGGCAATGCACCTGGGTGTTCATCGTTGCTTCTGAGATATTTTTTGGCCAAAAACAACACGACAATCATGCCCGAGCGACCTTTTTTTTTTTTTTGGTCATCAGTCTACTGACTGGTTTGATGCGGCCCGCCACGAATTCCTTTCCTGTGCTAACCTCTTCATCTCAGAGTAGCACTTGCAACCTACGTCCTCAATTATTTGCTTGACGTATTCCAATATCTGTCTTCCTCTATAGTTTTTGCCCTCTACAGCTTCCTCTAGTACCATGGAAGTCATTCCGTCATGTCTTAGCAGATGTCCTATCATCCTGTCCCTTCTCCTTATCAGTGTTTTCCACATATTCCTTTCCTCTCCGATTCTGCGTAGAGCCTCCTCATTCCTTACCTTATCAGTCCACCTAATTTTCAACATTCGTCTATAGCACCACATTTCAAATGCTTCGATTCTCTTCTGTTCCGGTTCTCCCACAGTCCATGTCTCACTACCATACAATGCTGTACTCCAGACGTACATCCTCAGAAATTTCTTCCTCAAATTAAGGCCGGTATTTGATATTAGTAGACTTCTCTTGGCCAGAAATGCCTTTTTTGCCATAGCGAGTCTGCTTTTGATGTCCTCCTTGCTCCGTCCGTCATTGGTTATTTTACTGCCTAGGTAGCAGAAGTCCTTAACTTAATTGACTTCGTGACCATCAATCCTGATGTTAAGTTTCTCGCTGTTCTCATTTCTACTACTTCTCATTACCTTCGTCTTTCTCCGATTTACTCTCCAACCATACTGTGTACTCATTAGACTGTTCATTCCGTTCAGCAGATCATTTAGTTCTTCTTCACTTTCACTCAGGATAGTAATGTTACCAGCGAATCGTATCATTGATATCCTTTCACCTCGTATTTTAATTCCACTCCTGAACCTTTCTTTTATTTCCATCATTGCTTCCTCGATGTACAGATTGAAGAGTAGGGGCGAAAGGCTACAGCCTTGTCTTACACCCTTCTTAATACGAGCACTTCGTTCTTGATCGTCCACACTTATTATTCCCTCTTGGTTGTTGTATATATTGTATATGACCCGTCTCTCCCTATAGCTTACCCCTACTTTTTTCAGAATCTCGAACAGCTTGCACCATTTTATATTGTCGAACGCTTTTTCCAGGTCGACAAATCCTATGAAAGTGTCTTGATTTTTCTTTAGCCTTGCTTCCATTATCAGCCGTAACGTCAGAATTGCCTCTCTCGTCCCTTTACTTTTCCTAAAGCCAAACTGATCGTCACCTAGCGCATTCTCAATTTTCTTTTCCATTCTTCTGTATATTATTCTTGTAAGCAGCTTCGATGCATGAGCTGTTAAGCTGATTGTGCGATAATTCTCGCACTTGTCAGCTCTTGCCGTCTTCGGAATTGTGTGTATGATGCTTTTCCGAAAGTCAGATGGTATATCGCCAGACTCATGTATTCTACACACCAACGTGAATAGTCGTTTTGTTGCCACTTCCCCCAATGATTTTAGAAATTTTGATGGAATGTTATCTATCCCTTCTGCCTTATTTGACCGTAAGTCCTCCAAAGCTCTTTTTAATTCCGATTCTAATATTGGATCCCCTATCTCTTCTAAATCGACTCCTGTTTCTTCTTCTATCACATCAGACAAATCTTCACCCTCATAGAGGCTTTCAATGTATTCTTTCCACCTATCTGCTCTCTCCTCTGCATTTAACAGTGGAATTCCCGTTGCACTCTTAATGTTACCACCATTGCTTATAATGTCACCAAAGGTTGTTTTGACTTTCCTGTGTGCTGAGTCTGTCCTTCCGGCAATCGTATCTTTTTCGATGTCTTCACATTTTTCCTGCAGCCATATCGTCTTAGCTTTCCTGCACTTCCTATTTATTTCATTCCTCAGCGACTTGTATTTCTGTATTCCTGATTTTCCCGGAACGTTTTTGTACTTCCTCCTTTCATCAATCAACTGAAGTATTTCTTCTGTTACCCATGGTTTCTTCGCAGCTTCTTTGTACCTATGTTTTCCTTCCCAACTTCTGTGATGGTCCTTTTTAGAGATGTCCATTCCTCTTCAACTGTACTGCCTACTGCGCTATTCCTTATTGCTGTATATATAGCGTTAGAGAACTTCAAACGTATCTCGTCATTCCTTAGTACTTCCGTATCCCACTTCTTTGCGTATTGATTCTTCCTGACTAATGTCTTGAACTTCAGCCTACTCTTCATCACTACTATATTGTGATCTGAGTCTATATCTGCTCCTGGGTACGCCTTAAAATCCAGTATCTGATTTCGGAATATCTGTCTGATCATGATGTAATCTAATTGAAATCTTCCCGTATCTGTTGGCCTTTTCCAAGTATACCTCCTCCTCTTGTGATTCTTGAACAGGGTATTCGCTATTACTAGCTGAAACTTGTTACAGAACTCAATTAGTCTTTCTCCTCTTTCATTCCTTATCCCAAGCCCATATTCTCCTGTAACCTTTTCTTCTACTCCTTCCCCGACAACTGCATTCCAGTCGCCCATGACTATTAGATTTTCGTCCCCCTTTACATACTGCATTACCCTTTCAATATCCTCATACACTTTCTCTATCTGTTCATCTTCAGCTTGCGATGTCGGCATGTATACCTGAACTATCGTTGTCGGTGTTGGTCTGCTGTCGATTCTGATTAGAACAACCCGGTCACTGAACTGTTCACAGTAACACACCCTCTGCCCTACCTTCCTATTCATAACGAATCCTACACCTGTTATACCGTTTTCTGCTGCTGTTGATGTTACCCGATACTCGTCTGACCAGAAATCCTTGTCTTCCTTCCACTTCACTTCACTGACCCCTACTATATCTAGATTGAGCCTTTGCATTTCCCTTTTCGGATTTTCTAGTTTCCCTACCACGTTCAAGCTTCTGACATTCCACGTCCCGACTCGTAGAACGTTATCCTTTCGTTGATTATTCAATCTTTTTCTCACGGTAACCTCCCCCTTGGCAGTCCCCTCCCGGAGATCCGAATGGAGAACTATTCCGGAATCTTTTGCCAATGGAGAGATCATCATGACACTTCTTCAATTACAGGCCACATGTCCTGTGGATACACGTTACGTGTCTTTAATGCAGTGGTTTCCATTGCCTTCTGCATCGTCGTTGATCATTGCTGATTCTTCCGCCTTTAGGGGCAATTTCCCACCCCTAGGACAAGAGAGTGCCCTGAACCTCTATCCGCTCCTCCGCCCTCTTTGACAAGGCCGTTGGCAGAATGAGGCTGACTTCTTATGCCGGAAGTCTTCGGCCGCCAATGCTGATTATTTATCAAAATTTAGGCAGTGGCGGGTATCGAACCCGGGACCGAAGACGTTTTGATTATGAATCAAAGACGCTACCCCTTTTTTTTTTTTTTTTTTTTTATTGAATAAAAAATGTAGCATATTTAATACCAGTTTTCTTGACTATGAACCAGTTTAAATACAATCCAATTAAACACATACAATAACACAAAAAAAAAAGTTCCGGAAGCAAGGTTAAAGTAAATAATAATAAGGAACCAAGTGACTTTTATTTTTCTTCTGTTCGTTCTCGTTCAAGGTGTTGTAGTGGTTTCACATATTTAACCAACACCCATTCTTTCAAAAATGATCTTCAGCATGTTGCCGTAGTGCTTCTTGTGGTTGCGATACGTGCTGATTTTTGCGTATTCACACTTCATGTAAACGCGGAATTCTATCTCGTTGTCCGACCCAAGTGTGTGGATGACATAACTAACATATTTTCCCAGTAACCAGATAATGGCGTTGGTTTTTAATTTCGGAAAGTATGTCATGTCCGGTCTCAGGAGGAGCGACGGCGTTATATATTGCGTAGAGGATCTGGTGAGAAAGGCGATTTGTTGCCTGATCCAATTCCAGTTATGCACATTGCCACCACAGGTGAATCTGTGGCTGAGTGTATCCACCAGATTGCATTTTCCACAAAGGTGTGTCTGGTTTAAACCTATCCCATATAGTCTCTCGTTGGTGCTGATGACATTATTAACTGTTTTGTACCATGCGGAAATAGCGTCTGTAGATAGCCCGGCATAGTTGATGTTCCGCCATACAGCTTTCCAGTCACAATTTGGGAATTTCGCTTCAATTTTGTTTCTACCCTCATTTAACTTCCTTTCAAGTATGATGTCGCGCGCTGTGATACGTGTGTTGCTTCTGATTTCGTCACTAAGATAACTTGCTTCGAGGAAAAAGTTCCTCACATACTGCAGACGGGCGTTAATCCTTCGCACATCAATCGGTGCTTGCAGGCTATGGGGTGTCACAGCCTCAAAGAGCTTTGCGGTTATACATTGTGGAAGTTCTCTGAGTATATGGAAAGTCCGTTTGAGGAACAGAGCAGACGCTTTATTGCCAATATGCACCAAACCGAGGCCCCCGTTTCTGACATCCAGTATAACCGTAGTCGCACCAACCCTGAATATGTCTCCTCTCCATAAATAATTGGTAACAGTGGACATGATCCCTTTCGCTACTAGTTTAGGGATTGGAAATACCTGCGCAGTGAAATACGCTTTAGACAAAACGCAGGAGTTGATGAATCTGACTTTTTGCACCAGGTCCATAGTTCGATGGATGTTCTCCATTACAGCACCATGAACTTTCCTCCTAGTTTCCGTCCAGTTAAAAGCAGCCATCCGCATCGGACATGCCATTAAGGTGATTCCCAAAGTTTTATGTTTGTTGTCTTGTTTTGCCCATGCCAGTCAAAGGTGATCTAGGCCCCGTAAATTCAATATTTGACTTTTGTTTTCATTTACTGTCGCTCCCGACGCTAGACAATATCTTTGGATTTCTCTTTCCAGTGTAACTGTCTCCTCCTTATTCCTTATTACAACGCCCACGTCATCAGCATAAGCTCGTATGACAGTTTTCTCACCACTCAATGTTATGCCTGTTAATCTTTCGTGGACAGTGCGGAGGAAGGGCTCTAAAGATACTGAAAATAAAAACATTGATAAGGGACTGCCCTGTGGAACCCCTCGCCTTATCTGTATGGGTTTAGATGTTTGGCCATTGATTGCTATTTTCGCATTTATACCTGTTGCAATATTCCTTAGCATGTTCACAATCTGGGGGTGGAAAGCCATTCTTGACAGCGTCGCAAAGAGGTATCTATGACTAACGCGGTCAAAAGCTTTGTTGAAATCTATAAAGATTAAAGCACATTTTATACTTGTCACTGAGATAATTGCAATGACGTCTCTGTATGCAGATAGACTTTCGAATATCGTTCTGGTCGGAGAGCAAGATTGGTGATGACTCAATATTTTGTTGGAAAAGGCAGAGAGTCTTTTGTTGATAATACGCGAAATTATTTTGTAATCAGAATTTAGTAGCGAAAGAGGCCGAAAATTGTTTAAGTTGGTTTTGCCTTTACTCTTAGGAATCAGTACTATTTTACTTTCCTTAAACTCTGCAGGGACCGGTTTTCCGTTCAGGACCTCATTTGCCATGGAAGTGATCTTGTCCCCAATTATAGACCAGTAGCGGGCATAAAACTCCACAGGGAGGCCATCAAGTCCCGGAGATTTGTTGAGAGGTGAGTTACGCACTGCCTCATGCGCTTCATCTTTAGTAATAGGTGACAGGATGTCAGCGTTGTCTGTTCCCGACAATTGTGGACCTAAAATAGTGAGAAAGTCCTCGAGAGCTGCATCTTCCACTGTGGTAGGGGCATATAAGGTTTCATAGTACCTGTGGACTTCGTCCAGTATTTGTTTCTGGCATGTGAGCCTCGTACCAGTATGCGTCTGGACTTCATCAATTAAAGTTTGACGTCTGTTTTTAGCATGCCGCACCAAGTGATACAGAGAAGCTGTTTCATCTGCTACGACTGATGTGGCTTTCGATTTAATTTTGAGTCCCTCCATCTGTTGCCGTTTAATGCTTAATAACTTGGCTTTTATTTTTTTGATATCATTTAGACGAATTACGTCATCATGGGCCTGTTGATATAAGTCTCTTAAAACTTTATAATAAAACTCCATTGTATTCCTCAACTCCCTGTGCCTGGCTGCACTATACTGCATGACAACTTTCCGCAGCCTTGGTTTAGCCCTCCTTGTCCACCAGTCTATGACTGTTGGGTGCTTGTCTACTGTGCGGAGGCACATAGTCCACGCAAACCTTATTTCCTGTTCCAGTTCTTCGTCAGTTAAAACAGAGATATTTAAGTTCCATTGGCCTCTGAATCGACGGGTTGGTTGTACACTTAGATTAAAGCAAGTTAAAAGTGTACTGTGATCGCTAAAATACACTGGAATAGTCTCAACGTTTAATAAATAATTTTGCAAATTTGGTGACACGTAAATTCTATCTAGTCTGCTGCGGGAGTGGCTGGTTATATACGTGAACCCGACTGACGTCGGGTGCTGAAGTTCCCACACATCCTTAAGGTGTAGATCACTTACTAATTTTTTTAACTGTGGCGAGTAGTTGAAGTTGGGTTGTTCATCTTTCTGGTTTAAAACACAGTTAAAATCTCCACCTAGTATAGGAGAACACGGATTTTTCCTCAATAAATAAATCAGTTCATCTTGAAAAAACTTCGCACGATCCAATTTGTGGGAAGTTCCTGATGGGGCGTAAAGGTTAATCACTGTCACATCGAAAAGTTTTATGCCTATGGCTCTTCCTGATTCTAGTCGTTCGATTTCAGTCACCGGAATGCCTTCCCTTATAAGAATGGCTGTACCGATATTGGCTTCCGTAGAAACATTAACAATTTCAAAAAAGCCTGGGATCCGAAATTCCGTTATCGCAACTTCTTGTAGCAACGCGATATCTGTTCCGGACTGGTACAAGAATTCCTTTAGTGCTGCCAATTTCAAGGGTGACTGTATTTTATTAATGTTAATAGTAGTAATGCTATAAGCTTGCAGCACAGACATACCGGAAGAAGCTATTTGGGATGAGGTTCGGTATGATTATAGCAGCAAACGTGCTTCCCTACAAGGCACGATCTTTACAAGCTGTGTGCCCATTACATGTACTAACTGCCTAGAAAATTTGCACTGCTTTTAAACAAATAGCTTGAGAAGAAAAGTATCCTGAAATCCTGACAATGCATTGCTATAAGTCACTGTGGCCATTCTCTTTCTCCTCGTCAGTGTTGGACCTGATGACTTCATATTTGATATTCTTTTTCTTGATGTCTTTCTTCTCTGGTGTGACTTTCGCTTGATGACGCGTGACAGCAAGGCCCGGTGTCTGTCGCAGCCGCCGGCGGTGGCTGAATGGGGCAACGGCCGTGGCTTGCGAGTCGTCAATGTTTGGTTCCGGCGTGGTGTCTGTTGTGTTGTTTTGCTGGCGAGGCGGTGATGCTTGTGTATTTCCCCCTTCGGCGCGGCGTTGCGCTTCGGAGTCAGCAGGTTCTTTACCTGGTACTTCCTCGTACGGTTCGCACTGTATGGGTTGTGCACTTGATGCGGTTATTTCAGCCATGACCTCAGACTCAGGGTCACATTTCCGTGAAAAATCACTACCCGCTGCGTCACTATCTGTTCGTGGCGGTGTAAGTCCTTGTGCGGAAGTGGGAGCCACATCGACCTTCATTCCATCTCCTTTTTCCACTTCCAACAGATCTTCAGGACTGGGCTTCGGCCTCCTGGCAACGGGTGTTTCACAGGAAGAGTCCTCATCAACATTTCTTTCAGTGTCCTCTAGAGGACGCTTTTTTGTGGGAATCTCGCTGTCACGGGACGGAATTTCAGCAGTTAATGCAGGTTTTAAAGACGGAAAGTCATTAACATTAAGTGCAACATTTTCAGAGGTAGTAACAGGATCCACGACCGCCGCTGGCTCTGTTGTATTACTGGCTGGCAACAAATCGTTGAGTGTCAATTTTCGGCGTTGCGTAAGGTTATTTGTTAGCACAAATACACGGCGAGGGCAGTCCTGTCGGAGGTGACCAGACTCGTTACATACATGACATTTAGGGGTTTGTCCTGAGTACATAACATGCGCCTTGTGCCCGTCAACAAAGATGTGGGAGGGAATGTTTGCTTTCACTTCCATCTCCACGGAGCGAATGCCGTTAAAGCACTGCAGCTTGAAATGCGAAGCCCACCTTTCGTTGACTATTTGCCTGACAACCCCATACTTTGAAAGGACATCTTTAATTTTCGAATTGTCTACTTCTATGGGAATATTCAAAACCCTAACATTCCTAATTACAGACTCGGAATTCCGGAGTTTGACAGTACTTTTAGTACCATCACGGTGTATAAATTCCGTTTCATAACCAAATTTTGCCAGAAAGCGGTCTACACTCGCGGAATCGTTAAACTTTACAAAAATGCAGTATTCATCAGAGTCCAGCTGCATGGTATGAACAGATTCAGAATGAAGGCCAATTACCTCGGTAATCCAGTCGTGTATTTCAAGTGCAGAGGGCTGTACTCGACGGGTGTACTTGTCGAAGGTGAAAATCACGGTGTTTTTTCTCACGGAGTTTGCCATGGTGTTCTGCAGCGAAGAAATCTCGGACAACGCCGAAATCCCAACGGCACTTCGCAGAAAGATGACACGAAAGAAGACCAAATGCTCAATTGATAACGCTTAATTCACGTGCAAAACGTCAAGAAACGAGCATAAAACACGAAAACACTGGCGTAAACACTGAACGTTCACGGAGCAAACTTGAGGAGCGTGCGACCGCTGCGGCAGCTAATGCCAGACTGAACATTCCACGTCCCGACTCGTAGAACGTTATCCTTTCGTTGATTATTCAATCTTTTTCTCACGGTAACCTCCCCCTTGGCAGTCCCCTCCCGGAGATCCGAATGGAGAACTATTCCGGAATCTTTTGCCAATGGAGAGATCATCATGACACTTCTTCAATTACAGGCCACATGTCCTGTGGATACACGTTACGTGTCTTTAATGCAGTGGTTTCCATTGCCTTCTGCATCGTCGTTGATCATTGCTGATTCTTCCGCCTTTAGGGGCAATTTCCCACCCCTAGGACAAGAGAGTGCCCTGAACCTCTATCCGCTCCTCCGCCCTCTTTGACAAGGCCGTTGGCAGAATGAGGCTGACTTCTTATGCCGGAAGTCTTCGGCCGCCAATGCTGATTATTTATCAAAATTTAGGCAGTGGCGGGTATCGAACCCGGGACCGAAGACGTTTTGATTATGAATCAAAGACGCTACCCCTTTTTTTTTTTTTTTTTTTTTTATTGAATAAAAAATGTAGCATATTTAATACCAGTTTTCTTGACTATGAACCAGTTTAAATACAATCCAATTAAACACATACAATAACACAAAAAAAAAAGTTCCGGAAGCAAGGTTAAAGTAAATAATAATAAGGAACCAAGTGACTTTTATTTTTCTTCTGTTCGTTCTCGTTCAAGGTGTTGTAGTGGTTTCACATATTTAACCAACACCCATTCTTTCAAAAATGATCTTCAGCATGTTGCCGTAGTGCTTCTTGTGGTTGCGATACGTGCTGATTTTTGCGTATTCACACTTCATGTAAACGCGGAATTCTATCTCGTTGTCCGACCCAAGTGTGTGGATGACATAACTAACATATTTTCCCAGTAACCAGATAATGGCGTTGGTTTTTAATTTCGGAAAGTATGTCATGTCCGGTCTCAGGAGGAGCGACGGCGTTATGTATTGCGTAGAGGATCTGGTGAGAAAGGCGATTTGTTGCCTGATCCAATTCCAGTTATGCACATTGCCACCACAGGTGAATCTGTGGCTGAGTGTATCCACCAGATTGCATTTTCCACAAAGGTGTGTCTGGTTTAAACCTATCCCATATAGTCTCTCGTTGGTGCTGATGACATTATTAACTGTTTTGTACCATGCGGAAATAGCGTCTGTAGATAGCCCGGCATAGTTGATGTTCCGCCATACAGCTTTCCAGTCACAATTTGGGAATTTCGCTTCAATTTTGTTTCTACCCTCATTTAACTTCCTTTCAAGTATGATGTCGCGCGCTGTGATACGTGTGTTGCTTCTGATTTCGTCACTAAGATAACTTGCTTCGAGGAAAAAGTTCCTCACATACTGCAGACGGGCGTTAATCCTTCGCACATCAATCGGTGCTTGCAGGCTATGGGGTGTCACAGCCTCAAAGAGCTTTGCGGTTATACATTGTGGAAGTTCTCTGAGTATATGGAAAGTCCGTTTGAGGAACAGAGCAGACGCTTTATTGCCAATATGCACCAAACCGAGGCCCCCGTTTCTGACATCCAGTATAACCGTAGTCGCACCAACCCTGAATATGTCTCCTCTCCATAAATAATTGGTAACAGTGGACATGATCCCTTTCGCTACTAGTTTAGGGATTGGAAATACCTGCGCAGTGAAATACGCTTTAGACAAAACGCAGGAGTTGATGAATCTGACTTTTTGCACCAGGTCCATAGTTCGATGGATGTTCTCCATTACAGCACCATGAACTTTCCTCCTAGTTTCCGTCCAGTTAAAAGCAGCCATCCGCATCGGACATGCCATTAAGGTGATTCCCAAAGTTTTATGTTTGTTGTCTTGTTTTGCCCATGCCAGTCAAAGGTGATCTAGGCCCCGTAAATTCAATATTTGACTTTTGTTTTCATTTACTGTCGCTCCCGACGCTAGACAATATCTTTGGATTTCTCTTTCCAGTGTAACTGTCTCCTCCTTATTCCTTATTACAACGCCCACGTCATCAGCATAAGCTCGTATGACAGTTTTCTCACCACTCAATGTTATGCCTGTTAATCTTTCGTGGACAGTGCGGAGGAAGGGCTCTAAAGATACTGAAAATAAAAACATTGATAAGGGACTGCCCTGTGGAACCCCTCGCCTTATCTGTATGGGTTGAGATGTTTGGCCATTGATTGCTATTTTCGCATTTATACCTGTTGCAATATTCCTTAGCATGTTCACAATCTGGGGGTGGAAAGCCATTCTTGACAGCGTCGCAAAGAGGTATCTATGACTAACGCGGTCAAAAGCTTTGTTGAAATCTATAAAGATTAAAGCACATTTTATACTTGTCACTGAGATAATTGCAATGACGTCTCTGTATGCAGATAGACTTTCGAATATCGTTCTGGTCGGAGAGCAAGATTGGTGATGACTCAATATTTTGTTGGAAAAGGCAGAGAGTCTTTTGTTGATAATACGCGAAATTATTTTGTAATCAGAATTTAGTAGCGAAAGAGGCCGAAAATTGTTTAAGTTGGTTTTGCCTTTACTCTTAGGAATCAGTACTATTTTACTTTCCTTAAACTCTGCAGGGACCGGTTTTCCGTTCAGGACCTCATTTGCCATGGAAGTGATCTTGTCCCCAATTATAGACCAGTAGCGGGCATAAAACTCCACAGGGAGGCCATCAAGTCCCGGAGATTTGTTGAGAGGTGAGTTACGCACTGCCTCATGCGCTTCATCTTTAGTAATAGGTGACAGGATGTCAGCGTTGTCTGTTCCCGACAATTGTGGACCTAAAATAGTGAGAAAGTCCTCGAGAGCTGCATCTTCCACTGTGGTAGGGGCATATAAGGTTTCATAGTACCTGTGGACTTCGTCCAGTATTTGTTTCTGGCATGTGAGCCTCGTACCAGTATGCGTCTGGACTTCATCAATTAAAGTTTGACGTCTGTTTTTAGCATGCCGCACCAAGTGATACAGAGAAGCTGTTTCATCTGCTACGACTGATGTGGCTTTCGATTTAATTTTGAGTCCCTCCATCTGTTGCCGTTTAATGCTTAATAACTTGGCTTTTATTTTTTTGATATCATTTAGACGAATTACGTCATCATGGGCCTGTTGATATAAGTCTCTTAAAACTTTATAATAAAACTCCATTGTATTCCTCAACTCCCTGTGCCTGGCTGCACTATACTGCATGACAACTTTCCGCAGCCTTGGTTTAGCCCTCCTTGTCCACCAGTCTATGACTGTTGGGTGCTTGTCTACTGTGCGGAGGCACATAGTCCACGCAAACCTTATTTCCTGTTCCAGTTCTTCGTCAGTTAAAACAGAGATATTTAAGTTCCATTGGCCTCTGAATCGACGGGTTGGTTGTACACTTAGATTAAAGCAAGTTAAAAGTGTACTGTGATCGCTAAAATACACTGGAATAGTCTCAACGTTTAATAAATAATTTTGCAAATTTGGTGACACGTAAATTCTATCTAGTCTGCTGCGGGAGTGGCTGGTTATATACGTGAACCCGACTGACGTCGGGTGCTGAAGTTCCCACACATCCTTAAGGTGTAGATCACTTACTAATTTTTTTAACTGTGGCGAGTAGTTGAAGTTGGGTTGTTCATCTTTCTGGTTTAAAACACAGTTAAAATCTCCACCTAGTATAGGAGAACACGGATTTTTCCTCAATAAATAAATCAGTTCATCTTGAAAAAACTTCGCACGATCCAATTTGTGGGAAGTTCCTGATGGGGCGTAAAGGTTAATCACTGTCACATCGAAAAGTTTTATGCCTATGGCTCTTCCTGATTCTAGTCGTTCGATTTCAGTCACCGGAATGCCTTCCCTTATAAGAATGGCTGTACCGATATTGGCTTCCGTAGAAACATTAACAATTTCAAAAAAGCCTGGGATCCGAAATTCCGTTATCGCAACTTCTTGTAGCAACGCGATATCTGTTCCGGACTGGTACAAGAATTCCTTTAGTGCTGCCAATTTCAAGGGTGACTGTATTTTATTAATGTTAATAGTAGTAATGCTATAAGCTTGCAGCACAGACATACCGGAAGAAGCTATTTGGGATGAGGTTCGGTATGATTATAGCAGCAAACGTGCTTCCCTACAAGGCACGATCTTTACAAGCTGTGTGCCCATTACATGTACTAACTGCCTAGAAAATTTGCACTGCTTTTAAACAAATAGCTTGAGAAGAAAAGTATCCTGAAATCCTGACAATGCATTGCTATAAGTCACTGTGGCCATTCTCTTTCTCCTCGTCAGTGTTGGACCTGATGACTTCATATTTGATATTCTTTTTCTTGATGTCTTTCTTCTCTGGTGTGACTTTCGCTTGATGACGCGTGACAGCAAGGCCCGGTGTCTGTCGCAGCCGCCGGCGGTGGCTGAATGGGGCAACGGCCGTGGCTTGCGAGTCGTCAATGTTTGGTTCCGGCGTGGTGTCTGTTGTGTTGTTTTGCTGGCGAGGCGGTGATGCTTGTGTATTTCCCCCTTCGGCGCGGCGTTGCGCTTCGGAGTCAGCAGGTTCTTTACCTGGTACTTCCTCGTACGGTTCGCACTGTATGGGTTGTGCACTTGATGCGGTTATTTCAGCCATGACCTCAGACTCAGGGTCACATTTCCGTGAAAAATCACTACCCGCTGCGTCACTATCTGTTCGTGGCGGTGTAAGTCCTTGTGCGGAAGTGGGAGCCACATCGACCTTCATTCCATCTCCTTTTTCCACTTCCAACAGATCTTCAGGACTGGGCTTCGGCCTCCTGGCAACGGGTGTTTCACAGGAAGAGTCCTCATCAACATTTCTTTCAGTGTCCTCTAGAGGACGCTTTTTTGTGGGAATCTCGCTGTCACGGGACGGAATTTCAGCAGTTAATGCAGGTTTTAAAGACGGAAAGTCATTAACATTAAGTGCAACATTTTCAGAGGTAGTAACAGGATCCACGACCGCCGCTGGCTCTGTTGTATTACTGGCTGGCAACAAATCGTTGAGTGTCAATTTTCGGCGTTGCGTAAGGTTATTTGTTAGCACAAATACACGGCGAGGGCAGTCCTGTCGGAGGTGACCAGACTCGTTACATACATGACATTTAGGGGTTTGTCCTGAGTACATAACATGCGCCTTGTGCCCGTCAACAAAGATGTGGGAGGGAATGTTTGCTTTCACTTCCATCTCCACGGAGCGAATGCCGTTAAAGCACTGCAGCTTGAAATGCGAAGCCCACCTTTCGTTGACTATTTGCCTGACAACCCCATACTTTGAAAGGACATCTTTAATTTTCGAATTGTCTACTTCTATGGGAATATTCAAAACCCTAACATTCCTAATTACAGACTCGGAATTCCGGAGTTTGACAGTACTTTTAGTACCATCACGGTGTATAAATTCCGTTTCATAACCAAATTTTGCCAGAAAGCGGTCTACACTCGCGGAATCGTTAAACTTTACAAAAATGCAGTATTCATCAGAGTCCAGCTGCATGGTATGAACAGATTCAGAATGAAGGCCAATTACCTCGGTAATCCAGTCGTGTATTTCAAGTGCAGAGGGCTGTACTCGACGGGTGTACTTGTCGAAGGTGAAAATCACGGTGTTTTTTCTCACGGAGTTTGCCATGGTGTTCTGCAGCGAAGAAATCTCGGACAACGCCGAAATCCCAACGGCACTTCGCAGAAAGATGACACGAAAGAAGACCAAATGCTCAATTGATAACGCTTAATTCACGTGCAAAACGTCAAGAAACGAGCACAAAACACGAAAACACTGGCGTAAACACTGAACGTTCACGGAGCAAACTTGAGGAGCGTGCGACCGCTGCGGCAGCTAATGCCAGACTGAACATTCCACGTCCCGACTCGTAGAACGTTATCCTTTCGTTGATTATTCAATCTTTTTCTCACGGTAACCTCCCCCTTGGCAGTCCCCTCCCGGAGATCCGAATGGAGAACTATTCCGGAATCTTTTGCCAATGGAGAGATCATCATGACACTTCTTCAATTACAGGCCACATGTCCTGTGGATACACGTTACGTGTCTTTAATGCAGTGGTTTCCATTGCCTTCTGCATCGTCGTTGATCATTGCTGATTCTTCCGCCTTTAGGGGCAATTTCCCACCCCTAGGACAAGAGAGTGCCCTGAACCTCTATCCGCTCCTCCGCCCTCTTTGACAAGGCCGTTGGCAGAATGAGGCTGACTTCTTATGCCGGAAGTCTTCTGCCGCCAATGCTGATTATTTATCAAAATTTAGGCAGTGGCGGCTATCGAACCCGGGACCGAAGACGTTTTGATTATGAATCAAAGACGCTACCCCTAGACCACGGGTTGTTAGCGGCTCTTAAATAGAACTTCTGAATCTTTAAAGATATCGAGAATCCGATATATTGACACTTAAATAAATATCACTTTCGGCTTTCGATATATGAAGGAAATGTATCGATATATAGACGGAAAAAATATCGAAGTTGCGCCCCATAAAAGTATCAGCTTCATATTGTAAATATACGCCAGTATTAGAGCTGTATATTTAAGTATTGATTTATTATCGGAGATTCTGTACACCAAGATACAAGCAACCTGCCTATCCCCCTTAGAGCAGGAATTGAAAGGAAAAGGATGGACGTTCATGCTTAGCTATAACCACTTTGTTAATAATGATAACTGCGTGTAAGTGTCACAATAAAAGTTGGCCAATAGGTACGTCGCTCGGTTTCGTCACATATCGGATTTGTTTGGAACACCTCAGGTCGACTTCCTTGTTTATTCTTTTTTTTGTGTGTCAACGCCAGCAACCTAGCAGATGTGGTGTCAAAACTGTATGGCGAAGCTAAACGTTGCAACTTCTGTTGGTGGCAACGAGCTCCTATTACATTTCCCCTTACACGTCAACGCTCACAGCAAAGACCAATCTTGTCATTTAGATTTCCGTTTATCAGTTTCAGCAATTGTTTTAGAAGAATGCCGATGTGAAATAATACCACACTAGTTGCGTTAAAATTGTTTTTTAACACCACTAGGGTGCTGTTTTTTCTCATCGGAAATCTTGTCATTCTATTAACCCCCCAGTGTAATCGGATTTCTTCTCTATTTTGTGACACATATACTTAATTGGCACAGTCAGAGTGAAAGGGATTTTCATCTGCCTCGAGATGACTGAGTGTTTGTGTCGTCCTCATCATTTCGTCATCATTCATGAAAGTAGCGAGTTTGGACTGAGCAAAGGATGGCAATTTGTACGGGAGCTGATAACCGTGCATTTGAGCGCCCCACAAACCAAACATCATCATCATTATCATCATCATCATCATCATCATCATGCTCTTCATCATCATCAAAGTGAAAGACTGGATGTGATGAAAGATCAAAACGTGATAAGACTCCTTCACACAATGAAAGTAAAATTATGTTCTACTGCAATTTCAAAAGAACTACTTCAAATATGTACCGAAAATTATGAAAAAAATATAAAATAAAAACATTGTCACTCGATAATGCCATTTTGATGTTGATATATCGGTGGTGATAATATCACCTCCATAAATCGATTCGCTTTGGTGAAAGTACCGATAAATCGATGCATCGAACTTTGTCTGCAGCCTACTCTGAAAGCTCGCTCGGATTCTGTATCATCACAGCTAACGTCATCGGCCAATGCAACGAGGAGAGTTTCACACCAGGACGACTTAACCTTACGTTGCGTGACCGGAGTCAAACGCCAACCTTTCGCAACAGCGATGAACCAACCACTTAAAATAATAAATGGGAACAGGCTTACGTATTTTGTCCTTTCGGTGACTGACTTCGCTCACCGTCGCTTGGCTGCCTACCCAGATGGTGTCGTCCTCTTAGAAGGCAGTCGACGTCTTTTCTGCCGCAGTTGAACGATACAAAAATACTAGTGACAGAACAAGGTATTAAACCAGCGACCAAAAGCCGTGTATTGCACCAAAGTTTCTCACACACTCGTTCAAGGTCGTAACGACTGGAAAAAAGCGCAGGTCATTCCCGTTTTTAAGAAAGACCGTAAGACACATCCACACAATTATAGACCTATATCGCTGACGTCAGTCCGTTGTACAATTATGGAACATGTTTTATGCTCCAGAATTATGACGTTTCTGGAAGATGAACATCTCTTCTATAAAAATCAACATGGATTCCGCAAACAGAGATCCTGCGAAACCCAGCTCGCTCTGTTCCTCCATGAGATCCACAGTGCAGTGGACAACGGCGCTTAGGCTGATGCCGTGTTCCTTTGTTTCAGTAATGGATTTGACACCGTCCCACTTTGCCGTTTAATGAAAAAAAAAATACGAACTTACGGAGTATCGGAGTAGACTTGCGATTCGATTCAAGACTTTAATGCAGCATGTCGCTCTTAACGGAACAAATTCGACAGATGTAAAGGTAATATCCGGAGTACCGCAGGGAAGTGTGATAGGACCGTTGCTGTTTACAATATATACAAATGATCTAGTAGAAAGCGTCGGATGCTCTTTAAGACTATTCGCAGATGACGCAGTTGTCTATACCAAAGTAGCAATGCCAGAAGATGTAAGAATCTGCAGAACGACCTGCAGAAAATTTATGAATGGTGCAGGCTTTGCCACTTGACCCTGAACATAAAGAAATTAACATATTGCGCATACATAGGAAAATGGTTCAAATGGCTCTGAGCACTATGGGACTTAATATCTGAGGTCATCAGTCCCCTAGACTTAGAACAACCTAAACCTAACTAACCTAAGAACATCGCACACATCCATGCCCGAGGCAGGATTCGAACCGGCTACCGCAGCAGCAGGGCGGTTCCGGACTGAAGCGCCTAGAACAGCTCGGCCACAACGACCAGCACATAGGAAACGAAATCCACTATTGTACAGTTACATTGTTGATGACAAACAGCTGGAGACAGCGTCAGCCGTAAAATATCTAGGCGTAAGTATCTAGAGTGACCTTAAGTGGAATGACCATATAAAACAGATAGTGGGAAAAGCAGACACCAGACTCAAATTCATCGGAAGAATCTTAAGGAAATGTGCCTCATCCACGAAGTAAGTGCCTTCAAAAAATGGCTCTGAGCACTATGGGACTCAACTGCTGAGGTCATTAGTCCCCTAGAACTTAGAACTAGTTAAACCTAACTAACTTAAGGACATCACAAACATCGATGCCCGAGGCAGGATTCGAACCTGCGACCGTAGCGGTCTTGCAGCGCCTTTAACCGCACGGCCACTTCGGCCGGCAATAAGTGCCTTATAAGGCGCTTGTTGACCCGATTCTTGAGTATTGTTCATCTATCAGGTTTGACTCATAGAGGAGATAGAGAAGATCCAGCGAAGAGCGGCGCGATTCGTCACGGGATAGTTCAGCTGGCGAGAGAGCGTTACGGAGATGCTAAAGAAATTCCTCTGGCAGATGTTACAAGAGAGGCGTTGTGCATCACGGAGAGAGTTACTATAGAAATTTCGGGACAGCACTTTTCGGGATGAGTCGGACGACATATTACTTCCCTCCCCCCCCCCCCCCTCCCCCGCGCGCCCTCCCTCCCCCACATCTTGCGTGTTGACCACGAGGAGAAAATTCGAGTAATTAGAGACAATACAAAGGCTTGCTGACAATCATTCTTCCCACGCAACGCACTAATCGCGAGTGAACACAGGGTTGGAGGGATCAAATACTGGTACCAAAAGTACCCTCCACCAAACATCGTTAGGTGGCTTGCGGAGTATGGTGTAGATATAGATGTAACTCAGACACCCCGCGCGTCTCCATCTTTCCACACACGGCTAGCACGCTCACTGAGATTACATGCACGGTGCGTGTGTGTTAGAGTGCTGCAACGCTCAGTGTTTGACCGGGCAGGGCTCGCCTGTTGACAGGGGGACCGAGCATCTACATCTACATCTACATTTATACTCCGCAAGCCACCCAACGGTGTGTGGCGGAGGGCACTTTACGTGCCACTGTCATTACCTTCCTTCCCTGTTCCAGTCGCGTATGGTTCGCGCGAAGAACGACTGTCTGAAAACCTCCGTGCGCGCTCTAATCTCTCTAATTTTACATTCGTGATCTCCTCGGGAGGTATAAATAGGGGGAAGCAATATATTCGATACCTCATCCAGAAAAGCACCCTCTCGAAACCTGGCGAGCAAGCAACACCGCGATGCAGAGCGTCTCTCTTGTAGAGTCTGCCACTTGAGTTTGCTAAACATCTCCGTAACGCTATCACGATTACCAAATAACCCTGTGACGAAACGTGCCGCTCTTCTCTGGATCTTCTCTATCTCCTCCGTCAAACCGATCTGGTACGGATCCCACACTGATGAGCAATACTCAAGTATAGGTCGAACGAGTGTTTTGTAAGCCACCTCCTTTGTTGATGGACTACGTTTTCTAAGCACTCTCCCAATGAATCTCAACCTGGTACCCGCCTTACCAACAATTAATTTTATATGATCATTCCACTTCAAATCGTTCCGCACGCATACTCCCAGATATTTTACAGAAGTAACTGCTACCAGTGTTTGTTCCGCTATCATATAATCATACAATAAAGGATCCTTCTTCCTATGTATTCGCAATACGTTACATTTGTCTATGTTAAAGGACAGTTGCCACTCCCTGCACTAAGTGCCTATCCGCTGCAGATCTTCCTGCATTTCGCTACAACTTTCTAATGCTGCAACTTCTCTGTATACTACAGCATCATCCGCGAAAAGCCGCATGGAACTTCCGACACTATCTACTAGGTTATTTATATACATTGTGAAAAGCAATGGTCCCATAACACTCCCCTGTGGCACGCCAGAGGTTACTTTAACGTCTGTAGACGTCTCTCCATTGATAACAACATGCTGTGTTATGTTTGCTAAAAACTCTTCAATCCAGCCACACAGCTGGTCTGATATTCCGTAGGCTCTCACTTTGTTTATCAGGCGACAGTGCGGAACTGTATCGAACGCCTTCCGGAAGTCAAGAAAAATAGCATCTACCTGGGGGCCTATATCTAATATTTTCTGGGTCTCATGAACAAATAAAGCGAGTTGGGTCTCACACGATCGCTGTTTCCGGAATCCATGTTGATTCCTACATAGTAGATTCTGGGTTTCCAAAAACGACATGATACGCGAGCAAAAAACATGTTCTAAAATTCTACAACAGATCGACGTCAGATATATAGGTCTATAGTTTTGCGCATCTGCTCGACGACCCTTCTTGAAGTCTGGGTCTACCTGTGCTCTTTTCCAATCATTTGGAACCCTCCGTTCCTCTAGAGACTTGTGGTGCACGGCTGTTAGAAGGGAGGCAAGTTCTTTCGCGTACTCTGTGTAGAATCGAATTGGTATCCCGTCAGGTGCAGTGGACTTTCCTCTATTGAGTGATTCCAGTTGCTTTTCTATTCCTTGGACACTTATTTCGATGTCAGCCATTATTTCGTTTGTGCGAGGATTTAGAGAAGGAACTGCAGTGCGGTCTTCCTCTGTGAAACAGCTTTGGAAAAAGGTGTTTAGTATTTCAGCTTTACGCGTGTCATCCTCTGTTTCAATGCCATCATCATCCCGGAGTGTTTGGATATGCTGTTTCGAGCCACTTACTGATTTAACGTAAGACCAGAACTTCCTAGGATTTTCTGTCAAGTCGGTACATAGAATTTTACTTTCGAATTCACTGAACGCTTCACGCATAGCCCTCCTTACGCTAACTTTGACATCGTTTAGCTTCTGTTTGTCTGAGAGGTTTTGGCTGCGTTTAAACTTGGAGTGAAGCTCTCTTTGCTTTCGCAGTAGTTTCCTAACTTTGTTGTTGTACCAAGGTGGGCTTTTCCCGTCCCTCACAGTTTTACTCGGCACGTACCTGTCTAAAACGCATTTTCCGATTGCCTTGAACTTTTTCCATAAACACTCAACATTGTCAGTGTCGGAACAGAAATTTTCGTTTTGATCTGTTAGGTAGTCTGAAATCTGCCTTCTATTACTCTTGCTAAACAGATAAACCTTCCTCCCTTTTTTATATATTCCTATTAACTTCCATATTCAGGGATGCTGCAACGGCCTTATGATCACTGATTCCCTGTTCTGCACTTAAAGAGTCGAAAAGTTCGGGTCTGTTTGCTATCAGTAAGTCCAGCTTGTGTCCGGTCCCATACGATTCTGCTCGGTCACGTACTCGCGCCATGTCTGTTGTCCGGATTCCGGACACGCGGATAACCGAGCATGACCGGTCACCGCTGACGTCTCACCTCGCCTCGCCCCGGCTCGCTGCACTATACTGTACAAATCCAACGCCTCTCTCTCTTTCTCTCTCTCTCTCTCTCTCTCTCTCTCTCTCTCTCTATCTCTCTCTCTCTCTCTCTCTCTCTCTTTTAATACAAAAGTAACATTTCCGAGAACGGGTACGTGACACAGCTAAATTCATAAAGCACCTGGAAAGTAAAATGATATTTCAATACAATCGCGGACAGAAGACGAGTCTCATTTCCAAACAAGAGATATTTTTCCTTTTATTTATAGGAAACATTAAATAAGTGCTTTTCCTGTAATCTAGAAGACAACATCTTCATAAAGAAAGCATACAAAGAACATTAAACATTTACAGACGTAACTTGTCATACGTTTCAATTGTTTGCAACATAAACAAAATTATAGTTATTGTTGATCGCCAGGAAATCACTAACGCGTTCCGGATTTAATTGGCTGCGGCAATTTGTTAGTAACATGCCGGCTTTACTAAAGCACCTTTCACTAGGTACGCTTGTTGCTGGGATACATAAAATACATCTTGCAACTGCAGCCAAACCTGGCAGATCTGTTTCATGTCTGCTCCACCACTTTAAGATGTCATCATCATCTCCGGGGTGTATTAAAATGTACAGATCTATTTCATCTGCTGCGGATGTTCTGTTGTCCCTCCATTCCTTGAAACGAGCTCTCTTTCTGGGTGGTACTTGAAGGATCTACGATAATAAACAAAAGAGACAAGTAATACAGAACTGATATGGAAATCGTCGAAACGTTCCCGTAAGAGACCGATGACGTCGCTGTTTGGTCTCTCCCCCTAAACAACCCGACCCCCGTTCCCATAAAAACGAGATGTTTTACGTTAAGGGGAGTTGGAATGCCCTATCTCGCCAATGTTAAATTTGCTAACTTTGTGTACCTTTTTCTTTGGAACTATTATCTTCAGAACTTTGAAATTCTGGCAGAGGTTTTCAGCATATATTGTGAGCCCACTGAACTAGAACCAATGTTTTCTTTTTGTTGGTATAGTATTTATGAATTTTTTACCATTAAGCCATTTTTTATTGGAAAAAGTATAACATAAACTTCCCTAGTTCAGAGAATAAGCCAGTTCTTGTCATGATTCTAGTTCAGTGGCCTCTTTGAACTGTTTTGCAGCATTTCTGAAAATTTGAATGTTGTTGGTTGAGTGGTTTATGAGATAAAGGTACATGTAACACTAAAAATGTCAAATGCCAGAAAATGCGATTAAAGTAATTTATTATGAAAATTCACAAATACCTTTTATTCTATTATCAAAAGTGTCCAGCAGAGTAATCAGGGTCATCTTCTAGTTCTTCTTCTTCACCTAGAAGCTTTCTTCTCCTTGCTGCCCTTGCTTTTTTTGTATTAAATTCAGCTGCATACTGAGCCTTCCTTACTCGCACGCTGTCCAGAAGCTGAAGACCTCTGATGGTGTTGATACCAGGAGCAATGCCGAGCCTTGCCATGACCTTTAGCCTACCCATATGACCATCATTGAATGAAATAACAGCATCACTGACTCCCCATTTCAATGTTTTTATCCCAACAAATACATTCTTAGGTACACGAGTCCAAATGAGGTTGTTGAACGACTCGTTTTGATTCTGGGTACAACCATGAAGACATTTTCGCAGAAGATCAGGATGCCCCAAGTCTCTATATATTGGTTTAATTACTTCCATAACAGCCAATGGAATATAATTTTTATGGTGATAAGGATCCCCAGTAGCTTGAGATTTTCTATAATTGCACCATGACTGAGGACCATCTGGACAAGCAAAATGTTGAGGATTATCATCAGTTGATGATCGATGTAAATATGTGGCCCATACAGCTTGTCTCATTTCCTGCAAATTATTTGCATTATTTCTTATTGCCATACCATAGTATTGTTGTAATTCATTTATAATTTTATCTGACAGGCGACCTCTAATGGTTTTACCATCTGACAAAATTTTGTCCTTCAGATTCTGTTTCAATTTCCTTAGACGAGTGCCCATTCGTTTCTGAACATGACCGACACATTCTAGTTTAGTTATTGTCTTATTGACATATGGCATGGATTCTGTAACACTTTTGTATGCCTTGGAGTCCCCATCTCCAAGGAATTTTGTGTAAAATACTCCCCGTTCTTTTTCTGATCTGCTAAACATTTTCACAGCAGCGGCAGCCTCCATGCCTCCACTCGTACCTTCATAATTCTTGCTACATATGTGAGCTGCTTCTATCTTACCAGATGCACAATGGTAACAATGTTTAGTGAGCACTTCATAGTCCAAAACTTTACCGCTGTCCACACTAGTAACAGTAGCAACAGCATTTTTGGATGTGTGACCCCTTTTCTGCCAGGTTCCATCAAAAGCAACAGGGATATCTGGGTTTCCTTCATTTATATATTTTGCTTCACTGGCAGCAGCTTTCATTGATAAATCTGCTACAGACTGAACAGCATCTCCTATCACTTCAGTGTAATTGTCAATTTTAGCAGGTGGAGGTGGAAGATTCATTATGGCACAAAATGTTTGAGCAGCAGTATGTCCTTTACCAATTGCTCTCATTGCATACATTAGCCTGATATTACTCTCAAACAAATTGCTACTGCATGTTTTAGAGCTCCAAAAACAGGTCTCATTTTCACAACTGGCACAAACTATAGCAATTTTGCAGGAAAGTCCTATAGATTTTGTTATGTTCATATCAAAAGAACCTCCACAAAGATTACAACACAAACATTTCTTCATAAACTCAGTAAAAACAGGAAAGTCGACTAAAACATATTGTTCATTAGAAGCTTCATCTGTAATTTCACTTGCACAGTTTGATAACTTCTTTTTTGATGCACTGGTGGGCGTGTCTCCTTCACACATCTCAGCTGTACAAACGTCAGAACTTTCACCAGCATCAACAGGTGCTGAAGCAGAATCACTTGAACAAACGTTATTTGTAAATCTATTACCGCGAAACTTTCGCTTTTTAAATAATGATGCACTCCTAGGCATCGTAGAAACTACGCACTCACCACTGAAAGTCAAAACAAGACAGATAACAAACTCCAAATGAGCGACAAACTAAACTCGAGGCTCAAAACAAACACTCACAGATCAAAAACTGAACAATAAACACAGCTAGTCGTAAAAACAATGGTACCTATGGAAGGATCAAAGATTCTACAACTGAAGAGTGAAATCCACAGCCTTCTATATGTAATGTTTTCGGAAATGCGAAGATTTAAATGTGTACAAATCACAAGATGGGTAACTTTGCTGGGCGCACATGTAATTTTGAAAAATTAAATAAAAATACTTCCAATTGGAATTTCTTAACAAATTTTGCACCATTTTAAGCAGAAAATTTCAAATTAAGTTATAAGGTTAAAAACTGAAAATGTGAATTTTTTCCATTTTCCGGCATTCCAACTCCCCTTAATGAAATATTATACGAGTCACAACATTCCCGTTTCTCTATAATACACTTTCCACTAACTATGCAAAAACGACTATGTTAATGATTGAATGTTGCACCTCCGTACGTAGCACACATTTGTCGCACATTGTTAAGAATTTCCTGCTTTTCACTTATTTCAAGCATATTAAGATAACGGAAGGACGGCCAAAGAAACGATCTTTGTGAGGTTTCTTGCAATTGTGTTTCTTTAAATGAGTGGTTCCCGATTGGAAAAACAATAAAGTGGAGCAGTTTATGCACGATACGTACCCAGTAGACGCAATGTTTTCATCTACAACCAACAGAAATGTACTCCATACTTGGCTTTTTACACCTTCTCGTTTCTTTAATGTGTAAACATTGATTTCAATCTTTCGTCTTACTACACTGGCTTCCTCGCGCTGCATGATTACAGAGAGAGACACACCACAAATAAGAAGCCCGTACTGGCTGCAGTGTCACACGGATAATAACACGTGTAATGTGTTTGAAGTTATGTGCTTCGTATTCGGTCACGGCTTCTATGCTCGGTCAGAAGAACTAGTGCGCGTAGCCTATCCAGTTAGGGTGTGCTCGCCCCACCTCGTATTTTGTGCTCGCTTACTCGGTCATGCAGGACTCTAGGTTGTGTGACTAGCCGTCATTCGTAGCAAGGTAACGCTGCTATTGTCTGGAGAGGTTTATATCGACTGTAGGTCGGTGGTCATAATGTTGTGGGTTATCAGTGTGTTATTATTAGCATAAAGGGTGTTCGGAAACTCCCATTACAAAGTTCTAGACTTGTAGAGGGGAGTGAGTGCACGATATTTTGAATAGTAACACATATCCGTAAACGTACTGTTTTTGTTCTACGACAGTTTCAATTCAGATGTGTAACGCGTCCACGTCTGCTGAGGGTAACAGAAAAGTCTCAGAGGTGCTTGACCTGGTATGCAATAGTGTTGACAGTATGATGTTTGCTGCTGCTGTAAGGTTTTCATACGTTTTCTGCTAAAGTCACCTTTACTGTGCAGGGACAAAGATGAATGAGCGCACCACATGAGTAGCGAATAAGATCCTCGACTCTGTGTTTGGTTTTATCCGTGGTTGACTTGTTGGTCAGGCAGTTGAGCTGCGCTGGGGCATTCTTACTTGAGACATAGCAGCGAGCAGTTGAGTATTTCAGAGAATGAGATATCTTTATTTCTCATTCTGGGAGAAGCAATCTGGAATACTTTATTATGGAGGTGAAAACTCATTTATAATGCGTTCTCGTTCTTGATATGGCTGGAGAAGATCTTGGAGGAATTTTAAAGGCATGCTTGGCGAATGCCGTTTGTTTGGAATGAAGGAAACTTAATGAACAACTTATTTCTCTCAACTATCCATCTACATTGACTTAAAAATCCTACAGAATTAGGCGGCCGGGGTGGCCGAGCGGTTCTAGGCGCTACAGTCTGGTACCGCGCGACCGCTACGGTTGCAGGTTCGAATCCTGCCTCGGGCATGGATGTGTGTGATGTCCTTAGGTTAGTTGGGTTTAAGTAGTTCTAAGTTCTAGGGGACTGATGACCTCAGAAGTTAAATCCCATAGTGCTCAGAGCCATATGGGGGATAAAATTGCGGGAACGCCGCAACAAGAAGAGAGCAAAAGAATTTTAAATGGCACTAAAACTCCATATCTTCATGTAAAGAGTTACGTAATTCTAGTATTACCATTTTGAACTCACAGAATTAAATAATCACCCAATTGTCCTATATAAACAGAGTCTCATCAGCACAAACTAAAACTATCGGCTGAAAAGGACTATGCTCTCCTGCATTTCAATGTCTCCTTCAGAGGTGGAATTAAAGAAAAAAAAATCATGGAGACGGTTCCTATCTTTTGGTCATCAGTCTACTGACTGGTTTGATGGGGCCCGCCACGAAATTTCTCTTCTGTGCCAACTTCTTCATCTGAGAGTAGCACTTGCAACCTATGTCATAAATTATCTGCTGGATGTATTCCAATCTCTGTCTTCCTCTACAGTTTCTGACCGCTACAGCTCCCTCTAGTACCATGGAAGTCAGTCCCTGATATCTTAACAGACGTCGTACCATCCTGTCCCCTCTCTTTGTCAGTGTTTTCCATATGTTCCTTTCCTCTCCGATTTTACCCAGAACCTAACTACGTAATGACAGAAAAACCAGAGGACTATCGTAGGCGAAAAGGGTCGACATCTGTAAGCTTTCTACAAAATATTGCCTGTCTGTGAGAGAACTGAATATATTGGTATCAAAAACTTTCTCCTCATGTAACGTGTTCTTCAATATCCCTGTTGCTGAGCAAAACTGTTGCTTGGCCTTGCATTGAGCATGGGAATGGTGTCGTGAAATAAAACTCTAACCTTCAAGTAATGTAAAATTTGAAATAAAGCAAATGAATCAAATTAAAGGCCAAAAGAAACTACACTCATGCTCATAAATTAAGGATAATGCTGATACATGGTGAAACAACGCTCTGTTGGGCGATTTGCGGGTTTAAACCACCTCGGGGTATGACCATGCAGTGCATTTGACCTGCGGTCGTCGCACGGTGGCGCTGGCAGCAGTCCACATACGCAGAGGTGTGTTGGTGCATGTCAGAGTACGGTGCAGCGAGTAAGTGTGCAGACGTTTTCACACGTGCTAATGGTGACTGTGTGTCGAAAATGGCTCAAAGAACATATATTGATGACGTTATGAGTGGTAGAATACTAGGGCGACTGGAGGCTGGTCAAACACAGCAGGTCGTAGCACGGGCCCTCTGTGTGCCACAAAGTGTGATGTCAAGATTATGGCAACGATTCCAGCAGACAGGAAACGTGTCCAGGCGCCACAGTACCGGACGTCCACAGTATACAGCACCACAAGAAGACCGATATCACACCATCAGTCCTCGCAGACGGCCACGGAGTACTGCAGGTAGCCTTGCTCTGGACCTTACAGCAGCCACTGGAACAGTTGTTCAAATCAAATGGCTCTGAGCACTATGGGACTTAACATCTGTGGTCGTCAGACCCCTAGAACTTATAACTAGTTAAACCTAACTAACCTAAGGACATCACACACAATCCTGAGGCAGGATTCGAACCTGCGACCGTAGCGGTCACGCGGTTCCAGACTGAAGCGCCTAGAACCGCACGGCCACACCGGCCGGCGGAACAGTTGTCTCCAGACACAAAGTCTACAGGCGACGTAATAGACATGGTTTATTCGCCCGGAAACCTGCAGGGTGCATTCCACTGACCCTTTGTCACAGGAGAGCTCGTAAAGCCTGGTCTGAAGAACACAGTACGTGGTCACTGGAACAGTAGTCCCAGGTTATGTTCACGGACGAGTCCAGGTATAATCTGAACAGTGATTATCGCCGGGTTTTCATCTGGTATGAACCAGGAACCAGATACCAACCCCTTAATGTCCTCGAATCGGACCTGTATGTAGGTCGTGGTGTGATGGTGTGGGGTGGGATTATGGTTGGTGCTCGTACACCCCTGCATGTCTTTGACAGAGTAACTGTAACAGATCAGGTGTATCGGGACGCCATTTTGCACCAGTATGTCCGCCTTTTCAGGGGTGCAGTGACTCCCACCTTCCTCCTGATGGATGATAACGGACGGCCCCAACGAGCTGCCATGCTGGAGGAGTATCTTGAAACAGAAGATATCAGGTGAACTGAATGGCCTGCCTGTTCTCCAGACCTAACCTCATCGATCACATCTGGGATGCTCTCGGTCGATGTATCGCTGCACGTCTTCAAACCCCTAGGACACTTCAGGAACTCCGACAGTCACTGCTGCAAGAATGGTAGGCTATACCCCAGCAGCTGCTCGACCACCTGATCCCAAGTATGCCAGGCCGTTGTGCGGCCTGTGTACGTGTGCATGGTGATCATATCCCATATTGATGTCGGGGTATATGCGCAGGAATCAGTAACTTTTTGTAGCACATTCGTTTTGGGACGGTTTTCTAAACTTATCACCAATACCGTAGACTTACAGATCTGTGTCGTATGTGTTCCCTATGTGCCTATGCTATTAGCGCCAGTTTTGTGTAGTGCCACGTTGTGTGGCACCACATTCTGCAACTATCCTTAATTTATGAGCATGAGTGTAGTTACAACAATTAATGCTGACCACATGATTAGTGTGGGCTACATAAGAAACTGCTGTATCCGTGCCGTGTACAGCGTGTGCAGGCACTGTCAGCAACTGATTTTCCAGCAGGGGTACACTTCTGCGAATGGTTTACAACACTATTTGTTTATAGTTCATCTAATTTTTACAATTTTTTGCTGTAAAAGTTTCGCATATTGATACTATATTTTCTGTATATGTAACGTCGTGTGCTATACTGGAGATTGAAGTTCTTTGCATTTTAATTGACTAATGTATGTAAAATTGGCTCAAATGACTCTGAGAACTATGGGACTTAACAGCTGACGTCATCAGTCCCCTAAAACGTAGAACTACTTAAACCTAACTAACCTAAGGATATCACATACATCCATGCCCGAGGCAGGATTCGAACCTGAGACCGTAGTGGTCGCGCGGTTCCAGACTGAAGCGCCTAGAACCGCACGGCCACTCCGGCCGGCTGCGTAAAATACTATGTAAATTGTTTATTACGTTTCATAACTTTCTGATGACATTTTGTATTTAAAAATATTTGTGTGTATAAACTGTTCATGTTGATGTAAATTTGACAATTGTAAGAAATGGTCACGCTAAGAAAGAATGTAAGAAATAAGTATTGTGTAAAAGCCAGTGCGCTTTTGTTTGAAGCGAAAGTGGCTCTGGGGAGTGGAAAAGGTGGCAAGGGCGAATTGGCGCCCTACTAGAGCAATCTCGGGAAGTGAGTTGGGTTTTTTGCGGGGAGAAATAAAACTGCAAGGTCATCGGTCTCATCGGATTAGGGGAGGAAGGAAGTCGGCGGCGCCCTTTTCAAAGGAACCATCCCGGCATTTGCCTGGATATAGGGAAATCACGGAAAACCTAAATCAGGATGGCCGGGTGCGGGATTGAACCGTCGTCCGCCCGTATGCGATTCCAGTGCGCTAAAGACTGCGCAACCTCACTCGGTATCGGGAAGTAAGTCACACAGTCTGTAGGCAGCAATGATTGAGGCAACACCTTTGCGGAGCAGGAGAAGCTTTGCCTTCAAATTTGCACAAAAATGCCTCGGATGAAGACTGCAAACGGCTTACGGCATAGCTGAGATTTGTTGGGCTACTGTATGTAAAATAGAACGACGCCGAGAAAAGAAATCGAGCCCATACAAGGTACTTGCAGGCCGTACTGTAGATAGTGTATCCGTAATAACTGTTCGCCACACCCAAGCCTACAGCCAACAGGTAAGATTTTTTTTTTGTATTTTACTTTTGTATAGCGTGAACCATTAATTTACACTCTTTTTTAATAATTATTATTAACTAGTTCACCCTGTTATTTCGTCCTAGTCATACACCTTCCTGTTGTTTGATTAACCCGAGTATCCTGTTTTACAGACTTATGACGTGCCAAGTTAATATAAATAGGTACCATTTAAATTGTTTTTGTGCAAATATTGAGAAAGTTTTCTTAATTATTGCAAATTGTTATAGTAAAAGTTCGCTTACGTAGAATTCAGTCTGACTGATACAAAGTTACTAGAATCTTTTAAATGAGTATACAGAGTTAGTGTAAAGGGTAATAGCTTTTGAAATTAAGTTCCAGTAAGAAAGAGGTTTTGTTGAAGTGAAATATTCAGCATAAAATGTATGTGCTTCAGTATCTAAGTATTTTAGTATTTTTTATGGAAAGTGCTTTTCTGAAGGTCCCCTGACCAAATTTATTTTGCTTCCTTGAAGTTATCTGCTGGGCTTTTTCTCTTTTAAAAACGTAATGTATGAGAGTGTTGTCCAGTATCATTTACGTAGAGTAATATTTATTTGAAAAAGCAACTTAAACAGTAGCAAGTTTGTAGGCGAAATTCATACTTCTGCTTTTCCAATACTTCTCTGTGTCATTGCCTCGGTAGGCTGGCGATCGTTAGTACATATTTTGTACCACTAAAAGAAATTGGAACTGAGTTGTTATAGCTTCAATATAATACTATTCATACTGGGTTACTTTCTAACCACTAGGTACGATCTTAGGAAAATTGAATAGTTTTATTTACTTATCCATTAGACACACCACACGGTGAAATCCTTTAAAGAGGGTAATTCTATCGATTAGTCTTTCCTATTAATAGGACTATCGTCCCATAGTGTACTTTATTTGAAAACTAAGCTAAATTTAGTAAGACGGTTATACGTGGCAACATAGAGAACAGGGTTTTCTGTTATTTTGGTAAAAGCATACTAAATTACAATGGTAATGGTAGGGTTATAGGTTTATCAAGAATCAGACAACCTTCACTTTAGTGCAAATGGATGAGGCTTCGTTTCAAAGTGAATGATTAATGTGATGAAGAGAAACAGACTCCAACACGCAAATACTGCGTTTCCAGACCGATGAATATATAAAATATTTTCTTTCTCTACGTGTGAGGAATGTTTTCTGGAGGTCTGGCCATATCCACCATTAATTAGAAAATTACTGGGAAATTACACATGTTTATATGTTACAGTAAAGGCAAGAGAATAATGCTCACAAGTAAATGCCATAATGTACGTAAGAACACACTACAAAAAGGGAATGATTTTCCAAAACACACCATGGAAGGAATAGATACTAGAGAATTGTGACTGACATGACTAAAAGTTTTTTTTGTCAGTTTTTTCCATACATTCCTTTCATCACCCATTTACGGAGAGCCACCTCATCCCTTACCTTGTCACTCCACGCTCGACTGTAGCATCACATCTCAACGCTCGTCTGTAGCATCACATTTCAAACACTGCGATTTAATTCTGGTTTTACCACAGACCACATTTCACTACCATACAGTGCTGTATTCCAGACGTATGTTATCAGAAATTTCTTCCTCAAATTAAGGACTTTGTTTGATGCTCTTGGCCAGGAATGCACTTTTTGCCAGTGCTAGTCCGCTTTTTATGTCCTCCTTGCACCGTCCGTCATGGGTTATTTTGCTGCCTAGGTAGCACAATTCTTTAACGTCATGTACTTCGGAATCACCTATTATGATGTTAAGTTTCTCGCTGTTCTCATTTCTGCTACTTCTCATCACTTTCGTCTTTCTTCGATTTATTCTCAATCCTTATTCTGTACTCGTTAGATTGTTCATTCCATTCAGCAGATCCTGTCATTCTTTTTCACTTTCACTGAGGATAGCAATGTCATCAGCGAATCGTATCACCGACATCCTTTCACCATTAATTTTAATTTCGGAGCTCAACCTTCCTTCAATTTCAATATGGCTTCTTCGATGTGTAGATTGAACGGAAGGGACGAAAGACTACTTCCCTGTCTTACATCTTTTTTAATCCGAGCACTTCGTTTTTCGTCTTCTACTCTTATTGTTCCGTCTTGGCTCCTGTACATAGCGTATATCACACGACTTTCTCCATACATTACCCCTACTTTTCTCAGAATTTCGAACATCTTCCACCATTTTACACTGTCGAACCCTTGTTTCTTGATCTTTCTTCAGTCTTGCATCCATTATCAACCACAAACCGCCACGTCAGAACTACCTCTCTAGTGCCTTTACCTCTCCTAAAGCCAGACTAATCGTCATCCAACAGATCCTCAATTTTATTATCCATACTTCAGTATATTATACTTGTCAGAAACTTGGCTGCAAAAGCTATTAAGCTGATTGTATGATAATTCTCACACTTATCGGCCCTTACAATCTTCGGAATTGTGTGGATGATGTTTTTCCGAAAGTCTCCACACTAACTGTCGCTTCGTTGCCACTTCCCCCAATGATTTTAGAAATTATGATGGAATGTTATACACTGAGGAGCCAAAGAAACTGGTATTCTCGCCTTATATCGTGTAGGGCCCCCGCGAGCGTGCAGAAGTGCCGCAACACGACGTGCCATTGGACTAATGTCTGGAGCAGTGTTGGGGGGGGGGGGGGGGGGGGGGAGGTTGACACCGTGAAACCTGCAGGGCTGTTCGTAAATCCATAAGAGTCCGAGGGTATGAAGATCTCTTCCGAACAGCTCCATAAGGTTCATGTCTCTATAGTTTGGTGACCAGAGGAAGTGTTTAGAATCAGAGTGTTTCTGGAGCCAGTCTGTAGCAATTCTGACGTGTGGGGGATCGCACTGTTCTGTTGGCATTGTCCCAGTCCCCTTCTAACGTGCAGGGTTCATGGATTCATGAAGCTGTCACCATACCGTACATGTGCAGTCATCAAGGGTGCACGAGTGGGCCTTCGCCTGCGAAAGCCCATATCGATTATACACTCCTGGAAATTGAAATAAGAACACCGTGAATTCATTGTCCCAGGAAGGGGAAACTTTATTGACACATTCCTGGGGTCAGATACATCACATGATCACACTGACAGAACCACAGGCACATAGACACAGGCAACAGAGCATGCACAATGTCGGCACTAGTACAGTGTATATCCACCTTTCGCAGCAATGCAGGCTGCTATTCTCCCATGGAGACGATCGTAGAGATGCTGGATGTAGTCCTGTGGAACGGCTTGCCATGCCATTTCCACCTGGCGCCTCAGTTGGACCAGCGTTCGTGCTGGACGTGCAGACCGCGTGAGACGACGCTTCATCCAGTCCCAAACATGCTCAATGGGGGACAGATCCGGAGATCTTGCTGGCCAGGGTAGTTGACATACACCTTCTAGAGCACGTTGGGTGGCACGGGATACATGCGGACGTGCATTGTCCTGTTGGAACAGCAAGTTCCCTTGCCGGTCTAGGAATGGTCGAACGATGGGTTCGATGACGGTTTGGATGTACCATGCACTATTCAGTGTCCCCTCGACGATCACCAGTGGTGTACGGCCAGTGTAGGAGATCGCTCCCCACACCATGATGCCGGGTGTTGGCCCTGTGTGCCTCGGTCGTATGCAGTCCTGATTGTGGCGCTCACCTGCACGGCGCCAAACACGCATACGACCATCATTGGCACCAAGGCAGAAGCGACTCTCATCGCTGAAGACGACACGTCTCCATTCGTCCCTCCATTCACGCCTGTCGCGACACCACTGGAGGCGGGCTGCACGATGTTGGGGCGTGAGCGGAAGACGGGCTAACGGTGTGCGGGACCGTAGCCCAGCTTCATGGAGACGGTTGCGAATGGTCCTCGCCGATACCCCAGGAGCAACAGTGTCCCTAATTTGCTGGGAAGTGGCGGTGCGGTCCCCTACGGCACTGCGTAGAATCCTACGGTCTTGGCGTGCATCCGTGCGTCGCTGCGGTCCGGTTCCAGGTCGACGGGCACGTGCACCTTCCGCCGACCACTGGCGACAACATCGATGTACTGTGGAGACCTCACGCCCCACGTGTTGAGCAATTCGGCGGTACGTCCACCCGGCCTCCCGCATGCCCACTATACGCCCTCTCTCAAAGTCCGTCAACTGCACATACGGTTCACGTCCACGCTGTCGCGGCATGCTACCAGTGTTAAAGACTGCGATGGAGCTCCGTATGCCACGGCAAACTGGCTGACACTGACGGCGGCGGTGCACAAATGCTGCGCAGCTAGCGCCATTCGACGGCCAACACCGCGGTTCCTGGTGTGTCCGCTGTGCCATGCGTGTGATCATTGCTTGTACAGCCCTCTCGCAGTGTTCGGAGCAAGTATGGTGGGTCTGACACACCGGTGTCAATGTGTTCTTTTTTCCATTTCCAGGAGTGTATTTCGTTGAATGGTCCGCACGCTTACACCTGTTGATGGCCCAGCACTGAAATCTCCAGCTGTTTGCGGAAGGGTTGCACTTCTGTCACTTTGAACGATTCGCTTCAATCGTCGTTGGTCCTGTTCTTGCAGGATATTTTTCGGGCCCCAGCGATGCCAGAGATTTGATGTTTTAGCGGATTCCTGATATTCACTGTATACTCGTAAAATGGTCATACTGGAAAATCCCAACTTCGTCGCTACCTCGGAGATGCTGTGTCCCATCGCTCGTGCGCCGCCTGTAACACCACGTTCAAACTCACTTAAATCTCGATAACCTGCCATTGTAGCAGCAGTAACCTGTCTAACAACTGCGCCGGACACTTGTTGTCTTACATAGGCGTTGCCTGTTTGCATATCTCTGTATTTGAATACGGATGCCTATGTTGTTGTTGTGGTCTTCAGTCCTGAGACTGGTGTGATGCAGCTCTCCATAATACTCTATCTTCATCTCCCAGTACCTACCGCAGCCTACATCCTTCTGAATCTGCTTGGTGTATTCATCTCTTGGTCACCCTGTGCCTATACCAGTTCCTTTGTCGTCTCAGCGTATATCATCATCAGTGTTCTGCCAAAGGCAGGTTTTCACTTGGTACTACTCTAGGCTGTCCGGTCTTCTGCCATCCCCTTCAGGTCTGCATAGTTTCCTTTTCCCTTTATGTCGTCTATCATCTTGTATCTCCTTCTTCCACTCAGTCTTCTCCCACAAACCAATCCTTGCAAAGCATCTGCTAGCAAGCACTCCTTTCTCAATGAATGTCCCAACCAGTCCTTTTTCCTTTATCTTACAACCTTCAGCAGACAGCTTCTCTCACCAACCCTTTACAATACTGTTTCATTACTCACTCTTTCCATCCAGCTTATTCTCTCCATTCTCCTCCACATCTAGATCTCAAATGCTTCTAACCTTTTTTCATCCTCTCGTCTTTGCGTCCATGTTTCTGCCCATATAGAGCCACACTCGAGACAAAACATTTGCCAAGCCTTTTCCTTAGTCCTTTGTCTAATTTGCCACGTAAGAGTCTCCTCTTTCTGTTGAATGCCTCCTTCGCTATGGCAATTCGAGTTTTCACCTCCTGGTGACATCTCAGGTCTTCAGTTATTGTGCTTCCAAGATATTTAAATGCACTTGCTTGGCTAATGGTAGATTGTCCGATTCTAATATTGGACAGTCTGCGTTTTGTACGGATGACCATACTCTTTGTTTCTGCTGTGTTTATTTGCATCCCATATTCCACAAAAAAAAAAAAAATGGTTCAAATGGCTCTGAGCACTATGGGACTTACCTGCTGAGGTCATTAGTCCCCTAGAACTGAGAACTACTTAAACCTAACTAACCTAAGGACATCACACACAGCCAAGCTCGAGGCAGGATTCGAACCTGCGACCGTAACGGTCGCGCGGTTCCAGGCTGCAGCGCCTAGAACCGCTCGGCCACACCGGTCGGCGATATTCCACACAAACTTCATTCAGATCTTTCAGCATGTTATTCACTGTTCGCTCACTTTCTGCCACTAATACCACGTCATCAGCAAATCTTATACATTCTATTCTCTTTCCACCTATACATATTCCTCTTTTCGTATCTAAGCCTTTCGTAATAATCTCTTCAAGTTATACGTTAAACAACAGTGGGGAAAGGCAACAACCTTATCTAACACCTTGCCCAATGCTGCTTCCTTCTGAAATTTCATTTCCTATCCTTATTCTTACTTTCTGGTGTAAGTATAGATTCTGTATCAGTCGTCTCTCTTTCCAGTCTACTCCTTTCCTCTTCAAAATATCCATCAGCTTGTTCCACTGAACTCTGTCAAAAGCCTTTTCTAAATCGATAAAAACGGCAAAGATTTCTCTACCTTTTTCCGTATATCTTTCCGCTATGGTTTTTAACAGGCCAATAGTATCTCTTGTTCCTTTTCCTAAATCCGAACTGCTCCTTTGCAATCCCTCTATCCAGCTTGCCATATAGTCTTCTATTCAACACTCTCAGCAAGACTTTAGCTGCATGAGAAATTAGACTGATGGTCCGGTGCTCTTCACATTTTTTAGTGTTTCTCTTTTTCTCTATTGGTTTCATAACTGTTTCAAGGAAGTCCTCAGGCCATGCCCCTTTGTCATATATCTCGTTACAGAGGTAGACTATTTCATTTCTTGCCTTGTTTCCAGACTCTTCAACAGTTCTGCTGGCAAATCATCAATTCCACATGCCTTCCTATTCTTCATCTCCTTCAGCGTCTTTTCTACTTCTGCTTCCAAGATAGTGAATCGCTTTCCATCTTCTGGCACATACTGCTCCTCTTCAACCTTAACTTCGCTGTGCATTTTATCCCCCTTACACAGACATTCAATATATTCTTGCCATCTGCTCAAAACCTCCTGTGGTTCTTCTGCTAGAGTACCATCCGCTCTTTCTATTTCCAGGTTATTCCTTTTTCTTTTACGTTCAAAAACTATCTCACTAGCCAGTCTACCCATCATTTCACACTTTCCCTCTTTCCCCATTTTCTCTATTTAGTCGCATTTCTGTTTCATCCATTTTTCCCTTGCTTCTTCAGTTTCTCTTCTTAATTCATTATTCAGTTTCCTGTACCTCTTTTTGCCTTCTTCAGTTCCTACACTTTTCCACTTTCTCCAATCTTCCATCTTTTTCAACATGTTTTCTGTTCTCCATTCTTTCCTGGTGCTTTGTGAGACTCTAATTCGTAGTATTTCTTTGGCAGAGTCCATGAGTCCTTCCCTCACGATAGTGTATATCGCTTCTGCTTTATTCGATCTGAAGTTTTCCAAAACTGTTTTAAATTTTGACTCCAATACTGGAGCCTCTATCTCTTGACTATCGGCTCTTGTTTCTTCTTCTGTCACGTCATCAGAGGCCTGCAGTACACTCTCTCCACGCATCCCTCCTATTATAAGTTCGTCATGTATCTCTCCTAAGTTAGCCCGCACTTTAGTCGTTGCAATTAGCTGAGCCGACGTACACTGCGGTCCCCGGCACCCCCACGGGACGCGCCGCTCGTCAAACAGCCCAGCTGACTCCCCGCTTGCCTCTGGACACACCACCGCACAGAGTCCCGTTACTGAGCGGCTGACTCCCTGGAGCGGCAGGTCCTGGAGGAACTGTCTGGAGACGCCAGTCCCTACGGAATCGACAAAGGAAACCGCCAGCACACTCCGGCATGCGCGTCCCGTTCTTTGCACAGAGGCGCTGCAGCCCTTGTGGAAATTTCTGCAGCGTGTTCGTGGCATTGAGAGGTGAAACAAAGTCTATACAAACATCAGTATAATCCACATCAAACATTAAACCACCTCTGGCTTGTCCAGGCCTCAAGTATATTGCTTTCTGCATCGTTTTGTATAAACGTACAACCAAAAATGATTATTATGAAGTAACAGCTTTTGGTGTACATGTTGTTGTTGTTGTGGTCTTCAGTCCAGAGACTGGTTTGATGCAGCTCTCCATGCTACTCTATTCTGTACAAGCTTCTTCATCTCCCAGTACCTACAGCTACCTACATCCTTCTGAATCCGTTTAGTGTATTCATCTCTTGGCCTCCCTCTACGATTTTTACCCTACACGCTACCCTCCAATACTAAATTGGTGATCCCTTGATGCCTCAGAATATGCCCTACCAACAGATCCCTTCTTCTAGTCAAGTGCAACAAATTTCTCTTCTCTCCAATTCTGTTTAATACCTCCTCATTAGTTATGTGATCTACCCATCTAATCTTCAGCATTCTTCTGTAGCACCACATGTCGAAAGCTGCTATTCTCTTCTTGTCCAAACTATTTATCGTCCACGTGTCACTGCCATACATGGCTACACTCCATACAAATACTTTCAGAAATGACTTCCTGACACTTAAATCTATACTTAATGTTAACAAATTTCCCTTCTTCAGAAACGCTTTCCTTGCCATTGCCAGTCTACATTTTAAATCTCCTCCACTTCGACCATCATCAGTTATTTTGCTCTCCGAATAGCAAAACTCATTTACAACTTTAAGCGTCTCATTTCCTAATATAATACCCTCAGCATCACCCGATTTAATTCTACTACATTCCATTATCCTCGTTTTGCTTTTCTTGATGTTCATCTTATATCCTCCTTTCAAGACACTGTCCATTCCGTTCAGCTGCTCTTCCAGGTCCTGTGCTGTCTCTGACAGAATTACAATGTCATCGGTGAACCTCAAAGTTTTTATTTCTTCTTCATCGATTTTAATACCTACTCCGAATTTTTCTTTTGTTTCCTTTACTGCTTGCTCAATATACAGATTGAATAACATCGGGGAGAGGCTACAACCCTGTCTCACTCCTTTCCCAACCACTGCTTCCCTTTCATGCCCCTCGACTCTTATAACTGCCATCTGGTTTCTGTACAAATTGTAAATAGCCTTTCGTTCCCTGTATTTTACCCCTGCCACCTTTAGAATTTGAAAGAGAGTATTCCAGTCAACATTGTCAAAACCTTGCTCTAAGTCTACAAATGCTAGAAACGTAGGTTTGCCTTTCCTTAATCTGTCTTCTAAGATAACTCGTAGGGTCAGTATTGCCTCACGTGTTCCAACATTTCCACAGAATCCAAACTGATATTCCCCGAGGTCGGCTTCTACTAGTTTTTCCATTCGTCTGTAAAGAATTCGTGTTAGTATTTTGCAGCTGTGACTTATTAAACTGATAGTTCGGTAATTTTCACATCTGTCAACACCTGCTTTCTTTGGGATTGGAATTATTATATTGTTCTTGAAGTCTGAGGGCATTTCGACTGTTTCATACATCTTGCTCACCAGATGATAGAGTTTTGTCAGGACTGGCTCTCCCAAGGCCGTCAGTAGTTCCAATGGAATGTTGTCTAGTCCGGGGGCCTTGTTTCGACTCAGGTCTTTCAGTGCTCTGTCAAACTCTTCACGCAGTATCGTATCTCCCATTTCATCTTCATCTACATCCTCTTCCATTTCCACAATATTGTCCTCAAGCACATCGCCCTTGCATAGACCCTCTATATACTCCTTCCACCTTTCTGCTTTCCCTTCTTTGCTTGCAACTGGGTTTCCATCTGAGCTCTTGATATTCATGAAAGTGGTTCTCTTTTCTCCAAAGGTCTCTTTAATTTTCCTGTAGGCAGTATCTGTCTTACCCCTAGAGATATATGCATCTATATCCTTACATTTGTACATGATGACAACGTTTTTATTTCGCAACCTATCACTTTTGCACTTCTTTTACGTTAAAAAACAATCTCACTAGCCAGTCTATACATCATTTTATACTCTCCCTATTTCTCCATTTTCTCTATTTAGTCGCATTTCTGTTTCATCCATTTTTTCCCTTGCTTCTTCACTTTCTCTTCTTAATTCATTGCCGGCCGCGGTGGTCTAGCGGTTAAGGCGCTCAGTCCGGAACCGCGCGACTGCTACGGTCGCAGGTTCGAATCCTGCCTCTGGCATGGATGTGTGTGATGTCCTTAGGTTAGTTAGGTTTAAGTAGTTCTAAGTTCTAGGGGACTGATGACTTCAGAAGTTAAGTCCCATAGTGCTCAGAGCCATTTGAACCATTTTGAACTAATTTTGCCGATTCCCCAGATTTAGGTACCTTAGCACGTAGCCGAAAATCAGCTGCACGATTCTCTGTCCTTTCTGGTTTCTTGCCAATCCACGCACGGTGATACAAGATAGACGAGCAGCAACTAACGGATAAAATAATGACAGAAGCTGAAGTAATGAATTAAGACTTGTGCGAAAGCCAGGACTTAAAACCGAGTCCCCTCTGTACTTGGATGATGGTTCAAATGCCTCTGAGCACTATGGGACTTAACTTTCAAGGTCATCAGTCCCCTAGATTTATAACTACTTAAACCTAACTAACCTAAGGACATCACACACATCCATGCCCGACGCAGGATTCGAACCTGCGACCGCAGCAGCAGCGCGGTTTCGGACTGAATCACCTAGAACCTCTAGGCCACAGTGGCCGGCTCTAGGAAGATGTTCTAACCACCACACCACCGTGGCACTGTGTGTCACACACCTGCACCGATGACCCTTTTCCGGTGCCCTCACTAACACAAACTTCAGGTCACATTTCGCCCCATTTTCCCCTTGCAATAGCACCTATGGTTTGTACACAATGGGCAAAACCTACAGGCACAGGTGATCTATTCATTTGACGGAATTACGTTTTACTGGGGATATATTAGTCTCAACTCTATTTATCAAAGACAAAGTTGAAACTAATGTGTCTCCAGTAAGATGTAATTGTATTAAAATGATTATTAAATCGAAACGCTTAGCTCCCGACAAGTGTTGTTGATATACATCAATGGGGACAGCTGAAAACGTGTGCCGTGATCGGGACTCGTACCCGGTATCTCCTACTTACGTGGCAGACGCTTTATCCATCTGAGCCATCGAATGGACAGAGGATAGTGCGACTGCAGGGACTTATCCCTTGCACGCCTTCCGTGAGACCCACATTCCCAACTGTCCACAACGTACATTCGTAGTGTTCTAAAGAAATGATAATTAAATCGAAACCCTTAGGTGCCGACAGGTGTTGTTGATATACATCAATGGTGTCAGCTGAAAATGTGTACCCCGACCGGGACTCGAATGTAATTTTATCAGTTTAATAGATCAGCCACACCTGAAGAACAGGCAGGATTTCCCCAATGCTTACAAAGCTGGTGTGCTATTCCAGCATCGGAGAGCCTCAGCAATGCTGACTGTTTAACAAAGGGAAAATCAGTTGTAGACTCACCTACTGGTCGTTACAGACGGAAAGAGTTTTTCAAGTGTTACAACAGTGCCGCCTGCTCAACCCCACCGAAATTAAGTATCCCCAGTATGTGTGGCGGCACATATGGAAAGCAGTCCACGCCCCCTTCCTCGAATCCGACGTCCAATCAGTGTGGTCCATCTCAGTGAATGGCAAACAAGTCAACCGCTATCGACTGCATCTCATCCATCTAGCTGTCTCGCCCTCTGCACCCGCTGTGCACTGGACGATACAGACGACCACCGGTTCCACTGTGATCCAGCGTACGACGTCCCAAATACCGCGGTATCTAAAGGCGTGTGCAGTTGGTTCCCAACTATAATTATACTTCGGTAACGGTTGAGTTTAGCTATTGATGGCCTGTGCTTTGCATGTGTGAATTACTATCACTTCTGAAACTCCCTGTATATTCAGTTTTCTGACATACAAACTTTTTTATATGGTTCAAATGGCTCTGAGCACTGTGGGACTTAACTTCTGAGGTCATCAGTCCCCTAGAACTTAGAACTACTTAAACCTAACTAACCTAAGGACATCACACACATCCATACCCGAGGCAGGATTCGAACCTGCGACCGTAGCGGTCGCGCGGTTCCAGACTGTAGCGCCTAGAACCGCTCGACCACTCCGGCCGGCAAACTTTTTTTATCTTGCTTTCCAGAAGTCCTCACAGAAGCAAAAAGTATGGCATCCTCTCCCGACACACAATTTTCAGAATTTCAAAAACGCAAGGGCACTTACAAGTTTTCAACGTAAATGTAACTGTGCCCTGTGAATCCTAGTGGTTTTCGACGGATTGTATGGCCTACAGGCCAAACGTCCACGGAAGTACAGAAGTAAAAGCCTTGTGAGGTTTTCCCTATACGGCTGTGCTGGCCCGGTCCGTGTGTCTGCCGGTTATTGTATTTGCCAGGGCAGAGCGCGCCGCTCAGAGCGGGGTATTGACGCTGGCTCGGCGTTCCCGGTAGACGCGCTGCGTCCCCACAGGGCGTCGCGACGGCAGGCGCCGAGGCGAGCAGAGACGCCGGTGACAGCACGGGGGGGGGGGGGGGGGGGGAGGGGGCGAGGGAAAGAAGGGGGGAGTGGCGCCGTGATGGATGGCGCCGCCGGTGACGTCACGTCAGGGCGTCGTGGCGCCGGGGACCGGGGATGGCGCCGGCCGAAGCGGGAATCGCTTTCCAGAGACTGGCGCGCACTGGTCGAAATGCCGCGAAACAGCGCGAAAAGCTATACGCTATTTATCCAGAGGCACTCTTTCTACCATCTACTTTAAACGCAAAATAGGATGGTACATTCTGACGTCTCACATGTACAGTCTAAGAGAAAAGAAAAAAAGGAAAAAAAAAGAAACGACACTCCTCAAAGGAATTTTCTGAACAGGACGGAAATCAGGAGATGTCTTGTACATATACAGGGTGTAAATTTTAAGTTTGCAAACCAGAATAACTCGAAAAAGAAGCTTCACACAAAAAAAGTGTAGAATCTGGATTATTTTCGAGGGGGACATCTGCTGGTGCTAAAATTAGCCCGACACCCCAGCCCCCTGGGGTTGGGGCGGGAGGTAACTTTAAGAATTTCAAATGGGAACCCACATTTTTTTGCAGAATCAGATTCTACATAAAAAACTACGTACATTTCGTCTTAAACGTTTCTTTTGTTTCTTAGTATTTGGCGCTGTAATTCAAGAAAACCCATCTCCTCATTTTTGCGTGGAAAATGGTTACGGATAAATAAGAAATACTTATTTACTTTGTAAATTTTGATTCGTTGAAACTAAATCTCTCCCTCTTTCCTCATACGGTAGGGTTTGAGAGAGCGGAATTAAAGTTTTACAAATGTTGACCCAAATATTAATTTTTTCCGCAGATTCGGAAAAATTTTGTTTGTTTCTTGGTCAGAATTTGTAAAACTGCAATTCCTCTCTCTGTTACACCACCCTATTGGTAGAGAGGTAAAGTTTTAGTTTTAGCGAATCATAATTTACGAAATAAATAAGTATTTTTTATTTACCCGTAACCATTTTCCACGCAAAAATGAGAACATGGATTTTCTTGAATTACAGCGCCAACTACCAAGAATCAATAGAAATGTTTAAGACAAAATGTACGTAGTTTTTTGTGTAGAATCTGATTCTGCAATAAAAAATGGGGCTGGGGTGGTGGGCTAATTTTATCACCCGCAGATGTCCCCCTCGAAAATAATCGACCTTGGATTCTACACATTTTTTCGTGTGAAGCTTATTTTTCGAGTTATTTTGGTTTGTCAACTTAAAATTTACAACCTGTATAGAAAAACAATTTCAGAAAATTTTGATGATTTATGCAAGAGAAGGAGCTTCACAAATTGAGCAAGTCATTAACGTTTTGGTCCACCTCTGGCCCTTTTGCAAGTAGTTACTCGGCTTGGACAAGGATTTCTGGTCATATTAGTATAGGGCAATATAGACAGCGGCGGAAAATGGAGCAACGGAAGTAGGATTCGTTGCGAATAGCAGGGTAGGGCAGAGAGTTACGGTGAGTAGTTCAGCGATACTGTTGTTCCTGTTAGAATCGACAGCGAACCATTACAGACGACTAGAGTAGTTCAAGTATACATGCCAATGCCGCAAGCTGAAGATGAAGAAATAAAGAAAGTATATGAGGATATGAACGGGTAATTCAGTACGTAAAGGGAGATGAAAATCTAATAGTCATGACTGGTTGGAATGCAGTTGTAGGACAAGGAGTAGGAGAAAGTGTTATGGGAGAATATGGGCATGGTAGCAGAACTGAAAGACGAGAAAGACTAATTGACTTTTGCAATAAATTTCAGCTAGTAATAGTGATAAGGGGTAAGGGATAAGTTTGGTCATGTTGCGATTAAGAACTTTTTCTAATAAAAGGCCAAACCTTTATTTGTAGAGATTAAATCTTCCGCACTAACTACAATCTAGAAATTAGTAATACTCTGCTTAAGAATCACAAAGGAGGAGGTACGCTTGGAAAAGGCTGGAAGATATGGGAAGATAACAGTTAAATTATGCCATGGATTGTAAGGCTTAGCCAGAAGCAAATATAGACTCACATCAGAGTTGATTGTTCAAATGGCTGTGAGCACTATGGGACATAACTTCTAAGGTCATCAGTCCCCAAGAACTTAGAACTACTTAAACCTAACTAACCTAAGGACAGCACACACATCCATGCCCGAGGCAGGATTCGAACCTGCGACCGTAGCGGTCGCGCGGTTCCAGACTGTAGCACCTAGAACCGCTCGGCCACCACGGCCGGCATCAGAGTTAAGTAGTGATGAAGAGTAGGCTGAAATTTAAGAGACTAGTCAGGAAGAACCAATGCGAATTTTGGGATACGAATGTACAAAGGAAATGAAGATGTACGCTTGAAGTTCGCCAAGGATATAGATAATGCTATAAGGAATAGTTCAGTAGGCAGTTCAGTAGAAGAGGAATGGGTATCTCTAAAGGGCAATCACAGAATCTAGTAGAAAAAATACAGGTACAAAGAAGGTAAGTGCGAAGAAACTATGTGTAACAGAAGAAATACCTGAACTGCGGTGAAAGAACGAATTGTAAAAATGTTCAGGGAAATTCAGGAATACAAAATACAAGTCACTTAGGAATGAAATACATAGGAAGTGCGGTGAAGATAAGCCGAAATCACTAAGCGAAAAAATGAGGAAACCGAAAAAGAAATGGTTGTAGGAAGGACTGACTCGGCATGCAGAAAAGTCTAAACAATCTTCGATGAAATTAAAAGAAAGAATGGTAGCATTAGGTGTGCAACTGGAATTCCACAGTTAAATGGAGAGTGTGGGTATGTGGAAAGAGAAGAGTACATTGAAGGCCTCTATGATGGAAAAGACTTGTATGATGACGTGATAAAAGAAGAAGTAAGAGAAGAAATAGAAGAATTAGAATTTAAAAGCTCTTTTAAGAAAAATAAGTCAGAGGCGATAGATAACGTTCAATCAGAATTTCTAAAATCATTGGGGAAAGTGGCAACAAAACCACTGTGTACATTAGTGTGTAAAATATACACTCCTGGAAATGGAAAAAAGAACACATTGACACCGGTGTGTCAGACCCACCATACTTGCTCCGGACACTGCGAGAGGGCTGTACAAGCAATGATCACACGCACGGCACAGCGGACACACCAGCAACCGCGGTGTTGGCCGTCGAATGGCGCTAGCTGCGCAGCATTTGTGCACCGCCGCCGTCAGTGTCAGCCAGTTTGCCGTGGCATAGGGAGCTCCATCGCAGTCTTTAACACTGGTAGCATGCCGCGACAGCGTGGACGTGAACCGTATGTGCAGTTGACGGACTTTGAGTGAGGGCGTATAGTGGGCATGCGGGAGGCCGGGTGGACATACCGCCGAATTGCTCAACACGTGGGGCGTGAGGTCTCCACAGTACATCGATGTTGTCGCCAGTGGTCGGCGGAAGGTGCACGTGCCCGTCGACCTGGGACCGGACCGCAGCGACGCACGGATGCACGCCAAGACCGTAGGATCCCACGCAGTGCCGTAGGGGACCGCACCGCCACTTCCCAGCAAATTAGGGACACTGTTGCTCCTGGGGTATCGGCGAGGACCATTCGCAACCGTCTGCATGAAGCTGGGCTACGGTCCCGCACACCGTTAGGCCGTCTTCCGCTCACGCCCCAACATCGTGCAGCCCGCCTCCAGTGGTGTCGCGACAGGCGTGAATGGAGGGACGAATGGAGACGTGTCGTCTTCAGCGATGAGAGTCGCTTCTGCCTTGGTGCCAATGATGGTCGTATGCGTGTTTGGCGCCGTGCAGGTGAGCGCCACAATCAGGACTGCATACGACCGAGGCACACAGGGCCAACACCCGGCATCATGGTGTGGGGAGCGATCTCCTACACTGGCCGTACACCACTGGTGATCGTCGAGGGGACACTGAATAGTGCACGGTACATCCAAACCGTCATCGAACCCATCGTTCTACCATTCCTAGACCGGCAAGGGAACTTGCTGTTCCAACAGGACAATGCACGTCCGCATGTATCCCGTGCCACCCAACGTGCTCTAGAAGGTGTAAGTCAACTACCCTGGCCAGCAAGATCTCCGGATCTGTCCCCCATTGAGCATGTTTGGGACTGGATGAAGCGTCGTCTCACGCGGTCTGCACGTCCAGCACGAACGCTGGTCCAACTGAGGCGCCAGGTGGAAATGGCATGGCAAGCCGTTCCACAGGACGACATCCAGCATCTCTACGATCGTCTCCATGGGAGAATAGCAGCCTGCATTGCTGCGAAAGGTGGATATACACTGTACTAGTGCCGACATTGTGCATGCTCTGTTGCCTGTGTCTATGTGCCTGTGGTTCTGTCAGTGTGATCATGTGATGTATCTGACCCCAGGAATGTGTCAATAAAGTTTCCCCTTCCTGGGACAATGAATTCACGGTGTTCTTATTTCAATTTCCAGGAGTGTATATGTATTTGGTGATATACCATCAGACTTTCGAAAATTATCATCCGCACATTAGTACTGCCGGTTCACAGTGTCCAACGGGCACAATATTTCGGCGGTCACACATATCGCCATCGTCAGGTGCGCTGACGAACTGAGCCCCAGAGGGCCGGTGGCCGCCTTATTTCGCCTCCCCCCGCTGGCGCGCGTCGGCAGTCGCAGAGGCTGACGGGTCGGCGACTGTGCCAGCGTCGGCGTGATTGCTACTTCCACCCATCTCGCCGTATCGTTTTCGTTGCTGAGTGTCTTCTTAGTGCTGGTTCCCATGCTTGCTAAGATTATAACCGCAGTCTCGGTTGATCAGTTCGTCCTGGTGCGAATTTCGATGGTCTCCTTCGCAACACTGTTCCAGTATTTAGAAGTCTGGGCCAAGATCTTGGTAGGCTCGTAATCTTTTCGGACAAACAGTGCTCTGCGACCGCCGACTTGTTAGGATACTTCAGTCGTATGTGCCTTTGATGTTCTCGGCAACGATCTTCCCTGGAGCGCACTGTCTGTCCAATATAAGTCTTCCCACACTGACAGGGAATCTGGTGTACGCCGGTCTTCTGCAAGCCAGTATCATCTTCCACACTTCCCACGCTCATGTTTTATCGGGCAAGCAAAAGACAGTTTTAACTCTGTGTTTCTTTAATATGCGTCCGATTTTCCCCGATAGTGCGCCAGTGTATGCAACAAATGCAGTGACTACCTCTTCCTCCGTGACTTCTTCTGTCTCCAAAGGTTGTACTGTAGTGGTGGGGTGGAGAGCGCGTCTAATCTGCCATTTCGAGTACCCGTTCTTTCAGAATACGGTTCTGAGGTGTTCCAGCTCCTGGGGCAGAGTCTCTGCATCTCAGATGCTGCACGCCCTGTGTATCAGTGTTTTTAGAACCCCATTTCTGGGAGAAAGGTGGTGACAGCTGTCTGCATGCAAATACAGATTAGTGTACTGCATGTGTCATGGTGGAGATGTGCTGATGCATGCAGCCCAGGGAACGCGACACCGTGCTCAGTCAGCAGCTGTGCAGGCAGTAGGAGGTTAGCGGCACGAGGCCCGGCCCAGCCCAGCCCGCCTCCTGCAGACTCTGCGGCTCGTGACGACGCCGGGAGTCGCTGGTGCAGCAGCGGGCAACACCCTCCACCGGCCGGTCCTTGGGGACAGCGTCACTGATGACGACGATGTAACAGCGACCGAACGCCCAATTGGTCGAACCGCATGCTGACCCCCACGTCTGATGCCCTTAAATAGTGCAGACCGCTGCTGAATCCGCCAGTTACGCAGCGTCGTGTTTATTAGAATGTTCTCGATGAGTTGGCTAACGCAACCACGCCACACGCGGCCCGCGCCAGGGTGGTCCTGCTAATGCTGCGTTCTGACTGTTCATGGCTGCCGCGCATGTACACACATACCAACGCTGGTTGCAAAACTGTGTCACCTGCATAATGCGCCAGCCAGCCTTCATCCGCCGTCTGCCGTGAGGCTGGCGCATCGCGCACTGAAACACACTAAATCACAATTTTGCACCATATTTCCTAAAAATAGCCCCTTGTCCTCTACAGTACGTTTTCTTCCTTTTCACACTGTGACCTAACATGCCATCAGCTCTTCTCTTGACCCTGACGTCCACGAAAGGTTATCTTATACTTCGGTCTCCATTGTGAATTGGATGTTGGGATGTACGGAGTTCAGATGTATAAGGAAGTCCAGAAGCTTGTTCCTACCATGGAGCCAGATGACGAACGTGTCATCCACATAACGGAAAAACAAGTAGGTTTCCATTTGGATGACTCCTCGAAGTACTTCATATACAAGTTCGCGTCCACAGGTGCATAGGTGAGAGTGGGCTGCCCATTGCGACTCCTTCTGTTTGTTCATAGTATTCACCATTAAATAGAAAATACATGGAGATTAGGACATGTTCGTCAAATTTCTGCCCAATAAGCTCGACTAACTCTTGTAGAGGCACCCTGATGAATAACTAAAAAAGTCAAAGCTCACCAGGATATCTGAGTCTTGCAGCCTGAAACTGTCGAGATGTTTTACAAAATCCACAGAATTACGGATGTGATGAGGGCATTTGCCTAGATAAGGGCTTTGTATTTTCGCCAGGTATTTTGCCAGTAGGTGCCCTAATATTGCTGACAATCTGGCGTAACGGCACCCACTCTTTGTGGACTTTAGGCAGTCCATAAAGTCTTAGCGGTACAGGTTCTTGGACTGTCAATTTCTTGGCGATCCCCTCTGTCCCCACTGGACACACTGCACCGGCAGTACACCTGTGGACTCTTCGATCAACGAATACCCCAGGAGAAACTGAAGAATCACATTATCCACAAAGTTCCAAAGATTGCTAGAGCTGACAACTGCGAGAATTATTGCATTATTGCACAATCAGCTTAACAGCTCATGTATCCAAGTTTCAGACAAGAATAACATACAGGAGAACTGAAAAGAATATTGAGTATGTGTTAGATGACGCACAGTTTGGCGTTAGGATAAGTAAATCACCAAAGAGGCAGTTCTGAGGTTGTGGTTGATAAAGGAATCAAGACTAAAGGAAAAGCAAGACGCATTCATAGGATTTGTCGACCCGGAAAAATCATTCAACATGTCAAATGGTTTAAGATGTTCGAAATATTGAGGAAAAATAGGGGAGAAGTATAGCGAAAGACGGTTAAAGTACAATATGTACAAGAGCCAGGAGGAAACAATAACACTGAAAGACAAAGAACAAAGTGCTAGGGTTAAAAAGTGTGTAAGACAGGAATGTAGTCTTTAGCCCCTACTGTTCAATCTATACATCGAAGAAGCAGTGAAGGAAATAAAAGTAAAGTTCAAGAGTGGAATTAGAATTGAAGGTGCAATTTTTCAACTGGACAATACTCATCCAGGACGGCATTATCTCTTAGAACTGTCTGCATAACGTTGATGTACTCCAGTAACCATCAAGATCTACAATATGCCCCCGATACAATGTGTGTGCGACCGGCTCAGACATCAACTCTGTCCTAGTGTCATTATCCAGGATATCAAGAACTTATCACAACAATTGTTGGCCAGCTTGTCTTAGGAGAGGATAAAATGGTTTATGACACCTTTCCCAACCTAATCAGTGCATACCTGCATGCCAGAGCAGGTGAAACGACATTGTGGTGTCATACTGACAAGTTCTCTGCAAATTTGACCGATTTTGGAATGCCTTAAATAACATCACATACGCTTTCATCTTGTGAAGTTTAATTTCATTTCTTACTCCTTTTATGGGAGCTTCACTTTCTTGGTGAAGTGCTGTTTTGCATCCAGTAGCATTATAAAGGGTTGTAGCACTAGTTACCATCAGATCACCGAAAATTAAGTGCTGTCGAGCTTGGGTAGCACTGGGATAGGTGACCGTCCGGGTCTGCCGAGTGCTGTCGGCAAGTGGGTGCAGTCGGCCCTTGTGAGGTCAGCTGAGGAGCCCCTTAATGGAGAAGTAGCAGCTGGCAGAGCAGTGTGTTAACCATTTGCTCCTCCATATCCACATCCAGTGAAGCCTATCAGCTGAGGGTGACACGACGGTCGGTCGCTACTGTTGAGCTTTCCGAGACCTGTTAGGACGGAATTTAGTTTAGTTTGGTAGGAGTGCAAAGGAGAAAGACAAACTGTGCAGGGTGTCTTCGGTTACTGTGGATTGCCTGTTATAGGCTGTGGTGAAAGATTGAGACTGACAGTGCAGGATTTCATGACCCAGAGGACGTTCCTGACCTGTAAAAGTAAAGGCCACAGGTTTGTGTATTACCCTAACAGGTTTTTCATTTTTATTTCAAAGCTGAGACTGCCTGCTGCAAGGTCACTGTTATTCCCTATCACTTATGCTCCCTTTTTGGCTGATGATGATGGGCATTTTAGTTGGGATCACACAAAATCACGTAGTTTCTCTACTATTTGGTGATGCACAAGGTCTCCCGTCCTGTTTCATTGTTCCACGAGCAACAAGTAACAACGCTTGGAATACACGAAACGAGAGAAGCGATTCATACGACGCTACGAAGGAAACTACGAGACAAAGCCACCGTTATTTTTTCAAAAATTGCAATCTAGAGGGTCGCACCATTACCAGTGACCTCAAACTGATTGTCAAGCAGGACGTGAACCCAACCACCACCTGAAATTTCTGTCACCTCCCACCCAGGTAGGCTAGAATACATAACATCTCTCGAAAATTTGTGTCTCCAAAGGGTAAAACGAGTACTTTTCCCCATCAGTGTGCCTGTCCTTCTCTGAAAATGTGAAATAGAAAGAAAGTTACACTGGTGCGACATGAAGTCACGAAGGAGGTATGCGACCATGATGAAAAATATGTGCAGTCTGCAAAATGCTGAATAGGTCGCTGAGGAAAAAGCCGTTGACCGGATGCAACCTGACTTTATTAATCCATTATTACTAGTTTCAGAGATTGCTATCATTACATATTCTGGAACATCATGTTGCACACACACATACTAATGTTACAAGGAGCGTTCAATAAGTAATGCAACATTTTTTTTTTCTGGAGGTAGCTTTATTTTAATCTGTATTGCAATACACCATATTATACCTCAGTCTTTTGGCTACAAGGCCCTACTTTTCAACATAATCTCCGTTCAATGCTACGGCCTTACGCCACGTAATTGGGAAGCCCTGTACGAGGTGTGGCTAGAAAAAAACCGGACTAGTACTGGTGAAACAATAAAACGAATGCAATAAGGCTGAAAGTCGCGTGGCCTGTCACGTGACTCTCGCTCCGCCTACTGCTCGAGTTTCATTTGCCTCCTCCACTCAGTCTGCCCGTGGCGTCTGTTTTAAGTAGTTGACGTTTTGTCTGTGCGTCGGAAAATGTTGAGTGTACAGAAAGAACAGCGTGTTAACATCAAATTTTGTTTCAAACTAGGAAAATCTGCAAGTGAAACGTTTGTAATGTTACAACAAGTGTACGGCGATGATTGTTTATCGCGAACACAAGTGTTTGATTGGTTTAAACGATTTAAAGATGACCGCGAAGACACCAGTGATGACACTCGCACTGGCAGACCATTGTCAGCAAAAACTGATGCAAACATTGAAAAAATCGGTAAACTTGTTCGACAAGATCGCCGTTTAACAATCAGAGCAGTGTCTGAGTTAACAGGAGTTGACAAGGAAAATGTTAGGCAGATTCTTCATGAAAGTTTCAACATGAACAAAGTGTGTCCAAAAATGGTTCCAAAGTGTCTCACAATTGAACAGAAGGAACGCCGAAGAATGATTTGTTCTGACATCCTGGAAAACATTGAAAGTGATCCCACCTTCTTACAAAATGTTATTACTTGCGACGAAGCGTGGTTTTTTACTTACGATCCCGAAACTAAACGCCAATCGATGCATTGGAAAACTCCTGGTTCTCCACGACAAAAAAAGCACGAATGTCAAAATCGAAATTCAAGGCAATGATGATTGTTTTTTTTGACATCAAAGGGATTGTGCACATTGATTGGGTACCAGAGGGACAAACAGTGAATCAGCATTACTACATTAGCGTCCTGGCTACCCTACGTGAGCGAGTACGGAGAAAACGGAACGATTTTTGGAGAAAAAAGTCATGGATCCTTCACCAAGACAATGCCCCAGCTCACAGTGCGTCGTCAGTGAAGACGTTTTTGGCAAAACACAACATTCCTATCTTAGATCATCCACCCTACTCACCTGATTTGGCCCCCTGTGACTTTTTTCTTTTCCCTAAAGTCAAGTCAGCTTTGAAAGGAACTAGATTTGAGACTGTTGAAGCAGTAAAAGAAACAGCGACGGAAGTAATGTATGGACTTACCGAAAATGATCTTCAGCATTGCTATGAACAGTGGAAAATTCGTATGGAGCGGTGTAGAGACCGAGGAGGAGAGTACATTGAAGGAGATAACATGAAATTGTAAATAATTGTAAATAAATGTTTTTTCCAGCATCAGTCCGGTTTTTTTCTAGCCGCACCTCGTATGCTGATACCAGTCTACTGCTCGACGTCGGAGCAGTGTCTTGGTGCATCAATAACCTCCCAATCATCATCCATGCATTACTTTCCGCGGAGTGCATCCTTCATTGGGCCAAAGAGATGGAACTCCGAAGGTGTGATATCGGGGTTATAGGACAGACAAGGAAGAGCAGTCCAATGAATTTTTCCGGTTTCGTCTCCAGCGTGCAGACTTGTGTGATATGTTGCGTTGTCATCGAGAATTTCGTTAACATGTCAGTGGCGCGAACACGCTGAACTCGTTTCTTAAATTTCCTGAGGGCAGCACAATACATTTCAGAATTCTTCCTTGCTCCGTGAGGGAGGACATCAAACAGAAAAAGCCCTTCAAAGTCAGTAGACGACTATCGCCTTGTCTTCACTGGCTGAGAGTGCTGCTCCGAAATTTTTATTCGGAGGAAAGGTAGTGAGAGGTTCCATGCCCTCTTTTGCATATCGCCTCTCATTTTCATCAATTTTGTCAATGTTCTATGTCATTGCACGGTAGTAACAGACCGAATAAGGTTATTGTAATGAAAGTATTTGTACTGAGAGCTCAAAAAATACTTTTCACTCGATTGCTAGACATATTGGTACTAAAATGTAGACTTTCACGGCCGGAAAGTAGCGATCCAGTGGTGTGTTGGACCTTCCATCGAGCTACGGACCCCGTTGAAGAGGTCACCCGCAGTCGGAGACGAAACGTTGGGAATTGAAACAGAATTCATCAACCGACCACGGCATAACAGCCCGGATAATTACACTCCTGGAAATGGAAAAAAGAACACATTGACACCGGTGTGTCAGACCCACCATACTTGCTCCGGACACTGCGAGAGGGCTGTACAAGCAATGATCACACGCACGGCACACCGGACACACCAGGAACCGCGGTGTTGGCCGTTGAATGGCGCTAGCTGCGCAGCATTTGTGCACCGCCGCCGTCAGTGTCAGCCAGTTTGCCGTGGCATACGGAGCTCCATCGCAGTCTTTAACACTGGTAGCATGCCGCGACAGCGTGGACGTGAACCGTATGTGCAGTTGACGGACTTTGAGCGAGGGCGTATAGTGGGCATGCGGGAGGCCGGGTGGACGTACCGCCGAATTGCTCAACACGTGGGGCGTGAGGTCTCCACAGTACATCGATGTTGTCGCCAGTGGTCGGCGGAAGGTGCACGTGCCCGTCGACCTGGGACCGGACCGCAGCGACCCACGGATGCACGCCAAGACCGTAGGATCCTACGCAGTGCCGTAGGGGACCGCACCGCCACTTCCCAGCAAATTAGGGACACTGTTGCTCCTGGGGTATCGGCGAGGACCATTCGCAACCGTCTCCATGAAGCTGGGCTACGGTCCCGCACACCGTTAGGCCGTCTTCCGCTCACGCCCCAACATCGTGCAGCCCGCCTCCAGTGGTGTCGCGACAGGCGTGAATGGAGGGACGAATGGAGACGTGTCGTCTTCAGCGATGAGAGTCGCTTCTGCCTTGGTGCCAATGATGGTCGTATGCGTGTTTGGCGCCGTGCAGGTGAGCGCCACAATCAGGACTGCATACGACCGAGGCACACAGGGCCAACACCCGGCATCATGGTGTGGGGAGCGATCTCCTACACTGGCCGTACACCACTGGTGATCGTCGAGGGGACACTGAATAGTGCACGGAACATCCAAACCGTCATCGAACCCATCGTTCTACCATTCCTAGACCGGCAAGGAAACTTGCTGTTCCAACAGGACAATGCACGTCCGCATGTATCCCGTGCCACCCAACGTGCTCTAGAAGGTGTAAGTCAACTACCCTGGCCAGCAAGATCTCCGGATCTGTCCCCCATTGAGCATGTTTGGGACTGGATGAAGCGTCGTCTCACGCGGTCTGCACGTCCTGCACGAACGCTGGTCCAACTGAGGCGCCAAGTGGAAATGGCATGGCAAGCCGTTCCACAGGACTACATCCAGCATCTCTACGATCGTCTCCATGGGAGAATAGCAGCCTGCATTGCTGCGAAAGGTAGATATACACTGTACTAGTGCCGACATTGTGCATGCTCTGTTGCCTGTGTCTACGTGCCTGTGGTTCTGTCAGTGTGATCATGTGATGTATCTGACCCCAGGAATGTGTCAATAAAGTTTCCCCTTCCTGGGACAATGAATTCACGGTGTTCTTATTTCAATTTCCAGGAGTGTATAATGGACATGATATTGGGTTACTTCCCTGGGTGCCCTGTGTGAAACAAGCATCTTAGGACGCGGCACACGGCATTTCCGGTTGGGGGCTGCAATTCCCTGAATTCTGAGGGGTTCGTACAATAGGCTTAAGCGCCTGGGGGAACGACTACCGTCAGTGAGTTTCGCCTATTGTATGCAGGGGGAAACGACCTGCGAGACGTCTGAGTGTCGCCGCAGTTTATGTGTTTACCGCTCCGGCGCGTCCGGAACGACTGGCACCGACTGACTGCATTGTCCTCTTGATTCTGAGAATACTTGTGGACTGTGCCCTGCTGGGAGCGACTGTCTGACGACGGATGGCCGGTGGTCTAGGCAGGTTGTTTTCGTAGCCGGTCCAACGGCAAGTTCAGAGCCCTCAACTGAATAGCAGAACCATGACTGGTCAACTTAAACTGAGGCTAGTAGACGTCATAAAGCCTTGCTCGAAATTGGAGGGAACGGTCGCTATTGGCATGAATGATATTCTGAGACAGTGTGGGGAAATTTTGGCATGATAACTGAATGCTGATTCGTAGTTTTCGAGGAGAGGAGCAATGTTGGCTTCGCTCTTGCGTTGCGCGGGCAGTGGATTGGGGGATCTGATCTTCCTCGGAATCGGCCGGTCTTACGACTTGGTCACTCGTTTTCGGAAGAGTTCTCGGATAGTCTTCGCGGCCAGGGGTTGACAGAGAGTCGCTGCACGGCAGAAGTCGGCGCCTACATCATTAGGACGCTGCCTACCGACGACGTACTGCAGTACTGGTACAGTATTTTGTGGCTCCGGAATTGTAAGACCTTGTCAATTTTGTACAGAATCCCTCAGGAGCGCGCACGCTCGCCTTGCTACAAATGCACCTTGCTTGTTTCTCCATGTGGTCCCAGCCGGCAAGGGTGGCCAAGCAGATCTAGGCGCTACAGTCTGGAACCGCGCGATCGCTGCGGTCGCAGGTTCGAATCCTGCCTCGGGCATGGATGTGTGTGATGTCCTTAGGTTAGTTAGGTTTAAGTAGTTCTAAGTTCTATGGGACTGATGACCTCAGATGTTAAGTCCCATAGTGCTCAGAGCCATTTGAACCATGTGATCCCATTTGAGCTCTCACTACTAATTGCAATACTGCTATATAGTCGGGACATTAATATTTGATTCATTAGGGCCTCCAGTCGTTATCGTCAATCGTTTGCATCACAGAGAGTAGGAGCCCCTTGTTCTCGAGTCAACTCATATTCTGATAATATTTCAGTACACCCTATCCTTTAACCTACTGTGTGTGTCGACAGTCATGTGCATTTATGTCCTGATGTATAATAAATCTCATTGTAATATTTAATCCACATATCATTTCGTAGATATAGGCAGAATCCCATTTCCTGTTATTTATTATGATAAAGTTCTCTTTTTTTGGGTAGATTACAATTTTTATTAAATTATTGTGAGTGTGCACTCATTTTACCAACTAGTAGGGTCCACCATCATTTCCTTCCGTTACCGTTGCGCGCATAATTAATTAGATGGTAGATAAGGAGGGGGTCGAGTGCATGTCTCATGCAAAATCGTCTGAATTAAAGAGGTTCAAACTCTTCTCCACCGCGGAACCTCGCAGTAGTTTGGCGACGCTCCATGGACTGCCGTTTTCTTTCTTGCTCGAAGTTATGAACCCATGTTTCATCACTTTGCGATGTTCGACAAAAATTGCCACGATCGGACTAGTAACGCGCAAGCAATTCCGCACAGATGGTCCTTCTCTGCTCTTTATGCTCTTCCGTTAGGTGGCGAGGAATGCAGCGTGCACCCACCTCCGAGCACCTCAACTGGCGGACGAGTTTGTCAGCTCTACCAACAGAGATGTCCAGTTATACAGCGAAGCGTTTGGTTGTGATCTGTCTATCACCTCGAATGAGAGTGTCCGCACGTTCCAACAATGCAAGAGTCACAGCTGTGTGCGGCCGGCCGGAACGCCGGAGATAGGGCAGGTTTGCGCGACCTTGTTGCAATGATTAGGGAACGCCTCACCCAACGACTCAACGTGCTTTTGTTCACTAACATTCTGCAAGTGCCTATCGATATCTACGATGCTCTGGTTTTCCGACAAAAGAAACTAAATGACAACTCTGCTTGGAGCGCACCTCCCTTACAGAAGCCATTTTGAATGCTACGCATACCGTCGCCACCTATTGGAAATTCATGAAACGATAGGCACTGAAGAGAGAACGTTCCACGATACCCCATAAAAGATTCCGCATTTTTTAGCCGAAATTGCGCAAGGAAAAAGATGTTTTGCATTACAAGGGGCGTTTGAAAAGTCCGTTCAAAAATAAAAACTACTTACATGTTTAGTGTAAACCTATTTTATTTTTCGACATAGTCTCTTTTTAGACTTATACACTTCGTCCACCGCTGTTGTACTTTGTTGATCCCTTCCGAATACTATGAATTGCCCAAGTCTGCAAAATAGCTATTAGTTGCTGCAATCACCACCTCGTTTAAATAATATCTTTGTCCCGCCAGCCATTTCTTCAAATTGGGGAACAAATAGTAGTCCGAGGGAGCCAAGTCTGGAGAACAGGCGGGATGTGAAACGAGTTGGAATCTTATTTCCAATAATTTTGGGACCACAACTGTTGAGGTGTGTACGGTTGCATTGTCGTTATGGAAAAGGACATTTTTGCGGTCCAATGGCCGGCGTTTTTCTTGCAGCATGGTTTTCAAAAGGTCCAACTACGATGAATAATATGCACCTGTAATAGTTTTACCCTTTTCCAGATAGTCGACGAGGATTATCACTTGCGAATCCCAAAAGACAGTCGCCATAAGCTTTCCGGCCGAAGGACTAGTCTTCGCCTTTTTTGGTGCAGATTCTCCCTTGGTAACCCATTGTTTAGATTCTTCTTTGGTTTCAGGAGTATAGTTATGTAGCCATGTTTCATCCACAGTGACGAAACGACGCTTAAAGTCTTGCGGATTCTTCTTAAACAGCAGCAAACCATCGTCGCAACACTTCACACGATTTCGGTTTTGGTCAAGCGTGAGCAATCGCGGAACCCATCTTGCGGATAGCTTTCTCATGTCCAAATGTTTATGCAAATTATTATGTACCCGTTCATTCGAGATGCCCACAGCACTGGCAATCTCACGCACCTTAACTCTTCTGTCATCCATCACCATATCATGGATTTTATCAATAATTACTGGAGTCGTAACCTCCGCAGGGCGTCCAGAACGTTCGGCATCACTTGTGCCCATATGGCCACTCCGAAAATTTTGAAACCACTTATAAACTGTTCTAATGGAAGGTGCACAGGTACGGTAATGTTTATTAAGCTTCTCTTTAGTCTCCAGAGGCGTTTTGCTTTTCATAAAGTAATGTTTAGTCACCACACGAAATTCTTCTTCGTCCATTTTTTGACAAACACTCAACTTCCTCGATTCACACGAATGCCAAACACAAAGAAATAGACCAATATGGCTGAAACTTGGTGTGCGTTCTTTCCAAAGAAATTACTAACTAAACATGGCCTTGATACGCGCTTGTGGTGCCATCTCTCGGACTTTGCACGGACTTTTCAAACACCCCTCGTACTTATTGAACGCCCACCTTGTACAAATGTTACGTATTGTAGAGGCAGACGGCTTATGATCGTTACTATTACAACATGTAGCTTTTGTATCTACGTGCAATATGACGTTCCAGAATTTCTGTTGACGGCAGTGTTGCATCGAATCAATGACTTTTTACTCAGCGACCTATTGGGCATTTTGGAGACTGCACATGAAGGGGAAGTTTTTATAAGCCTCAAACTCTAGAAGCATAGACCACAAAAGCAATACGTTTACAAATGATACCACACACAAAAAAATCCTTTTTTTGACGTGTCCAAAAGCGGACTGGCGTGTCCCTCGCCGCGAATCACACTCACCGCTCGTCTGGTGGTGGGAACCTCGTTTGCACTACGCGAGGCTATCTTCACGAAGCTGCCGCGGGGAACTGTTTCACGAAGTGTAATCCGATGTTTATAGGTGACACTCATCTGAGTCGAGGGCGTGGTTTTCAAGCATGCTTCTACATCTACATCTACATCTACAGCCACACTCCGCAAGCCACCTGACGGTGTGTGGCGGAGGGTACTTTGAGTACCTCTATCGGTTCTCCCTTCTATTCTAGTCTCGTATTGTTCGTGGAAAGAAAGATTGTCGGTATGCCTCTGTGTGGACTCTAATCACGCTGGTTTTATCCTCATGGTCTCTTCGCGAGATATACGTAGCAGGGAGCAATATACTGCTCGACTCCTCGGTGAAGGTATGTTCTCGAAACTTCAACAAAAGCCCGTACCGAGCTACTGAGCGTCTCTCTTGAAGAGTCTTCCACTGGAGTTTATCTATCATCTCCGTAACGCTTTCGCGATTACTAAATGATCCTGTAACGAAGCGCGCTGCTCTCCGTTGGATCTTCTCTATCTCTTCTATCAACCCCATCTGGTACGGATCCAACACTGATGTGCAATATTCAAGCACTGGGCGGACAAGTGTACTGTAACCTACTTCCTTTGCTTTTGGACTGTTTTTCCTTAGGATTCTTCGAATGAATCTCATTCTGCCATCTGCTTTACCGACGATTTATTTTATATGGTCATTCCATTTTAGGTCACTCCTAATGCCTACTCCCAGATAATTTATGAAATTAACTGCTTCCAGTTGCTGACCTGCTATATTGTACCTAAATGATAAAGGGTATTTCTTTCTACGTATTCGCAGCACATTACACTTGTCTACATTGAGACTCAATTGTCATTCCCTGCACCATGCGTCAATTCGTTGCAGATCCTCATGCATGTCAGTACAATTTTGCATTGTTACAACCTCTCGATATACTACAGCATCATTCACAAAAAGCCTCAGTGAGCTTCCGATGTCATCCACAAGGTCATTTATGTATAATGTGAATAGGAACGGTCCTACGACACTCCCCTGCGGCACACCTGAAATCACTCTTACAAGGGGAGGCCGCCAATTGTGAAATTAAGATTCGATTCATACTGCGCATAATAAAAGCTCATGGCCAGAGGTGTAATGTGGCAAAGCACCAAGATGCACTTCTCAGCCGTTGTCGAGAAAATCGACAGTTAAAATAAACCGTTGCGGTGAAATGCCCTCTACGGTTAATAGTTTTATACAGCGTCGGGGCGCAGCGGTAAGCGGTCGGGTTTGTAATTGGAAGGTCGCCGGATCGAATCTCGTGCCATTCAACATTTTTTTTATTATTAGGTTTTTGTTATTCATATATATAAATATATATCTGGGTACCAATTGGAAGAAGAAAAAGGGGACGACCACCTGATACATGGATACAGGGAGTTCAGTCAGCAATGAGGAAGAACAACATTCCTGAAGATTTATGGACAAATAGAGAAGAGTGGAGAACAATAATTAGTGACTTACTGTAATCTAGAATAGGTGCTGGAAAAATGTACTCACATTGTAAACCCAGAATAATAATAATAATAATAATAATATATATATATATATATATATATATATATATACGTATATATACATATATACGTGGTTAACATTATGAAGACAATTAATAACATTTGTGAAATACAACTTTGTTTGCGGAAAACATAATGATGTTCGAAGTCGCCAGTTTTTCCCGACAAACGACCTTCAACAAGTTATATATATATAAACTATTAATGAATTGCTTAATTGCTTATGCATTTTGGTGAAGGCGGATCGCTCTCCAATTGTACCGCCTTCATTTTTCCGTTTGTTTAACAGGGTGTAGCAAAGCTCTCACGTCCGCACTGATTTTCGACGACGTTATAAGTTGCGCTAGGGACTCCATCTACCTTCTTTCGAAGTTAGCAGTCAACTACGCTTTTATGCGGCGGCTCGTTTCGGCCCATTCAACATCTGTCCTTCAAGTGTCGAGCGGGTAACGGAGCTTATATTTCATACCTGCCACAGCAAATTTGTGTTCGTGGGGTCACTATCCTAATTCGAACGTTTGACTTACGCTATACGTATTCGTTTCGGAATATCGTTTCTACGTCTTCCGTTAACTATACGTGGTTAACATTATGAAGACAATTAATAACATTTGTGAAATACAACTTTGTTTGCGGAAAACATAATGATGTTCGAAGTCGCCAGTTTTTCCCGACAAACGACCTTCAACAACTTATTATATGCATAATTGTTGCAACTGATTGCCGGGAATTATATATATATATATATATATATATATATATATATATATATATATATATATATATATATATATATATATATACTCCTGGAAATTGAAATAAGAACATCGTGAATTCATTGTCCCAGGAAGGGGAAACTTTATTGACACATTCCTGGGATCAGATACATCACATGATCACACTGACAGAACCACAGGCACATAGACACAGGCAACAGAGCATGCACAATGTCGGCACTAGTACAGTGTATATCCACCTTTCGCAGCAATGCAGGCTGCTATTCTCCCATGGAGACGATCGTAGAGATGCTGGATGTAGTCCTGTGGAACGGCTTGCCATGCCATTTCCACCTGGCGCCTCAGTTGGACCAGCGTTCGTGCTGGACGTGCAGACCGCGTGAGACGACGCTTCATCCAGTCCCAAACATGCTCAATGGGGGACAGATCCAGAGATCTTGCTGGCCAGGGTAGTTGACTTACACCTTGTAGAGCACGTTGGGTGGCACGGGATACATGCGGACGTGCATTGTCCTGTTGGAACAGCAAGTTCCCTTGCCGGTCTAGGAATGGTAGAACGATGGGTTCGATGACGGTTTGGATGTACCGTGCACTATTCAGTGTCCCCTCGACGATCACCAGTGGTGTACGGCCAGTGTAGTAGATCGCTCCCCACACCATGATGCCGGGTGTTGGCCCTGTGTGCCTCGGTCGTATACAGTCCTGATTGTGGCGCTCACCTGCACGGCGCCAAACACGCATACGACCATCATTGGCACCAAGGCAGAAGCGACTCTCATCGCTGAAGACGACACGTCTCCATTCGTCCCTCCATTCACGCCTGTCGCGACACCACTGGAGGCGGGCTGCACGATGTTGGGGCGTGAGCGGAAGACGGCCTAACGGTGTGCAGGACCGTAGCCCAGCTTCATGGAGACGGTTGCGAATGGTCCTCGCCGATACCCCAGGAGCAACAGTGTCCCTAATTTGCTGGGAAGTGGCGGTGCGGTCCCCTACGGCACTGCGTAGGATCCTACGGTCTTGGCGTGCATCCGTGCGTCGCTGCGGTCCGGTCCCAGGTCGACGGGCACGTGCACCTTCCGCCGACCACTGGCGACAACATCGATGTACTGTGGATACCTCACGCCCCACGTGTTGAGCAATTCGGCGGTACGTCCACCCGGCCTCCCGCATGCCCACTATACGCCCTCGCTCAAAGTCCGTCAACTGCACATACGGTTCACGTCCACGCTGTCGCGGCATGCTACCAGAGTTAAAGACTGCGATGGAGCTCCGTATGCCACGGCAAACTGGCTGACACTGACGGCGGCGGTGCACAAATGCTGCGCAGCTAGCGCCATTCGACGGCCAACACCGCGGTTCCTGGTGTGTCCGCTGTGCCGTGCGTGTGATCATTGCTTGTACAGCCCTCTCGCAGTGTCCGGAGCAAGTATGGTGGGTCTGACACACCGGTGTCAATGTGTTCTTTTTTCCATTTCCAGGAGTGTATTAATCGTTGAGAGTATTTCATCGCAACGGTTTATTTTAACTGTCGATTTTCTCGACAACGGCTGAGAAGTGCATCTTGGTGCTTTGCCACATTACACCTCTGGCCATGAGCTTTTATCATGCGCAGTATGAATTGAATCTGAATTTCACAATTGGCGGCCGCCCCTTGTTAGACTGGAAGCTCAGTGACTAAGCCTTAGCAGCCGGCGTACGTTACCGCTTGACCAATATCGGAGAGTGTGCCAAGGTCTCTCTGGGAACAGCCCCAGCCCAGACGCCTGGACGGAGCTGTTCTGTAGCCGCTGAGTCACGGGGGACCCGTTGGCCGCTCTTCACGCCGCATCACAGCGTCGGACGGCGCTCGGCCCGCAAGGTCGCAGTCGGTGACGCTGCACATCCAGTCTCGACCCACCAGGCACCAGGAAACCTGCTCCAGCTTACTTCTCCTTACATGTCACCGATTTTCTCTCTTACAAGTGTGTACACAAAACAGAGATATGCATGTGTATCCTGGATTCGCGTACAGATATCTACACAAGTACACGTATACAAAATGAATCACCTTAAGGGGAGGCTTACTACCTTTGGCCCGAAAAAAACATGTTCTTTGAGAATTTTTTTCTCCGGATTTGTTATAGATATCGACGTCAAATTTGGTCCTAATGTTTATTGATATGTCCTCTATAAACTGGATTTTTTTCGACCGGAATTGTCGAAGAACAAACGCGGAAGTGCCGTCGGAACGAAACGAAATTTCGGTGTAGACCTCCACGCTCAGTGTGTCACAGGTTAGCAGGCTCGTCTGAAAACAAAATTGAGTTGACGTTAGCAAAGTATATAAGATTCTTTAGGAGTTGTACCTCGCTTAAGTTATTTGGACCATAGGAAACAAAATGGCGGCCATTTAAAAAAAATAGGTTTTTTTTGAATTCGTCGGCCTAGTAAAAATATTTATAGTTGATGGATTGGAATAAAAGTGGTACAACTCCTAGACAATTTAGTTAGCTTCGTAGGAAACAAAGAATCATGACAATCGGTTCAGTAGATTTGAAGTTACTATACCGCGCGATAAAAAAAAGTCATTTCGAGAAAAACGCGTTTGAAGTTTTGACTACATATAAATGCAATATTATGCAACTTCAAACTGCTATTCCGGGTCCATAAACTAGTTCTTCCTCTTCCTCACAGAGGGCGTTCTGCTCGATGTGGGCCAACCTGCGCTGCTCCAGAGCCGCTCGTACGGCCGGTGACTAATTCTTGGGGGCTAACTTCCAGACACACGCGTTCAAACTTTCATTTCAATATTGTGTGTTTCCTCCCAAGCACAGGTACAATAACTCGCCTTCCGAAAGAAAAATCCCTGAATACGGAAGTAAATAGAAATATAAAAAACGGAGGAAGGTTTATCTGTTTAGCAAGGCAGATTTAGGAGGCAGATTTCAGACTACCTAACAGATCAAAACGAAAATTTCTGTTCCGACACCGACAATGTTGAATGTTTATGGAAAAAGTTCAAGGAAATCGTAAAATGCGTTTTAGGCAGTTACGTGCCGAGTAAAACTGTGAGGGACGGGAAAAACCTACCGTGGTTCAACAACAAAGTTAGGAAACTACTGCGAAAGCAAAGAGAGCTTCACTGCAAGTTTAAACGCAGCCAAAACCTCTCTGACAAACAGAAGCTAAACGATGTCAAAGTTAGCGTAAGCCGGCCTGTGTGGCCGAGCGAATATATGCGCTACAGTCTGGAACCGCGCGACCGCTACGGTCGCGGGTTCGAATCCTGCCTCGGGCATGGATGTGTGTGATGTCATTAGGTTAGTTAGGTTTAAGTAGTTCTAAGTTCTAGGGGACTGATCACCTTAGAAGTTAAGTCCCATAGTGCTCAGAGCCATTTGAACCATTTTTTTTTTGTTAGCGTAAGGAGGGCAATGCGTGAAGCGTTCAGTGAATTCGAAAGTAAAATTCTACGTACCGACTTGACAGAAAATCTTAGGAAGTTCTGGTCTTACGTTAAATCAGTAAGTGGATCGAAGCAGAATATCCAGACACTCTGGGTTAATGATGGCATTGAAACAGAGGATGACACGCGTAAAGCTGAAATGCTAAACACTTTTTGCAAAGCTGTTTCACAGAGGAAGACCATACTGCAGTTCCTTCTCTAAATCCTCGCACAAACGAAAAAATGACTGACATCGAAATAAGTGCCCAAGGAACAGAAAAGCAACTGAAATCACTCAACAGAGGAAAGTCCACTGGACCTGACGGGATATCAATTCGATTCTACACAGAGTACGCGAAAGAACTTGCCCCCCTTCTAACAGCCGTGTACCGCAAGTCTCTAGAGAAACGGAAGGTTCCAAATGATTGGAAAAGAGCACAGGTAGTTCCAGTGTTCAAGAAGGGTCGTCGAGCAGATGTGCAAAACTATAGGCCTATATCTCTGACATCGATCTGTTGTAGAATTTTAGAACATGTTTTTTGCTCGCGTATCACGTCGTTTCTGGAAACCCAGAATCTACTCTGTAGGAACCAACATGGATTCCGGAAACAGCGATCGTGTGAGACCCAACTCGCTTTATTTGTTCATGAAACCCAGAAAATATTAGATACAGGCTCCCAGGTAGATGCCATTTTCCTTGACTTCCGGAAGGCGTTCGATACAGTTCCGCACTGTCGCCTGATAAACAAAGTAAGAGCCTACGGAATATCAGACCAGCTGTGTGGGTGGATTGAAGTGTTTTTAGCAAACAGAACACAGCATGTTGTTCTCAATGGAGAGACGTCTACAGACGATAAAGTAACCTCTGGCGTACCACAGGGGAGTGTTATGGGACCATTGCTTTTCACTATATATGTAAATGACCTAATAGATAGTGTCGGACGTTCCATGCGGTTTTCGCGGGTGATGCTGTAGTATCCAGAGAAGTTGCAACATTAGAAAATTACAGGGAGAGGCAACTGACCCTTAACATAGACTATTGTTGTTGTTGTGGTCTTCAGTCCTGACACTGGTTTGATGCAGCTCTCCATGCTACTCTATCCTGTGCAAGCTTCTTCATCTCCCAGTACCTACTGCAATCTACATCCTTCTGAATCTGCTTAGTGTATTCATCTCTTGGTCTCCCTCTACGATTTTTACCCTCCACGCTGCCCTCCAATAATAAATTGGTGATCCCTTGATGCCTCAGAACATGTCCGACCAACCGATCCCGTCTTCTGGTCAAGTTGTGCCACAAACTTCTCTTCTCCCCAATCCTATTCAATACCTCCTCATTAGTTATGAGATCTACCCATCTAATCTTCAGCATTCTTCTGTAGCACCACATTTCGAATGCTTCTATTCTCTTCTTGTCCAAACTATTTATCGTCCATGTTTCACTTCCATACATGGCTACACTCCATACAAATGCTTTCAGAAATGACTTCCTGACACTTAAATCTATACTCGATGTTAACAAATTTTTCTTCTTCAGAAAAGCTTTCCTTGCCGTTGCCAGTCTACATTTTATATCCTCTCTACTTTCGCTCCCCAAATAGCAAAACTCCTTTACTACTTTAAGTGTCTCATTTCCTAATCTAATTCCCTCAGCATCACCCGACTTAATTCGACTACATTCCATTATCTTCGTTTTGCTTTTGTTGATGTTCATCTTATATCCTCCTTTCAAGACACTGTCCATTCCGTTCAACTGCTCTTCCAAGTACTTTGCTGTCTCTGACAGAATTACAATGTCATCGGCGAACCTCAAAGTTTTTATTTCTTCTCCATGGATTTTAATACCTACTCCGAATTTTTCTTTTGTTTCCTTTACTGCTTGCTCAATATACAGATTGAATAACATCGGGGAGAGGCTACAACCCTGTCTCACTCCCTTCCCAACCACTGCTTCCCTTTCATGTCCCTCGACTCTTATAAGTGCCATCTGGTTTCTGTACAAATTGTAAATAGCCTTTCGCTCCCTGTATTTTACCCCTGCCACCTTTAGAATTTGAAAGAGAGTATTCCAGTCAACATTGTCAAAAGCATTCTCTAAGTCTACAAATGCTAGAAACGTAGGTTTGCCTTTCCTTAATCTTTCTTCTAAGATAAGTCGTAAGGTCAGTATTGCCTCACGTGTTCCAGTGTTTCTACGGAATCCAAACTGATCTTCCCCGAGGTTGGCTTCTACTAGTTTTTCCATTCGTCTGTAAAGAATTCGTGTTAGTATTTTGCAGCTGTGACTTATTAAACTGATAGTTCGGTACTTTTCACATCTGTCAACACCTACTTTCTTTGGGATTGGAATTATTATATTCTTCTTGAAGTCTGATGGTATTTCGCCTGTTTCATACATCTTGCTCACCAGATGGTAGAGTTTTGTCAGGACTGGCTCTCCCAAGGCCGTCAGTAGTTCCAATGGAATGTTTTCTAGTCCGGGGACCTTGTTTCGACTCAGGTCTTTCAGTGCTCTGTCAAACTCTTCACGCAGTATCGTATCTCCCATTTCATCTTCATCTACATCCTCCTCCATTTCCATAATATTGTCCTCAAGCACATCGCCCTTGTATAGACCCTCTATATACTCCTTCCACCTTTCTGCTTTCCCTTCTTTGCTTAGAACTGGGTTTCCATCTGAGCTCTTGATATTCATACAAGTCGTTCTCTTATCTCCAAAGGTCTCTTTAATTTTCCTGTAGGCAGTATCTATCTTACCCCTACTGAGATAAGCCTCTACATCCTTACATTTGTCCTCTAGCCATCCCTGCTTAGCCATTTTGCACTTCCTTTCGATCTCATTTTTGAGACGTTTGTATTCCTTTTTGCCTGCTTCATTTACTGCATTTTTATATTTTCTCCTTTCATCAATTAAATTCAATATTTCTTCTGTTACCCAAGGATTTCCACTAACCCTCGTCTTTTTTCCTATTTGATACTCTGCTGCCTTCAGTATTTCATTCCACAAAGCTACCCATTCTTCTTCTACCGTATTTCTTTCCCCCATTCTTGTCAATTGTTTCCTTATGCTCTCCCTGAAACTCTGTACAACCTCTGGTTCTTTCAGTTTTTCCAGGTCCCATCTCCTTAAATTCCCACCTTTTTGCAGTTTCTTCAGTTTTAATCTACAGGTCATAACCAATAGATTGTGGTCCGAGTCCACATCTGCCCCTGGAAATGTCTTACAATTTAAAACCTGGTTCCTAAATCTTTGTCTTACCATTATATAATCTATCTGATACCTTTTAGTATCTCCAGGGTTCTTCCATGTATACAACCTTCTTTCATATTCTTAAACCAAGTGTTAGCTATGATTATGTTGTGCTCTGTGCAAAATTCTACCAGGCGGCTTCCTCTTTCATTTCTTAGCCCCAATCCATATTCACCGACTATGTTTCCTTCTCTCCCTTTTCCTACACTCGAATTCCAGTCACCCATGCCTATTAAATTTTCGTCTCCCTTCACTATCTGAATAATTTCTTTTATTTCATCATACATTTCTTCAATTTCTTCGTCATCTGCAGAGCTAGTTGGCATATAAACTTGTACTACTGTGGTAGGTGTGGGCTTCGTATCTATCTTGGCCACAATAATGCGTTCACTGTGCTGTTTGTGGTAGCTTCCCTGTAGTCACCTGACCAGAAGTCTTGTTCCTCCTGCCACCGAACTTCACTAATTCCCACTATATCTAACTTCAACCTATCAATTTCCCTTTTTAAATTTTCTAACCTACCTGCCCGATTAAGGGATCTGACATTCCACGCTCCGATCCGTAGAACGCCAGTTTTCTTTCTCCTGATAACGACGTCCTCTTAAGTAGTCCCCGCCCGGAGATCCGAATGGGGGACTATTTTCCCTCCGGAATATTTTACCCAAGAGGACGCCATCATCATTTAACCATACAGTAAAGCTGCATGCCCTCAGGAAAAATTACGGCTGTAGTTTCCCCTTGCTTTCAGCCGTTCGCAGTACCAGCACAGCAAGGCCGTTTTGGTTAATGTTACAAGGCCAGATCAGTCAATCATCCAGACTGTTGCCCCTGCAACTACTGAAAAGGCTGCTGCCCCTCTTCAGGAACCACACGTTTGTCTGACCTCTCAACAGATACCCCTCCGTTGTGGTTGCACCTACGGTACGGCTATCTGTATCGCTGGGGCACGCAAGCCTCCCCACCAACGGCAAGGTCCATGGTTCATGGGGGGGGGGGGGGGGGGAACATAGACTAATGTATTGCGAATACATAGAAAGAAGGATCCTTTATTGTATTATAGCGGAACAAACACTGGTAGCAGTTAATTCTGTAAAATATCTGGGAGTATGCATACGGAACGATTTGAAGTGGAATGATCATATAAAATTAATTGTTGGTAAGGCGGGTGCCAGGTTGAGATTCTTTGGGAGAGTCCTTAGGAAATGTAATCCATCAACAAAGGAGGTGGCTTGAAAAACACTCGTTCCGCCTATACTTGAGTATTGCTCATCAGTGTGGGATCCGTACCAGATCGGGTTGACGGAGGAGATAGAGAAGATCCAAAGAAGAGCGGCGCGTTTCGTCACAGGGTTATTTGGTAACCGTGATAGCGTTACGGAGATGTTTAACAAACTCAAGTGGCAGACTCTGCAAGAGAGGCGCTCTGCATAGCGTTGTAGCTTGCTCGCCAGGTTTTGAGAGGGTGTGTTTCTGGATGAGGTATCGAATATATTGCTTCCCCCAACTTATACCTCTCGAAGAGATCACGAATGTAAAATTAGAGAGATTCGAGGGCGCACTTAGGCTTTCCAGCAGTTATTCTTCCCGCGAAGCATACGCGACTGCAACAGGAAAGGGAGGTAATGACAGTGGCACGTAAAGTGCCCTCCACCACACACCGTTGGGTGGCTAGCGGAGTATAAATGTAGATGTAGAGATGTAGAAAAAAACTGGTGTGTGAAAAAGGCTGATTTCAGGCAGGCGAATAGCCAATATTTCCGTTCCGCATTCGGAAAAACAGTTTCAGGGGAAGATTCTAAACATTTTTATCCATTCAAAAATGCAATTAAAAAAAACGATTTTTTGAACCAAAAGATAGTAAATATCCCCTTAAACGTACACCTCAAGTATTGAGGAAATGAAAATGCTATTGATGTGTGGTTTTCACAGAATGGGCTTGTACTCAGAGGCTCATATTGTTAGCCAATAAACAGATTGTAGTAATACATAGAAAAACTATTTTTGTGAACACATACACTTTGTAAATGCAGCAACTGAAGTGTCGGCAGAAGTGCCAACACCGTATTGTTTGAGGAAGCCGAAATGCACGCAATAAGCTCACGCAGGCTGGCGTGAGGTCTGAAACAGGATACGTAATGAATGCTATAAAGAAAAGTACGTAGCTGCTGGAATACTTAACTTTAATCCATCATTTGTATACATCGTTCTTGATGAGACATGCTTCATACGATAACTATCAATTGCTATGGCGCCTTGCTAGGTCGTAGCCATTGACGTAGCTGAAGGCTATTCTAACTATCTTCTCTGCAAATAAACGAGGCTTCGTCAGTGTTGCATCGCTAGCTAAGTCGTCCGTACAACTGGGGTGAGTACCAGTATGTCTTTCTAGACCTGCCGTGTGGTGGCGCTCGGTCTGCAATTACTGACAGTGGCGACACGCGGGTCCGACGTATACTAATGGACCGCGGCCGATTTAAAGGCTACCACCTAGCAATTGTGGTGTCTGGCGGTGACACCACAGCAATGGCTATTGACATTAACAAACTAAATATAAGTTGAATTAGAATACCAGTAGTGTTGGTTGCAGGATTCTAGAGCGAGTCGCTTACGAGATTTCGTATTTCGTAAAGTTCCCACGCAGACACTTGTATAATGCCTGTGGTAGCACACACCAATGAACAACACAAAAGCTTACACTAATTATGTGGATTCTGACCAGTGACGATACAACTGACCAAAACGAGTCGTGTTCAAAATGATCATCGGCAGCAGGACTACACGCTTCTAGTGTGGTATGAAACGACTGCTGCACACGGGCTAGCATTTCAGCGGATATAATATGTGGTTGCACATCATTGGGTGTAGTTGGTATGCCCTTGTGGCCAGCGTCTTTCACGTTTCCCCACAGAAAAAACCCTCAGGCATCAAATCCGGGCAACGGATCCCCTGCGCCCAATCCAACGATTTGAAGACGATTCGTGAAGACATACTGTACACTACGGATCGGAGAACCATGTTGGTACAACAAGTTCATCCTATTCAGAGGAACGTCCTAGCATCTGTAAAAGATGGTCTGTTAGGAGGCTTCGATAATTTATTGTGCGCGTTCAATGTCCATCTGTGGAAAACGGGCCTCTGAGTTAATGGTTCACTAAGCCACACCACACGTTTACACTTCATGTTGACATTCCACCTGACGAAGCTAAGGGGGATTGTCAACACACCAGCAGCGCATGTTTCGGCGGTTTATATGGCTCTGATTGGTAAATATGGCTTCATTACCAAACAAGACACATGTTGCATCTCTAGTGTGTCAATGCTCATGTACAGACGTTAACGCGATTCTAGTAATCGTTTCTATGCAGTTATTGAAGGATGGAGATGTAGTGGGGATGGGACCTACGCGAAAGGGAATGCGTGGGACACTTGCCTGTCTCATGCCACTTCCCCGTGCGATTGCGCGGGAGAAAATGTGCGGATCAACTGCAATAACAGCTGGAACTTTGATTTCCCCCCCTTTTCTGTCGTCGTTCGTTTCCTTGTGTTACGTTGTCTAGGTGTTACACTACTAGTTTCACGTAACTAGTTGAAGACGTCGACAATTAATTGCCTAGATGGTTGACAACTATTGGGATATCTTACCACATTCTTCCAGCACTCTCCATACAGCATGAGCCTGTGAGCTTTTTTCCTGCACATTCTGAACAGCATGAGCCTATCAGCTTTCTTCCTGCACTCCTCATACAGTATGAGCCTGTGAGCTTTCTTCCTGCACTCTCCATACAGCATGAGTCTGTGAGATTTCTTCCTGCACTCTCGGTACAGCATGAGCCAGTCAGCTTTCTTCCTGCACTCTCTGTACAGCATGAGCCTGTGAGCTTTCTTCCTGCACTCTCTGTACAGCATGCGCCTGTGAGTTTTCTTTCTGCACTCTCCATACAGCATGAGCCTGTGAGCTTTCTTCCTGCACTCACTGTACAGCATGAGACTGAGCTTTCCTTCAGCACTCTCCATACAGCATGAGCCTGTGAGCTTTCTTCCTGCACTCTGTGTTCGGCATGAGACTAAGCTTTCCTCCAGCACTATCCATACAGCATGTGCCTGTGAACCCTCTTCCTGCACTCTCCATACAGCATGCGCCTATGAGCTTTCTTCCTGCACTCTCTGTACAGCATGAGCCTGTGAGCTTTCTTCCTGCACTCTCCTTACAGCATGAGCCTGTGAGCTTTCTTCCTGCACTCTCCATACAGCATGCACCTGTGAGCTTTCTTCCTGAACTCTCCATACAGCATGAGCCTGTGAGCTTTCTTCCTGCACTCTCCTTACAGCATGAGCCTGTGAGCTTTCTTCCTGCACTCTCCGTACAGCATGAGCCTGTGAGCTTTCTTTCTGCACTCTCCATACAGCATGAGCCTGTGAGCTTTCTTCCTGCACACACTGTACAGCATGAGACTGAGCTTTCCTCCAGCACTCTCCATACAGCATGAGACTGTGAGCTTTCTTCCTGCACTCTCTGTACGGCATGAGACTGAGCTTTCCTCCATCACTATCCATACAGCATGTACCTGTGAACCGTCTTCCTGCACTCTCCATACAGCATGCGCCTATGAGCTTTCTTCCTGCACTCTCTGTACAGCATGAGCCTGTGAGCTTTCTTCCTGCACTCTCCTTACAGCATGAGCCTGTGAGCTTTCTTCCTGCACTCTCCATACAGCATACGCCTGTGAGCTTTCTTCCTGAACTCTCCATACAGCATGAGCCTGTGAGCTTTCTTACTGCACTCTCCTTACAGCATGAGCCTGTGAGCCTTCTTCCTGCACTCTCCATACAGCATGAGCCTGTGAGCTTTCTTTCTGCACTCTCCGTACAGCATGAGCCTGTGAGCTTCCTTCCTGCACTCACTGTACAGCATGAGACTGAGCTTTCCTCCAGCACTCTCCATACAGCATGAACCTGTGAGCTTTCTTCCTGCACTCTCTGTACAGCATGAGCCTCTGAGCTTTCTCCCTGCACTCTCCATACAGCATGAGTCCGTGCACTTTCTTTCTGCACTCTCTGTACAGCATGAGAGTGTGAGCTTTCTTCCTGCACTCTCCATACAGCATGAGCCTGTGAGATTTCTTCCTGCACTCTCCTTATAACATGAGCCTGTGATCTTTCTTCCTGCACTCTCCATACAGCATGAGCCTGAGAGCTTTCTTTCTGCCTCTCTGTACAGCATGAGAGTGTGACCTTTCTTCCTGCACTCTCCGTACAGCATGGGCCTGTGAGCTTTCTTCCTGCACTCTCGGTACAGCATGAGACTGAGCTTTCCTACAGCACTCTCCGTACAGCATGAGCCTGTGAACCTTCTTCCTGCACTCTACATACAGCATGCGCCTGTAAGCTTTCTTCCTGCACTCTCTGTACGGCACGATACTGAGCTTTCCTCCATCACTATCCATACAGCATGTGCCTGTGAACCGTCTTCCTGCACTCTCCATACAGCATGCGCCTATGAGCTTTCTTCCTGCACTCTCTGTACAGCATTAGCCTGTGAGCTTTCTTCCTGCACTCTCCTTACAGCATGAGCCTGTGAGCTTTCTTCCTGCACTCTCCATACAGCATACGCCTGTGAGCTTTCTTCCTGAACTCTCCATACAGCATGAGCCTGTGAGCTTTCTTCCTGCACTCTCCTTACAGCATGAGCCTGTGAGCTTTCTTCCTGCACTCTCCATACAGCATGAGCCTGTGAGCTTTCTTCCTGAACTCTCCATACAGCATGAGCCTGTGAGCTTTCATCCTGCACTCTCCGTACAGCATGAGCCTGTGAGCTTTCTTCCTGCACTCTCCATACAGCATGAGCCTGTGAGCTTTCTTTCTGCACTCTCCGTACAGCATGAGCCTGTGAGCTTTCTTCCTGCACTCACTGTACAGCATGAGACTGAGCTTTCCTCCAGCACTCTCCATACAGCATGAGCCTGTGAGCTTTCTTCCTGCACTCTCTGTACCGCATGAGACTGAGCTTTCCTCCAGCACTATCCATACAGTATGTGCCTGTGAACCGTCTTCCTGTACTCTCCATACAGCATGCACCTATGAGCTTTCCTCCTGCACTCTCTGTACAGCATGAGCCTGTGAGCTTTCTTCCTGCACTCTCCTTACAGCATGAGCCTGTGAGCTTTCTTCCTGCACTCTCCACACAGCATGTGCCTGTGAGCTTTCTTCCTGAACTCTTCATACAGCATGCGCCTATGAGCTTTCTTCCTGCACTCTCTGTACAGCATGAGCCTGTGAGCTTTCTCCCTGCACTCTCCATACAGCATGAGTCCATGCGCTTTCTTTCTGCACTCTCTGTACAGCATGAGAGTGTGAGATTTCTTCCTGCACTCTCCTTATAACATGCGCCTGTGAGCTTTCTCCATAAAACATGAGCCTGTGAGCTTTCTTCCTGCACTCTCCTTACAGCATGAGCCTGTGAGCTTTCTTCCTGCACTCTCTGTACAGCATGAGACTGAGCTTTCCTCCAGCACTCTCTGTACAGCATGAACCTGTGAACCTTCTTCCTGCACTCTCCATACAGCATGCGCCTGTGAGCTTTCTTCCTGCACTCTGCATAAAGCATGAGCGTGTGAGCTTTCTTCCTGCACTCTCCATACAGCATGAGCCTGTGAGCTTTCTTTCTGCACTCTCTGTACAGCATGAGAGTGTGACCTTTCTTCCTGCACTCTCTGTACAGCATGAGCCTGTGAGCTTATTCCTGCACTCTCGGTACAGCATGAGACTGAACTTTCCTCCAGCACTCACCAAACAGCATGAGCCTGTGAACCTTCTTCCTGCACTCTACATACAGCATGCGCCTGTGAGCTTTCTTTCTGCACTCACCATAAAGCATGAGCCTGTGAGCTTTCTTCGTGCACTCGCCTTACAGCATGAGCCTGTGAACTTTCTTCCTGCACTCTCCACACAGCATGAGCCTGTGAGCTTTCTACGTGCAGTCTCCATAAAGCATGAGCCTGTGAGCTTTCTTCCTGCACTCTCCGTACAGCATGAGCCTGTAAGCTTTCTTCCTGCACTCTCGGTACATCATGAGACTGAGCTCTCCTCCAGCACTCTCCATACAGCATGAGCCTGTGAGCTTTCTACCTGCACTCTCCATACAGCATGCGCCTGTGAGCTTTCTTCCTGCACTCTCCATAAAGCATGAGCCTGTGAGCTTTCTTCCTGCACTCTCCTTACAGCATGAGCCTGTGAGCTTTCTTCCTGCACTCTCTGCACAGCATGAGACTGAGCTTTCCTCCAGCACTCTCCGTACAACATGAGCCTGTGAACCATCTTCCTGCACTCCCCATACAGCATGCGCCTGTGAGCTTTCTTCCTGTAGTCTCCATAAAGCATGAGGCTGTGAGCTTTCTTCCTGCACTCGCCTTACAGCATGAGCCTGTGAACTTTCTTCCTGCACTCTCCATACAGCATGAGCCTGTGAGCTTTCTTCCTGTGCTCTCCATAAAGCATGAACCTGTGAGCTTTCTTCCTGCACTCTCCATACAGCTTGAGCCTGTGAGCTTTCTTCCTGCACTCTCCATACAGCATGAGCCTGTGAGCTTTCTTCCTGCACTCTCCATACACCATGAGCCTGTGAGCTTTCTTCCTGCACTCTCCGTACAGCATGAGGCTGTCAGCTTTCTCTGCATTGGAAAATCCCATCGTCCACTCACGACCTACTGCTTGGACTGCCACACACCAGGTGACTGGAAGGTCGCAGTGTGCTACAGGAACACACAAGCACACTGAAAGCAAACGTAACAGCATCGTACCTAGCATCTACTCACGCTGAATGGCACAACCATGTGTCGCTTCGATTGGCTACGCCTATATAAGACAAGTGTCTGGCGCGGTTGGTACTGCTGCTACAACGGCAGGTTATCAAGATTTAAGCGACTTTGAACGTCGATTAGACACAACATCTCCGAAGTAGCGATTAGTGGGGATTTTCCCGTACGACCATTTAACGACTGTACCGTTAATATCAGGAACATGGTAAAACATCAAATCGCCGACATCGCTGTGGCCGGTTAAACATCCTGCAAAAACTGGACCAACGACGACTGAAGATAAACGTTCAACTGGACAGAAGTGTAACCCTACCGTAAATTGCTGCAGATTTCAATGCTTGGCCATCAACTAGTGTCAGCGTGCGAACCATTGAACTAAACATCGTCGATGTGGGCTTTCGGAGCCGAAGGCCCACTTGTGTACCCTTGATGACAGCACGACACAAAACTTTACGCCTCGCCTGAGCCCGTCAACACCGACATTGGACTGTTGATGACTGGAAGCATGTTGCCTGGTCGAACGAGTCTCGTTTGAAATTGCATCGAGAGGATGGACGTGTACGAGTTTGGAGACAACCTCATGAATACATGGACCCTGCATATCAGCAGAAGGCTGTTCAAACTGCAGTAGGGTCTGTAATGATGCGGAGCGTCTGCAGTTGGAGTGAGATGGAACCTCTGATACCTCTAGATATGACTGACAGGCTACAATGAAATGAATACCCCTAGCTGCATACAGGCATTGATATAAGTCAATGGGGTCAGTTGAAAATGTGTGCTCCGACCGGGACTCGAACTCGGGATCTTCTGCTTGCATGGAAGACGCTCTATCCATCTGAGCTACCGAGGACACAGAGGATAGTACGACTGCAAGGACTGATCTCTGGCACGCCACCCGTGAGACCCACATTCCCAACTTATTGTCCCGCACTATATTCATTGCGTAGTTCCCCCGCCCATTATATTCATCACTCGAGGCTTTTTGCAGATTCCCGTAAGAGTTCGGTGAGCCTTATATATATATATATATATATATATATATATATATATATATATATATATATATATATATATATGAAGATGGTCTCTATTCTTTCGGACATGTCCGAAACAAGATACAATCTTCTTATATATATGACTGACAAGTGTCACGTACCTATGCATCCTGTGATCAGCTGCATCCATTCATGTCCATTGTGCATTCTGACGGACTTGGGCAATTCCAGCAGGACAATGCGACGCCCCACAGGTCGAGAATTGTCACAGAATGGCTGTAAGAACACTCTTCTGAGCTTAAACACTTCCCCTGCCCACCAGTCTCGGCGGACATTAACATTACTGAGCATATCTGGGATGCCTTGCAGCCTGCTGTTCATATGAGATCTCCACCCGCTCGTACTCTTACGGATATATGGACAGCCCTGGCCGAGCGGTCCAAGGCGCTGCAGTCATGGACTGTGCGGCTCGTCCCGGTGGAGGTTCGAGTCCTCCCTCGGGCATGGGTGTGTGTGTTTGTCCTTAGGATAATTTAGGTTAAGTAGTGTGTAAGCTTAGGGACTGAAGACCTTAGCAGTTAAGTCCCATAAGATTTCACACACATTTGAACATTTTTGGACAGCCCTGCAGGATTTATGGTGTCAGTTCCCTCCAGCACTACTTCCCACATTAGTCGAGTCCATGCCACGTAGTGTTGCGGCACTTCTGCGTGTTCGCCGGGGCTCTACACGATATTAGGCAGCTGTGCCAGTTTCTTTGGCTCTTCAGTATATATATTTTTTAAAGTTTCTTTTCTTAGCCGTTGTTTTTTCTGGGTACTTAACAGTTTTTATATGTGTAATTGTGACCGAACTTGTTTGTTGATAATCTCCGTGTACTTCTGAGCTCCAACGGAGGAGCCAAACATGTCTGAGATTGAAGTTTCAAAAGTAAAATGAGACTGCCGACGCTAATATAGAATTAATGAGATACGAAAAGAGTCAAACAGCCACAGCATAGTTGCTAGTTTTGCAACGCCGGTGAGCGACGTCTCTTGGGAAGCTGGTAGGCCTATTGTTGCACCAGAAGACGTCGAAGCAATTCAGAGGCGAGCTGCTAGATTTGCTACCGGTAGTTTCGATCAGCATGTAAGTGTTACGGGTATGCTTCGGGAGCTCAAGAGGGAATCCTTGGCGGGAAGAAGACATACATTTCGAAAAACACCACTGAGTAAGTTCAGAGAACGGCCATTTGAAGCTGACTGCAGAACGATCCTATTGGCACCAACACACATTTCGCCTAGGGACCACGTAGATAAGATACGAGAAATTAGGGCTCATACGGAGGCGTAGAGGCAGTCGTTTTTCCCTCCCTCTATCTGTGAGTGGAACAGGAAAGGGAACGATTAGTTGTGGTAGAGAGTACCCTCCGCAACGCACCGCACAGTGGCTTGCGGAGTATGTACGAGATCCGTTCAAAACATTCCGAAACTTTATTCACAATTTTTTTTTACGCTTGCCTTTTACTTATTGCAAATAGTCTCCTTCGAAATGCTCTCCTCCACAATTTATACACCGCTCCCAAACCCTTTTCCACTTTCGGAAGCGGTCTTGGTAGGCCTCTTGCAGGATCGCGCTAAGCACAGTCTGCGAATTTTCTTTTATCTCGTCCATGTTTGCGAATTTTCGTCCTTTCAATTTTCAACTTCGGAAATAAAAAATGTGAAGGGGCCACGTCTAGAGAGCACGGATGACGAGGCAGCACAGTGAATCGTACAACTGTCACGAACCAACCGGGATGAATGTGCGGATGCGTTATCGTGATGCAATAGCCATGAATTGTCGCGCCACATTTCAGGTCATTTCCTTCTCACGTTTTCTTGCTAGCATCGCAACACGTCCCGATAGTACCATCGATTAAGCTAATCCATGTCGCACGAATTCATGATGAAGTAATCCAAAAATAAGAAAGAGACTATCAGCATGACTTTGACATTTGACCTGACATGAGCCGGCCGGGGTGGCCGAGCAGTTCTAGGCGCTACAGTCTGAAAGAGCCCGACCGTTGCGGTCGCAGGTTAGAATCCTGCCTCGGGCATGGATGTGTGTGCTGTCCTTAGGTTAGTTAGGTTTAAGTAGTTCTAAGTTCCAGGGGACTGATGACCTCAGGAGTTAAGTCCCATAGTGCTCAGAGCCATTTGAACCATTTGACCTGACCTGAAGAGCTGTTTTTGGCCTTGCAGAACGTTTCCGACCCATTGTGAAGAGCCGGCCGCTGTGGCCGAGCGGTTCTAGGCGCTACAGTCTGGAACCGCGCTGCCGCTGCGGTCGCAGGTTAGAATCCTGCGTCGGGCATGGATGTGTGTGCTGTCTTTAGGTTAGTTAGGTTTAAGTAGTTCTAAGTTCCAGGGGACTGATGACCTCAGGAGTTAAGTCCCATAGTGCTCAGAGCCATTTGAACCATTTGACCTGACCTGAAGAGCTGTTTTTGGCCTTACAGAACGTTTCCCGACCCATTGTGAGAGCCGGCCGCTGTGGCCGAGCGGTTCTAGACGCTACAGTCTGGAAGCGCGCGACCGCTGCGGTTGCAGGTTAGAATCCTGCCTCGGGCATGGATGTGTGTGATGTCCTTACGTTAGTTAGGTTTAAGTAGTTCTACGTTCCAGGGGACTGATGACCTCAGGAGTTAAGTCCAATGGTGATCAGAGCCATTTGAACCATTTGACCTGACCTGAAGAGCTGTTTTTGGCCTTGCAGAACGTTTCCCGACCCATTGTGAAGAGCCGGCCGCTGTGGCCGAGCGGTTCTAGGCGCTACAGTCTGGAACTGCGCTACCGCTGCGGTCGTAGGTTAGAATCCTGCTTCGGGCATGGATGTGTGTGATGTCCTTAGGTTAGTTAGGTTTAAGCACTTCTAAGTTCTAGGGGACTGATTACCTCAGATGTTAAGTATCATAGTGCTCAGAGCCATTTGAACCATTGTGACGATTGAACCTTGGTCTCAACATCATAACCGTAGACGCGAGTCTCATCTTTACGATTCTTTTAAGGAACATATCCTTCCCATTTGCGCGATCCAAAAGCTCTTCACAGACTGCGAGTCGAAGGTCTTTGTGGTCTTGACTCATCAGCCGTGCGACGAACTTGGCGGCAACACGATGAACTCCAAGACACAGCGTCAGGATTTCGTGACATAATACAATTGAAATGTTACATTCTTCCGCAATCTCTCGGAAAGTCAGTGTTCGATTGGCACGTACAATTTCGTTGACCTCCCTGACATGAGCGTCGTCGGTATACGTCGAAGGGCGTCTTGAAGGTGGGTCATCTTTACTTCATATATATATAAAGTTGCAGTAAGTAGTGGGAGATGAAGAAGCTTGCATAGGGTAGAGAACATGGAGAGAGCTGCATCAAACCAGTCTCAGGCCTGAAGACCACAACAGCTCCAAGCACTATGGGATTTAACATCTGAGGTCATCAGTCCCCTGGAACTTAGAACTACTTAAACCTAACTAACCTAAGGACATCACAAATATCCATGCCCTAGGCAGGATTCGAACCTGCGACCGTAGCAGTCGCGCGGTTTCGGACTGAAGCGCCTAGAACCGCTCGGCCACAACGGCCGGCCATTTTTGAACGGTGTGAACCGTTCGTAACGCCCAGTACGTCTTAAGCACTCATCACTGTAGGCTTTCAGCATCGTTTCGTGTGTGTATGTAAAGGTTTTCTCGAGTTTAACGCAAAATTTAATGCACGCGCGTTGCTCCTCTAACTCTACCATCTCGATATTCGCAATACGCCACTGAACAATAACTGACAGAGATACAACAATTAAACTTCCGGCAGTTACACATTAAACACAGGCGTGCGGAGGGATGTCAACCGCATTCAACATATCACTTAGCGAAATTACGTATTGTGCGGGAGTTTCTGGACAGACCTCGTATGTAGATGTACATTGCTTATAAATAATACTAGGCGTTAAAGAAAAGGCTCATTACAAACTGTGAAATGGCCACGGGGCAGTTATGTGCACCGTTTGGAAAGAATTACGCCCATTTCATGCTTCGTTGCAAGGTGACGTGCCCGCAGAGAAGACCACTTGACAAGCAGATCTCATTAATCTTTCTCAACGGAGAGACATTGTCCAAACGAACGTGATGTCCGCAGCGCCTCTGGGAAGCGTGCCGGAACCGCTAGCGCCCACACGATACGCTGATGAGGAAATGAACACCGCAGCCGGACGATCGATGCGTGTAGAAGGCTCACCTGGGCTTGCGAGTTACTGTTGAAAGGAACATCAACCAATAACCACTGTGATGGTGAACGTAGTCTGTGGCATTAGGGTCTTCAATAGCTACTGTATTGTGCTTACGCGTGCATATTCCGTAGTTTGCGAAACCCAGCAGACAGGAACTAGCTTCGTACTGGTCATGCACTGTAAACCCCAGTATCTTCGCATCTATGTCCAGTTGCAAAGTGGATACGGTCAAAACTCTGCATACAGCATGTGCAGCACATCAGTAGGAATTAATTAATATAATGATTATAAAGAATCTGCCTCGATTGCAAATACAGGGTGATTCAAAAAGAATACCACAACTTTAAAAATGTGTATTTAATGAAAGAAACATAATATAACCTTCTGTTATACATCATTACAAAGAGAATTTAAAAAGGTTTTTTTCACTCAAAAACAAGTTCAGAGATGTTCAATATGGCCCCCTCCAGACACTCGAGCAATATCAACCCGATACTCCAACTCGTTCCACACTCTCTGTAGCATATCAGGCGTAACAGTTTGGATAGCTGCTGTTATTTCTCGTTTCAAATCATCAATGGTGGCTGGGAGAGGTGGCCGAAACACCATATCCTTAACATACCCCCATAAGAAAAAATCGCAGGGGGTAAGATCAGGGCTTCTTGGAGGCCAGTGATGAAGTGCTCTGTCACGGGCTGCCTGGCGGCCGATCCATCGCCTCGGGTAGTTGACGTTCAGGTAGTTACGGACAGATAAGTGCCAATGTGGTGGCGCTCCATCCTGCTGAAATATGAATTGTTGTGCTTCTTGTTCGAGCTGAGGGAACAGCCAATTCTCTAACATCTCCAGATACTGTAGTCCAGTTACAGTAGCACCTTCGAAGAAAAAGGGACCAAAAACTTTATTGGCTGAAATGGCACAAAAACGTTCACCTTAGGCGAGTCACGTTCATACTGGGTTGTTTACCGCGGATTCTCAGTGCCCCATATACAGACATTGTGACGGTTGACTTTCCCGTTAGTGTGGAAAGTTGCTTCATCACTAAACACAATCTTTGAAACGAAAGATTCATCTGTTTCCATTTGAGCAAGGATAAAATCACAGAAATCGATTCTTTTAATCTTATCAGCTGCAGACGGTGCTTGAGCCAATTTCAGACGATAAGGTTTCATAACTAACCTTTTTCGTAGGACTCTCCATACAGTTGATTGTGGAATTTGCAGCTCTCTGCTAGCTCTGCGAATCGATTTTCCTGGGCTGCGAACAAATGCTTGCTGGATGCGTGCTACATTTTCATCACTCGTTCTCGGCCGTCCAGAACTATTCCCTTTGCACAAACACCCATTATCTGTAAACTGTTTATACCAACGTTTAATACACCACCTATCAGGAGGTTTAACACCATACTTCGTTCGAAATGCACGCTGAACAACTGTCGTCGATTCACTTCTGCCGTACTCAATAACACAAAAAGCTTTCTGTTGAGCGGTCGCCATCTTAGCATCAACTGACGCTGACGCCTAGTCAACAGCGCCTCAAGCGAACAAATGTACAACTAAATGAAACTTTAAAGCTCCCTTAATTCGCCGACAGATAGTGTTTAGCTCTCTGCCTTTTGTCGTTGCAGAGTTTTAAATTCCTAAAGTTGTGGTATTCTTTTTGAATCACCCTGTATAAACCGGATGTTGACCTAGCTTTCGGCGCCGATAACCACGCCTTCTTCGGAACACACTAAAACTACAAACTACCTAAAGAGGCATGGTCCAACATTAATACAGAACGCCCACAAGTTTGTAGTTTTAGTGTGTTCCGAAGGCGTGGTTATCCGCGTCGAAACCTAGGTCAGCATCCGGTTTCTATTTGCAATCGAGGCGGATTCTGTATAATCATTAAATTATTCACGATTGCTGACGCGCTGCAATGTTAAAAGTTATCAAATTAATTAATACGTAAGGTCACTTTCGGGTATCCAAAATGCAATAAACAAAGCTAAGTCACGATAACACGGTTTTCTTTTTTATCAGTCACGCCCCATCTACAACAAATTATTGATTTGTTGTCAGCAAGCAGTATTTATATCCCACGCTAATTATTTTCACTAGCACGTGCAGGCCATGAATTGTTCGTGAATGGGGAAAACCAACGCCAATGCAGCAAGGTAATCAATCTACAATATCTCATTAATGTTGTACATCCGCCAGCTCAATGACGAAGTCCTACCGTCTGCTACTCTCGTGTGCCCAGGAATAAGTGAGCTTTTAGAGCAGTATTGTCTGCAGACAGGCTCGCACAACGTTTGTTTATGTGAGCTAACCAGGGACAGATTAGTTAGTAAGTTTCATGTTCCATGAATAAATTTACGCGATAAATTGTAACGTCGAACGAGTAATTTTACATTCACGTAGCAAATGAAATTGTAAACATTGTTATATGCTGAACATTTCTAGGGTTATTTTAAATATACAGGTGTGAATAAGTAATTCCTAACCATCACCTTTTTTTATACATTACTGTAACAGGGGTTCTTCAAGGGAGTAGAAGCAGTTGTTAACGAGAAACTTTTTCAGTTTGTGTCCAAATTACTTCTTCTAAGTTATTTTACATCTTGTTGTTGTGGTCTTCAGTCCAAAGACGGTTTGATGCAGCTCTCCATGTTAGTCCTGTGCAAGCCTCTTCATCTCCGAGTAACTACTGCAACTTACATCCTTCTGAATCTGCTTACTGTATTCATCTCCTGGTCTCCCTCTACAGTTTTTAAACCCCCACCCTTCCCTACATTATTAAATTGGTGATCCCCTGATGCCGCTGAATGTGCCCTACCAACGGATCCCTTCTTCTAGTCACGTTGTGCCACAAATTCCTCTCCTTCCAAACTCTGTTCAGTACCTCCTCGTTAGTTACGTGATCTACCCATCTAATCTTAAGCATTCTTCTGTAGCACCACGTTTCAAAAGCTTCTATTATCTTCTTGTCTAAACTGTTTATCGTCCGTGTTTCACTTCCATACATAGCTACACACCATACAAATAATTTCATAACAGACTTCTTGACACACAAATCTCAACTGAATGTTAAAAAAATTTCTCTTCTTCAGAAACGTTTTTCTTGCTATTGGTAGTCTACATTTTATATACTCTGTACTTCGACCATCATCGGTGATTTTGCTCCCCAAATAACAAAACTCATTTACTACTTTAAGTGTATCATTTTCTAATCTAATTCCCTCATCACTACCAGATTTAATTCGACTACATTCCATTATCCTCGTTTTTCTTATGTTGATGTTCATCTTATATCCTCCTTTCAAGACACTGGCTACTCCTTGCTGTCTCTAACAAAATTGCAGTGTCATCGGCGAATCTCGAAGTTTTTATTTCTTCTCCCTGGACTTTAACTCCTACTCTTTGCTACAGGGTTATAAACACAAAATCAAATAGGGGTAACGCAGGAGTAGGTTTAATAATGAATAGGAAAATAGGAATGCGGGTAAGCTACTACAAACAGCATAGCGAACGCATTATTGTGGCCAAGATAGATACGAAGCCCACACCTACCACAGTAGTACAAGTTTATATGATAACTAGCTCTGCAGATGACGAAGAAATTGAAGAAATGTATGATGAAATAAAAGAAATTATTCAGATAGTGAAGGGTGACGAAAATTTAATAGTCATGGATGACTGGAATTCGTCAGTAGGAAAAGGGAGAGAAGGAAACGTAGTAGGTGAATATGGATTGGGGGTCAGAAACGAAAGAGGAAGCCGCCTGGTAGAATTTTGCGCAGAGCACAACTTAATCATAGCTAACACTTGGTTCAAGAATCAAAAAAGAAGACTGTATACGTGGAAGAAGCCTGGAGATACTGACAGGTTTCAGATAGATTATATAATGGTAAGACAGAGATTTAGGAACCAGGTTTTAGATTGTAAGACATTTCCAGGGGCAGATGTGGACTCTGGCCACAATCTATTGGTTATGAACTGTAGAGTAAAAATGAAGAAATTGCAAAAAGGTGGGAATTTAAGGAGATGGGACCTGGATAAATTGAAAGAACCAGAGGTTGTAGAGAGTTTCAGGGAGAGCATAAGGAAACAATTGACAAGAATGGGGGAAAGAAATACGGTAGAAGAAGAATGGGTAGCTTTGTGGGATGAAGGAGTGAAGGCAGCAGAGTATCAAATAGGAAAAAAGACGAGGGCTAGTAGAAATCCTTGGGTAACAGAAGAAATATTGAATTTAATTGATGAAAGGAGAAAATATAAAAATGCAGTAAATGAAGCAGGCAACAAGGAATAAAAACGTCTCAAAAATGAGATCGACAGGAAGTGCAAAATGGCTAAGCAGGAATGGCTAGAGGACAAATGTAAGGATGTAGAGGCTTATCTCACTAGGGGTAAGATAGATACTGCCTACAGGAAAATTAAAGAGACCTTTGGAGAGAAGGGAACCACTTGTATGAATATCAAGAGCTCAGATGGAAACCCAGTTCTAAGCAAAAAAGGGAAAGCAGAAAGGTGGAAGGAGTATATAGAGGGTCTATACAAGGGCGATGTACTTGAGGGCAATATTTTGGAAATGGAAGAGGATGTAGATGAAGATGAAATGGGAGATACGATACTGCGTGAAGAGTTCGACAGAGCACTGAAACACCTGTGTCGAAACAAAGCCCCGGGAGGAGAAACCATTCCATTAGAACTACTGACAGCCTTGGGAGAGCCAGTCCTAACAAAACTCTACCATCTGGTGAGCAAGATGTATGAGACAGGCGAAATACCCTCAGACTTCAAGAAGAATATAACAATTCCAATCCCAAAGAAAGCAGGTGTTGACAAATGTGAAAATTACCGAACTATCAGTTTAATAAGTCATGGCTGCAAAATACTAACGTGAATTCTTTACAGACGAAAGCCGACCTCGGGGAAGATCAGTTTGTATTCCGTAGAAATATCGGAACACGTGAGGCAATACTGACCCAACGACTTATCTTAGAAGCTAGATTAAGGAAAGGCAAATTTACGTTTCTAGCATTTGTAGACTTAGAGAATGCTTTTGACAATGTTGACTGGAATACTCTCTTTCAAATTCTAAAGGTGGCAGAGGTAAAATACAGGGAGCGAAAAGCTATTTACAATTTGTACAGAAACCAGGTGCCAATTATAAGAGTCGAAGGACATCAAAGGGAAGCAGGGGTTGGGAAGGGAGTGAGACAGAGTTGCAGCCTCTCCCCGATGTTATTCAACTTGTATATTGAGCAAGCAGTGAAGGAAACAAAAGAAAAATTATGATTACATATTAAAATCCATGGAGAAGAAAAAAAACTTTGAGGTTCGCCGATGACATTGTACTTCTGTCAGAGACAGCAAAGGACTTGGAAGAGCAGTTGAACGGAATGGATAGTGTCTTGAAAGGAGGATATAAGATGAACATCAACAAAAGCAAAACGAGGATAATGGAATGTAGTCGAATTAAGTCAGGTGATGCTGACGGAATTAGATTAGGAAATGAGACACTTAATGTAGTAAAGGAGTTTTGCTACTTCGGGAGCAAAATAACTGATGATGGTCGAAGTAGAGAGGATATAAAATGTAGACTGGCAATGGCAAGGAAAGCTATTCTGAAGAAGAGAAATTTGTTAACATCGAGTATAGATTTAAGTGTCAGGAAGTCGTTTCTGAAAGTATTTGCATGGAGTGTAGCCATGTATGGAAGTGAAACATCGACGATAAATAGTCTGGACAAGAAGAGAATAGAAGCTTTCGAAATGTGGTGCTAGAGAAGAATGCTGAAGATTTGATGGGTAGATCACGTAACTAATGAGGAGGTACTGAATAGAATTGGGGAGAAGAAGAGTTTGTGGCACAACTTGACTAGAAGAAGGGATCGGTTGGTAGGTCATGTTCTGAGGCATCAAGGGATCACTAATTTAGTATTGTAGGGCAGAGTTGAGGGTAAAAATCGTAGAGGGAGACCAAGAGACGAATACACTAAGCAGATTCTGAAGGATGTAGGTTGCAGTGGGTACTGGGAGATGAAGAAGCTTGCACAGCATAGAGTAGCATGGAGAGCTGCATCAAACCAGTCTCAGGAGTGAAGACGACAACAACCACCTTGCTCAATATATAGATTGAATAACATCGAGGATAGGTTACAACCCTGTCTCACTCCCTTTTCAAGCACTGCTTCTCTTCCGTGCCCCTCGAGCCTTATAACTAGCATCTGATTTCCAGTTTTGCCACAGTCCAGGTTTCACTACCATACAGTGCTTACTTCAGACGTACATTCTCTGAAATTTCGTCCTCAAATTAAGGAAGATATTTGGTATTAGTAGGCTTCTCTTGGCCAGGAATGCCCTGTTTGCCACTGCTAGTCTGCTTTTGATATCCTCCTTGCTCCGTCCGTCATTGGTTATTATACTGCTTAGGTAGCAGAATTCCTTAACTTCATCTACTTCGTGACCATCAATCCTGGAGTTAAGTTTCTCGCTGTTCTCATTTCTACTACTTCTCATTACCTTCGTCTTTCTTCAGTATACTCTCAATCATGTAACTCTTCTTTACTTTCACTGAAGACAGCAACGTCATCAGCGCATCGTATCATTGATATCTTTTCTCCTTGAATTTTAATTCCAATCCTGAACCTTTCTTTTGTTTCCACCATTGCTTCCTCAATGTGTAGATTGAACGGTAGGGGCGAAAGGCTACATCCTTGTCCTACACCCTTTTTAATACGAGCACTTCGTTCTTGGTCGTTATTCTCTCTTGGCTGGTGTACGTATTGTATATGACCCGTCTCTCCCTATAGCTTACCTCTACTTTTTTCAGAATTTGGATCATCTTGCAACATTTTACATTGTCAAACGCTTTTTCCAGATCGACGAATCCTATGAACGTGTCTTGATTTTTCTTTAGTCTTGCTTCCATTATCAACCACAATGTCAGAATTGACCTTTCCTAAAGCCAAACTGATCGTCATCTAGCGCATTCTCAATTTTCCATTCTTCTGTTTATTATTCTTGGAAGCATGAGCTGTTAAGCTGATTGTCAAATCTTGCCGTCTTCGGAATTGTGTGGATGATGCTTTTCTGAAAGTCAGATGGTATATCGCCAGACTCATATATTCTACACACCAACGTGAATAGTCGTTTTGTTGCCACTTCCCCCAATGATTTTGGAAATTCTGATGGAATGTTATGTATCCCTTCTGCCTTATTTGACCGTAAGTCCTCCAAAGCTCTTTTAAATTCCGATTCTAATACTGGATCTCCTATCTCTTCTAAATCGTCTCCTGTTTCTTCTTCTTTCACATCAGACAAATCTTCACCCTCATAGAGGCTTTCAATGTATTTTTTTCATCCATCCGCTCTCTCCTCTGCATTTAACAGTGGAATTCCCGTTCACTCTTAATGTTATCACCCTTGCTTTTAATGTCACCGAAGGTTGTTTTGACTTTCCTATATACTGAGTCTGTCCTTACGACAATCATTGCTTTTTCGATGTCTTCACATTTTTCCTGCAGCTTCCCTGCACTTCCTAGTTATTTCAGTCCTCAGCGACTTGTATTTCTGTATTCCTGAGTTTCCCGGAACAATTTTGTGCTTCCTCTTTTCAGCAATCAATTGAAATATTTCTTCTGTTACCTATGGTTTCTTTGCAGTTACCTTCTTTGTACCTATGTTTTCCTTCCCAACTTCTGTGGTGGCCTTTTTTAGAGATGTCCATTCCTCTTCAACTGTACTGCCAACTGGCTACTCCTTATTGCTGTATCTATAGCCATAGAGAGCTTCACCCCTATCTCGTCATTCCTTAGTACTTTCCTATCCCACTTCTTTCCGTATTAATACTTCCTGACTGAGACTCACTACTACTTCATCACTACTATATTGTGATCTGAGTTTTTATCTGCTCCTGGGTACACCTCACAATTCAGTATCTGATTTGGGAATCTCTGACCATGATGCAATCTAACTGAAATCTTCCCGTATCACCCGGCATTTTACAAATATACCTCCTCCTCTTGTGATTCTTTAACAGAGTATTCGCTGTTACTAGCAGAAACTTGGTACAAAACTCAGTTAGTTTTTCTCCTCTCTCATTCCTTATCCCAAGCCCATATTCTCCTGTGACCTTTTCTTCTACTCCTTCCCAAATAACTGCATTCCAGTTCTCCATGACTATTAGATTTTCATCCTCCTTTACATACTGTATTACACTTTCAGTATCCTCATACACTTTCTCTATCTCCTCATTTTCAGCTGAACTATCGTTGTCGATGATGGTTTGCTGTCGATTCTGATAAGAACAACCATGTCACTGAACTGTCCACAGTAACACACTCTCTGCCGTACCTTCCTATTCATAACGAATGCTACTCCCGTTATACCATTTTCTGCTGCTGTTGATTACCCTATACTCATCTGACCAGAAATCCTTGTCTTCTTTCATTTTCACTTCTCCGACTCGCGACCGCTACGGTCGCAGGTTCCAATCCTGCTTCGGGCATGGATGTGTCTGATGTCCTTAGGATAGTTAGGTTTAATTGGTTCCAAGTTCTAGCCGACTGATGACCTCAGAAGTTAAGTCGCATAGTGCTCAGAGCCATTTGAACCATTTCTCTGACTCCTGCTATAAAGCTTGAGCCTTTTCACTTTCCTTTTCAGATTTTCTAATTTCCTTACCACGTTCAAGCTTCTGACATTCCATGTCCCGACTCGTAGAACGTTATCCTTTCGTTGATTATTCAATCTTTCTGTCATGGTAACTTCTCCCTTGGCAGTCCCCTCCTGTAAATCCGAATGGCTCCCCACCCTCTTTGACAAGGTCGTTGGCAGACACAGTGACTTATTATGCCGAAAGTCTTCGGCCGCCAACGCTGATTTAAGCAGCAGCGGGATTCGAACCTGGGACCGAAGATGTTTTATGAATCAAAGACGCTACACCTAGACCACGGGTACCAAATAAGGACCTACAATTCTTTCCTCCAGAATCCCACACCACACATTCACCGACCACGGTTTTTGGTGTGGAACTTACCGCAGCCAACATGGATTTTCAGTTGCCCAATAATGCACGTTAGGCAAATTAACATTTCCATAGTTCGTGAATGTAACCTCGTCAGTAAAATCAAATTAATAAAAGTGTCAACCCTCTGAATCTGAAGTTGAGCCCATCGGCAGAATTCAATGCGACGCATATAATCCGTACCAGTTGATTCTTGGTGGAGACTGTTATGGTAAGATGATATTTATGGCGATGCAGAACACAAACAACACTACTCTGGCTCATGGCAGATTCCCTTGCGATTTGAAATGAACTAACAAAAGGATCTCAAACCACTGTGACAAGAGTACCAATTTCCGTTTCCTCGTTAGTAACTTTCTTTTGCTGGATATGTTTCCGATGCGTTAAAGATCCAATTGTTCTCAATTTATCATACACATATTCAAATGTATGACGTGTAGGGGAGAACGTTGGGGATATCTTTCAGCGTACAAGTCTCTAGCTCTCATTGGATTTCGTTCGGCATTCTCCGTAAATCAGAAGCATATCGACTTGTCCTTTGAAGGAATACACCATTCACATTCGCTTGATTCGACAATGCTAGTCTTACCGTTCCTATTACTGTTGTATTGCGAAACCGTCGAAAGCTGTTTACATGTCAATGGCCCGTTAGATGGATACGCCGTATTTGGCGAATATTTACTATTTACACGATATACGGGGAGAATTGGTTCAAATGGCTCTGAGCACTATGCGACTTAACTTCTAAGGTCATCAGTCCCCTAGAACTTAGAACTAATTAAACCTAACTAATCTAAGGACATCACACACATCCATGCCCGAGGCAGGATGCGAACCTGCGACCGCAGCGGTCGCTCGGCTCCAGACTGTAGCGCCCAGAACCGCACGGCCACTCCGGCCGGCACGGGGAGAATTGTCAGAGCATGTTCTTTGAGTAGTGTCGAAGTGATAAGGAGTACCACTCAATCCATGATAATAAGATAGCAGCACTGCATTGATACTAATGGTCATCACTTCGAACACCTTCTGTAACCGGACGTTCATGCCACCTTTGTGACCTTCGCTGATCTTCAAAGTCCTTACTGTTACACATCATTCCATTCTTCTCGATAGCCGCTATTAGAAAATAAGTACGAAACTATAGCATCCCATTTAAAAAAACAAAGTTGACCTTCATATCTCTGAAGCGACCCTGCGAGGTGCCGGAGCAAGCAGTGTATTTAACATTAAATTCTTCTAGAATCTACATATGTAAATGATACTCTAAGCCCCCCCCTATTCTAACTCCGACTTTTGCTGTTGCACATGGATTAAAAAATATACGCAAACTAACTGTAATCAACCCTACAAGTGGAGTAGAAAAGAGTTTGGCACCTGCAATAATTTAATTTGATAAATAAGTTAAATAAAGGAAGGTTTCATTAACGTAGTGAGAAATGATGGTTTGCTCTACCGATTAACAGAATGAAAGTTCTGTCCAAAATAACAATATGATTTATTAAGACTAAACACAAAATAATAAACAAAAACACATGAAACATTTATAATACATCAAATTGGCTCAAATTGGATACTCAAACAAACGATGTGAAGGTGAAGTTGTCCCTAAACTAGATTGTGAGGTTTAAGATGAAGTGGTATGTGGAGCCAATTCCTTGCCACTCAAATCTTAAGAGAGACACACAGCTAACCCAACATTAATTGCTGCTACTCAAGACAGAACAAAGTTAGAAAAAGACGAACAGGCGCGCTCTGCTGAGCTCTGATTATCACCTAGGAAAATCCCTGTCTGCCAGTGCTGCGGACATACATTACCAATCTGTCTTCTTAACTGCCAGAACACGATCTGGCGTCCCGGAGGCGATCGCTGGTTGCTTCGACGTTTTCAACCGAAAGGCGAGAGCCGACTACCTAGAGCACCCGTACAGGCCGAACACACAACATTCCCACCCCCACGACAGTGGCCGTGGTTAAACGTTCCAATCAGCAACTCAAAAACCGGCGGAAAATTCCACTCTATTGCCGGAACACTACCATTCCACCAATGGAGATTCTTGGCGCCAATTTCTTCGCTGATTTTGCTACGTCACGGGGCTATGCCCTGAGCAAGCCAATCACAGTTACTATTTTGCAGAAAGCGCGGGAATTTTCCCGCCACAACTGCCTGGGTACACAAGTCATTCCCACGCCTCGCTGGTAGACCGCCAGAAAGTGTGTTCGCTAAGTTTCTGCGAAGTAACGGAACCTCTAGCCCAGCCGCTACTTCAGACCCCTCCGGGCGTGTCTTTTGACAATGTCGGCGTCTGGAAAGCATTCACTCGACTCCCTCACACTCGTCGGCTTAACCCTCTCAAGATCCGCAGAGCCCGCCTGTCACCGGACCACCCGGGTGACGAGAGACGCTGCGTGGGAAGCCCGCGTGTGAAGGAATAGCAACTTTTCACCGCATGCAATTAGAGACGAAAATCGTAAGATAGAAATATGAGAGGGGGCTCATGCCACCTCTCAACCCCACCTAGCAACAAAAAACCAACGTCATATTATGGTCCCCGTTGTCCCATGCAACACTTGTCCCACAAACTTTTCAGTTCCTATCATACTTTCGGAATAATTCTAGGTGGCAATAGTTAGTGACTCACCCTGTATTCTTCTTGAAGTCTGAGATTATTTCACCTGTCTCGTACATCTTGCTCATCAGATGGAAGAGTCTGGTCACGGCTGGCTCTCCCGAGACTATCAGTAGCTCTAACGAAATGTTATCTACTCCAGGAGCCTTACTTCTACTTAAGTCTCTCAGTGCTTTGTCAAATTCTTCACGCAGCATCATACCTGTGCTTTGTCAGATTCTTCACGCAGCATCATTTCTCTTCTTCCTCTACATCCTCTTCCGTTTCCATAATATTGCCCCCAAGTGCATCTCCCTTGTGTAGACCCTCTATATACTCCTTCCACCTTTCTGCTTTCCCTTCTTTTCTTAGGACTGGTTTTCCATATTCATCGCCGGCCAAAGTGGCCGTGCGGTTAAAGGCGCTGCAGTCTGGAACCGCAAGACCGCTACAGTCACAGGTTCGAATCCTGCCTCGGGCATGGATGTTTGTGATGTCCTTAGGTTAGTTAGGTTTAACTAGTTCTAAGTTCTAGGGGACTAATGACCTCAGCAGTTGAGTCCCATAGTGCTCAGAGCCATTTGAACCATTTTTCCATATTCATCTAGGTGGTTCTCCTTTCTACAAAGGTCTCTTTAGTTTTCCTGTAGGCAGAATCTATCTTACTCCTGGTGATATAAGCTTCTAAATTTGTCTTCTAGTCATTCCTGCTTACTCATTTTGCACTCCCTGTCAATACCATTATTTTAGACATTTGTATTTCCTTTCGCAAACGTTCAAAATGTTCAAATGTGTGTGAAATCTTATGGGACTTAACTGCTAAGGTCATCAGTCCCTAAGCTTACACACTACTCAACCTAAATTATCCCAAGGACAAACACACACACCCATGCCCGAGTGAGGACTCGAACCTCCGCCGGGACCAGCCGCAAAATCCATAATTACTACGCCATAGACCGCTCGGCTAATCCCGCGCTTCGCAGACGTCTAAAAATGAGATCGACAGGAAAGATTTTACTTATCATGTGATTTTATAATAACTACGGATTGTAAAAGGAATTAATCTATCCAGATATATGAATTAGTTCTTTTAGTAATTAGGATATATACAATTTAAATACAGCGCTGCGATTCGTAGACTCCTTTTATGCGGACCTCCGTATTTTTTACGTGTGCAAAGGCTGTATGGACAATGCGGCAAATACGCCAAGCACTCAACTTTCTGGATACTGAAAATGTTCGACTGCTGCCCTGGCCAGCACATTCTCCAGATCTCTCACCAATTGAAAACCTCTGTTCAATGGTGGCCGAGCAACTGGATCGTCACAATACGCCAGTCACTACTTTTGATGAGCTGTGGTATCGTGTTGAAGCTGCATGGGCAGCTGTACCTGTACACGCCATCCAAGCGCCGTTTGACTCAATGCCCAGGCGTATCAAGGCCGTTATTACGGCCAGAAGTTGTTGTTCTGGGTACTGATTGCTGAGGATCTATGCACCTAAATTGCGTGAAAATGTAATCACATGTCAGTTCTAGTATAATATATTTGTCCAATGAATACCCGTTTATCATCTGCATTTCTTCTTGGTGTAGCAATTTTAATGGCCAATAGTGTGCAAAGTCTGTTTATTCCCGTCGTACCACCACAACCAAGTCGGAAACCTTTCCGCATGAATAACCTGAGAACAAATGACAGCTCTGTCAATGATCTGCTCTTTTATACCTTGCGCACGCGATGCTACCTCCATCTGTATGTGTCCCATGACTCTGTAATTTAAGGATCTTTTGGGTAATTCCGTGAACTAGATCTTCATGAGCTGTTGTCTCCTGTTTTCGCGATACTTAGAATTTTATCATTCAAGTTGAAAACGGAGCCATCGTCAGTTTACAAAATATTTTGGTGGTCTGGTAATCACTTCTTGTTATTTACGGCCTTATGATCTGCCAATGTCACCACAAAAAACTTCGAATTTGTGTATTTTATTTTCAGTGTCGGAGTCAAAATCAAAACTTATGTCACAATGTAATTGAGTTGTGCGTATATGACACTAATAAAAGTGGTAGTGCGACCTCCAGGCCAGATGTGAGGAAACGCAGATCAACAGATCGTAAGTAATTACATTTTTTCTAGAAAAAAACCGCGACGTGAACTGTTTAATAATCTAAAACTAACAAAAATGTATTGGTGTACACCCCACTGATGATGCCTTAAAACAAGATAAGGCGAAACGCAGGAAAAGGCATTTTTATTTACAAAACAAGTATTCATATGCTTGTTGAGAAAGATGGCCATACAAACAAACTTGTTATCTAATTGAGAGATTCGAGACATTTATTCTAAAACTGAATTATGATCTGACTTTATATAATCGTCTGAACGCAGTTATTTTCGTTTTATTGCTGGAAACATTTAAAAAGCATTCTTTGTTTATATCATTCAGCAGATGTATTGATCTTACGAAGTCGTATTCACGCCTGTACAATGTAAATATTAAAAGGGTAGGCGGTAGTCCACACCCTACTCTTAAACTTTGGTTAGTAACTGGTTCTTCTAGATCATTCCTACCTGTGTATATTTTTATCAACGCTTTTCACTAACTGTATTAGGCGATAACTGTATCCACGTTTAGACATAATCTTCAACATGCTATCGCAGCTCAAGAGGTAGAAAGCTTTCCAAAGGAGAATAAAGCTCATATTGGTTTCCAGATTAAATGAAAACGTACAGATTACACTCCCAGAGAGAAAATGTTTTGTAGCCCAACTTAATTAAAAGAAGAATAGGTCATCAGTACAGATCGTGCGACATCAGGAATCAGTAGGGTATAATGCGGAAATATGTTACTGCTTTACACTATGTAATTGACATATTTCCTTAACTGTGAAAAGTTAGTTATAAAACGAAGTGCCTGGTAATTATAACGTGCTAGCCCTTGGTGCTCATTTCCTTGCTGTAGCTAAATCTGTACACCGCTATGATAAACAAACTGATGAAAGCTGGTTAAACGAACTGTTTGATAACCAGCTACTGATTGAAAAACGACTAACATGATTCTGTTATACACATTACGATAAATTCTACGAGAGATTAAGTCTTCCAACATTAGAACCACAACATGGGAACCACACATGGGCCTAGTCACACTACTGAAGCACGGCGTCAACAATGATCAGTTTTAACCACTGCTTGTGAGATTTTACGGTAATGGATGTTTACAGCCAGTATCTTGAAATTTTAAACACCGTGTCATACATTTCATATTCTACTTCAACCCATCCACGCTATATTTCAAAGAAAACACGTAGAAGATTAATACGAAACATTAGAATTAACACATGTGTAACATCGTAGTATAAAACATAGTGCTTAGTGACTAGAACAACGTTTTTTTTAGCCTGTATAATATTCTTTCTAAGTTACCCGTAAGTGATGTCAATAAAGTATTAGCTAAGCGTTATATTATTTATTTACCAAAACGCGATTTCAATACTCCGTTACTGCATATTTTTTTATGTTCCCCTTTTACTTCTTGATGATGTCAGAAACACACCACAGAACAGAAAATATGTTATGAAAGAAATCTTTTCGCTCAAGAAGCTTTTGATACCGTTCCTGATAAGCTTCTTGTAATCTGTTTGCATGTTACTGAGTATCGTCTCAGTTGTGGGACAGGATTCGTGATTTCCTGTCTGGGACGCCACAGTTTGTAGTAAATGACGGGACGTAATCTAATGAGTCCCAACTTATACCTGGGATTCTCCAAGGAAGTGTTATAGGCCCTCTTCTGCTCTCAGGCTACGTAAATAATATGAGAGGACAAACAGAGCAGCCTGTTAGATTGAAAGACAAGTGTGAGGTCGTGCACATGAACACTAAACAAACTCCCTTAAATTTCCTTTGCACTGTAAATCAAACAAAAACCTAGAAATTTTAATTATGAATAACATAGATAATGTTGTGGCGAAGGCGAAAAGACGTACCAGAGGTACGGCGTTTTGTTGTCAGAGAACACAGTAGATGCAGTAAACCTGCTGAAGAGATTGCTTCACACTACGCTTGTCTGTCCTCCTCTGTAGTACTAGTGCGCTGTAAGGGATCTGTATTAGATATAATATATATATATATAAAGTTCAAAGAAGGGCAGCTAGTTTTGTACTACGGAAGATAATGGCGCGGATGTGATATACAAGTTGGGGGTAGCGATAACTAAACCAAAACAGTTTTTCCTTGCGGCGATATCTAATCACGAAATATCCATCATCAAATTTCTTGTCCCAGAATAGAAAATATTTTGTTGTTTCTTGCCTACATAGGGAGAAAAAAAATGGCTCTGAGCACTATGAGACTTAACAGCTGAGGTCATCAGTCCCTAGAACTTAGAACTACTTAAACCTGACTAACCTAAGGACATCACACACATCCATGCCCGAGGCAGGATTCGAACCTGCGACCGTAGCGGTCTCGCGGTTCCAGACTGACGCGTCTAGAACCGCGCGGCCACACCGGCCGGCTACATAGGGAGAAATTACCATCGAGATAAAATAAGAGAATTCAAAACTCGCACAGAAAGAGTTACATGTTCGTTCTGCCCTCGGCTGTTCGAAAGTGGAACGGTCGAGAAATAGTGCGGAAGTGTTTCCACGAGCCTTCCACCAGACACTTAAGTATACTTTGGAGGCTAGTCACGTATAAGTATAAATGTCTTAGGGAAACAAAGGTTAGAGTAAATTGAAATACGCTGTCACGAATTTCAATGTCTCCCTTCCTGAATTACAATCATATCCACATCATTTAGCGCTGCAGACAGATATGAACTCAGGAAGAAGTCTTTCCATGTGACACATATATTCTGAAGTACAACTGACTATTTGCATGTAACAACTTTGTTCTTTCCATACTTTCGAGTAAAGTATTTCGGATGTTCACAAAAATCGCAGAAAATAGAGGCTGGAAACCGATGAAAAATGTCTGTATCGCGCTTCATATAACGACTGTATTAGTTCTGTTCGGCGATGCTTAAGCCACTTTTCTTTCGTATCTCATGACGACAACACTATGGTTTTATTGTGTCGGGCTGTGTTTCGAACAGTTATGTATCGTCATGTTTTTACGCTAATGTATTTTATACATATAAAAGTAATACTTCATTACGTCATAATTTATTGTATTACAAGATGTAGACTGTCCGTTAGTTGTCGTTGGTTTTCCTATTTTGCTGCAGATCTGAAGATGGACGCTACACACTGAGATGGATAATCTGACAACAAAAATTTTGTAATCATAGTCTGTCATTAAAGAAACAAATCATGCTCTCCTTCAAGCACTGCACAAGAGCGTGCTGTAGGATCTATTTTCAATAGGCTTCCAGCAGAACTAGAATATATGTGTCACTAATTCGACAGTTTTAGACCAAAACCGAAAAGGTTCGTTCTAACGTATTCCATTTTCCTATAAAAGTATTACCCGATGCAGTTTAAAGCTTTCCTTTGCTATGTGTTAACCTACTAATTTGTATAGGTTTTCACTTGTTTGTATCTTCTTTTTAATTTACTGATTTTGTAACTTCTTTTATCAGCATTCTGCGTATATTTAGTGACTCGCTCCAAGATGTGCTTTGGTTCAGGTCGCTTCACGAGAATAGCGAGAAAAAAAAATTAGCTAATTGTCATATGATTGTAAAGGGAATACACAAAGGCAGTATTCGCGTTGAAACTTTGATCCTGATTAATTGAAGACACCGTCGTATGGCAACAGATCTCCCACGAAGAAGGTAATTACGAAAATGAAGCTTGTAGAGTAATGGAATTTAAATGAACTGGTGATTGTGAATTACATTGGAGCGGAAGACAAATGTCTGATTGGTGAATGAAAGTGGCGTGGAAAGCGAACAGCGGCGACTTTGGCTATTGATCTGGAGGCAGATTTGATAGCACGAACTGCCACAGAAGTAAGTAAACATTAGACCACATTTCCCAAAGCAGGCTTAATTAGACTTGTTTTGTCAGTGCCACAGTGTTTCAAAATCTAATTTAATCGTAATCACAACAATCTCTGGACAGCCTACTTATAAGTGTGTTTAGTTAAAGTATTTTCGTTAATCCAATAGTGTTTCGTCGTTCGATGTTAATTTTGCCACTATGATATTTTGTTTGTACAAATTAACTGCTAATTTACTTACATATGCTTATAAATGCACTAAACTATTTTTATGCGAAAGTTAATTTCTGATACGATGCTTTACCGATGGTACTAGCCTTGTTTGCTTTATGCTCCGTTTCCCTGGGACACCATTTCAGGATGGTGTTGGCTTTGCCACCAGATGTTAACGAATAATAATAATAATAATAATAATAATAATAATACACAAAGCAATCACTCATATAAATACATCGGCTACACCACTGCAATTTCATAACCACTTGTACAACCCTTTAGATCACATAACATCAACAGATACGAAGAAAGTAAATTGGAAAAAGAAAACACTGCGTGGCAAGCATCCGTATCATCTAACACAGCCACACATCGATCAAGACGCATCCAACACATGGCTAAGGAAAGGCAATATATACAGTGAGACGGAAGGATCAATGATTGCAATACAGGATCAAACAATAAACACCTGATATTACAGCAAGCGTATTATTAAAGATCCCAATACCACAACAGATAAATGCAGACTTTGCAAACAACAAATAGAAACTGTAGACCACATCACAAGCGGATGTACAATACTAGCAAATGCAGAATACCCCAGAAGACATGACAATGTAGCAAAAATAATACATCAACAGCTTGCCTTACAACATAAATTAATAAAACAACACGTTCCCACATACAAGTATGCACCACAAAATGTACTGGAGAATGATGAATACAAATTATACTGGAACAGAACCATTATAACAGATAAAACAAAACCACATAACAAACCTGACATCATACTCACCAATAAAAAGAAGAAATTAACACAATTAATCGAAATATCCATACCCAATACAACAAATATACAGAAGATAACAGGAGAAAAAATTGAAAAATACATCCAACTGGCTGAGGAAGTCAAGGACAAGTGGCATCAGGATAAAGTTGACATTATACCAATTATACTATCAACTACAGGAGTCATACCACACAATATCCACCAGTACATCAAGGCAATACAGCTACATCCAAACGCATATATACAACTACAGAAATCTGTAATTATTGATACATGTTCAATTACCCGAAAGTTCCTAAATGCAATGTAACATATACCGTACAGTTAAAAGGAAGTCACGCTTGAACAACGTCCGCGTCATTTTCCATTTTTAACCAGACATAACGTCTGAGAAAGGAAAGAAATAATAATAATAATAATACGTAGAATCCTTTGACATAGAAATAGGTGTGAGATAAGGAGATGGACTGTCTCCCATCCTGTTCGACGTTTTCGCAGAAAAGGATGTGGAAGAATTGGAGGAAGAACTCAAAAAACGTGGATTTTGAAAACCAATCCTAGAGGGCTTTTTAAAACTAACCACTGCCTACCATACCACGTGTCTGCAGGCGACCTGTAGAGGACGAAGAAACTGTCTTCAAACAACTCGACACATTTAAAGAATTAGCAGGAAAAGCAAGGGTACAAATCTCATTCGAGACAACTGCATTCTTGTGTTCAAGGGTAGAAATCGCAAGCATGAAAACAAAATCAGCACGGTTCCGCACTTTCAATGCCTACGAGAATTCATCGAACCACAGGCCCTGAAAACAGCTCACAGCAAAATCGCCTCCAACAACTAAAAAAAGGTTAGGGTTAGTCTGACATTTACAACAAGAAATCCATGTCAAGACAGACAAAAATTTGGCACTAGTCATAAAACCAACAGTCCTCTACGCAAGAGAAACGCTGACGCTTAACGGAAAACACGAATGGGAAAAAATCAGAAGAAATCAAGAAAGAGGAGAGAAAGATCATTAGGAAAATTTGAGGAGCTAGACATAGCCAAGACTGTTAGAGACTACAGTCAATCAAAATAAAATAAAAGTTTTGAAAAATCGAAACTGACATTAAGAAAAGGGGAATGAAATTCCTTGGTTATCTCAACAAACTACCAAAAAAAGTTACTAACGTAATGTGACTTAAGAACGCAACACCCTGCCCGAACGAAATTCGAAAGGACCTCAAAAACGTAAACATAAGATATATCAGAAAAAGACACCTTCCGACACAAGGCAGACAAATGGGAAGTAACATCAAAGCAACAATAAAATAGTACAGTTCAAAGTGGTCGGAAGAATGTAAACGAGCCTTCTCGAAAAGAATGAAAACCCTATGGAACAACAAGAAGAATCTAAAGAGAAGCTGATTGAGTTGTGTGCTTAATGTCTTCCATTTATTGGGACAATTCGCTAGTAATAATAATAACAATAATAAAAATACTTTTTGAAACACGCTATTAGTTTCGTGCAGAAGAGCGTTTTAAAGATTAGGCTGTGTTTACTTTTTAGATTATTTATACATTACACCACAAGCCATGCACGCACTATGCACCCAGTTAAAGAAACGTAAAATATGCTAAACAACAATATCGGCTACAGCATGAAACACATCTATTCGTTATTACACATTGAAGTTGATTTTAGCACAGAAAGGGATGCGCAATGTAGTCACCAAAATTATTGAACACTTAGCCGGATGATATAAAATGTGTGCCAGACAATAAAATTAAATTCTATAACAAACCAAAAAGGCCGGTCGTTGTGGCCGAACAGTTCTAGGCACTTATGTCGGAAACCGCGCAACCGCTACGGTCGCAGGTTCGAATCCTGCCTCGGGCATGGATGTGTGTGATGTCCTTAGGTTAGTTAGGTTTAATTAGTTCTAAGTTTTAGGCGACTGCTGACCTCAGAAGTTAAGTCACATAGTGCTCAGAGCCATTTGAACTTATTCGTACCTGCAAACAAAAACAACTTGTAAATAATCAGTATGTAACCATATTTATATGTGCGTGTTGTATGAATGTAAAATGACTCGTTCCACATCATTGTGAAAAGTGTACAAATGATCGATAGAGCTCGAAACTAACTAAAAAATTTGTAATAAATAATTAACTCGTAATCACAGTTAAATTTTCGCAGTAAGAATATATGCACCAGTACGGACAGGAAAGCTTGTTTATGTGTGCAGTACTGTCATGGTTGATTCTCATTTGAGTCGTAGCGAATACTCTATTAATGTTCAAAATAGTGGAAGATACCAATATTTCAGTGCAGATGGAATTTTCGGCTGGCCACCTACCGTTTGTCTTTACTCGAAGCAAAAAGCTCTCTTGTTTCACTTAATACTGATTCTCTGCAGGCTTTCACAGTATAATTATCGTTTGTCATTAACGTCTCTGATTCAGGTTCTTCAGCACCTCGGTGGCGATCTCATCAGGGTCAAAGTCTTTGACCAGCCCTCAGTTTTAATGAAGGACCTTTTTTTCTTCTAAAATTGAAATTGTCGATGTCAGTATTCCTTCTGCCTGCTAATAGAATTTTTGTAATGAAATGCATCACACGTAGCTGTCGATGTGTTCCTTATTACGAGTACCGGTTGTGGTTAATAACTATCATGCTAAAATTCATGGTGAAACATTCTGCTGTCATTTATTTTGCACAGTCCGCTAATAATTTCGGTCAATGACCGTTACCAAACTTACCTGTCATAAAAGGCAGGAAAGGTACGCCATAACTTGAAAAAAACTTGTTTGGTCTTTTAAGCTCACCACAGTACCTAAAAAATGTTTCACAACAACAACTGTGTACGAAATCTTCGTCAAGAAGAAAGTCCTACTTCTGTTCAAATTATGGCATAATTTCACTGCCGTTAATGCCAGCTAGGCTTGATAATGGTCGTTGACCGAAGCTAGTAGCAAATTGTACAATTATATGGTGGCTGGATATCTCCAGATACAAACATACATAATAACCATTATCACAGCATAAAATTGCTTACATTAGTTATGTATCATGACACGTCATAACAACATGGCAGTGACATGATGTGGGGCGTAAATAATATACGAAATTTTTCACTGTCATTATGTTATTAAGCAGAACCAGTAGTCACAATAAAGGACGTAACGACAGCTGCCAGTGATCCACGCATTTCATAATATATTTAAGAGCTGTTGGCAGTCACCTCTAATAAAACTATAATAACTTATTATTTCCATTTTCATAAGAGAAAACCTCTGCTGGGATGCATTAGTTAAAATACCTCATTTATCTGCTCACCAGCGTGCAGATAAATAGGAGTAAGCTGCAGGGAAAGACGGATAATGTACAATACGTGCAGAAACCGAGAGGAAACAACACGAAAGATTGACCAAGAATGCTCAGATTAAAGAGAGTGTAATACAGGGATGTAGCCTTTCGCCCTGAATCTACACTCCTGGAAATTGAAATAAGAACACCGTGAATTCATTGTCCCAGGAAGGGGAAACTTTATTGACACATTCCTGGGGTCAGATACATCACATGATCACAATGACAGAACCACATGCACACAGAGACAGGCAACAGAGCATGCACAATGTCGGCACTAGTACAGTGTATATCCACCTTTCGCAGCAATGCAGGCTGCTATTCTCCCATGGAGACGATCGTAGAGATGCTGGATGTAGTCCTGTGGAACGGCTTGCCATGCCATTTCCACCTGGCACCTCAGTTGGACCAGCGTTCGTGCTGGACGTGCAGACCGCGTGAGACGACGCTTCATCCAGTCCCAAACATGCTCAATGGGGGACAGATCCGGAGATCTTGCTGGCCAGGGTAGTTGACTTACACCTTCTAGAGCACGTTGGGTGGCACGGGATACATGCGGACGTGCATTGTCCTGTTGGAACAGCAAGTTCCCTTGCCGGCCTAGGAATGGTAGAACGATGGGTTCGAAGACGGTTTGGATGTACCGTGCACTATTCAGTGTCCCCTCGACGATCACCAGTGGTGTACGGCCAGTGTAGGAGATCGCTCCCCACACCATGATGCCGGGTGTTGGTCCTGTGTGCCTCGGTCGTATGCAGTCCTGATTGTGGCGCTCACCTGCACGGCGCCAAACACGCATACGACCATCATTGGCACCAAGGCAGAAGCGACTCTCATCGCTGAAGACGACACGTCTCCATTCGTCCCTCCATTCACGCCTGTCGCGACACCACTGGAGGCGGGCTGCACGATGTTGGGGCGTGAGCGGAAGACGGCCTAACGGTGTGCGGGACCGTAGCCCAGCTTCATGGAGACGGTTGCGAATGGTCCTCGCCTATACCCCAGGAGCAACAGTGTCCCTAATTTGCTGGGAAGTGGCGGTGCGGTCCCCTACGGCACTGCGTAGGATCCTACGGTCTTGGCGTGCATCCGAGCGTCGCTGCGGTCCGGTCCCAGGTCGACGGGCACGTGCACCTTCCGCCGACCACTAGCGACAACATCGATGTACTGTGGAGACCTCACGCCCCACGTGTTGAGCAATTCGGCGGTACGTCCACCCGGCCTCCCACATGCCCACTATACGCCCTCGCTGAAAGTCCATCAACTGCACATACGGTTCACGTCCACGCTGTCGCGGCATGCTACCAGTGTTAAAGACTGCGATGGAGCTCCGTATGCCACGGCAAACTGGCTGACACTGACGGCGGCGGTGCACAAATGCTGCGCAGCTAGCGCCATTCGACGGCCAACACCGCGGTTCCTGGTGTGTCCGCTGTGCCGTGCGTGTGATCATTGCTTGTACAGCCCTCTCGCAGTGTCCAGAGCAAGTATGGTGGGTCTGACACACCGGTGTCAATGTGTTCTTTTTTCCATTTCCAGGAGTGTATATATCGAAGTAGTAATGACGGAAATAACAGATAAGTTCAGGAGCAGAATTAAAATTCAGGATGAAAGGATGTTGTTGTTGCGGTCTTCAGTCCGAAGTCTACTGCAACCTTCCTTTGCTGCTATATCCTGTACAACCCACATCGTCTCAGGTAACTACTGCAACTTAAATCCTTCTGAATCGGCTTACTGTATACATCTTTTGGTCTCCCTCTACGATTTTTGCTTCTCACACTTCCCTTCAGTACTAAACTGGTGATCCATTGATGTCTCAGAATGCGACCTACCAATCGATCCCATCGTTTAAATGGCTCTGAGTACTATGGGACTTAACGTCTGAGGTCATCAGGCCCGCTAGAACTCAGAATTACTTAAAACTAACCAAACTAAGGACATCACACACATCCATGCCCTAGGCAGGATTCGAACCTGCGACCGCAGCGGTCGCGCGGTTCCAGACTGAAGCACCTCGAACTGCTCGGTCACAGCAGCCGGCGATCCCATGGTCTAATCAGATTGTGCCACATATTTCTTTTCTCCCAGTTCTGTTCAGTACCTCCTCATTAGTTACGTGATCTACCCACCAAATCTTCATCATCTTTCTGTAGTACCACATTCAAAGCTTCTAGCCTCTTCTTGTCCAAACTGTTTATCATCCATGTTTCGCTTCCATATATGACCAAGCCCCATACAAATACTTTCAGAAACGCCTTCCTGACACTTAAATCTACATTCGATGTTAACAAATTTCTCTTTCTGAAAGGCTTTTCTTGCCATTGCCAGTCGACATTTTATGTTTATTTCGGCCACTATCAGTTATTTTGCTGCCCAGGTACCATAACTCAACTACAACTTCAAGTGTCTCGTTTCCTAATTCAATTCCTTCAGTATAACCTGATTTAATTCAACTACATTATCCTTGTTTTCCTTTTGTTGATTTTAATCTTACCCTTTCAATACACTGTCCATTCCGTTCAACTACTCTTTCAAGTCCTTTGTGGTCTCTGACAGAATTACGATGTCACTGGCAAAGCTCAAAGGTTTAATTTCTTCTCCCTGGACTTTAATTCCCACTCGAAATTTTTCTTTGGTTTCTTCTACTGCTTGCTCTTGAAAGGATATGAATAATAAATTTCGTTAATGATATTGCCATTGTCAGCGAAAGCGGAAAATAATTGCAAGGCGTGCTGAATGGAATGAACAGTTTAATGAGTACAGAATGTGCATTGAGAGTAAACACATGAAAGAGGAGTAGCAAAAATAAGAAGAACAATAAACTTAAATATGAAATTGGGGATCGCGAAATAGACGAAGTTAAGGAGCATTGCTTCCTTAGGAGCAAAATTAACGCATGACAGACGAAACAAGAGCATAAAAATCAGACTAGCGCAGGTATTCCTGGTCAAGAAAAACCTACAGCTGTCAAATACTTTTACAGACCTTAATTTGAAGAACAAATTTCTGGTAATATACTTTTGGAGCACAGCATTGTATGATAGTGGGAAAATCAGAACAGAGGAGAAGTTGGGCGATAAGGTGTGGTGCTACAGCTGAATGTTGAAAATTAGGTGAACTGATAAGATCAGAAATGTCGCGATTCTTTGCCGAATCGTCGAAGAAACGAACTTATGGAAAATGTTATTTTAAACTGCGGGCGACTGCAACCAAAGTGCCACATTTTTAAGGAATTTTAAATCAAAACGCATGGAAAACACTGCAAGAAGAAGGGACAAGATAATGGGACGTGTGAGACATCAGGGAATAACTTCCACGGTGCTATAGGGAGCTCTAGAGGATAGAAATTGCAGTGGAAGATGGAGATTGGAATTCGTCAACAATTACAACTGAGAATGTAAGTTGAAAGTGCTACTCTGAGACGAAGAGGTTGCCGCAAGAGAGGAATACGTGGTGGGGCGCATCGAACCAGCCAGTAGATTGATGGCTGAAAAAAATAATAGATAAATTAATAAAATACTACAGCGGAACGGATAGCACCTAACAAAAAAAGTAAAAAACATGCCTGGTGGTCGCTGGAATGTGATGCCCTCATTGAAACGAGAAAACAGGCATGGCAAAATTGGCAATCACAGAAAACAGAAGAAAGTAGACTGAATTTCATTACAGTTAGAAAACTGGTAGACAAAAATATAAAAAGGATTAAGAAGACACATGAAAACAAAACTCTCCTCCAAATTGATGAAGAATTTGCTAAAAACAACACAAGGAGCTTTTACAGAACTTACAAACAAAGGTTATCAAGATACAAAGCACCCACCCTCCAATTTCGAGATGTAAATGGGACCATCGCTCACAACAACACGGAAAACTGCAAAATACTAGCAGGCTACTTTGAGAAACTCTTGAATTGTGAACCCATCCTTGAAAAATTTGAATCCATTCCAAACAACCGTGAGAAGCCGGATTCAGAACCACCGACGACTGAAGAACTACAGAAGGTCATCTCAGAACTTAAAAACAACAAGGCGTCCGGAGAAAATCAAATAGTGGCCGAACTATGGAAAAAGGCTGACAAAAATGCAGTTACATCCCTAAAGTGTGTTTTCGATCAAATTTGGAAAGAAGAAGAGATCCCCGCAGAATGGAGAACAGCTCTCATCCACCCTATCCACAAGAAAGGTTTGAAGACAGACCCCAACAATTACAGAGGAATATCACTGCTGGATATAACGTACAAGATTCTTTCTAAAGTCCTTTTGAACAGGGCAGAGCCGCAATTGGATCCGCAAATCGGGGAATACCAGGGAGGTTTTAGAAAGGGTAGATCATGTTCGGAACAAATAAATGGTTCAAATGGCTCTGAGCACTATGGGACTCAACTGCTGTGGTCATAAGTCCCCTAGAACTTAGAACTACTTAAACCTAACTAACCTAAGGACAGCACACCACACCCAGCCATCACGAGGCAGAGAAAATCCCTGACCCCGCCGGGAATCGAACCCGGGAACCCGGGCGTGGGAAGCGAGAACGCTACCGCACGACCACGAGATGCGGGCTCGGAACAAATACTAAACCTCAAAAACATCATGGCTTACCAAAAATGAAGGGCAAAGACATACGTAATCTCCTTCATTGATTTCAAAAAAGCATATGATTCGATTGATAGAGAATCTCTGTTATCAGTCCTGGAAGAAATGGGTTTGGATAAGAAAACAACTAATATTATAAAAGCGACCCTTACGAATACATTTTCGAAAGTTAAATTTATGGGCGAACTATCGGAACCCTTTGAAATAAAAACGAGAGTGCGACAGGGTGATGGGCTCTCACCGTTGCTGTTCAATTGTGCTCTTGAGAAAGTAGTCAGAGAATGGAACACAAATATTAAGAGTGGTATAAGACTGGGTTGCAAAAAGAAGAACCTTAAAGTAAATTGCATTGCGTTTGCAGATGATATGGTCCTGTTTGCTGAAACAATGAAAGAAGCACGGGAGCAAATCCTTGAACTAAAGAAACAAGCAGCTAAAATTGGTCTTCACATCTCCTCTGAAAAAACTAAGATATTGACAAACATCAAGCACTCATGTAAATACTTCAAAGTTCAAGAACAGAAGATTGAAATAGTAAAAGAATTCAAATATCTCGGAGAATGGATTACTTGGAATGCTGGGGAAAGCAAAGCAATGGAATCCAGAAAAAATAAACTTGAATTGGCCTTCCAACTAACAAAAAATACATACAACAAAAAATCCCTTTCATGGGGGTCCAAAATTACACATTACAAGACAGTGATTAAGCCAGAAGCACTGTATGCAGCAGAAACACTTAACATGAATTTCAAAGGCCAAATGGAGAAACTTGAGATAAAGGAAAGAAAAATTTTAAGAAAAATCATTGGGCCAAAGTTTCAAGACAATAAGATTATATACATTAAAAATGAAACTCTCTACAAGAAAATTGAAAAACTTTCAGATTCTATGCCAAAAAGGAGAATAAATTTTTATGGTCATCTTCTCAGAATGAATTCCAACAGATTAACTAAACAAATCTTTGACTTCTTCCGTAACCGAAAAACGAAGCCCAACTGGTTTAAAGAAACTGAGAAAGACCTAGTGGAATTAAATATTTCAGAAAATTCACTTATTGATCGAACTGCTAAATTAATTACTAAAGATGAAAACATAAGGTTCCAAGACAAATCCACACAAAAGTCCAAATCCTTCATCTCAGAAGAAGAGAGGAGAAGAAGGTCAGAAAGAATGAAGAAATACTGGGCCCTAAGAAAAGAACAACGCACAAAGAAATGATTGATCCAGCGTACCCCAAAGAGGTTGAAACGAAAGAAGAAGAAGAAGAAAATAATTTGAAAGTATATCACACGAAACATTTTTTGCATTTGTATTCATAATGTTTATTATCAAATTGAATTTGATGTCACGTACTAATGTGTATGGCCCCTAGCGGTCTAATAAACGTTAACTTCTGAGTCAACGCAATCTAAAGAATCACAAATAGCAGAAAGAAACCATTTTAAAAACAAAATACTAAATTTGGAAGGCTTTCAAAGCAGAAGAAATAAAAAATCGGGAACAACATGGACAGAAGAAAGGAAGAGACTTCATGGGGAGAAAATGAGGGAATACTGGAATAATAGGAAACAACAACAAAGGAGGAAGAGTAACTGAAGTTGTTAATGTGATACTAGTTGGTCAATACGATAAAGAAAAAAAATAAAAAAATTGTTCAAGTGCAAATCGGTTTTGCAAGCGAGGGTTCCATATAAACTTAATTATGTATACTGACAGTTCATCCATTTTGGGAATCTAGAATCTTGATAATTTTTGTCTGTTACCAACATTGATACTGGCAAGATATTGGTCGCAGGAATTCCGAGACATCTTAATTTTCAAGTTTGAAGCCGAATAACAAATGACAAAAGAAATATTTTTTTCGTGTCATAGCCTATAATTACTAATTAACAAGTTTCTGATATTTTTCTTTACTTGTACTGTGAAACCTTGGTTCTTACTAAATTGCATAATCCTGCGTCAACAGGAATTATACTACAAGTTTCAAGGAGTGAGTTTTCGACTATCAAAATGTGTGACATAAACGGCCATATCTTTAGGCTGCGTTGACTTTGAAGTTAACGTTTATTACAGCGCTAGGGGCCGTACACATTAGTACGTGACATCAAACTCAATTTTATAACTGTCTGAATACAAATGAAACAAAAAAAAAAATGTTTCGTGTGGTATACTTTCAAATTAGCAATTTTCGGAAATTTTCCTTTGGTTCTGCTGTGAAACCGTGCAGCTTGCCAAATTTGATGACATAAATGGCCGTATCTTCTGACTGCATTGACTTACAAGCGTCAGTTTCTTACACAACAAAGGAATTGTAGACCATAGTATTTGACAGAATTTTTAACTTGATACGTCTTTCCGTTCCTGAGAAAAAGGGTTTGACAGATGAGGGGTGCTTGAATTTTCACGGAACGTTAAACGTGTGATGTCGTATATGAGCGACTGATAAAGACAGGCGGCGGGAAGAAATTTGAAAAAGATCCGTGTTTTATCGGCAAGATAAACAGAAAAGGCGGGCGCAGAGCGATATCTTGAAACAGTTCCCTGTGACACGCAAATCAACCCCACGCAGGCGGCGGCGAATGTTTCTAGTCGCGCATTCCACGCGACAACGGGACACACCATTTGTCTTCCTTAAAAACCCGAGTGTCTACTCAGCCACTTCCTTTCATTCTCCCCTTTTTTTGTTTTCTTTTTATTTTCGTTTTCGCGCTCTCCCGGCCCGTTTCCATATCCACAGCCGCCGGATAAACATCTGCTGCTCGCGACTGGTTTCTTTCTCTTATTGCTGCGCGTCTGCGACAAATTACATCTGGAGTAACGCGTCCCAGATTAGCGGGCAAGCACAGTTTCAGTAGGCGGTGTAAAGGAGAGGGCGGAAGATATTGTGTGTGCGCAGGGCGCAATCTACTTGTCAAGTATGACCGCGTTGGTAGGTCCACATGTGAGGGCCACTTCGAGTTTTTTAATTATAACTTGGCGACTGGACAATGTTGTACGATAAAAAAAAAAATGCCTTGCTGGCTATCAGAGACCCAAGCTATTAACAGGGCGGAAAGTGGAAAGGAGGTGAAGGATTTAAGGGTGAGAGAGGAGAGAGAGAGAGAGAGAACGAAAAACACACCGACGAACTCAATCTCGACGACATTTTTGGCGAACTCCGCCGGACAGAATCGCAGCCCACGCACGTAGGGGCTGAAAACAATAACACCGCATCAGCCACAGGCGTCCTTTTTTTCCTTTTTTTCTTCTTTTCTTTTCCTCCCTCCCTTCTCCCTACGCCCTACTTCTTCTCTAGATGCTTTTTCTCCTTCTTCCATTTACGCCCCGAAGCCTGGGTGGTAATTCTTTTTTTTTTTTATGCGTGCGTCGTACCCGGGGGTGATGCAGTTTTTCGGGGAACTGCTGAGGACGTCGCCACGGTGAGGGTGGAAAGAGATGGTGGCTGGAAGTGATTATTTTCTACCCCTCTTCTCACCCCAACAGCCCTCCCGGCCGCTGAAACCTGGAGCGGCGAAAATGGTCAGAGCGTCCAATGGGGCTGCGTTCGGGTAGTATGGGGGAACTCCGCGAGTGTGTGATAGGGAGGCGACAGGGGTGGGGGGTGCAGCGAGCTGGAGGGGCGGTAGACCGAGGGAGGGGTGCCGAGTTCCAGCCCGCGCTGGCGGCGACGGCGGGGTGGCGCGTCTTCGCGAGTGCCGAGCTTTGGACCGCACGCGCTACTATCTTCGGCGCGCGCGTGGGCAACGAAATGCTTTGGCCCGGACTGAGTTGCCCATCCTGCGTGTGGCGCTCGGGCGTTGTTGTCGGCTCAGTTGTGTGGAACCGACCCGGCCGCTAACAGTAGCCGTGGAGTAGGCGCGTACGAAGGAACCCGTGACGAATTCTCCACACAGTAAATCTCAGCGCAGCGGCGCAACCAGCCCTGAAACAGCTGTTCGCGTTTGTGCGATGTGCGGAGCTATCTTTGCGTTCATTTCGAACAGCTGATTCGACAAGTGCACGACCGTTTCTACTCAGCGACAGGTGGCAAAATTTTAACATCTCTGTAATTTCTTAAAAGAAATATGTGACTGACTCAAGACGAGAAGTTTCAGCAAATCAGCTTTTCGCGGAAAGTGTCCGACAACAATACCTAAAAGCAGATCGAATAGTGTGGCGCCACATATTCTGTGCCTTCACATACTGTACTAAGAAGAACTGCCACGAATATAAATAGTGTTGCAGAAGAGACCTTCAAAATACTGGAATGATGTAGGCCCTACATTCTAAGATAAATTCGTAAGATCTTTTGTCAGTCTGGGGTTACATCAAAAGTGCAGTGTGTGTAGTGTGTTTTAATGACTTCAGAACTATTTCTTTGCACCAGCGACAGGCTGAAATTCATCTGAGCAGTTTGTACATCTGACTTTTGGATAGTATCCTGAACTTAACCTATCAACTCATTTGTGGTGTGTGGAAAGATGCGTCATTAATTTTATGGCAATTATCTTCAATATTACTGCCGTGTCAGGGTAGTGACTATTGGATGTTCAATTGCGAGTGACGTCAAAAGTAGTTTCATGCATCACTATCTGTTACGTCTACAGCAATATCTGTGATAGACGCTGCTGATTAGGCGAAACGTGTTAGGCAGAGATATAAATTCATTGTTCATTTGTCTAAAAATTGCGATCAGTTTCGCACTGTGTTGAAGTGCGACGTGTTGACAATTATATTCTGGTCTGCAGAGTGATGTGTTCTACAAAATAGCAACAGAAAAATTTAAATTATCTTGTTGTTCGTGATAAAGAAGCGTCTAGTAGCGAGGAAACCGTTGCGAAACGGGCGCGCGTAAAATCTCGCGGAAACAAAATACAGGTGTTTGGGGTCACGCCTTTCGCGCGGGAGTCGGTTGCGCGGCTCGCCACCAGGCGGCAGCGCGGTCGTCCCGGTAGGGGGAGGTCCGGCGGCGGTGATCCATCATGGCGGCTGACGCCGGCGCGCTCTAATTGGTCGAGCCGTCGTCACGTGGTATGCTAATTGGCAGCGGGGTGGGCGGTGACGGCAGCGCCGCGAGTCGCTTTTTTTGCTCCCCTCCCCTGTCGCGCGCTGCGGCTATCTCCGCTCGCCCGGTTCCCCACTCCGGCGTTCTTTCCTTCCTCGTTGTGCCGCTCTCTCTGTCCCTGTCTGCGTAACCGCGCCCCCTTCTTTCCTCGCTACTGGCGGCGAGCGGAGAGCGTCTACGTGTGCACTATCGTCGCCACGGAGGAGGAAATAGAGCGGCGTGGTAGTTATTGCGGAGAGAATGCGGCGGACTGTATACACGGGAAGCGTTGACGGGTGACGTGCTGCGCGCGATGGAAGGGAAGCGGAATCTGCGGAAACTCGGATGTTCGGAGTGATTTTTGACAAGCGCAGCGAGTAATGATGGATGCGACGGTGTCGAGAGTGGCGGCGGATTGCTGAGGGATTTGAGAGACTGGAGGATACGGGATTTGTGCGGCAGTGCTAAGCAAAGTAGGTCGTTCAGGGGAGGGGTGGGGGTAAAGACGGGGAAAGGGTGCAGTGGAGGGGAGAGGGAGGGGAAGAGGAGGAGGCGAACAGAGAGCACCGCTCGCGGCCGGCGCCCGGCAGGAAAAATTAATGATCATGAGTTCGTTTTTGATGAACCCGTCCGGCGGAGCCCAGGCGTCGGCGGGCGCGGCGACGGCGGTGTCCGCCGTCGGGTACCACCAGCTGCACCACCAGCACCACACGCCGCACCAACCACAGCACCAGCAGCTGGCGCCGCAGCCGCAGCAGTTGCTGGTCGACCCCAAGTTCCCGCCGAGCGAGGAGTACAGCCAGAGCAACTACATCCCGGCCGACTTCTTCGGCAGCGCCGCGGCGCAGTACCAGGCGTACCACCACCACCAGCAGCACCACCACCACGAGCACGACCACCACCACCAGCACCACCACCAGCACCAGCAGCAGCACCACCATGTGCACCAGCCGCACCACCACCACTACGCGGCGGCGACGCCGGTCGCGGTCACCGCCAACGGCTACGGCCCCGGGGGCGGCGCCGGGGGCGGCTACTACTACCCGCCGCCCCCGGACATGGCGAGCCCGCAACAGCCGTGCGGCCCGCATCCTCCCCCGCAGCCGCTGACGCCCGCCAACAGCGGAGGCGGCACGCCGAGCCCGCCGCCGCCGCCTCCGCCGCCCCCGCAGGCGGCCCAGCCGCCCCCGGGGGCGGCGGTGACCGCCGCGCAACCCCAGCCGCAGCCGCAGGGGCCGCCCAGCGGGGCGGATAACATGGAAGACGACCAGGAGGACGAAGAGGCGGAGGAGGCGGAACCGGACGACAGCTCGGGGTCCGGGGAGCGGATCATCTACCCGTGGATGAAGAAGATCCACGTCGCTGGAGTCGGTGAGTCGCATAACATCTGTCCCGTACATCAATAAACTTCACATGGCGAATAAAATCGTCCGTATTGGCCGTTAAAACAATTTGAAAACATTTCTTCTTTGGACAATTTCAATAAACATTTTTTGGAACAGCGATCAAAAACTTTTTAAAAAAAGATTTTCTTTTTAAAATTCAGTCTTTATCGCACCACGTATGCTACAAGAACATAGGTGACCGGTTTCGGTCATATCACATGACCATCATCAGACCCATGGCATCCTTCGAAGATGGTAGATGGAGCACTCTTCTCAGCTGCTGTGATGTGACCTACCATCTTGGAAGATGTCACCTACCATCTTCCAAGGATGCCATGGGTCTGATGATGCTCATGTGATACGACCGAAACCGGTCACCTATGTTGTTGTGGTGTGATCAAGACTGAATTTTAAAAAGAAAAATTTTCTTCTTTGTCTCCTGCAGTGCAAAATATGCCCTCTAATGCCACTATTACGAGTATCAGCCAGCTACACTGCTCTTTAAATAATTTATAAATCACTCAAGTGATCAAAACAAATCGCAAAACGATTCAGAAATGATATCTGTATGGTGCGAAAACAGGCAATTGACCCTAAATAACGAAAAGTGTGAGGTCATCCACATGAGTGCTAAAAGGAATCCGTTAAACTTCGGTTGCACGATAAACCAATCAAATTTAAAGGCCGTCAATTCAACTAAGTACCTAGGAACTACAACCACAAGCCGGCCGATGTGACCGAGCGGTTCTACACGCTTCAGTACGGTCGCAGGTTCGAATCCTGCCTCGGGCATGGGTGTGTGTGATGTCCTTAGGTTAATTAGGTTTAAGTAGTTCTAAGTTCTAGGGGAATGATGACCTCAGATGTTAAGTCCCATAGTGCTCATAGACATTTGAACCATTTTTTTTTACAATCACAGCCGGCCGCGGTGGTCTAGTGGTTCTAGGTGCGCAGTCCGGAACCGCGGGACTGCTACGGTCGCAGGTTCGAATCCTGCCTCGGGCATGGATGTGTGTAATGTCCTTAGGTTAGTTAGGTTTACGTAGTTCTAGGTTCTAGGGGACTGATGACCACAGAAGTTAAGTCCCATAGTGCTCAGAGCCATTTTTTTTTTTACAATCACAAACAACTTAAATTGGAAGGAACACACAGAAAATATTGTGGGGAAGGAGAACCAAAGACTGCGCTTTATTGGCAGGACACAGAAAATGTAACAGATCTACTAAGGAGACTGCCTACACTAAGCTTGTCCGCCCTCTTTTAGAATACTGCTGCGCGGTGTGGTATCCTTACCAGATAGGATTCACGAAGTACATCGAGAGTGTACAAAGAAGGGCAGACCGTTTCGTATTATCGCGAAATAGGGGAGACAGTGTCACTGATATGATGCGGGATTTGGGGTGGACATCATTAAAACAAAGGCGTTTTCCGCTACGGCGGAATCTTCTCACGAAATTTTGATCGCAAACTTTCTCCTCCGAATGTGAAAATATTTTGTTGACTCCGACCTACACAGGAAGAAACGATCACCGTAATAAAATAAGGGAAATCAGAATTCGCACTGAAAGATATAGGTGTTCGTTTCTTCGCGCGCTGTAAGACAGTGGAATAATAAAGAATTATTGTGAAGGTGGTTCGATGAAGCCTCTGCCAGGTACTTAAATGTGATTTGCGAGTACCCATGTAGATGTAGATATAAATGAGCTTATTTCGGCAATCTGCCATAATCAGGTGTCCTTACACGTAATATCGTCGCTGGTAAGTCCTGTCTTTTTTAGAATCATTAGTTTCTCCTTAGATGTATGCAGGACATTAATAATTTAAAAAAAAAGACAGGACATGACAGCAACGATATTACATGCAAGAGCACCAGATGATGTCAGTATGCCGAAATGGGGTCATCGTGAGTGATTTATACAATGAAAACTACTTGAAGGCCAGAGTAGCTGACTGATATTCATAACAACTTTGAAAACATGTGTGAATAAATATCCTGCGTCCAGATCGCAAATTTTGTTTATTCATTACTGGTTTCAGCTCATTACCGAGCCATCTTCAGCTCAATCTAAAATGTTGTTCAGTGTGTGACACTCATATTTTTTACAGCTAAGTCGCCCTAGTGAAACAAAATCCTAAAGTGAAAATCTTAGTTGGTAATGTAATTGACAACATTAATCACTAATAAGACATTGTTACAGTGCTCATTTTGCCACACACATGTACAAATGATCGACAGCAATAATAGTTACATCGCTCACGAGTGGTTGTAAACGAAATATTACATCTACACCTACATCTACATGGATACTCTGCAAATCACATTTAAGTGCCTGGCTGAGGGTTCATCGAACCACTTTCACAATTATCTATTATTCCAATCTCGTACAACTCGCGGAAAGAATGAACACCTATATCTTTCCGTCCAGCTCTGATTTCCCTTATTTTATCGTGGTGATCGTTCCTCCCTCTGTAGGTCGGTGTCAAGAAAATATTTTCGCATGCGGAGGAGAAAGTTTGTGATTGGAATTTCGTGAGAAGATTCCGTCGCAACGGAAAACGCCTTTCTTTTAACGATTTCCAGCCCAAATCCTGTGTCATTTGTGTGACACTCTCTCCCATATTTTGCGATAATACAAAACATGCTGCCTTTCTTTGAACTTCTTCGATGTACTCCGTCAGTCCTATCTGGTAAGGATACCACACCGCGCAGCAATATTCTAAAAGAGGACGGGACAAGCGTAGTGTACGCAGTCTCTTTAGTAGATGTGTTAACATTTTCTAAGTGTCCTGCCAATAAAGCGCAGTCTTTGGTTAGCCTTCCCCACAACATTTTCTATGTGTTCCTTCCAATTTAAGTTGTTCGTAATTGTAATACCTAGGTATTTAGTTGAATTAACGAGGGAAATTTCGTGAGTAATGTACACTAATGTTTTTACTTATACGGTTCTTTCAAAATCTATTTTCATTCCTTCAGTGTGGTCTTCCTGCTTCTCTACGTCTGAATCCCAACGTCTCCGAAACACTATTATTCCATCCAGAACACCACTTCCGTTCATCTGTCTACTGGCTCAGGCTAACAGTGGTAGAAGGCTCTTCCAGGGAAGATAGTGACGCCCACGCATACGTTTTTTTCAATTTTGGGATCAAATCGAAGTCTGGTGGACTTATGTCTGGGGTGTAGGAGAACTCGGAAACACTTCCCATCCGTAGTCGCGCAGTTTTTGGGCCACAACATTGCCGATATGCGGGCGAGCATTGTCGTGGAGAATGATTGGACCAGCCTCGAGCAACTAAGGCCAGGTTTTGTGTGTCTTTCTGTGCAGGTTTTGCATGAAGTTACGTTAATACACCGCTGTGACACGTGTTTCACATGGGACTCTATCTGTCTGTATGATTCCTTGGTGATCGTAAACAAAAAGCATCATTTGATTGAGCTTTGATTGAGAGCGTCCATATTTTTTTGGAGGTGGAAAATCTGAAGCTCTCCACTCACTGGATTTCAACTCCACGTTTCATAAATAGCGACAATTCGACACAATACTCCTTGAACCTTCAAGGTCGAATCATTGTTTGAGAACGGTTGCAATGTACTTGCCTTTTTGCTCTTCTTTAGCAGTCAGACAGTGGGGGACCATTTCGTAGACATTTTTCTCTTCTTCAAATCAGAATACGTAATACTGATGTTGAGAGAATTCCCGTGGCTTTACATAACTGCTCACAAGCCACACTGCGATCTCATTTAAGAAAATCTGCCACAAGTTTCACACTTCGTTCATCTGTTGACGTTTTTGGCCTTCCGATTCTTGGATTATCATCTGTGTTCATACGACCACCACGAAAACGATTAACCCAATGTAAAACTGTACTACAGTCCACTGTTAACTCACCACAGGCTGTCCTTAACGCACTGTGGATTTCTGTCACGTTTTTGTTGCGTAAAGTTTCGTTCTTGTTATACGACCTCTGGTCTTCAACACTTACAGTACCCGAGACGCCTGCAGGGTACATTTCTATCTTTCGCTAAGTTTAGATTAGAGTACTCAGTGAAAAAATAAAAACACGTGTTTGTTCCTCAAGTTCCCAACTGCACAATTTTCATTGTTGCTGCATCAAACAATCCACAGTAATACCAACTTGTGCATTATTTATGAAATGTCCATCGTGTTTGCAACATTCGTATCAGGAACAAGGAGGTGTCCGGGTGACAGCTGTCAGCCAACTAAGAGCTATCGCATAGACCCTTTCTTGTTTCTGATATGAGTGTTAGAAATAATATCTTGTTTACAACCACTCATGGCCGATGCAACTGTCATTACTGTCGATCGTATGTACATATCTGTGACAAAATGAGGGCGGTAACAACGTTTCATCATCAACTACATAACCAACTAAGATTTTTCACTTTACAGTTTTATTTAACCTGTCCGACTTAACTCTAAAAAAAAATTACAGAAAAGAAAAAAGAATACCATGACGTGTAGCGAGTGTTAGTCACTGAGCAACATTTTAGATTGATCTGAAAATGGCTCAGCAATAAGCAGAAACCAGTAATCAGTAAAGAAAATTTGCGATTTTAATGTATGATTATTACTCCCACGTGTTTTAAATCGACAGTCACATATTCCAACCCCTCCCCCCCTCGACAATATCAAAGAATAAATTAGAATACTTTTATTAAAAGTCACGACAGGTTTCGCCTGAGTGGAGTTGCGTCTTCAGGTGGTCTCTACAAGAAAGTGAAACATTACAGAATTACAGTGGTTTTGAAAATGGATGTGTCATACCATAAAGCGCCATCAATGAGAGCTGTGTATTGACAAGATTTTTTTTATTTTTTAAACAGTCATGTCGCGGCAAAGTAAATGCTACGAGTGAAGTCCCATCATTCATAATCAAGATTAAATAAGTAGCAGTTGTCTATGATGAAATCCGCTGGGATCGCGCCACACCTGTTAAGTGAGGGGAGACCGGATAAAAATATTTAAATTCTGTCTCCCGTGCAACTATGGGAATTAACGTAAATCATCTCATTAGCATGCCTTAATTTCGACAAAGAAGCATAATAAAGTCTCGATTGTCTCACCAGGCCGCAAACTACAGAAGTACGCATAGCGCCAGCTTGAACAGTACAGCTGGTTTGGTATTACGAGCCACGTGTGCGAGATGGTGCTAGCAAGAAACTCATGCATTCTATAATAAGAAATGTTTAAAAACTTTAAAATACAATTGAGTACACGAGTAGAAAAAAGCTAATAACATGAACTTTCTGAATACTACATTGGACTATTTTTTAGAGCCAGCAAGCGTGAAGCGTGCCCATAGCATAGCAGGCGACACAAATAAAACAATACGCTCACAATAAACGTCTTTACTCTGTGTGGGCATCTTCCGCAGCAAATGTCAGAATCAATTGTTATTGGTTTTTCCGTCTTAATCTTACTGCAAATAATTAGTGTTTTTCGCCAGACGCGTTTCGCATTTATTTATAAATCGCCTTCTGTGATCGTTCTCGAAATATGGAGACAAATGCCTTGAGGGTGTTCAGAAACTTCCGTTAAAAACTTCTAGAACTGGTAGAGGGGCGCGGGTACATAATATTTTGAATAGGAACCCGTGTTCTCGGAAACGCACCATTACCGTTATACGATGGTTTCAGTTCAGATGTTTAACTCAGCCACTGCTGCTTGAGGAACGGAATTAGGGGTGATGCAGTACAGTTACTTGTTAACATTTCGAAAGGAAACAGCGAAACATCCATTTATCACTTAACCAGATTTGTTTGTATTAACACTTGAACGTTACATGTTTACACTATGCCAAAAAAGAACCAAGCATAGTGTACACACAGAACACTACTGGTGCGTTACAACAGCTGCTCGATGTGACGGCCACCGACGTGTGTTACATGCATTGTACCTACGAAGCATATCTTCATCCAACCTGGTGTCTCTTCAGTTTCTAGTGCCACTAGATCTTCCTCTGTCTCTACAGGAGTCTAGTAAATTAAGCTCTGCATACTACGTTAAGTGACATCAGGCGACCGCGTGACGTATGAACGTCAGTCTGCGCTATTGCTTACCAGGTCAAGCATCTCTGAGATTTTTCGCTTTCCCTCAGCGGTTACACGTCTCAACTGAAACCGTCGTAGAACGGGAACAGTGCGTTTCCGGACGTGGATTCCTATTGAAAACATCATGTACTCACTCCCGTCTACAAGCCCTAAGGGTTTGTAGCGGGAATTTCGAAACACCCTGTATTTTGGTATTTAAGGTAAAGTACCCAAGTATGGACCCTATTTTCATTGTCACCTGTAAATTCATCATAACGCTGGAGAAAAATAGAGTACATGCTTCATTACACACCCAAGTATTTTTACCCTAGGTGCTAAGCTCAGCTTTTGCGGCACCTTAATGAAGCATGTCAAAAGTGATGATAATACAAAAAAAGTTGAATAAATTTCTTTGTTTCCGTGTATGATCAAAAATTTGTTAGTCCCTCAGACTATCTGTTTCGGTCAGAAGTGAACATCTTCAGATCTGCAGCAAAACATGGGAAAAACACAAATACAACAAAATAGGCGAATGAGTATTTTTTTTACTGTAGTGACTTATACACGTGGTAAGCCCACTACAGATTTTAACGATTGTATTCTTCTTTTTATTCCAAATTGTACAATTACATGACTGAAGAATACGTGTACAACTACAGTAGCGACATCTAAAGAGCTTACGACAAAAACATTTCGTGGTTGCTGTTCAGCAGGTTTTTATGAACAGTAGAGCTATTAACAAGATAACTCTAGTGGGCACAATATTTTATGTTCGTGCGACGATGGTAAGCTGATTTTGTTTATCTTTTGACGATGCGACTATGGGTTCATTATATTAGTATATGTTTTTAAAACAGGTATGCCTCGTCATTAAAGCGCGTAATTTTCACATGTATGTCAGTAACATTTTTCATTGTGGCCTATTTCATTATTTTAAGATGTAGTCAATCCACTTGTTGTATTTGTGATTTTCCAACGTTTTCTGCAGATCTGAAGATAGTCATTGCTGACCGAAACCGGTAGTCTGAAAACCTAACGAATTTGCGATCACTGCCGGAAAGAAATAAATTTTTTGTACAGTTTCTGTGCCACTATACGATTCGCGGCCATGTCGCAGCTTGTGATCAAAAAATTGACATTTTTTTTATTTGTGAGGAAGGTGAACCAAATATGGTCCCTGTGTATTAAAGGCACGCAAAATACTGAGAGTTGGTAATAAAATCGCTAGACACAGAAGAGCTAGCAAAAATGTATTAATACTAGAAAACGCAAGAGTATTAACATTTACGTTTCAATAAAAGTGTGCGAACAAAAGTAGCTGTATGTGAAATTTGTCCATTGCATTTTTTTGTGGCTCCACAGAAACCACTGTATGCACCTAATCCATTTTTGTCCGTTGTTGTCCTGCACACTGCACATTTTGCATTTTCATCGTCGTCACTTTCGTCATCAACATCTGCGTCATCAGAATCTGAATCGAAATCTTCTACAGCATCAGGGTCTTCAAACGATTCAGAGAAAGAGACTTTCTTTTCCCCCTTCGGTTTTCACAATCTCTCTTGTTTCTTGCAGGTGTTCCTCCTTGTACATAATGTGAGGGACAATCAGTTTAAAATCAGAGATGGTAAAATAGTCTATACTAAAACTGAATGAAAGTCCAAACCGCAATAGCTGTTGATTCTGTTTTCTCTGTATGACGACTTGTTTCATACCTGGAGGTATATCTTCAGATCGCATAAAACTAATACTTCATTTGTCACAAATTCCAAGGTACAAGTGCGCCGAAAATCATGTCACTCCTCGGTAAAACTTTGGATGAAATGGCAGATGGGCATTCGATCCGAACCATGCGTGACAACTAATACATCTCCACAACACAGTCAAAGGGCGAACCGGACAGCACCTGACAATCCATTATGATAGGATAAACCCACCGTCAAAATCTGCGGGAGAAACAAAGAATTAAAAGACACGCAATCCTTGGGAGTCGTCAGCATACTAAAATCACCCGCGGATTTTGACGATGGTTTTATTCTGTCATACGTGGATCGTCAGGTACTGTCCGGCTCTCCTTTTGAATGTATTTCGGAGATGTATTAGTGATCACGCATGGTTCGGATCGGATGCCTATCTGCCCTTTCATCCATAACTTTACCTTGGAGTGATTCGTTTTTACGCGCATTTGTTCCCTGGAATTCGTGACACACGTACTATTAGTTTTGTATGAGCTGAAGATATACCTCCAGAGTACGAAACCGGTCATCATACGGAGAAAACGCAGTAAACAGCTATTGCGGATTTGGACTTTCACTAAATTTTATTATAGACTATTTTACCACCTCTGATTTTAAATAGTTTGACCTTCACACGGACCGAGCGAGGTGGCGCAGTGGTTAGCACACTGGACTCGCATTCGGGAGGACGACAGTTCAATCCCGTCTCCGGCCATCCTGATTTAGGTTTTCCGTGATTTCCCTAAATCGTTTCAGGCAAATGCCGGGATGGTTCCTTTGAAAGGGCACGGCCGATTTCCTTCCCACTCCTTCCCTAACCCGAGCTTGCGCTCCGTCTCTAATGACCTCGTTGTCGACGGGACGTTAAACACTAACCACCACCACCACCTTCACACGATGTAACAAATTTTTTAGCTGTGGTTGCCAAGCCTATAAGATTATTTGATTCGTCCTTGTCTTGCTTCTTCTGATGCGACTCGACAATATCATTTTTGTGAGGCGAACTTGTGATAAGGTTAGCTGAACTTCGTTAGGGTGGAAGTAATTGGTTCGATGGCAGGCACAGATCGAATTTCCTGAGGTGATATGCATTGATTATAAACCTTGGGAGCAAGTTCTGGTTGCATAAAATCTGCAAGGAAGGCATTTTCATCAAAGGGAAAAATTCCCGTGGATCTAAACCCACTGACGGTCGTTGGCATATTTGCATCTCATCCATCAGAGCACCTATTTGATAGTAACAACCCTATTTTCGAGCACATCCAACCGTCTTCCAGTTTCTTGGGCATAGTATGATTTTCGTGCAGACATAGAAGTTTCCTCCAGAGGTTGCATTTTATCAGTGCAGTGAGGACACAGGCAAACTATAACACCATTATCTCGGCCAAACTGAATGACGTCTGTATATCACATGGCCCTTTTAAAATCAGTAGCACCGATTCTTAGCTGACGTTTGCCTTTAATAGCAACAACTTTTCTGCTAACACTGCCCAGACATGTTACAAAAATGGGTGGAGTGATAATTCTGATGAAGTGCTGGAACGGTTTCGTGAACATGTCCAGCTGTATCCACCCAGAAGGATGAGCTGCTGCGATCGTACCTGGATGAGTTCCGCCGAGTTATTCACCCTAGTTTTGCATGGATAAATAACAACGGGCGGAATACATTGTCTGGGTCTAGACACACACACACACACACACACACACACACACACACACACACATATATATATATATATATATATATATATATATATATATATATATATATATATATATATATAGAGAGAGAGAGAGAGAGAGAGAGAGAGAGAGAGAGAGAGAGACAGAGATGGAGAGACAGTTCCCACATATGCCGATGCACGTACCTACAAAATTACATTACATAGTCAAGGCGATATGGCGCCATAAATATTGAGATGCATGAGAATCTGCCGCATCGTGCATGAAGTTTAAATTTATTACTTCTTTGATACTAACTCTATTCGCAACACATTTTGCAGACAGTATCCAAGCATACCACTAAATGTACGTACAGAAACGCATCACTGTGCGACCCATAGCTCAAGAGATATGATGTCATTAACAATGGGATGTGTGAAAAAAATACCTTATCATGTATGAAGTTTTAATAAGGTTTTTCTTTACTATTAAGATACTCTTACAGCCAAGTCAATTTGAGCTAATTCTTGACAGCTGAACTGCTTTCAATTGATAAGCGCAAATGGCTGTAGGCTGAAACGATAGCCGCCTATAGAGCTATGAAAAGCGTTGCCATAGAGACGTTTACAAAACCGCGTTGTAGACATGCGAAGCAGCTGTACTTGTACATTTGTACATTAAGCATACGATTGTTTCATAATTTCAAAGGTATTTTTACGAATACATGGGAATGAAAATTTTTCGATATTGCACTACAAACACAGTTCATTTTTTTATTTCCGCTTCTAATAGAAAACTAGCAAAATGTATACTCGTGCATTCCGGCTTTCCCAGCTAGCTACTTTATAAAACTAGCGCATTTCTGCCTCTTGTTTAGGTATTCTATGAACCACTGCTTTTTCTATTTGATTTATGAAATCTTACCACACTGAGGTGAAGACAAAAGACCATCAATGCAGCACAAGAAAAAGTGGATTAAAAAAGGCGAAAAATTGCTAGTAGTGTGTCAGCATCCAGTTTTCTTAACCTCTGCTAACAGCAAACGGAAAAATAGTGATCTGAGAATATGTAAACAAGATGGTAATGACATTGAGTAGCTAAACTATACTCCTGTTTTATAAGGCAATACTGCTTTTGCTCTATGAGTAACAAGACGTATAGACATTATGCACCATATGTACAGAATGGACACGGAAGATGCATTATAAATGAAAGTGAAACGTGTCTGAGGAAGAGTAGTCTTTAAATATTTGCAGTAAGCTTGAGACAAAAAAAAACAATAACAACTGATTCTTTACTTTCATCATATATTTCAGCCTCTGGTCACACAAACGGCATCAAAACCTACCAGCCAACAGTATTCTCTATAAATGCAGAGAAATTCCACCTACAAACACACCGATTGATTTCTTTTGTTTGTTTTGCACAAACATGTTTCAACACTTTCCGTGTCGTCTTCAGTGGGATATTAATTATTTTCTTTCTGAAAATTATTATTATTATTTAACATCTGTAGATGAACATGTACAAAACAGACACACTTATTTGTACAAAATAAACGAAAGGTAATGAGCTTATGTGCATTAAATCAAATTTGAAAAAGTTTATTCAAGTGTTTTGGGATATACAGCATCTTTCCGTCTCCTGGAACAACAATTTTTCGGCTGACACGAACTTGAGCATGCAACATTGTAACTGACCATGTGAAACACACGGATTTCCTAGACTTAATTCATACAGTTGAAGCGACTGACCTTGTGCCTCGTTGATGATCTATGAGAATGTCAGCTGAATAGCATTTCGCTGGGAGCTATGGGAATACGTGGTATCGGCACATCTGCTGCTTTTGACTTGCCATTCAGAACTGTAGCTTCCATGAAATTCGGCATTAGTTTTCTGAAGTGAGCCTAGCTGAATACAAAGTCGTATTACGCCTTTTAATCTCGAAACTGTCAGCCATAGGGACTCGAGAGCTGCCATACTGTCACAGTAAATTGTTGCAGATACCACGTGATACGTGTGTCAATTTTGGTAGAAATTTCTTCAAGCGTTAGAGGGATATGCTGATATGTCACTGTCTATGCATCTCCTCCTCCCCTCTGCCATGCTCCAAACTCTAGGACTGAAACATCATCATGATTGTCACCAGTTAGTCTAACGACAGCGAAAACTGTAGATTTGATACTAATATCAATCGTTATCGAATGTGTTTACATTTTGCTTCTTAACCTCACTCCCAACTGTATTGGGGGTGGCGAAATATTATCCCACAGTATTTTTATACAAACTAGCTGACCAAGCCGGCAATGTCCAGGTATTCATTTTGCCAATTTTCTGTTAGAAACGACACTTTTTATGGATAGAGCGTCTGCCATGTAAGCAGGAGATCCCGGATTCGACTCCCGGTCGGGGCACACATTTTCCACCGTCCTCATTGACTTATATCAACGCTTGTAGGCAGATGAGGGTATTCATTTCATTGTAAAATTTACTTTAGTTTACATACACAGTTAGAGACATACGTCACTTAGTTGAAGTTTTATGTGTTGCATGTTTACGTTATGGTGATAAATTTAGGTCCAGGATACTAATTTGTAAATACTACACATACTAACCTGCTTTTTCTATTTGATTTATGAAATCTTACCACACTGAGGTGAAGACAAAAGACCATCAATGCAGCACAAGAAAAAGTGGATTAAAAAAGGCGAAAAATTGCTAGTAGTGTGTCAGCATCCAGTTTTCTTAACCTCTGCTAACAGCAAACGGAAACTCCATCTACTAAATAAAGGGCATAAAATGTATCTGTTAGAAGAACTGGACATATATTCGCATTATAGAAAATATGAGGCTATAATATTAAACGAAATATTTGAAAGTCGATCAGTGAATTTCTTCGGATGATCTGACGCCAGGCATGGGATCACATGTACCGTGAAAGTTTTTTCACCGTTGGCATGCGATGTTGCCACGAAGTCTTGTGGCTTCTTCACGTGAGGGAGTGCAATGAACCGTGACATGCTTGCGCTGAAGGCACGAGATATTTTTTCGCAGAAGAGAGAACGCTGTGACAAATGTATCATACGCTATACTCATCACGTTGAAAACTAGGTAAGCACGTAGATGGTATCTATACGTAAATGCGTTCTAAAATGCCCTTTCGTTTCATTTTACGTCCTGTTGTAGTTTGAGAAAAGAAAAAATAGTCATCCTAATACTTTCTGTCAATCTTATACAGGGTGTCCTAGGTGTAATGTTCAATATTCAGGGATATGACAGAACCGGTAATTCGAAAACAAAAAAATTGTAATCACTGGCTCTTAAATGCATACCTTGAAGAACTAAGAGCATTCGTTCAGTACAAGAGACGTGTTTCACGGTAGCAAATGTAACAAGTGTTCACAGCTCTTAAGGTATACATTTTAGAGTCAGTGAATACAATTTTTTTTTTTTCGAATGACCGTTTCTGTCATATCCCTCTGTCATATCCTACTGCGATACCTCATCTGTGCGGTTGGAGAGCAAACGAACTTGCCTTTTGTTTCTACTAATATCAGTGGAAGAAAAGGCAACTTGTTTGCTTATCAAGCTTCAGTATGAAATGGTTCTGACGAGGAGTAACGGAAAAGTCCATTAATATGATTTTCTCTCACGCTTCATATCTATCTAGTATGACGCTTACGCATGTGTTGTTTAATCGTGATTATTGTAATAATAACCATTTCATCTGACTCACATTATTCTTGGAAGGAATTTTGATATTCAAAAAATGTCTTAAAAGGAGAATGCATTTGTTTTAAATACCAGAGGAAATGAAAGGCTGTTGATGGAGAACACAACCAGAACAAGATTCTGCACTTATATAATAACGATGTAAATTAATGAGGTGAAACTTGATACAAAATTGTCACGGAAACGTGCATTTTAGAACGTTAAAGCTGTAAGGCGAGTTTGTTAAAACGTATAACAGCGATTAGGTGCTTGGGTTTGATTATAAATATCTTTTCTGTTACCCGTCACGATTTTCTTTTATTTATATTTCACGAGACGCGTTTCAGAACATGATTCCCAAAAACTAATCATGACCCATAGTCAGACTCTGGAATATACAAAGTAACAAGCCAGAAATGCTCCATGTTATACGTATGACAAAAGGGCCGAAATTTCAACACTAAGTACACACAGCACATTAAAGCGTAGACATCCAACAGACACACATCAGCTGTGGCCCCACACACACATAATACAGGACACATATTTGTAAAAGTAGAGCGTAATGCCAACGTACTCCATCTACTAAATAAAGGGCATAAAATGTATCTGTTAGAAGAACTGGACATATATTCGCATTATAGAAAATATGAGGCTATAATATTAAACGAAATATTTGAAAGTCGATCAGTGAATTTCTTCGGATGATCTGACAGTATACTTGAACAAAAATAGCAACACATAGCAATAAGTACCACTGTAAAACATATGAACCAGTTATGGTCCAGATTGTCAAGATAAATACCCTCTACACGAAAGCGTATAATACTTTGTGGAAGACCTATAACATTATCTCTGTCGACAGCATCTCAAAACACCTTTGTAACAGTTCCTGTAAGTTATTCTCCACGTATACCGTGCACAGATAATGGTTTGTGATGTTTAACATGTGTGAGACTGCACAAGTGGGCCATAAGGAAACTTTACGAGTTCTTCCAAATTTCGTTGATCGATAATCAACTAAAAAATTGTGCGTTTTTTATACGATGCAGTAAAGTCAACAAAACAAAGCAGAACCTCACACATCAAAAACATTGGGCAAAAATGGCATAGCGCACAGAGAAAAACGCACTTTAAAACGGGAATCGTTTAACGAAACGAGTCATGTAAAACATAAATGAAAGTATATCGTGCATGGTGGCAGAAAAGTTATTTGTAAACAAACCTATTGTTTTCACAGTCGCAGGCTTTCATAAGCTATTTATAATGGATCAAATCAGATTAGGTTTGCGTTTCTTGAGAAACAGAAGCAGCAGTGCGCCTTTTTTTATTGCAGTTGACCAAACATCTATTTTTTTTAAGAAAACAGTTTCACGGTTAACAGGTGCAGTATACTTAATCATTAGAAGGACAACTGAATTATAAATGTTTAAAGACCACTACACTAACGACATTCTTAGTAAAATAAGACTCGAGTAGGGCCTATTGAGAAGTAGCAGAAACGAAATTAGTGACAAACTTAGCATGAAAACTGGGTACCACATAGTAGATGAAATGATGGAACTGAGCTACCTTCGAAGCAAAATAATGCTTTATAGACGAAGCAAGGAGGTGTAAGAAGCACACTACCGCAGTCAAACAGGCCGTTCCTCGCTGAAAGAAATATGCTAGTATCGAACATAGACCTTAATCTGAGGAAGACATTTCTGAGAAAGTACGTCTGGGACACAGTATAATACGGATGTGAATCTTGAACTATTGGTAAAATGGTGAAGACAATCGAAAAGATAGAGATTTGTTGTAACAGAAGTACGCTGAATGTTAATTGGGCTGATAAGACAAGAAATCACAAGATTTTCTGTAGAATCGAGGAAGTATATGTGTGGAACACAGGGACAAGAAGTGACTGGATGACAGGACATGTCATGAGAGCAGTGAATAACTTCCATAGTGCTAGAGCGAGCTATAAAGATAAACTATAAGGAAATACAGAAACTAGAACATATACAAAAATGATTGTAGTCGTTAGGCGTATTCGCTACTTTTTAAGAGGTTAGCCGTGAAAGGAACTTTAGGGTTTGACGTCCCGTCGACATCGAGGTTATTACAGTCGAAGGTTGGGCGCATCAGACCAGCTATAAGACAAAGGATAAATTTAAAAAAATCCTGCGGCATATTTATTTAGTTTTGGTGTCCAGGAATCAATATGTAAGGTATATTTATTTAGTTTTGGTGTCTCTGAATCAATAAGTAAGGCATGTCTGAAAAGTAGGTACCGTTTCGTTTTAACGTCGCCGGAGCACCAGCGTCGCAATTCCGCACATTCACACTCGTCTCTCCGGTTCATTATCTTTGCATTGATCCCATTATAGCGAACAGTGTTGTCTTTTCATTTGTTAGTAACCGTTCAAAATGTTTAAGACAATCTCTGAGCTTGCCTCCTGTGAAGTGCGTTCTGTCGGATGGTGTTGCTTACATTTGTTAGTGATCATTCAAAATGTTAAAGGAAATCTCTGAGCACGCCAGCTGTGAAGTGCGTTCTCTAATACGGTTTTTGAACGCATAGAACCAGCTGGAATTCACAGTTAACTTGTAGGGACTTATTGTGAAAATGTAATGACTGATGGAATGGTGAGAAAGTAGCTGATGGACGAACCTGTGTTCATGACGAAGCACAGAGTGATCGGCCTTCTGTTGTCAATGATGGTTCGGGTAAGAAAGTGTGTGAGAAAATTTGTGAAAACGGATAGTTCACAATAATAATGTTGTGTGATGAGTTTACACAAATTTCAAAACTGTCACAAATAGGTTAAACTTTTGCAAATTGTGTTCCAGTTGGGTTCCGAAATGCTCGCGGATTTCCACAAAACGAAGGGATTTGACAGTGCTTTGACATTTCATACGCGATATATTGATGAGGGAGTCGAATTATTAAATTGTGGCTGATGAAACGTGTGTTTGTCGTATCACTCCAGAATGAAAACGACGGTCAACGGAGTGGAGGCACTCACGATCACCCCATAAAAACAAAAATTTAAAACCACGTTGTTGTCATAAAAATCATGTGCACTGTGTTCTGGGAAAAACAGGACATTCTGCTTACTGAGTTCCTACGTAGAGGAGAGACCGTCAGCGCAGTACAAAACTTCGGCGCGCAGTTCTAAACAAAAGGCGTGGAATGCTCAGGCACAGTAAAGGCACTCTATCGCTTCACGACAACGCAAACACCGGTACTGCTGGTGTCACTCAAAACCTTATCCACCAATTCCGTTGGGAGCAGTTCGATCACCTACCGTACAGCGCCGACCTCGCATCTTCTCACTACCATTTGTTCTTGAACATCAAGTGTGATATTGGAGGAAGAAGCTTTGTCTTCATTGGCGTCATCTTTCTATGAAGAGGGCATGGAAAAGTTGATTTCCCGCTACGACAAATCTCTGAACAATGGTGGCAATTATGTAGAAAAATAGCTTAAGAAATGGTCTTTGCTGTAAAAATAAATTTTGATTTGAAAATGTTTTTTTATGTTCTTTTTCCGAAACGGTAGTTATTTTCCGAAAATGTCTTGTAAATTCTGATTCAGAATAGAACCATTCACTTATATGCGTATTCACCAATATGATCGTTGAAAAGGTGATAGAAAAGCTTGTTTCTTTTTTGTTTACATTCAAACAACTCTGTAACTCTGAAAAGGCAAATCTCCAGATTCTGGCGATGTTTTACACGTGATGTAGTTCGTACCTCAGTCAGATGAGAAGAACACCTGAACCCATTGAGAATATGGTGTTTTACTTAGTGCAACAAATGCCAGTTCATGGTACTGCGTGCTTTTCCGAATATACTCGATTAGTACTTCGTCTGACTTTGCGAATAAAAGCACTGTCTCTGGTTCCGAGCATTATGTTGTAGGTTTCAGAGGTTAGGAAAAAAAGTAGAAAGTGCTCACTAGTGACGCAGCGTGACTATTCAAGAAACTTAGTACATCTTTTGTGTAATATAATAGCTATTTTATATTTCTGCAATACATATATTTATATTCAGTTCCCACTGGAGCGCTATAGGGTGTATAGCTGCTACCAATGTCAAATCAGTTCGCGACGTATTTTTCAAACATTTTAGTGTTTCCTGCCATACTACCAGTTTCGAATATTTTGCTAATCATCAGATGGCTCCATCGCATTTAATGATCAGCTGTAGGATGTTTACGGTATGTTCTCGTACAGTGTAAGAAACTCTTTTCAAATTGAGGTATGTTTGAAATGGAGATGAAAAATCTATAATACACTGAAGTTGAAAACAACAGAATCAATGTATAATTTGTGTAATTATGGTAAAACCTTCCCGAAAACTTACATATTACGTGCTTCGCGAAATGTGACGTTGATGCATTTATTGTTATAATGGGTGAATCTGTCCTTATAGTCATAAATGTTACGAGAAAGTAGGTCATCATTTGCACTCCGACATTGAACACCCTGATTCTACATTAACAACACGTGCTTCAGGAGCACTGATAGCACACAGAGGCTCTATGCAATAAATCTACATATTGTTTACATTAAACGTCACATTTAGGTGGAAAAAGAAATGTTGTACACAAAAGCGAAAATGTAACAGTAAGCATTGTAGCTTATTAAAAATATGTTAGAACGATGTTATCAGTACTTTCTGACACGATACAGTAATCTGTGTGTGTTTTATTCTAGCGAGGCATTGATATTTACAATACATACGCGGAATTTCGGAATATGTGTGTTTGATTCCATCTTGGCGTTTCGAATAGGTACTGGATATTACAAATGGCTCAAATGGCTCTGAGCTCTGTGGGACTTAACATCTGAGGTCATCAGTCCCCTAGAACTTAGAACTACTTAAACCTAACTAACCTAAGGCCATCACACACATCCATGCCCGAGGCAGGATTCGAACCTAAGACCGTAGCGGTCGCGCGGTCCCAGACTGAAGCGCCTAGAACCGCTCGGTCACACTGGCCGGCCTGGATATTACAAGCTGTGCACATTAGTCGATCTTTAAAGCAGTACATAGGAAATACAACAATTTCGAACAACTACTTCAGGAGCCCACTTGAAGTATAAATGGGTGCGAAAACATTCTCGACTTCCCAGCAAGAAATAACCCGTAGCAAATCTGGAAAATCATGACGGATACAGGGATTATTGGCCACCACATCGCTGTAACGAGACTGAATACTGCAGTACCCAAAAGTATATGCGAAATATGTCTATTTAAAAAAGCAGATGAAAATTCGCTTGACTCTTTCCTAAGAGACAGCCTCCCTTCGTCCCGAACTATGAAAGCGTAGACCAGATGTGGCTTACATTCAAAGAAATGATATCGAGAGCAATAGAGAGATTTATACCAAATAAATTAATAACTCATCAAACTAGCGCCCCATGGTACACAAAACACGTTAGAACCCTGTCGCAGAAGCAACTAAGAAAGTATTCCAAATTTAAAAGAAAGCAAAATCCCCCAGATTGACGAAGTATTACAGCAGCTCGAAATTTAACGCGAACTTCAGTGCGAGATGCTTTTAATACTTCCACAACGAAGCTCTGTCTCGAAATCTGGCAGAAAACCCAAAGAGATTCAGGTCGTATGTGAACCACACCCACAGAAAGACACAATCAGCGCCTTCACCACGCGATAGCGAAGGAGATGTTATGGATGTGAGCGCGACTAAACCGGAGTTGCTAAATACAGTTTTCCGTAAGTCCTTCACGAAAGAAGACGAAGTAAACATTCCTGATTTCGAATGAAGAGCTGCTGTAAACCCAGAAGCAGATATCTTTGGTGTAGCAAATCAGCTGAAATCACTGAATAAAGGTTTAAGTCCTCTGGTCCACAGGTGGAACGAATTAAAAGATGTTATGACTGTCAATGTGTACATAAACTGAACAATGACTAGTTCCACATCACTTAGATAAAAAACTGGTTCAAATGATTTCTGTAACATGCAACTAACTAACAAACTTTTTGTTTCGGCTCGTAATGGTAGGCACATTTTGATAGGTCCGTTATAAGACGCGGCTCGGAGTCAAAATGTTCAACAACAGTCTAAGCGCAAAATTTGTCATTTTTAAAACACTGTACGATTCTGGTCGCAGTGCACAGAAAATTAACAAAAGGTACGTAGCCTTCAGCTACAACAGTCGGAGCCCAAATATGTTGGCGAGTACTTTTCTTGGCGTGCTCAGCTGACATGTTATTTCACGTCGTATTCGAGTACGTATGGTTGTGTATAGAAGTTAATTTGATTTCTAATTTGTTTCCTGCTCTACTTCACAATTTTTTAAACAGAAAATCGGTGTCCATGGCAGCCGAAGTGGCTATTCTGGGCAATCCGAGACATTGAAATAAATGGAAAACTTCATAGGGTAAGAAACCTCCTGGCAGATTAAAGCTGTGTGCTACACCGAGACCCGAACTCGGGACCCTTGCTTTCGCGGGCAAGTGCTCTACCGTCTGAGTCCGCAGCTCGTGGTCGTGCGGTAGCGTTCTCGCTTCCCGCGCCCGGGTTCGCGGGTTCGATTCCCGGCTGGGTCAGGGATTTTCTCTGCCTCGTGATGATTGGGTGTTGTGTGATGTCCTTACGTTAGTTAGGTTTAAGTAGTTCTAAGTTCTAGGGGACTGATGACCATAGCTGTTAAGTCCCATAGTGCTCAGAGCCATTTGAATAATTTTTTTCTACCGTCTGAGCTACCCAAGCACGACTCAAGACCCGTCCTCACAGCTTCAATACCGCCAGTACCGCGTCCTTGGTTAATAGGGTGAGGTTGCTGTCGTTGGGCGGGCTAAATTTCTCTGTGGACATTGACGTCAGTTGAATTCTAGCAGCCACTAAGTGTACCCAGTGTTGCGAAAGATTCGCCTTCTTAGTGATGAGTTGTTCCATGACGACACAAAGAAACATCTTAATCTTAGACCTAAGTAGAGCACTATGAACAAAATTTAAGTAATTGTTTCCAATGTACATTTTCTAATAGTTTAGAAGTATTTTGATAGTAACTGTAATGTTCTTTTTCCTGTTTAATTCGAAATCGAAATTTCTACCCCTAGCCTCCTTGGTTTCGAATACATGCTATTCGGTTTCAGGTGCCGACAATAATTTCCTAAAAATTAAAAAAAATATGAAATGTATTTACGCTTATTTATATGTGTGTAGTATTCGACAGTTATTACACTAGAGACCATCCACGGGAAGTATGTGACCCAATGAAGAAAATCAGTCCCCTTGAATAGGCCGACAAGACATGATTTTATTTTTCAAATATATCATTAACGGTCAATATCTATGAGTTCTGTGTCTTCTGAAGTAAAAATGCAAAAGATAGTGTTCAAGTTACACCGAAAATAAAATATCACAATACCCGAGGATTTAATTACACCTTTTATTTCTAAAACTGCACGTATTGCGCTTACAGCGTCTGTATTGTGTTAGTATACATTTCGAAGTCACAACTTCAGCAACAGGTCTTTTTGTAATTGCGTAAAGAACTTCATTGTGATTCGAACACGCAAGAAACGCACATCCGCAAATTTTATTGATTTCTTTATTATCTGACATCCAAATGAAGAAATGGGTTAGGCGACCGAAGGTGTAGATGGCAAGAGACGAGAAAAGCGAAGAAGGCAATAGAGATACTACCTGAAGCGGCAGAAAGCGTACGGAAGAAGTTTAAAATAAAGCGTTGAAGGGAAATGCAGTTAACTGACGGACGGAAGAGTGGAATTATTCTCCGAGAGGAGTCTGGAAGCCACGTACTTTTTTTATTGCTGTAGGCTCCGACGCATTATCCAGGAGGGAATTTCTACGAGTGAGTGAAGGTATGGTAATGGGAATTTTATCCATAAAGTTAAAAGGTATGTTACGTGGCACATGAAAATTTCACGTGGGTCAATAATTTTTTAATTTAATGTTCTGGCTCGAATTTACGTACTGCGTTCTTTCGATTTGTGTTACTTCCTGTTACCAAAACCTAGCAGCCTGGAAAGGTACACCGGCGGCCTTGTTACAAGGTAATCTCTGTACTAACAAAAAATTTACGAATGTGTCAGTTAAATAATATATGTTTCAGTAAAAGTTATTGTATAAAAATTTGCCTGATGTCATAGGCATATTGTCAGTAACGGAACCTACAGATGAATTTGTTTACTTTGTACCATATCGAGCTGTTTGTATCAGTTTAGGCTCTGACGATGTTTTGGATAACAATACGTTGTCTTGATACGTTGGATCACTGTGGGTTAATGCGTTTAAACCATTTTTATCAAATTCCGAAGGTCTTCCTGAACGTGGAGAGACACTAATGTGAAAACGATCATCCTAACACGAGAAAATCATTTTCTTGCCACGCTCTGTCCCATGGCATTATCCCCATACATGACGCAAATGTTTCTGGATGCCTCTGATGCTGTCACCCAGCTACTGAACTCAAACAAAAGAATATGTCGGAAATGTTCCGATTTCTCTACTTGGCACTCCAGTTCTAGCGTTCACGGCTCCACTTACTGTATTCAAATGACAAAATGACAATATGTAAACTCAAATAGCAACAGCGAACTACAGATAAAAAGTGAGAATCAGAATACCGACATACAAAGCGAAAACGCTACGAACTTAAGCACCGTTCTAATATCAGGGATAAGGTTAATATTGAAATTTCGAGAGAGCACGTTCAAAAAAGCGTATTCTCCATTTCAAGGTTTGGGCTCCATGTCTGTTCCTAATTCAAGTTTTTAAGACTAACTTTTTGTCGGTCTTCAAGCATCTCTTTCCCCTGAGGGCTTAATGTACTTGTTTACGATGACTAGAACTCTGCTTTTTCTCATACATTTAACATGATGCCTCCGTTTCTCCCTACATACTTGCACTTTGCCGTGTAAGTTAAATATTTCTAACTCCCATACATTCTCAATTATTATAAGATCTTTCATTAAACAACCTTCGACATTATAGAAATCTTATTTCAGCTACTGCAAGCTTTCTTTCTTATATATATATATATATATATCCAAGGTTCGTTGAAATAGAGTAAGACAAGCAAGGCCATTGTTTTTCTTCGTCTTGTTCTTTAACGCAACAATTATAGTGCCACATATGTACAGAAATTTGTTGATGTTATTCAAGCTGATATCGCATCATAAAATTTGAGACTTCATTCCAGTGTCCTGTTTCCAATATCAAGTTTTGGTCGGACTGGGTATTTTCCGTAGTGAGGCACAACTCAAGTGCTAGTGGCGGATATTTTCCGATTGTAACATTTCATCCTTAGTTCTTATAATCTATACAGCGAATGTTGTAAGAATGCTTCATTATTCTGTTATGACTATATCTGCATAGAAGCACGTCGACGTAAGTAAGTAAAACATTTTCACTTTAATAATTTGTTTACATCGTTTGAAATCGTTATGAGGCACAACTGTATGGCCGAGTGGTTCTAGCCGCTTCAGTCCGGAACCGCGCGTCTGCTACGATCGCAGGTTCGAATCCTGCCTCGGGCATGGATGTGTGTGATGTCCTTAGGTTAGTTAGGTTTAAGCAGTTCTAAGTCTAGGGGACTGATGACCTCAGATGTTAGGTCCCATAGTGCTCAGAGCCATCTGAACAATTATAGCACAATTGCAGTTAAATAGACAGTTTCTAATACCATGTTTTGGTTGTAGGGCAGCACCATCCCAAACAATTTTCATGGTAAGGGAGAAAGAGAAAGAGAAAAATAATGTAAACTACAGCGAAAATGTATCTTAACGTGAACAAGTCGTCTCATGATGAACCTATCGGTTCGAAACCGGTAACGGCGCTATTTATGTAAATAAACAACATCTTTAAAAGTGGTTCTGCGAGGCTCAACCTGTATTATATAACAAATAATGTACGAGCACAGCATATATTCCAAAATCCTATCGCAAATCGACACCGATACCATAGGTCCGTAATTCATTGGGGAGTTTTGGAATGACCTGTGCAACTTTTTAGACCTTAGGTACTGGTACGTTTTATACGAACCGATCTATTATATCATCGTACTGTGAAACGAACGTAACTGGTACGCTAGTGCGTGCTAAAAAGAGATGCCTCCGAATTTTTTATGCGAAGACTTGTAAAGATTTTTAAATAAAACAAAAATTATTAACATGCTACACTCTTATTCTTCATGCCTACAGATTTATTTCTCAAGATAGCTAATTCTCAACGTGGTAACGAAAATGTTTCTCCCAAAGAGACCAGTTTGTTGATACTGTCACTGTAGAATGTTTGACTTTGTTGACGAGGCCACAACCTCACCTCTGCCTGCATCGCTTCATCACTATCAGTGTGAAGTTCTCGAAGATATTCTTTGAGTTTTGGAAACAGACGAAAATCGGATGGAGGATGACCGATGACAGTGAAGCCAAGACGTCGGATTGTCGCAGATGTGGCGCACGTGTTGTCATGCTGAAGGAGACAGTGCTCCACGTGTGGACGTTTTCAGCGGCCAGATGAACCGAATGGCATTACAAGTACATTCATCGGAAGGCAGGTGACCCTCATAATTAGCAGTTACCAGTCATTTCCTTGCTGCTACGAATATCACATGGTCAACGTCCACATTATTCGTGGTGAGACAGAACAAGACCGAAGGAATGATAGTGAAGTACAACATACGTACTTTGGCAAAAAGATTACCACGGTACTGGCAGTTCTTAAAATAACTGCCTGGTACAGTTAACCGGTTATTTTGTTAACTGGTTGTGTATTCCAATTAAGATGATTTTTGTCACCTCTTATTTGATGACCGGATGCCGTTACTGATGCCACTCACTCGTGATTTCTGGTAATAATACATCCTTGTTTTACATTACATGTGCGTATTACATATATGTAAAAATGTATAGCCTATGACAGACCAAATGTTCATTAGAGTATTGTATAAAAATTTGAAGTAAATCGGTTAAGTACTTTTCGCGATTTTTGACACAACGTTTGTCCCTTCTATAGGCCCATTAAATGTAGATTTTTATACGTTACAAACGTATAGCCTATGTCCGTCCGAATGTTCATTAGTGCGTCATGTCAAGATCTGACGTGAATCAGTCGAGAACGAGATTTTTGAGAACAACGTTTCCACTTTACATATTACATATATATTCACATATCATATATATTAAAAACATATACTCTATGTCCGTCCGAACGTTCAGTAGAGCAACATGTGAAAATCTGAAGTTACTCGGTTGATATACACTCCTGGAAATTGAAATAAGAACACCGTGAATTCATTGTCCCAGGAAGGGGAAACTTTATTGACACATTCCTGGGGTCAGATACATCACATGATCACACTGACAGAAACACAGGCACATAGACACAGGCAACAGAGCATGCACAATGTCGGCACTAGTACAGTGTATATCCACCTTTCGCAGCAATGCAGGCTGCTATTCTCCCATGGAGACGATCGTAGAGATGCTGGATGTAGTCCTGTGGAACGGCTTGCCATGCCATTTCCACCTGGCGCCTCAGTTGGACCAGCGTTCGTGCTGGACGTGCAGACCGCGTGAGACGACGCTTCATCCAGTCCCATCATGCTCAATGGGGGACAGATCTGGAGATCTTGCTGGCCAGGGTAGTTGACTTACACCTTCTAGAGCACGTTGGGTGGCACGGGATACATGCGGACGTGCATTGTCCTGTTGGAACAGCAAGTTCCATTGCCGGTCTAGGAATGGTAGAACGATGGGTTCGATGACGGTTTGGATGTACCGTGCACTATTCAGTGTCCCCTCGACGATCACCAGTGGTGTACGGCCAGTGTAGGAGATCGCTCCCCACACCATGATGCCGGGAGTTGGCCCTGTGTGCGTCGGTCGTATGCAGTCCTGATTGTGGCGCTCACCTGCACGGCGCCAAACACGCATACGACCATCATTGGCACCAAGGCAGAAGCGACTCTCATCGCTGAAGACGACACGTCTCCATTCGTCCCTCCATTCACGCCTGTCGCTACACCACTGGAGGCGGGCTGCACGATGTTGGGGCGTGAGCGGAAGACGGCCTAACGGTGTGCGGGACGTAGCCCAGCTTCATGGAGATGGTTGCGAATGGTCCTCGCCGATACCCCAGGAGCAACAGTGTCCCTAATTTGCTGGGAAGTGGCGGTGCGGTCCCCTACGGCACTGCGTAGGATCCTACGGTCTTGGCGTGCATCCGTGCGTCGCTGCGGTCCGGTCCCAGGTCGACGGGCACGTGCACCTTCCGCCGACCACTGGCGACAACATCGATGTACTGTGGAGACCTCACGCCCCACGTGTTGAGCAATTCGGCGGTACGTCCACCCGGCCTCCCGCATGCCCACTATACGCCCTCGCTCAAAGTACGTCAACTGCACATACGGTTCACGTCCACGCTGTCGCGGCATGCTACCAGTGTTAAAGACTGCGATGGAGCTCCGTATGCCACGGCAAACTGGCTGACACTGACGGCGGCGGTGCACAAATGCCGCGCAGCTAGCGCCATTCGACGGCCAACACCGCGGTTCCTGGTGTGTCCGCTGTGCCGTGCGTGTGATCATTGCTTGTACAGCCCTCTCGCAGTGTCCGGAGCAAGTATGGTGGGTCTGACACACCGGTGTCAATGTGTTCTTTTTTCCATTTCCAGGAGTGTATATATTAAAAACATATACTCTATGTCCGTCCGAAAGTTCAGTAGAGCAACATGTGAAAATCTGAAGTTACTCGGTTGATATATTTTTAAGATTTTTGGTAACAACGTTTCTCCTTTGTGTATTCATATATGTATATATACTATATGAATTGAGAAAATATTTTGCCAATTTCCTTCTAAATGTTCATAAGAGTGTGGGGGGAAAAGTGAATCGTTAAAGTACTTTTGGAGATTTTTGGTCACAACTTCAAACGATGACTTGTTTTTATGTAGGCTACTAGTATAGATTATGGATGTCGTCTATGCGACATTTGATCGCCATGTGCGAGCAGTCTTCAGAGAGTCGTTTCCAAGGCAGTTACATTTATCTACTCTTTGTATTAACGAGCCACTGCATCGTATATCTGCATTTGTAAATGCTATGTTGACGGGTTGTTAATCACAAAATTGTCGGCAATCAGTATCGTATCACCAGTATTGAGAAAGATGTTGATAAAGACTCCATTAACCTTTATGTCTTTCTTCTGTGTCATTGAGCGCTTTGTGAAAGGTACTTTGTGAGTACATGTTGAATAACATGGGTGACAGAAGCATCCTTATTGATCTCCTGTACAGATGTTGACAAAGTGGCCTCCCTGTCAAACTTAAGTGTGCTGTCTGATTGCACTATAAATTCTCTATAAAGAGTAGGTGTTTTCTGATTTGTATCCATAAGTTTATGATGTACTCTACCAGAGGCTGTGAGAGGAACACTGTTACGTGACGAAAGTTCATGTATACTAGTTACATAATACAAGTGAGCTTCGTGTTCTATTAATAAAAATAAGAACAAATAAATAAATAATAAAATTTTACTAAATATTATTAAATAGTAATATGAAACACATTTTTGTAGGATATAATATGATTGTGTTATTAAAATGTTCTGTGGTTATTTGTAGCTTTTGGCTATCGGTCTTACATTTAAAATGTAGTTGCGGGCAGCGGTCTCCGGGAACACCGGCGCTTGTCATAAGCAAGAAACTCCTCCTTATACAGGGTGAGTCACCTAACATTACCGATGGATATATTTCGTAAACCACATCAAATACTGACGAATCGATTCCACAGACCGAACGTGAGGAGAGGGGCTAGTATAATTGGTTAATACAAATCATAAAAAAATGCACGGAAGTATGTTTTTTAACACAAACCTACGTTTTTTTAAATGGAGCCCCGTTAGTTTTGTTAGCACATCTGAACATATAAACAAATACGTCATCAGTGCCGTTTGTTGCATTGTAAAATGTTAATTACATCCGGAGATATTGTAACCTAAAGTTGACGCTTGACTACCACTCCTCCGCTGTTCAATCGTGTGTATCGGAGAGCACCGAATTACGTAGGGATCCAAAGGGAACGGTGATGGACCTTAGGTACAGAAGAGACTGGAACAACACATTACGCCCACATGCTAACACCTTTTTATTGGTCTTTTTCACTGGAGCACATGTACATTACCATGAGGGGTGAGGTACACGTGCACACGTGGTTTCCGTTTTCAATTACGGAGTGGAATAGCGTGTGTCCCGGCATGTCAGGCCAATAGATGTTCAATGTGGTGGCCATCATTTGCTGCACACAATTGCAGTCTCTGGCATAATGAATGTCGTACACGCCGCAGTACATCTGGTGTAATGTCGCCGCAGGTTGTCACAATACGTTGTTTCATATCCTCTGGGGTTGTAGGCACATCACGGTACACATTCTCCTTTAACGTACCCCACAGAAGGAAGTCCAGAGGTGTAAGATCAGGAGAACGGGCTGGCCAATTTATGCGTCCTCCACGTCCTATGACACGCCCGTCGAACATCCTGTCAAAGGTCAGCCTAGTGTTAATTGCGGAATGTGCAGGTGCACCATCATGCTGATACCACATACGTCGACGCGTTTCCAGTGGGACATTTTCGAGCAACGTTGACAGATCATTCTGTAGAAACGCGATGTATGTTGCAGCTGTTTGGGCCCCTGCAATGAAGTGAGGACCAATGAGGTGGTCGCCAATGATTCCGCACCATACATTTACAGTCCACGGTCGCTGTCGCTCTACCTATCTGAGCCAGCGAGGATTGTCCACGGACCAGTAATGCATGTTCCGTAGATTCACTGCTCCGTGGTTTGTGAAACCCGCTTCATCGGTAAACAGGTAGAACTCCAACGCATTCTCTGTTAATGCCCATTCACAAAATTGCACTCGATGATTGAAGTCATCACCATGTAATTGCTGATGTAGCGACACATGAAACGGGTGAAAGCGGTGACCTTTGGATCCCTACGTAATTCGGTGCTCTCCGATACACACAATCGAACAGCGGAGGAGTGGTACTCAAGCGTCAACTTTAGGTTACAATATCTCCGGATCTAATTAACATTTTACAGTGCAACAAACGGCACTGATGACGTATTTGTTTATATGTTCAGATGTGCTAACAAAACTAACGTGGTTCCATTTAAAAAAACGTAGGTTTTTGTTAAAAAACATACTTCCGTGCATTTTTTTAAGTTTGGTATTAACCAATTACACTAACCCCTCTCCTCACGTTCGGTCTGTGGAATCGGTTCGCCAGTATTTGATGTGGTTTACGAAATATATCCAGCGGTAACGTTAGGTGACTCACTCTGTATAGTTTTCACTTCGTTTCAATAAATAAAAAATACTTGATACTGCTGTTCAATATTCTATTATTCATGCACAAATATGATACATAGGACTTGTAATACTTCATATTTAAAATCGCACATCTTCACCGTCCTTCTGCCTTCGAGAGCGTGTTCGTGTGTGAAAAAAAAAAAAAAAAAGCTGTACAGAAAATTAAGAGGTTCTTCTTTCATTTGGCTGCGCCTTACCTCGTGTTAATAATTATCGTCTTTGTTGATGCTTATGATCTATTGGTGTTACAATTTTTTGTTTTTTAATAAATATTAACTTTACGTTTTCGTGGAGATCTTTCATCTTGTACCTGCACAGCTTCCAAGAGTCACTACAGATCTCATATCAAAATAGGTGTAATTAAATATACCAACCTTAAATATACGAGCCATGTTTGATGGACACAGATAAAGCATTCAGTTGCAAAAGATGAAATTTTTCACCGTATGATAAATTATAACTGAAATGGGAACTGTAGAAAATAGCTGCAAATATTAAAAAAATAATAATTTTTTTAAATTTTTCTTTTGCTCCGTACACACATGGAATAAAGCAGAAAGTCGCTAATATTAGTACTATCCACCATAAATAGCACGTCATGATTGTTGACATCGTCAACTAGGAGTACGTGACCCGTTGTAAATTTTTTGTTTGTGTTGGTGCCATTTAAACGTCACGTGTCATTAAAATCATAAAACTTCACGCGTCATTAAAATCATTCTTTAAATAATAACATCCATACGTGACATGTTTCAAAACAGCTTTTCGTCGTTCGTGGCCAGTGTAATTGAACGATGGTCATAAAAAGGCATTATGCGGTTACGTCTTAGTAAATGACACAATCGGTATTTACATCATTTCGTAACAGAGATCTTTGCATCGAATTGCGTGAATTACTAAGTTGTAAAGGCACAACGCTTTTGTTTTATGACAATCGTTCAATTACACTGGCCACGAACGATGAAAACCTGTGTTTAACTGTCTCATGTGTGGATGTTGTTACCTTAAGAATTATTTTAATGATGCGTGAAGCCGTAAGGGCACCAACACTAAGGAAAGATGTTTTATGATCTGAAGATGGGCAGCTTGTTAGCAGAAAATAGTAATCCAACCAATAAAAGAAGATTTCTTGTTTAATCTTGTCTTCATGGGGTTTAAGTCCCTAACATAAATTTAGAAAATAAATAAATAAATAAGTAGTACGACTGGTTGCGGAGTATATAGGTAGCTAATGATTTTATACTTTCGTTTTGCATAATACCATTATCTAACGTTACAAACTGATGTTGTTTGTCGCCAGTCCTTTAATCGAATACTGTGTGACATTTTCTTCCATTTATTAGCATATTTTCTACTTGTAATCACGCAGTTACTTACTTACATTTCCGATAGGTCACATCCACGGTAAAATGTTATGGCGTGCTCCCTGTTAACGGAACGAATGTTTGGAGAGGCAATTAAAAAAAAAAGATTTATAAGGCTACATGATCTCCATTTACGGATTTGTAACTGACTACTAATTTCAATTCAAGAATTTCTGAAGCCGAGTTGTCGATCACACCGGATAGAAATAGTCTTCTGCATTTTTTTCTGCACTCATCCAGTTATTTTACTTTCATCCGGGCAACACTATTCCCGGCGAACATACAAAGAGGCTGACTATTTCGTAAATATTTTATGTACGGACACTAAAAGTTTTTCTGCTCAATTATTCTTTACAGACACTGCTAATCGAATTCCTTGATGAATAGTCAGAGGGGTCTCGCAAAATAATTTATTTTATTTATTTATGCAACTTGATTAATGTCCTCTCACATACGGAATATAGGTTTTAGGTTTTTAAATTGCTTTTTTGTGAGAGAGTAAGGGTTGCGTGTCAAAGCAAGAGGAGATGTTATTGTTGTATTAGGGGATAGCTCCTGTGACGGTAGAGATGTCATCCAGTATTCTGATATTGTGAGGGACATCGTTCCAAAATGTAATGGTCACATGGAATTTTGTCCTGGTGGCTCAAATGGCTCTGAGCACTATGCGACTTAACTTCTGAGGTCATCGGTCGCCTAGAACTTAGAACTAATTAAACCTAACTAACCTAAGGACATCACACACATCCATTTTGTCCTGGTGGGATTGGTTATTTGTGATGCTCAGTTCTCATGGGAGTTTTAAGATCGAGATACACTCCTGGAAATGGAAAAAAGAACACATTGACACCGGTGTGTCAGACCCACCATACTTGCTCCGGACACTGCGAGAGGGCTGTACAAGCAATGATCACACGCACGGCACAGCGGACACACCAGGAACCGCGGTGTTGGCCGTCGAATGGTGCTAGCTGCGCAGCATTTGTGCTCCGCCGCCGTCAGTGTCAGCCAGTTTGCCGTGGCATACGGAGCTCCATCGCAGTCTTTAACACTGGTAGCATGCCGCAACAGCGTGGACGTGAACCGTATGTGCAGTTGACGGACTTTGAGCGAGGGCGTATAGTGGGCATGCGGGAGGCCGGGTGGACGTACCGCCGAATTGCTCAACACGTGGGGCGTGAGGTCTCCACAGTACATCGATGTTGTCGCCAGTGGTCGGCGGAAGGTGCACGTGCCCGTCGACCTGGGACCGGACCGCAGCGACGCACGGATGCACGCCAAGACCGTAGGATCCTACGCAGTGCCGTAGGAGACCGCACCGCCACTTCCCAGCAAATTAGGGACACTGTTGCTCCTGGGGTATCGGCGAGGACCATTCGCAACCGTGTCCATGAAGCTGGGCTACGGTTCCGCACACCGTTAGGCCGTCTTCCGCTCACGCCCCAACATCGTGCAGCCCGCCTCTAGTGGTGTCGCGACAGGCGTGAATGGAGGGACGAATGGAGACGTGTCGTCTTCAGCGATGAGAGTCGCTTCTGCCTTGGTGCCAATGATGGTCGTATGCGTGTTTGGCGCCGTGCAGGTGAGCGCCACAATCAGGACTGCATACGACCGAGGCACACAGGGCCAACCCCCGGCATCATGGTGTGGGGAACGATCTCCTACACTGGCCGTACACCACTGGTGATCGTCAAGGGGACACTGAATAGTGCACAGTACATCCAAACCGTCATCGAACCCATCGTTCTACCATTCCTATACCGGCAAGGGAACTTGCTGTTCCAACAGGACAATGCACGTCCGCATGTATCCCGTGCCACCCAACGTGCTCTAGAAGGTGTAAGTCAACTACCCTGGCCAGCACGATCTCCGGATCTGTCCCCCATTGAGCATGTTTGGGACTGGATGAAGCGTCGTCTCACGCGGTCTGCACGTCCAGCACGAACGCTGGTCCAACTGAGGCGCCAGGTGGAAATGGCATGGCAAGCCGTTCCACAGGACTACATCCAGCATCTCTACGATCGTCTCCATGGGAGAATAGCAGCCTGCATTGCTGCGAAAGGTGGATATACACTGTACTAGTGCCGACATTGTGCATGCTCTGTTGCCTGTGTCTATGTGCCTGTGGTTCTGTCAGTGTGATCATGTGATGTATCTGACCCCAGGAATGTGTCAATGAAGTTTCCCCTTCCTGGGATAATGAATTCACGATGTTCTTATTTCAATTTCCAGGAGTGTATGAAGCACCGTCTACGTTGATCAGACGTTTAAACGGAGATGGTCTGTGGCAATCTCCGCGTACCGGCTGCATATTTTTGAGGACATTGGACACCGTGGTTGGCTTTTCAAATCTGAATATCGTGTATTTCCCTCTCTCTCGCTCTCCGTCCAGAATAGTAAATCGCCATGAGATAAATTTCATGTCATAACTACAGAAACAAGCCTGCAGCATAACAGTCGATGGACGTGAAAGGGAAGTCGTAGTTGAGAAGGGAATGCTGGCCGGTGTGGCCGAGCGGTTCTAGACGCTACAGTCTGGAACCGCGCGACCGCTACGGTCACAGGTTCGAATCCTGCTTCGGGCATGGATGTGTGTGATGTCCTTAGGTTAGTTAGGTTTAAGTAGTTCTAAGTTCTATGGGACTGATGACCTTAGAAGTTAAGTCCCATAGTGCTCAGAGCCATTTGAGAAGGGAATGAGGCAGGATTGTAGCATGTCGCCCAACCAGCATACTGAGCATGCAGTAAAGGAAACTAAAGAAAAATTTGGAGAAGCTGTCAAAAACAGTAAAGGGCTTGGAGGAGCCGCTGACAGACTGTAAAACTGGATATAAGGTGAGCATCAACAATGATGATGGATTGTCGTCGAATTAAGTCAGGCAATGCTGAGGGAATTAGATTAGGAAATGAGAAACTGAAAGTAGTTGTTTGGCTTTTTGGGTTGCAAAATAAATGATGATGCCGGAAGTAGAGAGAATACGAAATGCAGTCTAGCCACAGCACGAAAAGCATTTCTGAAAAAAAGAAACATTTTAATAGAAATTTATGTGGAGATATAAGGGAATTAATGACATCACCTGCCAGTGGGCACTGATTTAAATCAATGGGGAAAGTGAATATTTCTGCCGGACCAGTATCCGAACCCAGGTCTTCTGCTTATTAGGCAGATGCGCTGGCCACTGTGCCATCTGGACACAGTAACTATCGCAACTGCGCGACTAGGTTAGTGAGCTTCCGTCAAACCCAAATTCTCAACTTATCCACATTTTACTGATGTAGTGCCCCTTGCCCACTATAATTATTACTCGCGGCGTTTCGCCGATTCCCATAGGAGCTAGTAATCGTTCGCCGTCCTCGCCTTAATTACATATGTGGTGTCTGTTCTTTCGAACACGTCCAGAGAGAACAAACACCATATATACAAATTTAAGTGATAGGAAATGTTTTTGAAGGGATTTCTCTGGAATGTAGCTGTGAAGGGAAACGAAAAGTGCAGAATAAACAGTTCAGACAAGAAGAGAATAGAAGAATGCTGAAGATTAGGCGGTTAAATGAAATAACTGATGAGGAGAGAGAAGAGAAATTTGTGGCACAACTTGATGGCTAATTATTCATTAGCCAAATTGACAATCATAAAAATTATATATATACACTAAGATACTACGATACTACGTTGAGAATGTCGGTTTCGCGCTATCCTCTGTGTCCTCGGTGGCTCAGATGGATAGAGCATCTGCCATGTAAGCAGGAGATCCCGGGTTCGAGTCCCGGTCGAGGCACACATTTTCATCTGTCCCCCTTGACGTATGTCAACGCCTGTAAGCAGCTAACGGTGTTCATTTCACTGTAATTTCATAAAAATTACTTTGTAATGACAGTTGGGTAATTCAAGCGTTTAAATGAAACATATTGTAATTGAGCCTCATCATATCTTTCAGAAGACCTGGCTTAGGTACACATTGCTTTCATCACAGCTCATTCAAATCCTTTCGTGGAGCTATACGCAATTCGTGGTGGATCTATCTCTGCATTCTGTTATTGAAAGGGGCATAAAATTGCGGGAACGCCGCAACAAAAAGAGAGCAAAAGAATTTTAAATTGCACTACAACTCCATATCTTCGTGTAAAGAGTTATGTAATTGTACTATTACTGTATTTTTCTCATCGAAAGAGAAGGGAAGTATTTGATACCTTTATTATTGTGGTTAACGACGGTTCGGAAACATTATGATTATTGTCACATGAGCTGCTCGTTGTTATTATTGTGGATGAGTTTAATTTATGAACGTATTTAAAGAGCCTAAAAATGCGAGGGGCGTTTCAAAAGTCCGTGCAAAGTCTGAGAGATGGCACCACCGGCGCATGTCGAGGCCATGTTTAGTTAGTAGCATCTTTGGAGAGAAATCACACCAACTTTCAGCCATAGTGGTCTATTTCTTTGTGTTTGGCATTCGTGTGAATCAAGGAAGTCGAGTGTTTGTCAAAAAATGGACGAAAAGGATTTCGTGTGGTGATTAAAGATTACTTTATGAAAGGCAAAACGCCTCAGGAGAGTAAAGAGAAGATTGATAAACATTATGGCGAATCTGCACCTTCCATTAGAACAGTTTATAAGTGGTTTCAAAATTTTCGGAGCGGCCATATGGGCACAAGTGATGCTGAACGTTCTGGACGCCCTGTGGAGGTCGAGACTCCAGAAATCATTGATAAAATCCATGATATGGTGACGGATGACAGAAGAGTTGAGGTGCGTGAGATTGCCAGTGCTGTGGGCATCTCGAATGAACGCTTTTGAATGTTTTTGCATAAACATTTGGACATGAGAAAGCTATCCGCAAGATGAGTTCCGCGATTCCTCACGTTTGACCAAAACAGAATCGTGTGAAGTATTGCAAGGTTGGTTTGCAGCTGTTCAGGAAGAATCCGCAGGACTTTAAGCGTCGTTTCGTCACTGTGGATGAAACATGAATACATTACTATACTCCTGAGACCAAAGGACAACCTAAACAATGGGTTGCCAAGGGAGAAAGGCCATTCCTTCGGCCGGAAAGGTTATGGCGACTGTCTTTTGGGATTCGCAAGGGATAAACCTCATCGATCATCTGAAAAAGGGTAAAACTACTACAGGGGCATATTATTCATCGTTATTGGACCGTTTGAAAACCGAGCTGCAAGAAAACGCCGGCGATTGGACCGCAAAATGTCGTTTTCCATCACGACAATGCACCAGCACACACCTCAACAGTTGTGGTCGCAAAATTAATGGAAACAGGATTCCAACTCGTTTCACATACCCACTATGCTCCATGCTTGGCTCCCTCGGACTACTATTTGTTCCCCAATTTGAAGAAATGGCTGGCGGGACACAGATTTTATTCAAACGAGAAGGCGATAGCAGCAACTAATAGCTATTTTGCAGACTTAGACAATTCCTGTTACTCGGATGAGATCAACAAATTAGAACAGCGTTGGACGAAGTGTCTAAGTCTAAAAGGAGACTATGTTGAAAAATAAAAATGTTTTACCCCAAACACATAAGTAGCTATTATTTTGGTACGGACTTTTCAAACGCCCCTCGTATATAGGTCGAAAACGTGACGTGCCTATATGAGAAGCGCTTACTGCTTCTGTCCTTCGACTTCGACAGAATGTGTAGCGACAAGGAATGTCGCAAGCAAGCTCTGTGTCTCGCGATCCACGGCTTTCCTGGACTACTGGTATCTCCATGTCTCGGGCTATATACAGAGAATATGAAGTTTCACATGTGACATAGGGTGAAACGGTAGCTTATGTTACAAGACTGTATAGCCAGAAACCGATAAGAAATTAGTGCCGATTAACTTTTGGTTTTTCCTATTTTTATGGGCCGGCCGGTGTGGCCGTGCGGTTCTAGGCGCTTCAGTCTGGAACCGCGTGACCGCTACGGTCGCAGGTTCGAATCCTGCCTCGGGCATGGATGTGTGTGATGTCCTTAGGTTAGTTAGGTTTAAGTAGTTCTAAGTTCTAAGGGACTGATGACCATAGATGTTAAATCTCATAGTGCTCAGTCAGAGCCATTTGAACCATTTTTTTTATTTTTATGGCCAAAAAACGGTTTTAATGTAATGGCTTTCTCTGTGCGCTTTTAGACACCATAAAAGTATAGCACACAAATAAAAATCTCTAGTATGTTGATTTCTGTCTATTATTACCATTCCCTCCCCTTAATTTTTGTGGCCTGAGGCTGTATTCATAAGGACAAGTATACTTAGTGCCTTCGGCGCCATTTTAATTTTAAAATTGTATATTACATGGTAACATCGAAATCCCGTGTTAGTTTTTCTTGGAAAACGTTAGTTTTTTAGTTTTGCAGCACCAGTGACTTGCGCATGAAACCACCGGTGCTATTGCAAGATAGACCCATCTAGTGGTACTATGATGTACTTCTACGAATGTAATAAAGTGTAGCAGTCATTTACAGCGTTCAAAGAGACAGGCGCATGGAAATTTTGAGATATTGTAGGAAATGACAACACGTATACGTTATTTATTTATTTTAGTGGTCATGTTCCGGAGATTATTATTGTATCGTAAATTTGAGTTCGTACTACCGCTTTTATGAGTTTTATTGAAATCAAACACTGAAGCAGTATGTACTTTTGATATAAATTTATAAATTTTAGGCCCATTTTTGTTTGTTATTTAGGACTATAATTTCGTTTAGGCATTATAAATTACTGGAAGTTTCCAGATGTGGGACTGTGTCTAGGAAAGACGTGAAATTGCTTACAAATACGTCTGATGAAATGATGGGTGGGTGGAAACCGTATGTATCAAAGCTTCCAATGTAAAACCGTCTTCACAAACAATTGATTGTTTACTTTTTCCAATTTCGTCTTATATTCGTTACTTACTATGATCACAAAAGTCAATTTTCAGAAAAATTTTAAAATTAATCTTTTTTGTTATTGGTAGACGCGCTATTACCGTCACGACGCACCTAAGTCCTTTCTGGTGTTTGGCGAAATTATATTCTATAGCGACCAGTCTAATCGATTCATTAATCATGCATAATATATTCCCTATAAACAAAAAAAATTAGTGTCTAACAACTGGTTGTATTTTTTTCCACAAAACAGTTTCTAAATTCGTCACTCGCCATAAATACATTGGAGACGATTTTTTCGGACATCGGAAACTCGGCAACGTAATAATTTTGAACCCAGTTTCACTTTGTAAATAATATGCCACGGAGAAGCGAAGGTAAATAATCACATGCCGCTAAGAAGTTCCACTAATGACGTGTTCAGACAATGATTTTAATACTGACTACTAATACACGAACGCGGTCCTTTGTTGGAAAATACGTTCTTGATCGTCTTTGGGTCAGTAAACGCTGTGCAAGGATCGATGTGAAAAGGTCAAAGTAAATTTCTACTCTGAGCACTCAAGAGTGGAAATTAAAATCTGTGCTCCCCCTCCCCCCCCCCCCCCCCCCCCACTCTCCACCCTGCCACCATTTCTATGAAGCAGCTTCAAACATCTGATTACATCAGAAATCAAAATGGTTCAAATGGATCTGAGCACTATGGGACTTAACTTCTGAGGTCATCAGTCCCCTGGAACTTAGAACTTCTTAAACCTAACTAACCTAAGGACATCACACACATCCATGCCCGAGGCAGGATTCGAACCTGCGACCGTAGCGGTCACGCGGTTCCGGACTGTGGCGCCTAGAGCCACTCGGCCACCCCGGCTGGCAGAAATGAGTTATAATGTGGTAAATATTACACGATAAGCATGTAAAAACTCTGTGGTTGAAGATGTAAAATCTAATTACTTTGGTTTTATTGATTTCGGTTTGTTAATCCATAGAGTAAAGGAAAAGTTTAGAAAAGATTTGAAAGAAATGTAGCCTTAGATATCAACAGTATTCCAATATTGGCGTGACTGCACTTGTGCATACGTTGTGTCGGGGAAACCATTGGCTTACGGACCTGTGTTAATTAGGATTAATCAAAGAGAGGATGAGTCGAGTCTTGGTAATTTGAGCTCCGTTTAACAAAAAATACTTTTTCATACATTATAATGTATACGGCGTCATGTCTCCTGAATTATGTTTCACTCATTGATATAATTTGACATAATGTGGCACATGTGGATACTACCTACAAAATAAGTTGCGAATAGAATCACTAACAACGAAGTAATAAATCATAACGTCAATCCTGATGCTAAAATGTAATAAGCGCTCTACTCCTTTCCGTTCATTACATTGTGAGGTGTGTCAGTTAGAGACAGGTTTCAAAAGATTGGAAAGCACGCGTAAAGTACGTTGTGTGTCACCAAGTTGTCTCTTTCTCAAATACTGGATGAATAAAGTTTCAACAATTTGCGTGCCATGATTTACGCTGCCTCAAGAACATACACGCCGTTTCTAACTTCAGTAATTGAATTATTGTGTTACACTTTCAAAATAAGATTGTAATAATGACTAGATTGTGAGGGCATTGTAAAGCTTTTAAATTCGGTCAATAATCAAACGAAATAATAGAAATAAAATTTTAGTTGTCCTCAGAAGATATTAGGTAGGCAAGCTGTAACTCGTATTGTGCTCCTTTTTAGCCGTTTAGAAAAGTGGATCCTTCCAAATATTTGTGCTACCAAACTGAGAGAGGAAAAAGTTTTTCAAGTGTAGGTTCGAACACTTCCAAAACTTTATAAGTTTTAAAGGCGAATACTATGAGAAACAATCAAACTGACGGTACAAAAATGTAAATGTTCGTTTGTTCAAAATCATAGCTCTCCGAAAGATCGTAACCCATTGTCTGGAAATTTTGGAACTGCAGTTCACTGGAATACGTACTGTTTTTGTGTCCCTACTGGAATGCTATTGGTATATAAATTTACACTACTGGCCATGAAAATTCCTGCACCACGAAGATGACGTGCTACAGACGCGAAATTTAACCGACGGGGAGAAGATGCTGTGATATGCAAAAGATTAGGTTTTCAGAGAATTCACACAAGGTTGGTGCCGGTGGCGGCACCTACAACGTACTGACATGAGGAAAGTTTCCAACCGATTTCTCACACACAATCAGCAGTTGACCGGCGTTGCCTGATGAAACTTTGTTGAGATGCCTCGTGTAACTAGAAGAAAGGCGTACCGTCACGTTTCCGACTTTGATGAAGGTCGGATTGTAGCCTATCACAATTACGGTTTATCGTATCGCGTTGGAGGAGATGACTGTTAGCAGAATATGGAATCGGTGGGTTCAGGAGGGTAATACGGAACGCCGTGCTGGATCCCAGCGGCCTCATGTCACTAGCAGTCGAGATGACAGGCATCTTATACGCATGGCTGTAACGGATCGTGCAGCCACGTCTCGATCCCTGAGTCAACAGATGGGGACGTTTGCAAGACAACAACCATCTGCACGAACAGCTGGATGACGTTTGCAGCAGCAGGGACTATCAGCTCGGAGACCGTGGCTGCGGTTACCCTTGACGCTGCATCACAGACAGGAGCGCCTGCGATGATGTACTCAACGACGAACCTGGGTGCACGAATGGCGAAACGTCATTTTTTTGGATGAATCCAGGTTCTGTATACAGCATCAGAATGGTCGCATCCGTGTTTGGCGACATCGTGGTGAACGAACATTGGAAGGGCGTATTCATCATCGCCATACTGGCGTATCACCCGGCGTGACGGTATGGGGTGGTATTGGTTACACGTCTCGGTCGCCTCTTGTTCGCATTGACGGCACTTTGAACAGTGGACGTTACATTTCAGATGTGTTACGACCCGTTGCTCTACCCTTCATTCGATCCTTCCGAAATCCTACATTTCAGCAGGATAATGCACGGCCGCATGTTGCATGTCCTGTACGGGCTTCTCTGGACACAGAAAATGTTCGACTGCTGCCCTGGCCAGCAAATTCTCCAGATCTCTCACCAATTGAAAACGTCTGGTCAATGGTAGCCGAGCAACTGGTTGTCGCAATACGCCAGTCACTACTCTTGATGAACTGTGGTATCGTGTTGACGCTGCACGGGCAGATGTACCTGTACACGCCATCCAAGCTGTGTTTGACTCAACGCACAGGCGTATCAAGGCCGTTATTACGGCCAGAGGTGGTTGTTCTGGGTATTGATTTCTCAGGATCTATGTACCCAAACTGCGTGAAAATGTAATCACATGTCAGTTCTAGTGTAATATATTTGTCCAATGAATACCCGTTTATCATCTGCATTTCTTCTTGGTGTATCAATTTTAATGGCCAGTAGTGTATAAGTAATGTATAAAGGGATACGTTGTTGGCAAAAACCTTGTGTTCGTCTGTTCAAAATTTTAAATCTCCGGCCGTTCTTCCCCGTTGACACAACATAACAATCGAATGCCCGCGTGTTTTTACATACCTACTGGAACGTAGCTGCTAACCTCTGTATTGTCCGGGTATTCACTTTGCCAATTTTCTATTAAAAACGAAACGTTACATATACTCCTGCAGTAGACTTTGTGTTAGATGAGCCTCAACTGTTTTTGTACGCTGAGCGCAGCAACTCCGCGTGTCTACAACCCGTTTTTGTAGAAGTCTGTAGTGCAACGCCTCTGCATAGCTCTGAAGATGGCTATTCTTTTCGCCTACAGCCGTTTGCGCTTCGCAGTGAAAGCTCTGTCTAAAGGGCTGACAGCTGTCAGGGATTTCCTTAAGTTGACTGGACTGTAGGAGTGTCTTAGTAGTAAAGAATACATATATAAAAACTTCGTGCGTGATCCGGCATTTTTTCACGCAGAGTTTATGACGTCATATCTCCAGACACAGTGACTCAATTTTGTACGTTCAGCGGCATATGCGGATAATGTCTTCGAAATGTGTTGCGACTAGAGTTACTAGAGAAGAAGTAATAAATTTAAACGTCATACACAATGCGACAGTTTTTCGCGCGCATCAGTCTTATCTTATCTCCTGAAGTATGTGTGGTACCATGAAATAATTTTGCAGGTGCATTTAGCAACCTATATGAGTACTGTCGATGACATTTATCCCGCATACGGTTAGTACCACAGAAGTAATACATTTAAATGTCATGGCTGATGGGATACTTTTTTACGCATCTCATAGTTTATGCTGTCATATCGTGGTTCTTTCGCCACACTGATTGCTGCCTTATAATAAGTTGGTTGAAATAGGACCAGTAGTTTAGGAGATGTGGAACATACACACATGCATGCATCCATACATACATGCAAAGAAAGATACATACATACAGACAGAGAACTGGAGGAGGAGGTGAAAGATAGAGAGATGGAGGGAGCAGGAGTAGTTCGACGAAGAGGGGGAAAGAGGAGGAGATGGGCAAAGTGAGTAGTAGGAGGAAATGGACGGGACGGGAACATCGGGAAGAAGGAGTCCCCTAGAACTTAGAACTACTTAAACCTAACTAACCTAAGGACATCACGGACATCCATGCCCGGGGCAAGATTCAAACCTGCGACCGTAGCGGTCGCGCGGTTCCAGACTGTAGCGCCTAGAACCGCTCGACCACCCCGGCTAGCGAAGGAGATTAGAACGTGCATCCAGTTTCCATCTGTGTGGTTTCTCTCTTCTCTTCTCTTTTTTCCCATTGAACTAGACTGAGACCCAGACCTCCAGATGTCCGACAATCAGATCTGTACCAAACGTGGTACACTATGTGATCAAAAGTATCCGGACAGCTGGCTGAAAATGACTTACAAGTTCGTGGCGCCCTCGATCGGTAATGCTGGAATTCAACATGATGTTGGCCCACCCTTAGCCTTGATGACAGCTTCCAATCTCGCAGGCGTAGGTTCAATCAGGTGCTGGAAGGTTTCTTCGGAATGGCAGCCCATTCTTCACGGAGTGCTGGACTGGGGAGAGGTATCGATGTCGGTCAGTGAGGCCTGGCACGATGTCGGAGTTCCAAAACATCACAGAGGCATTCCATAGGATTCAAGTCAGGACTCTGTGCAGATCAGTTCATTACGGGGATGTTATTGTTGTGTAACCACTCCGCCCCAGGCCGTGCATTATGAACAGGTGCTCGATCGTGTTGAAACATGCAATCGCCATCCCCGAATTGCTCTTCAACAGTGAGAAGCAAGAAGGTGCTTAAAACATCAATGAAGGCCTTTTCTATGATAGTGCCACGCAAAACAACAAGGGGTGCAAGCCACTCCCCTGAGAAACACGACCACACCATAACACCACCGCCTCCGAAATTTACTGTTGGCACTACACACGCTGGCAGATGACGTTCAGCGGGCATTCGCCATACACACACACTGCCATCGGATCGCCACATTGTGTACCGTGATTCGTCACCCCACATAACGTTTTTGCACTGTTCAATCGTCCAATGTTTACGCTTCTTACACCAAGCGTCGTTTGGCATTTACCGACGTGATGTGTGGCTTAGGCGCAGCCGCTCGACCACGAAATCCAAGTTTTCTCACCTCGCACCTAACTATCGAAGTACTTGCAGTGGATCCTGACGCAGTTTAGAATTGCTGTGTGATGGTTTGGATAGATTTCTGCCAATTACACCTTACGACCCTCTTCAACCGTCTGTGGTCTTTGTCAGTCAGTAGATGAGATCGGCCTGTACGCTTTTGTGCTGTACGTGTCTCTTCACGTTTCCACTTCACTATCACAACGGAAACAGTGGACCTAGGGATGTTTAGAGGTGAGGAAATCTCGCATACAGACGTATGACACAAGTGACACTTACCTGACCACGTTGAAAGTCCGTGAGTTCCGCTGAGCGTCCCATTCTGCTGTCTCACGATGCCTAACGACTACTGAGGTCGCTGATATGGAGTGCCTGGCAGTAGGTGGCAGCACAATGAACCTAATATGAAAAACGTATGTTTTTGGGGTTGTCCGGATACTTTTAATCACATAGTTTAAGTCCGTAGAGTGTCAGCAAAACCTGTGATTTATTTCGTGTTACATGCTGTTGTCCACTGGAAAGGAAGTAAGCGTTAAAAAAGAATAACACCAGGACAACAGAGCACATGAAAAGCTGTCTGTGGGAAAGTAATACATATAGCTACCGTGGCGTAGTTGTTAGGGCATTAGATCGTCGTACCCAGGGTCACAGCTCACACTCCAATGACGAAAATTCTTTTTACTGTGTTATGCGTAAAAGTGTTACATGGGACAACATGTTTGTAACACGTAGAGTTGTTTGGAATTTTCAGCAATGTACTCTTTTTGTAGTCTGCTTTCGCTTAGTTTCTTTGAAGGTCGTAAACCAATAGAGTCAATTATCATCATCCTCATTATTATTATTATTATTATTACTGTTAATACTTCCGCACGTATGATGCACTTGTTTCTTTACTCTACTGTTCCAGTTGTTAATGTTTATACTATGGTACTAAAAGTTCACTGGCTGTCTGTTCTGTTGCACATGTCCTACAGAACATCATACCTATCTACACAAATAAACTCTGTAGGTTTGCTACTTTCAACCACCAAAGCGAAAGCAGACTGTAAAGAGAACATTGCTGTAAACTCGGAAAAGCCCTTTTACGTGTAAGGAAAATGTTCTCCCATACAACACTCCACGCGTAAACAGTTACAAAAAGATTATTATCAGTGGGAGCTGAATGCGGGACTCTTGGACGACAACCTCACGCTCAAATAAACACGCGATATCTGCGAAACAATCAGTAGCAGATACGTTTTTACTGTGTTCCGTAGTTCTGATGTTACTTTTAATTGCCGTTTACTCATTTTCTACTCAACGACATCACATAGCACGAACTAAATTGGTGTTTTGGTTGCCTATAAGCTTACAACGTTTGGTACCGATCTGAGTGACGTCTAGAGATTTGGGTGTGAGTCGCAGCAACATGTGACCGGGAACACCTAGTTGTTTCATTATATTTGTAATAAAGTGAAGGATGGTCCTTCAGCGATACCACAGCAGTTGCAAAACAGTCATTTGCATATGCTCTGTGCATGGTCCGTGAGACAATAAGGTACACGGTATGGGTGGGGACAGAATTTATAGAGGGCTAGACGAATAGGCCTTTATATGATAGGACTTGAAAGAGGAAGTTACAAATCATTATGGCAGACCAAGTAACTTAATTAATGCTGCCCTACACCTCCCAGTGACACAGTCATACGAATCTGTGTTTCAATGGAGTCACCGAGTCTCTATAAACGACTGTCGAAACTTCTTACCAATCGTTCAATTTTTCGGCCATAGAACACCGGTCCTAGGTCGCGAAATCATTGGAGAAACGCTGTTCGAACGTCCATATCGTTGGGAAACCTGTAATTGCTGCTAATCAGTCCCTCGACTGCTTGATCATTATCCTTTGTGCGTCTGTGCGGCCTTGGTCTAGTTTATGCCACCATTCCGCTACGAGCAGACGTCACACTTCATTTGGTCCACATAACGCCAGAATTTCTCGGTGAACCTGTGTGCGGTTTAGACGTTTTGCCCACAAGAATCACACTACAGCGCTACTTCGACTTTTGAGTATTCCGCGCCATTTCGTTCATATACTGTGATGCAACTGTTACCCATACTATAGAAGAACTGTTTCTCTACGAAATCTAGAAGGCATATGTCTACTCATTTCTGGTAACCCGCTTCCCTGTAAGAGAGGTCACAATTCGTAGTAAGTGACGGATTTCTGGCGTTCCCCAAATAAGTGTTGTGGGCTCTCTGCCGTTCCTTATCTACATAAACGATTCAGGAGACAATCTGAACAATCGTCGTACGTTGTATTCAGATGATGCTGTCTTTTATTATCCAATAAAGTCATCAGAATATCAAAACAAATTGCAAAACGATTTAGAAAAGCTATTTGTATGGTGCGAAAATTGGCAATTGACCCTAAATAATGAGATGTGTGAGATCATCCAATCAGATGTAATGCCCTTCAAGAGACGCTTCAATTTCAAAAAAGCTCATTGGGAACTTTTCACAGAGGACCTTGATAAGGAGATCCTGGAAATTAAACCAGAGATACAAACATATGAAACTTTTATAGACCTTGTCAAGAAAATCTCTCGTCGGCGCATACCTAGAGGGTGCCGCACCCAGTATATCGCTGGACTCAATGGTAGCAGCAAGGAAGCTCTGAAAAAGTATGAAGAACTGTACAATAAGGACCCCTTCTCAGAGGAAACGATCCAGGCAGGTGAGGTACTGATGTCTGGTATCTCCGAAGCGAGAAAGGAAAAGTGGTGCAACCTCCTACAAGAGACGGACGTGAAGCACAGCAGTAGGAAGGCATGGAAACTGGTCAAAAGTCTCAACAACGACCCAACAGAACCACAACCAAATTACAGTGAAGTTACACCTGATCAGATAGCTCACCAACTACTCATGAACGGAAAAACTAAAAGGAAGATCAGGAATGGGAAAATTAAAAGAAATTGAACGAGGAGATTAGCTTCCTAGCTCACCCGTTCTCCATTCAGGAGCTACAAGATGCCATCAAAGATTTGAAAAACAATAAGGCCGCTGGCCTCGACGATCTGAGACCTGAGCAAATTAAACATTTTGGACCGGGAGTACAAGCATGGATCCTAGAGCTAATGAATAACTGTATTACAACAATGCAAATTCCTAAACTGTGGAGGAAAGCCCGGGTTATTGCGTTACTAAAACCAGGGAAAGACCCAGCTGAAGCTAAAAATTTCCGGCCTGTCTCACTGCTTTGTCATTTATTTAAAGTGCTGGAGCGAATGATCCTCAAACGCATAGCTGATTATATGGACAAAGCCCTCATTAACGAACAAGCTGGATTCCGACCAGGAAAATCATGCTGTGGCCAAATCCTGAATCTCACACAGTACATCGAAGACGGCTGTCAGAGAGGAGAAGTAACTGGGGTCGCATTCCTGGATCTCAGTGCTGCATATGACACAGTTAACCAGAAGTTGCTTACCCAGAAAGTGTATAATGTCACTAAGGACTACACCCTTTCTATGTTCGTGCAATGTATGCTACAGAACAGACGCTACTATGTAACCTTAAAACCTAAAAACAGCCGTTGGAGGACACAGAAAAATGGACTTGCTCAGGGCAGTGTCTTGGCTCCAATATTATTTAACATCTATACCAATGATCTTCCCATCAGCCACCAGACACGAATGTTCATATATGCTGATGATGCAGCAGTGGCCACACAGGATAAAACCTTTGAACAAGTGGAGGAGAATCTCACAGGAGCCTTAACAGAACTTGCTACCTATTACGACGGCAATAATCTCAAACCAAACCCCAGTAAATCACAAGTATCCGCCTTCCATCTTAGGAGCAAACAAGCCAAACGGAAACTCCGAGTCATGTGGCAAGGGGAAGAGCTGAAACATACAAACAGCCCAAAATACCTGGGAGTAACACTGGACAGAGCACTTACTTTTAAGCAGCACTGTCACAACACTAAAAAAAAGGTCTGTGCCAGGAACAACATACTGCGGAAGTTAACAGGTTCATCGTGGGGAGCTCAACCACATGTTCTGCGCACCACTGGTCTGGTGCTGAGTATCTCAGCTGCGGAATATGCGGCGCCAGTTTGGAGGAACTCTACCCACGCTAAGCAAGTTGACGTCGCCGTAAACGAAACTGTACGTATTGCCACAGGATGCCTCAAACCAACTCCCACAGACATCATTTACCCTATCATAGGCATAGCACCACCCACTATCCGCAGACAAGTAGCAGCCGAGATCGAAAGATCAAAACAAAAGAATGATCCTCGACACCCGATGTATATGCACCGAAAACAACGTGTCCGGCTGAAATCCTGCAATAGTTTCATGGAAACTACTGAAGAGCTCGCCACCAAGCCCGTCGCAAGGCGACTATCTCTCTGGGAAGAAGTGGTGCCACACTCCACAATGGAACTACTTGAGGAGGGATCTGCAGGATTTCAACTACCTTTTACAACTTGGAGGTCATTAAACCGGCTGCGCACTGGAGTAACTGGGTGCAAATCAAACCTATTTAAATGGGGTTACAGTGATAGCGATAGGTGTGAATGCGGAGCAATACAGGACTTGGACCACCTACTGATCTGCCCAGACATGTCTATGACATGCACTAAAGATGATATTTTGAAAGTCAATGACAAAGCAATCTACGTTGCTAATTACTGGGAAGGGAAGATATAACTGGTGCATCCGGACACGGAAGAAGAAGAAATCCACATTAGTGCTAAAAGGAATTCGTTAAACTTTGGTTACTCGATTAATCAACAAACCTAAGGGATTACATTCAACTAAATACCTAGGAATTACAATTACGAACAACTTAAATTGGAAATAACACACAGAAATGCTGTGGGGAAGGCTAACCAATGACTGCGTTTAATTGGCAGAACACTTAGGAAATGTGACAGATCTATTAAAGAGACTGCCTACACTACGCTTGCCCGCCCTCATTTGGGCTACTGCTGCGCGGCGTGTGATCCTTACCAGATAGGATTAACGGAGAAGATCGAGATGGTTCAAAGAAGAGCAGCACGTTTTCTATTATCGCGAAATAGGGAAGTGAGTGTCATTGACATGATACAGGACTTGGGGTGGACATCATTAAATCAAAGGCGCTTTTCATTGCGGCGGAATCTTTTCGGGAAATTTCAATCGCCAACTTTCTCCCCCCAATGCGAAAATATTTTGTTGACGCCGACCTAAAAGTCAGAAACTATCATCATCATAAAGGAGGGAAATCATAACTCGCTCGGGAAGATACAGGTGTTCGTTTTTTCCGCGCGCTGTTCGAGAGTGGAAAAATAGGGAATTGTTTGAAGATGGTTCGATGAACTCTGTGTGCGATTTGCACAGCACCCATGTAGATGCAGATGCATGTAGAACGACTGAGCCACTTTTGTTGCGCAATGGTCATAGCGTAGGACAGCATGTGTAATTATTTTTTCAAGTCCTCTCGATTGATAAGAAGAAATTTGGATGTATCGCCTTGTGTGAGTAGCACATCAGCATGACGTAGGTAAGTTTGTACATCTTAAAAAAATAAAATAAAAAAGATGAATTCACGGACAATATTAAATTACGAGCCGTGTTAACATTAAAATCACAATATAAGAGAATGTTGAATATTAAATATCAGTCATAAATTGTATGTCAGCCCTCAATATTTTAACTTCGAATCGGCCTATTTTCTGTAATGTTATCTATGTAACTGTTTTGTGTTAGACATATTGCCGGCCGGCCGAAGTGGCCGTGCGGTTAAAGGCGCTGCAGTCTGGAACCGCAAGACCGCTACGGTCGCAGGTTCGAATCCTGCCTCGGGCATGGATGTTTGTGATGTCCTTAGGTTAGTTAGGTTTAACTAGTTCTAAGTTCTAGGGGACTAATGACCTCAGCAGTTGAGTCCCACAGTGCTCAGAGCCATTTGAACCATTTTTGGACATATTGCCGTTGTTCTATTTACATTCTATTTTGCGATGTGAAACTGCAGTAAAAGATATTTCAAATGTACGTACATTTTCCTTAGAAAAGTATGTTTGTGAATTTCATTCTGAAATACGAATTTCTCATACGGTTCTGCGTAAACATTTCTGGCTACTTAAAATTTTGTTATGGACAGAGACAAGAAAGAAAAAAAAACTTTGATCGCAATTTGAGTAGTAGAAAAATATCGTAATTGCAGTTTGCAGCAGAATGAAATATGACTCTTATTAAATTGCCCTGACCAATATTTTGTTAAAAATATGTCACCATTTGTAGATCAGCTTTTACAGGGTATATGTAATTAAAGGATTCAAATTTCGTTCCTGTACAAGTGACATCCATGTTACGTCAGAACTAGATTACTGTTACTGTTTGCTGTGTTGGTGGACATTTAATTACGCTAATGGGAATGACAAGGAACCGCCTTCTCAATTTGTTAAGTTACCGTTTGTTTCTGCGGTCCGTGACCAAATAAGCAGAATTCTAATATACTAGGGTGAGTCAAATGAAAACCTTAAATATTTTTTTAAGTATTATTTATTGTGCAGAAGTGGTACAAAGCTGTATCACTTTTCAACACAATCTCCCCCACGCTCAACGCAAGTCCTTCAGCGAAGTGCATAAATTCCATTAGAAAAAAATTCTTTTGGTAGTCCGCGCAACCACTTATGCACCGCGTGGCGTACCTCTTCATCAGGACGGAACTTCTTTCCTCCCATTGCGTCTTTGAGTGGTCCAAACATACGGAAATCACTTGAGGCAAGGTCTGGTGAGTATGGTGGATGAGGAAAACACTCAAAATGCAGGACTGTGATTGTTGCAACTGTTGTACAGGCAGTGTGGGGTCTTGCATTGTCATGTTGCAAAAGAACACCTGCTGACAGCAACCTGCATAAGCAAGCTGCAATGTCATTCAGTGTCACTCGGCGGTTTTCCTTCACTATGGCTTCAACTGCTGCAATGTTCTGTGGAGTCACAACTCGTTGTGCCTGACCTGGACGAGGAGCATCTTCCACTGAAGTCACACCATTTGCGAACTTCCTACTACATTCGTAGACTTGCTGCTGTGACAAACATGCATCACCGTACGGAACCTTCACTCGTCGATGAATTTCAATAGGTTTCACACCTTCACTACGCAAAAACCGAATAACAGAACGCTGTTCTTCCCTGATGCAAGTTACAAGTGGGGCGGCCATCTTTATACTGATACTGCGACGGTATGTGTGCATCTGCACTATGCTGCCACCTACAGGACATTCTGCATGCTGTTTGTAGCAAGCTTACCAACTTACAGGATAACGGCGCGATATTTCGATTTGTTATTACAAATTTAAGATTTTCATTTCAGTCAGACCACAATTTTTAGACAAAACAAAATAAAAGGCTTTTTCGGAAGTAAAACGTATGCACCTGACTGCCCCAAACTCCGGGCGTCAATGAAATGGCGTATTCAATAGATACGACGGCTATTTGCTTACAGCATCGTGGCCCCCCGCCATCAAGGGACAGTGAATGTGTAACTTCTTAGACCTTCCCGGCGATACGGTGTCATCTCGTGGAATCGGGTGTGCTGCTGGTGGTCTGCTTCCCAACACAATGTTTCGACGCCGTTACTCGGCGTCTCCATCAGGTGTTTCCTGCGACCTGATGAAACACCTGATGAAGACGCCGAGTTACGACGTCGAAACATTGTGTTGGGAAGACGCAGAAAACTGGCGGTATACCCGATCCCACAGGGTGACTAGAGTGAACATACTGCCGCGACGTTCGAGCAATATAAACAACGCCTAGAAGCCACCTCTGCGGACGTAATATTTTGGATAAACTTTCTCCCTCTGCCCGTTTCGCTTCTAGTCAAAATTGGTTCAATGGCTCTGAGCACTATGGGACTTAACTTCTGAGGTCAGAAGTCCCCTACAACTTAGAACTACTTAGACCTAACTAACCTAAGGACATCACACACATTCATGCCCGAGGCAGGATTCGAAGCTGCGACAGTAGCGGTCGCGCGGATCCAGACTGTAGCGCCTTGAACCGCTCGGCCGCCCTGGCCGGCTCGCTTCTAGTCAATGCTGACTGTTCACCAATAGCAGCCGGAGGAATTTTAACCAATAACTCTTCTCCAGCGTAAGTGCGAAAAATTCCCTTTCTGGACTGTGACGTTGGCCAACCAGTGGGAGCCACAGTTTCAGTGCCTTTTTCGGCACTGACGCGGGAAAACTTCTCATACTCTCCAATGACAACGGCCCACCAATGGCAGCCACAAGATAACCGCACTTCTCCAGTACAAGTGCTGGAAAACCCCTTTATAAGACAACACAACACTGGCAGGGCTCAATCTACAGTGGGCACCACAAGATTCTGAAGAAGATCGCATCAGAAGGGTCGAAATGTCGATCGTTTAGAACAAATATGACTCGGCCTAACACTCCAGAATATTTTAACTTCAATAATAATGGGCACGAAAACTAGGCAGACTTACACAACATTTAATTATTTGACGGGACATGAGAGGTATCCATTTAGGGATGTTTTAGCGCATAGTACTCTAATATTGAGTGAAGCTTGTTGTGACCAGGCGGTTCGACATTTCGACATTTCGACCCTTCCGACACAAATGTGCATTCGTCGATTGCTCTGGGAGAGGGATCACCAAACTAGAACATGAAACATTAGTTCACTTTATTACATATATGAATAAAATATTTGCTTAACTCTGAGACACTTCTTTGCCACCGAAGTGCTGGATAATTTACAACTGTCGTGGACTAGCAAACCATCACTTGATGCAGTAACTAACAAACTGTTCTCTTGAGATACAACGTTCATCATAAAGTATACTATACAGGCTGGTCCATTGATAGTGACTACAAAGAACGACACTCGTCTGGCTTGAAGGGGGAAACCCGATGGAGCTATGGTTGGCCAGCTAGATGGCGCTGCCATAGGTCTAACGGATATCAACTGCGTTTTCTTAAATAGGAACCCTCATTTTTATTACATATTCGTCTAGTATGTAAAGAAATATGAATGTTTCAGTTGGACCACTTTTTATGCTTTGTGATAGATGGCGCTTTAATAGTGACAAACACATGACTCACATTTTTAGACGAACAGTTGGTAACAGGTAGGATTTTAAACTAAAATACAGAACGTAGTTGCGTTTGAACATTTTCTTTCGGCTGTCACATTGTGATACATGTTCCTTTGTGAACTTATCATTTCTGAAAATGCATGCTATTACATCGTGATTGCCTGTAAATACCACATTGATGCAATAAATGCTCAAAATGATGTCCGTCAACCGCAATGCATTTGGCAATACGTGTAACGATATTCCTTTCAAAGGAAAGTAGTTCGCCTTCCGTAATTTTCGCACATGCATTGACAATGCGCTGACGCATTGTTGTCAACTTTCCCCACAGAAAGAAATCCGGGGACGTCAGATCCAGTGAACGTGCGGGCCATGGTATGGTTCTTCGACGACCAATCCACTTGTCATGAAATATGCTATTCAATACCGCTTCAACAGCACGCGAGCTATGTGTCGGCCATCCATCATGTTGGAAGTACATCGCCATTCTGTCATGCAGTGAAACATCTTGTAGTAACATCGGTAGGACATTACGTAGGAAATCAGCATACACTGCACCATTTAGATTGCCATCGATAAAATGGGGGCGAATTGTCCTTCCTCCCATAATGCCGCACCATACATTAACCCACCAACGTCGCTGATGTTCCATTTGTCCCAGCCATCGTGGATTTTCAGTTGCCCAATAGTGCATATTATGCCGCTTTACGTTACCCCTTTTGGTGAATGACGCTTCGTCGCTAGATAGAACGCGGCAAAATATCTGTCATCGTCCCATAATTTCTCTTGTGCCCAGTGGCAGAACTGTACACGACGTTCAAAGTCGCCGCGATGCAATTCCTGGTGCAGAGAAATATGGTACGGGTGCAATCGATGTTGATGTAGCATTCTCAACACCGACGTTTTTGAGATTCCCGATTCTCGCGCAATTTGTCTGCTACTGATGTGCGGATTAGCCGCGACAGCAGCTAAAACATCTATTTGGGCATCAACATTTGTTGCAGGTCGTGACATGTTTCACATGTGGCTAAACACTTCCTGTTTCCTTAAATAACGTTACTATCCGGCGGACGGTCCGGACACTTGCATGATATCGTCCAGGATACCGAGCAGCGTACATAGCACACGCCCGTTGGTCATTTTGATCACAATAGTCATACATCAACACGATATCGACCTTTTCCGCAATTGGGAAACGGTCCATTTTAACACGGGTAATGTATGAGGAAGCAAATACCGTCCGCACTGACGGAATGTTACGTGATACCACGTACTTATACGTTTGTGACTATTACAGCGCCATCTATCACAAAGCGAGAAAAGTGGTCCAACTAAAACATTCATATTTCTTTACGTATTACACGAATATGTAATACAAAATTGGGGTTCCTACTTTAAAAGAACGCAGCTGATATCCGTTTGACCTATGGCGGCCCCATTTAGCGGGACAGCCATAGAGCCATCTGGTTTCCCCCTTCAAGCTAAACAAGTTTCGTTCTTTGTAGTTTTTTCGATTGATGCTTATTTCGTGACACATTTGGCCCGGTCACTATCAATGGACCACCCTGTACACTGATCCGCCGGAACACTAGAAACACTGGTCTACTATCGATATGAAACCGTCCAGCCGACAGCAGTGTCACCTGCCGAGGAATGACTGGTAGCCAGGCTTACGCACGGTGCGTGCTGTGCGTGTGTCGAATGGGGAAGATGTGCCAGCTATCTGAGTTTGACCGAGGGCAGATTGCAATGGCCCAGAGGCTCGGCACGAGAATCTCGGGAACTGCGTGACTCGCCGGGTGGTCGAACACGCTGTGGTGAATGTCTCTGACACGTGGCGAAAACAAGGTGAAACCAGGCCCAGACGTCGTGAAGCTGAGTGCCCACCCTTCATTACAGATGTCGGGAATCGTTCAAAAATGGCTCTAAGGTCTATTGGACTTAACATCTGAGGTCATCAGTCTCCTAGAACTTAGAACTGCTTAAACCTAACTAACCTAAGGACATCACACACATCAATGTCCGAGGCATGATCCGAACCTGCGACCGTAGCGGTCGCGCGGTTCCAGACTGAAGCGCCTAGAACCGCTCGGCACACTGGCCGGCTCGGGCGTCGTAGGCTCGCACACTTGTGAAACAGGACAGGCGGCGAACTGTGGCGGAACTAACATCTGATTTTAATGTTGGGCAGTCGCGCAGGGTAGATGCGCCGTCTCAGCCGTCTTGTCACGGTTCGCGCGGCTCACCCCGTCTGAGGTTCAAGTCCTCCCTCGAGCATGGGTGCGTGTGTCGTCCATCGCTTAAGTTAGATTAAGTAGTGTGTAAGCTTAGGGAGTCCGCTGCTCGTGTTCTCGCAGTAGCGTTCTCGCTTCCCAAGCACGGGGTCCCGGAAACAACTCCCGGCGGGGTCAGGGATTTTTCCTGCCTCGAGATGACTGGGTGTTGTTGTGTCGTCTTCATTATCATCATTCATCCCCATCACGGTCGGAGGAAGGCAATGGCAAACCAACTGCACTAGGACCTTGCCCAGTGCGGGTCTCCCGCATCGTTCCCCTACGCTCTGTAAAGAAGCATGGAACTTCATTTCATTTCAAGCTTAGGGACCGATGAGCTCAGCAGTTTGGTCCCATAAGACCATACCACAAATATCCAAAATAATGAAACTTCCTTGCAGATTAAAACTCTGTACCGGACCGAGATTCGAACTCGAGACCTTCGCTTTTCGCGGGCAAGCGCTCTGTGAAGTAAAGCTGTGAGGACGGGGTGTGAGTCGTGCTTGGGTGGCTCAGATGGTAGAGCACTTGCCCGCGAAAGGCAAAGCTCCCGAGTTCGAGTCTCAGTCCGGCACACAGTTTTAATCTGGCAGGAAGTTTCATATCAGCGCACACTCCGCTGCAGAGTGAAAATCTCATTCTGGATCCAAAATAATGTTGGGCATACTACATGTGTGTTTGAACACACAGTGCACCGTCCAGTCCTAAAGATCGGCCTCCGCAGCCGACGACCCATATATGTGCCAATGTTAACACCACGACACCGGTACCTACGACTGAAATGGGGAAGTGAACATCGACACTGGACGTTGATGCAGTGGCAGAGCGTTGCATGGTATCATGAATCCCGATACCTTCTTCATCATGCCGTTGGGAGGGCACGAATCCGTCGTCTTCCAGCGGAACAGCCCCTTGACACCTGTACAGCGGGATGGAGACAAGCTGGCGGCGGCTCCATTATGCTCTGGGAAACACTCGCACGGGCCTCCATGGTTCCAGTGGAACTCATGCGAGGAATCATGATGGCCAACTACACTCCTGGAAATGGAAAAAAGAACACATTGACACCGGTGTGTCACACCCACCATACTTGCTCCGGACACTGCGAGAGGGCTGTACAAGCAATGATCACACGCACGGCACAGCGGACACACTAGGAACCGCAGTGTTGGCCGTCGAATGGCGCTAGCTGCGCAGCATTTGTGCACCGCCGCCGTCAGTGTCAGCCAGTTTGCCGTGGCATACGGAGCTCCATCGCAGTCTTTAACACTGGTAGCATGCCGCGACAGCGTGGACGTGAACCGTATGTGCAGTTGACGGACTTTGAGCGAGGGCGTATAGTGGGCATGCGGGAGGCCGGGTGGACGTACCGCAGAATTGCTCAACACGTGGGGCGTGAGGTCTCCACAGTACATCGATGTTGTCGCCAGTGGTCGGCGGAAGGTGCACGTGCCCGTCGACCTGGGACCGGACCGCAGCGACGCACGGATGCACGCCAAGACCGTAGGATCGTACGCAGTGCCGTAGGGGACCGCACCGCCACTTCTCAGCAAATTAGGGACACTGTTGCTCCTGGGGTATCGGCGAGGACCATTCACAACCGTCTCCATGAAGCTGGGCTACGGTCCCGCACACCGTTAGGCCGTCTTCCGCTCACGCCCCAACATCGTGCAGCCCGCCTCCAGTGGTGTCGCGACAGGCGTGAATGGAGGGACGAATGGAGACGTGTCGTCTTCAGCGATGAGAGTCGCTTCTGCCTTGGTGCCAATGATGGTCGTATGCGTGTTTGGCGCCGTGCAGGTGAGCGCCACAATCAGGACTGCATACGACCGAACAGCAAGGGAACTTGCTGTTCCAACAGGACAATGCACGTCCGCATGTATCCCGTGCCACCCAACGTGCTCTAGAAGGTGTAAGTCAACTACCCTGGCCAGCAAGATCTCCGGATCTGTCCCCCATTGAGCATGTTTGGGACTGGATGAAGCGTCGTCTCACGCGGTCTGCACGTCCAGCACGAACGCTGGTCCAACTGAGGCGCCAGGTGGAAATGGCATGGCAAGCTGTTTTACAGGACTACATCCAGCATCTCTACGATCGTCTCCATGGGAGAATAGCAGCCTGCGTTGCTGCGAAAGGTGGATATACACTGTACTAGTGCCGACATTGTGCATGCTCTGTTGCCTGTGTCTATGTGCCTGTGGTTCTGTCAGTGTGATCATGTGATGTATCTGACCCCAGGAATGTGTCAATAAAGTTTCCCCTTCCTGGGACAATGCATTCACGGTGTTCTTATTTCAATTTCCAGGAGTGTATTATCGTGCAATAGTTGCAGACCACGCACACCCGTTCACGACGATCATGTTTCCCCGTGGCTATGGTATTTTTCAGCAATATAATGCACCACGTCACAAGTCCAGGAGTGTGATAGAGTGGTTCGAGGAACATAGTGGCGAATAGCAATTTACCGAGCGAGGTGGCGCAGTGGTTAGCACACTGGACTCGCATTCGGGAGGACGACGGTTCAATACGGCATCCGGCCATTCTGATTTAGGTTTTCCATGAGTTCCCTAAATCGCTCCACGTAAATGCCGGGATGGTTCCTCTGAAAGGGCACGGCCGACTTCCTTCCCTGTCCTTCCCTAATCCTATGAGACCGATGACCTCGATGTTTGGTCTCTTTCTCCAAACAACCCAACCCAATACCAATTGATGTGCTGGCCCCACAACTCGACAGATCCGTACCCAATCGAAGACACTTGGGTTGTAATTGAATGTGGCGTCAGAGCTCATCACTCCCCTCCCTGGCATTTGCGGGAATTACGTGAACTGTGTGTGGACATGTGGTACCATCTCCAACCAGCGACCTACCAAGGTCTCGGTGCTTCCATGTCATGACACGTCATCGCTGTTATCTATGCCAAAAGTGGACATATTGGGTATTATGTAAGTGGCCATAATATTCTGGCTGATCAGCGTAAGTTCACTTTTAGTTCTATACTGTGATTTTGGCTGCTGTAGTTGAGGTCTCGAACTGGGGCTGACTTCTAGCACGCTCAACACTATGTTGACGTCAGTGTGAGGGCGCTGTGATGCTGAGAGGGGGGGGGGGCGTGGTCCTCTGGAGCACCTGCCAAACATCGTTGCAGATTTTAGAGGGCCCTCTCTGATATCGATTTTCATTGCCAATTTTGCATGGTACCATAATCTCTGCACGGTACCACATAACTGTCTACGGTTTTTCAGATTCCGCTATTGCAACTATAATGGTGGACAAGCCATTATTCATTTGAGAGATACGTGTAACTTTGAAGTCAGTACCGCAATTAGAGTTTTTTTTATTTGCAATGTTACATTTACACGATCGTGATTTCGGCTTCAAAGTGCCATTATCAAGTGTTTTAAGCGTTGTACAGTGCCTAAGATGGCATACTGTCGTATTTAAAATACACTATTAGACACGTGTGTATTTTAAATACGACAGTATACCGTCTTAGGCACTGTATAACACTTAAAACACTTGATAATGGCACTTTTAAGCCTAAATCATGATCGAGTAAATGTAACACCGCAAATAAAAAGTAGTCTAATGGCGGTACTGACTTTAAAGAAATATATTATGACTGTGGCCCCACATTATGAAAATATTATTTGATATGTATAAGTTGTCGTAGGATGATAGTTTAATGACGTGCAGATGTATACCCTTTTACTATTGCCGGAGATATCACTGTTTAGGAAATGAATATCATTCTTTTGGGCGAACGCAGATCCATGAATCATTGTAATTCTTGTAATGAAGATGCAAGCTGAATAAAGGCGAAACAATATGATTTGTTACCCAAAGCGATAGCAGCTTTAAAATAATATTGGTAGACATCTGCATGATTATGCTGCAAGTCAGGCATGAGACTTGGCAAGAGGGTACAAGACACCGCTTCCGTACGATATTTATGCTTTCCCACTCTCGAATAGTGCATGAGAAAAATGGACATTTAAATACCTGCGTTAGTCATTCCTCCCTATGTAAGTGGGAGAGCTTAAAATATTTTGACATTCGAAAGCTGTTGATTGAATTTTTTAGAAAACATTTTACCGCAATGAAGAACGCCTGTTTTTATATGGCTGCCATCCGAACTCATTTATCATGTCTATGGCGTTTCGTTAAAAAAAAAAAAAAAAAAACAATCCCTCATTTGAAGTGCATCGCTGTCTTCTGGGAATCCTATCCAGCAAATTACTAAATACTGCACTAACAGTTGTATTTTAATCACGGAACGAAAGATTGTTTGCAGTTACATTTATTCAGGAAAGATAAAAGACTCAAAACACCATACAGCACTTTATATGAGAGGATAAAATTGTACAATGAATTGCCAAAGGAAGTGAAAAGGATTACTGAAACACATTTGTTAAATAGAAAGTAAGAGGTTATTCACAATTAATACATGTTACATAGTTAAATATTAGCAGAATGAAATTTTCCCTCTGCAGCTGAGTGGGCGCTGATATGAAATTTCCTGGCAGATTACAACTATGTGCCGGACCGAGACTCCAACTAGGGATCTTTGCCTTTCACAGGCAAGTGCTCTACCGACTTTTTAAAAAAATTCATATTGTTCGTTATTATTCGTTGCATTTGTTCGGGGCGAACGTTCATAGTTGATCCGTTCACTCACTTTTATTTATTACAGACGGCAGCTAATCGTCTGACCGAACACCCTGAGCTATCGTGCCGGCACCGACCGAACTCCCCAAGCGCGACTCAGAGCCCCTCCTCATAGCTTTACTTCCGAAATACCTCGTGCCCTACCTTCCAAACTTCACAGAAGCTCTCCTGCGAACCTTGCAGAACTAGCACTCCTGGAAGAAAGGACATAGCGGAGTCATGGCTTTGCCATTTTTGGCTGTGGTAAAGCCATATCTCCGCAATATCCTTTCTTCCAGGAGTGCTAGTTCTGCAAGGTTCGCAGGAGAGCTTCTGTGAAGTTTGGAAGGTAGGAGCCGAGATACTGGTGGAAGTAAAGCTATGAGGACTGGCCGTGAGTCGTTCTTGGGTAGCTTAGGTGGTTAAGCTTTCGCCCGCGAAAGCCAAAGGTCCCGAATTCGAGTCTCTGTCCAACACACAGTTTTAATCTGCCAGGAAGTTTCAGTTAAAGATTACTTAGAGGAATTAGGACAGTGAACAGTATCTCTAACGTCGATCAGTTGGAGAGTTCTGGATCACGTATTGTGTTCGAGTATAATGACTTTCCTGGAGACTACAAATCTACACTATAGGAATGAGCATGGGTTCCGAAAACGACGATCGTATGAAACCCAGATCGCGCTATTCGTCCACGAGGCTCAGAGGGCCATAGACACGGGTTCCCAGGTAGATGCCATGTTCTTGACCTCCGCAAGGCGTTTGATTTCCCCACAGTCGTTTAACAAAGTAAGAGCATATGGACTATCAGACCAATTGTGTTATTGGATTGAAGAGTTCCTAGATAACAGAATGCAGCATGTCATTCTCAATGGAGAGAAGTCTTCCGAAGTAAGAGTGATTTCAGGTGTGTCGCATGGGATTGTCGTAGGACCGTTGCTATTCACAATATACATAAATGACCTTGTGGACAACATCGGAAGTTCACTGAGGCTTCTTGCGGATAATGCTGTAGTATATCGAGAGGTTGTAACAATGGAAAATTGTACTGAAATGCAGAAGGATCTGCAACGAATTGACGCATGGTGCAGGGAATGGCAATTTAATCTCAATGTAGACAAGTGTAATGTGCTGCGAATACATAGAAAGAAATATCCTTTATCATTTAGCTACAAAATAGCAGTTCAGCAAATGGAAGCAGTTAATTCCATAAATTATCTGGGAGTAGGCATTAGGAGTGATTTAAAATTGAATGACAATATAAAGTTGATCGTCGGTAAAGCAGATACTAGACTGAAATTCATTGGGAGAATGCTAAGGAAATGCAATCCGAAAACAAAGGAAGTAGGTTACAGTACGCTTGTTCGCCCACTGCTTGAATACTGCTCAGCAGTGTGGGATCCGTACCAGATAGGGTTGATAGAAGAGATAGAGAAGATCCAACGGAGAGCAGCGCGCTTCATTACAGGATCATTTAGTAATCGCGAAAGTGTTACGGAGATGTTAGATAAACTCCAGTAGAAGACTCTGCAGGAGAGACGCTCAGTAGCTCGGTACGGGCTTTTGTTGAAGTTTCGAGAACTTACTTTCACCGAGGAACCAAGCAGTATATTGCTCCCTTCTACGTATATCTCGTGAAGAAACCATGAGGATAAAGTCAGAGAGACTAGAGCCCATGCAGAGGCCTACCGACAATCTTTCTATCCACGAACAATACGAGACTGGAATAGAAGGGAGAACCGATAGAGGTACTCAAAGTACCCTCCGCCACACACAATCAGGTGGCTTGCGGAGTATGGATGTAGATGTAATAAAAAATGATAACTACAGTACCTTGTCACATTCAGTACATGCATATGGTTTTCTACTTTCACAAGGATCATGTGTTAAGAAGTATAGTGCTTGACAGTAATGTCCGTTGGCTTAGTTTTTCAGGTGGACAATTGAGTGTGGGGTTCAGAATTCAGGCAAGGGGAACATCATCATCTTTTCAGTCCAGGAATCATTGGTGTGTGTGTCCTCAGCGTGTGGACAGTAAAGGAGGAAGCTCCGTTTTATATTGCAAGTTGCCCGAAACAGTTTGTGCGTAAATAAAGGATCATTATACAATAGAGAATGAATGAGGCAGTGCAGCTTTTAGGACGATGACCTGATTTTCAGGAGGATGGGGCTTTCCAGTCCGGTCATTCTGATTTGGATTTTCTGTGGTTTCTTTGGATCGCTAAAGCAAATGCTGGGAGGTTCCTTAATCAAGGCCTCCCCCCACAGGCTACTAGTCTTGTCTTTTAGCAGCTCGTTATGTATGCTGTTGTGTTATATTTTGGCCTATTGATTGGCACTACATTACGTCGCCAAATCCTATGTCATTGTGAGATGGTTCTTGGAAGAAAAAAGATAAATAGATAAATAAAGATCACATGGTTCTCAGTACTACAGACCGGTGAGCGGACAATTGCCGTGTAATCAGCATCTTTAAAGAATTTGTTGCACCTTCTAGGGGTTCTACCAAAAAAAATAATCTTTATTCGCCTAACTCACAACAAAAAACTAGTTCAAATGGCTCTGAGCACTATGGGACTCAACAACTGAGATCATCAGTCCCCTAGACTTAGAACTATTTAAACCTTACTAACCTAAGGACAGTACACACATCCATGCCCGAGGCAGGATTCGAACCTGCGACCGTAGCAGCAGTGCGGTTCCGGACTAAAGCGCCTAGAACCTCTCGGCCACAACGGCCAGCTAACCCACAACACTGACTATGTAATCGTTCCAGTTTAAATGGTTAATAAATGATATATCTATTTCAGATGAATCGAAAACTTTCAATTTGTGTTATTTATCATGAAAAGAAATTAAATGGAATTTTCTTAGTGCTCAAGTGGAGAAAATTATTGCTATTCACGGTCAATTGCCACTTTAAGCAAGATTCAGATGTCTTGTCTATATCATTTTGTTGTTTGTTTTGATGTCCAGTTAACTGCAAGGTGAACGGCGGCATCAGACCCAAACAATTAAGAGGGCTGCTCACACTCTCACTCAAAGCATTAATATAGATCAAGAACGACATACAGTCTAACACACTTCCTTGGAGAAAGTTAGATACAGATTATGTCCTTTCTCATTAAAAAAAAAAAAATTCACGATTCTAGTCACATAGCCGAGATGATATTTCAGAGGCACACTAGTTAATTGCAATTTGATTGGACGAACTATCTAATAGAAACTATTGATTTTGTGTTTCTACTGCGCCGTTTCTTATCAGAACATCGTACATCAAACAGCGTGCTGGAGATTACCAGCTGAGTCGAGCTGTCCCGATGTAAAAATACGAGGTGTGTTGAAAAACAAAACGAATTTTTTGATTTCGCGCATTAGTCCGATTCTAGAAATTTTTCCGTTTTGTGTTCGCAAACATGTCTGAAATGTATGAGTACAGTGTTAGCAAAACTAGATATTTAGTCTGTTCTCAGTTGTCAAAAATTTCAAGTGTGTTTTGATAGTATCGGCGATTATTTAGTTTCTATGAAAACATATCAGAGAATTTGTATTGGATTTTGCTTAAGAATGAAATAACTGCAGCGTACTTTTAGAAAATTACACATTTCTTTTTGTCATTCTGCTATGAGTAAAACAAGAGTTTGCAAGTGATATAAGGGTTTCGAAGTAGGCCGTGAATCCGTTGAATATGACGAGCGCCCTGGAAACCACAGCACATCAGACAATGTAAAAGTGGAAAGAATGATTATGAACGATCGCCGAATCACAGTGAGAGAAGTCGCTGATGATGTTGGAATATAAACTGGCTCATGGTGTGATGTTTACAGATGTGTTGGATATGAAACGCGTGACAGCAATATTTGTTCCAAAATTTGTTCAAAAATCGCCGAGCACACGAAAACACGTATAACCTTTTCGGCTGTCAACAATAAACCAAACATTAAAAGACAGCTGAAAATGTAGACATACGTCAGGAACACGTGTACCAACAAGACAAAAAAAAATCTTTGAAAATTGAATGTATAAATTAAAAAACTCCCGTTACATATCTTGTATGTATATACTGTAATGATACTCCAGCCACCATATTCTCCAGAAAATGTCGCATATGACTTTTTTCTGTTCCTAAAATAAAGGGCTTAAATGGCCGACGCTTCACAAGTATTGATGAGACTAAAAATTTTCCGCTGCGAGAGATAAAAGGTATCCCAAAGATCCAGTGCCAAAAGTGTTTCGGGTATTGGAGAAAACGCTGGCCTCAGTGTCAGATGGGGCCATTTTTATGGTGACGTCATTGATGTAGACGAATAAACAAAATTCTTTCCAAAAAACAATTTCTTTTGAACACATCTCGTAGAACGTATTCCAAACTTCACCAATCACTATTTCTCCTATGACAATAAATCAGCATTTACGATAAGTGTGGTAATAATCAGGAAAAATCGACGTAACCAAAAAATTAAGTTAAGTCAGTCCAGCAGACTGGCCGAAAACTTTACCGTCAAAATTATTCTGGCAGCAGAATATACAGGGTGTTTCAAAAATGACCGGTATATTTGAAACGGCAATAAAAACTAAATGAGCAGCGATAGAAATACACCGTTTGTTGCAATATGATTGGGACAACAGTACGTTTTCAGGCGGACAAACTTTCTAAATTACAGTAGTTACAATTTTCAACAACAGATGGCGCTGCAAGTGATGTGAAAGATATAGAAGACAACGCAGTCTGTGGGTGCGCCATTCTGTACGTCGTCTTTCTGCTATAAGCGTGTGCTGTCCACAACGTGCAAGTGTGCTGTAGACAACATGGTTTATTTCTTAGAACAGAGGATTTTTCTGGTGTTGGAATTCCACCGCCTAGAACACAGTGTTGTTGCAGTAAGACAAAGTTTTCAACGGAGGTTTAATGTAACCAAAGGACCAAAAAGCGATACAATAAAGGATCTGTTTGAAAAATTTCAACGGACTGGGAACGTGACGGATGAACGTGCTGGAAAGGTAGGGCGACCGCGTACGGCAACCACAGAGGGCAACGCGCAGCTAGTGCAGCAGGTGATCCAACAGCGGCCTCGGGTTTCCATTCGCCGTGTTGCAGCTGCGGTCCAAATGACGCCAACGTCCACGTATCGTCTCATGCGCCAGAGTTTACACCTCTATCCATACAAAATTCAAACGCGGCAACCCCTCAGCGCCGCTACCATTGCTGCACGAGAGACATTCGCTAACGATATAGTGCACAGGATTGATGACGGCGATATGCATGTGTGCAGCATTTGGTTTACTGACGAAGCTTATTTTTACCTGGACGGCTTCGTCAATAAACAGAACTGGCGCATATGGGGAACCGAAAAGCCCCATGTTGCAGTCCCATCGTCCCATCTCATCTGCATGTGAAGCCATTCCGCCAGACACGTTGTCAAAGGTTTCGGGTAATTTCATTCAGAGACTACGCCATATTATTGCTACGCATGGTGGATACGTAGAAAATATCGTACTATAGAGTTTCCCAGACCGCAGCGCCATCTGTTGTTGAAAATTTTAACTACTGTAATTTCGAAAGTTTGTCTGCCTGAAAATGTACTGTTGTCCCAAGCATATTGCAACAAACGGTGTATTTCTATCGCTGCTCGTTTAGTTTTTATTGACGTTTCAAATATACCGGTCATTTTTGAAACACCCTGTATATGTACATTGAGGTAAGGAACTAGACGGCGGAAAAGTATCGTACAACGATTCGAATCAATTGTGCGTTTGAGACTGCTTATGTTTCGTCACTAACATCTGCCTGCAGCATCCACGTTGGTTACACTATCTAGAAAACGAAAACACACCTGTTCGTGATGTGTCCATTGTGTACATTACACAGTGATAACCATTTTTATTTCGAAACATATGTATTGTAATGTAGAAGTTGAACGTGACTGTGGATCTGCCTCTGAGATATGATGCTTTGTTTCTCAATAAAGAGTATAACTCCTTCGTGTCGACACATAGTCTTACAACTGTGATTCAGATTTATAAAACCAGTAATTCCGTAAATGCACCTGTTGTGTCCGAAGTGAAATACGACTTCCGAATGAATTACATTGTTGATATTCTCAGTGTAACGAGAATATAAGACTATTTAAGAGAGGTTAACAGAATAGCAAACTAAAAAAGTAGTGCTCGGATTAAAGAGGGGGTAAAACAGTGATACTGACTCCTTGAGTACTAAATGCATACGTCGAAGAAGCGAAGAAGGAAAGAAAAATAAAGGTTTAGGATTAGAATTGAGGTTAACAGGATATCAATGAGAGGATTCGCTGATGACATTATTTTCCTTAGTGAAAGAGAAGGCAAATGAGAGGAGCTGTTAAATGGAACGAAGAGTCTGATGAGAACAGAATACAGATTCATGGTAAACAAAAGAAAGTCGGAAGTTATGCGGATAGTAGAAATGAGAATAAGGATAAATTTAATGTCATAATTGGTGACGACAAAGCAGATGAGGTGAAAGAATTTTACGACCTTGGAGTCAAAATGACGGACGAAGCAAGTAGAACATAAAAATCAGACTAGGACATGCAATCCTGACCAAGAGAAATCTACTAGTACCAACCACCATTGTCAATTTGAGGAACAAATTTCCGAGAAAGTTCGCTTTGTGCACATCACTGCATACAAGAAAATCATATTACTGTTGGAAGACCGGAATAGAACAGAATCAAAGCCTTTGAGATGGGGTGCTGTGGAAAGGTGTTGAAACTTATGTGGACTGATAAGAACTGAGGAGACGTTCTGCAGAATCGATAACGAAAGGAACACGTGCAAAACACTTCCAAGAAGGAGAGACAGTATGATTAGACATGTGTTAAGAGATCTGCGAATAACTTCCACGATAGAAGACAGAGCTATGAGGGTAAAAACTATAGGGGAGACAGTGAGACATAGCCAGAAAATAACTGAGGACGTTGGCTGCAATTTCTTCTGTTGTTTTCTTTCTACTGGGATTTATTAAACTGAGATAACGAAAGTCATTGGATAGCGAAATGGACACATACAGGTGGCGGTAGTATCGCGTACACTAGGTATAACAGAGCTGTGAAAAGCTTTCCGACCGCTAAGATCGCAGGTTCGAATCCTGCTTCGGGCATGGATGTGTGTGATGTCCTTAAGTTAGTTAGGTTTAAGTAGTTCTAAGTTCTAGGGGACTGATGACCTCAGATGTTGTCCCATAGTGCTCAGAGCCGTTTGAACGAAAAGCTTTCTGGCGTGATAATGACCGCACGACAAGAATTAACAGAATTTGAACAGGGAGGGATAATTTGAGCTAGACGAATTGCACAGTCAATTTCTGAAACCATTAGGGAATTCAATATTCCGAAATCCACAGTGTCAAGTATATACCGAAAATACCAGATATCAGGCATTACCTCTCGCCACGGAGAACGCAGTGCCCGACGGCCTTCACTTAACGACCGAGGGCAGCGGCATTTGTGTAGAGTCGTCAGTTCTAACAGAGAAGAACATTGTGTGAAATAACCGCAGAAATCAGAGTGGGCCGTACGACGAACGTATGCGTTAGGACAGTGCGGCGAAATTTGGCGTTAATGGGCTATGGCACCGGACGACCGACATGAGTGCCTTTGCTAACAGCACAGAATCCCGTGTAGTGCCTCTCCTGGGCTCCTGACCATATAGGTTGGACTCTAGACGACTGGAAAATCGTAGTCCGCATAGATGAGTCCTGATTTCAGTTGGTAAGAGCTGATGGTGGGATAGGCGTTTGGCGCAGACCCCACGAAGCCTTGGAACCAAGTTCTCAACAAGGCTCTGTGCAAGCTGGTGGTGACATGGAATGGACTGGATCCTCTGGTCCAACTGAACTGATTACCAACTGAAAATGGTTATGATCGGCTACCTGGAGAACATTTGGAGCCATTCATGGACTTCATGTTTCCAAACAGTGATTGAATTTGTATTGATGACAATGAGCCATGTCCTCGCGCCACAGTTGTTCACGACTGGCTTGAAGAGCATTCTGGACAATTTGAGCGAATGATTTGGCTTCCCAGATCTTCCGAAATGAATCGTATCGAACACATATAGGACATAATCAGTTCATCCACAAAATCCTGCACGAACAACACTTTCGCAGTTATGGCAGCATGGCTCCATATTTCTGCAGGGGACTTCCAATCACATGTTGACTCTATGCCACGCCGAAATGCTGCCCTATGCTGGACATAAGGAAGTCAGGTACGATATTACACTAGTGGCCATTCAAATTGCTACACCACTAAGATGACGTGCTACAGACGTGAAATTTAACAGACGGGAAGAAGATGCTGTGATATGCAAATGATTAGCTTTTCATAGCATTCACACAAGGTTGGCGCCGGTGGCTACAGCAACAACGTGCTGACACGAGGAAAGTTTCCAACCGATTTCTCATACACAAACAGCAGTTGACCGGCGTTGCCTGATGACCTGATAAAACGTTGTTGTGATGTCTCGTGTAACGAGGAGAAATGCGTACCATCACGATTCCGACTTTGATAAAGGTCGGATTGTAGTCTATCGCGATTGCAGTTTATCGTATCGCGACATTGCTGCTCGCGTTGGTCAATATCCACTGACGGTTAGCAGAACATGGAATCGGTGGGTTCAGGAGGGTAATACGGAACGCCGTGCTGGATCCCAACGGCCTCGTATCACTAGCAGTCGAGATGACAAGCATCTTATCCGAATGGCTGTAACGGATCGTGCAGCCACATCTCTATCCCTGAGTCAACAGATGGGGACGTTTACAAGACAACAACCATCTGCACGAACAGTTCGACGACGTTTGCAGCAGCATGGACTAACAGCTCCGAGACCGTGGCTGCGGTTGCCCTTGACGCTGCATCATAGACAGGAGCGCCTGCGATGGTGTACACAACGACGAACCTGCGTGCACGAATGGCAAAACGTCATTTTTTCGGATGAATCCAGGTTCTGTTTACAGCATCATGATGGCCGCATCCGTGTTTGGCGACATCGCGGTGGACGCACATTTGAAGCGTGTATTCGTCATCTCTATACTGGCGTATCACCCGGCGTGATGGTATGGGGTGCCATTGGTTACACGTCTCGGTCACCTCTTGTTCGCATTGACAGCACTTTGAACAGTGGACGTTACATTTGAGATGTGTTACGACCCGTGGCTCTAACCTTCATTCGATCCCTGCGAAACCCTACATTTCAGCAGGATAACGCACGACCGCATGTTGCAGGTCCTGTACGGGCCTTTCTGGATACAGAAAATGTTCGACTGCTGCCCTGGCCAGCACATTCTTCAGATCTCTCACCAATTGAAAACGTCTGGTCAATAGTGGCGGAGCATCTGGCTCGTTACAATACGCCAGTCTTTACTCTTGATGAACTGTGGTATCGTGTTGAAGCTGCATGGGCAGCTGTACCTGTACACGCCATCCAAGCTCTGTTTGACTCAATGCCCAGGGGTATCAAGGCCGTTATTACGGCCAGAGGTTGTTTTTCTGGGTACTGATTTCTCAGGATCTATGCACCGAAATTGCGAGAAAATATAATCACATGTCAGTTCTAGCATAATATATTTGTGCAATAAATACCCATTTATCACCTGCATTTGTTATTGGTGTAGCAATTTTAGTGGCCAGTAGTGTAGAATGTATTCTATGACGTCTGTTACCTTAGTATACATCATCAATATCGTCTACAAAAAGTATCAATTCTGCTTGATGAATGTTAAGTGGAAGGTCATTCACTTATATCACCAAACAGACCGACAACGAAAACTGACAACCGCCGGGAGAGCGGTACGTTGACGACACGCCCCTCTATATTCGTATCCATAGACGTCTGTAGGCCAAGGATGACATGGAAATCGGTCAGTACTGTTGGGCCTTCCGAAGCCTGTTCGGACCGAATTGTAGTTTATAAATAAAATAGATAAAGCTGCCATCAACCCGAAGATTCGTTGCACACCGCAGTGCCATACTAGGAACGGTCCTATTACGAGGCGTGTTTTTTTAAGGAAGTACTGTTTTAAATTTTAAAAAAAGACGTGCTAAGATATCTCAATAATTTTATTTGTCCATGAAAGCTTGTACCTTAATCTACGCACTGACGCCATTACAGTCTGATTCTTCCTTGTTTACGTTGTGTACTGAGTGTTTAAGATGCCTCCGATAGTCTTGAGTCCCGGCGACTGTGAAGTACCGGCTGTTACAAGATTGCTTAGTGCTAAAGGCCTAAAGGCGATCGACATTCATCGTGAGATCTGCGCAGTTACGGAGAAAACATTATGAGTTATGGAATGGTAAGAAAGTGGGTGAGAGCATTTAAAGATGGCCGCACAAATGTGCATGATGAACAGCGGAGTGGGCGTCCTTCGGTCGTTAATGAAAGTTTGGTGTAGGAAGTGGACAAAAAGAAATGTTCAAATGTGTGTGAAATCTTATGGGACTTAACTGCTAAGGTCATCAGTCCCTAAGCTTACACACTAGTTAACCTAAATTATCCTAAGGACAAACACACACACACCCATGCCCTATGGAGGACTCGAACCTCCGCCGGGACCAGCCGCACAGTCCAGGACTGCAGCGCCTGAGACCGCTCGGCTAATCCCGCGCGGCGAAAGTGGACAATAAGGTGAGAGAAAACAGACGCTTTACGATTTCCTCCTTGCGGGATGACGTTCCTAGTGTTTCTCGTAGTGTTTTGTATGGCATTGTCATCGAGCACTTGAATTACCGAAAATTGTGCGCACGTTGGGTACCGAAAATGTTGACGTATGTGCACAAAACCGAACATTTAGACAGTGTATCGACTTTCCTTGAGCGGTACCATAACGATTTCTTAAGCCAAATTGTTACGGGCGATGAAACATGGGTGGCCTACGTCACACCAGAACCAAAGCAACAGTCCATGGAATCGCGGCATTCAAATTCACCCAGAAAAGTGACGTTTAAGCAAACAATTTCTGCCCGGAAAATCATGTGCAAAGTTTTTTGGGACAGAAAAGGAATATTGCTTGTGAAATTTCTGACTTTTAATGAGACAATCAATACATCAGCTTACTGTGAGACATTGCACAATCTGCGCCGTTCAGTTCAGAACAAAAGACGTGGCAAGTTGAGCAAGGGCATCGTTTTGCTGCAAGACAATGCCCGTCCGCATGTGGCGAATCAGACCAAAAATCTCATCACGTCTTTTCGATGGGAAACTCTAGATCATCCTCCGCACAGCCCCGATCTTGCGCCCAGTGACTACCATCTGTTCCTGCACTTGAAGAAACACCTGGGCGGTCAGCGTCTTCAAGACGATGAAGTCAAAACAGTGGTGATGCAGTGGTCAACAAGTCAGGCGGCAGACTTCTATCGGGAGGGTATTCAAAAACTGGTACAACGTTATGACAAGTGCCTTAATATTGACAGAAATTATGTAGAAGAGTAGATTAAGGCACAGGCTTTTTATGTAAAAATACAATTATTGAGATATCTCAGCACGTCTTTTTTTAATTTCAAGACGGTACTTACTTAAAAAACACGCCTCGTACCTTATTAGGGTTGCTATGCTATTGCCTCCGTCCGACCTTTGAGGAACCTCGGTGCAGTTCGTCATTTTACCCATTAAGAAACATGGTCATAGGTGAAAAATCTAATGGTGGCAGATAAATATCCTAGAGCTGACAAAGGATCGACGCCAAGTCGTTTCATTCTGAGTGTACCACTTAAACACAGTTACCGAGTAATACGAACATACATCGACGGGAAAATAAAATCACAAAACGAACAACAAGTTGTGTGAAATAAACGAAAGTTGGTAGGCGTGTTTCTACATCTGAAAAATGATGTCTATTCTAATTTTGCCCTAGTCCCGTAAGACGGCCGGTAATAGCGCTACTATGACGATGCAAAACATGTTTGCTTTAAATACACGCTGTAACCGTCGTGAGCGTTTAGTTATCTTCTAAAATTAAGTGGTGAGTTTCCTGATTTATTGGATGACTTATCCTCTAGACATCTTGTAGATACTTCTCCATAGAGTTGGTTTTAAATCACAATTTGAGCCGAATGTCCTTATCCACATTGTCAGAAGTAAACTGATCTTTAAAAGCAGTCAGTGTCTCAGAAAGTAATTCGACATGCATCATGAGAATTTCTCGACCATTTACCCAACAACAGCCGGCCGCTGTCGCCGAGCGGTTCTAGGCGATTCAGTCCGGAACCACGCGGCTGCTACATTCGCAGGTTCGAATCCTGCCTCTGGCATGGATGTGTGTGATATTCTTAGGTTAGTTAGATTTAATTAGTTCTAGGTATAGGGGACTGATGACCTCAGATGGTAAGTCCCATAGTGCTTAGAGCCATTTGAACCATTTTACATAAAAACACAAAATGTCTGATTGGTAGCAAAGCAAGCTCTAAATTAGCCTAAAACCATTTCTTTTCCATAAATGAAATCTTATTTACAAATTGGTAGCGTGTAACAAAACTTATTTTAATTGTAGATGCTTGAGTAGGATTGAAAAAGAATATATCAATTGATCATGTGTACATATCCTATAATCTGACTCGTTTCACATCATTCCAGTAAAAAATATTTCATATGAAATATAGTAAATGTTACTAATAGTGGTCGAATTTCACGAAATTTTTTGCCGACGGAAAACTTCCATGATTCAGCCAAGTAAAGCAATCGTAAACAGTCCCATCAGAGGAGGACAGATTACCAAAAGATGAACAAAGCGATTTGAGGCATTGTTGTTCAATTATATCTTAACGAAAATCGTAAGAAAACTTACAACGAAAGCCTTCGAAGGTAAATTTCCATTTTTTTCACTTTGTCTCCTTAAAGGCTCACTGCAGGCAAACTACGCGATCAATTCCTGATTTGTCTTTGATTTAACAATAACAAATGACAAATTTTAAAGCAGTTTTAACGACGCATTACAGTAGCTCAATGTTAATTTTTTGCCATGTTCTCGAGTGACCTGGAATGTTTACAGGAAACAAATGAAAGTAAATGCCAGACGAAGCAATTTTTTTCGGCTGGTGACTGAATAGATGACTGCTACTTCGAAGTTAGTTCCGAGTATGTACACGCAGTAAGTCTGAAATAATATTGTCAGCGTCGATCTGATAATAAATTAAACTCGGACGGGAGGCATTGTGAACTGTGCTGAATCAAAATACCCTCTAAGCCAAATAAATAAAAATAACCAAAAAATGAAAAACGACGCACCACCATTTCCGTCCCATTCGGATAATTCCTTCGTGGTGCGTCGTTTATTTGTCTTAGAGTGTAATTACTGTTTGATAAGCACGTTGTTGCTGTCTTGTTGGAAATAAACATGCGGGACCACGAATGTAAAAATATCCGTAGTTTATTGTTGCCTCTAAGTCTTCAATCAGATATTGTAATTTATTACAACTGTTTCATCTTAACAGAGGGGCCACTCTTTGGTATGGGCTACACTGACATATTACCTGCCTAGTAACTCATCTCTAAAATCGTTCGATATATGGTCACACGTACTTGATATCCACTGTAAACAGTGAAGCAGTACTCATTAACTGGTGACAAGGGCGTCGACCATGTGTTAAGGTAATGCATGCGATGAGCTTTTACAGTGTTCCCAACAAATGTAGGTGCCCGTTCGTCTTCTTTACTTTTACTTACAAATTATCTTTCCTTTTCACGCCAACTATTTTTATTTCTAGATATTTAAATGATGTAAGAGGCTCCAGACTTTTACCACTAGTTGGGTAAGCGGATATTATGGGGTTCATTCTTTCATTGCTTTTGTTCAGGGGTAGTTATCCAAGTTTTAAGAAAAATGGAGCTGTCATATCAGTCTTCGTACTTGTATCAGGTCTTTCAACTTTTTATTTGTTTTCACAAAAGGTATTCACTTTAGCATGAGGAGCTACACTACACATCCGAAATAGTTCATTCTGATATGCTAAGAGTTAGCACACATTTCCATTTACAAAAATCATAATTGATCCTGTACATGTGTCGTACGAAGTACGACCAAGAGAAGCACGTTTATCTTCTTTTTGCATTATAGCGACGTAGTCGGACGTGAGTATCTCACTTGGCGGTTTTTACACTTCAGTAACCGATTCTGACAGCGTTGCCTTGCAATTTTACAACATTTTCAGACGCTTTTTTCGAAAACTTTCAAAGCTAACATCAACAAGCGTTCCATTCCTGTCCTTATCTTTTGAAGGAAAGTTTCTGTAAGCAGCAAAAAAGACTACAGTTCTATTAAAAAATACTTGCTTCAGTTCCTCGCATGATACAAAAGTTAAGAGGTTTAATCGTGCCTTGGTGCGTGTTCCCACTAGCCGAAAATCTCCCTTTCCATTTTGCGAACAGTTCATGAAATAAAAGAGGTCATACTACAAATGTTAACAACAAAAAACATAAAAAGTTTATTTTAAGAATTTTTGGCAAAAATCAAAATGCATCTGAAATGTAAGAAGTCGAATACAATTTCATTTTTGTATGCATGTCAGTGAAACTAATAGTTCTCCTCTAAGATAGGGTAGTGTCTACCTACGAATATAGTGTGGTAATTTACTTTTATATTTTTAACAGATCTGGAGATGAGTGACAGCGCCTGAAATCAGTAATCTTGTGGTCTTAAGCTCCATCAAATTTCCCCAGGGAATTTAGTATGGCTAGTGCTATGTACCCATGTATTTTACGATTTTCTATTTTAATGTTACGTGGTTTTAGACCGTGCGAAATATATTTTCGCTACTACTATAATACTCATGCTTCGTACTATTTTTTGACGAAAGAGAATTCATGGTATAATAAGATGATAAAAAAATATAAGGACATAGAGCCTGTAATAACTGGGAAAAGATCCTAATAAAATATCACGAAACAGGTAAAAAATTGAAATTACTTCTGGTTGTTGAAAGAAAAAAGTTAAGAGCGGTACAAATAAACAGTTTTTTCCTAGACTGAAACCACTACAAAATCTTCTAATTATATGATGTCTTCCTTAAGTTAAAGATTGAGCAATACATGGTACTATCACCTGACATAGTCCATGATGCAGCACAGCATCTCTCCATAGTAACACCATGAATTATAGCACATATTTTAAGAGTACAGACGTCAAATGGATATCTGAAAACTTTAAATTATTTTCTACAGTATGAAATGGATCATTTCTCTAATCTAATATCGTGTCCGTTTTATTATTGCTTTATGGCACATAGCAATGCGCTTACGTTAAACTTTTTTTAAAATTAGCTTTCGGTTCTTGCCCATTCAGCCAGCTCAGTAATGGAAACTGCAGTGGAGCGATTTTATTGTTAGCTACGACGATATGAAATTAAAGACAAGACACCCAGTCGCCGAGCGAAGAAAAACTCGAGCCGGCAGGGAATTGAACTGGGCCAGTTAAACTTTTCGTAGCAACAAACGATGGGCTGTCTTCCGCATAATTTTTCTAAATATCATGGGGGAAACTCGAACAGTCCATAGAATGAAAAGCTCTTTACGTCGCATTTTTCAAGCATTCTCCGTAATTTATGGACTAACTAACCTAAATAAATTTATTTTAAAAAATCCGTTTCACAAAAATATTTAGTAATATTAACTACGTAAAAAATTCTCATCCTCTGAAAGTTTCTTCAAATGTTATTTCTCATTGTCTACGACTGTGGACTTTTAATCTTTCAGTCACAAAACATTTCCAAGTTTAGTAAAGCATTAAAAAAATTTAACTTTACAGTCAAATAATTTTCTCTTCATCTAAATAGTAGTACTACAATAACGTTTTTTATCTCATATTAAATTGCACTACGTTAACAAATACCGAATTATCATGCTTTCGTATCAGATCATATAGGTTTGACTGCCGGTAACTGCCATCCTTGCGTCATCGAAGATTACCATTGGTAATTTTGCGATCTTGCAAATTAAAAAAATTATAGGCTCCTACTTTCAGAAATTTATGAGGGCAAATACTGTTGCATTTTTCAAATGTTAAATAATGCGATAGCATTATCAATTTCGAAAGATTTCATTACAGCACATTTCTGTGAGTATCTGTCCTAAATAAGTGGTGAAACAACTGAAGATGTTTCTTTTGTACGGCTTCTACTGGAGTCTCGTAACTGCCTGTCACCTCGAGAAAGGGATTCACCTTTAAATAACCAAGATTTTCAACTGTCTTCAAATTAGGCATTAACAGATATGTGTTTCCGGTCAACACCTATTATTTAACGGAAATACAGAAGCGTCCGATCTTACCCGTCGGCTTTGACCCATGACGTCACAAATATGGCGGAAACGACCATAAACGACAATTCCAATATGGCGGATATAAAAACATCGCATACGTATCATAAACACTGAAATACACAGGTTTCACAAAAAGCCTAATGACTAACGGGACAAGCGTGGGAAATTGGGGGTTTTTGGGTGGGGAGAAACTAAATATACACAAATGTAGCCACCGACCGCCATACAAAACCACGCAAAACGACGAAAAAAATCGGGACTAGTGCAGCAGGGGATACAACCCGTCGGCTTTGAACAATGACGTCACAAGTCGCCAGAGAGCATGTATTACAGAGATGAAAGAGCTGAGGAGAATATTGAGAAACAAAGGAATGCGAGAGAGATAAACATTGATCTTGTCAAAGGCATAAGTGTTTTTTGACTTTTTTAAAAAAAAATCTCACGAGATAGAATAAACTGATCCTACTTTATTAAGCAATATCTTGTCAAAAGCCGAGAAGCGATTGTTCTTAATGTTCTAGCTCCCTTCAGTACGTAATAAGTGTTTTTTGACTTTTTTTAAAAAAAATCTCACAAGATAGAATAAACTGATCCTACTTTATTAAGCAGCTCCCTTCAGTATCTAATAAGTGTTTTTTGGCTTAAAAAAAAATCTCACGAGATAGAATAAACTGATCCTACTTTATTAAGCAATAGTGTTTTTTTGGCTTTTTAAAAAAAATCTCACGAGATAGAATAAACTGATCCTACTTTATTAAGCAATAGTGTTTTTTTGGCTTTTTTAAAAAAAATCTCACGAGATAGAATAAACTGATCCTACTTTACTAAGCAATATCTTGTCAAAAACCGAGAAGCGATTCTTCTAATGTTGTAGCTCCCTTCAGTAGCTAATAAGTGTTTTTTGGCTTTTTAAAAAAAAATTTCACGAGATAGAATAAACTGATCCTACTTTATTAAGCAATAGTGTTTTTTAGGCTTTTTTAAAAAAAATCTCACGAGATAGAATAAACTGATCCTACTTTATGAAGCAATATCTTGTCAAAAGCCGAGAAGCGATTTTTCTAGTGTTGTAGCTGCCTTCAGTAGCTGATAAGTGTTTTTTGGCTTTAAAAAAAAAATCTCACGAGATAGAATAAACTGATCCTACTTTATTAAGTAATCAGTAAAAAACGAAATTGAAACATAACAGCAAAAGCTTATTAGAACACAGAACTGCTTTATTATCTATGCCTCGAAGTGAAGCCATTAAGATCTATGACTAAGGAATGACGTTATGACGTCACACACCACAACACGCTTACGTCACGGGTCAAAGCCGACGAGTAAGATCGGAGGTTTCTGTTGACCCGTAACTGCCTGTCACTTCGAGAAAGGGATTCAGCTTTAAATAACCAAGATTTTCAACTGTCTTCAAATAAGGCATTAACAGATATGTGTTTCCGGTCAACACCTATTATTTAACATCTAAACGTAGAAAAATAGAGTTAAAAAAAGACATTGTATGCAAAATTAATGTATCTGTCGATAACAAAATGTGTCAACTGTTTTCAAAATCAGCAATCGCAAATGTGTATTTATGGGCGGGTATTTAATCCCAAAAACAGCAGAAAAATTGCATTAACACACGTAATGATAATCAAAACTATTTTACCTGTGGATGTAGCGATGATATGCAGCATACCGCGTCGTCATCAAGTAATTTTTCTCTCATTATGCTTGAACATAATATACCGCTTCACCACATTCAGCCAAAGACTATTATTCTACAGCAGACAACGTCCCGTACACAAGCACTTTTCTGCTGTTTCAGAGATATTATCACAACTCCGTTTACTACATAATACACGACAAGGATATGTAACGGCGTTTGCGTGTGGCTTCGGGTTTCCGTAAAGTGATTTCTCAATACCGCTTCTTGTCGTTCATGTAACCAACCACTCCAATACCGATTCTGGAATTATGGTTTCAGTTGCTAGATTCGTTGTCCACAAAATCGAAATTCGCGTCCACCCAAATTCTCAACCGTTTTTGAAGTATGTTTGGGTTCACTGGTTTTTATTTGCTTTTATAAATGTTGGTTAATGTTAATGTTGGCAAAGAGAATTAATTTGTGTGTTTAATTATTTATTCATCCATCTAAGAATTCGCATGATGTCTGTCGTCATGAATGATTTAAAAAAAGCTTTACAGTGAGGATTGACATTTTAGAATAACGTGTTACACAATGTATAGTGCGACATATTATTTACTAAAACACTATATCCCAAAAAAGTATCATAATTGTATACAGTCTGGTAAATCCGGAAAAGAAATCGAATTTCACTGAGCGCGAAGTTATTCATGTCCAGTAGTTAACTGAAGGAAAAAACAATTTATGTTTACTAGATGGGAAAATACATGCAAGTGACGATGTATCTGCAGTATTCCTGATTAGCAACAATCCGATATTTTGAGTAGCTGTCTAATTCGTAAATTGTAGCATACACTTTCTCTTTTAGTGGCAAAAACTGTTGTACTCGATCAAAACATAGGCAAATTCTGTGAGCAGGAATAACCTTTCTAACCTCTGCCAGGTACTTAAATGTGATTTGCAGAGTATCCATGTGGATGTAGATGTAGATGTAGATGTAGATGTAGCCGTTCAAAATCTCTAACACGTTGGAACAGAATAGAACAATTTCGGTTACGTTGTTTGGCATGGGTAAGATTTTTAAACGAGATGTCTTGAACATTATCCTCCTCCTTTTCGTCCTGGATCCGAGTTGACTCCTTCAGTTTAGAAATCGAGTTGAACTTAGTTACTGTACGTGCTTGAGCATTGTCAAAAATGATGGTCAGGTCCTGCAGAAAGTGTCATCACTTCTGTCTCTATGCTGTTCATATTTGGAACACAACCTACGACCAGTTTAGAGGCGGAAGTGATGACACTTTCTGCAGGACCCGACCATCATTTTGCAGGAAAATGCTCAAGCACGTACAGTGCAAGCTCTTACTGATTTGTTTGACTGATGGGGCTGCTAAGTGCTATACTATCTACTGCACTCCCCTGACTTAAGCCCTCGTGAGTTCAACTCGATTTCTAAACTGAAGGAAACACTTCACGGCATTCGCTCCAGAACTGCTACAAATTCGTCGCGCAATAGACCGCGCTGCTCGAACTGTCAACACAACTGGCACTGCTAAGAGTATCCTACATTTTCCACATCGCTGGCAACGGGTTATACACAATGCTGGTGACTACTTTGAAGGTCAGTAAAACTTTGAAACACGTATCTATTTTGTACGAGCTGTAGATAAATAGTTGCCACTATTAAAGTTCCAACCCTCGTACGTTAATGTGTGTGTGCAGTGTCCTCAGAACGCAAAAGAAGGAGGATCAATCACAACAAAACATAACAAGCTATCGGTGCAGGACACCATACAGATGGTCCTACAAAATCATATAATATAAAGTCAAATTTTTCAGTAAACAAAACCCACTGACGATGGCGCAGAGATGTCGAAACATGTCTGGGTGACAATAAAAAACATTGTTTTGGAAAAAAGGCGGAACCTATATCAAATAATAAGACTAGAAGTTAGGATAACCAACTCATTCAGCAACTAGTGAGAGTACACGACAACCGAGTCCACTGTAAGCGGCCAGTAGCCTTTCGTCAAAGATATAAGCAATTCTGTCCGAAGATGATGAACAAGTCACTCGATCAACGCACCCGCGAAAGCACTGCTGAATCCCGAAGTACCAAGATGTCTACCAAGTAAAACTACAGTCAATGCAGCTCGTGGTCTTGCTGTAGCGTTCTCGCTTCCCGCCCACGGGATCCCAGGTTCGATTCCCGGCGGGGTTACGGATTTTCCCTGCCTCGATTTGACTGCGTGTTGTTGTGTCGTCTTCATCATCATTCATCCCCATTACGATCGGAGGAAGGCAATGGCAAACCACCTCCGCTAGGACCTTGAGTAGTCGGCGGTGGGGGTCTCCCGCATCGTCGCCTACGCTCCTCGGAGTTTGGGACCTCATCATCATCATCATCATCATCATCATCACCACCACCAGAAGGTAGACACTGCACACAAATCTAATAAAGAAATGCGAGAAGACTGCAATGGTCATGGGAGCAGGGGCGAATTTTCCTCTACTCGGCTGTCACCAGACCATCGTCTACCCATGGTAGCTGAGTGGTCAGCGCGACGGAATGTCATACCCAACGACCCGGGTTCGATTCCCGGCTGGGTCGGAGATTTTCTCCGCTCAGAGACTGGGCGTTGTGTTGTCCTCATCAACGTCATTTCATCCCCATCGCCACGCAAGTCGCCGAAGTGGCGTCAACTCGAAAGACTTGCACCAGGCGAACGGTCTACCAAACGGGAGGCCCTACCCACACGGCATTTTCATTATTACCAGACCATCAAATCTGGTGGCATTGCGAAACTCTAGAAGGCGTGGCGCCTCGTTCTTCAGAAGACTCCACAGATACGATATCTTATGACACGTGATTAATATTTGTAAGTATAAATTTATACCACCTATGAATTAGGTTGGAACATAAGTTTATAGCGTTTTATGATAACAAACACAACAAATGCACATAACAGAGATTTTAGTCATCAATAATATATTCCCCTGCACTATTTGCAACAGTGTACCAACGCTGGGGTAACTTCTCGAGTCCGTTATTCTTGAAATCTCGCGGTTTTGTGGCGAAGAAGAATACGTCGAGCCATGTTCAGAGCGCATTTTTATCCGGATAGGATAAAGGTTGAAGGTTGTTCGGTTGACAGTGGAAAGATCTCGGAGCGCAATATGAGGTGGAAATGGTGGGTGCGGACTGAATTCCTAACCAAGCGTTTTTTGTCAGTCTAGCTGAGTGTGGGCGAGCGTTTTATGAAGTAGCATCACTTCACGCAGCCTTTCTGGTCGTTATTCGTGGACTGCGTCCGAACAGCGTCTCAGTAAATGTCAGCAGGTGTGGTTACGCCTCGGTGAAACAAACTGTAATACACTACGCCCTCGTTGTTGCACCGATGAATAATATTTTATTTTGCGGATGCGCGCAGGTCTCTGTATGGGTAGTTACTGCTTTGTTTGGGGTCAACCATTTCTTCCTTTTCCTTATATTAGCATAAAGACGCCGTTTCTCGTTATCAGTAACAATACTGGATAGGAATGGTCGGCGTTGTTCACGAGCCAATTGATGACGAGCAAGCGGCGATGCACGTATCGCAAATTTTTGTGATTCTGGCTTAGAGCTTGTACACCCGATTTTTTAACTCTTCCTGTTGCATGCAAATTTCGAAAGATGGAAGAATTGTCACAGTTCATCACTGAAACGCCCTGCTAAACCCGCAGGACAGGACAGGTAGTTGGGATTGTGGAAAGGGGCCAAAATGAGCGGCTGTCAGTTACACCCGAACACATATAACTTTATTTATTTGGCCAAACATTACAGTACAAATTCTTGAACATAGTTATCGGCTGAATGCGCCACACTATCTAATGCCTTAAGGGCACCTTAATTTAAAAAAAAAATTAAGTCAAAATTCAGACGCCAAAAAGAATGTTTAGAAGGCAGGAGGCCTCACGTTAAGTAGGTTCTATAATTTGGTTGAAGACCCAAAATCTAACACTTGAAAAGCAACAACCTTAATTTAAAGACGGCTGAAGGTCCATGGTTTAAGACGCAAGGTTAAATTGAATAAAAAACACAAGGCAGAAGGCCTTATCTTCAATTACGCTGAAGGCCCTCAACAGTCTGATGCTCTGAAGAAAAAGCTCCATAATTTAAAAACGGCTGAAGGCCCCATGACTTAAAACTCAAGGTAAAATAAATTTAAAACAACAAAAGCCTTATCTTAAATTAGACTGAAGGCCCCAAACAATCTAACACTTGACAAGCAAGGAACTTTAATTTTAAAATGGCTGAAGGCCCATGACTTATAACACCACTAAACACAATTCAATTTTAATTCAAAACCACCGGCTATGAGCCATAAAAATACACACAACAGAAAATAAGAAAAGGCAGTGCAGGTAACAGCACTCAGAAGTTCCGGGGGTCGGCCAGCACTTGAAATACTAACGATCACTTAGATGAGACAGGCAGTCGGCCCAACCATTCTCGATCCGACGACAACCCAACTGACAGACAGTCAACGGACCCACCGACCAGGTAACTTGGGCTCCACTCGACCAGCACAAAACCGGGAGTTCAATGCAAAACGTAAAAAGGCATGGACGCCCACAACCAAGCATGGATAAAGCTGTCAAACTACACACTGTGCTGGACAGCGACAGCACTTTGAGGAAAGGACACTGCCTGAATTTACGTCAATGGCCAGGGCAGGTAACCGGGACGTTGACGGCCACAAGGCAGAAAATTCCGTTGTTGCACTTCAATAGCAAATAACAAAATACAGTTAGAGTCCACCATACGGTGGCTAAACCTTCGCCAACTCGAACACACACGTTGTTGCTCGCAGGAATGTCCCAACAGACAACAACGAGAACCAAATGACAAAATGTGAACAGTCTTCACTTGGTGGTAAATTAAATCCAAACACAACTTTCGTGTCCAGGATCGGAGAGCCATGGACCTCGTAGCAATGGGAACAGCCCCACACACTCCAACACTGCGTAGAGACCACCAGCGGGCCCGGCCAAACCACGCCCCACAGAGATGTCCTCGCTGCTGCACGCCAACCGACCGACTGCTCGCACACAGCACAGCCGGAAACTGTAAGCACCAGACCAAAGATAGTACGAGGTGCGAATATCGATACACACCGCTGCAGCCTCTCACGGACAGAGTGGACAACAGCATAATCGCAATAACTGTGGGAAACCAAACACAGAATAGGAACCAAGGTTTAAACCAACGCATACATGAGCCCAACGCGGCTCAATCACATCTGCCTCTTCTCGAATGCACTGACGTGGATCATTGTGAATTAATGCTTTTAAACGATTTACACCAAGCCCCGAAGATCCTCCTGATCGTGCGGAGTAACTAATGTGAAAACGATGCACCCGCAAACGAGAAAACAATTTTCTTGCTGGGATCTGTCGAATGACAATATCCCCATAATCGGCGCAAATACACTCCTGGAAATGGAAAAAAGAACACATTGACACCGGTGTGTCAGACCCACCATACTTGCTCCGGACACTGCGAGAGGGCTGTACAAGCAATGATCACACGCACGGCACAGCGGACACACCAGGAACCGCGGTGTTGGCCGTCGAATGGCGCTAGCTGCGCAGCATTTGTGCACCGCCGCCGTCAGTGTCAGCCAGTTTGCCGTGGCATACGGAGCTCCATCGCGGTCTTTAACACTGGTAGCATGCCGCGACAGCGTGGACCTGAACCGTATGTGCAGTTGACGGACTTTGAGCGAGGGCGTATAGTGGGCATGCGGGAGGCCGGGTGGACGTACCGCAGAACTGCTCAACACGTGGGGCGTGAGGTCTCCACAGTACATCGATGTTGTCGCCAGTGGTCGGCGGAAGGTGCACGTGCCCGTCGACCTGGGACCGGACCGCAGCGACGCACGGATGCACGCCAAGACCGTAGGATCCTACGCAGTGCCGTAGGGGACCGCACCGCCACTTCCCAGCAAATTAGGGACACTGTTGCTCCTGGGGTATCGGCGAGGACCATTCGCAACCGTCTCCATGAAGCTGGGCTACGGTCCCGCACACCGTTAGGCCGTCTTCCGCTCACGCCCCAACATCGTGCAGCCCGCCTCCAGTGGTGTCGCGACAGGCGTGAATGGAGGGACGAATGGAGACGTGTCGTCTTCAGCGATGAGAGTCGCTTCTGCATTGATGCCAATGATGGTCGTATGCGTGTTTGGCGCCGTGCAGGTGAGCGCCACAATCAGGACTGCATACGACCGAGGCACACAGGGCCAACACCCGGCATCATGGTGTGGGGAGCGATCTCCTACACTGGCCGTACACCACTGGTGATCGTCGAGGGGACACTGAATAGTGCACGGTACATCCAAACAGTCATCGAACCCATCGTTCTACCATTCCTAGACCGGCAAGGGAACTTGCTGTTCCAACAGGACAATGCACGTCCGCATGTATCCCGTGCCACCCAACGTGCTCTAGAAGGTGTAAGTCAACTACCCTGGCCAGCAAGATCTCCGGATCTGTCCCCCATTGAGCATGTTTGGGACTGGATGAAGCGTCGTCTCACGCGGTCTGCACGTCCAGCACGAACGCTGGTCCAACTGAGGCGCCAGGTGGAAATGGCACGACAAGCCGTTCCACAGGACTACATCCAGCATCTCTACGATCGTCTCCATGGGAGAATAGCAGCCTGCATTGCTGCGAAAGGTGGATATACACTGTACTAGTGCCGACATTGTGCATGCTCTGTTGCCTGTGTCTATGTGCCTGTGGTTCTGTCAGTGTGATCATGTGATGTATCTGACCCCAGGAATGTGTCAATAAAGTTTCCCCTTCCTGGGACAATGAATTCACGGTGTTCTTATTTCAGTTTCCAGGAGTGTATTTGTGGCTGCCGCCGGTGCTGTCATCCTTCCGCTGAACTCAAACAGAAGAATATGCTGGAAATGTTCCGATATCTCCATCTGAAAGTCCATTTCACAGCTCCACTCACTATCTCCAAATGAAAAGATGACAGTATGCAAACTCAAATACCAACACTGAACTACAAATAAAAAACCGCAATCGATTAAAAAAAAAGCTATAGCAACGGGAACACCGACATGCGAAACTGAAACACTGCTGCGTCTCATGCATTTAAAAAAATGTAGAGGGGTGAGGAATGCGTCGAAGTATCACAGAACACTGTCCTGAAATATCGTAAGCTAGTGTGTGACCTTTAGACGTCAATAAAAGGCGAGGCCGGCCGCGGTGGTCTAGCGGTTCTAGGCGCTCAGTCCGGAACCGCGGGACTGCTACGGTTGCAGGTTCGAATCCTGCCTCGGGCATGGACGTGTGTGATGTCCTTAGGTTAGTTAGGTTTAAGTAGTTCTAAGTTCTAGGGGACTGATGGCCACAGATGTTAAGTCCCATAGTGCTCAGAGCCATTTGAACCATTTGAATAAAAGGTGAAAACGCGTGTGATGTGACCGTGTTATGTGTGTTGCCAGTTTAATGTTTTGGTAACGGTTAGTACGATTCAACCTCTTGAGCTTTTGGGGCTACCAGAAGAGCCCTGGTGTGTTCTCGTTGTCGTGGGGAGTTGCAGCTAGCCTAGTGGTGCCGCATCGCACTCAGCGGGCAGAGCCCAGACGTGGCGTCAGCTCGGCGCTAACTAAAGGTCTAATTGGCCCGCTCTTCGTTGCACCTGGCTGAGTGACGTTTCCGCCGAGGGCAGCTGCAGCTGTCTGGACGTCTGCCCAAGTTAGCTCCATCATTACAGTCGTCCGTTTCAGTGGCCGGCTCAGTATATCAGACTAACAGAAACGATCCAAAGAGCGTTAACAGGGGGTGGTGGAGGAAACATAGTGCAATAATCTCATTCGCCCTCCTTCCTCCTCTATTCAGGACTGGCAAGATTGACGATACCTCTCTGTAGGAACCAGGAAGGAACTATCCAAATGGGACGGAAATCGGTAGATGTTATGTACCGGGTGATCAAAAAGTCAGTATAAATTTGAAAACTGAATAAATCACGGAATAATGTAGGTAGAGAGGTACAAATTGACACACATGCTTGGAATGACATGGGGTTTTATTAGAACCAAAAAAATACAAACGTTCACAAAATGTCCGACAGATGGCGCTTCATCTGATCAGAATAGCAATAATTAGCATAATAAAGTAAGACAAAGCAAAGATGATATTCTTCACATGAAATGCTCAATATGTTCACCATGATTCCTCAGCAATAGCTGTAGTCGAGGAATAATGTTGTGAACAGCACTGTAAAGCTTGTCCGGAGTTATGGTGAGGCATTGGCGTCGGATGTTGTCTTTCAGCATCCCTAGATATGTCGCTCGATCACGATACACTTGCGACTTCAGGTAACCCCAAAGCCAATAATCGCACGGACTGAGGTCTGGGGACCTGGGAGGCCAAGCGTGACGAAAGTGGCGGCTGAGCACACGATCATCACCAAACGACGGGCGCAAGAGATCTTTCACGCGTCGAGCAATACTTTGTTTTTTTTTTTTTGGTTCTAATAAAGCACCATGTCATTCCAAGCATGTGTGTCAATTTTTACCTCTCTATCTACATTATTCCGTGGGTTATTAAGTTTTCAAATTTTTACTGACTTTTTGATCACCCGGTACATGAGGAGACAAACAGACTATCATAATTTCATAGAAAAAATTGGTTGCTGTATTCAAGAAAAAGAGCTTCACAATAATCATCTTGGGGTTGAAGGTCTTTTTTCCGTGTTTGCTTTAACAATACATACGTTTTTGTATAGGGTACGTCTTTAGCAAAACACAATTTTGTTTTTTAACCCAAACATGTTTCACTGCAGTTGCAGCATCTTCAGTGGGCTTTTATTTTAGGGCTGTTAAAGATAAAAAAAATGTTCTTTACTGTTTGTATACATGTAACTATTAGTTTTTAAGTCGTAGTTGGTTCAAATGGCTCTGAGCACTATGGGACTAAACGTCTGAGGTAATCAGTCCCCTATAACTTAGAACTACTTAAACCTAACCAACCTAAGGACATGACCCACATCCATGCCCGAGGCAGGATTCGAACCTGCGACCGTAGAGGTCGCGCGGTTCCAGACTGTAGCGCCTAGAAACGCTGGGCCACACCGGTCGGCTAAATCGTAATTACAGATATTTAAAAAAAACACATAAAATTATGAATTCATACCTTTTTACCACATGGTGTGGTTATTCTGATCTCTTATGTTTCTACAGTGACTGTTTTGTTCCGCAGTTTATCATCTGCAACCACTTACACCTTGAAGTAGATAAATTGTTTAAGCCAAAATTACAATTTGAAAATTGATAATTTCTATGCCTGAAATTATTTAATTCTCTCTCTCTCTCTCTCTCTCTCTCTCTCTCTCTCTCTCTCTCTCTCTCTCTCCCTCTCTATGTGTGTATGCCGGCCGAAGTGGCCGTGCGGTTAAAGGCGCTGCAGTGTGGAACCGCCAGACCGCTACGGTCGCAGGTTCGAATCCTGCCTCGGGCATGGATGTTTGTGATGTCCTTAGGTTAGTTATGTTTAACTAGTTCTAAGTTCTAAGGGACTAATGGCCTCAGCAGTTGAGTCCCATAGTGCTCAGAGCCATTTGAACCATTTTTTTATGTGTGTATGTGTGTGTGTGTGTGTGTGTGTGTGTGTACATGTTTGTTGGGTTATGTTACTGTACACAGAACACAGAAGAGCATTAAAAAGTAACAGCTGTCATTCCACATTTGCTGAGCACCTTATGGACAAGAAACATAACCCAACAAACATCAATACTGCCTTGAAAATTCTCAAATGCATCAACAGCCCCCCCCCCCCCCCCACAAATAATTGAAGAAAATTATCAGATACAAAGAGCCCTAGTGGAAGGAAAACAAGTGATAAATGAATATACAGTTCTCTGCAATGAAACTCTGTTCTCTGACCTCAAAAAAATTATTAGACAAGACCAACCTATAGAGCTTCACCCCCCCCCTCCCCACACACACACACACACAAAACCTCAAACCTACTGTAACACTCACTCGCTCTCTCCCTCTCCCTCTCCCTCTATCTCACTCTCTCGCTTTTCACACACAACACACTCACATAAAAAGTACTTATAACAACAACAACAATAATAATAATAATAGTAATGAAAAATCCTCAAACCTGCTCTCTCTCTCTTACACACACACACACACACACACACACACACACACAAACGCACAGACACCTCTGAAAGATTCAGGACAACCACCAGGAAGACCTTCAGCTATTCCACCATAAGCCATCTTGCTTTTACACCTTCAGCTATTCCACTGTCCGCCATGTTTGTTTTTACAGCTGGTAAACAGTGAAACAGTGACAGTGACAATAACACCTCAATATATAGTGTTTGACAGTGATGAAGATGTGGAAAAAGAAAACGAAAGTGAAACATAATGTAAGCAGACACACACACACACACACACACACACACACACACACACACACACACACACATTTGCTTAAACAATTCATCTACTTTAAGGTGTAAGTGGTTGCAGATGACAAACTGTGGAACAAAACAATTACTGTAGGAACACAATGTATCAAAAAACCACACTATGTGGTAAAAAGGTATGATTTCATAATTTTATGTGTTTTTTTCAAATATCTGTAATTACGATTTAAAAATAGTTACATGTATACAAACAGTAAAGAACATTCTTTATCTTTTACAGGCATAAAATAAAAGCCCACTGAAGATGCTGCAACTGCAGTGAAACATGTTTGGGTTAAAAAACAAAATTGTGTTTTGCTAAAGACGGACCCTATACAAAAATGTATGTAAAGCTTTACAAACAGAACAAGAAAATAACGGGGTCTACCTCTGCCTTTTATGTAAGCAGTTATTCGGCTTGGCTTTGATTGATAGAATTGTTGGATATCCTTCTGAGGGACATCATGCCAGATTCAATCAAACTGGCGCGTTAGATCGTCAAAATCCCGAGCTGGTGGGTGAGCCCAGTCCGTAGTGCTCCAAACATTCTCAATTGGGGAGATATACGGCGACCTCGCTGGGCTATGCAGAGTTTGGAAGTACGGAGATAACACTAGAAACTGTCGCCTTGTGCGGACGGGAATTTTATTATCTCGCTGAAATGTCAGCTTAGCATAGCTTCTACATCTACATATACATCTACATGGATACCCTGCAAATCACATTTAAGTGCCCGGCAGAGGGTTCATCGAACCACGTTCAAAAGTCTCTACTATTCCAATCTCCTATAGCGCGCGGAAAGAATGAACACCTATATCTATCCGTACGAGCTCTGATTTCCCTTATTTTATCGTTGTGATCGTTTCTCATTATGTAGGTCGGTGTCAACAAAATATTTTTGCTTTCGGAGGAGAAAGTTGGTGATCGGAATTTCGTGAGAAGATTCCGTGGCAGCGAAAAACGCCTTCCTTTTAACGATTCCCAGCCCAAATCCTGTATCATTTCTGTGACACTCTCTCCCATATTTCACGATAATACAAAACGTGCTGCTTTTCTTTGAACTTTTTGGATGTACTCCATCAGTCCTATCCGGTGAGGAACCCACACCGCACAGCAGTATTCTAAAAGAGGACGGACAAGTGTAGTGTAGGCAGTCTCCTTAGTAGGTCTGTTACATTTTCTAAGTGTCCTGCCAATAAAACGCCGTCTTTGGTTAGCCTTCCCCACAACATTTTCTGCGTGTTCCTTCCAATTTAAGTTGTTCGTAATTGTAATACCTAGGTATTTAGTTGAATTTACGGCTTTTAGATTAGACTGATTTATCGTGTAACCGAAGTTTAATGAGTTCCTTATAGCACTCATGTGGATGACCTCACACTTTTCGTTATTTAGGGTCAACTGCCACTTTTCGCACCATTCCGACATTTCCTCTAAATCGTTTTTCAGTTTGTTTTGATCTTCTGATGCCTTTATTAGTCGATAAACGACAGCGTCATCTGCAAAACATCGAAGACGGCTGCTCAGATTGTCTCCAAAATCGTTTATATAGATAAGGAACAGCAAATGGATCATAACACTACCTTTGGGAACGCCAAAAACCAATTCTGTTTTACTCGACGACTTTCAGCCAGTTACTACGAACTGTGACCTCTCTGACAGGAAGTCACAAATCTAGTCACATATTCCACAAGCGTACAATTTCACTACGAACCGCTTGTATGGTACAGTGTCAAAAGCCTTCCGGAAATCCATAAATATGGAATCGATCTGAAATCCCTCGTCAATAGCATTCAACACTTCATGTGAATAAAGAGCTAGTTGTCTTTCACACAAACGATGTTTTCTAAACCCATGTTGACTGTGTGTCAATAGACCGTTTTCTTCGAGGTAATTCATGATGTTCGAACACAATATCTGTTCTAAAATCTTGCTGCATATCGACGTTAACGATATGGGCCTGTAATTTAGTGGATTACTCCTACTACCTTTCTTGAATATTGGTGTGGCCAGTGCAACTTTCCAGTCTTTGGGTACGGATCTTTCGTCGAGCGAACGGTTGTATATGATTGTTAAGTATGGAGCTAATCCATCAGCATACTCAGAAAGCAACCTAATTGGTACACAGTCTGGACCAGAAGACCTGCTTTTATTAACTGGTTTAAGTTGCTTCACCACTCCGAAGATATTTACTTCTACGTTACTCATGTTGGCAGCTGTTCTCGATTCGAATTCTGGAGGAGGAGGAGATTAATGTTTAACGTCCCGTCGACAACGAGGTCATTAGAGATGGAGCGCAAGCTCGGGTGAGGGATGGATGGGGAAGGAAATCGGCCGTGCCCTTTCAAAGGAACCATCCCGGCATTTTGCCTGAAGCGATTTAGGAAAATCACGGAAAACCTAAATCAGGATGGCCGGAGACGGGATTGAACCGTCGTCCTCCCGAATGCGAGTCCAGTGTGCTAACCACTGCGCCACCTCGCTCGGTCGAATTCTGGAATACTTACTTCGTCGTCGTTTGCGAATGCGTTTCGGAAGACTGTGTTTAGTAACTCTGCTTTGGCAGCACTGTCTTCGGTAGTATCTCCATTGCTATCGCGCAGAGAAGGCGTTTATTGTTTCTTGGCGCTAACATACTTCACATACGACCAGAATCTCTTTGGATTTTCTGCCAGATTTCGTGACAAAGTTTCGTTGTGGAAATTGTTATAGGCATCTCGCATTGAAGTCCGCTCTAAATTTCGAGCTTCTGTAAAAGATCGCCAATATGGAGGATTTTGCGTCTGTATATATTTGGCCTGTCCGTTTCGTTGTTTCTGCAACAGTGTTCTAACCCGTTTTGTGTACCAAGGAGAATCAGCTCCGTCGTTTGTTAACTTGTTTGGTAGAAGTCTCTCAATTGCTGCCGATACTATTTCTTTGAATTTAAGCCATATCTGGTCTACACTTATATTATTAGTTTGAACAGTTATATTTTTCGTCCCCCACTCCAGCCCCCCCCCCCCACCCCCCCAATGAACCATGGACCTTGCCGTTGGTGGGGAAGCTTGCTTGCCTCAGCGATAAAGATAGCCATACCGTAGATGCAACCACAACGGAGGTGTATCTGTTGAGAGGCCAGACAAACGTGTGGTTCCTGAAGAGGGGCAGCAGCCTTTTCAATAGTTGCAAGGGCAACAGTCTGGATGATTGACTGATCTGGCCTTGTAACACTAACCAAAACGGCCTTTCTGTGCTGGTACTGCGAACGGCTGAAAGCAAGGGGAAACTACAGTCGTAATATTTCCCGAGGGCATGCAGCGTATGGACACGTGAGGCAATGCTGACCCTACGACTTATCTTAGAAAATAGATTAAGGAAAGGCAAACTTACGTTTCTAGCATCTGTAGACTTAGAGAAAGCTTTTGGCAATGTTGACTGGAATACTCTCTTTCAAATTCTGAAGGTGGTAGGGGAAAAATACAGGGAGCGAAAGGCTATTTACAAATTATGCAGAAACCAGATGGCAGTTACAAGAGTCCAGGGGCCTGTAAGAGAAGAAGTGGTTGGGAAGGGAGTGAGACAGGGTTGTAGCCTATCCCCGATGTTATTCAATCTGTATACTGAGCAAGCAGTAAAGGAAACAAAAGAAAAATCCATGGAGAAAAATTAAATACTTTGAGGTTTGTCGATGACATTGTAATTCTGTCAGAGACAGCAAAGGACCTGGAAGAGCAGCTGAACGGAATGGATAGTGTCTTGAAAGGAAGATATAAGACGAACATCAAGAAAAGCAAAACGAGGATAATGGAATGTAGTCGAATTAAGTCGGGTGATGCTGCAGGAATTACATTAGGAAATGAGACGCTTAAAGTAGTAAACGAGTTTTGCTATTTGGGGAGCAAAATAATTGATGATGGTCGAAGCAGAGAGGATATAAAATGTAGACTGGCAATGGCAAGGAAGGTGTTTCTGAAGAAGAGAAATTTGTTAACATGGAGTATAGATTTAAGTGTCAGGAAGTCGTTTCTGAAAGTATTTGTATGGAGTGTAACCATGTATGGAAGTGAAACGTGGACGATAAATAATTTAGACAAGGACAGAATAGAAGCTTTCGAAATGTAGCGCTACAGAATAATGCTGAAGATTAGTTGGGTAGATCACATAACTAATGAGAAGGTATTGAATAGAATTGGATAGAAGAGAAATTTGAGGCACAACTTGACTAGAAGAAGGGATCGGTTGGTAGGACATGTTCTGAGGCATCAAAGGATCACAAATCTAGCATTGGAGGGCAGCGTGGAGGGTAAAAATCGTAGAGGGAGACCAAGAGATGAATACAGTAATCAGATTCAGAAGGATGTAGGTTGCAGTAGGTACTGGGAGATAGGATAACGTAGCATGGAGTGCTGCATCAAACCAGTCTCAGGACTGAAGACCACAACAACATATTTTACGTTTATGAAAGGGAACAAACCATCGCATAGAATGACGTCCATGTACCGATGTGCTGTGAGGGTGCCTTGTCTGACAACCAAAGGAGTCATGCTATGAAATTAAATGGCTTCTTAGACTATCACTGCAGGTTGCCGGGCCATATGGCGGGCGACAAGTAATGTTGGTATTCCACCGATGTCTGGGGCATCTCCGAACATGTCTTCGCTGATAATAGAGGCCAGGAATCTCATAGACTGGAGTCCCCGGCACCTTTATTGCACAGCAGTTCGTCGACCACATGGTACGCCCTGTTTTGATATCCTTCATGTCAAGCCATCTCTGGCTTACATTTCAGCAAGATAAGGTCTGTCAGCATACGGCGACAGTTTCTACTGCTTCTTCGTGTTTTCCAGAACCTACCTAGGCCAGCAAGATGGCCACATCTCTTCCCAATGGAGAAATTTGGAGCATTACAGGCAGGACCTTCCAACCACTCAGGGTTTTGACTATCTAACGCGCCATTTGAACAGAATTTCGCACAGTATCTCTCAGGAGGACATCTAACAACCCTATCAATCATTGCCAAGCGTTACTGAGTTGATCAGTTTGTGAAAATTTTTCTCTTGAATAAATCATCCAATTTGTCTGAAATTAAAACCATTTTTCCGACCGTTGTGGCCGAGCGGTTCTAGGCGCTACAGTCCGGAACCGCAGGTACGAATCCTGCCTCGGGCATGGATGTGCGTGATGTCCTTAGGTTAGTTTGGTTTAATTAGTTCTAAGTTCTAGGGGACTGATGACCTCACATGCTAAGTCCCAAACTGCTCAGAGCCATTTTGAAACGTCCCCTTTAGAAAAATTAATGAATTACTGTGCTGATAAACCTCTTACATTATTTGGTTTTCAAACAGCTGAGCAAAACTGAACGTACTCAGACATTTCTCTGTTTACTTATTCTGATCTTCAATAAAATGACACACAATACTTTCAGCGCAACGCAATCTGACTTTCAAAAATCCCTACAAAAGAATGGCCCTGACTAACAATAACCTATACCTTTCATCAATCACTTACCTCACAAAAACCTTCGTTACTCGAACTACTGCAATGCAGCGAGCGCCACTACTGCCAGCTAAATAAAAGATTCAAGCTACTCAACGCACTAACTACTGATAGGCATAGTTAGCAAAAGAAAGATTTTGATAGAGAACAAACAATGTGTTTACCTTAATAGTGTTCAAAAGTCATAATATATATATATAGCAGTTCATGACATCCAGTCTTACAAATTTACTGTCTCTGACGGACACACGTCCAGATCATCCGCTCTCAAAACTCCGCCATCTCTCTCCCCACATTCACCACTGCTGGCGGCTCACCTCCAACTGCGCAACGCTACACGCTGTTAACAGCCAACTGCCCAACACTACAATGGCGACTATTCCATCAGTGCCACCCAGCCACAGACTGCATACAGCACAGAGCGCTACGTGGCGTTACCAATATAAAAACCTAAACAGCCTACTTACAATTTGAAATTCAAATCATTTGTTTGTCTGTGTACATCTATTGAGTTCCATCCGATTCGGATAATGCCTTCATGGCGGGTCGCTTTTTTATTCGCTTAGAGTGTATGTTGGACGAGACAGTATGTGACTTGACAGATTTTCGAACATTGGGTCTCGGAATTTTGTGACTAAATTCTATGCGGTGCAGTATGTCTCCCTCGTAGCGTCTCTCAAACCATCCGCTACATACCAGTAGCATAAAAATGCCTCCACCAAAACTTCGCTCCGCCCATATTTTTGGTAGCAAATGGACGTCGAAGTGAGGCAGTTGGCAACACATCACATATACGACAAGCATCTTACTGCAGTGTTGTGTAGATGTTAAGTACTGTACTTAGTGCACCAGTTATATTTTTCACCAGCTGCGACATAGTCAGCACTTATATGTTTTGACGATGCCATTACGGCCTTATCACTATAGGACATGGTGTAGAAAAGATCTGAGGATGGTAATTACTGACTGAAACCGGTCATCGTCAAAATAACTGATATTATAATCAAAGACTGGAATAAAAAATATTAGTTAGATCTCTGCGTTAGAATAGATTTCGGTTCCAGCTCTATCGTTTGATTTTTTATTTGTGATCTGCCCAATGTTATTGTTATTGTGGTTTCAGTCAGTCTGGACTAATGCATCTATCCATGTTACTCTATACTGCTCGAGGTTCTTCATCTCCGAAAAACTACTGCAATCTACATCCCTTTGAATCTGCTTACTGAATTCATCTCTAGATCTTCCTTTAAAATTTTTACTCCTCATTCTTCACTACAGTACTAAACTGGTGCTCCCTTGACGTCTCAGAATGTTTCCTATCAACCAATCCCAACTTCTACTCAGCTGCCGGCCGAAGTGGCCCCGCGGTTCTGGCGCTGCAGTCTGGAACCGCGAGACCGCTACGGTCGCAGGTTCGAATCCTGCCTCGGGCTTGGATGTTTGTGATGTCCTTAGGTTAGTTAGGTTTAACTAGTTCTAAGTTCTAGGGGACTAATGACCTCAGCAGTTGAGTCCCATAGTGCTCAGAGCCATTTGAACCATCTACTCAGCTTATGCAACAAATTTCTTATCTCCCCAGTTCTGTTCAGTACTTTCTCATTAGTTACATGGTCACCCATCTAATTTTCAGCATACTTCTGTAGCACCACGTTTCGAAATCTTGTATTTTCTTCTTGCCTGAACTCTTTATCGTCCACGTTTCACATCCATACACGACTACATTCCAGACAAGTATCTTCAGAAAAATCTTCCTAACACTTAAATCTATATTCGATGTTAACAAATTTCTCTTCTTCAGAAACGCTCTTTACGCCATTGCCAGTCTACATTCTACATCCTCTCTACTTCGGCCATCATCAGTTATTTTACTGCCCTGACAGCAAAAGACTTATCGACAAATTTCAGTCGTTTTCTAATCTAATTCTTCAGCCTCCTCTGATTCAATTCGACTACATTCCATTACCCTGGCTTTTCTTTTGTTAACCTACATCTTATATCCTCCTTTCAGTACACTGCCCATTCCATTCTACTGTCCTTGCAAGTACTTAGCTGTCTCTGACAGAATTACGTCGTCCGCAAACCTCAAAGTTTTTTTTCCTAATCCTTGCACTTTAATTCCTTCACCAAATTTGTCTTTGGTGTCCTTCACTGCTTGCTCAATGTACACTTTGCGTGACATCGCGGATAGGCCACAAACTTGTTGCACTCCATTCTAAAAAATGGTTCAAATGGCTCTGAGCACTATGGAACTTAACATCTGAGGTCATCAGAACTTATATCTACTTAAACCTAACTAATCTAAGGACATCACACACATCCATGCCCGAAGCAGGATTCGAACCTGCGACCGTAGCAGTCGCGCGGTTCCAGACTGAAGGGCCTAGAACCGCGGGCCACTCCCATTCCGGATGGCTCTCCCTTCTTAACCACTGTCTTCCTTTCATCCTCGTCGACTCTTATAACTGATGTCTGGTTTCCGTTTAAGTTTTAAATAACCTTTCTCTCCATGCATTTTACCACTGCTACATTCAGAATTTCACACCATTTATTGCAGACTCCTTTGGTTGTTGTCCGCAGCATCTTTACAGCAGAGACATCGACTTCTATACCCCGTTTTGGTGTCCTTCATGCCAAGCCATCCTGAGCTTACATTTCACCAAGGTGATGTTGAACCACACAAGGCGAGACTTTCTACCACTTGTCTTCGCGCTTCCCAAACGCTACCTTGGCAAGCAAAGTTGCTGGATCGCTTCCCAACTGAGAATGTCTGGAGCATTATGAGCTGGGTCCTCCGACCAGTTGCTTGCATCAGGGCCAGAGAGGTGGACCAACGCGTTATTGACTTGTTAAATTTGTAAAGCTCTTTCTCTTGAATAAATCATCCAATTCTTCTGAAATTGTAAGCATTTGTTTCTCTGTACATGCACATCACATCTACCGATTTTCGTCCCATTCGGATAATACCTTCGTGGTGAGTCAGATTTTCTATTTGGTTTTTATGCCTGTCTAATTTTGCCCACACTATACCTGAACAACGTCCATTTTTATCGGTAAAGTTTGTGTGCAGCCTGAGTATAGTAGGTGTTTCTGATGGATATGAACCTCACAACGGGACATTTTCTCCACTGGGTCAGTCTGCTCTGGACGGGAAGCGGCTTGCAACACCAGCTAACACGTGGACTCGACTAGCGGTTTCCGCGCTCAACACGACCAGTGCGTTGCGAAACGCTGCGCATCTGTGCTGAGCAGTCGTCGTCCTTGAAGAAAGCCGCCTCCACGAGCCCGCTCGCGAGCAGTCTGAGTAACCTTTGCGTCCACTTAAAGAATTGCATTCTGCCGACAGGAAAATTGCTCGAAGCGACCTTTACGTCAGCGCCGAGGAATAAGTGGCCAGCTCACAGATTTCGTGCCCTTTGTGTTTTCAGTTAGTCGCTGTCAGGCCGCGACAGGCAACAGCGAAGCAATACCCAATTTAATATGGCCTCAAAATCGTGAAGTCCAGCTGTGCCACAAATATTTCGCTGGAGCAGCAACACTCTCTCTGACAGGATTGCTGTTCAACTGCGAGCACTTCTTGCTGCAAACGCCATTGATTTGAAAGTAATATGCTTTTCGAATACTGTTCTCGCGTAACTACTTGGTTACGAAATGTAAGAATACTGTACCAACAACCGTTACTTTGATGTTTTATTAGGCAACCAGTTTCGACATTCCAAACACCTCATCTTCAGTCCTATACAATAAAGTTACAAGATGAACACATGATAGGATGTCACACATAGTATTACAAAAATGAAAAAAATTATACAGTTTAATGTGCATAAGTGAAGGAACCCGCCAGGTTAGCCGATGGCGCTAATGCGCTACTTCCTGAACTCGGGTAGGCGAGCCGGCACGGATCGAATCCGCCTGGCGGATTAACGACGAGGGCCGGTGCGCTGGCCAGCCTGGATGCAGCTTTTACGCGGTTTTCTACATCCCACTAGGTGAATACCGGACTGGCCCCCATGACTCAGTTACTTGACTTGCAGACATTTAAAAACGTTCACACTATTTCATGGCTTACACTAGATGCAGACACTAATTCCGTCCGGGGGGGGGGGGGGGGGTATGGAATGGCTACAGGAAGGGCATCTGGCCACCCTCTGACACTAACACTGTCAAATCCATAGTAACAGGGTCGACCCCGCGTTGAAGTGGGACAAAGATCCAAGAAAATGATGATGAATATATATAATAAAAGAATCCAATAATGAAATACAATATTCAGGTTATAATGAAATTTATACAATGACTGTACAGCATACAGGTATACATAAAGGAAGAACATCAATCACTTAACAGAAATAAGTTTAAAACAGTAGTCTCAGTGCAATTCAAACGTTAGCCCTATATACTTATTGCCTACAGATGTGTGACATACAGCTGGACAAGCGTATTATCATAGATAATTAAGTAATCAATTGTACACAGTGCTGTCAGGTGCGTTGCTACATTTGTGGGAATATTACAGCGCCATCCATCATAAAGCGAAACAAATGTTCCAAATCAAACATTCCTGTTTATTTACGTTCTGTACGAATATGTAATAAAATGGGTGTGCTTATTTAAAAAAATGCAGTTCCTATCAATCTGACCTATGGCAGCGCATTCTAGTGGGTCATCCATAGCGCCATCTGTTTTCCCCCATCACGCTCGAATAGATTTGTTCTTCTCACTCTTTCGTTTGATGCTAATTTTGTGAGACATTTGGCCAAGTCACTATCAATGGACCTCTCTCTCTCCCCCCCCCCTCTCTCTCTCTCTCTCCTCTCTCTCTCTCTCTCTCTCTCTCTCTCTCTCTCTATATATATATATATATATATATATATATATATATATATATATATATATATATATATGAGAGAGAGAGTACGCCATGTATCAAACGCAAAATTGTAGTAAACAATGTACATGTTAGACATACGGTAACAAACTAATAGCCAGTTGGGGTGGCCGAGCGCTTCTAGGCGCTTCAGTCTGGAACCGCGCGACCGCTACGGTCGCAGGTTCTAATCCTGCCTCGGGCATGGACGTGTGTGATGTCCTTAGGTTACTTAGGTTTAAGTAGTTCTAAGTTCTAGGGGTCTGATGACCTCAGATGTTAAGTCCCATAGTGCTTAGAGCCATTTGAACCATTTAAAAACAATCTAATGCGATGTGTAGAGTTCAGATGTATTGTTTGTCTTTAAAAAACGGTGCTGTCAACAAAGAAACGTATTTTCTTGTCGAACCGGCGTTTCGACAAGGCGATAACTACAGGGATTTACAGCAGGAGGCATCTGCAGAAAAAGTGCCGGAAACAGTTGTACCTCAGACAGGCTCAGCGTTAGATGCCGAACGAACTAAATGACAAACTAAACGAACATATGTGGTTGGATACTTATGAGACCACGCAGCTGAAAAAAGGCAAAATCATTACGCAAGTCGGGAAAAGAAAAGTTGCCGGATTTGCAAGCGGACATCAAGCGGTTAGGCAAATACTGAAGTTGTTCCCGTAGGTGCAGCAGTGCAATAGTTGAAAGATGCGTAACATGGAAAGCGAATCTGTTACTGCAAATCGTTTACATCTCTCTAGTTATGTTAGCACACAAAACATAGGATTATGGTTAACGGAGACTTGTTGTGCTGTGCTTGAAACGCCATTGCACGTTGAGAAAATTGAGCTGTCGCTGGAAGCAACCAGCAGGCACGTCATTTGACCTGTTTTCTGAAGAAATCGTGAACAGTGAACTTCGTTGGTCAATGAGCCACGATTTCATTGATCCGCTAAACGAAGACGGAACCAACTACTCGAGGTTTCAACAAGTTGGTGCTACTGAGCACACAGCTAACAACACTATGCATCTTTTGAAAGATTTTTCTTGGAGAACGTGCCATTTCAAAAAATCTATGGCCCCTCGTTTGCCGAACCTTAGGGTTGTTAGCTGGGCCAAGTTTACGAACTACAGCAAAATAAAAAAAAATATGACGCACCACAATGAATTATTGAATGGGATGGAAATTTATGATGTACATGTACAGACAAACAAATGATTACAATTGTAGAACAGTTGGATAATTTATTCAAGAGAGAAAGAGCTTCACAAACTGAGTAAGTCAATAACGCGTTGGCCCACCGCTGGCGCTTATGTAAGAAGTTATTCGATTTGGCATTGATTGATAGAGTTGTTTGTTCTCCTGAGGGACAGCGTGTCATATTCTGTCCAATTGGCGCGTAATATCGTCAAAATCCGGAGCTGTTTGGAGGGTCCTCCTCATAACGCTCCAAACTCTCAATTGGGGAGACATCCGGAGACGATACCAGTCAAGTTAAGTTTGGCAAGCACGAAGGGGAACAGTAGAAAGTCTTCCCGTGTGCGATCTGGCGTAATGTTACTGAAATGTAAGCCCAGGATGGCTTCCCATGAATGCAACAGAACGGGGCGTAGAATATCGCCGATGTATCGCTGTATTCTTAGGGTGCTGCGAATGCACTACTGGCCATTAAAATTGCTACACCAAGAAGAAATCCAGATGATAAACGGGTATTCATTGGACAAATATCTTATACTAGAACTGACATGTGATTATATTTTCACGCAATTTGGGTGCATACATCCTGAGAACAACAACCAGGACAACCACGTCTGGCCGTAATAACGGCCTTGATACGCCTGGGCATTGGGTCAAACACAGCTTGGATGGCGTGTACACGTACAGCTGCCCATGCAGCTTCAACACGACACCACAGTTCATCAAGAGTAGTGACTGGCGTATTGTGACAAGCCAGTTCCTCGGCCACCATTGGCCAGACGTTTTCAATTGGTGAGAGATCTGGAGAATGTGCTGGCCAGGGCAGCAGACGAACATTTCCTGTATCCAGAAAGGCCCGTACAGGACCTGCAACATGCGGTCGTGCATTATCCTGCTGAAATGTAGGGTTTCGTAGGGATCGAATGAAGGGTAGAGCTACAGGTCCTAACACATCTTAAATGTAAAGTCCACTGATCAAAGTGCCGTCAATGCGAAAAAGAGGTGACCGAGACGTGTAACCAATGGCACACCATACCATCACGCCGGATGATACGCCAGTATGGCGATGACGAATACACGCTTCAAATGTGCGTTCACCGCGATGTCGCCAAACACGGATGCGACCATCATGATGCTGTAAACAGAACCTGCATTCATCCGAAAAAATGACGTTCTGCCATTTGTGCACGCAGGTTCGTCGTCGAGTACACCATCGCAGGCGCTGCTGTCTGTGATGCAGCGTCAATGATAACCGCAGCCTTGGTCTCTGAGCTGATAGTCCATGCTGCTGCAAACGTGGTAGAACTGTTCGTGCAGATGGTTGTTGTCTTGCAAACGTCCCCATCTGTTGACTCAGTGATAGAGACGTGGCTGCACGATCCGTTACAGCCATGCGGATAAGATGCCTGTCATCTCGACTGCTAGTGATACGAGGCCGTTGGGATCCAGCACGGCGTTCCGTATTACCCTGTTGAACACACCGATTCCATATTCTGCTAACAGTCATTTGATATCGACCAACGCGAGCAGCAATGTGGCGATACGATAAACCGCGATCGCGATAGGCTACAATCCGACCTTTATCAAAGTCGGAAACGTGATGGTACGCATTTCTCCTCCTTACACGAGGCATCTCGACAACGTTTCACCAGGCAACGCCGGTCAACTGCTGTTTGTGTATGAGAAATCGGTTGGAAAGTTTCCTCATGTGAGCACGTTGTAGGTGTCGCCACTGTTGCCAACCTTGTGTGAAGGCTCTGAAAATCTAATCATTTGCATATGACAGCAACTTCTTCCTGTCGGTTAAATTTCGCGTGTGTAGCACCTCATCTTCGTGGTGTAGCAATTTTAATGTAGTAACCAATGGGGTCCAGCTATGAAGAGGAATGGCGCCACTCATGGCAGTCGGGCCGGATGATGGGCGAGCGTCAGGTTGGTATCGCTCACTGCCCACCGGATCTCCAGACACAAGTCTTCGCTGATCACCTGCGCTCAGTTCGAAAGGCACTCATCAATCAAGGTCCTCCAGTCAATCAGATTCCAGGTCGAACACGTGTATGGAGACGCCGCGGATAGCCGTGGGATACCATCGCGTTTGTCGTTCGGCGTACTGCTCGACAGCCAGGAGTGATGATCTGGGTTGCCATTTTTTTTCATAGCAGGACGACTCTGGTTATCATCCGCAACACCCTTACAGCACAGAGGTACAAACCACCCTCATCTTGTATCAATGCATGCTTTCGCGGCGATATGAATCAATAAAATTTTCTCGGACTTCCAGCCGCGTCAGATGGTGAAAACCCCACGAGCTTTCGACCGAGCTCTCCCCGGCCACTGTGTCGCCGTGGCCGCGTTGTTATATAGCCGCACTGCTGGCTGTGACGTCACTGGTGCTCTCTTCCTGGCCATATATGGTAATGCTTTCATCCCGCGTCCTTCGCGCCCGTTTTAACCTCGCGATGACCGGGTCCCAGGCTGTGCTGAGCTGCAAACCTCCGCCCTTGTTGATGGTGTTATCAGGGGTTTTTACTTCAATAGCTTCTTTTATGACGCTATCCCAAAATCGATTCGCCCTCATGACAGATGTTTCGTCGAATAGAATTCGGTGTCCATTTTCTAAGGCGTGTTCTGCCACGGCTGATTTTTCTGGATAGCGTAGGCACTAAGCACCTCTCGTGTTCCGTCCGGAGTTGCTCCACAGTGCGTACTGTTTGGCCGACGTAGTAACAGCCTCACTGACAAGGTATCTTGTACACTCCAGGCGTTCTAAGCCCTAGAGCGAGCAAGGAATGGCGCCATTCCTCATCACCAAGTGATTTCCGTATGTTTGGATTACTCAAGACGCAATAGGAGGAAAGAAGTTCCGTTCTGATGAAGAGGTACGCCACGCGGTGCATGAGTGGTTGCGCGCTCTACCGAAAGAATTTTTTTCTGGAGGAATTTATACACTTTGTAAGAGCTGGAGGACTTGCATTGAGCGTGGGGGAGATTAGGTTGAAAAGTGATACAGCTTTGCACCACTTCTGCACAATAAATAATATTTAAAAAATATTTAAGGTTTTCATTTGACTCACCTTCGTATAAATCATAATTTTTCTGAAATTATAATCATTGGTTTGTGTCTACATGAACATCGCTCCAGCGACTTCCACTTCATTCGAGTAATTCGTTTGTGCTTAGTATAATGAGACATTGACAAGGTGATTAGATAACATTATAATTGATGTACAGGAGCAACCTCCATGTCTATGGCTGCAGGCCGGAGTGCTGGAGAAGTCTGCAGAAGGTCTTTATTCAGCGTCGATTATATATGGAAATGCTGTGTGGCTAGGGCTCCCGTCGGGTAGACCGTTCGCCTGGTGCAAGTCTACATCTACATCTACATTTATGCTCCGCAATCCTCCCATCGGTGTGTGGCGGAGGGCACTTTACGTGCCACTGTCATTACCTCCCTTCCTTGTTACAGTCGCATACGGTTCGCGGGAAGAACGGCTGCCGGAAAGCCTCCGTGCGCGCTCGAATCTCTCTAATTTTACATTCGTGATCTCCTTGCTAGGTATAAGTAGGGGGAAGCAATATATTCGATACCTCATCCAGAAACGCGCCCTCTCGAAACCTGGACAGCAAACTACACCGCGATGCAGAGCGCGTCTCTTGCAGAGTCTGCCACTTGAGTTTGCTCAACATCTCCGTAACGCTATCACGGTTACCAAATAACCCTGTGACGAAACGCGCCGCTCTTCTTTGGATCTTCTCTATCTCCTCTGTACGGATCCTACACTGATGAGCAATACTGAAGTATAGGTCGAACAAGTAAGCCACCTCCTTTGAGTCTTTCGAGTTGACATCACTTCGGCGACTTCCGTGTTGATGCGGATGAAATGATGATGATTAGGACAACACAACACCCAGTCCCTGAGCGGAGAAAATCTCCGACCCATCCGGGAATCGAATCCGGGCCGTTAGGTACGACATTCCGTAGCGCCGACCACTCAGCTACCAGGGGCGGACAGCGTCGATGATGACTGGATTACAGCGCATACCTACACGAAGAGCTGGCGAAATCACTGCAGCTGGTGTGTTTCGCAAGATGTGTGCAGCTGGTAACGGCATCTGGCTGAGTGACGTAATTCTGCAGGGTGTGACAGTAGGCGGGTACCCGCTCTGTGTATTGCCGAACGTATCGTGGTGACAGGTGATGCCGCTGCGGGCTTAATCAGCTGTAGGGAAATGTTGCTGAGTCTGCAGATACTGACTGAGAATGGCGCGTTTCTTTTCTTCGCTGGACGAAAACTTAGTTACCTTTTTCTGAAATAAAATGATACGTGTCCCTCTGTGGTAACATTGAAAGAGACTAAAGAACACCTCGTCTGATACTCTGTGAATACACTACTGGCCATTAAAATAGCTACACCACGAAGATGACGTGTTACAGACGCGAAATTCAACCAACAGGAAGAAGATGCTGTGGTATGCAAATGATCAGCTTTTCAGAGCATTCACACAAGGTTGGCGCCGGTGGCGACACCTACAACGTGCTGACATGAGGAAAGTTTCCAACCGATTTCTTATACACAAACAGCACTTGACCGGCGTTGCCTGTTGTTGTGATGCCTCGTGTAAGGAGGAGAAATGCGTACTATCACGTTTCCGACTTTGATAAAGGTCGGATCGTAGCCTACCGCGAGTGCGGTTTATCGTATCGCGACACTGCTGCTCGCGTTGGTCGAGATCCAATGATTGTTAGCAGAATATGGAATCGGTGGGTTCAGGAGGGTAATATGGAACGCCGTGCTGGATCCCAACGGCCTCGTATCACTAGCAGTCGAGATGACAGACGTCTTATCCGCATGGCTGTAACGGATCGTGCAGCCACGTCTCGATCCGTGAGTCAACAGATGGGGACGTTTGCAAGACAACAACCATCTGCACGAACAGTCCGACGACGTTTGCAGCAGCATGGGCTATCAGCTCGCAAACCATGGCTGCCGTTACCCCTGGCGCTGCGATGGTGTACTCAACGACGAACCTGGGCGCACGAATGGCAAAACGTCATTTTTTTGGATGAATCCAGGTTTTATTTACAGCATCATGATGGTCGCATCTATGTTTGGCGACATCACGGTGAACGCACATTGGAAGCGTGTATTCGTCATCGCCGTACTGTCGAATGGGGTGCCATTGGTTACACGTCTCGGTCATCTCTTGTTCGCATCAACGGCACTCTGAACAGTGGTCGTTACATTTAAGATATGTTACGACCCGTGGCTCTATCCTTCGTTCGATCCCTGCGAAACCCTACATTTCAGCATGATAATGCACGACCGCATGTTTCAGGTCCTGAACGGGCCCTTTCTGGGTACAGAAAATGTTCGACTGCTGCCCTGGCCAGCACATTCTCCAGATCTCTCACCAATTGAAAACGTCTGGTCAATGGTGGCCGAGCAACTCGCTCGTCACAATACGCCAGTCACTACTCTTGATGAACTGTGGTATCGGTTTGAAACTGCATGGGTAGCTGTACCTTACACGCCATCCAAACTCTGTTAGACTCAATGCGCAGGCGTAACAAGGCCGTTATTACGGCCAGAGGTGGTTGTTCTGGGTACTGATTTCTCAGGATCTATGCACCCAAATTGCATGAAAATGTAATCACATGTCAGTTCTAGTATAATCTATTTGTCCAATGAATACCCGTTTATCATCTGCATTTCTTCTTGGTGTAGCAATTTTAATGCCCAGTAGTGTATATTGTCAACAAACCGAAATTCTGCGTCCTCTTAGTTAAGGTGCAGCTACTGCCAGACGTCAGGTCGGTTGTAATTATAATGTGGGAGTAAAAGTTGGTACATAGTCTAATGCGTTAATGCGGAGCGTATGTAAGCAGAAAAAAATTATTTCCAGACGTGGCCATCAGGTATAAAATCTGGCGCTGTAGGCTGTATGACGGTATGACATCGACACGGCCATTTGACAAGCCGTAACGACAGTGAACGGTATGGCTATCGAGAAGCGGGATAGTGCGCTGTTGGTGAAAGTATGTGAACTGCGCAATAACTGTGCTGCATTGAGAGAGCATCGCCAACTTAAAGGTCTGAGGGGAGGCCCGATGTCATTAAACGGTTTAAAGAAAATGATATTAGTTCGAAAACAGAGGTGAGCTGGGTTTGTCGCATCGAAGAGGAAGGTGCCCTGACTCGCTGGAAGTTATTGACAAGGATGCTGTTGCTGTAACTGACCTTGCAACACGTGCCACACGTGATGCTAGCTCTCGTAGAGTGTCACGAGAATTGCCCATCAGTGATCAACAATACCGAAAGTTTTGCTGTTTATTTTACAATGGCACCCGTACAAGGTTCAGACGGCATAGCAACTGAAACCTCATGGTCTGCGGCAACGTTCTGAATTTACGCTCCTGTTTCTAGCACGGATGGAACTTGGTGAGGCAGGCCGGGGTGGCTGAGCAGTTCTAGGCGCTACCGTCAGGAACCGTGCGACCACTACGGTCGCAGGTTAGAATCCTGCCTCGAGCATGGATGTGTGTGATGTCCTTAGGTTAGTTAGGTTCAAGTAGTTCTTAGGGGACTGATGACCTCAGTAGTTAAGTCCCATAGTGCTCAGAGCCATTTGAACCATTTTTTGAAGTTGGTGACATGTGGTAGGGCAATATTCTATGGAATGCCGGACCACATTTTGTACTAAAATCTGCAGTGATTACACAGAACTGTCGAATTTGTGGTACTGTTAAAAAGCGTGTTGCGCACGAAGAGTCGCTGCCCTCACCGTACGAGGTGCGACAATAAAGTAATGACACTGATGTGAAAAAAAAAAATGTTGCTTACCGATTTAGTTAAGTTTAGTGTTGTCTCCTTCAATGTAGTTCCCTTCTGATTGCGCTTCTGACATTGATGGTAACATTTCTGGAACTCACCTTCTGTAATATCCTCCAAGACCTCCATCACAGCTTTTTGGACATCTTGTGTTGTTTGAAAATGGTGTCCCCTGACCACCGTTTTGACTCTTAGAGACAGAAAAAAGTCGCACGGAGCGATATCTGGTGAATAAGGTGGCTGTGGTTGTTCTGAAATTGGTTTTGACGTTGAAAATTACTGTACTGACAGAGCAGTATGGGATGGCGCATTATCGTGATGCAGAATCCAATTATCAGGAATGTTGGCATGGACACGAAGAACTCTGCTATGAAGTCTTTCTAAAATTTCTCTGTAGTAATATTGTTTGTCCAGGAGGCACCCATTCTTTATGAACAATTCCCTTGGAATCAAATCTGTCTGTGAGGTTGATGGTCGTCCACTGCGGTCTTCATCTTCAACATTCGTTCTGCCTTCACTAAACATTTTAAACCAACGAAAAACTTGAGCTCTTGACCGAAACTGTTCTCCAAAAGCGTTCTGAAGCGTAGTGTAAGTTGTCGTCGCATTTTCACCCAGTTTAATGCGAAAATAAATGGCATACCTTTGTGCAATATTATGCAGTTCCATTTCCGCGACGAGAGACACAAACAAGTGTTAACTTACTACAGTACAACTCATGACTGAGCAGTTGCATCAATGTGCCGTTTGGACTAGAAGCAGCTTACATACCAAGGTCAGAGATATTATGCCTATGCAGGCCTGCAGGATTGCCACATCTTGCAAAGAAAATCAGTCTCATTACTTTATTGTCGCACCCCGTATGCGACTGTGCGATATAGATTCACTATGATATTTATTTTATTAATTTATTGTTCCGTGGGACCAAATTAAGGAGAAGCCTCTATGGCCATGGAACGAGTCAATACGAAATTATAACACGATAGTAGAATCAGATAAAATGAAATTCAAGAAACGTATTCAGGCAACAATTCTTAAGTTAAATAAAGAAAATCAACAATGTAACACTTTAATTTGCTTAATTTTTCAGCTCTTCCAGGAGCTCTTCGACAGAATAGATGGAGTGAGCCTTGAGGAAAGTCTTCAGTTTAGACTTAAAAGCGTTTGGGCTACTCCTAAGATTTTTGAGTTCTTGTGGTAGCTTATTGAAAATGGATGCAGCAGAATACTGCACTCCTTTCTGCAAAAGAGTCAAGGAAGTGCATTCCACGTGCAGATTTGATTTCTGCCTAGTATTAACTGAGTGAAAGCTGCTAACTCTTGGGAATAAGCTAATATTGCTAACAACAAACCAAATTAAAGAAAATATATACTGTGAGGGCAATGTCAGAATTTCCAGACTATTGAATAGGTAATGACAAGAGGTTCTCGAACTTACACCACATATAGCTCGAACAGTCCGTTTTTGAGCCAAAAATACCCTTTTGGAATCAGAAGGATTACCCCAAAAAATAATACCATATGACATAAGCGTATGAAAATATGCGAAGTAGACTACTTTTCGTGTTGAAATGTCACTTATTTCAGATACTGTTCTAGTGGTAAATAAAGCAGCATTTAGTTTCTGAACAAGATCCTGAACATGGGCTTTCCACAACAGCTTACTATCTATCCAAACGCCTAGGAACTTGAACTGTTCCGTCTCGCTTATAATATGCCCATTCTGTCTGATCAAAATATCAGTTCTCGTTGAATTGTGAGTTAGAAACTATAAGAACTGAGTCTTACTGTGATTTAGCATCAAATTATTTTCCACAAGCCACGAACTTATTTCATGAATACATTATTTGATAATGTTTCAATATTACACACAAGATCCTTCACTACCAAGCTGGTGTCATCAGCAAACAGAAATATTTTTGAATCACCTGTAATACTAGAAGGCATATCATTTATATAAATAAGAAACAGAAGTGGCCCCAACACCGATCCTTGGGGAACGCCCCACTTAACAGTGCCCCATTGGGACTGAACATTACTACCACTCTCAATAATGCAGAGAATTACCTTCTGCTTTCTGTTCATAAAGTAAGAGGCGAACCAATTGTAAACTACTCCCCTTACTCCATAATGGTCCAACTTCTGCAGTAATATTTTGTGGTCAACACAGTCAAAAGCCTTCGTTAAATCAAAGAAAACACCTAGCGTTCGCAACCTTTAATTTTATCCATCCAAAACCTCACAGAGAAAAGAGAATACAGCATTTTCAGTTGTTAAACCATTTCTAAAACCAAACTGTACATTTGACAGCAAATTATGTGAATTTAAATGCTCCAGTAATCTTATATATACAACCTTCTCGATAACTTTAGCAAACACCGATGGAATAGAAATAGGTCTATAATTGTCAACATTATCCCTGTGTCCATTTTTATAATGTGGCTTCACTAGCGAGTACTTTAATCGGCCAGGAAACCGACCACTCCTAAAGGAAAAGTTACAGATATGGCTAAGTACTGAGCTAACATACATAGAACAATACTTCAGTATTCTGCTAGATACCCCGTCATATCCATGAGAGTTCTTGGTCTTCAGTGATTTAATTATTAACTCAATCTCACTCTTGTCAGTATCATGGAGGAGCATTTCAGGTAACAGTCTCGGAACACTTTTTTCTACGAGGGTTATATGAATCCCTATTGGGACTAGGTTTCTATTTAGTTCACCTGCTATATTCTGAAAGTGATTATTAAATACTGTACATATATGCGACTTATCAGTAACACGGACATTCCCACTATGCACTGATTCTATATCCTCGAACTGTCTCTGCAGACCAGCCACTTCCTTTACGACTGACCATATGGTTTTAATTTTATCCTGAGACTTAGCTATTCTATCTGCATACCACATACTTTTTGCCTTCGTAATAACTTTTTAAGCACCTTACAATACTGTATGTAATGGGCTGCTGCAATTAGATTTTGACTGTTTACAACATTTTGATATAATTGCCACTTTGTTCTACAAGATATTCTTATCCTACTAGTCAGCCACCCAGGCTGCCTGTTTGTGCTAGTACCCTGTTTTGAACGTGCTAACGGAAAGCGACTTTCAAAGAGCACGAGAAAAGTCTTGAGGAAAGCATTATATTATCGTCTACTGTATCAGCACTATAAACATCTTGCCACTCTTGTTCCTTGATAAGGTTTACAAACGTCTCTACAGCAACTGGATCAGCTTTCAAAAAAGTTGATAACTATATTTAACATGTGTTGCAGCACAAAAATCTTTTAGGGTTAAAACTTGTGCATCATGATCTGAAAGGCCATTCAATTTTTTGCTAACAGAATGCCCTTCTAGTAATGAGGAATGAACAAAAATGTTGTCTATGGTTGTTCTACTGTTCCCTTGCACTCTCGTTGGAAAGAATACGGTTTGCATAAGATTATACGAATTAAGGAGGTCTACCATCATCCTTTTCCTTGCACAATCACTTGTACAATTAATATTGAAGTCACCACATATAACTAACTTTTTGTATTTCCTATAAAGTGAACCAAGAGCCTCCTCAAGTTTTAGCAAAAATGTTGTGAAATGGGAGTCTGGGGATCTATAAATAACAACAGTTAGAAGTTGAACTTCACTAAATTTAACCACAACTGCACAACATTCAAACACCTTTTCAATGCCGTACTTTGAAACATCAAGTGACTCAAATGGGATACCGTTTTTCACATACATGGGTTCTCCCTCACACCGCAAAGTGCTCCTAGAAAAGGTGCTAGCCAACCTGTATCCTGGTAAAGGAAGCCTCTGAATTATCTCCTTATTTAAGAAGTGTTCAGATATACCAATAATTTCAGAGTCAACATCTATAAGCAGTTCACTAACTTTATCTCTAATACCTTGTATATATTGATGAAATATACTAATTCCCTCTTTACTCGGATACCTAAGCTTTGTCGAAAGTGGTTTCTTTGTTAGAGAGACTTCCCTTAATCAGGAATACCTATCAGCTAACTGCAATCTAAAAAAGGTGCAGCTCTAACACCCACTAGTACAGGAATTTTCCCATGAGTGATCCCACCACCCCCACCTATGCTGTCACCTATAAGCTTTGCCAACCTCCCCTTCCCATACCTGTTGAGGTGCAGGCCATGTCTAGTGAAACCCGTCCTGCTGATAGACTCCACCGACACCACTGAAATGTGACCCATGCTTTCTGTCATCAGCGCACCCCCAAGTCTCATGTTATTACGCCTGACGGCTGTATTAAGATGAGGCCGATCGTGACGCTGAAACAGTTCCACTAAATGCACATTCGTGTTGCCAGTCTGAGTGGCTATCTTTTCCAGGTCACCATCTATGTCATACTCCCCATCCCTATCAATACTGTTACCAGCCCCACCCATATTCACTACCTGATCCTCTTTAGTAAAATTCCTACATAATCCCCCTATGTTAACAGTCACCTGGGCCCATCCTGCATTAGGCTTCACAATGCTGGTGACCTGGTACTCACTCCCCAACACTTCCTACAACTGCTGGCCTACATCTCTACCATGAGAACTACCTAACAGCAGAACCTTCTTCTTTCTCTTAGACTTTGCAACTGTCCTAGCCACCGTAACTGCTGAGGTCTGCTGCATACTTCCTACATCTACAGCTACTAGAGATTCCTCTCCATTAGTCTCTGACATTTGGTCATATCTATTGCAAACACCAATGGTAAAACTATCTGAAAATCTCCTTCTCCTAGCAGATCTCTTGCCAACAGCCAGATCCCATTCCCCAACCCCCGTCGCCCTCCTCATCCTATCTAGCTCCTCCTGTGCGTTTTTCAACTGCACCTGAAGGGCACAGATCTTACGCTCCTGCTCCCCTATCAACTTACTCTTGCTACATAACCTGCAGTTCCAGGAGAGGATCTCACCAGAATGCCCACTGGCTTCCCCACTGCATTCCCCCCAGTAAAAATACTTCGAAAAAGTCTCACACCGCAATTCACTGCTCACGAACCTACGGCAAAGACCACACTTCTCACTCAAGGTCAAATTTTAAGGTTATTGAAACAAGAAAACTACTTTATCTAAGTTCCGATAGTACAATAAGAAGATGTTAAAAAACTGACTACAAAAATCACAAACTTACTCTACAAGGGAAGTAACTAGTATTATTAACAGTATTAATCAACAGTAAATGCGAATATAACGAAAGACTAACACAGAAAGAAAATCAAACGTCTAATGACACAGTAACGAAACTGAAAACAGTTGCCAAAAATTTCTTCTGAAATTATTTCACCAGAAAACACCAAGAACACCGGTTGAAGAGTACTAAAGTTCCTAAATAAACCACTATACACAAACAATTAATTAGTACTTAGCTTTCGATGCGCCGCTACGGCTGCAACTGGTCAGCGCGGAATGTAAACACAGGCAAGAGGTTAAGTTGCTCGATACGAAACACTCACAAATATCAGGCCACAACACAAGAAAGGAGGAGGTGAATGAAGAAACCACTAATAAGTCACTTATATAGTAAATATTATCACGAAAACCGTTAAAATATGTACCTGAAACCTAAAAATAGATGAAAGAGAGCGATCTCACACGCAGTCACGCGCTTATGACGTCACACCAAAGACCACTCGTTCCATTCTTCTTTGAACAGAATACACCCATACAGCCTGTTAGGTGTACCGTGACGTCTGCAAATTACATCTACATCTACATCTACATCTATACTCCGCGAGCCACCTTACGGTGTGTGGCGGAGGGTACTTATTGTACCATTATCTGATCCCCCCTTCCCTGTTCCACTCACGAATTGTGCGTGGGAAGAACGACTGCTTGTAAGTCTCCGTATTTGCTCTAATTTCTCGGATCTTTTCGTTGTGATCATTATGCGAGATATATGTGGGCGGTAGTAATATGTTGCCCATCTCTTCCCGGAATGTGCTCTCTCGTAATTTCGATAATAAACCTCTCCGTATTGCGTAACGCCTTTCTTGAAGTGTCCGCCACTGGAGCTTGTTCAGCATCTCCGTAACGCTCTCGCGCTGACTAAATGTCCCCATGACGAATCGCGCTGCTTTTCGCTGGATCATGTCTATCTCTTCTATTAATCCAACCTGGTGAGGGTCCCATACTGATGAGCAATACTCAAGAATCGGACGAACAAGCGTTTTGTAAGCTACTTCTTTCGTCGATGAGTCACATTTTCTTAGAATTCTTCCTATGAATCTCAACCTGACGCCTGCTTTTCCCACTATTTGTTTTATGTGATCATTCCACTTCAGATCGCTCCGGATAGTAACTCCTAAGTATTTTACGGTCGTTACCGCTTCCAATGATTTACCACCTATGGCATAATCGTACTGGAATGGATTTCTGCCCCTATGTATGCGCATTATGTTACATTTATCTACGTTTAGGGAAAGCTGCCAGCTGTCGCACCATGCATTAATCCTCTGCAGGTCCTCCTGGAGTACGTACGAGTCTTCTGATGTTGCTACTTTCTTGTAGACAACCGTGTCATCTGCAAATAGCCTCACGGAGCTACCGATGTTGTCAACTAAGTCATTTATGTATATTGTAAACAATAAAGGTCCTATCACGCTTCCCTGCGGTACTCCCGAAATTACCTCTACATCTGCAGATTTTGAACCGTTAAGAATGACATGTTGTGTTCTTTCTTCTAGGAAATCCTGAATCCAATCACAAACCTGGTCCGATATTCCGTAAGCTCGTATTTTTTTCACTAAACGTAAGTGCGGAACCGTATCAAATGCCTTCCTGAAGTCCAGGAATACGGCATCAATCTGCTCGCCAGTGTCTATGGCACTGTGAATTTCTTGGGCAAATAGGGCGAGCTGAGTTTCACATGATCTCTGTTTGCGGAATCCATGTTGGTTATGATGAAGGAGATTTGTATTATCTAAGAACGTCATAATACGAGAACACAAAACATGTTCCATTATTCTACAACAGATTGACGTAAGCGAAATAGGCCTATAATTATTCGCATCTGATTTATGACCCTTCTTGAAAATGGGAACGACCTGCGCTTTCTTCCAGTCGCTAGGTACTTTACGTTCTTCCAGCGATCTACGATAAATTGCTGATAGAAAGGGGGCAAGTTCTTTAGCATAATCACTGTAGAATCTTAAGGGTATCTCGTCTGGTCCGGATGCTTTTCCGCTACTAAGTGATAGCAGTTGTTTTTCAATTCCGATATCGTTTATTTCAATATTTTTCATTTTGGCGTCCGTGCGACGGCTGAAGTCAGGGACCGTGTTACGATTTTCCTCCTTGTACAGCATGTGATTGCTGCTTTGGAAGAACGCAACTGACTCAGTGTTTGCATGCAAGATGGGCCAACACTTCATGGAAAATGGAAATTTGTGGTAAGTTCCTTTGGGACCCAACTGCTGAGGTCATCGGTCCCTAGGCTTACGCACTACTTAATCTAACTTAAACTGACATAAGCTAAGAACGACACACTCACCCATGCCTGAGGAAGAACTCGAACCTCCAACAGGGGGAGTCGCGTGAACCGTGGCAAGGCGCCCAAGACCGCATGGCTGCTCCGCGCGAACACTTCATGTCGTTCGCCTAGCGAACGATGTGTTTACGCAACCTTACGCGACCACATTATCTCCAGAGGTTTTTCAGAAAAGTGGCCTGGAAGCTCACCTGATCTGAATCAATGTGGCCTTTGGCTCTTGGGATATCTGAAAGACCCCATTTACCAGGGACACGTTTGGTCTCTACCGTATGTGAAGGCCAGTATACAGGAACAGGTGGCTCAGATTCCACTCAAACACTTGCAATTAGCTGTTGATCACGTCGTATGCAGCATGTCGTCCACGTCTCAAGTGCTCACAATCAACAAATTTTGTAAGTGGCGGTTGGAATACACTTATGCCTTTCCCACTTGTTCGACTTTCTGCCCACATTCCGTTCCTAATCCGTGACATATGGAACCATTTCTGCACGTCTTTCTTGTATGTGGGCAACAGCCTTGCCGCAGTGGATACACCGGTTCCCGTGAGATCACGTCGGGAGTAGTCGGCACTTGGATGGGTGACCATCCAGGCCGCCGTGCGCTGTTGCCATTTTTCGGGGTGCTCTGAGCCTCATGATGCCAATTGAGGAGCTACTCGACCGAATAGCAGCGGCTTCGGTCAAGAATACCATCATAACGACCGGGAGAGCGGTGTGCTGACTCCATGCCCCTCTTATCTGCATCCTCCCCTGAGGATGACACGGCGGTCGGATGGTCCCGGTAGGCCACTCGTGGCCTGAAGACGGAGTGAGTGCTTTCGTGTATCCAGGGCGCCAGTTCTGCACATAAGACGAACAAACACCGTCCGAAGTGGCCTTGAACGCCCTACGGTACCAACCGGCCGCCGCGTCATCCTCTGACGAGTCACCGAATTCGGATACCGAGTGTCATGTGGTTAGCACACCAGTCTCCCTGCCATTGTTTGTTTTCGTGACAGGTGTCGCTACTTCTCAATCAAGTAGCTCTTTAATTCAGCTCATAAGGGCTGAATGCACCCTGCTTGCCAACAGCACCCTGCAGGCCGGGACTGTGACCCATCCAGGTATTGGTCAAGCCCGACACCGCTTAACGTCAGCGTTCCAGCGTAAATCGGTGCCACATTAACGCATCAGAATGTCTACCAAGTTTCGTTGCCATACAATGATAAAAACACACACTGGACTTGACTGATTAGTTGTACTTTAATTATAACTACCTGTTACGAAAGCATTGAAAGACATTTGTTTGAGACACTGAAGAGCCAAAAACACTGATGCGTATTCGAATACAGAGCTTTGTAAACAGACAGAATACTGCTCTGCGGTTAACAACGCCTGTATAAGACAACAAGTGTCTGACGCAGTTGTTAGACCAGTTACTGCTGCTACAATGGGAGGTTATCAAGATTTAAGTGACTTTGAACGTGTTGTTACATTGGTGCACCAGCGATAGGACACAGCATCTCCGAGGTAGGGATGAAGTGGGGATTTCCCCTTACGACTGCCGGCCGGTGTGGCCGAGCGGTTCTAGGCGCTACAGTCTGGAACCGCGCGACCGCGACGGTCGCAGGTTCGAATCCTGTCCCGGGCATGGATGTGTGTGATGTCCTTAGGTTAGTTAGGTTTAATTAATTCTAAGTTCTAGGCGACCGATGACCTCAGAAGTTAAGTCGCATAGTGCTCATAGCCATTTGAACCATTTGAACACTTACGACCATTTCACGAATGTACCGTGAATATTAGGAATCCGGAAAAATCATCAAATCTCCAAAATCGCTGCGCTCGGGTGACGACCCTGCGTGAACGGGACTTACGACGACTGAACACAATCGTTCACCTGACAGAAGTACAACCCTTCTCCAGATTGCTGCAGATTTCAGTAATGGACTATCAACAAGTGTCAGCGTGCGAGGCATTTAACGAAACATCACCGACACGGCTTTCGGAGCCGAAGGCCCACTCGTGTATCCTTGATGACTGCACGACACAATACGCCTCGCCTGCGCCCCTCAACACCGACATTCGGCTGTTGATGGCTGGAAACATGTTGCCTGCTCGGACGAGTCTCGTTTCAAATTACACTCCTGGAAATGGAAAAAAGAACACATTGACACCGGTGTGTCAGACCCACCATACTTGCTCCGGACACTGCGAGAGGGCTGTACAAGCTATGATCACACGCACGGCACAGCGGACACACCAGGAACCGCGGTGTTGGCCGTCGAATGGCGCTAGCTGCGCAGCATTTGTGCACCGCCGCCGTCTGTGTCAGCCAGTTTGCCGTGGCATACGGAGCTCCATCGCAGTCTTTAACACTGTTACATCGATGTTGTCGCCAGTGGTCGGCGGAAGGTGCACGTGCCCGTCGACCTGGGACCGGACCGCAGCGACGCACGGATGCACGCCAAGACCGTAGGATCCTACGCAGTGCCGTAGGGGACCGCACCGCCACTTCCCAGCAAATTAGGGACACTGTTGCTCCTGGGGTATCGGCGAGGACCATTCGCAACCGTCTCCATGAAGCTGGGCTACGGTCCCGCACACCGTTAGGCCGTCTTCCGCTTACGCCCCAACATCGTGCAGCCCGCCTCCAGTGGTGTCGCGACAGGCGTGAATGGAGGGACAAATGGAGACGTGTCGTCTTCAGCGATGAGAGTCGCTTCTGCCTTGGTGCCAATGATGGTCGTATGCGTGTTTGGCGCCGTGCAGGTGAGCGCCACAATCGGGACTGCATACGACCGAGGCACACAGGGCCAACACCCGGCATCATGGTGTGGGGAGCGATCTCCTACACTGGCCGTACACCACTGGTGATCGTCGAGGGGACACTGAATAGTGCACGGTACATCCAAACCGTCATCGAACCCATCGTTCTACCATTCCTAGACCGGCAAGGGAACGTGCTGTTCCAACAGGACAATGCACGTCCGCATGTATCCCGTGCCACCCGACGTGCTCTAGAAGGTGTAAGTCAACTACCCTGGCCAGCAAGATCTCCAGATCTGTCCCCCATTGAGAGTGTTTGGGACTGGATGAAGCGTCGTCTCACGCGGTCTGCACGTCCAGCACGAACGCTGGTCCAACTGAGGCGCCAGGTGGAAATGGCATGGCAAGCCGTTCCACAGGACTACATCCAGCATCTCTACGATCGTCTCCATGGGAGAATAGCAGCCTGCATTGCTGCGAAAGGTGGATATACACTGTACTAGTGCCGACATTGTGCATGCTCTGTTGCCTGTGTCTATGTGCCTGTGGTTCTGTCAGTGTGATCATGTGATGTATCTTACCCCAGGAATGTGTCAATAAAGTTTCCCCTTCCTGGGACAATGAATTCACGGTGTTCTTATTTCAATTTTCAGGAGTGTATATCGAGCGGATGACGTGTACGGATATGGAGACAACCTCGTGAACCCAGGGACTCTGCATGTCAGCAGGGGACTGTTGAAGTTGGTGGAGGTTCTGTAATGGTGTGGGGCGTGCGTAGTTGGAGTGAAACGTCTGCGTACGACTCTGACTGGTCACACCTACGTAAGCATCCTGTCTCATCACCTGCATCCATTTATGTCCATTGTGCATTTCGACGGACTTGGACAATTCCAGCAGGACAATGAGACACCCGTCACGTCCAGAATTGCTACGGAGTGGCTCCAGGAGCACTCTTCTAAGCTTAAAAATTTCCGCTGGCCACCAGACTCCCCAGATGCGAACATTATTGAGCATATCTGGGATGCCTTGCAACGTGCTGTTCAGAAGAGATCTCCACCCTATCGTACTCTTAGGAATATATGGATAACCCTGCAAGATTCATCATTTCAGTTCTCTCCAGAACTACTTCAGACATTAGTCGAGTCCATGCCACGTCGTGTTGCGGCACTTCTGCGTGCACGCGGGGGCCCTACACAGCATTATGCTAGTGTACCAGTTTCTTTGTCTCTCCAGTGTACAAGTCTATTCTATAGAGATACTGCACTGGAGAAACAAGAGTCGTGTCAAAGACTATAATTTTGTCACAGATAGCAGTAACTGGGTCAGTCGTAATGAAATGGGGCAATGAAAGTTTTTTAAGATCTTTTGATTTGATTTTTGAAGGAACAAAAGTAAGAGATCGCAATGGATGGGGTACTTTAAATCAAAGTTCGATGACGGTTGTCAGATCTTTACTGTATTCGTTACGTATGCCTTGTGGTGGCGTAATAATATGCATAAACATTTCAGATGTAGTCATAAAGTCTTAATTATGAACTGCAAAAATGAAGTTGCGTAATTAAGGTTTTGGCCATTGGAGATAAATGTGTGCGAGCATCGAACACATGTAAGACCCCGGGCCACAGTAGCGAAGAATGGCGCTGGAGGAAACAAAACAGATTAGATTAGATTTACTTTCATTCCAATCGATCCGTAGTGAGGAGGTCCTCCAGGATGTAGAACATGTCAGAAAAACAACAATACATGACAAATATTTACAACTCAAACAAATAAGCTAATGTAGCATTCCACAGGCCCCAAGTGGCATGGTCGTCATTTTTTAACGAACGATGTATGAAAGAATCATTTTACAAATGCTAATGCACTGAATTTAAAATAAAAGAAGTTTTTTATTTATTTATAAGGAAATAAACGTGTAATACAACTACTAAATACTTATTTACAATGAACACATTACTGCACTGAACTGGTGCAGAAGTTAGATTATACTTACACACATAAACACACACACACACACACACACACACACACACACACACACACACAAACACAAATCAGTAGGTTCTACTGAGAAATTCATCAATGGAGTAGGAGGAGTTGGCCACCAATAAACCCTTTAGGCTTCTCTTAAAATGAATTTCAATGGTTGTTAAGCTTTTTATGGCTGCTGGCAAGTTACTGATTATGTGTGTTCCTGAATAATGCACCTCTTTTTGTACAAGACTAAGTGACTTTAAATCCTTGTGAAGATTATTCTTATTTCTAGTATTGATTCCATAAATTGAGCTGTTGGTTTGAAAAAGTGTAATATTTTTATGACAAATTTCATTAAGGAATAAATATATTGGGAAGCAGTAGTTGGTATCCCTAGTTCCCTAAACAGGCTTCTGCAGGATGTTCTTGAGTTCACACCACATGTAACTCTTACTGCACGTTTTTTTGCCCCGAAAACTTTAGCTTGGCTTGATGAATTGCCCCAAGAAATAATCCCATATGACATTATGGAATGAAAGTAAGCATAGTATGCCAGCTTATTCATTTTTATATCCCCTATGTCTGATACAATTCGCAATGAAAATAGAGATTTGTTAAGACGCTTCAGCAGTTCTGTGGTGTGCTCCTCCCAGTTGGCCCAGGTACGTGATTCCAAACCAACCATTTGTGACGCCGTCTTCGAGTGAAAGTTAAAACTCAATCTCTTCTGCTCCAAATAGTACCTCCAGGTTACGCTCGGATTCCTGAGCTAGTCTTGATTTCTTCCCTTCTGGTAAATTCCACCTACTCACCAAGAGCTATTACTAAACGGGTCACTGGTGTTACTCTGGCTCGACACACTGTTTTGTCCTCCACGTGTCGAGTACGCAAACATATGCAAATGAGCTGTATCTGCTAACGGGCGTGTAGAGTAGAAAGACCACGGGGTAATTACCATGGAGCAGCGCCAGCGAATGTGTCCGCCAATCATGAGCAATTACTGTCACAGCGGTAGACGAGACCCGAGGGCAAAAGTTTTATTATCTATTCACCTTACAGTCAGAACATGTGTTAACTGTGCTTGTTCGGGTGATAAAATAAAACAAATTAGCCAATACAGATCACGGAGCAAACCAACCATTTCTAAAAGGCCGAACTGTTGAAATTTTGAGCTTGAGTTGGTACTAATGCATAACAATAACTTGATACCTGCAAAAAGGCGGACGCATTCTTAATTCGTTGTTACTTTCTGCAAGCACGGAAAATAAGCTTTTGTCAGTCCAAAGCAAAACAGTAAACAAACGACAGGCGGAATGGCATCAGAAACATAAATTTATGCTGTGAAACGTGTGTGCAGCCACAATAACGTGAGAAGGTGCAGTACTAAAAAGTAACTATGGAGAAACGCGAGTAAACACTGTCAAATCACGAAATGCACTGAAGCGCAAAAGAAACTGGTACGCTTCAGTCGTTGTTGGTCCTGTTCTTGCAGGATATTTTTCCGGCCACAGCGATGTCAAAGATTTGATGTTTTACCAGATTCCTGATATTCACGGTACACTCGTAAAATGGTCGTACGGGGAAAAACCCCACTTCATCGCTAACTCGGAGATGATGTGTCCCATCGCTCGTGCTCCGGTTATAGCACAACGTTCAAACTAATTTCAATCTTGATAACCTGCCATTGTAGCAGCAGTAACGGATCTAACAACTGCACCAGACACTTGTCTTATACAGGGTGGTCCATTGATCGTGACCGGGCCAAATATCTCACGAAATAAGCGTCAAACGAAAAAACTACAAAGATCGAAACTTGTCTAGCTTGAAGGAGGAAAACAAATGGCGCTATGGTTTACTTGCTAGATGGCGCTGCCATAGGTCAAACGGATATCAAACACGTTTTTTAAAAATAGGAACCCCTATTTTTTATTACATATTCGTGTAGTACGTAAAGAAATATGAATGTTTTAGTTGGACCACTTTTTTCGCTTTATGATAGATGGCGCTGTAGTAGTTACAAACGTATGGCTCACAATTTTAGACGAACAGTAGGTAACAGGTAGGTTTTTTAAATTAAAATACAGAAAGTTTCAACATTTTATTTCGGTTGTTATAATGTGATACATGTAGCTTTGTGAACTTATCATTTCTGAGGACGCATGCTGTTACAGCGTCATTACCTGTAAATACCACATTAATGCAATAAATGTTCAAAATGATGTCTATCAACCTCAGTGCATTTGGCAATACGTGTTACGACATTCCTCTCAGCAGCGGGTAGTTCAGTAATGTTCGCACATGCACTGACAATACGCTGACGCATGTTGTCAGGCGTTGTCGGATCACGATAGCAAATATCCTTCAACTTTCCCCACGGAAAGAAATACGGAGACGTCAGATCCGGTGAACGTGCGGGCCGTGGTAAGCTGCTTCAACGACCAATCCACCTGTCATGCAATATGCTATTCAATACCGCTTCAACCGTACGCGAGCTATGTCCCGGACATCCATCATGTTGGAAGTACATTGCCATTCTGTAATGCAGTGAAACATCTTGTAGTAACACCGGTAGAACATTACGTAGGAAATTAGCATCCATTGCACCATTTAGATCGCCATCAAAAAATGGGGGCCAATTATCCTTCTTTCCATAATGCCGCACCATACATTAACCCGCCAAGGTCGCTGATGTTCCACTTGTCGCAGCCATCGTGGATTTTCCGTTGCCCAATAGTGTATATTATGCCGGTTTAGGTTACCGCTGTTGGTGAATGACGCTTCGTCACTGAATAGAACGCGTGAAAAAAATCTGTCATCGTCCCTTAATTTCTCTTGTGCCTAGTGGCAGAACAGTACACGACGTTCAAAGTTGTCGCCATGCAATTCCTGGTGCATAGATATATGGTACGAGTGCAACCGATGTTGATGTAGCATTCTCAACTCCGACGTTTTTGAGATTCCCGATTCTCGCGGAATTTGTCTGCTATTGATGTGCAGATTAGCCGTGACAGCAGCTAAAACACCTACTTGGGCATCATTATTTCTTGCAGGTCGTGGTTGACCTTTCACATGCGGCTGAACGCTTTCTGTTTCCTTAAATAACGTAACTATCCGTCGAACGGTCCGGACACTTGGATGATGTCGTCCAGGACACCGAGAAGCATACATAGCACACGCCTGCTGGGCATTTTGATCATAATAGCCATATATCAACACGGTATCGACCTTTTCCGCAATTGGTAAACGGTTCATTTTAACGAGGGTAATTTATCACGACGCAATTTCCGTCCGCACTGGCGGAATGTTACGTGATACCACGTACTTATACGTTTGTGACTATTATAGCGCCATCTATCACAAGGCGAAGGAAGTGGTCCAACTAAAACATTCATATTTCTTTACGTACTACACGAATATGTAATAAAAAATGCGGGTTCCTATTAAAAAAAATTCGCAGTTGATATCCGTTTGACCTATGGCAGCGCCATCTCGGGGGACAACCATAGCGCCAACTGGTTTCCCCCTTCAAGCTAGACGAGTTTCGTTCTTTGTAGTTTTCTCGTTATATGCTTATTTCGTGAGATATTTGGCCCGGTAACTATCAATGGACCACTCTGTTTTATAGGCGTTGCCGACCACAGCGCATCATTTTTCCTATTTACATAGCTCTGTATTTGAATATACATTCTTGCAACAGTTTTTTTGGCTGTTCAGTTTAATTTGATATTCGCAGACTCATTCATGAAAACTTGTGGGATACGTCCCTTTGGCGTAGAATAATGAAATTCAGCAAACAGTGAGATTTCACAACCAAAGTAAAAGAAACAATCGATAAATTGTTAACTTTCAAGTGTATTACAAGAAAAACGATTCTTTTGACATTTACAAACGGACAGAAATTTCTCTCAGAAATTGGTAGACGTATCAAGCTGAAATTGATGCGACATATCAAGGTCTACGGTCTTTTGGCTATTAAAAATTGGAGCATCTAAGTTTATGCAATCAAAAGATGCGGTCATTTACGTCACATATTTTGACACTCGCAAACTCGCCCATTAAATCCTATAAGGTACTTCCCGTTGACCTAGAATCATAAAATTTGACGATAAGCAAGTTCTCAAAGTGCAAGTAACGAAAAAAATCGGGAAACTGTGAAGTTGAAATTATATCACACAAAGATATTTCTATTGTCATTTGTTATCCGACTTCGTTACCGAAAATATTGACATTCCTCAGCTGAAATCTAGCCGAAGAGAAAGAAATTGCCGAAATTCCCTATTCCAGGGATAGATGAACATAAATTTTAAGCGGAAACGTTAGAGTTGTAGTCCTACTCGCTCCTGGCCAGTTTTCTTGCCGAAATACCTATGTACTGCCTAGGTAGGCTACACACAAGTCTCATTTCTTGCTTGAGCACTGGCTTCACGTTGATGACATTTATTGTTTAGTTCTCATGTCGAGTATGCTTTGTTATGAACTTCGTTGCGTTGGATCAGTTCACAGGATGCTAAAATATATCCTATCATTATAAATTTCGGATTCAGTATCAATATTCTGAGAAATAGTGGAGAATTTCAGAGAGCTCCATACCACCAAAAGGGCTTTAACCAGATCTCCATTTCAGATAGCCTCTTCCTCGTCTCGATCCCTCTTCTTCCTGTTTCGCCGAAGCGCCGTCCTTCTGAGAAACTGGATAAGCATCGGCCCTCCCCGACGTGCTTCTCCGTGAATGTCGCGGGACGAATGATCCGTCGCTCTGCGGAACCGCCCTCAAGAAAACTGTCCTATCGCTCTTTAGTACAGCGTATGTGGTGTACGTAAAGGGAAACAAGAAAAAATTTGACTACGAGTAGCAATTGAACAGCAATTTTTGGAGCAGACTTTTCTTCTTCTCGCCCTTACCACATAGTCTCACAGATCACTAGAGAACGTTGCGTTAGTTTTGGGGAAAAGTAATGAGCATAACACTCTTCTACAAATTTTGAGAAGCTGACTGTTGCAGTGATTAGAAAATGATTTTTTAATGCAGTGTTTAAATGCTAGGTATTGAGTTCTTATATTCAGGGAGAAGAAATAAAAACTTTGAGGTTCGCCGATGACATTCTAATTCTGTCAGGGACAGCAAAGGACTTGGAAGAGCAGTTGAACGGAATGGACAGTGTCTTGAAAGGAGGATATAAGATGAACATCAACAAAAGCAAAATGAGGATAATGGAATGTAGTCGAATTAAGTCTGGTGATGCTGAGGGAATTGGATTAGGAAATGAGAGACTTAAAGTAGTAAAGGAGTTTTGCTATTTGGGGAGCAAAATAACTGATGATGGTCGAAGTAGAGAGGATATAAAATGTAGACTGGCAATGGTAAGAAAAGCGTTCCTGAAGAAGAGAAATTTGTTAACATCGAGTATAGATTTAAGTGTCAGGAAGTCGTTTCTCAAAGTATTTGTATGGAGTGTAGCCATGTATGGAAAAGAAACATGGACGATAAATAGTTTAGACAAAAAGAAAATAGAAGCTTTCAAAATTTGGTGCTACAGAAGAATGCTGAAGATTAGATGAGTAGATCACATAACTAATGAGGAGGTGTTGAATAGAATTGGGGAGAAGAGGAGTTTGTGGCACAACTTGACAAGAAGAAGGGACCGGTTGGTAGTACATGTTCTGAGGCATCAAGGGATCACAAATTTAGCATTGGAGGGCAGCATGGAGGGTAAAAATCATAGAGGGCGACCAAGAGATGAATACACTAAGCAAGTTCAGAAGGATGTAGGTTGCAGTAGGTACTGGGAAATGAAGAAGCTTGCACAGGATAGAGTAGCATGGAGAGCTGCATCAAACCAGTCTCAGGACTGAAGACCACAACAAAAACATCCAGGGGCTGTAGTCTGTTCCCAGATTCCTCTGTTTTTTGTGTCACCGTACCGATAATTCCGTGACTGGACATTGCACACCACGCCCGTTGGGGGTGAAGAGACTTCTCGATCGCGAAATGTGGATTCTCAGCCTCCCCAATGCGTCAATTCTGTTTATTGACGAACCCACCCAAATGAACGTGGACTTCGTCGCTAAACCAAACCATGCATGCCCATACTAATTCCCATCATGCCTCGCGGCCAACCGTGCAGTTCGAACGTCCTAACGCAAACGGTTCAAAAGTTATGACTATCTTATTTCATATAGTTCAGTAATTGTCACCTTGCAGCTCTGCAAGTATAATATAAAATTCACGCAAAATTCCGAACATTTTGGCGCGTATCTCAGCTTACTCTCAGAATTTCGAAATTTCCTCTTAAGACAACATTTATTGGGTTTGTAGAAATAAATGCACAAAATTTGATAATTCTAGCCTTTCTAAATTCTGAGGAACAGGTACGTACACTTTAAACAACATAGTTTTCAGGTAATGCAATTTAAAGTTCAACCTAACGTTTTTTCTTGTGTCGCTTCTTCAGAAGGCCGAAGATTTCTACTCAGGGTCCTCGTTCCCTTCAAGACTTCTCTTCTGGTTTCTTCTTTTCTCCCTTCATTCCTTTACCAGGTCTTCAACTGACTTTTCAGCTATAGAGAGGCGCTCAAAAAATGTTCAAATGTGTGTGAAATTTTATGGGACCTAACTGCTAAGGTCATCAGTCCCTAAGCTTACACACTACTTGACCTAAATTGCCGGCCGAAGTGGCCGTGCGGTTAAAGGCGCTGCAGTCTGGAACCGCAAGACCGCTACGGTCGCAGGTTCGAATCCTGCCTCGGGCATGGATGTTTGTGATGTCCTTAGGTTAGTTAGGTTTAACTAGTTCTAAGTTCTAGGGGACTAATGACCTCAGCAGTTGAGTCCCATAGTGCTCAGAGCCATTTGAACCATTTGACCTAAATTATCGTAAAGACAAACACACACACCCATGCCCGAGGGAGGACTCGAACCTCCGCCGGGACCAGCCGCACAGTCCATGGCTAGAGAGGCGCTGTAAATCTATTTTTCTCAGGATGTCTTGGCGAAATTTCCTATCTTAAAGACCATTTTGTCTAATACCTTCATCCTCCATACGTTATCATCATTAAATAGTAGCACTCCATCATACGTTGCAATTCTGAGAGCTGTAATAGGTAAAAAAAAAGTGGTTTAAGGGTATCTTTTCCATACGAGTGAATTTAGACACTCATTTAGATTGCCGGGTTTTCCATGAACACACATTTTTAAAAGTTCAGGATCGACCAGAAACCTGTAAGTGGGCTTGACAACATCAAGGATAAGTCTGGAAAGCCTCTCCTTGTGAATGTAGGCGTTGTTACTCACCTGTGCATGTAGATATTTGCACCAGGTAATGTTGCACAGATGATAACTGGGATGTTCATCTGAAGACGCCACATAGCCCATACTGTGTTTTTCATGACACTTACTATGAATAGGTTTTGTCTGATAGCCTTCCCATCTACGTCAGTAGCACAAGGCAAAACAAGAATTGCTATTTAATAAACAAAAAAACTGGTCTGTAGTTGTTCCTAAGATACGGAATAGAGCCACAGATGATGTATAAAACCAAAAAGTACATATTACATTCTAGATGTACCCAGGGCATGTTTGCTTGAAAGCAGTTCTCGGAATCGTTGTTCACTAAGCTGATATTGAAGTGTTGTCCAAAAAGTTGGAGTGCCTGGAAGATCGCGTCACACATTTAATTACTTTTGAGGCTCTCCGGACGCGATTTCATCATTAAAACTTTGGGGACCTATTGTAGGTGAGATATACTAATAAATAAAAAAATCAACCGAAGATTGACACTTCCGGTCAATTTCATGAACCTACCCCCCTTCGAATGTACGGTACGTAACTATATAATTGACTTTTTTTGTAACTACCGTATTCGGTTTACACCGACGACGTGGTATAAAAGATCACAACGTCTCTAGGCTTCCCAAAACATGATTTACGTACAAAATTCTTAAATACATAGGACTTAAAACCATACCCTGCATAAATGAGGTCAAAAAGGACCTACAAAAAGCTCCGATAATTATTCAGATATTGTGGACAGAAAGGTATTTCGCTAACTCTAAATATAGATAAATGTAAATTAATGCAGATGAATAGGAAAAAGAATCCCATAATGTTTGAATACTTCATTAGTAGTGTAGCGCTTGACACAGTCACATCGATCAAATATTTGGGCGTAACATTGCAGAGCGGTATGAAGTGGGACAAGCATGTAATGGCAGATGTGGGGAAGGCGGATAGTCGTCTTCGGTTCATTGGTAGACTTTTGGGAAGATGTGGTTCATCTGTAAAGGAGACCGCTTATAAAACTCTAATACGACCTATTCTTGAGTACTGCTTGAGCGTTTGGGATCCCTATCAGTTCGGATTGAGGGAGGACATAGAAGCAATTCAGAGGCGGGCTGCTAGACTTGTTAGTGGTAGGTTTGATCATCACGCGAATGTTACGCAAATGCTTCAGAAACTCGGGTGGGAGTCTCTAGAGGAAAGAAGGCGTTCTTTTCGTGAATCGCTACTGAGGAAATTTAGAGAACCAGCATTTGAGGCTGACAGCAGTACAATTTTACTGCCGCCAACTTACATTTCGCGGAAAGACCACAGAGATAAGATAAGAGAGATTAGGCCTCGTACAGAGGCATATAGGCAGTCATTTTTCCCTCGTTCTGTTTGGGAGTGGAACAGGAAGAGAAGATGCTAGTTGTGGTACGAGGTACCCTCCGCCACGCACCGTATGGTGGATTGCGGAGTATGTATGTAGATGTAGATACAGAAATAGAAGTAGGAAGTTGACAGATGGGAACTTAAGTCAGAGAACGAAGCTCCGAAGAAAGCAAGAACAAAATGGACGGAGGAAGAGAGCCCATGCAGAAAAAATGAGAGCAGTAGGTAAAAAAATAAAAAAGAATCAAGAAGATTTGCTTGATCCAACAGGGTCAAACCGCACATAATAATAATAAATATATCAGTAAGGCAATCCATATAATTACTTCTCTATGTGAACTGACTGATATCTACAGAAACTGACAGGTATCCTCCCACAAAACGTGGATACATCAATGTTGAAATCATCTGCTCCTTCAGAAACTTTTGTGTGTTCGTTCCATATTCCCCCCCCCCCCTCCCCACTTGCTGTATTGCTTATTCGACTTACTAGAACATTTGTCCTAAGTGTGGAAGCTCTATACCCGTGAATCTCTGATCCACTTCTGCCGCACTCTACGCAGGGACGGCGGAAAGGAAATTCCAACAGCTACGGCCTTACGGCCGACAACCGGTTCTCAAAGAACTGCGTCATTCGGTTCCCAGAGCAACCGCGACTGCATTGGAAAGCGGCGGGAGCAGTTTTACGTAACTGGCCAGCGGCCTGCTGTCTTCACTTCACGGCACGCGACCGGCGTTTGATAACAACGGCTCAGCTGCGACTGGAAACGAACCAATTAGCAGGCCCTGACGCCGCAACAAATGCTCTCCTAAAGCGACCAATAAGAACAGCGAGAACACTCGCTTTTCCTTCTCAACACCAGACTCCTTCTCTGCTTCCTCCTTCATTATTGTCACAAATAAGATCGTACAAGAAAAACAAGGCTAGTGCATTGAATCAGCAGCAGACACATTGTCCGAAAATTAAGATTGATGCCACGTGTTACTAACAGTTCCCTGTGTAATCAAATTGCTCTTGTTTTTTTTCGGACACCGAAGCAACTTTTATACCCAGGTAAAAAATATTTACGGTTGCTAAGAGGGTATTCATTGGGTGTGATATGTCATTATTTCATCTTGTACAGGTATTAGACTGTCCCTATTTTATCTGACTCTACTAAGCACTTCCATCTGTTTCTTAGACTCTGTATCTCTTCGTACTGTTTCTATTTATATATTACTTTTATTAGTCTGTCATTTTCCGCCCTACTGTGTAGGCCTACTATTTTATTCTACATCCCTCTACTTTATTACGAATCCGTGCCACAATCGATAAAAACAGAACCCTTATAAGAATTAATAAATTTTTTTAACTGGACGAATACAGATCAGTGATAATCGCTTCGGCCGGCCGGAGTGGCCATGCGGTTCTAGGCGCTACAGTCTGGAACCGCGTGACCGCTACGGTCGCAGGTTCGAATCCTGCTTCGGGCATGGATGTGTGTGATGTCCTTAGGTTAGTTAGGTTTAAGTAGTTCTAAGTTCTAGGCGACTGATGATCTCAGAAGTTAAGTCGCATAGTGCTCAGAGTCATTTGAACCATTTTGATAATCGCGTCGTACATTATACTATACGGGCTAATGAAGGTGACACTTGAATGTCGATGGGAAATGCCTTTACTGTCGCTCCCATCAGCCACTGTGCCGACGTACGATTTATTTTGCACTTGTACATTGAGGCGACAAAAGTCAGGGGGTATCTCCTATTGCCAGCCGGATTGGCCGAGCGGTTCTAGGCGCTACAGTCTGGAACCGCGCGACCGCTACGGTCGCAGGTTCGAATCCTGCCTCGGGCATGGATGTGTGTGATGTCCTTAGGTTAGTTAGGTTTAAGTAGTGCTAAGTTCTAGGGGACTGATGACCTCAGAAGGTAAGTCCCATAGTGCTCAGAGCCATTTGAACCATTTTATCTCCTATTATCGTATCGGATTTCCTTTTGCCCGGTGTACCGCAGAAACTCGACATGGCATGGACTCAAAACGTTGTTGGAGGTTACATGTAGGAATACTGAGCCATGCTGCCTCCGTAGCCGTCCAAACTCGCGAAAGTGTTGCTACTGCAGGATTTTGTGTACGAATTGACCTCTCGATTATGTCCCATAAATGGCCAACTGGAGATCTGGGTGGCCAAATCACTCGCTCGAATTGTCCACAATGTTCTTCAAACCAATCTCGAACAATTAGGGCCCTGTGACATGGCGCATTGTTATCCATAAATATACCATCGTTGTTTGGGAATGTAAGTCCATGAACGGTTCCAAATGGTCTCCAAATTACTATTTTCGATCAATGATCCATTCAGTTGGACCAGAGGACCCAGTCCTTTCCTTGTAAAGACAGTCCACATCACTATGGCGCCACCACAAACTTTTAGGATCCCTTGTTGACAGCATGGGGCCATGGCTTCGTGGAATCTGCTCCACCCTCGAACCCTACCATTAGCTCTTACCAGCTGAAATCGGTAATCATCTAGGGTCCAACCTATATCGTCACGAGCGCAGGAGAAGCGCTGCAGGTGATTTTATGCCATTAGCGAAAGCAATCAGGTCTGTCGTCTGCTGCCAAAGAGCATTAACGCGTTTATCGTACGTCCGACATTTGATTTTAGCGATTATTTTATGAAGCGTTGCTTGTCTGTTAGCACCGACAACTCTACACAAAGGCTGCTGCTCTCGGTCGCTAAGTGAAGGCCGTCGGCCACGGCGTTGTCCGTGGTAATGCCTGAATTTTGGTATTCTCGGCACACGCTTGACACCCTGGATCTCGGATAACTCAATCCTCTAATTATTTCCGAAATGGAATGTCCCTGCCGGCCGTTGTGGCCGATAGGTTCTAGGCACTTCAGTCCAGAACCGCGCTGCTGCTACGGTAGCAGGTTCAAACCTTGCCTCGGGCATGGATGTGTGTGATGTCCTTAGGTTAGTTAGGTTTAAGTAGCTCTAAGTCTAGGGGACTGATGACCTCAGATGTTGAGTCCCATAGTACTTAAAGCGATTTCAACCATTTGGAATGCCCAAGGCGTCTAGCTCCGACTACCATTCGGCGTTCAAAGTCAGTTAACTCCTGTCGTGCGTCCATAATCACTTCGGAAACATTTCCACACGAATCACCTGAGTACAAATGATAGGTCGGCCAATACACTGCCCTTTTGTATGTTGTGTACGCCGTGCTACCACCATCTGTATTGTGCTTATAGGTATACCATGACATTTTTCACCTCAGTGTATAACATACAATCTCTGCTCTCTCTTGCATATTAGTCTTGTTGCTGTAGTCGTTAATTGGAAGACTGGTTTGATATAGCTCTCACTTCTATACTACTCTCTGCAAGTGTCTTGAACCCAGCGTAATTGGTGCAGTCTACACCTACTTGAACCCGCCTGGTGTTTCAACCCTTGGTCTCGCTCTGCATTTTTACTCCCCACGTTTCCTTCCACTGACAAGGTGTCTATTCCTTGTTGCTTTATGGTTGTCAATCTTTTACAGCCTGCAAGCAGCCAAACCTACTACATCCATTCACCTATATCGGTGATCCCTATGCCACTATGGCAAAAATTCCACGAGCGTTTTGCCCCATTTCTCTTTCGTTTGGAGACGGGGCGTTGGAAAAATCGCGACCCAAAACTTAGAATCTGAAAAGTTTGATATAGAGGAACTCCACAGCATACTGCGCCCTTTTAGGAGCCTGTACCAACACGAAGATCGAGTCCATTATGTATCAGACTGACTGAAGGTCTTTATCATATAACGTCTATCGAGTGTTCAAACTGCATTCAGTTGCAAACCAATATCAACCATCAACATAATTATGAGAAGCGGCACTCACGAAATCTGTGTTTCCTCTCATCTGGTCCGATGTCATCCGGACAAACGAGGACTATAAGTAATCATTTGTTAATGCAAAACTGAGTGCCCCAACTATTTTCCAAACTATTAAGTCTCACATATGAGAAGACAACTGTGTTACTCCAAATTACGTAAATCCCAAAGGAAACGGCAAATCACGTTTAGTACATAATGAAATATACACTGCAGCAACATCTAGGAGTTTAAATTTATAGAAGGAATACTCAACGTAACGTTTATTGAATTCTAGCTGCAGTGCGCTGCGTTGCCCGAGATATTTAATATCTGCTACGCGTAGTGATTGGCCCTAGAGTCTCAAAGCTACTGTAGGCTACTGTAGACATTCAGCAGTAAGCGTAGACTAACTACAGCAGTTTTCCCAGTAGCTTTTGTCAGTTCCGATCGCAACCGAATTACTTGTACCTCAGGTGTGTTGCATACTTATTGGGCGCTACCTCGTTTCGATCGCTTAGTACTCGAATGCGATCGGTGTCGTAGTAGATTCCTCTAGACACCAAAAGTAGTACTTATAGTAAAATTGAAACTATCAATATTTAACTAACTCTGGTTTTATTTGAATATTGTTCATTTGCAATGTGAAACAGAGGCATGTTGTAGCAAAAATGAAGTTTATATTTTGTAAGGATATAAAATATACAACGGACTAACACAGAGATGTGCAGTTCTAATGTTATGATAAAGAAACAAAAAACAAAAGGAAACCGTTGCCTCCTAGTTTCTCTCTCATACATTCAATTATGCTTTTTTTCCGTATCTATACTATCGACAATCCAATCATTTACTACGTCATTTATATACCAGACCAAAACTACCCAACCGTAGTTGTGGTACACCGCAATACATAGCGAATGCAATCCGCACGGCAAACTACATCGAAGTGCATATTTGAATAATTGGGTATCAACAAAATGCGACGAATGAATACGTCTTCATCAGTATGAAAGATGATTAGCTGCGGCATCTGTTACATTTAGCGATAGGTATGTCATTGCAGGTTTAGAGATTTCTTCTTCTATTGCTTCAGATCCATTTTCACTGTTTCAAATAGGGCTATGTTTGAGCACGACTCGAAATGTTCGAAGAGCTTACGTCACGGTTCAGGAAATCTCGGGTTCTTTCCATCTTTTGATCGGTCCGCGATCTAGCGAGTTTTGTGGTGCTATATCCACTACCTGCCTTAGCATTTGTATGGCACTGGGGATTTTAAAAATGAAGGTAACTGTGAAACACGGAATAAAATATCACCTTCGGTAAATGTTATATATAACGACGGCGGCTAATCGAGAAATAAGCGTTTGCAATCATGTAACTTAAATTCTTGAGCTTTCGCTGATTCTGCGATTTAGTTACATCTGATGCTACTCGTATCTCCATGACAGGTATTGCTGCTGTAATTTATTTCCGCGACTGGAATTACAGCCAGTTTAGCGCAATATATATCGTTTGTTAGGCATTTAACTTTTCATTAATTCCCTTAATTGTTTCATCTGAATGTAGAAATTAGAAGAAAATCGGCAAGAACTTTGAAATAAGTCGGTCACATACTTCTTATATAGCGTATGTTAAAAAAAAATGTATATAGTCTATGCCCGACAAATTTTCATTAGGGGATTGTGTAGAAATCTGAAGTATATCAGCCAAGAACTTTTAAAGATTTTGAGTGAAACCTTTCCATTTTATATTTTACATACGTATATATTTCAAGTCAGATTACGAAATCGTATGTAGATAGTGACCTTTCTCTTGTTTTGAAAGTAAAAGCGCAAAATTTCATCAAGATCAGAATAAAACTGTGTTGTGAAACAGAGGCATGAGGTAGCAAAAATGAAGTTTATATTTTATAAGGATATAAAATACAGAAAGGACTAACACTGAGAGATATACAGTTCTAAAACAGTGATATAAAAAAATCGGCATCTCCCAGCTTCTCTCATATACATTAAATTATGTTTTTTCCCCTACCAATACTACCGATAACCCTATGAGTTTTAATAAGTCACAGCTGCAAAATACTAACGCGAATTCTTTACAGACGAATGGAAAAACTGATAGAAGCCGACCTCGGGTAAGATCAGTTTGGATTCCGTAGAAATGTTGGAACACGTGAGGCAATACTGACCCTACGACTTATCTTAGAAGAAAGATTAAGGAAAGGCAAACCTACGTTTCTACCATTTGTAGACTTACAGAAAGCTTTTGACAATGTTGATTGGAATACTCTCTTTCAAATTCTGAAGGTGGCATGGGTAAAATACAGACAGCGAAAGGCTATTTACAATTTGTACAGAAAGCAGATGGCAGTTATAAGAGTCGAGGGGTATGAAAGGGAAGCAGTGGTTGGGAAGGGAGTGAGACAGGGTTGTACCCTATCCCAGATGTTATTCAATCTGTATATTGAGCAAGCAATAAAGGAAACAAAAGAAAAGTTCGGAGTAGGAATTAAAATCCATGGAGAAGAAATAAAAACTTTGAGGTTCGCCGATGACATTGTAATGTTGTCAGAGACAGCAAAGGACTTGGAAGAGCAGTTGAACGGAATGGACAGTGTCTTGAAAGGAGGGTGTAAGATGAACATCAACAAAAGCAAAACGAGGATAATGGAATGTAGTCGAATTAAGTCTGGTGATGCTGAGGGAATTAGATTAGGAAATGAGACACTTAAAGTAGTAAAGGAGTTTTGCTATTTGGGGAGCAAAATAACAGATGATGGTCGAAGTGGAGAGGATATAAAATGTAGACTGGCAATGGCAAGGAAAGCGTTTCTTAAGAAGAAAAATTTGTTAACATCGAGTATAGATTTAAGTGTCAGGAAGTCGTTTCTCAAAGTATTTGTATGGAGTGTAGCCATGTATGGAAGTGAAACGTGGACGATAAATAGCTTAGACAAGAAGATAATAGAAGCTTTCGAAATGTGGTGCTACAGAAGAATGCTGAAGATTAGATGGGTGGATCACATAACTAATGAGGAGGTATTGAATAGAATTGGGGAGGAGCTTCTGGCACAACTTGACTAGAAGAAGGGATCGGTTGGTAGGACATGTTCTGAGACATCGAGGGATCACTAATTTAGTATTGGAGGGCAGCGTGGAGGGTAAAAATCGTAGAGGGAGACCAAGAGATGACTACACTAAGCAGATTCAGAAAGATGTAGGTTGCAGTAAGTACTGGGAGATGAAGAAGCTTGCACAGGATAGAGTAGCATGGAGAGCTGCATGAAACCAGTCTCAGGACTGAAGACCACGACTACAACAACAACCCTATGAGTTACTATGTCATTTATTTAGCGGGCCATGACTACCGAACCGTAGTAATGGTATTATAAACAATAAATTATAAACAAATAAACAAACAAATGGATACTCTTGTTTGCCGGCCGATGTGGTCGAGCGGTTCTAGGCGCTTCAGTTTGGAACCGCGATTTTGTGTGATAATAAGTAAAATACTGCAAACTTTACTCAGAGCTACAAAATCGACAAGGGTACTTAAACAACATTTAAATAATTGAAAAATAAATGTTATGTGACTGAAATTAAAAATTCCAGATCGCTTGCGGTTTAAATCTCGGGTGAAGAGTAAGGGTCCCTGAGTAAGGGTCCTCGTGGTACACGTCACAGGAAAGTCACCTCGTGAGTTAAGGATTAATAACTTGTTCGTATGTTAAGTAGAAAAAATTAAAAAGAAATATTCATCTTACGTGCGACTTCTTCGCCTTGGGCGTTTAGTGTCCTGTAACTGTGAGGCGATAGCAATCCTCACAACAGTCTGGTGTGTTCGACAGTAATAATTGGGCCCCGATATTTTAACAAGTGTCTTAAAGCCGTGTCCCCTGTGCTAGCAGTGTTCTCTGTACATGTCTCGCCTTATTTATTCATTGCACACGTGTGGTTATTCCCAACTTGCATCGCACATGAGGAGTCACTTTGTCGCATTTCTGGCGCGTTGGGTGTTGGGGAATTGTGCGGTCGGCGGCAGGCGGAGATATCTTGGCTAGTCATTGGGGCGACACGATGTGACTTCACCCTCCATGAGGCGACGTCGACAGCTGCTGTCGACTGCTGCTTATCGATACGTGGTTCCCCGGTTCGCAGCTGGCGATCGATAGTGCGTCAGAGACCGCGCACTAGCTGACACTGGCAGGAAATTTCTCCGGTGCTGGGCGAGACTACGCAGGGAGCATCTTAACTGGCATGTGGAGGTTCGCAGCGGAGCCTGGAGTTTTGTAGTGTATTGAAAAAGTATCAAAGTCATTCAGAGGTGGAAATACTCACAGACACAATAAAAACACTTTAAATAAACTTGCCTCCGTGAAATTATTCATGGAGGATCTCAAACACGTGTTGTTGCCTACATGAGCACACTCGTTACATTTTGAAACGCCTGGTTGAATCCCCAGGACAGAACAGGTTGTTGGAATTGTGGAAAGGGACCAAAAATAAGCGGCTGTGTGTTATACTCGAACACACGTAACTTTATTTAGTTCCCCAAACATTACAGCGCAAATTTCCGGCCTTAACTATCGACTGAATATGTCACGCAATCTTATGGCTTAAGGGCACAACCTCTTTAATTTTTAAAATGGCTGAAGGCCCATGATTTAAAACACAACTATAATAAATTTTCAAAAGGCAGAAAGCGGAAGGGTTATCCTTAAAGAATATTTCAAATAAGGCTGAAGGCCCAAACAATCTAAGACTTGACGATTAAGGAATTTTAAAACTGCTGAAGGCCCGTGATTTAGAACACAACTACAATAAATTTTCAAAGACAGAAGGCCCAAAGCTTTATCCTTAAATAATTTTTTAAAAAATGAGGCTGAAAGCCCAAACAATCTAAGACTAGAGAAGTATGGAATTTAAAACCCAACTAGAAGCATACTAATTCAAATTATCGGCTATGAGCCATTAAAATACACAAACACTAATAAGAAAAGGCAGTACAGCCATTGGCGCTCAGAAGTTTCCGCGGGTCAGTCTACACTTTAAATATTAACGTTCACTTGCTGCAATTATGAGCTGCAACATCACAACTGCCTCTCTGGTACCTTTACCTTTCCTAAAGTCAAACTGGTAGTAATGTAACAGAGACTCAAATTTATTTTCCATTCTTTTGTATATTTATCTTGTCAATAACTTGGATGCACGAGCTGTTAAGGTGATCGTCCGATAATTTTCTCGCTTGTCGGCTCTTTTCATATTGTGTGGTTACATCTATGTTATACTGTAGTTTTTGTAAACTAAGTGTAGCATACGTTCGTCCATTTCAGACGTGAAGTAAACTTGCACAGTTTACTTATCAGATTGTTGGAGAACCTATGTGATAAGGCACTGGAAAAGACGGCAAACAACTTAACATCTTTATTGCGAAGAGCGTACAGCTTCAGAGGTTACTTTTATTTTCCAAACCGTCGCCAAAACCCTGCCCGAAATATTACTTGTTAAGTAGAGGCCTCCCTTGGCTAAGAAGTTGTAGGAAAGCGAAAAGAAAATAATTAAAGGAAAATTCGTTTGACTTAAATGCTATTGCCATTGAAATTGTTCAGCAGCTGCATATTTTACGACTTCACACTACAATTTCACGCCCTGCTGTATGAAACCTAATAGCATAAAGCCAACGTGACACCGAAATTTCTTGAATTTCACGTGATTTATAGCAACAACAGTCAAACCAGATATTATTTATACACCGTAACAACGATGACGTAACTTGAGGATCAAAAATAGGGTACACATACCTGAGATACCTAAAGATATAATCATTTATAACCATAATGTGTTATTATGCAAATATAAAACATCTATGGTGTGAACTGTTAAAATATTACAGGAAATATTTACAGTATTATATCAAAATATTGCCCCACACTGTATAAAACAGAACAAAATCGACATGAAATGGATATTTTAGAATTATACGTGAAATATAACGAGAACAGCCGCTAGATACAGTCACACCTGATGTTGTATATACGTCAGGGCAACGTAGAAGTAGATCTCCCTCTTACTTACATAATTCGGAAACTGATCAGTTGACTGCACAGCAGCAAGGAGAGCTCCACCTACCAACCCAAGGGAGCCAATGGGTCTGATGATGGTTTTATAAAAAAAACCGAAACCGGTTACTCATTAAAACAGACATAACGTGATCAAGACTGAACTTTAATCTAAATATAACAATTAATTGATCACTGAATTTCAAAAATATTTACCAAAAAAATAAAAATTAATTGTTTGTGTAATTCGTGATGATGAAAATTACGCCTACAGTTTTAATTGTACCTTAATAATTTACGAAATTCTTCACTTAAAAAAATTAAATTTACAATTATTTAGAACTATAGCACACTGTAATCATCAAACTGCGTATACGCAGGTACTTTAAAAGGTAAATATTCCAAAACAGCTGTCGTAATCATCAGTAAATGTTTTAAGCAGTGATACTGGAGCCTTACTTACAATGTCCTTTCAAGACATACACTCCTGGAAATTGAAATAAGAACACCGTGAATTCATTGTCCCAGGAAGGGGAAACTTTATTGACACATTCCTGGGGTCAGATACATCACATGATCACACTGACAGAACCACAGGCACCTAGACACAGGCAACAGAGCATGCACAATGTCGGCACTAGTACAGTGTATATCCACCTTTCGCAGCAATGCAGGCTGCTATTCTCCCATGGAGACGATCGTAGAGATGCTGGATGTAGTCCTGTGGAACGGCTTGCCATGCCATTTCCACCTGGCGCCTCAGTTGGACCAGCGTTCGTGCTGGACGTGCAGACCGCGTGAGACGACGCTTCATCCAGTCCCAAACATGTTCAATGGGGGACAGATCCGGAGATCTTGCTGGCCAGGGTAGTTGACTTACACCTTCTAGAGCACGTTGGGTGGCACGGGATACATGCGGACGTGCATTGTCCTGTTGGAACAGCAAGTTCCCTTGCCGGTCTAGGAATGGTAGAACGATGGGTTCGATGACGGTTTGGATGTACCGTGCACTATTCAGTGTCCCCTCGACGATCACCAGTGGTGTACGGCCAGTGTAGGAGATCGCTCCCCACACCATGATGCCGGGTGTTGGCCCTGTGTGCCTCGGTCGTATGCAGTCCTGATTGTGGCGCTCACCTGCACGGCGCCAAACACGCATACGACCATCATTGGCACCAAGGCAGAAGCGACTCTCATCGCTGAAGACGACACGTCTCCATTCGTCCCTCCATTCACGCCTGTCGCGACACCACTGGAGGCGGGCTGCACGATGTTGGGGCGTGAGCGGAAGACGGCCTAACGGTGTGCGGGACCGTAGCCCAGCTTCATGGAGACGGTTGCGAATGGTCCTCGCCGATACCCCAGGAGCAACAGCGTCCCTAATTTGCTGGGAAGTGGCGGTGCGGTCCCCTACGGCACTGCGTAGGATCCTACGGTCTTGGCGTGCATCCGTGCGTCGCTGCGGTCCGGTCCCAGGTCGACGGGCACGTGCACCTTCCGCCGACCACTGGCGACAACATCGATGTACTGTGGAGACCTCACGCCCCACGTGTTGAGCAATTCGGCGGTACGTCCACCCGGCCTCCCGCATGCCCACTATACGCCCTCTCTCAAAGTCCGTCAACTGCACATACGGTTCACGTCCACGCTGTCGCGGCATGATACCAGTGTTAAAGACTGCGATGGAGCTCCGTATGCCACGGCAAACTGGCTGACACTGACGGCGGCGGTGCACAAATGCTGCGCAGCGGCCAACACCGCGGTTCCTGGTGTGTCCGCAGTGCCGTGCGTGTGATCATTGCTTGTACAGCCCTCTCGCAGTGTCCGGAGCAAGTATGGTGGGTCTGACACACCGGTGTCAATGTGTCCTTTTTTCCATTTCCAGGAGTGTATATTTCACTGCAGGCACAGCCATCAAGAAATTAAATGAATGTGTAAAGAATAAACTGAGGGTCGACGATTTCTCTTTGTGTTTTTGTTTCTTCCTTACAGAATATAAATTGCAATCTATTAGTAATAAAATTTAGTTCATTGCGCAACTTCTGTAACCAAAGGAATTACTTTTTTGGTGCGAGTATATTTTACATGCACAAACATAAGAAATACATAACTATTGTTTTTATTTTGAACTCAATAGAAGTTCTTCAAGTACGACGAGGTATTGAAGCGATATATATATATATATATATATATATATATATATATATATATATATATATATATATATATACACACCTTTTTGTAGAAATTGCGTTAACTAGCGCCAAATGATAAATCTGTATTGTATTCTTTATTTTTACTACAACATCCCTCTATTTCACGTTGCAAATCAACCATTTTCGAATAACACCAGAATTAAACATTGACAAGTTCACTTTTTCTATAAATACTGCTTGCCAACGGCGTTACCGCAGTGATAACACCGGTTCCCATTCAATCATCGAAGCGCGTCCGGGTCTGCTGAGCGCTGTTGGCAAGCGGGGTGCACTCAGCCTTGTGAGGCAAACTGAGGAGCTACTTGGCTGAGAAGTAGCAGCACCATTCACGAAAACTGACAATGGCCAGAACAGCAGTCGTTGACCACATGCCCCTCCATATCTGCATTCAGTGACGCCAGTGGTCTGAGGATGACACGGCGGTCAGTCGGTACCATTCGGCCTTCACGGCCTGTTCAGACGGTGTTTCTTTTGTTTGAATAAAAGCTGTTTAATCTAAAGTAACACTCAGGAGGCTAGCTGTGTAGAACAAGAGCCAAAGAAACTGGTACACCTGTGTAATATCGTGTAGGCCCCCGCGGTCACGCAGAAGTGCCGGAACACAACATGGCATGAACTCGACTAATGTCTGAAGTAGTGCTGGAGGGAACTGACACTATGAATCCTGCAGGGCCGTCCGTAAATCCGTAAGAGTAAGACATATGTTCAATAAAGTTCACGTCTAGTGAGTTTGGTGGCCGGCGGAAATGTTTAAACTCAGAAGACTGTACTTGGAGCCGCTCGGTAGCAATTCTGGACGTTTGGGGTGTCGCAGTGTACTGCTGGAATTGCCCAAGTTGGTCGGAATACACAATGGACATGAATGGAAGCAGGTGATTAAACAGGATGCTTACGAACGTGTCACCTGTCAAAGTCGTATCTAGGCGTATCAGGGGTCCCATAACACTCCAACTGCACACGCCCCACACCATTAGAGAGCCTCCATGAGGTTGTCTTCATACCCGTACACGTCCATCCGCTCGATACAATTTGAAACGAGACTCGTCCGACTTGGCAACGTGTTCCCAGTCATCAACAGTCCAATGTCGGTGTTGACGGGCCCAAGTGAGGCGTAACGCATCGTGTCGTGCAGTCATCAAGGGTACACGAGTTTGCCTTCTGCTCCGAAAGCCCATATCTATGATGTTTCGTTGAATGGTTCGTACACTTGCACTTGTTGACGGCGTAGCACTGAAATTTGCAGATGGTTTGCACTTCTGTCACTTTGAACGATTCTCTTCAGTCATTCGTCCCGTTTTTGCAGAATCTTTTTCCAGCCGTAGCGATGTTAGAGATTTGACGTTTTACCGGATTCCTGATATTTACGGTACACTGATGAAATGGTCACACGGAAAAATCTCCACTTCATCGCTGCCTCGGAGATTCTGTGTCCCATCGCTCGTACCTGCCATTGCAGCAACAGTAACCGATCTAAAAACTGCGCCAGACACTTGTTGTCTTATATAGGTGATGCCGACCGCAGTGCCGTATTCTGCCTGTTTACATATCTCTAATTAAATGGTTCAAATGGCTCCAAGCACTATGGGACTTGACATCTGAGGTCATCAATCCCCTAGACTTAGAACTACTTAAACCTAACTAACCTAAGGACATCACACACATCTATGCTCGAGGCAGGATTCGAACCTGCGATCGTAGCAGCAGTGCGGCTCCGGACTGAAGCGCCTAGAACGGCTCGGCCACAGCGGCCGACTTACATATCTCTGTATTTGAATACGCATGCCTACACCGACTTTGACAATTTGTTGTTTGTTTATAGATGCAGTCACATTCTTATGACACAGTCATAACTGGTTTCGGCCATACAATGACCATCTTCAGATTCTATAACAACACAAAAGAAAATTGTTATTAAAACCTAAAAATAAGTGCAATATTTAACCAGGCTTATGAGTAATGTACTGAATTTATGCGAAATACGTATAGTTAATGCCTAAAAGCGGCATACACTGAACACAGGTTCATGCGTGGTCAAACTGGGTATAAAATGTAAAACCCCGGTCTTACATAGATATAAAAATTTGTTAAATTTTGTTCCCCTTCTTGATGGTAGATGCGAGCGTCCTCTACAAATGGTCTTTATTTTTCAAACCCTTCAAATATGACTAATTTACTTTTAATACACTCCTGGAAATGGAAAAAAGAACACATTGACACCGGTGTGTCAGACCCACCATACTTGCTCCGGACACTGCGAAAGGGCTGTACAAGCAATGATCACACGCACGGCACAGCGGACACACCAGGAACCGCGGTGTAGGCCGTCGAATGGCGCTAGCTGCGCAGCATTTGTGCACCGCCGCCGTCAGTGTCAGCCAGTTTGCCGTGGCATACGGAGCTCCATCGCAGTCTTTAACACTGGTAGCATGCCGCGACAGCGTGGACGTGAACCGTATGTGCAGTTGACGGACTTTGAGCGAGGGCGTATAATGGGCATGCGGGAGCCCGGGTGGACGTACCGCCGAATTGCTCAACACGTGGGGCGTGAGGTCTCCACAGTACATCGATGTTGTCGCCAGTGGTCGGCGGAAGGTGCACGTGCCCGTCGACCTGGGACCGGACCGCAGCGACGCACGGAGGCACGCCAAGACCGTAGGATCCTACGCAGTGCCGTAGGGGACCGCACCGCCACTTCCCAGCAAATTAGGGACACTGTTGCTCCTGGGGTATCGGCGAGGACCATTCGCAACCGTCTCCATGAAGCTGGGCTACGGTCCCGCACACCGTTAGGCCGTCTTCCGCTCACGCCCCAACATCGTGCAGCCCGCCTCCAGTGGTGTCGCGACAGGCGTGAATGGAGGGACGAATGGAGACGTGTCGTCTTCAGCGATGTGAGTCGCTTCTGCCTTGGTGCCAATGATGGTCGTATGCGTGTTTGGCGCCGTGCAGGTGAGCGCCAGGACTGCATACGACCGAGGCACACAGGGCCAACACCCGGCATCATGGTGTGAGGAGCGATCTCCTACACTGGCCGTACACCACTGGTGATCGTCGAGGGGACACTGAATAGTGCACGGTACATCCAAACCGTCATCGAACCCATCGTTCTACCATTCCTAGACCGGCAAGGGAACTTGCTGTTCCAACAGGACAATGCACGTCCGCATGTATCCCGTGCCACCCAACGTGCTCTAGAAGGTGTAAGTCAACTACCCTGGCCAGCAAGATCTCCGGATCTGTCCCCCATTGAGCATGTTTGGGACTGGATGAAGCGTCGTCTCACGCGGTCTGCACGTCCAGCACGAACGCTGGTCCAACTGAGGCGCCAGGTGGAAATGGCATGGCAAGCCGTTCCACAGGACTACATCCAGCATCTCTACGATCGTCTCCATGGGAGAATAGCAGCCTGCATTGCTGCGAAAGGTGTATATACACTGTACTAGTGCCGACATTGTGCATGCTCTGTTGCCTGTGTCTATGTGCCTGTGGTTCTGTCAGTGTGATCATGTGATGTATCTGACCCCAGGAATGTGTCAATAAAGTTTCCCCTTCCTGGGACAATGAATTCACGGTGTTCTTATTTCAATTTCCAGGAGTGTATTTAGGTCAAATGTATACAAATTTTAAAATTACAGAACAGATCGTTAAATCAGTGAAATAACATTTCAAAACAAACTGTACAATTTAAACGCAAAGTTTTCTATTGAATATGTAGCTATAAGGCGCTCGACAACTTTTTTCCAGTCGTGGAGGTAGATGAAAACATGCAGCTTGGTGTACAATACTCGGACACTCTTTCTGTATGCCTGATGTACGATGATGATCGAAAATATTATAAACAGCTGCACAACAGTGTGCTGATACAACTTTGTAATGCAATACAACAACGATTCTGCCTGCTATGGATTCGACAGCTTCTTGGCAGGTTTCCGGGGTATGTGGCGGCAGATGCCCACGCACAGGTAACACAATTCCCGTGAATTACGGGCTGGTGTTTTGTGGGAGCTGAGCTGGCGCCCCATAACATTGCAGATGTGTTCCATCAGGTTGAGACAGCCAAATTTGGTGGCCTGTACATCAAAGTTAGATCACTAACATGCTTGTTAATCGACTGTTGCTGATTCTGGTCTTGTGTCACATTTACGCTTGTCAAGGCGTTTGACTGTGTACATCTTATTACTCTCTCAGGAAAACTGGTCCTATGCAATACAAGGACTTACTCACAGCTGGTTTGAATCATAACAAACAGACTGCAAAGGTTGTTCTGAATAATTCAGACAATGTCGGAAACGTAGAAAAATCCAGTGTATGGGAAATAATAATAATAATAATAATAATAGAAGTATCACAAAGTGAGTCCCACAGTGCTCAACTTTAGGTCCAGTCCTATTCCTTATACAAGTGAATGACCTTCCACTTAGCATTCAAGAAGCAAAATTGGAACAGAAGATTTCGTAAATGATATTTTGCAAAGAGCTATTAAGTGGTGCTCTGAAAATGGACACTTCCTAAATTTCGAAGAGAAAAAAAACTGACTACATTGAGTTCTGTACAACAAATAGAGTAATCCAACAATCGATGTAGCACATGAGCGAAAGTCGGGAAGTAGGGTGGAATGCTCCATCGTTTTGGGCATACATACTGATGAAAACTTATTATAACTGGCTTAGTATAATTGCTAACATATCAATCTCCTAACATATTCTGTATATTTCCACTCAGTAGTATGATACGGAATAATTTTCTGGGGTAACTCCTCACTTAGAAATAAGGTACTGTTTGCACAAAAGCGAGCAGTAAGAATAGTACGTGGTAATAATGGTTTTATCTTGGAATTCTTCCATTTGGTCCGTGTTTGCATAGAAAAATAGTAATATCAGAAAATTGAGCCCGCCTTGTTGCAAAACACCTTGTTATTCGTTTATTTTTTTATTCTCCAAAAAATGGCTCTGAGCACTATGCGACTTAACTTCTGAGGTCATCAGTCGACTAGAACTTAGAACTAATTAAACCTAACTAACCTAAGGACATCACACACATCCATGCCCGAGGCAGGATTCGAACCTGCGATCGTAGCGGCCACGCGGCTCCAGACTGAAGCGCCTAGAACCGCACGGCCACACCGGCCGGCCTTTATTCTCCCAAACTAGTTTCGGCGAAAAATATCACCATCATCAGTGTTTTTTTTTATCTAAAACATGCAGAAAATAGCATGGTTATACAAAAACAGTAGCACATTATTACATTTTTTACTATTTGTTTTTTGAAATATAGTTTCCCGTGGACATGTTTTAAGCAATTATTGTCGCTGTCTGCGTGTATTTACTGTGCGCTTTTTTTCTCTGTTGCTATTTTTTACTTAGCGAAGATCATGTCATCTGCAACCAGGTGAGCGGCTGTTAGTAAATAAAATACTAAAAGATGAATTTCGTATGTAAGCAATATATACTTGGGGCTGTGGTAGTGTTGTGGAAACCAGTTACTTGGTGTGTACTGAGCTGTTACTTAGCTACTCGTGTACTCACGTCCGTTGGATGGTATGTGGCTGCTTTTATACACAGAAACCAAAACTATCGCCCTCTGTTTCTGATCCAGAACATTACGCGATCTTGCCGTTCGCGTGTGTCGCGAGAGGTGCATCGCATGTGGCGAGAAAGGCTATGAAAAAAATGTAGCGCGAATTACGACGACTACTGTTCATTATTTATGTCTGTGTGTGTGATAGGGAAGTATTTCTTTGGCGTGTGTGTGCTTTATGTGCTGTGTCCTTGGTCAGTTCTCTCAGAGCGGTAAAGAGTGTTTTTACGAAGTGTTGTGTTTTCGTTTATTACATTTTTCCCTTCGACTATAGCCTTTTGTACGTAGAAAATTTCTTCAATTGTTAGTTGTCGGTATAAACTGTTGCCGTTTCTCAGAATGTGTAAATCGTTTTCGATATTAGTGGGGTTGTGGTTTTTGTTCATTAGATGTTCTGCAAAAGTTGAATGTGTGCTGTTACTCTGTAGAGCTGTCATGTGCTCTGTGTACCTCGTTCGGAACCTTCTGCTTGTTTGTCCTATGTATTGGGCCTGACAGGAGTTGCAAGTGAGTTGATATATTTCAGCGTTGCTGAATTTGTCTGAGGTTTTTCTGACTCGTCTTAGTCTTTTCTGAACTATTTTGTTTGTTCTGAATGTTATTGGGATCCCTTGCCTTTTTAAGATGTTTCCTATTCTATGTGACATTTTGTTATTGTATGTTAGTGTGTACCATCTCTCTGTTTTTTCCGAAGGGGTGTGGTCTGCTGTGTTGTCTGTGTGCACTGCATGTTTCCGTTTTACATTGTTGTTGAGTTTGTTTATGAAGTCTGTTTTGTGACGTTTTCAACAGCAATTTGTTTGATTATATATACATTGCTGGAAATGGAAAAAAGAACACATTGACACCGGTGTGTCAGACCCACCATACTTGCTCCGGACACTGCGAGAGGGCTGTACAAGCAATGATCGCACGCACGGAACAGCGGACACACCAGGAACCGCGGTGTTGGCCGCTGCGCAGCATTTGTGCACCGCCGCCGTCAGTGTCAGCCAGTTTGCCGTGGCATACGGAGCTCCATCGCAGTCTTTAACACTGGTAGCATGCCGCGACAGCGTGGACGTGAACCGTATGTGCAGTTGACGGACTTTCAGCGAGGGCGTATAGTGGGCATGCGGGAGGCCGGGTGGACGTACCGCCGAATTGCTCAACACGTGGGGCGTGAGGTCTCCACAGTACATCGATGTTGTCGCCAGTGGTCGGCGGAAGGTGCACGTGCCCGTCGACCTGGGACCGGACCGCAGCGACGCACGGATGCACGCCAAGACCGTAGGATCCTACGCAGTGCCGTAGGGGACCGCACCGCCACTTCCCAGCAAATTAGGGACACTGTTGCTCCTGGGGTATCGGCGAGGACCATTCGCAACCGTCTCCATGAAGCTGGGCTACGGTCCCGCACACCGTTAGGCCGTCTTCCGCTCACGCCCCAACATCGTGCAGCCCGCCTCCAGTGGTGTCGCGACAGGCGTGAATGGAGGGACGAATGGAGACGTGTCGTCTTCAGCGATGAGAGTCGCTTCTGCCTTGGTGCCAATGATGGTCGTATGCGTGTTTGGCGCCGTGCAGGTGAGCGCCACAATCAGGACCGCATACGACCGAGGCACACAGGGCCAACACCCGGCATCATGGTGTGGGGAGCGATCTCCTACACTGGCCGTACACCACTGGTGATCGTCGAGGGGACACTGAATAGTGCACGGTACATCCAAACCGTCATCGAACCCATCGTTCTACCATTCCTAGACCGGCAAGGGAACTTGCTGTTCCAACAGGACAATGCACGTCCGCATGTATCCCGTGCCACCCAACGTGCTCTAGAAGGTGTAAGTCAACTACCCTGGCCAGCAAGATCTCCGGATCTGTCCCCCATTGAGCATGTTTGGGACTGGATGAAGCGTCGTCTCACGCGGTCTGCACGTCCAGCACGAACGCTGGTCCAACTGAGGCGCCAGGTGGAAATGGCATGGCAAGCCGTTCCACAGGACTACATCCAGCATCTCTGCGATCGTCTCCATGGGAGAATAGCAGCCTGCATTGCTGCGAAAGGTGTATATACACTGTACTAGTGCCGACATTGTGCATGCTCTGTTGCCTGTGTCTATGTGCCTGTGGTTCTGTCAGTGTGATCATGTGATGTATCTGACCCCAGGAATGTGTCAATAAAGTTTCCCCTTCCTGGGACAATGAATTCACGGTGTTCTTATTTCAATTTCCAGGAGTGTAGTTCCTGTGTGTAGTTTTCTGGTTTAAGAGGTTCAAATGGTTCAAATGGCTCTGAGCGGTATGGGACTGAACTACTGAGGTCATCAGTCCCCTAGAACTTAGAACTACTTAAACGTAACTAACCTAAGGACATCACACACATCCATGCCCGAGGCAGGATTCGAACCTGCGACCGTAGCGGCCGCGCGTTTCCAGACTGTAGCGCCTAGAACCGCTCGGCCACTCCAGCTGACAGGTTTAAGAGGTGTTCTGTTTATCCTGTGGAGCATGTGTGTGAAACTGGCATATTTATGCACTGTCGAGTGGTTGGATGAGCTGTGGATAACAGTGCTAGTGGACGTGGGCTTCCTGTAGATGGTTACTGGCGGTTGTTTCTTGTGACTTTAAGATCCAAGAAATTTGGTTTCTTGTTGTTTTCTATTTCCAATGTGAAGTGGATTTGTGGGTGTACTGTGTTGATGTTACTATGTAGCTCTTCTATCCTGTTACGTGTTTCATCTACAAGACAGATTATGTCATCCACATATCGGTCTACATCTACATCTACATCTAAATTTATACTCCGCAAGCCACCCAACGGTGTGTGGCGGAGGGCACTTTACGTGCCACTGTCATTACCTCCCTTTCCTGTTCCAGTCGCGTATGGTTCGCGGGAATAACGACTGTCTGAAAGCCTCCGTGCGCGCTCTAATCTCTCAAATTTTACATTCGTGATCTCCTCGGGAGGTATAAGTAGGGGGAAGCAATATATTCGATACCTCATCCACAAACGCACCCTCTCCAAACCTGGCGAGCAAGCTACACCGCGATGCAGAGCGCCTCTCTTGCAGAGTCTGCCACTTGAGTTTCTTAAACATCTCCGTAACGCTATCACGGTTACCAAATAACCCTGTGACGAAACGCGCCGCTCTTCTTTGGATCTTTTCTATCTCCTCCGTCAGACCGATCTGGTACCAACAGATTATTTTGTACACTCCTTGTTTTACAATGTTATTGAATATTGTGGTCTCTATATGGTCCAAGAAAATGTTGGCTAATGTTCCACTGATGGGGGACCCCATCGGAAGCCCCTCTTGTTGCAAGTGGACGTTGTTGTTGGAAGTGAAGTAATAGGCAGAGTGATTTGCGAGCGAGGTTTGTGTACATAATTAGCAATATTTCTTGCTCAGCTACGTTGAAATGAGGCCTGGTCACGCTGTGAGAACGATGCCTTTGCTATCTAGCGGTGATAAGCGAAACGCTGCCCGACTACTGCGCAGACAGACTACACCTACGGCACGATATCGCTATTTTTATCATATTTTATGGTTTTACAGGCAAGATTAGCAAGTATCCTTTGCTTTCGAATGGTGTATAGAAATGTCCATTGAAACTAAACTCCCGTTGTGTGTGTGTCGTCGGATGTTTATATGTTGTTAAACACGCTGTGGCAGAGTTGTTGAGTGCTCGTGAGTCCTTTGAAAGTCGCCGTGTTTATTTACAGGGTCGTGCACAACACTTCCCAGCGTATCTCTGAATCCACGTCGACTTTATATAGTAATCAGAATGATGGAAGTAAATAATATTTATGTTGGAGTGTCACGTAAATGTTTATCAGAAATCAGCACTCGTTTACTTCTTCCTTGAATACAACTTTTACTATCGAACTGTAATACGTAACATTCGCAGTGATTAGTTCCCCTCGTCTTTATCAGAGCAAGAACAAAATCGGTGACATTAACATTACATTCAACAACAGAGATGATAATAATAATCAGAAATAATGCAATGGTAATGTTCGCTTTTCTTATCCAAGAAGTAATGTCCTTGGTTCCCACACATACAGCATCTGTAATGTTCCAGGGCATAGCAATACTGCCAACTGATACAGGCTTGCAGTGCCATTGTTTGAGATGAGGTTCCGATATCCCACAAAATTTCCGTTGAAGCGTTCCACAGACAATTCGACATTTGCATAAAAAATATTAGCCCTATGGCCGGCGGTATCATTTCCATTTCTGGAGACCGCCATCAAATCTTACCAGTAATAGCAACAGGGACGAGATCAGACAATGACAAAGCACATGCAGTTAGCATAGCATGGTAACATTTAGGGCGACAATTACCGAACCATACGAAATAAAATCGTCATAACTTCTGAACGGTTTGCGTTAGGACGTTCAAACTGCACGGCTGGTAGCGGGGCCATTACAATAATGAACGTGAAATTACACAAAAATTTTAAACTTAAAACATTCCCAAAGGTCTGCGAATTCCTAGGATCGATATCTTGAAAGTATCGGTATTGATAACAGGCAAAAATCGTGCAGACTCTGGATTCCCGTAATGGATCAACAATGCATGCAGGGTGGTCCATTGATCGTGACCGGGCCAAATATCTCATGAAATAAGCGTCAAACGAAAAAACTACGAAGAACGAAACTTGTCTAGCTTGAAGGGGGAAACCAGATGGCGCTACCATAGGCCAAACGGATATCAAATGCGTTTTTTTTAAATAGGAACCCCCATTTTATTCGATATTCGTGTAGTATGTAAAGAAATATGAATGTTTTAGTTGGACCACTTTCTTCGCTTTGTAATAGTCTCAAACGTATAATTACGTGGAATCACGTAACATTCCGCCAGTGCGGACGGTATTTGCTTCGTGATACATTACCCGTGTTAAAATGGACCGTTTACCAATTGCGGAAAAGGTCGATATCGTGTTGATGTATGGCTATAGTGATCAAAATGACCAACGGGCGTGTGCTATTTGTGCTGCTCGGTATCCTGGACGAGATCATCCAAGTGTCCGGACCGTTCGCCGGATAGCTACGTTATTTAAGGAAACAGGAAGTGTTCACCCAAATGTGAAACGTCAACCACGACCTGCAACAAATGATGATGCCCAAGTACGCGTTTTAGCTGCTGTCGCGGCTAATCCGCACATCAGTAGCAGACAAACTGCGTGAGAATCGGGAATCTCAAAAACCTCGGTGTTGAGAATGCTATATCAATATCGATTGCACCCGTACCATATTTCTATGCACCATGAATTGCATGGCGACGACTTTGAATGTCGTGTACAGTTCTGCCACTGGGCACAACAGAAATTACGGGACGATGACACATTTTTTGCACGCGTTCTCTTTAGCAACGAAGCGTCATTCCCCAACTGCGGTAACGTAAACCGGCATAATATGCACTATTGGCCAACGAAAAATCCACGATGGCTGCGACAAGTGGAACATCAGCGACCTTGAAGGGTTAATGTATGGTGCTGCATTATGGGAGGAAGGATAATTGGCCACCATTTTATCGATGCCAATCTAAATGGTGCAATGTATCCTGATTTCCTACGTAATGTTCTACCGATATTACTACAAGATCTTTCACTGCATGACAGAATGGCGATGTACTTCCAACATGATGGATGTCCGGCACATAGCTCGCGTGCGGTTGAAGCGGTACTGAACAGCACATTTCACGACAGGTGGATTGCTCGTCGAAACACCATACCGTGGCCCGCACGTTCACCGGATCTGACCTTCCCGGGCCGACCGGTGTGGCCATGCGGTTCTAGTCGCTTCAGTCCGGAAGCGCGCGACTGCTACGGTCGCAGGTTCGAATCCTGCCTCGGGCATGGATGTATGTGATGTCCTTAGGTTAGTTAGGCTTAAGTAGTTCTGAGTTCTAGGGGACTGATGACCTCAGCAGTTAAGTCCCATAGTGCTCAGAGCCATTTTGTGGTCCCAGCGATTCAGCTAATGTTCTGGCTGAACGGTATACGCAGCTCAATTGCGGGTTAGTCGAATATAATGCTCGATTGTTTCGTATAATAATTTGTTAGGTCATAATTGCTTGGATGAATAGAAATTAAGTTACCAGTTCCGCTAGGTAGTTATCTTCAGTCGTGCATAATCCACTAAGAAGCTTCTTCCAGCATTTTACTGGATTAAGCACATCTGAAGATGGTAACTACTTGTCAAAACCGATAGCGTGAATATTCAGATATAGCTAAGCAATCATGACACAATAAACTATCATGCGAACCTTTACAAAGGTCGCATACTTCCAGTTGGCAATATGACAATTAAAAAAAAACCTATTGTTCCCCTGGAAAAAGGAAGTATACTGACAGTACAAATAAAAAGTGGATCCGAGATTTTGAGAAATGGAGTCAGAACGACCCAAGGCAGAAGCAAACGAAGACTATTGTACTATGACGTTCGGCAACGTTGAGCAGGAAATTGCGCCTCTTCCGCAAACAGCTCTTCCGCAACACTGCTCTCCAATGCGCAGTCCTCGACAGCTGGAAAGGATTTCGCCCGGCATCGCAGTGACTACTTTCCGCCAGCAATTTCCTTTCCGCCCTTTGTCGCCATGAGGTATACTCCGCCCCTTGTCCCGGCTAAGGTCCGGGAGCTCGGGCTGTATGGAGAGGATTTGGCCCGCAAGCACCCCGCTATGGCTGCCGGATTTGCAACTTCCATCAATTTTCTTGTGGGCCCCATTCAGCTCGAGTCGCCACGCAAGCTGGGGGTCCCCCTCTTCCGGCCTTTCTTCATTAAGACAGGTCGTCGCCGGTTGCTTCTGCCCTGCCACTGGCCCTGCAACAACCCTCCCCCCTCCCCCCCCCCATACGCACGTTACTATACACTGACTGTGACCACTGTCGCAAATCGGGCTCAAAGACGAGGCTGTCCCCTCCACAGCCGGAAGCCTCCAAGCGGTGCAGCGGTTGCTTCACGGTTGTCATGGCGACAAAGAGCATTGTTGCTGGCGACGTCTCAATGAGTAGCCAGCTGGTAGACGGTTGGGCCGCCTGAGCCCCCCTCCTCCTCCCCCCCTTCCCCACCGAGAGGGGTGAGTCGGCAAGTGGCGGGGGGGGGGGGGGGGAGGCACTGAACATGGCTGAGAACGTTGAACATCAGCTGAGAGGGGAGATGAAGCGCGCAGAACTGTTGGTCCGTGACGTTGCACATCGTCAATACAATGCATCGCTCGTCTGCAGCGCTAAATTTGCTATGCTTCTAGTGTTGTGTTCACAATGGCACCGACAACCATCGCCGGACAACACCCACCGACAGCTTGCTCACAGTGCCTTTTATCTCCCTCATCAGTTTTTGACGGGATCGAGGAGATTTTATTTATTTTTTATCAGTCTACATCTACATCTACATGGTTACTCTGCAGAGGGCTCATCGAACCATTTTCATGCTACTCGAATGGCGCGTAGGAAAAAGGCACACCTAAAATCTTTCCGTTCGAGCTCTTGAATTCTCTTATTTTATTATGATGATCATTTTTCCCTACGCAGGTGGGTGTCAACAAAATATTTTCGCATTCAGAAGAGAAAGTTGTTGATTGAAATTTCGTAAATAGACCTCGCTGCAAACAAAATCGCCTTTGTTTCAGGGACTGCCACCCCAACTCGCGTATCATATCAACGACACTCTAACCCCTATTGCGCCATAACACGAAACGAGCTACGGGATACATTTCCTCATTCAAGATATATTTCAGTGCTGGACAGCCTTTAGCACAAACAGTGATGGAACTATTGACACCCTCTTATGCAATGTGGCATTACCTCTACATGGATAATTATTATAACAGTGTAGAACTTGCAGAGATGTTACTTGAAAAGAAAATTCGAGTTTGTTGAACGATACGGTAAAATACAGGATTTCCGGAAAAATTAAAGTACGCAAAAGTCGATGTGTTTGGAGCTTGTTCTCAACGGAAAGGTGAGAAGTGGACGTCAATCCTACCTGGTGAGGATCCCACACATTGCAGCAATATTCCAGCAGAGGACGGACAAATATAATGTAGGTTGTCTCGTTAGTGGGTTTGTCGCATCTTCTAAGTGTTCTGCCAACAAAGCGTAGTCTTTGTTTCGCCTTCCCCACAATATTATCTATGTGGTCTTTCCAATTTAAGTTGCTCGTAATTGTAATTCCTAGGTATTTAGTCGAACTGACAGCACTTACATTTGTGCGATTTATCGTATACCCAAAATTTATCGAGGTAAATTGGAAGATGGAGTGGACGAGTAGTTGGATTCTTGTAGTACGTGGAGAGGATCACAGGTGTGGATATTTTATAGCTCTTTGATGACAGAGCCCATGTGTTCGACAGTGGGTCGATGGAGCTTCACGTTTTGTTGCCTTAGATACGTTTCTTAATGGGGCTGCAGCTTTGTTCTACTTGGGCTTACCGTTCTTTTCATTAATAGACACGTTTATTGTCATGGCTGACCAGCTAGAAAGACGCTACTGCGGCACTTATTAAGATAAACAAATCTCATGTCACTTACAAGGGTACATTCACAAGCGTAAATTAACGACCTTGATGAAACTTGGCGGATGTGTAGAGGGGGCAAAATAATCCAATATGTACTTGTTGGTTATTGCCAAATTTCACTTTTAAAGGGTAAGAAGCACCCAGAATGGTAATATGGCATATTGGATTCAGAGGGAATATCTCCGAAACGATGATATATAAAAAATGTTTTTCATATAAAAGTTGATATGTAAGTAACACAATTATATAGTATAATAATATGAAAGGACAAGGACTTTCGATGTTGGAAGAACTTTGTGAGAAGTTTTTCAGATCTAGTTTTAGTGAATGATAAATCAGGCTGCAAACACAAATACGCAATCAGTTCTTTTCGTCAGGGCTTGCCGTTGTACTAAAATACGCGTGATACAAATCAGAGTATTTAGAGGATCAACCACGACAATTTATATGAAATCCTTTTGAATTTTCTTATTGTGTATATTATTTGAAGAAATTAAGTTCATTTGATGTGCATGTGTAAAAAGCATTTATTTACTGGTTACTATTATAATAATTTTGTATCATAATAACCTTATTATTTTCAGTTAATAAAGTACACATACTTGAAACGATAATCTAAATAATGGAAGAAAAAAACACATGAATGTAAAACGTAAAATAATAATGAACAAAATAAAACAAATATGAGTGAGATAAATAATTAGAATAATAACGAATATTTAGAAATTTTAGTTAGGTATGTTGGAAATACACCGTCAGCACACTGTGTACACTTTATTATCCAGAAATTGTATTTGGGAAATCAACTTTATTACACATGGAAGTATGTTGCTTGGAACTTTCTTTAATTTACGTTGTAACAAAGGTAGGCGATATGACCCACCTCTTAGTAATCGCCTTGTGGTAGCCACCTTCCGCTGCGAGCCAGATTGTAAGGCGCCATGTGCAGTGCTGTTTACACGGGCCGTGTTAGCCGATGGGCGTGCCAGACAACGTCAGCTGATGATGATGGAGCGGTAGGCGGCAGCCTGCACCCTGTAAGCCAACATTGCTCGCTGCCTCGTAACGAAGGAGGTAGCGGCGGCTAAGCTGATCCAGCTCATGGTACCGCTTACGTATCACGTGGCCGCTACAGCGAGATTGTTTCATTCAGAAAGAAACGATGTGTTAGGCCGGTGCATAAGATCGTAGCTTATTGTTTTGTATGTTGGTGATTCAGTTACTATGGGTTTATTTATCGACTGTCATTTTTTATTTATAGTTCACTGTTGCTATTTGAGCTTAAATATTGTTATTTGGAGATAGCGAATAGTGCTGTGGGCGCTAGAAAATGGAGTGCCAAGAGGAGAAATTGGAAAATTTCCTATATATTCTTCTGTTCGAGTTCATTAGAGGGGTGACAGCAGCGGAGGCGGCCAGAAAGATTTGCTCTTCGTATATCCATAATTAAAACGGACGACTTGGGACGTCAGCTGGTATAATATATGTTAAAAAAAACCGTAATTCTTCCAGCTCTATTAAGGTGTTGGTTTTATTGGCAACTGGTTTCGATGCTGTTACAGCGTCATCTCCAGGCCCTAAATACAACATACCATACATAAACAACCAATGCAACAACAGTAATTTATGAGTTACTATGCAAAACAATTCCATTATAACCATATTGCATAACGGATAGTTTTAGTGAAACTAATTACATTTTTGGTCATTTCCGTTAAAATGCCATCATTCTGGACATTAGTCATTTGCGCGTTATCACTAAATACAAGTGAAGCTGTATATGCACACTCGTTTTATTATAGGTTAATATCAGGTATTACAAATAGTTTGCACAAGAAGAGAATGGAAGCTTTCGAAATGTGGTGCTACAGAAGAACGCTGAAAATTGTATGGGTAGAACACATAACTAATGAGGAGGTATTGAATAGAATTGGGGAGAAGAGGAGTTTACGGCACAACTTGACAAGAAGATAGGACCGGTTGGTAGGACATGTTCTGAGGCATAAAGGGATCACAAATTTAGCATTGGAGGGCAGCGTGGAGGGTAAAAATCTTAGAGAGAGACCAAGAGATGAGTACACTAAGCAGATTCAGAAGGATGTAGGTTGCAGTAAGTACTGGGAGATGAAGAAGCTTGCACAGGATAGAGTAGCACGGATGGCTGCATCAAACCAGTCTCAGGACTGAAGACCACAACAACAACAACAACATCAGGTTTTAAAAAATGGGAGTATTTAAAAGCTTAAGCGACAAGCCGCTATTCTAATGGATAATAATATGGGCGTGGAACATTGTAAATTACTATTTTTTTAAAATAATGAACTTTAAATTGGAGAACATACGCATTGCCAATCAGACATATGTCAGGTAAACTTCATTGTTTACTAGTAGTGAACGGTGGGCAAAGTAGACTAGAGTTACGTTTGCAAAATTCTGTACTGTCGTCATACTAAGGTAATAGTGGTGTAATTTACTTAGACAACTTCGTTCTTGACACCACGAAAGAAATAATAAGGGGACCGAAAAAAATAGCGTGAAACTCACTTGATACAAGGTAGTCAATAGTGCAAAATACAAACTAATCAATTTAAAAAACTACTAATTCTATTCAACTGAATTATAAAGATAAGTAAAATGAATGAATCCCCATGATGTAGTAGTGATTGGTCCAGAAGTCTATTTGCCCATAGCAAATAGAGATTAAGCGCATCATTGATCGTAATTAATTCGAATTGACACTCGACGAGATCACATACTTAATACATGAGTTACACATCATGTATTTTACTGAGTGGCTGTGTTTGCGTGTATTTATTGGAGTAACAACAAATAGGCTGTATATATGACCGTTTATTTCAACTGACATTACCTAGATTGCTTCTATTTGGAGCATTGCCATGAACCTGATCGTGCTTTTGACCATTTAAGCTTACTGAAATTGATTATTTTAGACCTTGGTCATAGCATTCGATGAGATACCGACATAGAAATTATTTCAGTAACGTTAACTTATACTTTTATTGGAATGAAGAGTTTTCTAAATTGATTAGTTTGTATTTTAAACTATTGACTACCTTGTATTAACTGGGTTTCACACTATTTTTTTCGGTCCCTTATCCTGTCTTCCGTGGTATTAAGAACGAAGTTGTCTAAGTAAATTACGCCACTGTTACCTTAGTATGACGACAGTACAGAATTTTGCAAACGTAACTTTAGGCTACCTTGCTCACCGTTCACTACTAGTAAACAATGAAGTTTAGCTAACATGTGTCTGATTGGTAATGCGTATGTTCTCCTTTTCACAGTTCATTATTTTAAAAAAATAAAAAAATAAAAATTTACAATGTTCCACTCCATTATTATTATCTATTAGAATAACGGCTTGTTGCTTAAGCTTTTATAGAGTCCCATTTTTTAATACCTGATATTAAACTATAATGAAACGATTGTGCATATAGAGCTTCATTTGTATTTAGTGATACCACGTAAATGGCTAATGTCCAGAGTGATGGCATTTTAACGGAAATGACCAAAAATGTAATTTGTTTCATTAAAATTATCCATTATGTAATATGGTTATAATAGAATTGTTTTGCATAATAACTCATAAATTACTGTTGTTGCATTGGTTTTTTATGTATGGTATGTTGTATTTAGGGTTAAAAAATGGTTGAAATGGCTCTGAGCACTATGGGACTTAACTTCTAAGGTCATCAGTCCCCTAGAACTTAGAACTACTTAAACCTAACCTAAGGACATCACACACATCCATGCCCGAGGCAGGTTTCGAACCTGCGACCGCAGCGGTCACGCTGTTCCAGATTGTATGTATTTAGGGCCTGAAGATGATGTTGTAATAACATCGAAACTAGACGCCAATAAAACCAGCACCTTAAGGAGGGTAGGACGTCAAACAGGCCGATTTGGAGCAGGAGAGGCACCACAGGAGATTTTATTTTCTACTGTCTACACTTTTACAAATAAATTCATAAAACTTTGTCAGCATGACCAGGAAGGATTCAGGATTCACATTCATAGCAGTGGAAGTGCAAAAACATAACAAAATAATTTTTTTTAGATATGAAATTTCATCATTTTTTCACTAACTGTTGGCTGCATTTGTTGCTATGGGTACATTTTTCTTCACAAGTAAGAGAGATTCTTTGATGAATTTTGCACAGCATACAAACCATACTTACAGGTGTACGAAACTCTAGAAATTTCCAAATCTATTAAAAACTGTCGTAAAAATTGAGATAATTAACTAAAAAATTGGATTTTTTTTCTAAACATAAAGTTTAAAACGTAACAACTCATTCATTTTTTCATAAATTAAATAGATTCTAGAGTTTCAGACACCTGTAAGTATGGTTTGTATGCTGTGCAAAATTCATCGAACAGTCTCTCTTACTTATGAAGTAAAGTGTACCTATAGCAACAAATGCAGCCAATAGTAAGTGAAAAAATGATGAAATTTCACATGTAAAAAAAATTATTTTGCTATGTTTCTGAACTTCCGCTGCTACGAGTGTGAATACTGAATCCTTCATGGTCATGCTGACAAAGGTTTATGAATTTACTTGTAAAAGTATAGACAGTGTAAATTAAAACGTCATGTGATGCCTCTCCTGCTCCAAGTCGGCCCGTTTGACGTCCTACCCCCCTTAATACAGTTGGAGGAATTACGTGACTTTTCAACATACAGAAATATCTGCCCCGCGTATGGGGATAATGCCACTGGACAGAGTTCTGCAAGAGAATGGTTTTCTCTGTTTAAGGAGGCTAGTTTTGAAATCAGTGACTTATTTGGCTTGGTCGATTTGAAGGAGAGAATCCAACATCGAGGTAATAGGAACCATCAGTGTAGGGAAGGATGGGGAAGAAAGTCGACCCTACCGTTTCAAAGGAACCATCCCGTCATTTGCCTGAAGTGCTTCAGATAAATCATGGAAAACGTAAATCAGGGAGGCCGGACGCGGTTTTGAAGTGTCGTTCTTCCGAATGTGAGTCTAGTGTGCTAACCACGCGCCACCTCGATCGGTAATCAGTGACTCTGCACGTTCAGGAAGATCTTCGTAGTTTGATAAAGGTCGTTTAAAGGCGTTAATCCTCTGTGATTCATGTCAATCTACTAGAGAACTGACTTATGAGACGGACTGTGATCGTTCCACCATTGTGCGACATCTGCATCCAATGGGGAAGGTTCAAACATCGGGAGTGTGTGTATCGCGTCCCCTGAACCAGTCGCAAAAATCACTGTGGCCGTATGTGCATCTCCGCTTGCTCATCATCAACTGGATCGGCCTCTGTGGCCGAGCGGTTCTAGGCGCTACAGTCCGGAACCGCACGACTGCTACGGTCGCAGGTTTGAATCCTGCCTCGGGCATGGATGTGTGTGATGTCCTAAGGTTAGTTAGGTTAAAGTAGTTCTAAGTCTAGGGGACTGATGACCTCATATGTTAAGTCCCATAGCGGTCAGAGTCATTTGAACCATCATCAACTGGGACTTCAGCAACACCGGCTATTCCTACCCTGCATCGCTACTGGTGACGAGAAATGGTGTCTTGATGCCAATATAAGAAAAACGAAGAAATGGCTGAACTCAAATAAGGCAGCAACTTCCCACACAAAGACCTGCGCGCATCCACAAAAGATAATGTTACGCATCTGGCGGATCAGCGACGGTGTGGTGCACTACGAGGAGTAACCATCACTGCTGTCATTTACTTTCAGCAACAGAGAAATCTTGCACACGCAATCCGAGAACAACGATCAGGAAGACTGCGTGAAGTGGTGCTAATCCATGGTAAAGTCAGCCAGCATTCTAGTAGACTGATAAAAAAACTCTATACAGGAGTTGGGTTGGGAACTCATTCCGCACCGCACGTGTTACTTACTGGACACTACTTCTATTAACTCTCTTTCTTTATCTCTTTAACCCCGCCAGAAATATACACTAATCGCCATTAAAATTACTACACCGCGAAGATGACGTGCCACAGACGCGAAATTTAACCGATAGGAAGAAGATGCTAACATATGCAAATGATTAGCTTTTCAGAGCATTCACATAAGGTTGGCGCCGGTGGCGACACCTACAACGTGCTGACTTGAGGAAAGTTTACAGCCGATTTCTCATACACAAACAGCAGTTGACCGGCGTTGACTCGTGAAACGTTGTTGTGATGCCTCGTATAAGGAGGACAAATGCGTACCATCACGTTTCCGACTTTGATAAAGGTCGGATTGTAGCTTATCGCGATTGCGGATTATCGTATCGTGACACTGCTGCTCGCGTTGGCCGAGATCCAATGACTGTTAGCAGAATATGGAATCGGTGGGTTCAGGAGAGTAATACGGAACGCCGTGCTGGATCCCAACGGCCTCGTATCACTAGCAGCGATATGACAGGCATCTTATCCGCATGGCTGTAACGGATCGTGCAGCCACGTCTCGATCCCTAAGTCAACAGATGGGGACGTTTGCAAGACAACAACCATCTGCACGAACAGTTCTACGACGTTTGCAGAGCATGGACTATCAAATGGTTCAAATGGCTCTGAGCACTATGGGACTCAACTTCTGAGGTCATTAGTCCCCTAGAACTTAGAACTAGTTAAACCTAACTAACCTAAGGACATCACAAACATCCATGCCCGAGGCAGGATTCGAACCTGCGACCGTAGCGGTCTTGCGGTTCCAGACTGCAGCGCCTTTAACCGCACAACCACTTCGGCCGGCCATGGACTATCAGCTCGCGGACCATGGCTGCGGTTACCCTTGACGCTGCATCACAGACAGGAGCGCCTGCTATGGTGTACTCAACGACGAACCTGGGTGCACGAATAGAAAAACGTCATTTTTTCGGATTAATCTAGGTTCTGTTTACAGCATTGTGATGGTCGCATCCGTGTTTGGCGACATCGCGGTGATCGCACATTGGAAGCGTGTATTCGTCATCGCCATACTGGCGTATCACCCGGCGTGATGGTATGGGGTGCCATTGGTTATACATCTCGGTCACCTCTTGTTCGCACTGACGGCACTTTGAACGGTGGACGTTACATTTGAGATGTGTTACAACCCGTGGCTCTACCATTAATTCGATCCCTGCGAAACCCTACATTTCAGCAGGATAATACACGACCGCATGTTGCAGGTGGTGTACGGTCCTCTCTGGATACTGAATTTGTTCGACTGCTGCCCTGGCCAGCACATTCTCCAGATCCCTCACCAATTGAAAACGTCTGGTCAATGGTGGCCGAGCAACTGGCTCGTCACAATACGACAGTCACTACTCTTGATGAACTGTGGTATCGTGCTGAAGCTGCATGGGAAGCTGTACCTGTACACGCCATCCAAGCTCTGATAGATGTTAAGTCCCATAGTGCTCAGAGCCATTTGAACCATTTGAACCATCCAAGCTCTGTTTGACTCAATGCCTAGGCGTATCAAGGCCGTTATTACTGCCAGAGGTGGTTGTTCAGGGTACTGATTTCTCGGGATCTATGCACCCAAATTACATGAAAATGAAATCACATGTCAGTTCTAGTATAAAATATTTGTCCAATGAATACCCGATTATCATCTGCATTTCTCCTTGGTGTAGCAATTTTAATGTTACACTGTAGATGTTACACTGTAGTTAGATTGAACTTCCACTGCGTGGTAACCAAGCAGGTGGTAACCGACTAAATCGCAGTAAATTTGGTTTGTTTGGTTTGTGGGGCGCTCTACAGCGCTGTCATCAGCACCCGTGCAAAGTCCCAATTTTTTCACAGTTCAATCCAGATACGGTCACGAATGATGATGATGATGATGATGAAATGATGAGGACAGCACAAACACCAAGTCCCCGGGCAGAGAAAATTCCCAACCCGGCCAGGAATCGAACCCGGGACCCGTCGCAGTGAGTGGTCTTGCGAAGATCGGTACAATTGGTGAAAGGCATTTTTTGTTGACCTTTTGCAAAGTAGAAACGTGAGTGCAAGGTATTGCGATGAGGGAGTGTGAAGCCGTAACACGTGGACTAAACCTGTGGGTCGACAGACGCTAACGAGACTGGTCCAACATCAGCGGTCGACAACGTCTGAGGACCACCAAGACACAGGTGCTATCGATTCGAGACGAGGCCTGTCATAACAACGGCACGGGACACCGCGGGGGAATGATGAATGGCCAGCAGGAGCCCGAAGCCCGGTGGCGCCAGGGAGAGAAAACAGTTCTGATACCCATCAGCAAATGCAGCATCCACTTGAGGCGACGTCTGCAACCATCTGTCAGCTGTTGGTTGCTTCAGCCGAAATTTGCATCACAAAAAGAAAAAAAAATGGTTTGGAAGCAATGTTACAGGTGTACTTTACCCCGTTCTGTGAAGATGAATGGAGTGCCCATGTGTCAAAGAGGAATCCGGTAAGAAGTCTTTCATGCTGGATACGCTGAGTCATCTCTCGTCCATCAATGAACCGCTCCAGCGTATGACGTCATTTGTCGCGGGAACATGACGTCACTGCTCGAGTCATTCTGTCGGGAATATGTTCACACCCTGAGTGCGTCAGCCACGTGCTGGTAAAAAAAAAAAGCGAATTCGGTGTCGACGATATTCAGTTGTATGTTCCAATACCTGAGAAGCTACTGAATAAATGAAAACATTAGTGCAGTATGTGACAGCGTGTTGAAATATGTCGCCGTAAGTAGTTTAGCAGGCCGGAGGTGCCGAGCGGTTCTAGGCGCTAAAATCTGGAACCGCGCGACCGCTACGGTTGTAGGTTCGAATCCTGCCTCGGGCAGGTTAGTTAGGTTTAAGTAGTTCTAGGTTCTAGGGGACTGATGACCTTATAAGTTAAGTTCCTTAGTGCTCAGAGCCATTTGATTTGAACCGTACGTAGTTTACCATGCTAATACACATCCAAATGGTACGTTACGACATAGCTACCCAATAAACATTTCACATCATGCTACTTCTTTGAATGTCGGGTAAAGTAGTAGAATAGGCACTTGAACAAAAGTTTGGAATATCATAGACTTTACAGTTAATAAAAGGTTCCGGGCTATTATGCCGAGGTCGAACGGATTTCACTTCAAAACCGACGTTTCGTTCCCATCTGCGCAGGATATTTACATGGAGGATCGTAGCTTTTTTTTGAATGTCGGGTTCATACTTTGGCTCGCTACAGAATGACTTCTTATAGTCCTTCCATGGAGATTTGTAAGAAGCCTTATTAACAAAATAAATAAAATTCTTACTGTAAACAAGAACTATTTTGGTTAGTTAAGCCGCCCGTGGTGTCCGAGCGGTTCTAGGCACTTCAGCCCGGAACCGAGCTGCTGCTACGGTCGCAGGTTCGAATCCCGCCACGGGCATGGATGTGTGTGATGTCCTTAGGTTAGTTAGGTTTAAGTAGTTCTAAGTCTAGGGGACTGATGACCTGAGATGTTAAGTCCCATAGTGCTTAGAGCCATTTGAAACATTTGGTTAGTTACAAAAAATCATTAAAAAACAGTGGAGGCACTGCCCTAAGTGTACATCTTAAAAACGAAAACAGTGAAAATGTTTATCTCATGACAATGATTATCATCCTTTAGTAGTGAGTATGTTCTCCCCGCACACGGATGAGTTCTTCCGCCCTGCGAGGCATGCTCTGGATGAGACCATCAAGTTTATCTTGGGATATGAGGTCGCACTCCTCAATGGCAGCTTCATTGAGGTCCTTAAGATTATCAGGTGGATTCGGTCGCTGTGCAATAGCTACCTTCAACATGACTCTTGCATGCTCAGTTGCATTCATGTCTGCGGTCTGTGCTGGCCAATTCGTTTGGTTGATGTTACATCTTTGAATATACCGAGACACTGCTAGAGTACGGTGAGGTCTTGCATTGTCATCGACTAGGATGAAGTTGTCGCAGACATCACGTTCGTAGGACCTGACAATCGTTTGTACGTCCTTTTGGAAGTATTGGGAAATTAGAACGGTCTGGTACTGGTTTCCCGTCCTTAATTTCGTGTATGTCTGTGCTGTTATTCTGAACAATACAAGTGGTGTAGTTACGGAAACGCTGTGTGGTAGGAAAAAGTCGCTAAAACTGCATAACTGTATTTGAATAAAAATTTACAAATTTAATTAGGAAACGTAAAACTGTACGTTAAATCAGCTGTTCAGTGAATGTCTGTATCGTGCAGTGCAGTGGACAGGGCTAAAATGCATGACGTCACAATACGTGACTTGCAATTTCAACGTACAAAACTAACGGATAAAAATGCTTCATGAAATTACAAAACGAATTTTGAGAAGATAAATAACCAAGAAAGATTTCCCTAGAAATGCACTGTGATTCAACGAAAGCAACAGACTAAATAAAATTTCAAACGCTGAGTAATACGCACGCAATTGTAAATCTGCACCATGCGAATAAGACTGGCTGCATATGAAATGAGCCCGCATCTCGTGGTCGTGCGGTAGCGTTCTCGCTTCCCACGCCCGGGTTCCCGGGTTCGATTTCCGGCGGGGTCAGGGATTTTCTCTGCCTCGTGATGGCTGGGTGTTGTGTGATGTCTTTAGGTTATTTAGGTTTAAGTAGTTCTAAGTTCTAGGGGACTGATGACCATAAATGTTAAGTCCCATAGTGCTCAGAGCCATTTGCATTTTTTTTTGCATATGAAATGAGATGTGAAATAAACTTAACCAATTGCGAAGCTGATGGTTCAAATGGCTCTGAGCACTATGGGACTTAACATCTAAGGTCATCAGTCCCCTAGAACTTAGAACTACTTAAGCCTAACTAACCTAAGGCAGGATTCGAACTTGCGACCGTAGCGGTCGCGCGGTTCCAGACTGAAGCGCCTAGAACCGCTCGGCCACTCCGACAGGCTGGAGAATATCGACCGGTTAAAGCCGATGCTGGAGTTTAGTTTTGAATAACCGGTGTTTTGTGCGATTTGTTTGGTCCCTATTACGACAGGTATTTTTAATTTTTTTACCAGGAACCGGGTAAATAAAATGAAGCCATTGCAGCAGTACTAAAAATTTTGGTTCTTAAATGAATCCTTTTCTTAAATACGAAAAATTTTTATTCCTAAAATTTCCATTGCTTTTTAATATAGCGTACAGAAACGAGCAATAAACAGATCGCATAAGAATTGGTATAGCATTGCTGAGACAATAATATACCTGTCACAATGTGGCATGGCCTGTCGATGGTATGCTTATACACCCAGTGTGCTAGACTTGCCCCATCTGGTCTGTATGGTAGTTCTACGCTTTCGTCGTCGGACATTAATTGTATTACAGAATGGCAGCATCCCTAGTCTCCAAGTATCTTACGAAGTGCTGTACAAGTGATGTACAGTTCTACATTTGCTTTAAAAGATTAAGAACGGGAGTAACCACGACAAACTTGCGACGTCATATAAAGAGAAAATTTTAAACATAACAATTGATTCATAATTTACAATAGGAATAGAAAGTAGCTGACCTGTTGACTGAGTCTAAATCATGCCTTTATCTGCTTGTAGCCCTTGAAAAAGAAGAAGTAAAAACAAAAAAAAGAAAAAATACACTGAGGTGGGAAAGTCATAGGAAACCTCTTAAAATCGTGTTGGACCTCCTTTTTCCCGGTTTCGTGCTGCAGGTCGACGTAGCATGGACTCGACAAGTAGTTGGAAGTCCACTGCAAAAATATCGAGCCATACTGCCTCTTTAGACGACTATAACTGCGAAGATGTTGCCGGTGCAGGAATTTTGTGAACGAACTAACTTCTCGATTACGTTCCATACATCTTCAAAAAGTCTCTCCGCAGTGCCGTGTGATTGTTGGCCTGCCTGGGTTACTTTCCTTCAAGTGGACTCTCCCAACATTCCACTGTTTCGTTTATCTCAGCCAGCGTCAATAGTATGGCTGGTGTGTGTCGTCACGTGTTGACGTGAACGTTAAAGTTTAGTTCCTTTGTTCGTTTACTTCGTTTTTGTCGCTGTTAAAATGCTAACCATTGAAGAACGTGTGCTTTTAGTTGAACAAGTGCTCAAAGCTGGCGGTAAATACACAGTTTCAGTTCGTCAAAACTTTAATTCAGTTTTCCCGGAGACAACACTCCCACATCGCGATACTGTGAGAGTTTTGATTAACAAATTTCGAAGTACGGGTTCAGTGACAGCTGCACCGAGAAGTGGTCGTCCTAGCGTTTTGTCTGAGGATAAACTACTCGATATTTCATATAAAATGTCCATGAGTCCGAACAAGTCAGTAAGAAAACTCCCCCAGGAAATCGATGTTAGTGTCGGAACGGCCCACACAGCTGTAAGGAAAAAATTAGAACTTTTCCCATACAAAGTGCCAGTCGTGCAAGAACTGAAAAATACTGATCATGGCAAGTGACTGCATCATTGTCAATGGTTAAAAATTTTCGTTCAACAAAATGGAAGGGATATTCTTAATGAAACATTTTTGACTGATGAGGCGTGGTTTCATTTACCCGGTTACATGAACTCGCAAAATTCTCGTATGTGTATTGATAAAAAATGGAAATGTCGTGTGGCTAGGGCCTCCCGTCGGGTAGACCGTTCGCCTGGTGCAGGTCTTTCGATTTGACGCCACTTCGGCGACCTGCGCGTCGATGGGGATGAAATGATGATGATTAGGAAAACACAACACCCACTCCCTGAGCGGAAAAAATTTCCGACCCAGCCGGGAATCGAACCCGGGCCCTTAGGACTGACAGTCTGTCACGCTGACCACTCAGCTACCGGGGGCGGACTGTGTACTGATGAGGAACCACTTCATTATGTGAAAATAGGAGTTTGGATTGCAATTTGTAGAGGTCGGATTGTGGGTCCCATATTTTTCAACGAAACAATAAATGCACAACGATACTGCCGTACCCATTCATAGGAGAACCAGTATTAAGTGAAATACTCAACGGTTGTTTTGAACAAAATGGTGCAACCGCTCATGCAACTCGCGTTTCAATGTCACTGCTTGCCGATGTTTTTGGTAATAGCTTAAGTTCACTGGGTCTTTGGCCCCCCACGATCGGCTGACCTAACACCACCTGACCTTTTTCTTCTGGGGTGCAGCGAAAGCAACTGTCTATAAAAACCGTCCAAAATCCATCGATGAATTGAAAACTGCGATATCCACTTTCACTGCTTCTGTTACAGAAGAAATGTTGCAGCTTGTGTTTGGAAACATGATTAGAGGAATTGAACTGTGTATTCAACAACAGGGGGGACAATTTCAACATTTAATGTGAAAATTTGTAACTAAAAATGAATGTGTTGTTGTGGTCTTCAGTCCTGAGACTGGTTTGATGCAGCTCTCCATGCTACTCTATCCTGTGCAAGCTTTTTCATCTCCCAGTACCTACTGCAACCTACATCCTTCTGAATCTGCTTAGTGTATTCATCTCTTGGTCTCCCTCTACGATTTTTACCCTCCACGCTGCCCTCCAATACTAAATTGGTGATCCCTTGATGAATCAGAACATGTCCTACCAACAGATCCCTTCTTCTGGTCAAGTTGTGCCATAAACTTCTCTTCTCCCCAATCCTATTCAATACTTCCTCATTAGTTATGTGATCTACCCATCTAATCTTCAGCATTCTTCTGTAGCACCACATTTCGAAAGCTTCTATTCTCTTCTTGTCCAAACTATTTATCGTCCATGTTTCACTTCCATACATGGCTACGCTCCATACGAATACTTTCAGAAATGACTTCCTGACACTTAAATTTATACTAGATGTTAACAAATTTCTTTTCTTCAGAAACGCTTTCCTTGCCATTGCCAGTCTACATTTTATATCCTCTCTACTTCGACCATCATCAGTTATTTTGCTCCCCAAATAGCAAAACTCCTTTACTACTTTAAGTCTCTCATTTCCTAATCTAATTCCCTCAGCATCACCCGACTTAATTAGATTACATTCCATTATCCTTGTTTTGCTTTTGTTGATGTTCATCTTATATCCTCCTTTCAAGACACTGTCCATTCCATTCAACTGCTCTTCCAAGTCCTTTGCTGTCTCTGACAGAATTACAATGTCATCGGCGAACCTCAAAGTTTTTATTTCTTCTCCATGAATTTTAATACCTACTCCGAATTCTTCTTTTGTTTCCTTTACTACATTCTCAATATACAGATTGAACAACATCGGGGAGAGGCTACAACCCTGCCTCACTGCTTTCCCAACCACTGCTTCCATTTCATGCCCCTCGACTCTTATAACTGCCATCTGGTTTCTGTACAAATTGTAAATAGCCTTTCGCTCCCTGTATTTTACCCCTGCCACCTTTAGAATTTGAAAGAGAGTATTCCAGTCAACATTGTCAAAAGCTTTCTGTAAGTCTACAAATGCTAGAAACGTAGGTTTGCCTTTCCTTAATCTTTCTTCTAAGATTAGTCGTAAGGTGAGTATTGCCTCACGTGTTCCAGTGTTTCTACGGAATCCAAACTGATCTTCCCCGAGGTCGGCTTCTACTAGTTTTTCCATTCGTCTATAAAGAATTCGTGTTAGTATTTTGCAGCTGTGACTTATTAAACTGATAGTTCGGTAATTTTCACATCTGTCAACACCTGCTTTCTTTGGGACTGGAATTATTATATTCTTCTTGAAGTCTGAGGGTATTTCGCCTGTTTCATACATCTTGCTCACCAGATGGTAGAGTTTTGTCAGGACTGGCTCTCCCAAGACCGTCAGTAGTTCCAGTGGAATGTTGTCTACTCCGGGGGCCTTGTTTCGACTCAGGTCTTTCAGTGCTCTGTCAAACTCTTCACGCAGTATCTTATCTCCCATTTCATCTTCATCTACGTCCTTTTCCATTTCCATAATATTGTCCTCAAGTACATCGCCCTTGTATAGACCCTCTATATACTCCTTCCACCTTTCTGCTTTCCCTTCTTTGCTTAGAACTGGGTTTCCATCTGACCTCTTGATATTCATACAAGTCGTTCTCTTATCTCCAAAGGTCTCTCTAATTTTCCTGTAGGCAGTATCTGTCTTACCCCTAGTGAGATGGGCCTCTACATCCTTACATTTGTCCTCTAGCCATCCCTGCTTAGCCATTTTGCACTTCCTGTCGATCTCATTTTTGAGACGTTTGTATTCCTTTTTGCCTGCTTCATTTACTGCATTTTTATATTTTCTCCTATCTAAAAATGAATATTCAATAAATTAATAACTTGTTTTCCACTCAGTTTCATTTCTGTATATTCACTGCGGCATACGGTACTCGCGGCTAACATCATACGGCACTGCGGAGAGACTTTTTGAACACCCCGTATATTCGATGAGATTCATATTGGCCGATCTGGGTAGCCAAATCATTCGCTCGAATTCTCCTTCAAACCAATCGTAAACAATTATGGTTCAGTGATCCATAAAAATTCCATAGTTGTTTGCGAAGATGAAGTCCAGAAACGGCTGCAAATGGTCTCCACGTAGCCTAACATAACGATTTATAGTCAATGATCAGTTCTGTTGGACCGGAGGACCCAGTCCGTTCAGTGTAAACCCAGCCCTCTCTATTATGTAGCGACCACCAGCTTGGACAGTGGCTTGTTGATAATTTGGGTCCTTAGCTCCGTGGCGTCTGTGCCACACTCGAACTCTACCATGAGCTGTTACTAACTGAAACTGTGGCTCATCTGACCAAGCCACGATTTTCGAGTCGTCTACGGTCCAACGATACGCTCAGGAGAGGCGCTGTACCCGATGTCATGCTGTTACGGGGATAATCCCAAAAAGTAAGGTCTCCTATTTTTTTTATAAACATGTTTATTTCTGCAATGGTTTACATCAGTTTACAGCTTGAACATTTAGCTATTTTTCGATATAATCACTATTTCTGTCGAGGCATTTTTGTAGACGCTGTGGCAGTTTTTGTATGCCCATGTCATACCAGCTCGCCGCCATGCTGTTCAGAAAGTTATGAACCGCTTCTTTCACCTCGTCGTCGGAGCTGAATCGCTTTCCGGCCAAATGTTCTTTTAACCTAGGGAACAGGTGATAGTCACTGGGCGCCAAGTCAAGACTATAGGGAGGGTGGGTGATCATGTTCCACTGAAACTGTTGCAGGGGGACAACGGTTTGCCGAGGGATGTGTGGGCGAGCGCTATCATGGAAAATGTGTACGCCCGTGCTCAACGTTCCTCTTCTCCGGTTCTGAATTGCCCGTTTGAGTTTTTTCAGAGTCTCACAGTACCTGTCAGCGTTAATTGTGGTCCCAGTGGGCATAAAGTCGACTAACAGTACCCCTTTCCGATCCCAAAAAACGGTTGTCAGGACTTTACCGGCAGACTGTGTTTGTTTGAATTTCCGCGGCTTTGGCGAAGAAGGATGCCGCCACCGGTGTGATTGTTGCTTGGTATCAGGTGTAAAGTGCTATGCCCAGGTTTCAACACCCGTGGCAATTGAGTCCAGAAAGTTGTCCTGTTCGGCTGCAAGGCGGTGAAGAAATGCGCAGGAAGCATCAACTCGTTGCCGCATGTTGTCCTCAGTGTTTCCGTTAAAATCCTGTGAGAGGTGCTTCGGGAAACCTCAGGAACCAACGTGCAGAGATCATCCAGGGTGATCCGCCGATCTTCACACACGCTTTGCTCAACCTTCAACACTGTCTCCTCAGAAAGTGACGGTCTCCCGCTCCTTTGTTCATCGCGAATTTCTGTCCGACCAGCTGCAAACTCTCCACACCACTTTCGAACATTTTTGACATCCATGCACGACTCACCATATACTTCCGTCAATTGGCGGTGGATTTCAATCGGCGCAATGCCCTTTGCGTCCAAAAACCAAATAACTGCACTCAATTCACACTTGGCGGTAACATCCAACTGGAGCTCCATTCTCAACGGCAGCCTAGCCAAGACAGCGCCTCAGCGCGGCGTGCGCATGTTTACACACAGCGCGTGAAGCACTCTTCATAACAGTGTGACCAACTGCCACACAGAAAAAAATAGGAGAGCTTACATTTCGGATTACCCTCATCGTAAAGCACTCGCGTCGATTATCTGCTGTCATAGGTCATTAACGCCAAGTTTCGCTGTACTCTCCCAACGGATAAGTTCGTCGTACGTACCACATTGATTTCCGCGGTTATTTCATGCAGTGTTGCTTGTCTGTTAGCACTGACATCTACGCAAACGCCGCTGTTCTCGGTCGATAAGTGAAGGCCGTCGGCCACTGCGTTGCCTCTGGCGAGAGGTAATATCTGGAATGTCGTTTTCTCCGCACACTCTTGACACTGTGGATCTCGGAATACTGATTTCCCCAACGATTTCCGAATGGAATGCACCATGCGTCTAGCTCCAAGAAGCATTCCGCATTCACAGTCGTGTGGCCATAATCACTTCGGAAACCTTTCACGTGAATTACCTGTGTACAAAGACAGCTCCGCCGGCGAACTGCACTTTTATACCTCGTGTACTGTCGCGCGGGGTAGCCGCGCGTCCTCAGGCGTCTTGTCACGGCCCGGGCGGCGCCCCCCGTTGGAGGTTCGAGTCCTCCCTTGGGCATGATGAGAGGCACCCACATGCCTTGCTCATACTGTGGCATCAAGCAGTCAGGCCTGCAAGATGAGTGGTCTGCCAAGCGAGTGGATTCATTCTTATTTGTCGAGTAACATGAACTCTAGTACTCACACTTAAGTTACAAGTTAGCCGGCCGCGGTGGTCTAGCGGTTCTGGCGCTGCAGTCGGGAACCGCGGGACTGCTACGGTCGCAGGTTCGAATCCTGCCTCGGGCATGGGTGTGTGTGATGTCCTTAGGTTAGTTAGGTTTAAGTAGTTCTAAGTTCTAGGGGACTTATGACCTAAGATGTTGAGTCCCATAGTGCTCAGAGCCATTTTTAGTTACAAGTTATCCTCCTATATGATTAATACGCAACGGAAACACGCATCTGACTACCAGTAATTTACAGAACTCTGACTGTACACTACGCACTGGCAATACCACATTTTCTTTTTGTCTTTTATTTAACGGCTTTTGTCAACACGTGGCCACCGCACTGAATATGAATGGCGCACACATTATAAATTCGGGACATTATGACAACATGCAATTCGAAGGAAAAGTCCGCCAATCTTTTTCTTTTCACTATCTTATTTATTCCAATAAATTCTCTAACCTAAACACACAAACTCTACAACCTACAACAATAACACATGAGAAATTCCGCCCAGTGGGCCTGGCTTTACAATGGTGAATCTCTATATTATGGTCTCGTAATTATTTTTAACGCTACAGTGCACTTTCTGGATAGGATGGCGGATCTTTTATTATGCCTCACACTTCGACTCTCACAATCATCATCACGAAACTTTCCTCCAGATCGAGCGATACAGAAGGAACAAGCATAACCCACTAATCTTTTGAAACTACCTCGCTACTCTCCCATGCAAACCACACATACCCAATTACATGACATACATCACACTACAACATGAAATACTACACTAAATAGTCACAACACTATCACTTTCCGCTTTCCCACTTCAATTAATATTTATCCCAGTTTTACACGACACTGCCCCACTTTGTAATTCTACTTTCCTACTATGAACTCTGGAGATATTTGCACGTCTTCCTGTGCAATGCAAGCCAAGTGGCGTTGCTGGATAGACGGCCGACTCGCCTTGCTTCTCTCTCAGAGTTTGAATCTAGCGTCACACGGAACCATATTACACAATTTAACATTACGAACATATTCATCACACACGCGAGTCCTCAACTGATACCATGGACGAGTACTTCTCTTTATCCTTTGTCTCATACACAGATTGAGACTCACACAGTACTCACCACGTGGAAGTACTCGTCTCTAATTTCAAGTTCTGCACACGCAATTTCTTAAATATTTCAACTTATGGTACACACGCTATTTCTTAAATATTTCAACTTATTGGACACACGCTAGTAATTCAGCTTAACTTAAGCACACGGAAGTATTTCAACTTATTGCTACACGTGGTTTCATTATGACCGTTGGACACTTCCGAAGACTACTACAATCCCTTTAATATTACCTGCCTGACATTTAATTCTCCCCACAAAAGTTCCTGAAATAGAGAAATTAATATTTCAAACTACTCTTAATTATTCCACATGCATACCATGTCTCCACTCTTTCGTCATTACGGAGCACAACTAAAACAGGTCTTAACAGCACAAGATCCAGCGGCAGAGTGCTGAAACGTGGCCGTTCTCTAGGTCCTCTCGCACCTGTGTCGAGGTGGGGGAAGCACCTTGCCATCGTATTGGTCAGCCACATTTCAGGCGCTCAAAGCTCTGGTAAATCTCATCTCTTTGGTCCCACCAAAGGTGGCCAAAGGATCGACTCAAAGATGATCATATATTCACATTCATTATCTGCGGTTAGCAGACGACCATACATTCATTCATTTCATAGATCTCACCAAACTGGATGTAGGGATTTACTTTGTGGGAGTGCACATGTGATCAATTAAATAAATAAATTTTCATTCTTTCCCACACTGGTATCCGGCTTCGCTGTATTAATTGAAATTGAGTTATTTTACAAAAAAATGTGTTGTTCTGACAAAAATAATGAAGTATGTTGTACCTATTTTCAATGTCGGGCGGTACTGTACCCTTTCCGTGTACTGTCGTGCGGGGTAGCCGCGCGTCCTCAGGCGTCTTGTCACGGCCCGGGCGGCGCCCCCCGTTGGAGGTTCGAGTCCTCCCTTGGGCATGAGTGTGTGTGTGTGTGGTCCTTAGCATTAGTTAGTTTAAGTTCGATTAAGTAGTGTGTAAGCTTAAAGACTAATAACCTCACCAGTTTCGTCCCATAAGACTTTACCAAAAGTTTCCAACTTTCCTTGTGTACCGCCATCTGCATATGCGCATATAGCAATCCCGCGTCTTTCTTCACCTCAGTGTAGAGCTCTGCACCAGTTAGCATCCGCTATTCGTCACGGCCAAATAATGGTATGATCCTCGATTTACAACATGATTTTTGAGCAGAATTTCAAAAAATTAGAATCAGTAGAAAAATACTACCAATTTTCTTGTACTATCCAACTACTTAACACTTTTCGAGAAAACCAGCGAATGGTGGCCCGACAAAGTTTCCTTTTGTTTCATATTTAATATAATATTTTTACTAAACGTGTCTTGATAGAGGCCGAGTCGGAATTTTGTAACCTTGTTCGAGTTTTAAGTTTATTACTGGATGTAAGAGAAATAAAAACCCGAAAATCGGTTATTTGAGAAACCGGTTATTGTAAGCGGTTTTCACTATCAGGTTAAACTGGCGTTCAAGAAACCGATTTAACAAAAAACCGGTTGTTTCAGCGACAACCATCATCCATACAAAGTTATCCGCAGAGTTTCAGTGACAGTGTCGTTGTTGTTGTTGTTGTTGTTGTTGTGGTCTTCAGTCCTGAGACTGGTTTGATGGAGCTCTCCATACTACTCTATCCTGTGTAAGCTTCTTCACCTCCCAGTACCTACTGCAACCTACATCCTTCTGCTTAGTGTATTCATCTCTTGGTCTCCCTCCACAAACCGAGCGAGGTGGCGCAGTGGTTAGCACACTGGACTCGCATTCGGGAGGACGACGGTTCAATCCCGTCTCCAGCCATCCTGATCTAGGTTTTCCGTGATTTCCCTAAATCGCTTCAGGCAAATGCCGGGATGGTTCCTTTGAAAGGGCACGGCCGATTTCCTTCCCCATCCTTCCTTAACCCGAGCTTGTGCTCCGTCTCTAATGACCTCGTTGTCGACGGGACGTTAAAAAACACTAACCTAACCTAACCTCTCCCTCCACGATTTTTACTCTCCACGCTGCCCTCCAAAACTAAATTGGTGATCCCTAGATGCCTCAGAACATGTCCTACCAACCGATTACTTCTTCTAGTCAAGTTGTGCCACATACTCCTCCCCAATTCTACTCAATACCTCCTCGTTAGTTATGTGATCTACCCATCTAATCTATTCTCTTTATTTATTGTCCATGTTTCACTTACTTACATGGCTACACTCCATACAAATACTTTGTCCGCAGCTCGTGGTCGTGCGGTAGCGTTCTCGCTTCCCACGCCCATGGTGCTCACAGCCATACAAATACTTTCAGAAACGACTTCCTGACGCTTAAATCTATACTCGATGTTAACAAATTTCTCTTCTTCAGAAACTCTTTCCTTGCCATTGCCAGTCTACATTTTATATCCTCTCTACTTCGACCATCATCAGTTATTGTGCTCACCAAATAGCAAAACTCCTTTACTACTTTAAGTGTCTCATTACCTAATCTAAATCCCTCAGCATCACCCGCTTTAATTCGACTATATTCCATTATCCTCGTTTTGCTTTTGTCGATGTTCATCTTATATCTTCCTTTCAAGACACTGTCCATTCCGTTCAACTGCTCTTCCAAGTCCTTTTGTCTCTGACAGAATTACAATGTCATCGCCGAACCTCAAAGATTTTATTTCTTCTCCATGGATTTTAATTGCTACTCCGAATTCTTCTTTTGTTTCCTTTACTGCTTGCTCAATATACAGATTGAATAACATCTAGGATAGTCTAGAACTCTGTGTCACTCCTTTCCCAACTACTGCTTCCCCTTCATGTTCCTTGACTCTTATAACTGCCATCTGGTTTCGGTACAAATTGTAAATAGCCTTTTTCTCTCTGTATTTTACCACTGCCACCTTCAGAATTTGAAAGAGAGTATTCCAATCAACATTGTCAAAAGCTTTCTCTAAGTCTACAAATGCTAGAAACGTAGGTTTGCCTTTCCTTATTCTAAGTCGTAGGGTCAAAAAATGGTTCAAATGGCTCTGAGAACTATGGGACTTAACATCTATGGTCATCAGTCCCCTAGAACTTAGAACTACTTAAACCTACTAACCTAAGGACATCACACAACACCCAGTCATCACGAGGCAGAGAAAATCGTAGGGTCAGTATTGCCTCATGTGTTCCAATATTTCTACGGAATGCAAACTGATTTCCCCGAGGTCGGCTTCTACCAGTTTTTCGATTAGTCTGTAAAGAATTCGCGTTAGTATTTTGCAGCCGTGACTTATTAAACTGGTGTCGTACCGCAAAGAATTATTCCGGGTACGACACTAAAGATGGCCAATTTCATCCCATGGTCAGTTCGCCATGTAATTTGTTTTCCGTGCGGCAGGCGCCCAATAGTACGTTGGGTCTTGGTGCGACGCCGCCGTTGCTCCCGAGACACAGGGGTGCCGGAATGTTTCGTACGAAACGACTGGTTATGATGACTAGCAGACGTGCGCCTGCGAACTACAACGTGTACCTAGCAGCAGTGGGCTACGCTGCAGAGGTCCGGGTTCCCACAAGCCGGGCCCAGAGTCCGTCCCGACTACTTGCTGCTACCGCCGCGGGGTCGCTGCGTCAGACAATGCGGGCTGCCTACCGCGTGATTACAAGACGCGGGCCGCTTTGATGTAAGCCGCCCGGCGGGGGCGGGGCGGGACCCGGAGATGCGGCGGGGGATCTGGACCCACGGACCCGCCGGCTGCGGAGGCGGGCCTATCGCCCTCTCCGATCTTGACTGCCCGCCGCAGGGCTGCCAACCTAGGTGCTCCACGACCACCACAGTCTACCGTTTCATACCGTCACTGAAAACAGCTGTCCGCCGTAGGTTTACTTTTTATTCTTCTGTATGCCATCTGTCAACCACTCGCAAACCCTGATGGGGTCATATTAAACCACTTGATGTAGTATGCCTCACAGCTACTTGTTATCAACAACAACAGCTAGCGATATACAGCGCGTATCAAAAGAATCATCCGATCCGTACCCTGCAGGCACTGTGAAATGCATAGCACTAATTGCCAAGACGCAACACCATTCAAATGACAATCACATACTCATACCGTGTTGACACGTACACTACTGGCCATTAAAAAATTGCTACACTACGAAGATGACGTGCTACAGACGCGAAATTTAACCGACAGGAAGAACATGCAGTGATATGCAAATTATTAGCTTTTCAGAGCATTCACACAAGGTTGGCGCTGGTGGCGACACCTACAACGTGCTCACATGAGAAAAGTTTCCAACCGATTTCTCATACACAAACAGCAGTTGACCGGAGTTGCCTGGTGAAACGTTGTTGTGACGCCTCGTGTAAGGAGGAGAAATGCGTACCATCACGTTTCCGACTTTGATAAAGGTCCGATTGTAGCCTATCGCGATTGCGGTTTATCGTATCGCGACATTGCTGCTCGCGTTGGTCGAGATCCAATGAATGTTAGCAGAATATGGAATCGGTGAGTTCAAGAGGGTAATACGGAACGCCTTGCTGGATCCCAACGGCCTCGTATCACTAGAAGCCGAGATGACAGGCATCTTATCCGCATGGCTGTAACGGATCGCGCAGCCACGTCTCGATCCCTGAGTCAACAGATGGGGACGTTTGCAAGACAACAATCATCTGCACGAACAGTTCGACGACGTTTGCAGCATCATGGACTATCAGGTCGGAGACCGTGGCTGCGGTTACCCTTGACGCTGCATCACAGACAGGAGCGTCTGCGATTTTGTACTCAATGACGAACCTGGGTGCATGAATGGCTAAACGTAATTTTTTCGGATGAATCCAGGTTCTGTTTACAGCATCATGATGGTCGCATCCGTGTTTGGCGACATCGCCGTGAACGCACTTTAGAAGCGTGTATTCGTCATCGCCCGGCGTGATGGTATGGGATGCCATTGGTTACACGTCTCGGTCACCTCTTGTTCGCATTGACGGCACTTTGAACAGTGGACGTTACATTTGAGATGTGTTACGACCCCTGCCTCCACCCTTCATTCGATCCCTGGAAAACCCTACATTTCAGCAGGGTAATACACGACCGCATGTAGCAAGCCCTGTACGGGCCTTTCTGGACACAGAAAATGTTCGACTGCTGCCCTGGCCAGCACAATCTCCAGATCTTTCACCAATTGAAAACGTCTGGTCAATGGTGCCCAAGCAACTGGCTCGACACAATACGCCAGTCACTACTCTTGATGAACTGTGGTATCGTGTTGAAGCTGCATGGGCAGCTGTACCTGTACACGCCATCCAAGCTCTGTTTGACTCAATGCCCAGGCGCATGAAGGCCGTTATTACGGCCAAAGGTGGTTGTTCTGGGTACTGATTTCTCAGGATCTATGCACCAAAATAGCGTGAAAATGTAATCACATTCAGTTGTAGTATAATATATTTCTCCAATGAATACCTGTTTATCATCTGCATTTCTTCTTGGTGTCGCGATTTTAATGGCCAGTAGTGTATACAGTGATTTTTTTTTTATGAACAGGAAACTCACAAAGTTTTTTTTATACATTTTCATACGTGTTCAATATGACCCCCCCCCTCTTGAGATGCATTCCGCGCAGCGTGTGGCCTAGCGGTAGCGTTCTCGCATCGCGAGTGTGAGGTCCCAGGTTCGATTACCGGAGCGGTCAGGGATTTTCACCTGCCTCGAAATGACTGGATGTGTCGTCTCCATCATCATCATCATCATCATTCATCCTCATTGCGGTCGGAGGAAGGCAATGGCAAACCACCTCCACTAGGACGTTGCCTAGTACAGCAGTGCAGACCTCCCGCAGTTTTCCCCTACGCTCTGTCAAAGAGTATGGGACTTCATCATCGTCATTGAGATGCCCGACATATGTCAATGCTGTATTCCAACTGTTCCCCCATTGCAGCGAGCATGTCTTAATTTACAGCATCCACAGCTACTGCTGTGTGGTGTCTCAGTTCATTCATTGCTGTTGATAATGGAGACACATAAATAGTCTTTTATAAACCTCCACAAGATATAATCAAATACAGTCAGGTCCGGTGACCTTAGAGGCCACTAATGTAAGGCTGAATCATTTGAACCAGCGCGACCGATCCATAGTTCGGTAATTCAGTAATTCATCCTGTTGGTAAATGAAGTCTTTAGAATCAGTCTCGAACTGTGGGAAAAGGAAACTCTGAAGCATATCGATATATGTGCTTCCTGTAACAATGTTCTCAACAATGAAAAATGGACCATACACCTCTCCCTGAGAAACTACACAAAACACATTAAATTTTGGAGATTCCCTCTCATGTACAACGTCATGTCGTTGTTAGGTACCACATGTTCTCACATTATGACGGTTCACCTTTCCATTTAAATGGAATAGCGCCTTGTAAGTAAACACTACACGTGGAAGAAAACTGTCATCCTCCATTTTTCCACGAACGAAATTACAGAACTCCACACATTGTTGTTTGTCACCTTCACGGAGAGCTTGCAGTAGCTGAATTTTGTGTTGTTTCACGTGTAAACTTCAACTCAACAAACGCCAGATGGACATCGGGGGCATGTTGGGCTGTCGAGCTGCACGGCGAACGGATTTCTGCCGACTCCTCGTGAAACTGTGGCGTATGCGTTCGACGTCTGTGTCAGACACTCGGGGACGGCCCGGCCATTTTCGTTCACATAAACATCCTGTCACTCGGAATTGTTCATGCCATCGTGTAATGTTCTGCGCTGCAGGAGGATCCACACCATACCGAGTACGAAAGTCACGCTGAACAGTTATTGCCGACCCGCACTGCGCAAAACGTAGAACACAATACGCTTTCTGTTGTCCCTACACCACTTTTACTAGAACTGAACACTGCTGCAACCTAGCGGGAACCATGTAAAACTCGGAAGTTTGTCTTTACAACTAAACGTTGTTCACGCACGTATCTCAAATAACGTAATAGTTGTATTTTTTTTAATCGGATGAGTCTTTCTGATACAAACTGTATTTATTCATGATCGAATCAACTGGCTTTATTTTTGCTTTTGTGTATACAATATGTCATCGATTTCTGAGTTCTATAGCTCCACTTGGTTTCTGTTTGACTGTTCAGTCAATTCACTATGGTATACGGCTAACTGTAATATGTGAAAAATATAGAGTGTAGTGTAAGCATGAATTCTTCCCTTAATGCAAAAATTTATTTCTAAGGATCTGCACGAGACAGCTGTGCAGTTTGTTGCAAGTGGTTGATTAACTCATCAAGTTTTTTATGGCTATGTCCACCGTTTGTCGCTCGTGGAAAGTGTAGACGACACTCAATTTGTCTCCACGTGTTTGTCAGTATCTCTTCCGCCACTGCCGCTACAGCTTCTCGCATTCATGCCCCTATAGTCTGCACATCATGAACTGGTCATCTCAATACGTTATCCTTAACGTAGCCGCACAAAAAAAAAATTCAAGATGGACCTTGTCTGGTGAATGGGGCGACCATACTGTTGGGCAGTGTCTAACGATTCGTGTGTCTGGAAAGGTTTCATCCAAGTACTGGAAAACAAATAATCCCAGTGTGACTTTTGCAACGTGTTCATGAAAGACTACCCATTCCTGCAACTGAGGAGGTAAAGTACAAGCAGAAGTGTACTCATAAATACTTCGTTACTTCAGCTACTATTTGAAATAAAACGACACAGGCACGCGTGTAGATTGTAAGCTTTCTACGTAATTTATCTATAAATACAACAGTGACTATTTTCTTTCAAGAACTTTCTCCTCGTGCAACGCGTCCTTAAGATATCCTATTCAACTGCTGAGCAAGATTGACTGTTGGTTGGCCCTGTACTGTGCCTCTGAACAATGTCGTTAAGAAAAAACAAAACAACAAAAAAACTCGAATCTTAGTGAAACGCTGAATTTGGAGTAGTGAAAATGAATCTAATTAAATTCGAAAGGAAACTAATTGTGTACCCACTGAAAACTATTTAACTGAAATTCAATACCGAATTAAGTTATGGAAGTTACGCAGCATGAAGGTCCATGTCTGACTTTAAATATCCACAAAATAAAATACTGTTGAACTCGGAAAAAATTAGCTGTTTAAGATTGCCTTCACTGTTCACTATAAATTAATCTGCTTATTAGCACGACACCCGAAAGTTCTAACTACGTGCTGTTTGCTCACAAGAATGCAAAGTGAGATCTGAGAAATGTAACTTTTGCTCAGCATGATGTTTTGTGTCTAATTTACGACTTTCTCGAAAGCAAACTGAAATCAGCAAATGCAGCAGCTGATGAAAAATAATCTCCTCACTAATAAATTTTCTTTGCTTGTCAGCAACAATCTATGGCTGCGCGTGGCGTAATGTGCAATCCACACACGACAGAACGTTAATAAACTGCCTATTGACTTCTGTCTCGGGTTCTTCGGCCGACGTTCGTCTGATGATTTTACTGACGTCAGTAAAATCATCAGACGAACGACGGGCGAAGAACCCGAGAGAGGGGTCAATACGCAGTTTGTCAGCCGGCCGCTGTGGTCGAGAGGTTCTAGGGGCTTCAGTCCGGAACCACGCGGATGCTACGGTCGCAGGTTCGAATCCTGCCTCGGACATGGATGTGTGTGATGTTCTTAGGTTAGTTAGGTTTAAGTAGTTCTAAGTCCAGGGGACTGATGACCTCAGATGTTAAGTCCCATAGTGCTCAGAGCTATTTGCGGTTTGTCAACAACTGGCCACGAAAGTCTTAACAATTTTGTAGAACGTTAATACTTTACTAACAATGGTGGAGGAGAGCTTTTTAAAGAAAAGACTTCTTGAAAAATTTAATTCTCGTTATTATAAAAAAAAAAAAAATTAACTGGGGTATGGCAACATTGGCGGGCAGGCCCCATCCGGGGAAGTGCAAGACTTATATCAGTCGACGCCACATTGGGCGACTTGTGCGCCAATGATGAGGATGAAATGATGATGAGTACAACACAACACCCAGTCTCCGAGCGGGGAAAATATCCAACCCGGCCGGGAATCGAACCCGGGCCCGTTTGCATGTTAGGCGAGCACGTTACAACCCAGTTAAGCAGGCGGACATTCTCAAAAAAGACTGTACAGCATAGGAACACTAACAAGTCACTCATTATAAAAATTACAGACCTTTAAAGCAATTGCGTTATTTGTGGCATAATAGAAACAAAGAGATTAAATTAACACTAGTCATGAATATTATTATTTACCTGAGGGACAAAGACTTCCTTCAGTTAATAGGTCTGACAAACGAACATTTCATTTCCGGGCATGCATTGGTTAGATTTTAGTATTCAACAAACATGTTATGAAGTTGCTGAGAAAGCAGAGAAATTTGCACAGTCGTTTTAAATGTAGTCACTGCCCCGCTGACAAACAGAAATTAAGCGAAATGAAAGCAGCTGTCAGAATGATTCTTTTAACGAATTTGAAAGCAATATTTTAACTGCAGATTCTAAAAATAACCCCAAAGAATTTTGGTCGTACGTAAAATCTATGAACGCTATAAATAATTCAATACCTTCTCTTGTTGACAGTTCGGGTAATGTAACTGACGATGATAAACAGAAGGCCGAAATACTAAACCTAGCTTTAAAAAAATTCGTTTACGTAGAGGAATGCAGCACCATTCCCCCTTTTAATTATCGAACAAACGCAAGGATGGCTGACATAGTATTTAGTGTATCTGGGATTGTAAAACAGTTAAGATCCTTAGACGCGAGGAAGGCATCTGGCCCAGACGGTATCCCCGTAAGATTATATGTTGACTGTGCTACAAATATAGCACCATTCTTATCCATCATCTATAAGAGATCATTCGAACAGTGGAAAGTTCCACGGGACTGGAAGAAGGCACAGGTCATAGCAATTTACAAAAAGTGTAGGAAATCGGATGCACATAATTACCGGCGAATTTCACTGACATCGATTTGCTGTAGAATCATGGAACATATTTGGTATTCAGACATAATGGACCTTTCTAGACCGAGAGGCTCTTCTGCAGAAACCAGCACGGTTTTGAAACAGCGCTCATGCGAGACACAGCCGGCCCTCTATGTGCATGATATACAACAGGCTCTAGATACCGGCTCCGAGGTTCATGCCATATTTCTCGACTTTCGAAAGGCGTTCGACTCAGTTCCACACTGTCGCTTGCTCCAAAAAGTGCGCGCTTACGGTCTATCCGATGACATATGCGGTTGGATAGAAAGTTTTCTAACAGACAGGGAGCATTATGTCGCCCTGAACGGGTAACTTCAACAGAAACAAGAGTAACTTCAGGTGTGCCCCAGGGCAGCGTAATGGGTCCTCTGCTTTTTACGATTTACATAAACGATCTGGTTGATGATATTAACAGCGTCATTAGACTGTTTGCCAATGATGCTGTAGCCTACAGGAAAGTAGTATCACACGAAAGTTGTGAACAAATCAATGAGGATTTGCAGAAAATAAATGCGTGGTGTAATGCCTGGCAGTTATCTCTCAAGATTAGTAACTATAACCTCCCGCGTACAACAAGGCGAAAATCCCCATTAATATACGAGTACAAAATAAATGCCCAGTCTGGAAGCGGCAACGTCCGTCAAGTATCTGGGTGTGACTGTTCGAAATGATCTCAAACGGAATGATCAGATTACACAAGTAGCGAGTAAGGCGACCTCTAGATTGCGGTTTATTGGTAGAATCCTGAAGCGATGCAGTCCTTCAGCAAAGGAAATGCTTACAATACGTTAGTTCGTCCAGTGTTAGAGTATTGTTCGTCCAAAGAAGAGCGGCAAGATTCGTGACTGTGGTACATTTAGCCACCGCGAGAGCGTTACAAATCTCATAGATTTGTGGGACACACTTGCAGATAGACGGCGCACTGAACAGAAGGGGCTGCTCACAAAATTCCGAAATCCCATCTTCACCGAGGATGTAGAGCATATACTATTACGACCAACTTTCAAATCGCGCAATGATCACCATTCAAAGACAAGGGCAATTAGAGCTCGTACTGAGGCGTTTAGACAGTCGTTTTCCCTCAAGCGATCCGCGCGTCGAACAGAGGGGGGGGGGGATATGACTTCGGCGCGAATTGTGCCCTCCGCCACACACCGCTTGGTGACTAGCGGAGTATATATGTAATGTAGATTCTTCCAAAAATCTTTTCCACCTATACAGTCAAGAAAATACCTTTACTAAGAAATTTGCATCTCCATAATAAAGTATTTCAGATAATTTCTCCCAGATTCACAAATATAAGATGTCCTTCTAAAAAACTCAACTGCTTGCTACTGTGCCTATAATAAGAATGCCCCAACGCTGCATAACGCTGCTTAGCTGATTGTCAACCAAGCGCACCACAGATTACAGTGAACACAGAGTAAAGGATCTCATCCACTATTTCTCCAGAGCGCTCATGCATCTGCGTCCCAGCAGAGTAAAGGTGAAATATTAGCAATGGCAGAAAACATATGAATACGTCACACACACACACACACACACACACACACACTCACTCACACACTCACTGGTCATATCGGACTCAAGAGTCCATTACCGCAGCAACGTATTTTCGCCACCTGTCCCTGTCTTGGGCTGTTTCCTTCCATTCACCTTCAATACCTAGGCTTTTCAATCAGCCTTCACATTGTCCTCCCATCTACGCCTCATTCTCCCCACAGGACGTTTTCCCTCTAGGTGCCCTACCTGTACTTGCGCGCTGCCCTGCTCTCATCCAATCGAGTTACGTGACCCGCCCATCGCAGCCTACGTGATTTAATAATACTGATTATGTCAGGGCTTGAACAGAGTTCGTGAACCTCTTCGTTATGCAGTTTTCGCCACTCTCCGCTAATGTCATCCCTTTTTTGCTCCGAAAATTTTCCTCAAAATTTTGTTTTCAATTACTCGAAACGGCTTTTCATTTTGCACATTGAGAGACCATGTCTCACACCCATACAGTATAACTGGTAGAATAATAGTTTTGTACATTCTAATCTTTAAATTCCTAGACAATATACGTGATGAAAGTAATCTCTTCAGTGAGAAGTAGCACGCATTTCCCGAACGTAATCTCTTCTTCGGATTCAATCTCATTTCTCGAAGTGATGTCCACGCCTAGATACTTAAATGTGTTCACTTTTTCAAACTGCCTGTCTCCAACTCTTAACATTTCGTGATCTACTACTGTTGATATTCTAGTAGTAACCAGGTATTTAGTTTTGTCTTCTCTTATCCTTAGACCTACATCTTCACTAGCCTTGATTAACGCATTCGCATTTGCTGTTACAGATTCTTTCCTATCGCTAATGATGTTTGGATCATATGCATACCCTAATACCTTAATATTTCCATTTAACTCCACACCCTCAGAATTATCGGCTGCCATTCGTACAATATATTATAGGACTAAATTAAAAAGTAGCGGAGACAGGGCATCTCCCTGCTTAACTCCGTTCTTTAAATTCTTCTGACTCCAATTTCCCCACGCTTACTCCACCTTTTGTGTTTATGTATATGAATACACAATTCCGAAGACTGCAAGAGCTGACAAGTGCGAGAATTATCGCACAATCAGCTTAACAGCTCATGCTTCGAAGCTGCTTACAACAATAATATACAGAAGAATGGAAAAGAAAATTGAGAATGCGCTAGGTGACGATCAGTTTGGCTTTAGGAAAAGCAAAGGGACGAGAGGAAATTCTGACGTTACGGCTAATAATGAAAGCAAGGCTAAAGAAAAATCAAGACACTTTCATAGGATTTCTCGACCTGGAAAAAGCGTTCGACAATATAAAATGGTGCAAGCTGTTCGAGATTCTGAAAAAAGTAGGGGTAAGCTATAGGGAGAGACGGGTCATAAGCCGGCCGAAGTGGCCGTGCGGTTAAAGGCGCTGCAGTCTGGAACCGCAAGACCGCTACGATCGCAGGTTCGAATCCTGCCTCGGGCATGGATGTTTGTGATGTCCTTAGGTTAGTTAGGTTTAACTAGTTCTAAGTTTTAGGGGACTAATGACCTCAGCAGTTGAGTCCCATAGTGCTCAGAGCCATTTAGAGACGGGTCATACACAATATGTACAACAACCAAGAGAGAATAATAAGAGTGGACGATCAAGAACGAAGTGCTCGTATTAAGAAGGGTGTAAGACAAGGCTGTAACCTTTCGCCCCTACTCTTCAATCTGTACATCGAGGAAGCAATGATGGAAATAAAAGAAAGGTTCAAGAGTGGAATTAAAATACAAGGTGAAAGGATATCAATGATACGATTCGCTGATGACATTGCTATCCTGAGTGAAAGTGAAGAAGAATTAAATGATCTGCTGAACGGAATGAACAGTCTAATGAGTACACAGTATGGTTTGAGAGTAAATCGGAGAAAGACGAAGGTAATGAGAAGTAGTAGAAATGAGAACAGCGAGAAACTTAACATCAGGATTGATGGTCACGAAGTCATTGAAGTTAAGGAATTCTGTTACCTAGGCAGTAAAATAACCAATGACGGACGGAGCAAGGAGGACATCAAAAGCAGACTCGCTATGGCAAAAAAGGCATTTCTGGCCAAGAGAAGTCTACTAATATCAAATACCGGCCTTAATTTGAGGAAGGAATTTCTGAGGATGTACGTCTGGAGTACAGCATTGTATGGTAGTGTAACATGGACTGTGGGAAAACCGGAACAGAAGAGAATCGAAGCATTTGAGATGTGGTGCTATAGATGAATGTTGAAAATTAGGTGGACTGATAAGGTGAGGAATGAGGAGGTTCTACGCAGAATCGGAGAGGAAAGGAATATGTGGAAAACACTGATAAGGAGAAGGGACACGATGATAGGACATCTGCTAAGACATGAGGGAATGACTTCCACGGTACTAGAGGGAGCTGTAGAGGGCAAAAACTGTAGAGGAAGACAGAGATTGGAATACGTCAAGCAAATAATTGAGGACGTAGGTTGCAAGTGCTACTCTGAGATGAAGAGGTTAGCACAGGAAAGGAATTCGTGGCGGGCCGCATCAAACCAGTCAGTAGACTGACGACAAAAAAAAAAAAAAAAAACAAAAAAAAAAAAAAATGAATACGTCTCAGAGTAAAAACCTTTACAGGTTAAGCTACCATTTGCAACTAACCACATTGCTGAATCTAACACACTTTTGTAATCTGCGAAAGACTGTGTTCATCCTGTAATGTAAATAGCGCTGATCCATCAAGAATCGAAAGTGGTAAAATGGATTAAAGGAAAATACAAATAGATCTTAAAATTCCCACTCACTACAAATATGTCCCTCGCTGGGGTTCCTGTGTTTCCATTCTCTGGGATGCTAATTTGGACAATATCACTGGATTTGTTTTTTATTCCAGTCTTTGATCACAATATCAGTTCTTTTGACGACGACCGGTTTCAGTCCGTAATGATCATCCTCAGATCTTTTATACATCACGTCCTAAAGTGATAAGGCTATAATGGCATGGTCAAAACATATAAATATAGTCAGCACAGCATTGTCACATAAATATAAAATAAGTTGTAGAATAGGCCACGTTGTGGCCTGTTCTACACCTTATTTTAGATCTATGTGACAATGCTGTGCTGACTATATTTATGTGGTTCAAATGGCTCTGAGCACTATGGGACTTAACGTCTGAGGTCATCAGTCCCCTAGAACTTAGAACCACTTAAACCTAACTAACCTAAGGACATCGCACACATCAATGCCCGAGGCAGGATTCGAACATGCGACCGTAGCGGTCGCACGATTCCAGACTGTAGGGCCTAGAACCGCTCGGTCACTCCGGCCGGCTGTATTTATATCTTTTGACGATGAAATTACGGCCTTATCACTTTAGGACATGGTGTAAAAACGATATGAGGATGGTCATTACGGACTGAAACTGGTCATCGTCAAAAGAATTGATATTGTGGTCAAAGACTGGAATAAAAAAACTTTTGACAGTATTCGATTACTGTTCATACACGCGACTGTGTCGTAGCTGGTATCCCTGGATTTTATGTGTATGTGATTTTTCTTTCTTTTTTAAGGCAGAAGCGATAGGTTCTCATTTTATACCACAGAGTCCGGTTGGAGGAGCAACTTTTTTGTAATGCGACTGACTCGCAGGAATGAACTGCCGTCCCTGGCGTCGTCTCTGCCCCCCTCGTGACTCAGCAAGCAACCCCCCTGCGGGATAAATTCGCAGCCCTGCAGCCGCCGCCGTCGCCGCCGACACTGCCAGGTCCCGTCCGGCGCCCACATTCCGCCCCCTGTCGGCGGCCAAACAACAGCCTGCTGCTGCCCTGTGGGAGGGGCGCCGCCGGACGCCGTATATTGGCTGCCGCCGGCGCTGCCTTCTCTTTTTTTCCGCCTCCGCCCCCCGCCCACCGCTCCCATTCCCGGAACGCGAGGCACGCCGCCTCCGGCCTCCCAGATTCCGCACCCCCAGGATTCCAGCCGGACAGTGTCCAGGGCAGGGAATGCGAGGCCCGAGCATTCCGACAGCTCCACACTGCTGTCCAGTTCTCTCCAGCTTGTTTGGATGGAGTGGCGGCTCCAGCAGAGGCCAGCGGACGCTCTGGCACGCACTCTATTGTCTGGCCGACAAAGTCTGCTCTCAGGAGGAATATGATAGCTTCTGTAGGTTCCAGTAAGAGCCGAGAGCATTAATCAAATACATATTTTTGCTGTAGTAAAACATCTCAAAAAAGCTCGGTTGAAGGGGCTATTCCTCTCTGCGAATAATAATTATTCGTTGATAATCTTTTTTCCAGCACAATCACGTGTAGTTTCAACGAGATATTACTAGTTCCTGCCGTGACTGGACATCTTCTGACTATAGGAAGGAAGCAGTACTTCACTCCCAGTGACGCCGGCCGAAGTGGCCGTGCGGTTAAAGGCGCTGCAGTCTGGAACCGCAAGACCGCTACGGTCGCAGGTTCGAATCCTGCCTCGGGCATGGATGTTTGTGATGTCCTTAGGTTAGTTAGGTTTAACTAGTTCTAAGTTCTAGGGGACTAATAACCTCAGCAGTTGAGTCCCATAGTGCTCAGAGCCATTTGAACCACTCCCAGTGACTTTCCTTGCTTATGATTTTCTTTTTCTTTAGTACTATTTGGTCATCCACAGTCAGCCATCCATATACTTAGTATGGACTGAAGATGGCTCCTCAGGGTTGAAATCGGTAGATTCTTCGAACTGCGTTTGTGCTGGAAACAAATCCATTGCCTGAACAAAAAAAAAAAAAAAAAAAAAAAAAAAAAGGGGGGATTGCGATGGTATCTGATATTATTTCAGTAATTACAGTATCGCGTCAAATATATAAAGATGGTTCAAATGGCTCTGAGCACTACGGGACTTAACTTCTGAGGTCATCAGTCGCCTAGAGCTTAGAACTAATTAAACCTAAGTAACCTAAGGACATCACACACATCCATGCCTCAGACAGGATTCGAACCTGCGACCGTAACAGTCGCGCGGTTCCAGACAGAAGCGCCTAGAACCGCTCGGCCACCGCGGCCGGCAATATATGAACGACTTGGGAGTGTGAGCTCAATTGTCAATATGACCATACAGTTTCTTTAGCCTGATACTGTTGGGAATGGCATCCAACGTATGAGCTGATCCGCCTCGAGTTCGAAGAGGACAGTTCTAGGGCCTGGCCACGGAAGTAAAGCCGTCGACACACGGACCGTGCTATGGAACGTCAACGTTGAGCGTGCCAAGTTCAACGTGCTGAAGAACGCTCAGAAATGATGCGACTTGTGCATACGGTACGTGGGCCCCAACGTGGTATATGCGATCACAGCGCACTCCAGCGGCAGTTGCGGGATGTTTCTAGTTCGTAAAGCACACTGTTTACTCAACGGGCGCGCGTAAAATTCCTACGCTTAGCTCTATTAAAGTGCACATTTCCTTCATCGTCCACGAAAATGAAAGTACCAAGTCCAATCAATAAGGACACAGGCTTATAAAAGTTCCATTACAAACAGTGCGGTACAAATTTGGAATACTTCTCCGCATAAGATAAACATTACTTCATAATTCCCACATTTTAGTGAAACCCCAAGGTCAGTCTTACTTGATCACTGTTCCTAGACAGTAGCAGAATCTTTGCAACTTGTGAATTACGAAGCGTAAAAGAAAAAGGAGTAAAATATCTTTACACAAGTAGCACAAGCTATCCTGTAGATTAAGCCGAAGGAATAGTCACCCCTCTGAAAACGGTGAACTTATATTTACATAACATCATATACTTACATTAAACTGGTAATAAAGTATCAGAACCTAATAAAAACGTTAATGTTACGAAAAAAACTTGGAAGTGTAGAGACGCGAACCACCGCCGTAACAAACAACACAATACGAATTACTGACTATACACATCACGCTAAACCAACTACACACTGCTTCTTTCAAATCTTAGCATGTTACAACTTCCTGAAACCCTTAATCGTAGATATGTTACTAACTGAAATTTAATTATAACAAATTGTACCAAGAACAATGCGTTTTAGGTGGATGTTCAATGTGTCGCTGCCAACAAATAGCATACTCTCATATACGCAAGTTACAATAATTCTTCTGCCCCGTATACGGTGTTTCTTATTATTTTATTGGAACGAATCACATAGTTAACAACGGGTTTTCCAGTGATTCTCTATTTGCTGGTGCTTATAAACGGTATATATACGTATAGGCTTGAAATGAACGCCGATATGGCGCCTCACAACTCTGTTCTGAAGGGAGACGGCGTGCGTGTGACGCAGGTGGCGTTGTGCCATCTGATTGGTCAACGCTCAGACGCACGCTCAGAATATCTGACATGCCAGATATTGCTCTGCACGTTCGGAAAGACTCCCGCCCCGTGCTATTCCACGCTATGACGTCAGAAACTTGGCACACTCAACGCTCAACGATCGGATGCACGGTCCGTGTGCCGATGGTCTGATTGGTCAACGCTCAGACGCACGCTCAGAATATCTGACATGCCAGATATTGCTCAACACGTTCGAAAAGACTCCCGCCCCGCGCTATTCCACGCTATGACGTCAGAAACTTGGCACGCTCAACGCTCAACGATCGGATGCACGGTCCGTGTGCCGACGGTCTGATTGGTCAACGCTCAGACGCACGCTGAGAATATCTGACATGCCAGATATTGCTCTGCACGTTCGAAAAGATTCCCGCCCCGTGCTATTCCACGCTATGACGTCAGAAACTTGGCACGCTCAACGCTCAACGATCGGATGCACGGTCCGTGTGCCGACGGCTTAACCAAGCTCCACGCAGACAGGACATAAAAACACGGGTCGTCTGCGGACTTGCATTGTCCTGTTGAAATTTGGCACCACTGTCGAATGAGAGTTGACACCTGAAGAGGGAAAGAGGAACGAAGATTGGGTTTCAAATGGTTCAAATGGCTCTGAGCACTATGCGATTTAACTTCTGGGGTCATCAGTCGCCTAGAGCTTAGAACTAATTAAACCTAACTAACCTAAGGACATCACACACATCCATGCCCGAAGCAGGATTCGAACCTGCGACCGTAGCGGTCGCTCGGCTCCAGACTGTACCGCCTAGAACCGCACGGCCACTACGGCCGGCGATTGGGTTTAATGTCCCGTCTACATCGAGGTCATTAGAGACGGAGTACATGCTCGGATTGTGTCAGGGATGGGGAACGAAATCGACCATACCAAGGAACCATCCTGGCATTTGGCTGGAGTCATTTAGGGAAATCACGAAAAACCTAAATCTAACTGGCCGGACGTGGGTTTGAACCTTCGCCCTCCCGAATGGGAGTCCAGTGTGTTTTACACTGTGCCACCTCGCTCGAAATACCTGAGGACGCAAGATGAGTCTGACGTACCGTTGTGCTGTCAGTGTTTTCCCAATCATTACCAGCTGTGATAAGTCACATCCAATGGCTCCCACACCATCAATCGAGGAATAACACCGCAGTGCCTTTCCGTAACAAAGACTGGGACCTCTCGCAAGGTCGTAGCTGACGATAGTGATTCCAGGTAGTGCAGAACCGCGATTCATCACTGAACACAATGCGACGCCAGTCATCAGACGCCCATGCTTCCCAGCCACGCACCACTTCAGAGCAACCAGTTGTGGTATGGTGGCTGGCCGACGTGGCCGTGCGGTTATAGGCGCTACAGTCTGGAGCCGCGCGAGCACTACGGTCGCAGGTTCGAATCCTGCCTCGGGCATGGATGTGTGTGATGTCCTTACGTTAGTTAGGTTTAAGTAGTTCTAAGTTCTAGGGGACTGATGACCACAGCAGTTAAGTCACATAGTGCTCAGAGCCATTTGACCCATTTGGTATGGTGTTAACAGCAGCTTACATATGGGATCGTTATTTCCTACTCTAGGTGGTGCTAGTCTCAGACCAATGGTCTGGGATGACACAGCGTTACAGGGGGTCCGTTACTTCCTCTCGGATGGCAGACGCTGAAGTGAAGGGGTTAGATGCACTTGGTGCACAATATGGTGGTAATGTGTCGTAATGGTCAGGCGACGACTATGCACGCTCTCACCTTCCCAGACAGGCAACATCGTGTCACGGTCACATTCAAATGCCCCACAAACCTAACCGGTTTGGTGCAGAATCGTTTCGACATATTCTCAATCTAAAACTTTCTTGAGGCTGAAGAGCTTACGTCCACGAATCAGCACGATTTAGAAAGCATCACTTGTGCGAAACTCAGTTTGGCCTTTTCACACATGAGACACTGAGAACTATGGATGGGCGACAGGCAGATTCCTTATTTCTAGATTTACGGAAAGCATTTGACACGGTGCACCATTGCAGGCTGTTAACGAAGTTCACAGAGATGTGAGTGGCTCGAAGACTTTTTAAGTAATAGATCCCAGTACGTTGTCCTCGACGGCGATTGTTCATCTGAGGCAAGGGCATAGTCGGTAGTGCCCCAGGGAAGTGTTCCCTATATAGATAAATGATTTGGTGGACAGGGTGCGCCGTTGTTCGCTGATGATGCTGTGGTCTATGGTAAGCTGTCGAAGTTGATTGATAGTTGGAAGATATTTTATTTTATTTATTTATTGATTTATTTAACCTGGCAAGATTAGGGCCATCAGGCCCTCTCTTACATCTAACCAGGCATTCTACTTATTTTACATTCATATGTTTTAGTAGGCATGTTAAACTACATCTAGTACAAAAAGTGAAATAAACAATTTGAAAGGTACACCTGGAAAAATACATACATGTAGAGTTTATATTCTTAGGTCACAAGTACTGTTATAATTAGACATTATTGAAGAGACAGATTTTAGATAGGAGTGCCGGCAGCAGGGAGTATGAGGGAGACTCATGGTGAAGGGAGGAGAAGAATAGAGACATGATGAAACATAATTAAGGAAATATAAAGGAAAAGAAGATTGCATGGCTAATAGAGAAAGATGAAGAGGAAGGCATATCAGGAGCAAGATAGGAGACGCTAGCTTTGCTATTTGACGGATGAGGGGATTGTCTTTGTACATTAATTTTGTGGAGAACTTTGTGAGGATGATAGTAGGAAATGCTTCAACTTCTTCTTAAAAGCAGCAGGAGATCGAATTTTGCGCAAGGTAAGGGGCAGTTTGTTCCAGAGGCGGACAGCGGCAAGTGAGAAGGAGTTTGCAAAAGTTTTTGTTTTGTGACTGGGCACAGTTAGGATACCAAATAAGAGAGACCTCGTGTTTCGATTATGATGACATGACAGGCTTTTAATCTCTGAAGCAAGGTACTGAGGTGCTTGCGCGATGAGGAGTAGACATAGAGTGTGGTAGTCACGCAATTTGTCCGGCCGCAGCCACCCTAGCTCGGAGTATGAAGCACTAACATGATCATATCGGCGAATGTTGCAGGTGTAACGCACACAGGCATTCATGGTTAGCTCTAGCCGTCTTTTGTTTTCACTACTCATGCCTTGTTGAATCACATCACAATAGTGGAGGTTCGGTAGAACGAGTGCTTGCACGAGTTGGCGTTTCAAGTCCTCTGGAAATACGTTCCGAAACTTTTTGAGAGCATAGAGACAAGCAGACGTCTTTCGGCACACTGCGACTGTATTCTCCGCCCAGTTAAGATGCTCATCCAAAGTTACACCCAAGTTCTTCACTGTTTTCTGATATGGTATTGGAGTACCGTCGAGCAGAATAGGAGGTAGCCGTTCGCGGAAATCTGAACTTATTAATTTCTGATGGGCTATTAAGATTACTTGCGTCTTTTTTGCATTTAGTTTAAGCCCCAGGTTTTTCGCCCATCTCACTACTGAAGACAGATCATCATTCATCTGAGCGATTGCAGTGTTTACATCTTCAGGTCTGACGCTTAGGTAGAGCTGGAGGTCGTCGGCATAGAAATGACATTTACAGGAGGACAGAACCGACGAAATATCGTTGACATATAAAGAAAACAAATGTGGTCCTAAGACTGATCCTTGTGACACTCCCGAGGAAACATGTTTCCAGGCATATTTTTCATTTACGCAGACAACACATTGCTGTCTGTCTTTTAAGTAGCTTTCAAACCATCTCATTGCACTATCAGAGAAATTAAGCTGTTGCATTTTTCTGAGCAATATGTCAAAGTTAACAGTGTCAAAAGCTTTGCTGAAGTCCAGTAGCGTCAATATTGTTGCCTTTCGATTAGGCAAAATTAGCGTCAATACTGTTGCCTTTCGATTAGGCAAAATTTCTAGGTGGTGTGATGAATGACAGCTAGCTCTGAAGAGGAAAAATCCAAGTTAACGAGGGTGAGTAGGAAGAACAAACCTGTAATGTTGGGATTGTCCTACTTGACACAGCCAAATCGTGTCTGGACGTAACACTGCAAAGCGATATGAAATGGAACAGGTATGTGAGAACTACGGTAGGGAAGGGAAATTGGCGACTTCGGTTTATTGGGAGAATTGTGGGAAAGAGCAGTTCACCTGTAAAGGGGACCTCATGGAGGACGCTGTTGCGACCTATTCTTGAGTATTACTAAAGTGTTTGGGATCAGCTCCGCGTCGGATTAAAGGAAGACATCGAAGAAATTCAGAGGCGGGCTGCTAGATTTGTTAGCAGTAGATTCCAACTACACGCCAGTATTACGGAGATGCTTCGGGAACTCAAATGGGAATCGTTGGGGGGAAGGCGACGTTCTTTTAGAGAAACACTGTTGAGAAAATGTAGAGAACCGTGATCTGAAGCTGACACCCGGACGATTCTACTACCGCCAACATACACTGCGCGTAAGGACCGCGAAGGTAAGACACGAGAGCCGGCCGTTGTGGCCGAGCGGTTCTAGGCGCTTCAGTCTGGAACCGTGTGACCGCTACGGTCGCAGGTTCGAATCCTGCCTCGGGCATGGATGTGTGTGATGTCCTTAGGTTAGTTAGGCTGAAGTAGTTCTATGTTCTAGGGGACTGATGACCTCAAATGTTAAGTCCCATAGTGCTCAGAGACATTTTTTTTAAGACACGAGAAAATAGGGCTGTTTTTGAGTGGAACAGGAAAGGAAACGAGTAGTAGCGGTACAGGGTACCCTCCATCACGCACCACACGGTGTCTTGTGGAGTATCTATGTAGATGTAGATGAAACCTGACCTGCCCGCGAAATGGAAACTCGCAATGAGGTCCCCTTGAAACTCTGCCAGGTGCTGACAACGCTGTCTCATACACGTATACGACACCTTCACAGTGGTCTCTCAACATATTGCGCTGTTCACGCCCCTTATGTAGCCTACCTGGCGAGGTAACGACACTAAACACGGACAACATTAATACAGTCTGGTTGCCTTACTACGTGTCATAAACACTGCTGGCCACCGTAAATGCAACACCAAGAAAGACAAGAGGTAGCACAACAAAATTTATTTTGTAGATAACATGTTGACCAAGTATCAAATGATTACGTTTACAGACGTCTGTGACATGTGGTTCCTGCCAGAATCAGTAGACAGAGTAGCCGCCATTGTTGGAGATCACCGCTGCCACACGTCTCGGCATTGAGTCAAAGAGACGTTGGATGTGTTCCTGGGGTACAGCAGCCCAAGCAGCTTCCACACGTTGCCAATGATCATCTGGTGTGGCAGCTGGGGATGTAATCTGGGTCACTCGTTGAGCAACCATGGCCCACATGTTTTCTATCGGCGAAAGATCCGGAGAGCGAGCCGGCCAGGGAAGAAATTCAATCTGGTTATTGACGAAGAACCTTTGGACAATGCGTGCCACGTGTGGTCGCGCATTATCCTGTTGAAATATGGCTGTGGCCGAGCCCTGAATGTAAGGAAGGACAACTGGCTCCAGCACCTTGGATATGTAGCGCCGGCTATTTAAAGTACCGGCAATGCGTACTAGAGGCGTGCGAGAGTAATATCCAATACCGCCCCATACCATAATACCCGGTGCAAGACCAGTGTGGCGGTGCATAATGCAGCTGTCCAGCATCCTCTCTCTACGGTGTCTCCACACTCGAATCCGACCATCGTGGTGCTGCAGACAGAAGCGTGCCTTGTCAGTAAAGACAACGTCATTCCATTCTGCCGTCCACATCCGTCTGTCATCACACAATTGGCGACGGAGACGTCTGTGGTTCTGCGTCAATGGTAGACGAAGCAATGGGCGTCTTGCGGACAGACCACTCTGCTGTAAACGGCGTCGAATGGTACGCGCAGACACTGGATGATGCGTTACAGGCGCAATGTGCTGTGCTATGGTTCGGGATGTCACTGAGCGATCCGTCACTGCCATGCGCACAATTTGCCTATCAGCACGTGCAGTGGTGCACCGAGGTGAATGCGATCGACCACGTCGGTCCGTCGTACCCTCCTGCATCCAACGGTCACATATCCGCATTACAGTTGTTTCGTTTCGTCCAACACGACTAGCGATTTCTCTGTATAATAATCCACAATCTCGGTAAGCCACTATCCTTCCTCTGTCGAACTCGGATACTTGATCAAAAGATGTTCGCTGTTGTCTACGAGGCATAACTGATCGTCTTGTGAAACAACCACAAGGTAAACACACGTGCCGAACGTAAACTCGTCGAAATCGCCAAGCCTTAAATGGCGCTATGAGGTGGCGCCACAGGCGCGCGTGATGTGCGTCTGCGCTGAAATTCTAATCGGTTGCATATCTCATCGCTGCAAACTCATGGTGTAAATTTCACTTGATTCGGATGCTTCCTTCTGGGTGTTGCATTTACGGTGGCCAACAGTGTAGAATTGCAACTTGCAACACCCTCCGACGGCGCATACGCGTGCGAAGTTACACAAACATCGGACCGTGCTTTCACACTTTTTGTAAGGCAGTATATTTTTCAAAAGGATTTTAACAGTTACGTCGTATCTAGCACAACGGAAAATTTTTTCTTCCCGAAATATTTATTTCTTATTCGTAACATCAACTAACAGATTATGTAGTACAACACGATATTCAGTTTAATAATTTGCACTAGCAGAAACTAGTGCGTATTATTTACAGAGGTACCAAACCACTGATACCTGAGCTCGGGGAAGAACAGTTTGGGTACTCGAGAAATGTAGGAATTCGTGAGGTGATACCAATCGCACGACTTACAAAGGGACCCTCCATACTGTAAATTACGGATTTTGATGCGCCTCAAGTATGTTGTAGAGACACTTACCCAGAGTACCTGGCTGTCCGGTTTTTTTAGCGACAGGCCTTGGTTCTTGAGAAAATCGATTTTGAAGTTTGTGCACCTGTAACATTAGGCTACATACATTCCGAGAAAGTCAGCGTAGCGCAGCGGTAAAATTTCACAGCTACCGCGCTATAGGTACCGTCTTCGAAGCCTGCTCGCGTACTTTTTTTCCTTCAAAATCGACAGAACTTTCCAATTTTATTTCAAAGAATATCAACAAACAGTGTAAAGTGTACGAAATTATAAAGATATTTGCAGTTATTAATTTTTTCAGATATTCATTCCGTTTGTGGTTCGCAGTTGGAGTTCGAAATGTTCGTACAACGGTCGTTTATTGTATTACCTGAAATCGATCTCGGCCCATTATCGTCCCCTCTTCCGTGAATACCGTTAGCCGTAACGGGGACCCCAGCTCCTAGTTGCGGCCAATGAGAATGCGAGTTGCATTCCTTTACGTTCGCATCTACAGGTATATTTGAAACGGCAATAAAAACTAAACGAGCAGCGATAGAAATACACCGTTTGTTGCAATATGCTTGGGACAACAGTACATTTTCATGCGGACAAACTTTCGAAATTACAGTAGTTACAATTTTCAACAACAGATGGCGCTGCAAGTGATGTGAAAGATATAGAAGACAACGCAGTCTGTGGGTGCGCCATTCTGTACGTCGTCTTTCTGCTGTAAGCGTGTGCTGTTCACAACGTGCAAGTGTGCTGTAGACAACATGGTTTATTCCTTAGAACAGAGGATTTTTCTGGTGTTGGAATTCCACCGCCTAGAACACAGTGTTGTTGCAACAAGACGAAGTTTTCAACGGAGGTTTAATGTAACCAAAGGATCGAAAAGCGATACAATAAAGGATCTGTTTGAAAAATTTCAACGGACTGGGAACGTGACGGATGAACGTGCTGGAAAGGTAGGGCGACCGCGTACGGCAACCACAGAGGGCAACGCGCAGCTAGTGCAGCAGGTGATCCAACAGCGGCCTCGGGTTTCCGTTCGCCGTGTTGCAGCTGCGGTCCAAATGACGCCAACGTCCACGTATCGTCTCATGCGCCAGAGTTTACACCTCTATCCATACAAAATTCAAACGCGGCAGCCCCTCAGCGCCGCTACCATTGCTGCACGAGAGACATTCGCTAACGATATAGTGCACAGGATTGATGATGGCAATATGCATGTGGGTAGCATTTGGTTTACTGACGAAGCTTATTTTTACCTGGACGGCTTCGTCAATAAACAGAACTGGCGCATATGGGGAACCGAAAAGCCCCATGTTGCAGTCCCATCGTCCCTGCATCCTCAAAAAGTACTGGTCTGGGCCGCCATTTCTTCCAAAGGAATCATTGGCCCATTTTTCAGATCCGAAACGATTACTGCATCACGCTATCTGGACATTCTTCGTGAATTTGTGGCGGTACAAACTGCCTTAGACGACACTGCGAACACCTCGTGGTTTATGCAAGATGGTGCCCGGCCACATCGCACGGCCGACGTCTTTAATTTCCTGAATGAATATTTCGATGATCGTGTGATTGCTTTGGGCTATCCGAAACATACAGGAGGCGGCGTGGATTGGCCTCCCTATTCGCCAGACATGAACCCCTGTGTCTTCTTTCTGTGGGGACACTTGAAAGACCAGGTGTACCGCCAGGATCCAGAAATAATTGAACAGCTGAAGCAGTACATCTCATCTGCATGTGAAGCCATTCCGCCAGACACGTTGTCAAAGGTTTCGGATAATTTCATTCAGAGACTACGCCATATTATTGCTACGCATGGTGTATATGTGGAAAATATCGTACTATAGAGTTTCCCAGACCGCAGCACCATCTGTTGTTGAAAATTGTAACTACTGTAACTTCGAAAGTTTGTCCGCCTGAAAATGTACTGTTGTCCCAAGCATATTGCAACAAACGGTGTATTTCTATCGCTGCTCGTTTAGTTTTTATTGCCGTTTCAAATGTACCGGTCATTTTTGAAACACCCTGTAACTACAGCGTCAGTTGCTCGTAAAGCATCTCTAGTGCCGTGAGTTAGAAAAATTCTGTGAAATGGAAGAACCAAGTGTTTCTGCAGTAGTGCAGCCAGAAGAAGATCCACAAGTAGAGGAGTTCAACGAAGAATCTAAAGGCGAAATCACTGATACCATTAAATACGCCGAGAATCTACTCCGCGAGCAGGATTCGAACACGGTACCGTCAGCGCGGTAGCCCTGAACCTTTACCGCTGCGATACGCTGATTTGCTCGGTATGTATGACATGTTACGAGTATACAAAGCGCGCAATGAACTTCAAAATCGATTTTCTCAAAAACCAAGGCCCGTCGCTAAAAAACCGGATAGCCAGGTACTCACCGTAAGTGCCTCTACAACATATTTGAAGCGCATCAAAATCCATGATTTACAGTATGGAAGATCCCCTTGTTAATGTGTATCATACGAAGGGCGTTCAATAGTCCATAGGATTAGATCGAGAGAAGGTGGAGGCCGTGACATGAATTGCTGACCATCAACCCCACCATGACCGATTCATCGGCTTCCCAATTTTCTGTTCAAGAATTCACGACCATCGTGCTGGAAGTGGGTTGAAGCGCCATCCTACTGGTAGATGAAGTCCACACTGTCGATTTCCAGTTGTGACATGAGCCAATTTTCCAACCTGTCCAGGTACATGTGTCATGTAATCGTCCTTTCGCAGCAGGAAAAGGAACCGTAAGCTTTAAACAGTGAGACTAAAAAGAAAAAGAGCATTTTGGTGAATCTCGAATGCGATACACGATAGAATGGGGATTCTCTGGCACCCAGATTCGCACATTGTGACTGTTGATAGTGCCATTCACAAAAACGTTGATTCATCATTGAATATGAGTTTCTGATAAAACGCATCCTCTTCCATAAAGCTGCTGCAACTGTGCCGAAAATACTGACTTTGTCGTGGCGAGCCTGGGCTTGTAGCAATTACAAGAGGTAAGGCTTCGGCCCTGCTTGTTCTGTTCCTCGATTTCTGTGGGCTGCGTGCAAAACTCGCCCGCATGCGGTTAGCCATATTGGGCTCTGAGCACTACGGGACTTAACTTCTGAGGTCATCAGTCCCCTACAACTTAGAACTACTTAAACCTCACAAACCTAAGGACATCACACACATCCATGCCCGAGGCAGGATTCGAACCTGCGACCGTAGCGGTCGCGCGGTTCCAGACTGACGCGCCTGGTACCAATCGGCCACACTGGCCGGCGGTTAGCCATATCTTCACTGCAGATCGACCCATTGATTTCCCCTTGCTTTTCTGAAAGTGAGTCGGTTTTATTGAGGATTCCAGTGCACCAAATTATACCCAGTTGTTTGGCTACAAATCCTTATTTTTCAACATAATCTTTGTTCAATGCCATGGCCTTACGCCACCTTACTGGGAGGGCATTTATGCCCACATGATGCCACTGATCGGAGTCGGAGCCAACGTCTAACTACATCAGTAAACTCCCCATCACCCACCCACTGCTTCCTGCAGAGAGCATCCTTCCTGAACGCTTGTGTTTCGAAGTTAGCCGCCAAGCATTTGCATTCTGGTGCGAAGACTGTGGAGATTGCGACTTTCCTGGCAGTGAGCAGCTTCAACGAAGGGTATTCAGCAATTCTGAAGACCATGACAACGATGGACCCCACCCTGGGACTTCATTCGACGCAGTTCACCAAGCATTCGCACGACCACCGGATCCAAGCGGCCGAAAACCGCTTGTCACCGGCCGTACGAGCGGCTCTGGAGCAGCGCAGGATGGCCCAGATCGAGCAGAGCGCCCTCTGTGAGGAAGATGAAGGACTAGTTTACGGACCCGGAATAGCAGACTGAACGTGCGTTGCATAATATTGCATTTACATGTAGTCAAAGCTTGAAACCCGTCTTCCTCGAGCCGGCCGCGGTGGCCGTGCGGTTCTGGGCGCTACAGTCCGGAACCGCGCGACCGCTACGGTCGCAGGTTCGAATCCTGCCTCGGGCATGGATGTGTGTGATGTCCTTAGGTTAGTTAGGTTTAAGTAGTTCTAAGTTCTAGGGGACTGATGACCTCAGATGTTGTCCCATAGTGCTCAGAGCCATTTGAACCATTTGAGCCGTCTTCCTCGAAATATCACGCGGCATGATAACTTCAAATATACTGAACCGGTTGGCATGATTATTTGATTCCGACGAAGGTAACTAAATTGTCTAGGAGTTGTACCACTTTTATTCCGATCCATCAAATATAAATATTTTTACTTGGCCGATGAAATCGAAAAATCGATGAAAAAAGCACTATTTTTTTCAAATGACCGCCATTTTGTTTCCTATGGTCCAGATAACTTAAGCGAGGTACAACTCCTGAAGAATCTTATATACTTCGCTAACGTCAACTCAATTTTGATGTCAGACGTGCCGGCTGACTTGTGACATACCGCGCGTGGAGGACTAAATCGAAATTTTGCTTCATTCCGACGGCACTTCCGCCTTTGCTGTTCGACATTTCAGGTCGAAAAAATTTCAGTTTGTGTAGGAAATATCAATAAACATTTTGTCCAAATTTGACATTGATATCTATAACACATTCCGAGAAAAAAAACTCTCAAAGAAAGTGTTTTTTTCGGACTAAAGATACACTCCTGGAAATTGAAATAAGAACACCTTGAATTCATTGTCCCAGCAAGGGGAAACTTTATTGCCACATTCCTGGGGTCAGATACATCACATGATCACACTGACAGAACCACAGGCACATAGACACAGGCAACAGAGCATGCACAATGTCGGCACTAGTACAGTGTATATCCACCTTTCGCAGCAATGCAGGCTGCTATTCTCCCATGGAGACGATCGTAGAGATGCTGGATGTAGTCCTGTGGAACGGCTTGCCATGCCATTTTCACCTGGCGCCTCAGTTGGACCAGTGTTCGTGCTGGACGTGCAGACCGCGTGAGACGACGCTTCATCCAGTCCCAAACATGCTCAATGGGGGACAGATCCGGAGATCTTGCTGGCCAGGGTAGTTGACTTACACCTTCTAGAGCACGTTGAGTGGCACAGGATACATGCGGACGTGCATTGTCCTGTTGGAACAGCAAGTTCCCTTGCCGGTCTAGGAATGGTAGAACGATGGGTTCGATGACGGTTTGGATGTACCGTGCACTATTCAGTGTCCCCTCGACGATCACCAGTGGTGTACGGCCAGTGTAGGAGATCGCTCCGCACATCATGATGCCGGGTGTTGGCCCTGTGTGCCTCGGTCGTATGCAGTCCTGATTGTGGCGCTCACCTGCACGGCGCCAAAAACGCATATGACCATCATTGGCACCAAGGCAGAAGCGACTCTCATCGCTGAAGACGACACGTCTCCATTCGTCCCTCCATTCACGCCTGTCGCGACACCACTGGAGGCGGGCTGCACGATGTTGGGGCGTGAGCGGAAGACGGCCTAACGGTGTGCGGGACAGTAGCCCAGCTTCATGGAGACGGTTGCGAATGGTCCTCGCCGATACCCCAGGAGCAACAGTGTCCCTAATTTGCTGGGAAGTGGCGGTGCGGTCCCCTACGGCACTGCGTAGGATCCTACGGTCTTGGCGTGCATCCGTGCGTCGCTGCGGTCCGGTCCCAGGTCGACGGGCACGTGCACCTTCCGCCGACCACTGGCGACAACATCGATGTACTGTGGAGACCTCACGCCCCACGTGTTGAGCAATTCGGCGGTACGTCCACCCGGCCTCCCGCATGCCCACTATACGCCCTCGCTCAAAGTCCGTCAACTGCACATACGGTTCACGTGCACGCTGTCGCGGCATGCTACCAGTGTTAAAGACTGCGATGGAGCTCCGTATGCCACGGCAAACTGGCTGACACTGACGGCGGCGGTGCACAAATGCTGCGCAGCTAGCGCCATTCGACGGCCAACACCGCGGTTCCTGGTGTGTCCGCTGTGCCGTGCGTGTGATCATTGCTTGTACAGCCCTCTCGCAGTGTCCGGAGCAAGTATGGTGGGTCTGACACACCGGTGTCAATGTGTTCTTTTTTCCATTTCCAGGAGTGTAGTAAACCTACCCTTAAATACATTTGAGATTGACGTGGTGAGTTTGATGTTAGTCAAGAGTGACTTTAAAACGACCAAGTCGCCGTTATCAACAGCTCACTGAGTTTGAACGAGACGATGGATCTTGCTTCTGCGATCCTGCAGAAAGGCTTAGCAGGAACAGCCACTGCACATGACTGCTGGCAGCAGTGGATACGGTAAGGTAGGGTCGCAAGACGACCCGGCTCCAGGCGGCAGCGTTTCACTGCCAGAAGGGAAGACCATCGTGTTTGGCCTGAGGCTGTGGTGCATCGTACTGCACCTGCAGCAGCAGGTTTTAAATTGTAAGACATTTCCAGGGACAGATGTGGACTCTGACCACAATCTATTGGTTATGACCTGTAGATTAAAACTGAAGAAACTGCAAAAAGGTGGGAATTTAAGGAGATGGGACCTGGATAAACTGAAAGAACCAGAGGTTGTACAGAGTTTCAGGGAGAGCATAAGGGAACAATTGAAAGGAATGGGGGAAAGAAATACAGTAGAAGAAGAATGGGTAGCTCTGAGGGATGAAGTAGTGAAGGCAGCAGACGATCAAGTAGGTAAAAAGAAGAGGGTTAGTAGAAATCCTTGGGTAACAGAAGAAATATTGAATTTAATTGATGAAAGGAGAAAATATAAAAATGCAGTAAATGAAGCAGGCAAAAAGGAATGCAAACGTCTCAAAAATGAGATCGACAGGAAGTGCAAAATGGCTAAGCAGGGATGGCTAGAGGACAAATGTAAGGATGTAGAGGCTTATATCACTAGGGGTAAGATAGATACTGCCTACAGGAAAATTAAAGAGACCTTTGGAGATAAGAGAACCACATGTATGAACATCAAGAGCTCAGATGGAAACCCAGTTCTAAGCAAAGAAGGGAAAGCAGAAAGGTGGAAGGAGTATATAGAGGGTCTATACAAGGGCGATGCACTTGAGGACAATATTATGGAAATGGAAGATGATGTAGATGAAGATGAAATGGGAGATACGATACTGCGTGAAGAGTTTGACAGAGCACTGAAGGACCTGAGTCGAAACAAGGCCCCCGGAGTAGACAACATTCCATTGGAACTACTGACGGCCTTGGGAGAGCCAGTCCTGACAAAACTCTACCATCTGGTGAGCAAGATGTATGAAACAGGCGAAATACCCTCAGACTTCAAGAAGAATATAATAATTCCAATCCTAAAGAAAGAAGGTGTTGACAGATATGAAAATCACCGAACTATCAGTTTAATAAGTTACGGATGCAAAATACTAACGCGAATTCTTTACAGTCGAATGGAAAAACTGGTAGATGCCGACCTTACGGAAGATCAGTTTGGATTCCGTAGAAATATTGGAACCCGTGAGGCAATACTGGTCCTCAGACTTATCTTAGAAGCTAGATTAAGAAAAGGCAAACCTACGTTTCTAGCATTTGTTGACTTGGAGAAAGCTTTTGACAATGTTGACTGGAATACTCTCTTTGAAATTCTGAAGGTGGCAGGGGTAAAATACAGGGAGCGAAAGGCTATTTACAATTTGTACAGAAACCAGATGGCAGTTATAAGAGTCGAGGGGCATGAAAGGGAAGCAGTGGTTGGGAAGGGAGTGAGACAGGGTTGTAGCCTCTCCCCGATGTTATTCAATTTGTATATTGAGCAAGCAGTGAAGGAAACAAAAGACAAATTCGGAGTAGGTATTAAAATCCATGGAGAATAAACAAAAACTTTGAGGTGCACCGATGTCATTGTAATTCTGTCAGAGACAGCAAAGGACTTGGAAGAGCAGTTAAACGGAATGGACAGTGTCTTGAAGGGAAGATATAAGATGAACACCAACAAAAGCAAAACGAGGATAATGGAATGTAGTCGAATTAAGTCGGGTGATGCTGAGGGATTTAGATTAGGAACTGAGACATTTAAATTAGTAAAGGAGTTTTGCTATTAGGGGAACAAAATAACTGATGATGGTCGAAGTATAGAGGATATAAAATGTAGACTGGCAATGGCAAGGAAGGCGTTTCTGAACAAGAGCAATTTGTTAACATCGAGTATAGATTTAAGTGTTAGGAAGTCGTTTCTGAAAGTATTTGTATGGTGTGTAGCCATGTATGGAAGAGAAACATAGACGATAAATAGCTTGGACAAGAAGAGAATAGAAGCTTTCGAAATGTGGGCTTACAGAAGAATGCTGAAGTTTAGATAGGTAGATCACATAACTAAGGATGAAGTATTGAATAGAATTGGGGAGAAGAGGAGTTTGTGACACAACCTGACAAGAAGAAGGGACCGGTTGGTATGACATGTTCTGACGCATCAAGGGATCACCAGTTTAGTACTGGAGGGCAGCGTGGAGGGTAAAAATCGTAGAGGGAGACCAAGTGATGAATACACTAAGCGGATTCAAAAAGATGTAGGCTGCATTAGGTACTGGGAGATGAAGAAGCTTGCAGAGGATAGAGTAGCATGGAGAGCTACATCAAACCAGTCTCAGGACTGCAGACCACAACAACAACAACAGTTATGGTCTGGGGCTCGATTTCTTACGACAGCAGGAGCACTCTCGTGGTTACCCCACGTACCATCATTGCAAATTTTTATGTCAATCTGGTGATTCGAAATGTTGTGCTGCCATTCATGGACAGCGTCCCAGGCGGTGTTTTGCAACAGGATAACGGTCGACCACATACTGCTCTACAGAGGGACCGAGCTGTTGCCTTGGCTTCCTCGACCATCACATTTGCCCCAATCGAGCAAGCATGGGCCATCATCAGACGAGAACTCCAGCGATATCCACAAGCAGCATTAACAGTTCCTGTATTAATTATACAATGTAGGCTTTCACGGCCGGTGTTGTCTTCAGTTAAAACTTCCAGGCTGAGAGGCCGTGGTCGACGTATACAATTTCAACCTAACGTTTCGTCTCCATCTGCGGGAGACATCTTCTGAGGTCGTCCGGCTACTGCCTCTGAGGCTCCAGGTACTCTCGCATTTATAGAGCGCATAGAGGTCACCAACATTCGTCACGTGATGTCGATGGTATGCCTATCTTTGGAAGGCGTCATCATTCTAGATTCAGAGTAATCGATTGTCATTCTGCTGGCGCAACGTCGACATCCATATCTCGTCTAACTTAAAAACTTCCTCTTTCGTGTTAAATTTGTTATGGTGTTTGTGAATCTCTATTGGCTCTCTATACATGAGCGCATGATAATGGGATGTTCGTGCTAGAACGCTTGTCTCATGAAATTTAATTTCGTGGTTCCCATCTCGAAAAACATGCTCAGCTACGGCCGATTTCTCTATGTGTCCAAAGCGACAATTTCTTTTATGTTCGGCCAAGCGGGTGCTTACAGTTCTTTTTGTTGTTCCAATCTTGGAATTTTGTATACCCCAGGTGTTGCTTGGGTGTGTCGGGCGTCTTTTGCAGTTCTTAATTATTCCTTAATCTTCTTGGTGGGCCTGAAGACTGTTCCGAATTCTTTCCGACAGACTTGTAAGAATAATGGAATATATGTTTGTAACTCACTCCTCTCCCTGTTTCTCGGGCATAAACAAGACATTGCCACCACCCTCACCTAGCCACTTCGTCAGGCAATTTATATTCTATGTAGTAGAAGTGTCTCTTCACCAAAGAATTTTATGAAACCGCATGGTCGAGTTTCTGGGACACCTAACACAGTCACACCCGCAGTTCCATCAGGCTCGCCGCTCAGACGTTTAACTTCAGCGCACACTCGGAATAAATCTCGCGCTTGTAACGCCTCACGCCTGCCTCTATTCGGCCTCACCTGCGGCTATTGTTCTCGCCTTTTTTTTTATCTTCTCCTTCCTTCCTCCAAGCACAAACCGACAGTCACAACAAAGACACGCAATAACCACAATCGGCACTGAATCGATTAATCGATCGATCTCGGGGGAAACGGCCCGGTCGACATTGCCGTCCTGATGTGTATTCCCCTGCAGCGCGCAACACAATAGCCACCACCAGCCGCACGCCGACTGGCACCGTTTCATTTTCATCTGCCCAATTCTACCTTCCTACTCTTTTTTCTCTGCTTCCTCATCCCTACCTCCTTCTCCCTTCTTCGCGCCCCTACCTGTTCGCGGACTCTTCCGCCACCTGCCGCCGCTCCAACAACAGAGGGCCTCGTAGATATAAAAAATAAAGGCTCATCTCTTTGTCCCATTTTTTTATTGTTTTCCCCCTGGAGTTCTCCGCTGGGCGGCAGGAGTGTCGTTGCTGTTTGGTTGGCCGCCCTGCCAGTCCCTTCCCCGGCATCTCGGGGAATCCCCCAGCGATCGGCTCCTCCTTTTGTCTGGCGCGCCGGGCAAGACGTGGCTATTAAGATCCCCGGGAGAGATATCCCGCGGGATTAAGGGGCACCGGCCGCTTCTCCCGGTGGGTCCCTGTCTGTTCCGGGGACCAGCGCCATAGGCAGATACAGTATTTTCTTCTGTTCGCCCCCAATACACTCCCACTCCACCACTGCCTAACTCCATACCTCTCTGATGTTGATTAGTCGTTTGATTATAGACCCTTCCACTACAAGGGACTACATACACATGTACATCACCGGCCGCTGTGGTCTAGCAGTTCTAGGCGCTTCAGTCCGGAACCACGCTGCTACTATGGTCGCAGGTTCGAATCCTGCCTCGGGCATGGATGTGTGTTATCCTTAGGTTAGTTAGATTTAAGTAGTTCTAAGTCTAGGGGATTGATGACCTCAGATATTGAGTCCCATAGTGCTCAGAGCCATAGTGCTTAGAGCCACATGTACATCCATGCCATTGCTTCTGTATAGGGCCAAGGGGCATAGGGCCCGAGACACGTAAGTTCAACTGAAGTTTTGGTGAGATCGGTATGAGTACACTCTTTAACGTAGCACGCTGGAGTGAAATCAGTCACATCCAGGAAACATCACTCTAATCCTATGTAACAGAAACTCCAGCGTTGATAATGACGTCAATTCAACCTGGTACAGAAGCGAGAAGTTTCTGCCGGCCGGTGTGGCCGAGCGGTTCTAAGCGCTTCAGTCTGGAACCGCGCGACCGGAACGTTCGCAGGTTCTAATCCTGCCTCGGGCGTGGATGTGTGTGATGTCCTTAGGTTAGTTAGGTTTAAGTAGTTCTGTTCTAGGGGACTGATGACCTCAGAAGTTAAGTCCCATAGTGCTCAGAGCCATCTGACAAGTTTCTTACGGTATGTAAATCTTGGCTGTTGTTGATGTCAGATCTTCTGTTGAAGTCCGTGGCAGATTAAAACTCTCTGCCAGACCTAGATTCGAACTCCGGAACTTTCGCGTACAAGTGTTCTGCCCCCTGTGTTCGAGTCTCGGTATAGCACACAGTTTTATCTGCCAGGAAATTCCGTATTAGCGCTTACTACACTGCAGAGTGAAAATTCATTGTGGTAACATCTCCTAGTCTGGTAGGTTCCGTCATACTCCTTTCCAGTTCCTTCTACACGACAGACGCTTCGACCGGTCTACTGTGACTCTCTTCAGGGTTCTGTGTTGTTGAGAGTTGGCTGAAGCCGTCAAAGAACAGTCTTTTGTCACATTCTCTTATAAGAGGGAGTTGTCCCTCGCTTATGCCGCACAAGTGGTGGAATTGGGTAAAATTTTTCCGGCCTCTACTGCTGGGCCATCACAATAGCTTATCTCGCACTGTATTAACCTGTGTTCTTGTAATTTTAATCACTAAAATGTGTTATGTAGACAAATATATTCCTCAAATTACGCTACTCAACATTATTTATTTTTTGGTGTTGTGATTTTTTTCCGGCAGTGTATAATACAAATATTGTTGTTTGCCTATATAATCCAGGATTGAAGGAAATACCGTACTTTACGGACAATAACACTTTATGGACTATAAGACGCACCTTAATTTTTAAACATTTTTAAATAAAATTTTTACCATTTTTATTATTAGACTGAAAAGCCAGACTAAAAAAACTTCTTAGTTTATGAAACAGAACTGACCTTTAAAATTCAAGAAAATCGTCATCTGAACTTTCTTCTTCTTGAACTACTTCTTCCTCTGTCGTCATCGTTGCCTCTTCATACATAAGATAGTCTCCACTGCCATAGAGAGCGTTACTTGTGCCGCACTTCTTGAAAGAACTCTTCTTCATTACAACACCTCTTCTTTTCACCCACACTCTCTGTTAATCCATAATTTTATACCAGCCTCGTTCATCCAAACCTTATCTTGTACGTGAACAACAGCACCTTTCGGTATTTTAGAACGTTTTGGGATTGTTCTGCACTTGAAAATAATCGCTGTATTACCTTTAGTACCGTCAGTACAACTTCAAAGGAAAACAGCGTAGAGTGTTTTTTCATGTACACTTGTTTTTACAATTACAGATTTGGCAACAATTCTTTTACTGGGCACACCAAATGTCAGAGGCGTTTCGTCCATGTTCGCTATTTGGCTTAATTCTACACTGGCCTTTTTTCGATACTGAATAATAAAGCGATGGAAATAATATTTTCTCTTCACACCCTTGTGGTAGTTTCTGAGATATTTTGGTTTTGGTCCGCTCGCTAAGTCCATGACGCTCTAGTGCTAGCTCACGAGAGTGGATTTGAATCATTTTTTATTAGTTCCAGTGCCATTTTGACGGTTTACTCGAATCCATTTCGATACGTCATCTTCTAGTTTAGACCATTTTGAATTCAGTCCTCTATTTGCACATTCAGTTTTCCTCATTTTTCTCAGTTCTTCTTTACTAGCCAGGCAATCGAGAATGGCTTTTTCTGCTGGTGGGGGGGGGGGGGGGGCGAAATCCCACTGACGTGCTCTGTTCTTCTGCATATGCCATCACGTTAAATTTATAGCCTGCATCATAAGAATACATTTAATTTTTTACATTACGAAAATAGCTACTAACAAAAATATTGCACTTTTGCCGATAACACAAATCACTTTCAAGTTCACCGGTACCGTAGACTGCAATGTCGCATCGTAGGCTAGACGGTGTTCTGTGTTTTTAATGGCGGGACGTAAGGTTCAAAATGGTTCAAATGGCTCTGAGCACTATGGGACTTAACTGCTGTGGTCATCAGTTCCCTAGAACTTAGAACTACTTAAACCTAACTAACCTAAGGACATCACACACACCCATGCCCGAGGCAGGATTCGAACCTGCGACCGTAGCGGTCGCGCAGTTCCAGACTGTAGCGCCTAGAACCGTTCGGCCACTGCGGCCGGCGGGACGGAAGGGAAACAGTGTTAGCAAGCTTGTGATCCCCTCAATAAATGATAGTCGCATCGCTTGACTACTGCTGCCAGTTGAATCCAGTGTTGGCCAGACAGAGATAGGTTTCCCATGATATCGAATATATGGGCATTTTCAAGTCTGGCAGGAATTTTAAGCTAAACACTGGACATTTTAATATTAATTTCGAGTATAAGACGCGGCAGAATTTTTGAGGCAATTTTTCGGAGAAAAAAGTGTTCCTTATAGTTCGTAAAATACGGTATGTTCTACACATCAGACAGCAAAATATTAAAAATAGTTTTTGTCTAGTGCCAGAACATGACCCACATAGACCGCAGCTAGTAGCACATTTCAGGAAAGTTTACACAGCAGCTGATGGTGTATAAAAGATAACTGAGAAGTACATTACTGTGTTATGTAGACAAATATATTCCTCAAATTACATTACTCTACATTAATTATTTTTTGGCGTTGCGATTTTTTTCCGTCAGTGTATAATACAAATATTGTTGTTTGCCTATTTAATCCAGGATTGAAGGAAATACCGTACTTTACGGACAATAACGCTTCATGAACTATAAGACACACCTTAATTTTTAAACATTTTTACCATTTTTATTATTAGAACGGAAAAGCCGGACTAAAAAAAATTCTTTGCTTATGAAACAGAACTGACTTTTAAAATTCCCGAAAATCAGCGTCTGAACTTTCTTCTTCTTCTTAAACTACTTCTTCCTCTTCGTCGGTATCGTTGTCCTCTTCATACATAAGATGGTCTCCACTGCCATAGAGAGCGTTACTTGTGCCGAACTTATTGAAAGATCTAACAATAATGTCTTTTCTCACTGTAGACCACGACTGTTTTATCCAAAAACACACTGTTTGATTGTAAGTCGTTGTAAAGTTCCCTTCACGATGAATTCATTATGGTTTTCATGCATCACCCATTTGTTCCATTCCTCTCTCATACACATTTTAAATGGTTTTTTTTTTTATTGAGACATCAAGAGGCTGCTATGGTGAAGTAAGTCCCCCGGGGAATAACAGCAAGCTCTGTATTTCCCTGCCTCACTTTCTCTTTCATAGCATTTCTGAAAATTTTTCTTAACTGATATAGCACAAGAAGAGAACTGTTCTTCAATAAAACACCTTTTCTTCTCACTCACACTCTCTGTTAATCGATAATTTTATACCAGCCTCGTCCATCCAACCCTTATGTTGTGCGTGAACAACAGCACCTGGTGGTATTTCAGGTCTTGGCATTGTTCTGCGCTTGAAAATAATCGCTGGATTACGTTTAGTATCGTCAGTGTAACGTGAAAGGACAACAGCGTAGAGTATTTTTTCATGTACACTTGCCGGCCGGTGTGGTCCAGCGATTCTGGGCGCTTCAGTCTGGAAACGCGCGACCGCTACGGTAGCAGGTTCGGAGACTGCCTCGGGCATGGACGTGTGTGTTGTCCTTAGGTTAGTTAGGTTTAAGTAGTTTTAAGTTATAGAGGACTGATGATCTCAGATGTTAAGTCTCATAGTGCTCAGAGCCATTTGAACCATATACACTTGTTTTTACAATTACAGACTTGGCAACTTTCATGGCAAAAGTTCTGTTATTGGGCACGCCAAATGTTAGCAGTGTTTGGTCCATGTTCTCTATTTAGCTTAGTTCTACACCTTCTTTCGATATTGAATAATAAAGCGATGGAAATAATATTTGCCAGTTGAATCCAGCGTTAGCCAGATAGAGACAGTTTTCCCACGGTATCGAATATATGGGTATTTTGAAGACTGGCGGGAATTCTCAATCAAACACTGGACGTTTTAATATTAATTTCGAGTATAAGACGCGCCAGACTTTGGGAGGCAATTTTTCGGAGAAGAAAGTGTTTCTTATAACCTGTAAAATACGGCATGTTTTATACATCAGAGGACAAAATATTGAAAAGAGCTTTTGTCTAGTACCAGAACATCATCCACATAGACCGAAGTTAGTTGCACATATCAGGAAAGTTTATACAGCAGCTGATAGTGTATACAAGGTTACTGAGAAGTATATCTGGGGCTTCAGAAGGCGATAGTGTGAAAACTACCAAACACGCAGAAAAATGACGTACGTTAGTGGAAATATCATCCTGCCAAGTTTCGATTCGTAATACATGCCATGGTGTAATTGCAGAAGAAACCACTAGGGAGCATGTGTGTCAGAACGTACATAAAAATTATCCGCTCGGTACTGTTCCATCGAATTAGTCCGCGCCTGCAGATAGGCAACCGAATCAACAGAGTGTGCTTGCAGCCGCCGCGGCTTCCCAAGCAGAAAGCGAGTTCAATGTATAGCTCGTCGGTAGCGGATGTTTAGTAAGAGCACAGAACACGTGAACACACTAACTTTTGACACCATGCTCTTAACTAGTTATTTTTCTTTGAATGCTATTAAACGTAATATACACTCCTGGAAATGGAAAAAAGAACACATTGACACCCGTGTGTCAGACCCACCATACTTGCTCCGGACACTGCGAGAGGGCTGTACAAGCAATGATCACACGCACGGCACAGCGGACACACCAGGAACCGCGGTGTTGGCCGTCGAATGGCGCTAGCTGCGCAGCATTTGTGCACCGCCGCCGTCAGTGTCAGCCAGTTTTCCGTGGCATACGGAGCTCCATCGCAGTCTTTAACACTGGTAGCATGCCGCTACAGCGTGGACGTGAACCGTATGTGCAGTTGACGGACTTTGAGCGAGGGCGTATAGTGGGCATGCGGGAGGCCGGGTGGACGTACCGCCGAATTGCTCAACACGTGGGGCGTGAGGTCTCCACAGTACATCGATGTTGTCGCCAGTGGTCGGCGGAAGGTGCACGTGCCCGTCGACCTGGGACCGGACCGCAGCGACGCACGGATGCACGCCAAGACCGTAGGATCCTACGCAGTGCCGTAGGGGACCGCACCGCCACTTCCCAGCAAATTAGGGACACTGTTGCTCCTGGGGTATCGGCGAGGACGATTCGCAACCGTCTCCATGAAGCTGGGCTACGGTCCCGCACACCGTTAGGCCGTCTTCCGCTCACGCCCCAACATCGTGCAGCCCGCCTCCAGTGGTGTCGCGACAGGCGTGAATGGAGGGACGAATGGAGACGTGTCGTCTTCAGCGATGAGAGTCGCTTCTGCCTTGGAGCCAATGATGGTCGTATGCGTGTTTGGCGCCGTGCAGGTGAGCGCCACAATCAGGACTGCATACGACCGAAGCACACAGGGCCAACACCTGGCATCATGGTGTGGGGAGCGATCTCCTACACTGGCCGTACACCACTGGTGATCGTCGAGGGGACACTGAATAGTGTACGGTACATACAAACCGTCATCGAACCCATCGTTCTACCATTCCTAGACCGGCAAGGGAACTTGCTGTTCCAACAGGACAATGCACGTCCGCGTGTATCCCGTGCCACCCAACGTGCTCTAGAAGGTGTAAGTCAACTACCCTGGCCAGCAAGATCTCCGGATCTGTCCCCCATTGAGCATGTTTGGGACTGGATGAAGCGTCGTCTCACGCGGTTTGCACGTCCAGCACGAACGCTGGGCCAACTGAGGCGCCAGGTGGAAATGGCATGGCAAGCCGTTCCACAGGACTACATCCAGCATCTCTACGATCGTCTCCATGGGAGAAAAGCAGCCTGCATTGCTGCCAAAGGTGGATATACACTGTACTAGTGCCGACATTGTGCATGCTCTGTTGCCTGTGTCTATGTGCCTGTGGTTCTGTCAGTGTGATCATGTGATGTATCTGACCCCAGGAAAGTGTCAATAAAGTTTCCCCTTCCTGGGACAATGAATTCACGGTGTTCTTCTTTCAATTTCCAGGAGTGTAGATGCACTAAATATACTGCGCTACGCTACATCACTGCTCCTCTAGTCACCATGGAACTCGACCTCAGGGTCATGAGCACATTTTCAGTTGAGCACGTTTTAAAGGGTTTTTGCGCATGCTCAACTGGAGTGACGTAATTGCCTTACGGGCCAAATAAACGAGGATTTGATAAAGAACGTACATTATTTACAGCGTGCACAATTAGCCCTCTCCATTCAACTACAAGTTTACGTCTATGCCACCAGGTAGCAGCACACTGCAGGAGATGTTTATCCCCGTTCACTTGGCACAAATCCCGCTAGACGATAGCCCACTGCTCACATATGCCAATTCACTCACTCTATAGTAAAATTAGATCATACGTCTGTATATGTTATAGTTATACTGACATAAAAACCTATTCGGTCGAATTCTGAACGAGAAATAGTATATTAAGTTCTGGACTTTATCACACAGTACTTCATTTAGGCACTGACAAGGGAACCTCCCCGTCGCACCCCCCTCAGACTTAGTTATGAGTTGGCACAGTGGATAGGCCTAGAAAAACTGAACACAGATCAATCAAGAAAACAGGAAGAAGTTGTGTGGAACTATGAAAAAAACAAGCAAAATGTACTAACTGAATAGTCCATGCGCAAGATAGGCAACATCAAGGATAGTGTGAGCTCAGGAGCGCCGTGGTTCCGTGTTTAGCGTGAGCAGCTGCGGAACGGGAGGTCCTTGGTTCAAGTCTTCCCTTTACAAAGTGAGTAGTGCAAGATATTTATTGGTTTTGAGAATATTACGCAAATTAATGGAAGTAATTACTCTTTGAAAGGGCTATTTTCTCTTTACTTTTGAATTTTGACGTTTTTGGGAAAATGCTTTGATTGGTTGATCTGTTCTACGTAATATGATTCAACGTAATCAATACAATGTTTGCTTAGTTCTCGTTGTTGTTGTTGTGGTCTTCAGTCCTGAGACTGGTTTGATGCAGCTCTCCATACTACTCTATCCTGTGCAAGCTTCTTCATCTCCCAGTACCTACTGCAACCTAAATCCTTCTGAATCTGTTTAGTGTATTCATTTCTTCGTCTCCTTCTACGATTTTTACCCTCCACGCTGCCCTCCAGTACTAAATTGGTGATCCCTTGATGTCTCAGAACATGTCCCTTCTTTTCGTCAAGTTGTGCCACAAACTTCTCTTCTCCCCAATCCTATTCAATACTTCCTCATTAGTTATGTGACCTACCCATCTAATCTTCAGCATTCTTCTGTAGCACCACATTTCGAAAGCTTCTATTCTCTTCTTGTCCGAACTATTTATCGTCCATGTTTCATTTCCATACATGGCTACACTCCATACAAATACTTTCAGAAACGACTTCCTGTCACTTAAATCAATACTCGATGTTAACAAATTTCTCTTCTTCAGAAACGCTTTCCTTGCCATTGCCAGTCTACATTTTATATCCTCTCTACTTTGACCATCATCTGTTATTTTGCTCCCGAAATAGCAAAACTCCTTTACTACTTTAAGTGTCTCATTTCCTAATCTAATACCCTCAACATCACCCAACTTAATTCGACTACATTCCATTATCCTCGTTTTGCTTTTGTTGATGTTCATCTTATATCCTCCTTTCAAGACACTGTCCATTCCATTCAACTGCCCTTCCAAGTCCTTTGCTGTCTCTGACAGAATTACAATGTCATGGGCGAACCTCAAAGTTTTTATTTCTTCTCCATGGATTTTAATACCTACTCCGAATTTTTCTTTTGTTTCCTTTATTGCTTGCACAATATACAGACTGAATAACATTGGGGAGAGGCTACAACCCTGTCTTACTCCCTTCCCAACCACTGCTTCCCTTTCATGTCCCTGCCATCTGGTTTCTGTACAAATTGTAAATAGCCTTTCGCTCCGTGTATTTTACCCCTGCCACCTTTAGAATTTGAAAGAGAGTATTCCAGTCAACATTGTCAAACGCTTTCTCTAAGTCTACAAATCCTAGAAACGTAGGTTTGCCTTTCCTTAATCTTTCTTCTAAGATAAGTCGTAAGGTCAGTATTGCCTCACGTGTTCCAGTGTTTCTACGGAATCCAAACTGATCTTCCCCGAGGTCGGCTTCTACTAGTTTTTCCATTCGTATGTAAAGAATTCGTGTTAGTATTTCGCAGCTGTGGCTTATTAAACTGATTGTTCGGTAATTTTCACATCTGTCAACACCTGCTTTCTTTGGGATCGGAATTATTATATTCTTCTTGAAGTCTGAGGGTATTTCGCCTGTTTCATACATCTTGCTCACCAAATGGTAGAGTTTTGACAGGACTGGCTCTCCCAAGGACGTCAGTAGTTCCAATGGAATGTTGTCTACTTAGTTCTCAGCGTGTTTAATACATAGTCCCATACTAATACCAGTATTATTAATAGCGAAAGCAACTCACTTTGTTACCTTTTCACGACTCTACCGCTGAACGTATTCCGATAGTATTTGATTTGTTATGGAGACAGTTTCAACCCTGAGCGCTGTATCTTTCTCAGTATTATCAACATTTTTCAATATGGCTTACGTGGCAGATGATTCTGGCGCGATGGTCGGCGACTCTTAGTGTGTATACATTATTCAGTGACGCTGCGAATGCAATGTTATTGTGCGCATCATTTATGATATTGAGTGTGATATTGAGTTTGTACCCTGTCTTACTCCCTTCCCAACCACTGCTTCCCTTTCATGTCCCTCGACTCTTATAACTGCCATCTGGTTTCTGTACAAATTGTAAATAGCCTTTCGCTCCCTGTATTTTACCCCTGCCACCTTTAGAGCCTGCCACCGTGGCGAGAGGCTTTTGCTGAGGCTGCATTTGATTACGATCTATTAACTGACTAAATTAATCACAAATTAATCGTCATAGGGGGGGGGGGGGGAGTGGATCAAAAGTGTAGACACCATAGTGCATTAAAGTGGAATGAAGAAATTGTTGGTATGCATTGCTCTGGTGACAAAACCTCACATGCAGTACTAGGTGAGAACGAGAAAGCCCTAAAAACTCTGCTTCTGCACGAATGTAAAGAATCGAGGTATTTTTGAAATATAGTTCGAAAATATTATGCATGCTTTCAGATTTCACATACAGAAAAATAATAGAAACACATTCATTATATACCTAGATACCTGCACTGCATTCGTTTTAGTACATTCCCTTCTACACCTCCATATACACAAAAACATCGTAGAATTACCATCTTGCTTACTCACCTTCGGGCAACGGCCTTGCCGCAGTGGATACACTGGTTCCCGTCAGATCACGGCAGTTAAGCACTGTCGGGCGTGGCCGGTACTTGGATGGGTGACCATCCGGGCCGCCATGCGCTGTTGCCATTTTTCCAGGAGCACTCAGCCTCGTGATGCCAACTAAGGAGGTACTCGACCGAATAGTAGCGGCTCCAGTCACAGAAAACCATGATAACGACCGGGAGAGTGGTATGCTGACCACACGCCCCTCCTATTCGCATCCTCCACCGAGGATGACACGGCGGTCGGACGGTCCCGATGGGCCACTTGTTGCCTGCAGACGGAGTGCTTAGTCACCTTCGCTCATCATAACAAAACTACTGATAAGCGAGCGAAGCAGTGGATAATAGCCAATATTTAACTTGTGAAAATGCTGCACAAGCATATAGTGTTCCTAGAAGTTTCTTTTTTTTGTAGAGCACAATATTTTTTTATGTTTTGGATGTATTGGAAGGTACCAAGTATTTGGAGTAAGTGCATATCCAAAAAAAGGCCTATATGTAGAAAAAAAAATTTGAAACTACGTTTATATACTTTTAAATCTATTATCCAATATTCAATTAGCACGACGCATTTCAGTAGCATACTTACATCATCAGGTGCCTAAATATTATTTATACACCAACTGTTAATTATTGCCAGTGCATGTGAAGTGACGAGTTTTTCTACTAGGTGTACCAGTGATGTAATGTTCTGAATATTATTGTCCCTGTCCAGAGAAAAATAATTTATCTTAGTGTACAATATAATGTATGTTATGTATTTAGATGTCAGTAACATCAAACTTAAACGTTGCGGCGACATATCGTTATTTAGACCTTAAAGCACAGAAACAAACGCAAAAGTATCAC